>NC_092021.1:14587729-15933354 GCF_042242105.1 Pempheris klunzingeri
CAATAGCTGTTTGCATGGTCAAAAGCCCTGTAGGTGAGTTGAATTGTGTTCATTAGAATAAACACTGATTCTTCTGATAGCTGTTAGCAAGTGTAAATCCACTTGTTCTTCTCAGAAAATATTTCCCATAATAATTTGATATTCATCTCCCATATATTTCTGCAGACTTATGAAATGCTTTTCATCACGGTTCTTGGACAGAAGATTTTAGACATTTTTGTTCCATTATTAATTTAACGGTACTGTTATTAAGTACCATTAACATCATTTTGATCGTGATAATAGAGAGTGCTTCAGGCATTTAGGCTTTTTAAATTTTGTTTCAAATGCAATAATTAGGGATCAAACCCCAAAGGGAACTGTAACCATTTTGGAAAGGCCACACCCCTCAAACTATCACTCCATTTGATTTGAAACAAGTCCAGCTCAGTGTGCTCAGATTTGTGTTTCTCAGAAAATGTGGGTTCCACAGTGCGGATGACAAATATATACACAAATAAGATACTGATAGCCTTTTAGTTAAAATACGTTTACTCATCTTTTGAATGGTTATGGACATGTCTCATTAAGTTGAATTAATTTATTTACTTCTATCTATGGCCTTTTTTTCGTTCACCTGATATATTGATCCATTAACAACATCTACTCATGCAAAATGTGGCTCATTACCATGTGAACCAAAACTGTCTCCGTCAGCAGCAGCATCTGAGCAGGTAAACTTCAGATTCACTGTGCACTATTGCTGAATTTCTTCTTGAAGACAGCATATACATTAATCACCCCAATCTACCACACCGCAGTAATGAATCAAAATAAATCAGATTACTTGTTTACATGTAAATTAAGATGCATTGGATTCATAGTCAGGGCATTTTTATATTTTTGCCACCTACAGATATTCCAAATACATTTGTAACATTTAATTTGTTACCACCGTATTACATCTATTTTGGCATAATTTGCACTCTTGGCTACACAACAAAACACGAAACATGTGAAAAGTGATGTTACTTTGTCTGTCAAAGCCATCTGACAATCTCTGAGGAGCTTTCATTATCCGCTGACAAATATGTCTTTTCTTGTCTGACTGATGGATCATTGAGAGGCAGACGACAGAGTGAACTGGAGGTTGTAGGGAGAGTGATGACTTTTAAAGGATCATAAAGAACCTGTAGGGGACAGCTCTGTAGAGGATTATTCAAAAGAGTTTTAATTTATTGGGTAATTCTAAGGGAAGGGCTCTCCTTATCAATGAAATGGCTTGAGTCTGAATGTGAGTCCTCTGACATTTAATTTGGTTCCCCCAGAGCTCTTGGTTTTAAATAACAGCAGTAGCAGAACTCTCAAATGGAAGCCATTATGAAGAAATATCACAACATCCTCAGTGGATACTGACACACAGACTGACTGCTCCTCTCTGCTCAAATTTCAGAATGATACATCAAACAGCGTATATTTTTCAGCATAACTTTCATCATCAGACACCTAGCCCGTTTGAGGCCATCACCTTCATTAAAAGGAAATAAGTTATCTAGAAGGTCATGGTTGTTGGTAAATAACTGGACAAGCCTAAGGTGGCCTCCAGCTCGAGCTTGTATTTTTCAGAGTGAGAAAGTAGGCTATCTTCTCTGGTAGCATAGCTGCTGTGATAGCGCCTGAGTCTTCCACAAAAGCAGGATCTTGTTTTGTTTAAAAAGGAGGGGATTTGCTCTGTTTTCTTACGTTGTTTGTCCAAATGATTGCATTTATGGCTGGAAGCACATGGCAAATAAGTTCAAATCTCAGCTCAGATTTGAATTTTGCCAAAAGAGGGTGCATTTGAGTGTGAAGTGAACAACTTTCCATAGACAAATTCCAAATCTTTGTTTTTATTAAATGCAAAAAAAAGTCTGTTTTGTGAGTGTGTCTATAAAATCACTCAGTGGATGCTATCATCTAGTCGCCTTTCTTCTCCCACTCTGCTTTCACACACATACTAGATTCATTGTGCCATTATGTTAACTCTATCTATTCATATATACGTTTTGTGTATCTTTTGCTGACATTCTTGATCAAATTAGGCAGTTGCTGGTGTAACAATGAATGGAATGAAATGACAAAACAATGAAAACACGGCATTGTTAGCATGTTTCTAGCTGTTCCCTAACATGGCTGATGAGTTCGACTTCCCTGGCAGTCACAACAGTAATGATAACAATGAAGAATGCTGGTATTTTCCTCATTTGATAGTGCGCTCTGCCCGGCCCTATTGTATCTTTGTGCCTTGCACAACATGCATGGTGCAAAGGTGGAAGGAAAAATAGAACATGATGGGAAGCTGGGCAAAGAGAAATGTCATTTTGGTGAAAATTGGGTCTTTGATATGTCGAGAACATGGTGACAGTCATCTTCTTCCACTCAAACGCTGCCACAGAGCTATATTGCTCCTATCTCATTAATATTTGATATTCTACCTGTCAATCAGACATTAAATGGAAGGAGGAAGCACTTTTCCTGCGATGTAACACTAACTGTGTCTTTAGTGTCATAAATGCATTCATAGCCAGTGGGTGTATGGTGGTAACCTCACCATAGCAGTGACAAGTCAAACACCACTCAGAGTGGGTGGCTCCTTCACAGGCCTAAGAAGTGTAGGGCAGGTGATATCTCTGAAGGGAAACATTGGTGGATAAATGCTCCGAACACTTGGTAACATTGCTAAGATTTTTTCTACCTGGCCAGGGATAAAAGATCACATTCTTTTCCATTACTCAAGGGCATTTGTGTACCAGCTTTTAAGCTGCCACATCTACACTGATGGAAGAATAAGAAAATACGTTAACAAACTATTAACAAAGAATTATTAACAAAGATAATGTCTTCATGTGTTGATGATGGCTGACACAATGAGCCTGTTTGTTTGCTTGTTGGTTACATCCCCATTGTGTTACATCCCCACATTTGTAAATAGCATCTATTTATATTACTGAATTAACTATCTACCATTAGTAATTTACTGTTAAATCAAACTGATTTTAAAACAGTTATTAGATTCTGGCAATTCAAACTTGTATGCCTCACAATAAACTCTAATAGCACCTTAATCAGTGTAATTTGATACAGCTTTCTATCCTGTACCTTTTGTTAATGTTAGGCTAAATATTTTAGACATGGATTTTCTCCAAGTGAGTCTCCATTTTCAGTGTTTCGCCGCATTTATCTGCACAGCTTCGACCCTTAGAGATCTCAGAGAGATGAGCGGAGTCTCTCACTCCAAAGAAACATCAGCGTCAGCACTGCAGGTGGGGACTGCCACGGGGCAGAGACTGACAAGAGAAACAAGCCCAGGAGCTTGTGGGATGAAAGAGAACGGGAATTAATGAGCAGGTTCCCTGCAAATACTTAGCTCACACAGGTTGTATGTTTTGTTTGTGCAAGCCCTCACTGCTTTACTAAAAGAAGTCAGAGAATGACTGAGGAGCTTCACTGGTTAATTTGTAAACAAAGTAAAATCTGGTACTTCAGTGCTAGATCTTTGAAGAAACTAATGGAAAAAAGAAAAACAAATGCACAATGTACATTTTAAATGGGCTTGTTGCACAAGGGCAAAAAATAAACCCATTATGTGTTATCTTTTTTAATGAACAACAACTTGGCCTTGTTTTTGTCTTGCAATAAGTTCAGTTTTTAATAGCAGGCATATCCCATTTCCATTGGCCTAGCGTAGCATCACTTGGTGTTTTTCCAAAAATGAAATGATGTTAAACTCTAGCCATATGTCATCTTATCTTTTGGAAAACAAGGAGGCTGTAAATGACTGGAAACAGTGGCAGAAGGAAAAATTAAGGGGCTTTGTAATTATGCCTGGAGATTCCAGTACGCTTGAAGATAATTACATAATTAATCCTCCATGGCTGTCAAGTGAGCTCTACTTGCCTCTCTCTGTCATTGCCTTACACTTCTGAGGCAATGTTCAAAAATATTTTACAACTGCATTAAAACCCAAGTATAGCCCTTTCATTAATTTATAATGTATGAGGCCACAGTGCTGGCACAGCAAGGACACAGACAGAAAAATCGTGCGGTTGTATAACAAAAAAATGTATCATTCAGCTTTTGCCGCAATGGAACATGTCCTCCTTTGTTAACATTAATATCCTAATTTGAGACTATAAAATGATTGTTGCTTCTATCCTTCTTCGTGGTTTTATAAATTTGGTTTTCTTTAGTTTTTTTTGGCATCTAATAAACCTTTAAACTTGTATTTCATTGCCCCCCTTAATACCTAAAGCAACACATCCCCTTGGGTCAGCACTGTTTTTGTGTTGAACATCTGGCGATCTTTTTCTCTTGCCTTTAAATAAACCTACAGAGCAGGACTTTGCAGCTCTGCAAATACAGTAGCAGTGTTACTAAACGTGTTTCTACCACTTCTGTCTGTGGAAACGACAGAAGGTGAGGTTACAGCTGTAAAAGCTCTTGGTTAAAGTTACAGAAAGATGTCACGGTTCAATGATAGAAAAAATAAAACTTTCAGCACTGAATATAAGTAAAAAGCAAGGCAAGGGTACTTGAAAATTCAATCCCAACCTCCACAGTCTCACTTTTGGCTCTACATAAACGTCACACTGCCTCCTGCATTCATTTGAACTCTGTGTTTTGCTGTTGAATTTTCTACATATATACACAGCTGTAAAACCCCACTGGAGAAAATGTTACATAGAATAACTGTATATTCAGTTTTAGTTTCTGCTGTGAGAGGGATGAAACATATCAGTGTTCAGTTTTGGGTATGTTAGCTTCTTTTATTTTGCTTCATACACATTTTATAGTTTTCGAGCACTGTAGCTGACATACATTGTAAAGGCATGAAACTCCTGGGCTGAAAATGAGTTCTGCCACTGCCAGTCCTGCTTTAGGATTCTGGATTTCCTCCTTGACAAAGGTGGAAGCCACTGGTGAGCCACTGTTGAACTTTATTATTATTTATTACTCAGTTGCCTACAGAACCATTACTTTATTTTAGAACTAAGAACAGATCTAAAAGTGACTAATTTGACTTCTGAAACTGAAACTCACTGAATTGTTAATTAAGAGGTTGAAGTGGTCTAAGCTTTAGATTTCATTTGTTTTTTTCCATATGGATTTTACAGCATTTCGAGATACTGAAACATTGTGTATGAATATGGTTTATGTGTTTAAGCCTATCATGAAACCAATTTAAGGTATTCTTTTGTTTATTGAGAGGTAGTAGTATTTGAATACAATACAGTACAGTTCAATTTTAACTATACTGAACCTACCCTCTAACCAGCTACTGATTTTTGACCTTTTGCTCATCCACAACCCCTCCTCATGAGTCTGGACAGTGGTCCTCTATTCATTTTACTGCCCTGTGACCACTAAGCAGGCTACAGGGATTACAAGTGGAAGAAGACAAATTGTGCTACTTAATGTATTATCCTGCTAAGGCTTAAAGCACAGACATTTTATGAGGATGCTCACAAGGAGCCTCGGAAGAGGGGGAGTGTTGTTATTTCCCACTACAAAGCCTCAAGTTGAGTACATAGGAAATTCATATTATTGTAATAGACAATATCATCTGACAGAATGTAAATGGCAGACAGTCTCGAACGAGGTCATGTTTCTGTGAGGCAAAGTGCTTTAGTGACCTATGTTTGATTGCCTGTAGCAGCTTAATGTCAAAGAAATTGGAACAGTGAAGGATCAGGTACAAAAAATGGCTGCTTGATTATAAAAATAATTATACAAACAATTTTTGAAGATTTGAGATGCTTAATTCCAACTTCATTTTCTCAGTACTGAGTTCTTGTGATTTTGTTTACCTGGTATAACTGTCATATTGAATAATGTTAAGTTGACATAGATTTAGTTTAGATAAATTCTTGAGAGTTGGGAGTGTGACGCCTTCCCATTCTTTTTTTTTTATATATTTTATTGTGACCTCAACAACAGTGACTGTATTAAGACTTAAGGACTGATTACGTCCTACTGGTTTCAAATCTCAGTCAATCTCAGCGTTACTGAACCTGTCACTTTGTTTTTGTTTACTTTTTGCGGTTCTTAGTGCAGCTTTCCAGATGCCCCAAACTTTGGTAAAAAACCTGGATTATGCCTAACCCTGAAAGTGGCCACAAATGGAAGTTGATACTGGATAGAACAAGCTGACACTTTGTTTTAAACAGTGATTTAGAAAGTATGGAGCTGGTCCACTGTGGGGGTTGTAGAGGCACTACAGGGGTGGACTGAGATCAAAAATGTTAACTGTATCTATTCTTGAATTAATCTGTTTCGTGTGGGAGCAATAAGCAAGTATAGTTTTCAAGGCTATCAATAATTAGGTCCGTGAGAGGTTTTTCAGACCAAAAAAAAAATGTGATGGACTTATGGAGCATAGAGGTTCATTCCAGGCCTCGGGAAAACATACAAGTGTGTTAGAAACTAAACTTGTGTTTAACTGCTGCCAGCCTATTTTAATCACACAAGCAGATGGATATTTTATATTATTAGAAAGAAGTGACTATTTTTAGACATGCTGACATATGTGAGTATGATGCATGAGAACGTGTAAAAGATGAATCCTGGGGCATGTGATGCTCTGCTGTGAAGTGTAAGATGGAGATGGCATCAGAATGCTGGTCACACTCCACTGACAGAAACCAGCTGAAGCACATGATAGGCACAAATGAGCACAGCCTCGGTCGTCGCTTTCTCTGGACAACACAGAATCTTCAGAGTCAAAATGTGAAAGAGGCATTTGGATTCAGTATCATCCACCAGCGTGCGATTACACAGTGATTAGCAGAACAATCGTCTCAGATAATCCAAAAATGAAAGGACCCCCCTCAGTGTGACAGAGCAGACAAAATTGTTGGAGTACAATGCAATTGTTACTGAATTAGGGCATGTGTCATCTGTTTAATAGAATCATCATCATCATGCTGAGAAAATGAAAGTCATCATTTTTATATTAATGTTGACCTTGAGCAAAACCCAACAAATGGTATTAGTTAAAAGTTGCATGCTTAGAGCATACATCTCACATACACTAGACAATAAGCTCAGCAGCACTACTGTCAAGAAATTAGGGAGACGTTGTATTTGATTTTAAATGGTTTGTATTTACTTAAATGGAACTCAACCTCTATGTGAATCTTAGATAGAAGAGTAGAATTTCATTATTGTCACTGATGTAAACAACAAAATTCAGGCGCACCGCCTGAATTTTTATACACAAGATATAACAACAGTAAAAACAGTGAGAGTATTCATGCAATTCCCTCTACGACACACACATACACACAGATTCACACATGCAAATGCGACATGCCTTTATAAACACACTTGCGTATCCATTGATACTTTGAAAAAAAAGATAATTCCAGAGCACAATATTACAAATAATAGGTATTGCACACACGCTGTAATTGTACGGTATAAATATTGCCTATGGATAAATGAATATTGCAAAGAACTGAATAAAATAAATATCAGTGTTGCACAGAGGTAGATATCGTACAATGTAAATATTGTCTATGGGGGGAGTACTGTCATCGCAGAGTTCAGTTTGGTGATGCCTTAGGGTAGAAACTGATTGTTGATTTTGTGGATGAACCTGTAGGGCAGAAGGACAAACAAGTGATGGGTGGGGTCTTTTAAAATGCAGGACGCTTTCTGCAGACATCGGTAGCAGCAGATGAATCCTATTTTTTGCGACTTTCCCCAGACTTCATTGGCCTATCATTTCCTAAAACAGGCTGCAACTGTCCATCCAGCCATCATTTTCCTCCATTTATCTGGGGTCGAGTCGCAGAGGCAGCAGGCTAAGCAAGGTATTCCAGATATCCCTCTCCTTAGCAAGGAAGGAGATGAGATATGTAATCCCTCCATTGAGATCTGGGTCCACCTTGGGGTTGCCTGCGAGTTTGACGTGACTGGAAAATGGAAGGCACCAGAAGGCACCCTAACCTATCCTCAACGCATCTCTAAGGCTGAGCACAGCCACCCTGTGGTGGAAAGTCATTTCAGCCATTTGTATCTGCGTTCTCATTCTTTCGGCCATTAGCCAAAGCTCATGATATACGTTAGGTGAGGGTTTGAATGCAGATCAACTGGTAAATCAAAAGCTTTGTCTTCTGGCTCAGCTCCCGCTTCAGCACAACAGGCCAGTACATCATCCACATTGCTGCTGTTGCCACACCAATCTGCTTTGTCCATCTCTGGCTCCATTTTACTCCATTCCGCTCACTCATGAACAAGATCATGAGATACTTGAACTCCTTAACGACCGTTCTCTTTCTTTCTGAGGTCCCCAAACCGGACACTCCTCACCTCGGCTGTACCATGAGATCCTGTCCACGAACATCACAAACAAGTCTACAAAGCATGTGTGGACTGGACGAGCAGCCTCCCACAACCCTTCCAGTTTCCTGGCAAGGATAAAGAGCTGGTCAACTGCTCCACAGCCAGGATGGAGCCAGCATTGCTCCTCCTGAATCTGCGATTCGACAAATGGTCACAGCCTCCTTTCCAGCACGGTGGAATAAACTTTCCCAGGGAGGATAAGCAGTGTGATGCCCATAATAACCCCCATAACTGGAGCGCATCCACCACTCCCCCTTTTTGAAAATGGGAACAACCACCTCGGTCTGCCACTCCACAGGTACTGTCTTTGACCTCCACGTGACACTGAAGGGGTGTGCCAGCCAAGACAGCTCAAATACATCCAGAGCCCAGGTACATTCACTATAATAGAAATCCACACTCATGGTGTTTGGTGGAAAAAATGGCTGAGGCAGGTGGAACACATTATTTGTAGGAGAAAAACAATATCAGCAGGTGGAGTGAGATTGACTTCAATGATATTAACAGTGAAATGTACCTTAGAGGAGAGGCCAGGGTGGTTTTTTGATGAAGAAAATGAAGGTTAATGTATTGCACCACACATACCGTATTCATTTAAGTACAAAATAATTAATTGAGTTCAAATTTACACTTCAGGAGGCTGAATGAATGTGTCTTTAGTTATCATGTGTAGACAGCTGGCAGACGCCACCATAATAATCATGTTTGACCACAGACCATACCAACTAAAAGTAAACATTATCTTTATCATCCAGGTTTAAAGTGCTTCAGTAGATGCTATCCACCAACTAAAGCCAAAGCCAAAACAAGTGTATATAAATCAAGCCAGTGTAAGGTAATGTTAATAACATGATTGTATCTGTTATCAAGGTTAGGTTGTCATAATAGAAAATACCAACATTGATCAATTTTCTTTAATCCCAAATTATTAGAAATTGAAATTGTTAATGATACTGCTGTTCATAACCATTGCTCACCTGTTAGTTAACTAACAGACTCATAACGTGCCTATATGATACATACACCTAATTTGAATATGTACTTCATCAAATTATTTGATGCAAATAATAGCATACAGCCAAAAGGCTATTGAAAAGAAAATCAGAATCAGAATGGTTGGTTGGTTGGTTATATCCTCATTTTAGACTTGCTCCATGGGTTTTGTAGTTAAAGCACAGAGGAGAACTGACACACTGTGAACATTAAAAATAAAAGGCAAATTGGCAAATTCAAGCTAATAACGTATTTATGGCACCAAATCTACTGATCAGTGACATGTACCATCTGCAGCAGTGCACACGCACGTTCCTTTTAGAAACGGTTACTGTGTTGATGATTAATTGCTCATGCAAAATGGTCTATGCATTATTAGGGTGTCCTTCTCTCAGCAGCCACTATCATCCATTCTCTTTTTCTTTAATCTGACTGAGTGAAGATTGTGTTTTGCTTTGGATGTGCGGCCATGGTTCCTCTGCTGATTGAGAAGTAAATCGAGTAACGTGCACCGCCATAATGACACAGGTTATGCTAACTGAGTGCAGCTCTCTCTATGGTACGATGATTGGCATGTGTCTATGGGTCCCCGTCAGGCTATTTGCTGGCCAGCTGTGCGGATGAGAGGTCATTCCTGTATTTATGTATTCATGTCAAAGTCGTTTAGACCTTCTGAAGATGATTAGATGGAAATAGATTTCACAGGATTCTGAGTCAAGAGCAAAGCTGCCAACAGAAATGAGAAGAATATCAAAAATGCTTGATTGTACATTTCAATACGATTTGACTTGCTCAAAGCTGGAAACATTATTACTACAGTGATATGGATATTTCATGATGTATTTTATCATTTAGTTATAAATATTAACTCAGTACATGTGCAGGGAATTCACCAATTTGCAATGGTTGTGTGAGCTTTCATTTTGTGCACTTAGCATCTGCTTCATATGCCCAGTAGTGTTTAAAATTTGTGTTCACCCGGCGTGTTGACAAACTATCACCCTTACAATAAAGGCTCGGATGAGGATTGCATTGATACAAAGGAAATGTCTACTTCGTGTCATCTTTTAGTGCTCTCTGACAAAAATGACTTTACATTACCCACGGTAAGATGTTTAATTCAAAGGCTCCACCGCTGTTTGATACCAGGATTCATACCCTCATTTTTCCTTTTGCATAACTCATACACAGCAGAAATATCCCAGAGGCTCTCATTCTTCACTCTGCAATAAGGGCAATCCCTAAGTGACCACCTCTCTAAGCACTTTGTGACAGTCCCTAAAGGCTACAGTCCAGCTTCCAGTGAACATTTCAGAGTACAGGGTAGAGTTGAGTTCAATTAAAGCTGCTGACCTCAGCTCTCTAACCTTCCCTATTAGCAGCCCAGATATTTCTTTGCATTTACAATGCAGAAACTAGCTCCAGGGTTGGTGCATAAATTTAGCAATGGTGGATGTTTGTTCTAATTAGATTTATGGGTAGGAAATGTTTGGAGAAGCAAGACAGCACTGTTTTATTATTAAGCTTGGAATCAGGTCAGATGAAAAGAGCAGCAATGAAATGCACTTTGATATTTATGAGCTCTGAAAGGGAAACAAGGTACGCAGCTGTAAAAAGTGGGGTATACAGTCATTTTTCAGGATAAATTAAAAAAAAAAAAAAAACTGTTTCCAAAACTCAGAGGATAAAAGATATAGAGGTGATTTATGACCATGAATCCATGACACGTTCAAATGAGTCAAACCAAACTGGAGAAGAAAACTCCTGGAAATACCCCTTAATCACCAGTCAAGTTTTATTAGTGAATTCAAGATTTCTTGCATTTTAATTGCACTTTGTCACACCACTGTCAAGTAAATGTTTTACTCATTTTACATCGTAACAGATATACAGGAAATATGAAATGTGCTCTTGTACAAGATTTTAAAAAATCCTACGTGTCATTTTCTTATCTACTTCACCTTTTGTCCAGTAATACATTCTTGGTGTAATCAGACCTCCTGATATAACCTGAGTAGAAAAGCTTGCCATGCTCTGTTGCCTTTTGTGATACTGCAGTGAAAATAAAAAAAAATTATGAATATTTATTTTATGGAAAGACGGCTTAAACACAATTATGTTCAGCAGTCATCTTCCTATTTTTTTTTTGCCTTTCACAACCCTATAGAATTCACTGCAATTGAAAATTAAGTTTATAGTTAATTGGCTTTATGATTGAATTAAAATTAAGAAATGAGATGGGAGGCTATAATGCATTAAACCAACGTTAGCTTATCAATCATAATATTCATAATGAAACATTTCGTGTGTGTATTATAGGCAGAGTCCCTGCAGTGATCAATCATCAACCTCAGTCAAGCTTTACAACTGAAGAAGAGGACACTGGCTGCATATTACTGAAAAACCACATATTATTCAGATTACTCTTAGAATGTATAACAATAACAAGCTTTAAAATTAGAACCTATCACAATATAGTAATAATTTGGCTACTGTAATCATAATTGATTCATTGAAAATGTTGTATAACTTCTCATTTCTCCAAAACACTTAGGCATTTTTTTCTATAGTAACTGCATGCAGTGTGGCTTGCTGTAGTAGACAGTGAAATAGAATTACAAGGGTCCCACCTGGCTGTTGTGAGACTCAGTGGAGTCAGCTAATTGAATAAGCCAAACACTACAATTGAGTCTTGCAATGTGACCTGGTACAGTCCATGGCACATCCATTTAGATTCCATCTGCTCTGAATTAAGGATGTGCACATTCTCATTTCTGGCCCGGCTGCTCTAAGCAAAACAACCACTGTAGATCAGAATCACATAAGCGCTGCCAACTGCCTGCATGAGATGACAACAGTTGCTGGGGAGTTGCAGGTGGAATCGGCTTTATTGTGGAGTTTTACATATTCGTACAATTTTAATAATGACCTTTAACATCTGCCATTTTATACACTGAAGTAGGCCGTTCATTAAAGGATAATTTCACTAAAGTCGGACTATGTAAACAGTTGAATTACTCATGTTCACACATAGTAGTTGCATTAAGAAAGAAGCCATTATGATAACCAACCTTTATTCACACAGTGTACAAAATGAATATTAAGTGCCAAAATCCTGTCTCTATTTAGGTTTCAGCTGCTTCAAATGTTAGTGTATTTCTCATCTCAACACATACAGCAGGCATGAGAGAGAAATACACATTCTGAGAGACAATTACCTTTTTTTGAGTTTATGGCAACCTTTATCGTGAGACTATGCAAGGTCACCACAACAGCCAACCGCAATGCCTGTTTGATGCAAGTGATCCTATCACAATCCAGCTGAGAATGTCACTCACGGCTTTACAACCAGAAAATAGTTTCTTCCACTTTGAGCTGAGTGCACAAAGCCTTATTAATATTGCACTATGAATTATGAATGACCAGAAAGCTCTATATAAAGGCTTATGTTATTCATGTACTGTATTATTAAACAGAAAGCTGTTTTGCATGCCAAGCTGAAGCAAGCTTGCTGATTGCGTAAAGTAAGTCTGACTATATATATATATATATACACTTATATATAGTTATAGTTATAGTTATAGTTGTGTTGGGGTTTTTTCTAGATCTAGATATTGAACTCCACTCATTCAAAGAAGGGAACTGACATCCATATCATATGGCTCATTTAATTTTGTAATGTTATTAATCATGACCCAATTTCAAGATGTATTTTTGCACCCATTATTAGTCTAGTTGCATCAGTTTCATGGTGGGCTACAGATGAAATTTGGTCTTATTTAAGACTTAGTATACTCTAAGTTGTCTCCAAAGCAGTCCCATTCAAAACTAGGCCCCATGATGTCTGTCCGCTCATCAACTTGGCACAGTGTGGAAAAAGGCCCCTTTTCCCCTAATTTTGCTTTTCTCATCAGAGGAACCCCTTTTTCAGTTCTCCAGTAGAGAAATAGAGGCATCTTTATTCTGCCATTCATGAGTCGGGCCACTGAATGCTTATTGACTTGTGGATGTCATTTGATTTACCTGGCTCTTCATTTTTCCAGTACTTGCAATTCAGATCACATCATGTGTGCTAATGGTATACCCTGAGGATGTGCTTTATTCATCCATGAGCTTCATGTCATGTTGGATGTGAGTGTTCAGACTAGGGCTTTAGTCTAAACTCCAGACTTTGTTCCTGAACTCCTCTTGCATCCCTCTCACTGTTCATTAAATGGGGGAAAGAGACCTTGGCCATCGCAATGGTAAGGTCGATTTCTTTCCTGTCTGGGACAAGGTGAATTGATCAACTTAATAATGAACTCACTTCAGTTTTTCTTTACCTCACCTCTAGAAAATGTCACATGCACGTTATGAAACCCTCTCCACATTGTAGTCTTGGCCTTGTGTGCTCATTTATGCATATTTTCTGGGAGTGGCCTCACTGTGGAAAGTATTATCTAAAATACTGCTGCTTTATCACCACTCTGGCATCTGATACCGATGTAAAAAGTACCCTTCTGCTGCAGTATTAGATACTCAGAGCTGTTGTGGCCATCCCTTTATTAATTCAATTCAATTCAATTCAATTTATTTGTATAGCCCAATATCACAACAGAGTTGTCTCATAGTGCTTTACAAAGTTCACTGAAATAAACAAGTGTAAGCGAACAAACAATCTAATAAAGAGTCCAGCAGTCGGTGAGGCCAATGGATCAGTCCGATGGATCAGTCCGAGGCATCACCTGCCCTTTATGACCCTCCTTCTTCGGGAAGGAAAAAACTCAAAAAACCCAGTGGGAAAAGAGAAACCTCCGGGAGCACCACAGTGAAGGAGAGATCCAGCTCCCAAGGACGGACAGGCTGTAGCCTTGGACAAACGGTCATCAAATAGTAACGCCATCAGAGCATCTGTATGAGACGCACCTGCCCTGTGTAATATTGCCAAACTGGACCTTCATTGCCGTGATAGTAAACACATGGTTAACATTTTGAAACGCTCACACTACAGTGTAGTGAGTGTAAGTGTAATGTGTATGGCTAAGTGTAAGAAAACTACTTCGTTTTAGGAAAAGATAATTGTTTCATTAAAAGTACCTAAGTTACATATGATGGTTTCATATGGGACATGAAGCTTACCCCACTCTCCTGGGTGAAAGTCTGTTTTCATCTATCAACCCCTCTATCTCCCTTGCACTTTCGCACTACTTTGCTCTTTAGCATCTCATACAGACATTTCATGGGTGTTTACACACGCCAAAGGATGCCAAAAAGAGGGGAGACAGCCCGAGGGGTGAGAACAGGCTGGTCTTGAATATGCACAAGTAAGGCATTATAATGAAAAATGCACTTTGCTGCATTGTTGTAAATATTTTCTATTTATACACTATGTAATGTTGACCTATTGTGGGATGGGTGGAAGGGAGGGATGTCCTTTCTCGGCCTTACCAGGGGTAGTGTGCAAAAAATTTTATACAGCATACAGGTTTGCAGCGCACCAAATGTTACAGTAAATGTATTGACTACATTTGTTTATTTCACAAATTATGCCCAGTTATGAAATTAAACACATTTATGTTAGAAGTTTTATTACAGTGCTGTTTGACACTGTGCATCTACTACCACACTACATGAGAAAACTGTTTTTCCTGCAGGCCAACACATGAGCAAGTTGCAGACCTAGCTCTGTAGTTTATTGGTTGTGTCCTGCTGAGCACACTTAAGGCTGCTTGCCCAATTAGGCACATTTGCTGCCTCAGTGCTGGATCATTGGAGTCATTTTTATGCTTGTATGCAAACAAAAAAGGACACGTTCATTCTTAAACTGCTTAAATTGTACAAATTACTAAACATTTAATTAGAGGAACAGCAGCTCCCCTGGGGACATTTGAAGGCAACATTTACAGAGCCCAATATCTCTTTAAGAAACAGTTACCTGAGCCAATGGAGATATATACTCACTTATGTTAAGAGCTCACGAAATTAAGCTCGAGTGAAAAAATAGAGAAAGAATTTTGGGATTCTTGGTATAAACAGCCTCTCAATAGCTTGTCTTGGCAATTAGGCTAAAAGGCACTTGGGAAATTTTAAGCTGCTGCCTATTTTCTTTTTTTTCAGTTTGGCTTTGATATATAGACACTTTAAATACATCTGAGGACTCTTGGGAAACCCCTGATGTGCAAAGCGTCTGCACAACAAATATAGCTGTCATCATACAAGCAGAGTGTGAAATGCTGCAGAGAGTGGAGACAGAAAGTGGGCTGGAGTTGTCATTCCATGTGCCGCACCGTAGTTCAAAGTCCACACCCCACGCTCACATCCAGACACACACTAAGTTTGAGAGAAGCCACCCACTTACTCATTTTGTAATTGGGAGCAGGGAGGGTGGATGCCTCTGACACATCACTGTCTCCTCAGCAGGGGTGTCTCCCCACTCTCAACATCTCCACACCGCAACAGGAAATGGATGACAGATGACATGGTAAAGCAGCTAGACATGAACAATAGTGTCATCCAATTTCTGAAAATGGGCTCACTGTTTTGTTACACTGGGCTCTGATTGGTGAGCTCCATTATATATTGACACAATGAAGGAACAGTGCTGTATTTTTAAACCACCAGTGCAACACAGTGACTGAACTTTCCCGAGCAAGCCTGTGCAGCAAGTGTTTAAAAATGTAAAGGATAGTAAATGACACTTACACCTGTATTTCATCCACATGTGTTTTTATAAGCTCCAGAAAGTAGCCAAATTTATGCATTTGTTTAATCACTATGATTAGCTCACACGATGTATTGCCCTCTAAGCTTTTCATTTATTACATTAAAATGGCAATAGCTACCTAATGTTACATGACAGACATTATTCTGGAAAAGACAAAAAGAGGTTATTAACACTTAATGAAAACACTAATTACTTAAGGATACTAAATTATTCCACATGGAGCCTCTTTGGGAGATAGAAATTTGTAGATAGATATTCATGTTCACGTCATCACTGATGTTGATTCTGTGGTGTCGTGTAGTGAAAACGCTACAAGGTTAGGCAGGTGCCAGTCACTCCAAAGCCAGCATGATATGAAATAGCATATTCTAATGGTGCTCCATTTCTGAGGGGGGGCAGGTTCAGATTATAGCACAGTCTGAGCAGTGACAGATGCATTCAGCAGTAGTGAGTGCAGCAACACTTCTTACTCACAGCAAGCAAGATTGTCTCAAGCAAAACACATCTCCTGCGCTGGGAAGCGACTGAGTCAGCTGTACAGTGGATGTGTCTGATTTTTTTAAAAGGAAAAAGGTACTGCATTTGGAGGCCCACTTGCAATATGCCCAGTAGCACACAGAACACAAGTCCATTTACTTTGAAGAGAATGAGTATAATATGTATATCACAGGCTGTGCAAAAATGAATCCTCTGAGAATAGCAGAAGTAGAATGAATTACAGTCGTATGCCACTTTGCTATCACTTAAGTACTACTTGCAGGGTGAAAACAATTTGTTACTGAAAAGAAAGATGTGTCTTTTAGAGTAAACCAAATATTTTATTGAAATAAACAGGCAGGGACTGGAATTATTTGGGAGGAAATTTCAAAGTTACTAAAGCCAATAGGGGGAATATAAACAGTATTTTATTACAGTATTTTAGTTAAAAAGGCCGTAATACATAACCTTAAAACAATAGAGGGACTATTTAAACAGTGCCAATCCAATATAAACTGAACAATATAAACTGGGGCACCACCATGTATCTCAGGTGCAACACAGTGATCCTCACAGCAAAAATGATGTAACATACACACATTTGTGTCCCAGTGTTTTACTCACATGCATAATGTCCCTAGCCTCCAAACAATGGCATTTTGCCTTACTGAAAGAAATACAAAAACAATCATAAACCAAAACAACCCAGTTGGTTACTGGAAAAATGTATCTCAAACAAAACAGTGGCAAAACAGCAGGGCCTCATCTGGGCCTCATTATGGCGTTGGTTGTGGGAGGTGTACGGCCTGATTCTGTGATCACTAACACAAAGAGAGCATTACCTACCACACTGTCATTGCCTTTAATCTTTTAGTTCTAGTTAAAAGCCTTGCTGCGGGATTTTTGATTGGCCTTCTGATTAAGGCATGTAAAATGAGCACTGCCATTATCAAATGGAAATGAGGGCATGTACATACAAAGCTCAGTGTAGGTTAATTATATGCAAACTAACTAAAATACAGTTACATGATGATTCATGTGTGAATGAAGAAGGCTTACAATAAGAATCTGTTTTGTCAAAGTAAATAGTGAAAAATAATCTACAGTCTCCATCCACATACATTTTCCAAACATATTGTACAGCAGCTAAACAGATTTGTAATGAATGTAGGATGTAAGGTATCAATTTGGTTGCCATGGTAGCAAATACTATTGCCCAGAGGATACACATACATGGAAAGTAAAAGCACCCACAGTTACGGCAAATGGACTGTACTTGTATATCACCTCTCTAGTCTTTTTTTGACCACTCAAATCAATTTAATACAACAGTTTACATTCGCACATCATTCATACACCGAAGGCAAGGTCAGGAAATTAATCATTCACACACAGTCACATGTGCGTATGGGTAGAAATGATTGGATCGATGGACAGCTGAATTGTTCAAATTGATCAAAAGCAATCTAAAAAAAAAAGCTTTTGTGTCATGGCTACTGGAAGCCATGACACTTCTTTCATCAATAGTTTCATGTCCAGCTAAAACAGAATTGACTGCTGACATTTGGATGGCAACTTTTGAATCACATCACCGCAGATTCCTTCCCTGAGGCTGCATGTTGCACAACACCACAGACAGCTTAGTATGGACTGAGTAGTGTATTACAGAGGGGAAAGCTGCTCATAAAGTTGCTAGGCTGGCTGGATTGTACACTCTAGAGATGTTCAGGTGCCTGGACTCATGTGCTTTTGGGAGGGATTCATCTTGCCTTCATCTTGCCTTCTCAGCACTTTCCCTGTATTCTTCTCAGTGTATCATGGTTGTGACATTCATAAACTGCCATCATTTTTAGGCCGATACAGCAGCACGTACTGTAAATCCAGTACCTGGTTGAATCTTGTCATTGTAGAGGGCTGTTTATGTAGAACTCTGAAAACCTAATTCATGAATTGTATTAGTGTATGCGTATTTGTCTGGGATCGGGTAGAGAAGAATTACTTTTTCATATGTTTGGCCCATAGGCCTGTGTAATTTTAGCAGCACAGTCACACTCACTCTCCTCCACTCAGTCTGTGTGCCTGCATATTTTTTCAAAGCCTCTTCTCTTCAGTGACAATTCTGTGTGATTTCACCACTGCCTGCTGTGGTTTGTATGCAGTCCGTCTTCGTTCTGATCACCACACTTTAATCCTAACACCTCTTTGATGTTCCCAGACATCTCGGACTTTGCCTCAAAATGAGTAGAACAAACAGCTGAATCAGATGACTGTTGCCTCTGTAGATTTTAAAGGCTGCTGAGAAAATGTCAGTGCAGTTTAAATTACGCATGATCTGATAAATGGAGCTGCTTTGTTGACATTTCTGCCTTCCCCTTTTTTTTCCCCAACAAAATGCCAACCAGTTTTTTGGGGGTAAGTCTAGCACACCCATAGTGATATTTTTCATGGTTGCATAGATTCTTTTTTTTTATGTGTTTATTAAAGCAATCTAGCTCTAATGGCAACCAGTTGGAACACATTTTTTGATTGAATCCACCCCCTTCAGTGACAGTAGCCTGTTAGAGACACATTTTTACAAAACAAACAACTGATGATCAACAATGATTAATGATTAATCCCACTGGTTTGCTGTGAATGGTTATCGTCAACAAATATGAACTAGTATGATCATTAAAACATACAAAAACGGTTGGATGATTTCTCAGATGTACGTGCAAACGTACCTACAGTGACGACTCCTGCTATTAAATGATTAAAGAAAGCAACCTGAACAGCATTGAGTTAGGTCCTTACAGCAAGAATCAAATTGAAATGTCTAGCTAATAAGTAATACAAACATTAACATGATAACACTACATGTGCTCAAGTGTATTGCCATTTTTCATCCCATTTCCCTCTATTGAATAGGAGCTGGAAAAATGAAATGTAATGGACAGATACCCCAGTATTTGGAAGAAGTCATCTTAGAACTCCTCTTTGACACAGGCAGAAATCCTGTTTTTATACAGTTTTAGAATACAAAAAGAATAATTCAAATAAAATGGAACGTGAGAGGATGCGTAACAACTTCCAATTGTGCTTTGTGGCCCTTTCCATCATTTTGAAAAGAGGAAACTTATGCTTGGACTGCAAATAGTTTCATTACATGCAAGTGTGACTCAGGGTTGATTACTGTCTTTGTTTGGATGACTGAGTACATGTCTCTAAATCATCTGTCACCTATTGTTCAACAGTGAGCTGCCACAGCTTCCTCGGGCTCCTGGCATGAGCAGAAACTCAGAGCTGATGTAGCCAGCCTCTCATTATCCTGTGATTACTAGCCTAAGGAGGAAAAAAAAAAGAAAAACATCATCCCAACCGCGACACACAAACACACATATACACATACACACCTTCAAGTGCAAACACTGCCATAATTACTGGTGGCGTGGAAGACATTGCAGGCACTGAAACACATCCATGTCTGACATCAGCAGTAACACTTCTTCCTAGCCTTAAGCATTGTCTATTTCTGAGCTCCTCTAACAAGCTATCCAAGTGGGTGAGAGTGTTGTTTAGATTCTAAATTATTAAGTCCGTCAGTACCAGGTGATGGCGGTTAAATTCTTCCCCAGCGCTCTGCAATTGATTCCAGTCTAATGCCTATGAATATTTTGTTTTATTTTGATAACCATAGGAAATGCTAATGATAATGATGGTGGTGATGATGACGACTATAATGATGATTGTGACGACGCCAATGATGATGATCATGATGTTGATGATGATGATGAGAGTGTGGTTTCAGTTGTAACTCCCAGTTATCCTAAATGCAATTTCAACGTGATTACATGATACAGTTGGGATATGGTGCGCAGTGGTTTTCCTGCTCTGCTGAGTTTTATTTGTCTTAATGTGACTGCTCCCCAGCACAGATCCTTAACACCAAACAGCATGCGCTTAATAGCACTTGCATGAAAAGTAAATTAATACACAAAGAAAATTCATTGCTTACCTAACATTTCTAGCTGACTGCACAGCATTCTTTAATGAAAAGTAAACAGCTGTCTGTCGAAGATCCTTCCCTGTGTCTTTTCACTTAAGGTAAATAACTATGGTGGATTTGAAACTGCTATTTTAGGGATTTTGTCAAAAGAAACAAAACATATTATAGCCTGGCCCCATTTCAGGGACAGAGAGTGTGTCTGAAGAATGACATTCCCACTGTAAGAGAGGCCCAGTGGAGCGTCATTGCAAACACTCTGTTTGGGGCCTTAAGCGTAATGGAGATGATTTACCAGGTTTGACAAGTCATTTTTGAGAGGTATTTCGTTTAAAACTGCTCAAATTCATGTTTTTGACAGCTCATGATCAGGACAGTATTTCCCTAAGGACCTTGAAGGTCTTTATGATATTCTGAAGAGTTTTGTCCTTTATTGGGGGGGGGGGGTTCTTTAACTGCACCAAGGAAGCTGTATTCTGTCAGCCTTAAACCTGCAAAGAACTCTTAGAGGGAATCAATAAAGAAATACAAGCGTTTTCATAGCCTGAGATAAAATTCTAACCCAGATTCGTATTCTTTATATATGCAATACTAAAACCTTATAAAGTTTGTATGTAGGTCTGAAAAAAAGCTAAATTGGGTCATTTCTTTCAGTGGAACAGTGCTCCTTCTTTTACAAGAGAGTGGGAACTGTTGAGTTTTACATTATGAGGTTTTCCCGTGTTATTATAATAAACTGTAGAATCACCTTTATTTTATGTTTATGGTATCTGTAATGGGCTTTGGGGAAACAAAATATGGGGTTTCTTGGAACAAATTGTCCACACAACAATGTCAATACATCAGTAATTTGAGGAAATAAATACAGCTGGCTTCTGCAGTTCTGGGTATAACAACGGTGTGACCGGTGCAGCCTATGCCGACAGCTTGTGTCTGTGAGATAAAACCTCTGCCAAAGAAGAATGGCAGCATTTATAAAGCCCTCACATTTGAGCGCAGGCACACACATAAAAGGGGGTAATGGTCAGAGTCTGCCCTCTTGTTACTGCAGAAATGGAGGTGTTGAGGACAGCAGGGGGTGACAGCTACTTGAAGGGAGACATCACCTCAACTCTTGAAATATAATGGAGGAATACAAATGTGATATACCCTTGGATCGAGAGTATATAGAGAAGTTTGAAAGAAGATTCTGCTCTAACTTACTGTTGAACATAAAGCTGTTGGTAGTGTTTTTGTTGTTTGTCTACAAGACCAGCCGGAAATAGACAAAGTGAACGTTTTACAGGAGCAATTCTCTACAAAAAAAAAACAACAACTCATTGACAGCAGACATAGCAAATACTCCATGACCAACACACAAGTTGTATTTAGAATACCAGGAAGAAGTAACGAATCCTCAAAATTAGGAATTGTTTGTTTGTCCATGTCCTCAAGAAAAACACATTTGAGTATTTTCCAGTCTCCCACTCCAATCAAAAGGGAGATATTGTTTCCTCAAGGTTAGGTGGACCTCCATCAACATGGTTACAACACTCAGTTGCAGCTAGGGTTCAATTGTGGTTATGGTTAAAAGAAATCTGTGTTTGTGTTTCAAAATGGAAAAAGAACAGTGGTCTCCCTTATTTGAGCCTCTTTCATTGTCCCACCCATCCACCCCGACCTCCTTTGTGTTTGTTGTAATTACTACAGCCTCGGGACGGCTTCGTCGATTGAATATAAACGTATGTCATTTTGGTTGACATTGCTGAAACGACAACGCTCTCATTTTTCTTAGGAAGACACTTTCAGCAAATAGGGCTGCGGCTGTCTTCTAAAATAAAAGCAGTGATTGATTGTTTATACATTTTCTGGGTTCATGCTTAACCAGAAGTAGTAACATACTTGTCTGAGTCATGGGGTGACGCTGACACTGGAGACAGAAGTTTCACATCACATCCTTTACCTCAGAGTTGGCTTTGTTAATAATAAGGAAGATTCTTAAATGTAATCCTTAACCACTGAGCCTCTCAGATCAGAAATTATTCCTCATTCCTAATCGATTCACAGTGTAATATGAATAGCATTTTGAACCCAACAAAACACTATTAAATTAAAATTAAATTCATTTAAATTTTTTCGTGGTTTTATGATCAAACATGCGCCAAAAGTATTCTGAAATGTGTTTTTAATATGTAATTTAAATGCAATCTATGGAGGGAGGTTAGTGAGTACAGCAAACAATAAAAGCAAATTATAACCTTTGATCATGAAATAACTCCTTGAATATATTGTATAGCGTAAGAGTATGTTGTTTAGTGGAAGACAATGCATTTAAATTCAAGCTCAATAATAAGAGCTGGTCATATTTTCAGTTTTTTAATGAATTTGTCTGCAGTGCTGCATGAGGAGCGCTTGACTGAGCATTCACACCTGCTCAACAAACAGATGAAGTGATAAAAACAAAACAACAATAAACATATAAAGTACTTTTTTACACTATATTAAATTGCTGTAGGTCACATATTCTGGTTAGTGTGCTTGATTATCTTTATCTTTAATTCTTGATTTATATGTTATTTAAAGACAGGCCTCTGTGCCTTATCACATAGAGATATGTCACTGCTGTAGCACTTATTTATTATTATATACATCTGATGATCCTCAAAGCTAATATTGAGAGTGAAAAAGTCATTTTCTACTATGGGGTCTTAGTTTTTCCATTATCTGCATACTGAATCAGAACCTCCTATACTTTTGTATCACACAGGGTTCAGTCTTAGCCTCAACATGGACAGAGCTTCCCTCATTAATCATTTAACGGAGGCAATTTGCACAGCACCTGTTCCAAGCAGGAGCCCATTAAGGTCCTCAGTGAAAGAAGAACAATGGACTTAATGGTTGAGGAGTAAAGCTCGTTTACAAAATATTGCTTTCTTCAGAGTGCTTGATGAGTGAGCTTAGCTGCAGGGCAGTTTTCTTCCAAAGGAGTGCATACGCATTCAGTCAGGCCTTCGGACATGGTATCCTCGGGTTAAGTGTTTGCTTAGTCAAGGAACGCTGATTAAGATTCATGTTTGTTTTGCTGTTTGTTTCCATTGCCTCAAAGTCTGAATTAGAAAAGCCCTCAAAAGAAAGGAGTGCAGCTAAGGAACATGAAGCTAGCGGCACCGGCGAACATAGTTAAGTGCATCCCGGGGGCCAGAGCGGGCAACATAGAGTCAAATTTAAAACTGCTGGCGAAGGCTAATCGTAAATTTAAGAAGATTGTAATTCACATCGGCGTTAATGACACCCGATTACCCCAATCGGAGGTCACCAAAATTAATGTGGAGTCGGTGTGTTGTCGGTGTGTTGCTAAAACAATGTCGGACTCCGTAGTTTTCTCTGGTCCCCTGCCCAATCTGACCAGTGATGACATGTACAGCTGCATGTCATCATTTAACCGCTGGCTGTCGAGGTGGTGCCCAGCTAACAATGTGGGATACATAGACAACTGGAAGTCTTTCTGGGGAAAACCTGGTCTCATTAGGAGAGACGGCATCCATCCCACTTTGGACGGAGCTGCGCTCTTATCTAGAAATATTTGACAAAATTTGACAATCCAGAGTCGAGACCAGGAGGCAGAGCTGCAGTCTTACACACTTCTCTGCTCCTCCATTAGTACAGTCACCCACCCAACATCCCATAGAGACTGTGTCTGTCCCCCGACCACTCAGATCTTTTAGATCTATTAAGTCCAACAGGAGAGGAGTTCAGCCTAAACATTTAATCAGAATTAATACCACCATTGGCCCTATGAAACAGGACAGGAGAGTTAAATGTGGACTTTTAAACATCAGATCTCTGCCATCCAAAGCTGTTTTAGTAAATGATCTGATATCTGACCATGAAATTGATTTATTGTGTCAGACTGAAACCTGGCTACGTCCTGAGGAATATGTTAGCCTTAATGAGGCCACTCCTCCCAGTCATATTAATACTCACATTCCCCCAGATTCTGGACGAGGAGGTGGAGTTGCAGCAATCTTTAACTCTAGTTTAATAGTCCAACCTAGACCCAAACTCAATTATAACTCCTTTGAAAGCCTTGTTCTTAGTTTTTCACACCCAACCTGGAAAACACTAAAACCAGTGTTGGTTGTCACAGTGTACCGCCGTCCTGGCCCATACTCTGAATTCTTAACTGAGTTTTCAGAGTTTTTATCAGACTTAGTCCTTAGTGTGGACAAAGTGATTATAGTAGGTGATTTTAATATTCATGTGGACAGTGAAAATGATTGTCTCCTCACTAGATCCTTATCTGATAGTGCTGTTGCTAAATTTAGGGAGGTGATTCCTTCAGTATTTCAGCCAGTGTGTCCCTGTGCTGTGGATGACCCCCATGTTAATCTTAGCCCCTCCCAAATTGATTATCCGGTCGATAGTGCTGCAGGTTCACTGCGAATGACACTAGACTCTATTGCCCCTCTAAAAAAGAAGAGAATTAAAGAAAAGAGACAAGCTCCCTGGTATAACTCCCAGACACGTGAGCTTAGCAACATTCACGAAAGCTAGAAAGGACATGGCGGGCCACCAAATTGGAAGAATCCCGTTTAATCTGGCAAGATAGTCTTAAAACCTATAGAAAGGCCCTCTGTAATGCCAGAGCCGCCTACTACTCCTCATTAATAGATGAAAATAAAAGCAACCCTAGATTTCTTTTTAGCACAATAGCCAGGCTGACAAAGAGCCAGAACTCCATTGATCCTTGTGTTCGCTTAGAGCTCAGCAGTAACGGCTTCATGAGCTTCTTTAATGAAAAAAATCTAACTATTAGAGACAAAATTCAGCACCTCCTGCCCTTAACAGGGTCTGGTCCAACTTCAAACCTAGGAACCATAGAAACAGCTGTTACACCTGATGTGTACTTGGACTGTTTTTCTCCAATTGATCTTGCTGAATTGGCCTCAATAATCTCCTCATCTAGATCGTCAACATGTCTCCTAGACCCCATTCCTACTGGACTACTTAAGGAGGTCCTGCCCCTAATTAACACGTCCTTACTGGATATGATCAATCAGTCTTTACTAACAGGCTATGTACCTCAGTCCTTTAAAGTAGCAGTAATTAAACCTCTCCTGAAAAAGCCTACTCTTGATTCAGGTGTGTTAGCTAACTATAGACCTATATCCAACCTTCCCTTTCTCTCCAAGATCCTGGAGAAAGTCGTAGCTAATCAGCTGTGTAATTTTTTAAACTCTAATAGTCTATTTGAAGATTTTCAGTCAGGTTTTAGAGCGAACCACAGCACAGAGACAGCACTGGTGAAGGTTACAAACGACCTCCTTATGGCATCAGACAGAGGACTCCTCTCTGTCCTGGTCTTGTTAGACCTGAGTGCTGCTTTCGACACCATTGAACATCACATCCTGTTACAGAGACTGGAACAGTTCATTGGTATAAAAGGAACTGCATTAAGCTGGTTTGAGTCTTATATATTAGATCGATTTCAGTTTGTACATATTAACAATGAATCCTCTGTCCACACTAAGGTTAGACATGGAGTTCCACAAGGTTCAGTGCTTGGACCAATACTCTTTATCTTATATATGCTTCCGCTGGGTAATATTATCAGGAAGCACTCCATTAATTTCCACTGTTATGCAGATGATACACAATTATATTTATCAATAAAGCCAGATGAACCCAATCAGTTGGCTAAACTTCAAATCTGCCTTAAGGACATAAAGTCCTGGATGAGCAGCAACTTTCTGCTGCTAAATTCAGATAAAACTGAAGTTCTTTTGCTTGGCCCCAGACACCTCAGAGACACCTTTTCTACCACCATAACTGCTCTGGATGGCATTACTCTGGCCTCCAGCTCCACTGTGAGGAATCTGGGAGTCATCTTTGATCAGGATTTGTCCTTTAACTCCCACATTAAACAGATTTCTAGAACTGCCTTTTTCCATCTATGTAATATTGCTAAAATCAGGCCCATCATATCCACTGATGATGCAGAAAAATTAGTACATGCATTTGTCACTTCTAGGTTGAACTATTGTAACTCATTATTATCAGACTGCCCCAATAAGTCGTTAAAGACTCTCCAGCTGGTCCAGAACGCTGCTGCTCGTGTTCTGACGAGAACTAAAAGAACAGACCACATTTCTCCTGTACTGGCTTCTCTTCATCGGCTCCCAGTAAAATCTAGAATAGAGTTTAAAATCCTTCTCCTCACTTACAAGGCTCTTAAGGGTCAGGCCCCATCATATCTTAAAGAGCTCATAGTACCATACTACCCCACTAGAGCACTGCGCTCCCAGACTGCAGGCCTACTGGTGGTTCCCAAAGTCTCCAAAAGTAGTGCAGGAGGCAGAGCCTTCAGCTATCAGGCTCCTCTCCTGTGGAACCTCCTTCCAGTTTCGGTTCGGGGGGCAGACACCCTCTCTACATTTAAGAGTAGACTAAAAACCTTCCTTTTTGACAAGGCATATAGTTAAGGGCTGGATCAGGCCTTAGACCAGCCCCTAGTTATGCTGCTATAGGCTTAGACTGCCGGGGGACTCCTATGGTGCACTGAGCTCCTCTATTCTCTATCCTCCTCTTCCTCTCCATCATTATGTCTCATGTCAGCCAAATGTCTGCCTCTAACTTGCTATCTTCCCCGGAGCCTTTCTGTGCTTTCTCATCTCCCAGGTTCCTGTGGATCCTGTGGATCCTGGTCCTGGTCCTGCTGATGTGGTTCTCTGGTTCATGAATGACTGCTGCGGATCGCCGGACACTCGTCATGTTTTTCAATAATATCATACTGCTAATCTTTTAGTCACATTCCTATTGCTAGTGCTATAGTCACTGTTAGTACGTTGGTTGCTGTTTGTGTTGTCTGTCTCTCTCTCTCTCTCTCTCTGTCCAACCTCCACCCAACGCAGACCCCTACAGAAGCCGCCCACATTGAGCCTGGGTCTGTTCGAGGTTCCTTCCCGTTAAAGGGGAGTTTTTCCTGCCACTGTTGCTCAATATAACATCTGATGCTTGCTCATGTGGGAATTCTTGAATCCTTAATTTTGAATTCATGAATCGTTGGGTCTCTCTCTAAGTAAAGAGAAAAGCGTCTTGAGATAACGCTGTTGTGAATTTGCGCTATATAAATAAAGATTGATTGATTGATTGATTGATTATAAGACAAAGCTCAATATAGCATTTGCATATATTTTCCCATCCACCTCACTGCAGCCTCCCAACCTGCTTCTTGCAGCAAGCCAAGTTTGAGGATGGCGGTAATGCATTCAGGATTATGGCGCTGCCATGCCAACTCTCTGAGGGCTGTCCAGAGTGTGCTCCCACTGGTCAGACTATACACAGCTCTGTGCTCACTACAGTCCCACAGTGCCATACTCTCCCTGTCCTTCACTGTCAGGTCTTTGAGCCTTTCAGCTGTGATCATAATGGCAAGACTTGTAGCAGTGTTCAACAGACAGCCTCCCCCGAGAATCCAGTCAGTAAATCATATAACAGGGCTTCACTCCCAGGAGACCAAGTTCAGATTGAAGTGGCTGCACTGAGGTGGTCAAGGGACAATCAGTAGAGAATTTTGCACATGTGTGTACACACACTCCACTACATTGTTTTCCAAGCACAATAGACAAAATAGAGAAAATACCAAAACCTGCTATTCATTTCTTACCATGTATTGTTAAGTTATTGTCAATTACTTGTTGTTGTGGCAGACAGATTCTCAGCTCGTTCAGACAAATCTGATTAATTTCCACACAACCACATTCAAAGCCAACACAGAAGATGATATTGTTGTTACAAGAGTTTTGTGGGAAACATTTCAAGACACCCGTAAAACACCAATATTTTCATTTAGTACATTTTAAAACCAGCAGAAGGTGGAAATGGTCAGCTCCAAATTCAACAAAAGGGGAGTGAGGTGCTAAAAATAGGCAATGACAAGCATAACTCTCATCTGAATCATCAGGCACTTATTTTATATTATAAGCACTATCATGTTTGTAACATGAATTCTTTTGGTAAATTGGTATTGGGTCTGTAATGAAGAAGCCCTGACAGCCTGTTCTCATTCCTAAGGCATCAAACAACACGGCTGTGTCCCCCCCCTTTGGCCTCTGGCACTGCTGCACAGACCATCCTTTCTGCATCTGTATGAGATGTTAAACAGCAACATGGTGTATGATCCCAATTCTTTAGAGCCAGCACCTTTTTATAATTGTTCCTAATGAAGAGAGCGTTTATGCGGCTGCATGTGCCTAGAGAGAAAGTGCTGCACTCTTGTGCTGCACAACATGTGTTGCCATCGGTGCCTTTCCAGGCAACCAATCATATATTATATATTATTCTCATCACCCTGGCAACCAAGAAAATGTAGGAGAAGCTTGTGTTGGTCGTGTCTGTCCATCCGCATTGACTACATAAACTGTTTATAAAGATGGATGACACGTTGCATCCATGGCATTTCAAAACTGAACTGATCAGAAAATGTAACACTTGAACAAACATCAGCGTGATAAGGACAATCTAAAATGAAAGAAGCCATCTTTGGAACTTTTCTCATGCACTTACATGGAGGAGGCCGGCTTTCTGACCTATACTGTGACCAGCCACCAGGGAGCAATCAAGAGGTTTTGTCTTCAAGATGTTTTGGGAGCTGTCATGTCCGCCATCGTTATATATGGTCTATAAGCTTGTTATGGTATGTCAGCCAGAAATGATCACAACAGACAGAAAAGCCCATTTGTGGGAGCACCGAGAGGGACTGCCCTGACACTGAATTGACGACGTGTTGGTATTCACCATATTGTTCTCTCCAACAAGTCGTGTCATGCACCCACATTGCTCTGCAGCTGTCAGACTTGGCGGTGACAGCGGGGACATTGAGTTCATCTGTACAAAGTACGAGGGCAAGCATCCTCCGGTTGGATGATAACATACATACAGAGATAGATAAGAAAAAGCGAAGGGGTGATGCTAGTGTTTGTGGTCAAAGTGGCGATGAGTTGCCACAGAAACAAAATCCACATGCAGTATTTTTTTCTCTCACCACACAAATGCTTCATAGTAGTGCTATGTAGACACGGGCCCTATAAAAGCATTTGAGTTCCACACATAGAAGGTGGAGGTGTGGTTGGATGGCTCAAACACTGGACGTACTCCACTGACTGACTCCTGGAGACTGGGGTTCATGTCCTGTGTGTAACTGAAAGTCAAACTTCAGCTACATAATACTCTTATTTTAACTCAAATCTTTTCCTAAAGCCAACCAAGTAGTTTTAGAGCCTATACTTAACCAAACTGGGAACATTTTCTGAATGTTAACCACATGTTTTTTAATGTTGCAGTTTTATTGTGCTATTGTTTTTATTTATTGTTATCCTGAGGGCAAAGGTCCCATATGTCTGCAGCACTATCAGACAGTCAGCAGCGTCAGTACTTACTACTAACACCCCTGAGTGAGAACCATTTGGAATGATGGGACGACGGGAACAGTTGCTCTGAGTGTCTAATACTGACACAGAAGGGCGCCTTGTGCGTTGTTACCAGATGCCAAAAGCGGTGACAATACAATGGTATGTGACGCCCTGGGAATGAGGATGAGTTACAACTGAAGATTGCACTTGGTAATTTAAGGTTCTATATACGAGATTCAGAGCCACCAGATGTTGCACTAGAGCACCAGCATCTCAGAGCAACAACAAAAGTATCTTATTATGGTGTGAAAAATATCCTCTTATGAAGCATCATGTAAAAATGAGAAAGGATTCTCACCATCTTAAGAACTTTTTAACAATATAATATAATATAATATAACTATAGGACCTCTTTGTTGATCAGTGACAAGAATAATAATATACATGATAAAAAAAGAAGATTAGGTTCATATAGCTTGTGAACTGTAGTCCCACCTTTCTTTGTTTTGTTTTCCAGCAACAATGATGTAAAAACTATATAAGAAAACTACAATATAGAACTAAAATAAATGATAAAATTAAAAATGTGTTTGTCATATCAACACTGTTACCCACAAATGACAAAACAGCTCTCTGGAATTATGAAATAGGTATCTGTAATTTATTTATAACTTGTGTATCTCTCTTTGACACTTCTCTTTGAATGTATGAAAAGATGTACTTGCATATACAGTAGTACACAATACATATTTTATTAATACCTCATATATTCTGAATATATACTCTCTGACAGGCTGTAATTTAAACCATTAATAATAATAATAATAATCACCATCATAATAATAATCATAATAATAGTGATGCTTGGAATCATGTTTTATAAAGAGACAAAGAACTTTGGTTTTTACACATGTTGAGTTGTATTTTGCACGTCACTGGTGCTTATCAAGACAACATAATAAGATCAACGAACTTTCCTGGTCACTGGTCCCCCTAACTTTCTCCATGCAAACCTACCATATTGACACGGTAATCTTTCATGCACTATTAATTACACTGGTGATTACTTCTGACTTGGACCTAAGCAGAATACCAAAATTCCCTATCAACAATGCAGGAGTCTCCCAAGTTTTGCAATAACAAGAAAGATGCCCAAGAAAGAATTACAGCAGGGTTATTGGTAAATGGACATTGAATATGGACTGAGGTTCATAGACTGAAAAACCAGTGAAAAGATTCTGTACGGCTCCCCGCAGCATCTCATCAATTGCAGAGTAATGGGCTTTTTCTTTCTGAAACCTTATTGTGTTGCACAAAAAGAAAATCTCACAAAGCACGGCTGGCCTGTCTTCCAACAGAGACAAATGGAGGCGAGTATTATTGGAGTTGTATAGTAATCTGTTGCCTCCAAAATCAAACTTTATGAAAAACAAAGTCCAGTGGGGATTTCAAGGCAAGGCCATCTCAATGCAGTTTGGTTGTTATTCAACAGTAATATCACTAATGCACTTACTTATTAGCACAAACCCCTTTTTTGTCTGCTGCGTAAGCTGTTGAATGCTCCACTGACATTAATAAAGAATGCAGACATCGGTACAAACGGAGTCTTTGTTAGGCATTAACAGTAACTGCGAAGATGGCGGTGTCACATTCTCAGGGATGTCCCTGTCTGCAGAGCCGGACGTATCATCTCGCTGGCAGACAGAAGCCGGACAGAGCCCAGAGAAAGGGGAATACTAATTCACCAGCCAATGCACTGCCAAGCTGTTATGAATATCCATGCAGCACCAGTGATTTGGTATTAGACATACATCCCATTTGCATACAAATCAGAATCCCAAAGAAATCTAGCGTCAAAGCCAAGGCTGGGCTCAAGAAGTCTTCGTCAAACATCCTTGTGCGGCTGATGTGTAGCTCATCATTCAGCTGCGGGAATGGTTTGGAATGAGGTCAGTGCCTTGTCTTGTTGTGTGAAACCTCCATCCCCCTTCCACTCATCAGTGGGACAGATAATGAACCAGCTGGGATTAAAAGTAATCACACTGAAATACAGAATTTTGTCTGTTGTATTATAACTGGAATTAATGACGTGCTGCAGATTTAGAGACAAACTAATGTTTTTCTCTTGAAGTCCATTAGTGTTGCTTAGAATTCATTGGGCAGTATCTGGTATCATTATTCCAATGCCAAGTGTGAAGTAGCTCATACTCCATTTAGTGAGTTTCATTTTCCTGGGTTCACATAAACCCATCAATTCCATTTGATCATTTAGCTTATTCTAAATGCACATGTGTAGTTTTATTCTCGGCGCCTTGATGAATAGTGTGTTAATGGCAGCGAGTGCCCTTGGAAAAGTCAAGAGGTAGGCAGCGGGTTCAGCGTTCTCACAAGATTAGCCCGTCTCTCAAGTGTGTTCACAGTTCAGGTCAACCTCAGTCTTCCCTAGAGGTTGGCCTGTGAGCAGTGGCCTGGCCACAGGAGATAAGGGTGACAAACATGGAGGCCACCATGGGGGGAAAATTGCACAAACACAGCAGGGCAAACAGAGGGCAAACAGGCTGTGGTATTCCTGTGCTGCTCTGAAATGCAGGGGCACTGACCCTTATGAATTGGATATGCTGCTCTCCAAAGTTCTTTCAGCTGGTTGAATGGGTAAAAGGATGAAAAAATAATTTGTTTCCTGTTTATCCTTAAGCAGCAACTCTGCAGTAGTTCTAATACAGTAAGTCTGGTTCCAATCAAACTATTATTCAATTCTAACCCTAACCCATTATATCAGATAATAGTAAAAACAAATTAGATATTGGCAACAGCTATAAGGATCACTTATATAAACCCCAAAATAAGGAACATTATAAGAGGAAGAAAAAAAGAAGTCTTCATTCCACACTGTCCGAATCCAGCCTCCGATAGTGAAAATCCCCCACGTTTATGGCAATTAAGAAAAAAAAATCAATAAAGGACTGTACATGCTACCATTATTACTTATCCTAAACCACATACACTCATATAACATATTTTAGATAGCCCAGCAATGACTGAAAAATAAACAAATGCCACAATGTGTTTAGATACAATCCTGCGTCCTTGAAGTCCAAGGCGCTAAAATCCATCCACCCTAAATTGCTGCATAATAGCTTCACTTGAACATAATTCAGGATTTATTTTCAAGCCTGAACTTGAGCATAACCCTCTTTAAAAAATCCTAGTGGAAGTGTACTCTATCAAAATCACGTTACATCCAGCAGAGGTGTCAAGGTCTCACTGACATGGACAACATAAATAAGTAGTGAAAGTAAGGGTGAATGTGTCACTCAGCACCTCAGGAACATTTACTTTTGCCTTCATGTCCTCATTTGTGTTGCATTTGACCAATACACGTGGCTGTCGTCAAGGATTTTCAAGGATTTTAGAAATAAGGAAACGAGTCCTACGGTGTCCTCGCACTGTATAGCATTAGCACGTGTTGATAGATGAGGTGAAGCAAAAAGCAAAGGAACATTCCCATTTAGTGACAAGTCAAGACTTTGGAGCCACTAATAGGGGCCCGCTGGAAGGGCTCATGCAGCGATCATGCTCGTAGAGCGTTAGCACATTACAGGTGTAGGCAGGAGCCAGACCATTCAAGGCTATAAAAACAAGCAGTGAAATCCAAAAATCAATTCTAACACTCGCAGGTAACCAGTGAAGGGCAGCAAGGATTGGTATAGTGTGGTCGCCTCTCTCGTAGTGTGTGTATCAAAAGTCTGGCAGCAGTGTTTTGTATAAGCCACAGTCTATAGATGTTCTGTTGATACCAGAATAGAGCACATTGCAATAGTCAAGTCTGAAGGAGAAAAATGAAGGATGACCTTTTCCAAGTCTGCAGAGGAAAGGAATGATCTGATCTTGGTTAGCTGCCTCAATCTCAGCGTCAATGAAGCATCATTGCAGACAATTCTCAAAGGTATCAGATATGAAGAGACTTTTGAGATTGCTCATTGCAGCTTTTAGATTTTCCTCATAGTTTAAGATCAAACCATCTTGAATGGGAATGCTAAAATCTCATGTGTTTCTTTTCATTTGTTTTTGTTATGCCTTAATGATGTGCAATTGTATATATAATACAATTGCAATCACCTTCTTTGCATCATTATCCAAGCTATTAATTGTTCACATGAAGCTGTGTAATTTCCTCAGAACAAGTCATAGAACATTAAAAAAAAAGACATGAATGGCAGCAAATTTCATCCTTAGTTCACTCCCATTAGTGTTTTAATCTGGACAAGATAATGTGGGGAGAAGAAGATGAGGTGCAGCAAATCATGGAAATAATTTAACGAACCTCCAAACAGCAGTATTAACTTGTGTGTTTAACTTGTCTAAAACACATTTTTGGGACCAAAATGTAATAAGCTTGGATCAACAGGTTTGGATGAACACATTTCGAGCCATTCGGGGGCACCATTCAGCATGAGAATGTAAAAACTTTATGCATATTATACACATTAATTCTGATCATTTGAAATTTAAACTTACAGTGCTTCTAAGTAGTGCAGAAATCTGTAAACTTCTGCATCTGCTGCTCCCTTTCAGTTTTCTTCTCAGATGTAGCTCCTGGGTAATGCACCTGCACATAGAGTATTAGAAATTAGGTTTCTTGATGATGCATGTAATTTGTAAAATTGTGAGACCGAAAAGAACACTTTGAATAACCCTAGGCTCAGTATTTTATTCATCCAAATTTGTATGCCCACAATTGTCTGGGCATATTGTATGTTTGAGGTGCTTTCACAGGACCAGAATGGAAGATATTGGATTGAATACTTGGAACAAAAAAGTCTTCCGTGAAAAATCACAGTGGGATGCAGCAGTTGCAAACACACAGTGATGAGACGCCTAAGAAGGGTTGTGTGAAGTCAGCTCTTCGCTCTTTGCAGAGATGCCGCAGGATAAAACAAGGTGGCTTTGACACAAAATAAGAAATGGTGATTTTTCATCTCTATATCTTGAAATCAGGTCTGGCATCACTGAAATTTCCAAGAAAGAATACTAACCTGCTTAAAAGGCAGGGTCAGCAATTTTGGAGGCACTTTTTGTTATATTGGTAACAGCCTGAGAGTAATCAATGAATGAAATAGTTTGAAAAACAGAGAAAAACATCCACCGACTGTGGCTGTCACAGGAGTGTGATTATCTCAGGCTGACCTGCACGTCTACCTATGTGTGCATGCCCAGAGTCTACAGGGCTAAAGCTAGAGAGGCCATAGAGACACAAGAAAGGTTACCTGAGTTACCTGCAGAAAGCACACACCAAACCTATTTGATTTAGTCTTTACACCAAGATAATACGTTTTTAAGTCAGTAGGTGGCGCTCTGGTGCCACTGTGGAGCCACTATCTACCTGCACAGCTCAGAAATAAACAAACTGGTCTGAACAAGAAGCTAACTTTGGTCCTCTCTCTGTCATCAACAGGTACTGCAACACTTGTTATTCTATGTTTAGCTTGGTTTAGAGTCTAATGTGAATGTTGTATTAACTGTTTGAAATGTTTTATCGTGTTTTAAGATGTGTGTGTCAAGTTACCTGGGTTTTTAGATGTCTTGTTGAGGCTTAACAGTCTGTTAAGCTAGCAGGCTTCATTTTGTAGCTAATTGCTCCGACCGGCGTCGCCATGTTGAGTTGGTCTTGAACCCGTGTTTTTAATAACAGTAGTAGTTTTCAGAGTCCTCGTAATTGACCTCAGCTTTCTATAATGAGAGAATTTTTGTTTTGAAGATTATGAAGTGTAGACAGACAGCCAGCAGTGAGAAAGATGTGTCGAGAAAGACACCATGTTCAAGCTAGTTTGACATTTCCGGTCGTGCCATATTGCTGCTTTAAGTGCGTGTGAGTGTTTTCTGTGTTTTATGCTGGTGTTGAATGAGTGTTAGTTTGTATGTATGTGGAATATAGTTTGAATTCATGTGCACTTACTTCCCTTAAGTCAGGATGTTTTATGTTATTTATTGTCCATGGGTAACGTTATTTGTTGTCATTAATTTGACTCGCACTTTAATCAGATATTAGAAATGATGTGCCTGATAAATGAATGCAGTTGAACTCAGGAATAAACATTTTCTCGCCCAAGCAAGATGCTAATTTTGGTCCTCTCTGGTGTATACTGGCTCCTCAGGGCTTCCTATCCTATGAGTTGAAGTTTAAGTTTTTGTGTGTTTTGCTTGTGTTTATATGATTGTGACATTTCGTCAATGATTTGTTAGACTGAAGAATTATGAGAGGCTGTCAGTCAGCGCTCATGTACAGAACAAACAAGCAGCTATTGGGATATTTTTGGTTGGATACTTTCATAATCAAGCTACTAGTTTCTCCAACGTTGCAGACACTGCCTTTGAACTGTAATTTTTTTTACATTATTGACATTCAACTCAAAAGGTGATGTGATGTCCAAAAACTCTACCACTGCCACTTTGAAATAACACATATAGTCTGAAAATTCAACCACCCTGTATGTAGCGACTGGGAACTAGTTCCCTTTTTACATGGGAGCCATTCTGGTCCCACACCTGCAAGTGTTTGCATGGCCTCGTGTAGTCACTGTAGATTTGAACAGCGTGGATCATTTGCTCGGATAACTGGATGGTGCCGTTACTGCATTAACAGGTATGGGGGAGTCTGGAGCGGATATTCTTGTTTCCATCACGGCACCCCTTTCTTCCTCTCATGGGTAGAGCACAGATATTAGTTATTCCAAAAGATCATCATGACATGAAGGTACTGTGGTTTGCTGACTTGATGATGCAACCACATTGGCTGGTACTCATGTTATATAGGCAGGAAGCCAGTTCTCGGGGTGCCATTCTCTGGACAGAGTGGGCAGGTTTTCTGAAGCAGTGGAAGTAAGAGGAGCTTGATCCTCAAGTCTTGTTGTTTTCCTCCATCCAAGTGGGTGTTGAATGGGACAGGCTGAGTAAGATCCAGATCACCTGCACTTAGATGTTCAAGGGGACAAAGTCAGTGGGGGAATTTTGGAATGAATGAAACTTTGAATGAAAGCCAATCATTTGATTACCAAAATACTGTTGCACTTTAGTGTTGTTGTCACTAAATGGATCACTGAACAAAATGCGTAAGCTCAACGTTTTGCAAAAAGCATTACACAAGAAGCACAGTGCAGCTCAGGTCAACTACCAAATAAACTGAATGATTTCAGTGCTTTAACAAAACTGCTCCTTTTGAACCTTCACTGTTTGGTTTCCAGCGCGCATGTGTGGAAGTATATGCTGCCTGTTATTATTGCTCCTGCTCGTTTTCTTATTTTTTCTTACTTTTAGCTATTTTTTTAATTATTTGTTTTACTTTTTTTGCTGGTAATATGTTTTTAAGACGTTCCCTCTCCAATACATGCTGGTGAAGAGAGCTCTTGTCATCTTTTTGCTGTGAAAATACTACTTTAACTGGCGGGTGCAGTAAACATATGGCCGTTGGTAGCCGTTTTGGCTACACGAGTGATCAGCTGATCACTCTGAAACCTGCTGGCATCTTGACCATGAGATCTTCACAAATTCCAGAAGAATTGTGGAGGAAAACACACCGAGGTTGCAGAGGAAAGAAGAACCAGCGGAGGAGAGAAACCAGAAGGAGACAACGGAGGCGTATGGAGGAAAAGAAATATAAACCCTGTCTCCCCATCGTTACTATGGGCAACGTGAGATCGCTGGTAAACAAGATGGAGGCGTTAACAGCGTTAGCCAGGAGTCAGATGGAGCACCGGGAGTGTAGTCTGGTGTGCTTTTTGGAGACATGGCTGCATCAGGACATTCCAGACGACAATGTTTCCATTGGTGGCTTCCAAACTGTTCGGGCCGACAGGGACTGCACCAGGAGCGGTGAGCGGAAAGTAGGGGGGCTTGCCTTTCTGGTGAACAACAGGTGGTGCAGTCCTGCTCATATTACTATCAAGGAGCACATCTGCAGCCCGGACATTGAACTGTTTGCTGTTGGTCTTCATCCACGTTGCCTGCCACGGGAGTTTTCACATGTTGTCATGGTGACTGTTTACATTCCTCCCTCTGCCAACCCGACTTCGGCGTGTGACGTCATCCACTCCGCCATAGCCCGGGTACAGACTCTACACCCAAGTACACTCACTGCTATCTCTGTCTTCAACCGTGTCACCATGGCAAAGGCACTGCCCAACTTCACCCAGTACGTGAACTGTTTCACCAGAGAGGAGAGGACCCTGGACTCTGGACTCACCTGATTTACTTTTGTGTTTGAAGTTTATTCTTATTCTTTTGGAGCTGTGTGTAACAAAAAGCAATTTCCCCCTGGGTATTATTGAAGGAATTCTGATTCTGATTCTGATGTATTATATTATATTTAAAATCACTCTCATATGATTCAAATATTCTGACATGACATGTAATGTAGCATGTAATGTGTATAACTTGGGACTGGTATAAAGAAGGCATTGTGCACCATCTATTCATGTAGCTGGGCAGTCCTGCTGACAGAGCTGTGGGAGTATGATTGGCATCTGTTCATTTCCTTTGAATTGGGAACAGGCTAAATCAGAGTCAATCATTGACCCTTTCAGACAGATTCGAAGGACTGAATGATGTAGATGATTAGCTGTCTCTGCCACTGCCTTGTTTACTTCCTGTATTCGTAAGCCACAAAATGGCTGCATAAATTGCACAAAACCATTAATCACAGCACACAATTTTCGCTCCTACTGTAACCCCTTCCCATGCAAAGGTTTTCATTTCCTGTTCAATCTCTTGACAGAAATCCAATCAACGTAGGATCATAATTTATTCACACTCGGAGAGACAATCCACTTCAAGTATATGAAGACATCTCATTATTTTTACGCAAGTAAGACAAAGCCCACATTGTTGTCTGTGCAGGTAACCAAAAGGGATTGCATTTTCAACTTGATTGGCAGAGGAAATGGATAGGAGATATAATTCTTAAGTAAATATTCATTAGTTCTCTTTCTGATTACAGAAATAATGGTTCTCTTTTTTACTGGTATTCAGCACAAGGATAACCAGTTGCTTACTGAGTGCTGCGAGAGACTGTCCTGTTGAATGTGCATTATGTTTAACAGCAAGTGTTGCAGTAACTTCAGTACCATAGAGATACTGAAATTTCCACTTCAGTGACAGTTCACTAGTTGACTGCCATTTCATTCTAACAGTGATAATAAGAAAAGGAGACTTTAAAGTTAACTTTTATGAACAGTTAACAGTCTCTTGGTGGAAAAATGTTTGTTCTTTTATTTCAGTGTATGTGTTTTTTTTTTTTTTGTTGCTTTTGTTGCTGAGGACTAGGTATTTAGCAACAATAGCCTCAAGCAAAGATGGTCTGCAAGGTAACAGCAGGCAGCCGATAACGATAGATGGCCTTGTAGGCTATCTATCAATATCAGCACTCTGATAAAAAGCTAAATATTTTAATGGTAGTCACATACATTGTTTTTTGATGAGATGAACTGTGTATGTGGTAAAGCTGCAAATCAAACACTGCTCTATATCTACAGTCCTTTTAATGCAAAATCACATTTTTGGGTATTTTTAAGAAAGTGGTAATAAAGCACGACTACTTCTTTTCATGTCAGAGGCTCACAGCCTATGATGATGGGCAGCTATGGCTACAGTCCAGCGGTAGCCTTGAGACAAACCCTCAGGAATAGTGTAGTGTTGTGTGGAGATATAAGTGGGCAACAGTATAAGTGGGCAAAGTTGGACCTGCTGGTTTCACTCACTCAGCTCTTGGGAGACTTTCTGCCATACACAGCCGAATTTTTATTAATAAATAGTTTTTGGGAATTTTAATGTCCTTATTCAACATATGTGGTTGAGGAATGTGAGTAGAGGGATGGGGCACGGCATGCAACAAAGGTCCTCTGTCAGACATAAACAGAAGGCAATGAAGTCCATGGTGAGCACACTTACCCCTCGGCCGTTAGGGAGCCTCAAAAAGAAACAGCTGTTAAAAAAAAGAGCAAATATATCTGCCAAGGCAGCACAATCCTTTATCAGACAATGTTCTAATTTTTTTGATATACATCTGGATCCACATATTGGACAAACATTGGATATATGTTTCACAGTAATTCACCTGTGTTCAGTGCTTTTATTTTTTTCTTTAGAAGGTATTGATGCTCTTTCTCTCTACTTATTGTTGTATTCCCCTAACATGATATTAATTAGAACAGATTTTACTTTTCTAAGGGCCTCTGATGTCAGGTACAGCCATGGGCTAACAATTCTAGCATGCATACATACGCTAGACTTTTTATACCAAGTTTTGAAACATTTTATTTATAAAGATTATAATCCATCTAAGCATCATATTCTAATGTACACATTTTAATTAAATAGATCACTGTGTTCTCAAATGTGAATGTATAGAGGTTTTGCCAAATAAATAGTTTAGTATACAGTGAATACATATCAGTAAATTAATGTCTTGGTGTCACATATAGGTTGCCTATTTAGAGAACATTTTGCTGTTATGACCTCTTCAAAAAGTCTTGCCAGCAAACCAACTCCACACGCTGAAATTGAACTATACTTTTAATAAAGATTTCAAGAGGCAAGCGTTCTACTTACTGTAGGAAGTCACACGCTGGAGCACAGAGAAGTCTTGACATGAAGGGTTCACCTGTGACTCCTCTTATGTTATTTATGTCCTTTTCTGTACTTGCAATATGTGTTGTGTAGTAAATATTTCAGGAATAAGTGTTTGTTTGTTTGTTTCGAAAGATGTGATGTACATTCTCCTGTGGAAAACATGTTCCTGGAGAAGCTACACGCTGAAAAAAAGATATGAAATGTTGAGGCATTGACAAGGTTGTGCCACAACTGGAAGATAGTAAAATTGATCCAAAGTGGATGCTGGATGGATATTTTTCTAATTGCACGATTTCAAATGTGACAACGTACGTCCTGCAGAGCAAAAGACTCCTCTGTTAACACAAGGAAATCTTGTGTTGTGGGTTCTTCATAAGCATGAGCAGTATTTGTGTATGTGTTTGCTAAGTCATTTACTGCCCCCCTGGAATTAATGATGCATGAAATAAACAAAAGACAGACTATGATATGGCTTCTCTTTTCCAGCAATTATTGGGCAGTGAAATATAGCATAGATACTAGCACACATGACTAACCTGGTACGGTTTAAACGCCCTACAGCTAGTAAGGAATCCCTGATCGAACAGATTCAGCCACTGCTGTGATTTGTTTATAATATAATTTGGCTAATCGTAGTCCAATTAATTTAATAAACACTTTCCCGAACACATTCAAGAATTCTAAACTTTTTTTATGCAGCCAATTTATGCACAAGGGATATGTCTCATTGCATTTTCAATACAAGTATATTGTGCAATGTGCAGCAGTGCCTCCACAATAGAATTGTGTCTTTCCTTTGAGCTATGACAGAAAGCAAGGAGACTGAAAACAGTTTAAACTCACACCTCTATTGATTTATCCGTTATTGCTCGAGATTTATGAATTATTGTAAATCTGATGGTGTCTCTCATAATACTGCCACAGGCTTTTTAAATCAAGCTGACAGGCTTATTATTGAGCTCCGGGAGAGAGGGCAGCGTAGCATGGAGTGTACCATCCCTGATCCAGGAGGAGAAAATATTACCCCACACTCACTGGTAGTGAGAAGTTGTTGCACCAGGACTACGTCCCCAAACAATTACCATGGCACTCTCCATCCCTCAGACCAATGAAATAGAATTGGCCTAACAGAAATGGAAACTAGAGACACTCACACTGTAGATCAGTCTCACCAGCTTCTGTGATATTGCATGACTTCTCTAACATACTAATAAATATTGTAAGAGTACTGTCTCACTGTACAAATGCCATGGATGTGTAAGAATGTGCCTGATAGTAATATATATGGATTCAAGTAATGCATTAATAATAGATGCAAACTATAAAGGAAACAAGGTAGTAGGCAATGTGTGGGGTTATGGCTACTGTTATACTTGCAAGTAGCTAAAAAATAACACAGCAAAAATGTCCCCTTAACAGCAGTATTCTACAGGAAAAAATAATTCACAATTGTTCAAAGCTTTGATATCATTTGGTGACACTAGACGGAAACTCTTGGCTGGCATCCAATCATCATCCATGTTTGCACAAGAACAGAAGCTGGAAAGTGAGTCTCTTACATAGGCCATTGTGTTACACTCGAAAAAGCCTCATGCAATATGAGTGCTCGTCTTGGCTCTAAAGAAGAACAGCCTAAGCTGTGTGTCTCATGAATAAAATTGTTGTCTTTAATTTGTCCCTCTCTCACTGTTCTCTGTCCTTCCACTCTGTATTTCATGAAGTATGTCTAAAACTGCCATTATGCTGAAGTAGAGGGAATACGCCTTGCTTTCTAATGCACCAAATCTACCTGATATAGTGTATCTCAGATTTATCTCTCGCACCACAGAAAATGAAAATGTGTCTGTATTTTTGTGAGCTGCCACTCACTTTTATCAGAACCACTCAGCAGCCTTCACAACACTCCACCGTCCACGCCGTTTGATAATAAAATGTTTGGTTTTTCCTTTTTTTTTTGTTCATTTTAATTTATGAGCCCAGACTGAGATTAAAAAGATTCAAATTTTCCAAGATTCATATTCCAATTTAGGAAAACGCTGCAGATAAGATAAGGCCGTATAGAGACGATAACATTAAACAATTTGGACACAGCTCAGAGCCCTTATTCCCTTATTTTCCAGCATGAGTTGGTAATGCCTAACATGGCATGCTGGCACATTTTCAAATATGAAATGGTTGCTCAGGTTCATTTTAAATGATGACAGAAAAATGATGAATCCGTACCGTCGGAAACATTTATCTGCTATGAGATAGGTGTGGCATTTCTGAATAATGCTGAGATATATTCAGTTCGGTAGTGTCAGTGCTTTGTACTGTGGCTTGAACTATTAGTAGATTAGGTTACAACTGTATATCTGCAGTGGGTCACTGTTCCATAGTCCACATGACAGGCTACAAAGCTGTCAGGCAGAGATACTCAGGAGGCCTGTGTGGTTTCCTGTAAATGGATAAACAAGCGTGCAAATCAATCATTTGTCATGCTCATAATTTCACTGATGAGATTTCTCTCCTGGCTTTGTCATTTCATTTTACTGAAACATGATGTACCAACAATTTCAGCTTGATGCATTGCCAGTATATTCATTTCTTAGACGTGTACCGAGATTGCCTAGTTGAATGTCTGATTTTATCCTTGACTTTTTTTAAATCCAAGCTCTTATTGCTGTCGCGAGGCCACCATTTCTTTGCAATTTGTAGCCATGTTAGAGTGCCTCTTGGCATGGCTATGTCGAGCCTCCTATACTTTGGTCCAGATTGAAATATCTCAATAACTATTGGATGAATTGCCATGGCGTCTTATACTGACATTCATGGCCCCCAGAGGATGAACTCTAGTGACTTCGGTAATCCCCTTAGTTTTACTTTCCTTCCTTTCCTGTGAGGCTGACATTTCTTTAGCAGCATGTTAACAAACACTTGACTTTATTCAGACTATAATTCAGCATGCCATATATATGTATATATTGTACTATTTTATATAGTATAAACTAATGTTGGTGATGACTGTAGTGCTACTTCATATACACAGCAACAGTTTTGAATTTATCTCATAAAAATACATGAGTTTTTCCAGAAATCTCCATAAAGTGAGTCACAGGCTACACCACAGCGCAATATGTCACAGCTGCATTTTTTAATGACATATAATTGTGTTGACTCTAAAAAGACTGTGCAAAGATTTGAATTTTTGCTCAGGAAATTATGTGAGGAATACCTACCGAGTTATTGAAAGGCCTTCTGTGTGCATTAGTAATCATGCTGTCCCATGCACACACATTGCTGGGGGTAAAGCAGCTGAATGCTGATGGAACCAAAGCAGTGACCACAATCCCATTTGAGCAGTCACTGGTGCTTTGCCTTAAATGCTTTTCAATCTGCTAGAGATCACATTAGGCGGCTTCTTCTTATCGACTCATCTAAAGAGTTTATGTCTTCATCTAATTAAAGACAGTGCTTCCTTAATAGCTCAATGCTTAGGCTGAGTTATTTCATAAGTGTGCTGCTTGGCCAGCAGTCCATTATGTGCTACTCCACTGTCAGCTTAAAATTATACTTTTAATACTACCCAGTTTGCTCTTGTGTCGTGGTGATAACCGTTATTGTCATAACAGACATAGAACGTGTCACAGCTATGGAGATAATCATTGTTATCTGCTTGTTTTACGATAACTCTAGTGTGCTTTACCACGGAGAATTTTCAGTACAATTGTGTCTGTACATTTTCAGTAATTTCATCCTGTGCTCTCCTAATGTGTATTGCAGGCTTACAGTGAGTGTGTGTCAGTTTCTTGATATATTGTATCCCCTACCTGGTAGACTTAGTGAAGTTGACAGGATCACAGTTCAAGCATGTATGGGATGGGTCCAAGGTGTCCATTGCCAGGGCCTGCCAGCTCAGACTGTTTCCATGCTGCTCTGTGTGTCATGAGGGCAAGACTCCTATTTAGACAAGGGAATGAAAGATGGGGCTGAGATGCATTATGCATGTGAATGCAGGGGAAGCAGGCATCTGCACTAACAAGCCAAGTCACTTTCACAGGGCAACACACCAGCCTGTCTTCTCCCTTCACAAATATAGACTGAACTACTGTAGGTAATTGAGTTCCAGTGGAGCACTGCAGGGAACACTTCCTAATATTTTTGTTATTTATTTGCAAAATCTTCTTAAAAATTCATATGCAGTAGTCTCCTGTCACCATGACAAGGGATTCCACTAGACTAGAGTTTCCCGATCCTGTTCCTGGGCCCACGTAAGATGTCTCCTTGTTCCAGCACATCTGATTCATCAATAAATGGGCCGTTATTGGGCTTCTGCAGACCTTGATGACAAGCTGATCATTGCAATTAGACGTGTTGGTGCATGGAAGCATGTAAGACATGCAGGGCAGTGGGCCCCCAGGACCAGGTTTAGGAAACACTGCTATGGACAGAAAGTTTTAGATTTTTTTTTCACAGATACCACAGTCTAGAATAATAATGTTGATGGATGTTTGGAATACCAGGGGGGGGGAACATTTCAATCATCACCACTGACACACATAATGATAGCAGCAAGTTGCCATGCAAGTTGCCATGGGACTGACTGGGATAATAATTCAGGCCAGGAATCTACACCACACTGCACTACATACACTGACTGAGCATTGTGGTGATGTGTACATGCATGCGACCAATCCTGCGTGAAGACAGACAGAGATCATACCATCGGGTCAAAAGCAGCTCTCAGGGTAGCCCTGCCCTGTGTTGTTTTCTGTTTGATTGAACCATTTTATTTAGTGCTTTATTTTAACACTGGCCCGACACTTCAGTTTTGCTTGGCCGCTGAGCATTCTCCTGGCCAGTCTGCACCTGCTAAAGGTGGAGGCCTGAGCAACGCTAAATTTGGTGTGTCAATGTCTTGCCCATGGACACCTCAATACATCATGCAAGATAATGATAAAAGCAACATGAATGTATTTTACTCGGTCTGTAATCTAATGGGTTTTTTTTTATCATGTAAAATAGTAGATATTATCACTCATTCAATGTCCATTTCTCAGGGATCTCTGTACTGTCTGTGTTTTACACACTAAATTGATTCCATGGAGATCAGTGCAGAGCATATTCGTACAATTTTCCTAACTTGTCTGTACTTGCTCTTGGTTGGCTTCCATCAATAAACAATTTCTGAAATCTTTCCAATTGGGCAGCTAGGCATCAAATTTGTTTAATAAATAGCCCTTCAACTGAGCTGCATTTACTTGCAGAATGGCTTTGACCCAAAGAAGGCTGTTGAGAATAAAAGCAGCAATAAACCAGGCAGTCTGTCATTAAGGGATTGTTCAGAAGAGGAGCCAATCTTCTCTTTCTGTTTGTTGTTTTGATGAGCCTGTTGCTTGTGTTGTGTGGACTCACTCTGCTCTGTGACTGCAGATCAGCTTCTGCCAAAACACACTCCCATGGTGGTCACTCTCATCCATCAGATTTATGTTTGATCTGTGTCAATAGAAATGGAGGAAAGCTATAATGCCACTGGGATGTATGATGGCATACCTAAAAAAATCCATCCTAAATAACAAGTCACTCCAGGAAGATGCAAGAAAGCATGTTATTTTCTTTTTTCAGCGGTCTGATCATGTGATTAACCCTGTAATCTTTCAGTTGTCATGGATACAATTGAATTGAATTGAATTGAACACAAAAACTTACTTTATGAAAATTTCAACAAATGTAACAAAATGCTTCAAAAATTGGTGAAGTAAGTGGAAAAGATGATCAATTTTAATAGTCAGTTTCAACTCATTCACATTTGCATCTGGACATTATGCAAGAAGACTATAGGCAAATTCCTCTGGTTTGCTATGTCCACATTTTGAGGACCTGCATATTCTTTACACAACAGTTTTTATTGAATAATGGTTTATTGCATTTCATTTAATATAAGCTGCCTGATTTACATTTTGCAGTTGTTTTGCTAATATTTTTTTACCCATGTAGGCTGCTGTTATAGACCTGTTGATATTCCTCTTAAAACGTGTGTAAGAGAAAAATTGATTCATTTCATTTCATTACTACCATATAGGAGCAATGAACGCTTAATTTCATTAGGGTGATAAAGTTGTGAATAATTAAACAGCCAGTCTGGCTTTTATAACATGCAGACTAATTTCAGCCAACTTCAAAACATTAGACTGGCTCTATTCACAGGCAGACCTCATATTAGAACCCAGTGAATGGCTCTGCATCAAATTATTCAGAACAAACACAAGAGCTGTGGAATGCCAAAATAGGAATTAAGAATTAATTTGTGGGGTAATTGTGATGCAAATTAAGGCAGATGCCTACCCCAAAACATAAATTCACATTTGCTATTCTTGTGATCTAGGGGCAGTATCCCAATAGCCAAGAGTGATCCAGACTGATAGAAACATCACATGCTCTCTGACAGCATTAGTGGGGATTATTTGGGATATTTGTGAGCACTTTTCAGCAGCAATCGGTTCTGCACTGGAAAATGTACCGAATTTACCTGAGTGACAGTATTACAGATTCCAGAGGACCTCAGACATCCAAAAAAAGGATTTAACAGATTGAGGTGTACTCAATTAAGCCTCTCAATTAAAATTCTTGATTTGAGAGAAGGACTTTCTCACATGATATTAGTATTCATGTCATGTGTAGAAGATACACCACAGGAGACAGCATTAGGAGCATATTGTACAGCCAAGTGAAAAATTAAACTCCATGTCCACTCTATTAGCGGTTATATTAATGGGTTCAGACACATTTATTGAACAAACAACATCGATCAATAGTATCTGTGTTTCAGTGTTGTGTGATAAGCTGGAACATGTAATTTGTAAACTGTATATGGCTGATTAGGAATGGTTGCTGTTGAACGAACAGAATTGGGTATCTGGTAGTAGACGTCTCCCAAATTTTGATTGATTCTTAATGTGCATATCAACGAGCAAAGATTAAATCTCAGGAAGCTACAGTTGAGGCTTCTGTGTATGTGACAATTACTGGGCACAGATGCGTTCAGGGGGCAACACCACTTAGGCAGTCAGTAACAAGATTGAATGATTGATCGAATCTTGATATGAAAACATTGACGGTTGATGATTTAGCCCTGCTAGGAGGGCAAAGGGCCTGCAGAGGAGTAGACGGCCATCTCAGACCACTATTTTGATCCAGTGACATGGTTCAACCATTTACCTGATGCGGCCGGGCTGGCAGCACTGGGAGGTGGGACTGATTTACATAGTAGAGCCACTGCTATGTTGGTTTGCAAATAGGGATGCTACAGTGCCCTGAGCCTAACTGGGGCTGACTGCTCATCTGCGTATTTCTATTACTGATGACTAAAATGTATATTAAAAGCCTTTCTTTTCTGCCAGGTTGAGTAAAAATGTTTAGAATTATGAAAACATGTTAGATTTATTGGACTTCCTGCCAATAACCATTCAGCTAGACCATTCAGGTCAGCTAGACCATTCAGGTCTAGCTTGAGTTGTAACACAATTTAACTTTATGTTAGTATTTCCCAATAATTAGTTCAGCATGTTTAATGTTGTCACCAATGCGGTTTTAGACCACTAGGCACCTGTTCATATCTACTTCCTTAAACAATATGGGCTACTATGGGGCTACTGTGGGCTCATGTCCTGTCATACATGCATATACACCGTGGTGAAAGTGAAATAAACGGAATCAGCGATCAGTCAGACCTACTGCGAGATGCTCATAGTAACCAATTGTAAGAGGCTACAAATGGAGCCTGACAGCCGACTACAACTCCTGACATGATGCCACTGTGACAGCAGCAGGTTGTGCCATTGCATGTTATGTGATAACATACAGCAGTGAAGCCCAGTCCACCATTGAGAACCTGTGTAATAACAGGTACACCAGGATGCAGCAGATGAGGTGTAGGTAGAGTATGCAGTGCCTTGGGAAAATCTATTTGTCACAGTTTGCTTTGTAGTTCTTGGCATCACTCTATTCACTGAACAATTACTCAACAAGTCAGGAATCAGTGGGTGTGTAAGTTTGGGAAGTACTTTAAATAAATGGATAAGGGCATGCATATTAAAAGCATTACAGATGCTAGGCTTGCTGCACCTTCCACGCACTTAACAGTTAAATGGGTTTGCATTTCATTTGCAGTCCCATTTAAAATGCAGTGTCTCTTGTGGTGAAACACCTGGTCTTATTAGTATAGTGCACAAATCCACATTCTGCCATCTGCAACAGTGATGTCAGCACCTTGGTGGGTAACTATTCCCACCTCTACAGCTCCCAGAATCAGTGACGTTAGATGGAAGAAAGCGAGCTGATGAAGAGGGGGGTATGAGCAGAATGAGAGATAGAGGAGATGAAAATCCCTGCAGTGAAAGGGGTGTGATTCTGCTGGAAGCCCATGGTCCCTTGAGAAATAGAGTCTCTGAGCTGCAGAGATGGGGAGGATGGAGATGGGCCATGTGCAGTAACTCTTCTGTATGCCTCTGGCTAATTATCAACCCAACAAGAAACAACCAGCTGTTCACATCCACCACACACCATTAGACTAATATCACACATTAACATGGGGAATATTTGGCTGTCATCTTGGGAAAGAGAAGCATTCGTAACTGATGGGTATATTGACATGTCTTGAAATGAGGCTTAGATATGATATTCCTTCTCTTGTTTTAAAGGATAACGCTGATATTTTTAAACCTGGACAATATTTTTTTTTAATTTTGGGGTTGAAATGTCTAGTAGGTGCAGAAACCTTTGGAACTGGTCCAGTAGATCACCTCCGCCAGCAGCTGAAAACAAGTGGCCACCGGGCTGGGATGGCTATAATATAATCCCTCAAGGCACTTGCACCTCATCAAAATATGTCCACAACAATTGCTTGTTTTTGCCACTTACACAGGCTCAGATTGTTATTCGAAGTGTCTGACAATATTACAGAAAGGATCCCTATAGAGATTGGCCTGTAATATCCTTTTTGTTTTTACCGCAGCTGACTGGTAATTAGTAATTTATTGATTTATAAAGATAACACAGGAAATGTATTGAAATTGAAAATCAGACCAAGTCATAATACACATAATAAGCAAGTGTAGACATCACCCTTAATGTCTGTGGTTTTTCGCTTTCATTGCATTCTGTTGATGAGCTTAGATTTTTATTTGTATTGACTGCGGCTCTGTTGCCAAGGCAACAGTTTGATGTTCTCCTCACCTTTGGTCAGCATTAATGAGGGTCAGCCATATAGAAACCATTTTCATCTGCTCAATTTTCTCTCCACGCACAACATCACATTATCGTCACGCAGCACACCTGCCCTTAAGGCCAGCCTTTCGGCTGTCGACAAACGTCCGATTATTGTATTACTCCATGTTCTTGTGAACACATATCTGTATCTACAGTCCCTGACAAAAGTCTTGTCGCTTACCGAAGTTGTTGAAACAACAAATAATAACTTGACTTGTAGTTGATCAATTGGAATCTGAAATGGCTTATATGAAAGGCAAAGGCCTCTGGATTATGTGTATTGTATCAAAATAAGGTTTTGTATCATTCATTGAGTTTTATCATTTAATTAGAACAGAAAGGTCAGATTTGGCTTGGACAAAAGTCTTGTCGCATACAAAAAAAAATATACGGTAGAAATTATATTTTATGTTGAATACACAAACATGCTACAATAACATCACAGCATAAAGCTATGGTCCCTTGGGAAAAATAATTAATATCGTGTATGACCCCCATGAGCTTGGAGGACTGCATCCATATGCCTCAAATAATTTATTGATAAAGTCATCTGGAATGGCAAAGAAAGCAGTCTTGCAGGACTCCCAGAGTTCATCAAGATTCTTTGGTTTCATCTTCCAAGCCTTCTCCTTCATCTTACCCCAGACATGCTCAGTAATGTTCATGTCTGGTGACTGGGCTGGCCAATCCTGGAGCACCTTGACCTTCTTCGCTTTCAGAAACTTTGATGTGGAGGCTGAAGTATGAGGAGGAGCGCCATCCTGCTGAAGAATTTGCCCTCTCTTGTGGTTTCAAATGTAGTGGGCAGCAAGAATTTGTTGATATTTCAGGCTGTTGATGTTGCCATCCACTCTGCAGATCTCTCGCACACCCCCATACTGGATGTAACCCCAAACCATGATTTTTCCTCCACCAAACTTGACTGTTTTCTGGGTGAATCTTGGGTCCATGCGGGTTCCAACGGGTCTTCTGCAGTATTTGCTGCGTTTGGGATGCAGTTCAATGGATGAATCATCAGAAAAATCTACCTTCTGACACTTTTCCTCTGTCCATCCTTTCACCAAGCTGTGGGCCTTTGCAAATGCAACACGATTTTTTAGTTGCCTTCTGTTTAATGCTGGCTTCTGAGCACTAATTTGGCCATGGAGACCACTGCGTGAGAGAATTCGACAAACTGTTCTTCGAGATACAGGGGTTTCTGGTGATCACAGCCGACTGCAGTTGAAAAAGGGCTGGCCTGGACTGTCGAAGCAACAAACGGTCCTCTCGAACACTTGTCTTACGGGGTCTGTCTGACCTGGGCTTGTCATGAAGGCTTGTCAGCAGTTTCTTCAAATTGTTTTCTTATCCTCTCCACTTCACGTTTGGATACACTGAAGATGTCTGCCACCTCAGCAGCAGACTTGGTCTTCAGGTTCTTGATGATCAGCACTTTGATCTGTGGTTGAATCTTTGGCATCTTTGTGAGAGGTCAGGTTGCACTTCAGATGAAGGTCTGGTGTGCTGGGGTTCTTTTTATACACACCTGGGAATGTGTTAATCACAGTATTTGTCACAGGTGAAGCTCTAATCTGTGATTGGTTGAATCATTTAAAGGCACGACAAGACTTTTGTCCAAGCCAAATCTGACCTTTCTGTTCTAATTAAATGATAAAACTCAATGAATGATACAAAACCTTATTTATATTTCAGCCAATATTTCAGATTCCAATTGATCAACTACAAGTCAAGTTGTTATTTGTTGTTCCAACAACTTCGGTAAGCGACAAGACTTTTGTAAGGGACTGTAAAGGTATAGCAGATTTTTATCTTTACCTGAAAAAAGAGTCTGTGATCCTATACTTCTATATAATGTACTGTATGCATGATTCGTGTGTACTTTTGATCTGCAGTTTCGACCTCCACTGCACAAGATGATTTTCCACAGTGTGTTAAAACATGCCTCAACAAATAAAACACAAGGCTGAAGAGATCACAACTACACCTGATTTACTGTTGGTTCTCTGCAGATTTGTCCCTATCAAAATGTAGCATAACTGTGGTCACATAAATTGAATGGATTCCATTTATAGGAAGTCCTTAAAACTTTAAGTTACTAAAGTTACTAACTAAAGGTTAAAAACAGTGTGTTTCATTCAACGGTCCACACTAAAACTGTCACATAACACTTGTGGTTAATAAAACATCCAAGTGCATTAAGAAAAAATTTTAAAAAGTCTTTAGTACCCTAGCAATGAGATTTACGTAAATTGCATTTTGAGAATTATTTCCTCATTACAGGCATTGTAAGTTTTGAGAGAGAATTCTGCCTGAGGCAGTAAAGACCAAAATTTATTATTTGACCTCCCCAGGGGTTAGTGTAATCGCAGATGATTACTGTTGAGTACATTATTCTCTTTACTGACACCATTTGACAGCCTTTGTATGTACTGACAATCAATCTAATTGGCTTTATATTCCAGGAAGCATTGCACCTCCCCGGTGCCTTATGAGTATTGTGAAATGTGAAGAAACAAACCACATCACTGTATAAAGCCGCCTCAAAGCATTCAATACTAGTAATCATGATGACTTGTCCCTGAGCAGCTGTAGTTCTCAGACTGTACAGTAAGTGGATATGGGTGTCACCTATACGAATGAAAATGAATGCTGCACCGAAACAGCTTGCATATAATTTTAGTGTCATGATGACGATGTAAACAGGACTGATCGTAATATTTAGTGATTATAATGCGAGTCAGAGGTTTTGTCACATCAGCTCGAAAAGTTACAGATAAATATTTTACAGTAATGTATAAGCTCGCCATTGCTTTAATTTATAATTCGTCATTGTTCGTGGTATTAAGCCATTTAACTTTAAGTGACAAGCACCACGCTGAATTCTGAATGCTGGAATACAAAGTCAGCAATTTATACCACAACCTGAGAATGGTGATAGCATTTGTGCTGTCCAGCAATTAGCACTAGAACAAAGGCAGCAACTACTGGTCAGATTTACATTGACATAGATATTCTTGGCCCCCAGAGAATGCAAACATTATCTTTATTGGACAGCGCTTGCAGCAAAAATCTAAAAAATAGCAAAACCTGTTAGTGTGCTTACTCATTACGTGGATTGGAAGACATTTCCAGTAGTACATTTTGTATCATAACCAAACTAGAACACTTTTAGGCTCAGTAATTGCTCATAACCATATGTACATGTTGTCAATCATGTTATTAGTATTCATTCATTCATGCACATAAAACTTAGTCACGTATTACTAAAAAATCTAGTATATTGAATTTGATTCATATGCCAAATTGTCCCTCCAGGCCTTCTCTGCACTTCAGCTCTATTTGCATGTCTAAAGCAGCAGAGTCATTAAGAGGCAACCAACCACAGCGACACAGTCTCCGTACTCAGTGCCTCCCTGGAGCTGCTGAAGCATCGTCAGCCCTCGGAGAAAGCGAATCAGAGAGTCTCTACAGGTCCCCTATGGGAGGAGAAGAGAGCTCTTATTCTAACTCGGAGGAAAATGCCAGCACCCACAGGGGCACCTTTACACTCAGCTGGGATAATGAGAATCACAGGGAGACCCACGATTCACCAGCAAACTGAGACCAGAGCATGGATTTCTTCCCCGCTCACAGACGCCATCAAGCTGACTCATCCTAAAAAGCCAATGAATCACATATAGCCCTTGCTTTAGAAGGGCTATTTGAATGTCTGAATCAGTGTGCCATGTAATACGGGATGTGGTTTATGGGACCACAGGGGAAAGTGGATGGGGTGAAACTGTGTGGGGCTATGAGATGCACTCTCTGGAAGGCAGGCTTGAATTGAAACACTTTGGCACACAATCCGAATAGCACACAGACTACAAAAAGGTTCCAGTTTGAATTTAAAAACCATTTTATACTTTGCTTAACCACTTAATGCCCACATATTCCCCTTTTGTTCCCCACTATGTAGCTTAAAGATTGTTACAATCATCTTATTCCTCGTTGTCTGACAGTATCATATTATATATTCTGTGTATATATGATGTTTATGGGTGAATAATTCAAACCCATGTTGTTTTCCTCAAATTCAACCAGGCATGTTTAGTATTGCTAGAAACTTTGGGCTCAAAAAATCAAAAGCCCTCTTTTCATCTCTGCCTCCCACATAAGATCTAAGATTTTCCACAGTAGAGCCTCTATATATTGAAAGCATACTTTATATACCATGTGTAGAATAATGCAGGAAGATGATTTAATCACTAATACATCATAATAAAATAACTAAATTACTGAAGTGACTTAAAGCAGAATCTGCAAGTCTTTTTTTTTTCTAAGCAGAGTGTGAGTCAGCCAGAGACATGGATTTCCATTGTTACACAGTCAAATCAGCAAGGGATTGCAGGAGCTCAAGCCAAGGATTAAATTTGTCACAGTAAAATTGTACTACTAGTGTTAATTTTAAGCCACGAACAGAATACTTAGCAAGTGAGAGGCATAACTGCGTTGTTAAACGTGAATTTCCCTGCTAGAGACATTAGCACAAAGCCTTCACTTTATTAAGCATAACCCATTTCCATGGAAGAGGAAAAATGTATGCTTCAGTAACGCAAAAGTCTTCATTCGCCTGAGGCCCACCTCCCCTCCTACTATCTGTTTCTCCTCTTTCTTCCCTCTCCCACTTGCTTCAGCTCACTCTGCTTTCTCCCTCTCTGGTATTCAGTTTAATAAGCTAGCGTGAATAGCTGTGCCCGAATATAATGCTTAAGACCTGCTAGCAGGCTGTAAATGTAGCCCTAATGGCTAAACCATTGTAACATTTGGTACAGACTCTGCTGCAGTGAATGTGTGGCTGCAGGAAAACGGAGGTGGTGGAAGGCAGGAGGCAGAGGGATGGAGAGCTCCCTTTCCATTAGCTGATTGAATTGGAACCCAGTCATGTGGGCTGGGAATTGTTTGCCTCACATCAAACAGAACAGAGATGTAAACACCTCCGTTAATGGGCTCAGGAAAATGTCATATGAAAGCATTGTCCAAACGACAAGGTTACTCCAGCATCCAGCAGTAAGACACAGGTAGCCTGTTAATAGAGATGGTTGCTCCAGTGCATTTCTCGGTACCAGTGTTGTTTTGTATTATCCACTCTGTGTTTTTTGTGAGCCAGAGTGAAGGCCTAATGGACCATGGCGTGCTGGAGCAGACGACGCATCTCACATTAGGATCCAACATTTACCCAAGTGCAATGTCAGATTTAATAAATTATATATATACATACATATATATATATATACTTGTTCTGGCTTCATTGCGGAGAGTGGTGTGAGAAATGGTAGGCAGATGAGAGGCTTTACGAACCATAAGTGTTTCTTGTCTCTGTAACCAGGTCAACGGCCAAGCTGTTTTTATACAAAGAGCTGGGGAAGGGATGTGGGCCGAGGGTGTTTGTGGTGCACAGTTAAACACACAATGTAGTGCAAGCTGGAAAGTGCACGTTTTTATCCAGAGAGAACATGCGCGTCTCGGACAGAGTCTGAGAGACAGACCTTTAGAAACCACCAGGGACAGTTTGGTGTCATTAACAGTTTCCTAATGTGACTCAAAACACGGCTGTTTGTGGAAGAGGCGCGAAGGGGAAACAAAGTCATCAAAAGAAACCAAGCCTTGTTAGAGCGAGGAGAGAAATACAGTCCACACTTGCAACATGCAACTCACTAAAGTCAAATGCAGATCTGAAATGATGAAAGAACAGCAGTCAACATTAGAGGCGATTAGGAGGAATACACACACCATATGATAATGTGATGAAAATATCCCTTCTGAGGAGCGAAGTTAACCATGTGACCTCAGTTTGCCCCCATGTGTTTACCTGCTAAATGTTTCAGCTGACACAGTAATTATGCACTTTGCACATGTTACCGGTAGTTTGACAAACCCCCGCTCGCCACGGGTTTTGTTGTGATTGCAGCTTTCCCACCATCTGCATTTCAAACACCTGCCTCCTTTAAGAGATAACTAACCCCCCACATGATCCCTGTCAGTGGCATTGGCTGCACTCTCACAACCTGAGTGACTTCGCCCTGCACACAGATGCTACGTTATTTAGTCTAATGATAGAGATCTTACACATATTATGATTAATTTTTGATCCTTTTAGATTCTCTGGGATTCGGAAAATAATTAGCGGAGAGCAGCTGACAGGAGCTGGCTAACACATTGCTCTTTCGATAGGGTGTTACAGTAGTTACAGAGGTTGAACGAGCTTGATGCTGAATTTATTTGACAAATGTTGCCAGAGAGCAGGCCTGCTTTTTGCAGCCCAGAATCATATTCAGAGGAGATGGTTATGCCTGCGCATTAATGAGCATATACAACTTGATATATTCAGGACATCTTGATGTGGAGCTTGCACGATCCACATCTTAGCTGCCTCAGATATTTAAAAGCGCCTCTCTAATTTGTCTACTCCCCTGTATGTCTTTCTCCCCCTCTTTGATTAGCGAAGATTTGATAAGGGAATTTCAATGTGGAATAGTGGCCGTTAACTGTAAGTTTTAGGAATGACATGCACATATATGAGATGGTGCTTACTGTGCAATCAGAGTTCACACCTGAAACCACACTTACGCTGCAAGGATGTTCTCAATATTGGTCTGTGTGTATGACTCTGCAATGATATGGACATTTTTTATTAAGTTGGTGCTTTCGGTCAGGTAGAAAACGCTGCGGTAATTACCCCAAAAAATGAATGCCTTGACCTAACGTGAATGCATTTTTGTTAATTAGGCAGTTTCAGCTGGATTTGACCTTCCACGAGAGTTGGAATATGCAGCAGATGTAACTGTATCATTTGTAATACTTTAATAGAGGTGAAATGTAAGCTGAGTTACCCCGGGGACTGACAGGTGTTTCAAGCAAAAGAGCTCCTAGAAAATAGCAGGTTTTAATCATTACTTAGATAAAGGCCACGAACACATAGTTATATTCAAACAAGGCAGGCCATAAGGTTGCCGTTGATAAGGTGAGATTCCTCGTGGGAATAACTAATTAAGTGATAGTCTTCGGGGTCTCACTCAGTCATCTGTTCTCAGACTGAACGTAGTCATGCAGTGGCCCCTACGGGCTACCATCTGCAAAACAAAGCGGATGCTGCTCTGCAAAAGCACTCTGTATTTTTCTGCTGTTGTAGGGGCTGAGAAGTCAGACTCCCTCTTTTGCTTTGCGCCGTGGAATACAAATGGGTTTCTGTAAACGGTGCTTCAAATAATGAGTGACTCGGAAACATGCTGCGGGTCATGTGTGAAGACACTCTGGCACGCAGAGAACACGCGCGCGCACGCACGCGCGTAGACACGCGTGCACAGGGCGCATAATGACACAAACACGCACACACACACACACACAGGCGCACACACACAGGCGCACCCGTTTGCAGACACATCTGACAGATCCAGCCTGCCTCCTCAATTTACCAGCTGCTCTTAGCGGAACCCTCACTGACTACTCGGCACTTATTTCGTCGTTTGGCTTGATTTTTAGCTTTCAACTCTTGCGGGACCAGTTCGAGAAACGCAGTCGGAGTTGTCCTCGGATCGCGGGATGTGAGCCCTGCTGTGTCTGTGGGTGACAGAGGGGTGCTGGAGGGCGCTCTGCTCCGCTCCGCTCGGTGCAGGACGCAGAAGACGGTCGCTCTCCAAGGTGCTGAAAGTCAGAGCGCTCCCTCCTCAGTCTCGCCTGCTCACGATGAATGCGACCGAAAATCAACTAATGACTCACTTCAATCTCGTTTGGTTTCATTTTTTTATACTCTAACTTCTGCCGTTCTGGATGTTTGTTTGCTTTTTTTTTTTTTTAAATTGTATCATTTGTCATGCAGCCGCTGGATATATAAACACATACGTGCAACAAGACTGACTGATGCTGCTGCTGCTGCTGCTGCTGCTGCTTTCCGATTATTCACCTGCTCCGTTGGGAAATATTGAGTTGACTCCGGATTCTCAGGGAACGCAATAGAGCATTTTTTTTCTCTGTCTCTCTCCGTTCCGCATGCCTTTGGACGTGAACTGTGATATTGCCTCAAAAAGGCGAGTCCGATGAGGATAATCATGAGGCAGACCTACTTTTATGTGGATATCATCTTCTTTTGCAACGGAAAATTGGAACCGTACCTCCAAAAGGCTGGTGTTTAGTTGCTTTTAAACCCATCATCACGACCGTGAGGGAGGATTATAGTATCTTGTGGAGTCTTGCTGAATTTACCCAGTGGATAAAGTGAAGTTTCCAATAGGCTATAGACGACTATCTTTAATCTGCTCCTGCCCTCATGCGCGGGGCTCTCTGGCTGCACATTAAGTGGATATCAAGCAATTCCAACGCGGTGAGTTTGCTCTACCGTTTAATATACATCCCTTTTGTCACTGGCATTTCAAATGATCTGTCAAGACACGCAGCACTTAGGAGCCAAACGATTCCAAGCCAGGGGGAAATATGTGTTTTCAGCCAGATATTGCTTAACTGTCTGGATTATTCTCGGTGGTTTGCCCCTTTTCCGAAGGAGTGATGCATTTTGGGTTAAATCATTGCGCATTTACGTTTCGGAACATTTGCATGTTACATGGCTGGTTTGGTAATAACAGGTTGTGAGTTCAACGTCGGTGCAGTCATTTGTATGATTGTTGGCTCAGGGGAATTTGAAATGCACTGATAGCTACCTGTTGTCTCTGCTCGCTCTCGTAGAGTTTGTCAATTGTGCAGAGGGTGCCGTTTGGTTGGGTTTTGTGAATGTGGAAGAACACTGCGAGGAGCCCACTCCACCCACTCCACATAAAGGATGTTTTAACCTTTTCTTCAGTTGTTGGACGTGCAGCTTTTGCCGAGATTGTGCACGAAGTGTGAGTCATTTGAACGTGAACACCCCGCACACCCCCACCACACACGCGCACCTACGTTTAGTTATACACGCGCTCTCGTTGCATTAACCAAGGTTTTTGTTTTTCTTTCAGGAATAATGGTTTTGACCCTGTTGAATAAGCTGCGTCGTGGAGTCCCATTTGTCTCTGGAGATGCGATAATAATTAAAGAAACTTGATTGATCGTTATAAAGACAACTGGTGGCTGTTTAGGGGAAAATACCCAGTGCACAGGCCTATCAGCAAAAATAAAGAAGTAACTGGAATGTGAGGTTTAGTGGTTTGTGAGGAAGTGCAGGACAACAGCAGTGAATCATCATCCATCATATCATCTCTTATTTTTCCACTGCAGCCCATTTCCTCAAGTGGTGGTGATGATGATGATAATGAAGCGCAGTACGGATCCGGAGAGGATACAGGGAGTCTAGGGATGACATCCACGCAATCTTGTTGAATGTGGGTAACGACGCCGAGGCAAAGGATGGGCCCTCTCCTCTCGGCCGCCTTCGTCCTCCTGCTGGCCCTGAGCGCCACGTCTCCGGCCTCGGTAGGTAACCCCGAGGATTACGCCGCGGACGAGGCGGAGCGGACAGCCAGCGAAAGCATCGTCTTCGATGACTACCGGGGGAAAGGATGCGTGGATGACAGTGGCTTCGTCTACAAACTCGGGGAGCGCTTCTACCCGGGACACTCGAACTGTCCGTGCGTGTGCACGGAGGACGGGCCTGTGTGCGACCAGCCCGAGTGCCCCAAACTGCACCCCAAGTGCACCAAAGTGGAGCACAATGGATGCTGCCCCGAGTGCAAGGAGGTTAAAAACTTTTGCGAGTACCGGGGGAAAACGTATAAAATACTGGAAGAATTCAAGGTAAGGACTCAGATCCAACCTGGATCTTTTTTTTTTTTTTTTTTACAACAATTGATTTCTCACATTTTTTTGCATTGATTCACTTGATTCAGGTGCGTCAACTTACAAAAACACAATCCATAGCAAAATTCTAGCACTTCATGAAATGCACCTCCAAAATGTCCAATCTTTAAAACAATGATAATGTTAATATGATTTTGTCTTCTGTTTTGCATTGTATTTAATCTTTATCTTCCAGTATAATGGTAAAACAGTTCATATGCTATAAGATTTTAACTTCTTAAAGGGCTAAAGTGCCTGACTGATGCTCATGAGTTGGTTCCATCCTGCCAGGTTGATTCAATCAGTCACAGTCAAAGTCTGGATGCCACTAAAGAGACCATCTTACATGGAAGTCTGCTTGGGCTATCCAGTTCTTTTAGATTTACGCCAACACTCCTAACTAGACTTGCATGCTCATGTCGAGTGATAGATGTTAAACAATTCAAACATGAAACAAAATGTAGTGTCACAATGGAGTCATTGCGGTTGCAGTCAGTCTTCAGGGATTTTAAGCTCCGTAGCTCAGACGCCTACACACTGCTTTTGGTCTTGCAACTTGTTGACAGCAATCTACTTGTAAAATGAGTTTATTGGCCAAGGGCACAAAGATGGCTGCCTCTCACAGTGATGTCACCCCCACCCCCACCCCACCTGCATTATCATCTGAACATTCACCCAGCATTACTAAGCGGACTGATGCTTTAACAGTATTTTAGTGCTTTGATTTGTGGACATTGAGTCATTGCTGGCAGATTCAGTTTTCCTGTGTCTCTTGCAAAGGAAACATACTGTTTTTACCCATCAGACAAGAGTCTCAGCGGTTGTTATAGAGCATGACAGTGCTGCCAGATTTGAAATGACACTACGAGCATGACAACCACAGTCTGTGTTTTAACTGTTGCTGCCCATGAGGAAACCTCCTCATTCAAGTTGTGGATTGGGGGCTGTTAGTGATTGAAATGTAATATGACACATTGCAGCCTTAACAACAGTATAGCTCTATGGTTAATCATGGCACTTCATGTCTGTGCAAATATATCATTAGCTAGTTAATATTAGCATGTCCATTATAGTTGTATCAGCCAAACAAACGTCTAATGGAAAATGTCATGATGTCTTGGATCCACTGTAGCGATACTGTAGTATTCAGGTCTGAAGTTAGGTTGGAAACTTTCATACATCACATCAGTCTGTACATTTATCCTTTTCTGGATTTAACGATTACATGTTATGACATAATATTAGAGGTCAAAAACATTCAAAGCAAATGGGCAGTATGATGACATTATCAATTTCCTCCTGTTTTTATTTTTTTACATTTCCGTGGATAGACAGAAGCAATCACATTTCTCCAGTTTAAAAAATTGGATTGGAAACAGATGGGTTCTCCCATCAGGTGTAAAAGATTTGTGTTTATATGTCAGTGAAGAAGAGCACTTCTCAATCATCTATTTTGTGCAGCCATCTTGAAATTATAGGCACTCCAGAACTAAATGAATACTTGAAACTAAGCTGAAAAAATGCACCTTCAAGATTAACTAGTATTGTCAGTGGCAAATCACAGTGTTCAGCATAACTGGTAACCACTATAACAATACCAGAGATCAACAATGTGTAGATCCAAATAAGATACCAATGAAACAGATATGCACTGTGACATCCATTTAGGAAACCTCCAAGTCATACGTACATACAACCATTTTAGAGTATTGACAAAACTTTTTGCTTCAGAGTTTTACAGAAAGACAAAACATTTCCTTATGTTATGTTAGTCGAACCTATTAAAATTTGGGTTAAACCCAAACGAGTCTGAGCATGCTATTTCACCTAAGTCTTCCTCTGGGTAATTAAACAATGGACATTTCTTGCTCTCACCCTTATAGATATATAAAAGCAGAGCCTGGAAGCTTTAAAATACTTTGTAATTTCAAAAAACACAACAACAACAAAAACCATTAGCATTCATTTGGAGTTGTGTTTTTCTACCCACCTAAATAGTCATTCTCTTTTAGCTCTGTTTTTGGTCTCTACCAAGTTCTGAGAAAATATCTGGCTCCGTAGCTCCTAAATGCTCCATTTTGTTCACCTGCTAGTTGCTAACTTAAACAGGTAGCATCTAGTTGGTTTAACAGAATGTTTTTAGCTATAAATGGCTGTCTGATGCAGCCCTAGCACAGGGTTTGTATGCATATAGAAGCATTGACAGTAAACCAAAACATTACTTTTGTGAGCCGTACATCTGTATGTATGTGTCACTTCATGCAATCCCTCTCACATAACACATAGTTTTTTGACAAATTATTATTACAAAAATATTGATTAGTGCAGCTTTAAAGTTAGGGAAAGATAACACACTGATAGTGTCTGTTAACAAACTTAAATCACTTGTGCAGAATAATTTGCAGCAAGGATATCTACATAAACAATCCAAGTGTTTTTTTAATCAAAAACCTCATTGCATTTTTGACTGGCATGAACAAGTTTCTTCTCGGGTTTAACAATTCCCCAGCAACTACCATAAGCTTAAGGGAACCAAAAGTAAATTGTGTTTTATATAAAAATCATAACCTAAGTCAGTAATCTGTAAGAGGCAAAGTCTCATTGTCTACTTTTCTTTACCTACCTTTCTTTACCAATTTGGTTTCATGATGATTCAACGCACAGCAAAAAACCTCTGCTGGAGGATGTTGGAACATGGTGCACCTGTGATTATTAGCACGTCATGCCACTGAAACCAATTGAAGCAGACAGGGGCTACACAGTGGGTTAAGCCAAATAAAAGGTAGACCCCCTCTTACAAATGAGTAAACCTTGATCATATTTTTGCTATGAAAAAGTATTTTAATTTTATTTTAATACAATAACATTTGATCGATAATTTATTTGGCTGTGAAATGGTTGTGATCAGACAGCCACAATGTGATGTCCACACTTCATGGAAAGACTATTAATACTCAATGCCCATTCTTGAAACCTGATACCTGTCTTACTGTTTTGGTCTGTGGTGTTTGTAAGAGCCACAAGTCTTAATCCAAGCTGCCTTCGATCCCACACAATATGACCGCTCGTGTAGGTGTGTGAAGAAATTGCATTGGCCAACACAATAGCTGTTTACTGGTAATTTTTGATGTTACATGCCACAGTTGTAATTAACTTTCACACTGTAACATTTCCATCATACAAGTGAACATGGGTTTGACTTTGGCTGACGTTAGCTTGCAGGCTAATTCTCCATCAGGAGTCATTTTGAGATCCACATGCAGTGGATGTTTGTCTTCATTATGCATAGATTATGCATGAATTGTTCCAAAAACTTGAGCTAATAAGTGAAATGTTTGGCTGTGTAGCACAACCACAAACACTAACATGTTTATTTTCTTTGCTATGATGAGGTGGAGCTCTAACCTCAAACATTGTCCAGGAAGACCTCGGGGCAGGTGGGCATAAACAGTGAAAACAATGTCTGCTTTCTACCGAACATTAGATAAAACAGCATCACCATTGACCAGAGTTTATTTTATTTTATCTATATGTTGGTACTGTGATCATAGTGAGTGCTGATGTTGGCAGGTTTGTATTAAAAAGTTAAAAAGGATAAATGTTTTTGGAAGGTGACAGTAACACTGTGCCCCTCTGAACTAACTGATACTTATGTATCACGTAAGCAATCATCTCACATCCCATTCACTATTTGACTCGCTACCTCTGGCTGCGGCCAACAGTGCATGGCCTATGATTTGTTCATGTAAATCTTATTGATTTGGGGACATGGCTGGGTAGCTGGCTGGTCTCAATGTAAAACATACTGTCAAACTACATTTATTGTGTCGTCAACAGTAGGAAATGTTATTGACTTTGAACCTTGCTAGTGTAACGTTAGCTTTCTGGCTAATAGCTGAGCCAAAGGATTCTATGAACTAGAAATATCTCCTGTTGCCAGGTTGTATCCGCGCTTTGCTCTGTTTACTGAAGTAGTAAAAGAATAAGAACCTTATGATATGGTAAAGATTTATCCAGGTATTAGTCAGACCATCAGGTGTTAAAAAGGAAACTTAGTTATGGCTTGTGAAAAACGTAGATTGCAAAACACGTGAAAATATAACATAATGGTCTGTTTTTTCCTCTGGCAAGTGAGAATGGTATATAAAGCCCTTCACGTTGTCTATTATTAGGAATTAATGGATGATGGGAAGGCTAAGAACTGTCTGACATGCAGCAGAGGACAGTTGCCTCTACAGAGTCCATTAATTTCTGATAATGGACTCCTTGTTGAACATTATCCCTTAGTTAGATTTAACATTGAGTCTCTTCTGAACATGCATAACATTAGATCTGAATGTCTCTCAAAACGGCAGAATATTATCCTGCGAGCTGAATGTCAGCTGAATTCAAAGCTATGCATGGTGGAAACGTTACACCATGAAAGTTGACTAGAGCTGATGTTTTGGAAAACCCACCTATTTTAGCTAACTGATCAGTTCAGTTGATGTATGAGGTCGCTAATGTTGATGCAGTAATGAGTGAGAGGTATGAATGTGTGTGTGTTTTTTTTATTCATGGCTTATTTTGGCTAGAAATTGGTGAACTTAGAACTTCGAAGGTTGCGAGGCCGTTAGTGTTGCTTTTATATAGCGGTTGCAAGGAACATTCAGATCTATGCGATCATAGACCAACCTTTAGTGTGTCTTTCTGGTGTGTGTACCCTGACCAACAAACAGTTGTAAACAGCATTTGGCAGGTGCTTCACACTCTGGCATATCTCATCTTTATGGTGCAGGATCAAAGAGAGTTCGAAGACTTCTGGTTCTTACAAACACCACAGACTTCAAAACAATGAGACAGGAATATAATTCACATGTAGATACACATGAATGGCATAAATATGATATTTAGAATTATATGAAGACACATGCATTTGGACCCACTGATAAAATATAAAAGCAGATAAAATGATAGATAGATATAGATGCATCAGTTACAGGGGCCATTTTTCTGCAGAACAAGTACTTGGACCATTACTGGATGTAGAAGCAACTTGGTTATCTGGCGTCTGTCTCATAACCACGGTACAGTTTTTGGCATCAGACCTGAATCTATTTTAGCCACGGACACGACATCACTATCCGACCAGTGTTTGCTGGGCAAGGGCTTTAGACGATTGTAATGGGCATTTTTCACTATTTCGTTAGAAATATTTTGTATCAAATGATTAGTAATTAATCAAACAATAATAATTATGATACGGATGACAAAAATATCATACATCGGGACTTGGCACATTAGGATGGGAATGACATATTGATGCTGTTAACAAGGGGTGTGTGGGATCAACCCATTTAAAACCTATGCACTTAATCTGTACTGACTGGTGTGTTTGCACTTCAGATAGCATCAGGCTCACTCCTGCATTGGGATGCAAGCCCGCAGACTTTGTAAAGGCTGCTGTGAGTGCATAAGCCTCGCAGTTTGATGTGAGATCAAGTCCATCAATAGTGCAGCTCACCCACATGCTAACCTTGACGGGAGGGTACAGAGAGGGAAGGACATGTCTGTGCACTTGGGGGGAGAAAAAGACATTCTTTTGTTCATATTGATTATCTCAGTGAAAATGACATGATAGAAATAAGGCGAGGAAATCTGTGGCGAAGGATGATCCCCCTTCCCTATCTGAGACCACACAGATAACTCTAATGTCTTAGTGTACATCCTGTGTGAAGGTTGGGTCTCTTCAGGGATGGAAGAAGCACTAAGATCTTTTACGCATGCACAAGTAGTATTACAATAATGTAAAAGTGCTCTACTACGAGTAAAAGTCCTGTATTTACATTCCTACTGAAGTAAAAGCACAAAAGTATCATTCTGCAGAAAAATAACCTTTGTTACTGTATCATGTTATTATGTATTTGAACAGTAGGCTGTTAGGAGTCATGCATCATTGCTTAAGCAGTATTTCACTAGTTTGCACTACTTTATATAGAATCAGCTAGTTCAGATCAATGGTTCCCAGTAGTCTTAAGATTTTTATCAGGGTAAAAATTTCTGCTATACAAATATGGATTTTTACCTTTGGACTTTGGGCCCATCTTCGCTGTTTTTGTGAAATATTTGATAATTTTATGTATTTTAGCTTCAGCAGTTATTTAAATGAAACCATATAGTAGTTTAGAGGGGAAATGTCTCTTTCTTGGAACTGCTAACAACGTATAGTATTTTGTGAGCACGCCACATGTTTTCACATGTAGAATCCTAATCTAAAAGATAACTACTAACTAAAGCTGTTAAAAAATGTAATGAGTTAAAAATTACAATATTTCCCTCTGGGATGTTGTGGAAGTAGAATTTTATTGTAGCATAAAATGGGAAAAATTGAGTGAAGTACAAATACCCCAAAATTGTACCTAAGTACTTTATTTGTGTAAATGTATTTAATGGGGACATGAAAGCTTTGGAACCCTGCAGTGTTCGAGGAAATCAAAGGCCATCAGTATCTGGTATACTGGCCCCTATTTAGAGATGCAGACAGGTTAACCTTTGGTGTGGGCCTCATTGGCATTTCCTTTGCCGTGATCGTGCTACACTGGGCCGACGTTTTCATTTATATTCAGTGGCAGATGATGGAGAAGAGATGCAGAGACACAGCGTCTCAAACAGGAGAGAGTACGGTCAGTCTAGAGTGTCTGGGATGCTCGGGTGTTTATGTTTGAATGGAGGATTGATGTAGGTAGTTTGTCACCACCCAACACTTGATTTTTCAGATTTTATTATGCTGAAAATCCCATCTTGCAATTGGTCAGTCATTAAGCCCCATTTAAGTAGAGTATGCAGTCATTGTCATGCAGGTGGTATTGGGCATTCATTCAACACAAAGCAGCTGACTGCAGTGCAGTGTCAGCCTGTCATTTGTTGAATCTAATGCTGGTATAACTCATGCATCAGCAAACTAGTATAAAGTACATTTCCCAGTGCCAACTCATCCACTTAAGTATTAACTTTTAGCAACATAGTTTTTAATACAATGTAGATTTTGCAGGTGTAGATTTACTACCAGTAGGTGTATTTTCTACTCTTTTGTTTTATTGCCCTGTGAGAGAGTCATGCCACTCAACCTTAGTAGGTGTTTCACCTACAGGGTTTCCCATCAGATGAGGAAGGGACCAGTCCGCCCAGCATGGCCGGCGTGCCTCAGGCCTCAGCGCAGCTGCAATCAAGAACCAGGAGATATAGGGTGAGTTCAGATCCCAGATCGTCAGGCTAGGGCTGGGATGTGAACTCAAATGTGAACAATCCCGTCCGTGCTTCCTGCCATCCCTCAAGGGAGGGGATGCAGAGTTGAAAGGGGGAGGGGGGGAGTTCACACAGTAGAATTTAACCATGAGACAATCTTGAATAATTTCTCATTTAGAGGCACGTAATGTTAATTGATTAATTTGGAACTAATGTTAATTGCTTAATTTGCAAGTGATATAAGTGCTAAAACATGCGTTCTTAATACTTTACTGTCTGCTCACCTTTCCTGAAATCCCAATGAGACAGGGACTAAGCCATCCAGTGCAGGTATGACTGAGTATTGAGGCGATTTCATCTTCATGGAAAATATTTTGCTTTTATCCCTATAATAGATACAAATGATAGAAAATGTTTTGTAATTGATTTGTTTTCCTGAACTTTTAATTGTGCTCTCAATACAACAAAAGGTTTTGCAGAACTAGATGTACTGTAATTACAGAAACATACTGTGAAAGCATATGCACAGGCAATCACAACAATGGATTTAAAACAGCATGCACACGCACACACACACATACACACAATTAGCTGCCTACACATCACACACAACAGTAATTAGTGACTGCTTTTCAACACTGACACCTATGAGACAAAACAGCTATAAAAGCTGTGAAAATGATTGCTGAAATTAATTTTCTTATCCAATTTGCCAGAGGCAATAAGGGTCCTAATTAGAAATTATTAAGTGCAAACAATTAGGCCAGAAAGAATTTTCAAACAAGTTTTTCTGGTTTGCACTTAAAGTACCCCTGTACAAGTGTTTTAGGATATTTTTAACATCCAACCAACTCTCCTCATCCACACGCCTTGCCTCCTCTCTCTCTCTCTCTCTCTCTCTCTCTGCATTCCCAGACCACCAGTTAAATATTTTGACTTGGACGACAGCAGCATGCAGTTTGACTGTCAACCCGTTCTTATAACTCCTAGTACAGTTTTTCTCAACTGCTTAGACACAAATCCCAGAACAACTCACCATCTTCTCAAACCATCACACACATTTTAGGTCTAATTCAAATTTTGCGCTCAGAAAACACACTCAAGCTATCAAAAATACAGACTACATCACTGTTTGTTACACACTAAAATGGTTAATTCAAAACACTGCCACCAAAATGTTTAGCATGGGTTTCCAGATATAATAATAATAATAATAATAATTTGAACCTGTAAAATCACTGCACTGACTGTCCAGATAATCCTTTCAGGAACATCCCACTGAGAGGAAATCAAAACAGTACTGTTATTAATACCTCTTACATTAGTGGATAAGGGGACACTACTGTATATGTTGTTTTGGTTCACAACCCTTTGCAATGTGACACTGACAAAACATGTATAGAAGAGTCAGTCGACAGTGAAACATACTGTAAAACTTTATTTCTGAATGCAGCAAATGTACAAGTTAGTCAGGATTCTCGTCACCTCGTCTCAGGCCATAATATCCCATCAACTTTGTATCACAGCAACTGACTGGATTAATGGCTTAGGTTGGGTTGCACTAGCTGTCCTGCTTTTCTCATACTTCTCCCACGTATGAGCGAATGATGAACCAGGGTGTCACGGATTTCATCTTTGATTACTTATCCTTGTTGTTGTTGTTGTTGATGTTGTCTTCCCCCGTCCTCTTCCTCCTTGATGTCTTGCAACTTCGGCATTGTTAGGATCCATTGATCCAAAGAGCGTGGACGTGCCTCCAGGCCCCGTTTATTCAACCTGCCACTCTGATTGATGTGGGGTTTTTTTTGAGGCTTAGTGTTTGCACCTGGAGAAAGGTGTGGTGTTTGAGCTTAGGCCGCGATGACTTGAGTTAATTATATTGAGAGCACGTGTTTGCTGAATGAAACAGGTGACTTGTGTTTTCAGTAAAGGGTGTTTTTGGGAATTATGTCAGGTTTTGAGTTTTTGTGTTTTTGGTGTTTAACCAATTGAGAAAACCTGCAAGGGGGCTACCCAGCCTCCGTGTATTCACATTAGCTCTCCTGCCCCATCTCCATTTGCCTCAGAGTGGGAATGAAAAGCATGACAGCCGATTCACTTTAATACTGAGCCAATAAGACAGGGACAACAGGAGACCTTTCCTCACCTAAACATCTGGCAACATGTCTAAATTTGGTGCCGGTGCTCCATTTTCTTTGGTTAAGTGCGGGTAAGGGCATGACTGATCCTCTCCACTGCAGACCTCTCACAAAAGGACACTCTGAGAGCACCAGATGCCGCTGAATACATCGAAGGAATCTGTAATGTGTCATAGGTACATGGTTTTCTCTTTAAAATTACATTTGTAATATACGAATGCCCACGAAGCATCTGCACTGGCCTGCTTCCATGTGAGCTGCTTTACGGGTCAATCTGCCTGATTAACCGACACAGAAATGCCACTTCTGCTTTGAAATAATTCCTTTTTAAAGGCCAGTTGTGATAGCGAGTAAACATTACTGTCCCTCATAGCCAGCCCTCGGGGGTTCGTACAGTTTTTTTTTTTCCAATTGGTAACACACATTTCTAAACACTGAGTTGACTTTTTCAAAACTGCTCCGACAGCTTCTGTTTACCGACATGCAGCCCAGCACAACAGTTAATCTGAGATCCAAAATGCACTCTAGTCCCTGCTTCACTTGCCGCCTTTCTTCACCTGGCACAAGTCTTTCATAGAGGTCCTCAGGAATGAAAAGAGCCCAGCAGTGTTGCCTGTCCTTTTTAGATATCGCAGAATGGCGCAGTCCAATTACCAGTGATACTGTGTTATGTTTGTGGTGTCGAACGTATTTCAACAGTTTTTACAACCGTATGTAAACATGCGCAAAATAGAGTGTGTGAGGGGTTTTGGAAAAAGTGAACTAAAAAAAAAACTGACATAGATGAAGGGTGAAGGGGCTCCTGTGACATCAAGACACACCACATCATCTCAGCATTGCATACAATATGTCAAGCTTCAAGTTTCTTGTCAGTTTGACAATGAATGAAAAATGAATGTGAGCCATACACAACAAAGCTAAGTTGTCTCTGGCTCACGTCCATGTTCAAAAATATTGATTGCATCGCCTCAAACCAAATGAATGATATATGTTAATCCTCATCTTCATTTTCATTCCAGTTAATTTTTTACATTTTACCAGCAGCTACTATTTGAGACAATGCATTTAAGAAAAACAAGTGGGAAAAGGTTTAGCAGATTTACTCCTGCATCACCAATGTGTGCTTTAAGGACGAGCATATGATGTCTAATCGCCTCCTTCTCTGTCCTCTAAAGATAGAAATATCCCTTATGGGGCAAAAAGGAAACGGTGTCTGTGCCGGATGCAGAATCTAGTGAAGCCTTGTCTAATTGTTCCAATTGTTATGTTTTAGAGTTGCTGTACGTTTGGCAGCTGATCAAGTATTAATCAAAATGCACTTAACTAATTGTCCCACTCCTCCAGTGAAATCATGTTGGTGCTGTGCTTTTACCCATAATTACATCCCTTAAACTAACATGTAATCGACAATCCTCTTAAAAGAAAAGTCTGTTTTAAGGAGGGGAATGTTATATTGTTAGCCTGTTGGTTTTATTACCAGAAAAAAGCAGTTCTAATTATTTGATGCATGTTTTTATGTTGATACTGTTTGTAGCTGCTTTTTTTTTATGGTCATCTGAAGTGTGCATGGCGATCTGATTAGTAGCACTTGCATCAGTTGCACATTGACACTAGTATCCTGGTTTCAACCATATTCAGGATATGAAATTTACATTTAAGATGCTGGTTTTTTGCATCCTTTTATATATTATTTCAACAATAGGTTTCTGATTGCCTGCATCATTGCAGAACCGTTTGCCTCTCTCATTTCTGCACCAACAGAGCTCTTTCAGCATATAAGGATGAGCCCATTTTTTGTCTCTTGCTGCCAGGACTCTCAGCATTTTGGCTTTAGCCTCTCCATCTTATCAGTAGTAACAAAGGACGAGAGAAACAATACAGCTCATCCTCTGCGTTAAGAGTTTCAGACGTTATTGGTAGATGTTAATTTCCTCTTCACAAAATGGCTAAAATACATTTGCCAGAAGTAACCATCAAATAGGCGCCATGTTGTTCCCAGAGCACCTTCTCTTCCTGCATTGTTCGCTGGTTCAGCACATCACTCAAAGGTCTTTAGATGTAAAACGGGGAGTCCTCCAAAATAACGATGTGAGTCTCCTCGACATTGTGGTATGACAATGTTAAAATGAATGGTGTTGTATAAAAATCAGATAATTAAATCATCTGTAGATAATATAAATTAATTACCTCCATGTAAGACTGATATCTGTGATTAGGGCAATGGAAGCTGTTTACAGGCCACAGTATCCTAGTTTCTATCCCAGTTAGGATAAGTGCTTATGCAGGTTTCTGAACAAGGATATGATGTTTACGTGCAAAAACACATAACTGGTATTTTATAAAATTATATCAAGGATGTTATTGTGCACATAAACCTCCATTTTAAGACTGTAATAAACACACATTATGAAGCTAATTATCGCAAACTGCCATTGCTTCCACTCCCAGACTACCTAACATACTCTGAGCTGAACCGGGGTTTCTGCTGCAGGAATTGTTAATTTAAAGGAAGTTGTAATTGCTTTTATGTGTTGCCCAAGGTTAAGGTACCTCCTCTTCACTCAACCCAGAAAGGTCATGGGCAATAAAGCTAAGAGAGCTTTATATATTTACTTACTTATTCCAAGGTGGAGCCAAATATTCCTGTTGGAGAAACATGCCGAATCATAAACCTGACATGCAGCCATGACATTAATGGAGATCGTATGTTTCAGACACCGCCCCATCTACTCCACCGCTGACCCTGACTCCCACCTCGCCAGCCCCCGTGGGTTAAGTCTGTCAGGTTGACAAAACACAGTCCATATGTATGAGACAACATCTTGCTGTTTAATTGGTACATTTCAGTATAAGCACTCAAACAGAGGGAGAGGCTGTTGTGGTTTCAACCACTCGTGGGTGAGGGAGATATGCAGGGAATTTTTGACAGGAATTTCTAATGAGAGGAGAGTCAAGTTATAGATGCTCCCGTACCATCTATGTGTGGTTTTCTTGAAAGCCTTTATCATTTCGGTGCAGCTACACTAGAAAAGGAAAGGCGCGACATGTGTTTTACATCAGGGAGTGGAAGCTGTAAAATATGCAACAGACACAATGAATGAGCAGACGAAATCTATCATCATTAACATCCCTAAGAGTGTGAATCCTTTAAAGCAGAGGAACAAGGCTATTTAATACCAGGACACAAACAAGTGAGCAATATTTCCTCTTAGTAACGCAGTCACTGCTCCTGCACTTATTTATTTAATTATAAGTCTGATTTTATATAGATAACATTTACAAAAACTTCATACCTGATCAGTGTCAGATCCAAATTTTTAATCTTACCAATCGTCTGACAGTATATTTGATGCACAGCTGAGACATAATTCACAATTTTTCACCACAAGAGGGGAAAGTGGAATAATAGGAGGTAAAACAGTCTTCGGTTCATGCCTGATATGTCTCCGCTACAGTCAAAGCTTTCATTTCATCGTGATTTTGACTCATTTTACATATAGATATTCTAAGTTCAGGAAGTTTGGCCACAATCCGATAGTGGAATATGCATTCACTTTCCTTTCAGTGTTGCAAATTTCCTCATAAAGCTGCATTAACCTAGCTGTAGACACAAGCATCCTACCGTTATTTTACAGTATCACTACTAACACAAAAGCATATTGCTGTTAAATTTATTCCAGTATCTTATAGTAGAACGTGAGGCTTTACAGTAATTCTGCAGGTACGCCTGCCAGTTATATACTGTATTTCTACAATGTTATTAATGTAGTATAATGTTTCAAACTGTATGTGTTACAGGACACTACTGCAATGTTTTATTCTGCCAGATTCATATTTCTTTAAACTACAGTAAATTACAGTCATACTGTAGATATGACAGTTTCTCTTTGATATTTTTGGTCTTGTGCTGAGATCTAAAAATCATCCTCTCAGTTTTACATTTAAAAGTGCATCACCCATGAAACCCAAAACACATCAGAGGATGAGACAGCTGCTTTACGAGGGCCTGAACATTTATTTAAAGGCAGCATTGTGACAAATTTTAACTCAAGACTGAGCATCCAGGTGACTCACAGCTCACTGAATGACTGACTGACACTCATAATTCATCACTAGTTAAATGTTGCTAACTAGCTCTGTAATACTAGTAAAGGTATTATTAGTAGAGAAAGTAGTGTTAGATATTATACGTGCACAAATAACGTTGCCTTTCAGGAAATTCAGATTCACTGACTGAAATGAGTCCTTACTCGCATGCAAGGCTGAAACAAACAAGGTTATTTTAATTACCAGACTATCTCCTCCACGCCTGCAGCAAAATACAATCAGCGAATATCTGCTAATATCAGGCAGGTATACCATTAGCCTAAGCTGGCTAAGTCTACAGTCATACAAAAGGTTTAAGATATTCAAACTTTTCAAACTGCTCCTTAAAACGGTCCCTTGCACCTGCCAGATGCTTGCCAGCATCACCAGTAAGCAACAAAGTAACCACAGTAACAACCAGATTTGATTTTCTCAACATATTATTGAACTTTTTGTTTGATTCCAGAAAGCAGGATACACAATGATCATATGATATCGATGGCTGCATGTTGCTTCTGCCCCTACGGACAATAATACCATGAAATCTTACAGTAGTGTACTGTTGTTGTTTTTGGCACCAAAAAGTGTAAGAGTTTATGGTATTTCACTGTGTGGTACATTACAGAATTAGGCCGTATTTTATAGCAATTTACTGTTCCTCCTCTCTCCATCTCTTGATGCTGCTCATATTCAATTTGTGGCTGCAGTGCATCCGCCATAAATTCTACTAGAAATACAAGCCTGACCACTTTGCATTTTGTGCTACTTAATGCATCCTGTCAAAATTGGCTGATTAAAGTCACATTAAAGCATCCAGCATCACCACAGGCCTTTCACTTACCGCTACACAAAACTGGAATATGATCAGTGCAACTGCTGCTGTTGTCGCTGCTGCGATAATTCAGTTGTAGTAGATGGAAATATAGAAACTTTCTGAAATGAATGCATTTGGAATCACTGATTGGCACAGTGACAAAAAACACATTTATTTCAAAGCACAATTCCAGCATTTATGGTAATTGTTTGATTAGTAACCAGAAGTAACCTGGTATACTTGTAATAAACTAGTAACCTGGAAACTAAACCAGATATGTGTTAATTAGTGAGTTTGGAGAAGCTTCAGTCAGTCATCTCCTCTTGTGTCTAGTCTTTGCTATGCTAAGCTAAGCTAATTGACTGTAATGACTACAGACTTGAGAGCGGTATCAATCTCCTCATTTAACACCCAGCAAGAAAGATAATAATAATTAGCGCATCTCCCAAAATGTTGAATTATTCCTGTATGTAGAGTGTAGTACGTACCAATATTATATACCCAAAAGTAAAGCACAGTTAAGAGTTAACATTTGCTCACAAAGTAGCTGGTTATGAATACAAATTGAAATGAATTAAAATACCGACTGCTGCACTTAGGAATGTTTTGGACTTCAAATCCTTCAAATGAATAACTAACCCCATTTATTCTGACTCATCTGAACCATTTGGTCTGGTTACAGCTGCTACATGCACTGACCTACCCACCAAAAAGATTGAATCAGAAATGTGAACTGGCGAAGGGGTTATAAAATCTGAAACAGTTGTTTCCTCTAAGGTTAGTACAGAGCAGAGAGTCACTCACAGAGAAGACCCAGTGCAGAGACGCCCTCAAAAGACTGTTTTCCACGATGAGCAGCAGGAAAATCTAATAAGATGAACAGCTGACCTTTCATGATTTGGAAACCGTTTGTATTTTTCCACTCCATGTAATTGTATTGCAGTTCATTTTCTGGTCAAGAGACTTTGTAAAGATAGAGTTAAGTGAGAGGCAGCAGCACGGCGAGCTGCATAGTGCTGATTTACATGTTGCAGAGGTGGTAAGATAAGTCTCTGAACTGTTTCCTGAGGCAGGCCGCAGCAGAATGCAGCAAAATACTAAATATCATCAACACTACTTTATAGACTCCCTTATTAGTTATATCTGGTGATTTTATTCAAAGTCAACTACAGGCTGTGTTTGTTAAGATGCAAGAAGCCTAATAAAACTGGCTTTGTGAATAATTTATTAACTCGTTTTGTTTATGAATACAGGATGAGATGCACATAACAGGATGATTTATAATTGGGAGGGGGGCGGGGGGGGGTGCATATGGGTGCAAGTTGTTTCTACAACTGACCAGCAGTAATCATGTCGAGCACACACGCACCCATGAAGGTGAAACCTACTGAATCATCTAACCCAGATTCCCCGTTTTCTCTTCCCCCCTCTGCCCACAGCCGTCACCCTGTGAATGGTGCCGCTGCGAACCAAATAATGAGGTGCACTGTGTGGTGTCTGACTGCGCCGTCCCAGAGTGTGTCAACCCTGTGTACGAGCCGGAGCAATGCTGCCCCATCTGTAAAAACGGTAAACACTCATCTCCTCTGGAATTCAACGCACACTCCTCGGAAGTCATTAAATTTTCATTAAACCAGTGACAGCAAGTTTATCTGTGGTATCGCCATTTGATGGCCGCACCTTTAGAGGATGAGGATGTAATTGATGTTTTATGAATTAAAATTATTACCTTGGGCCCGTTGGACACTAATGAGCAGTACTAGTTTTAATTATAAATGACACACTAAGCAGAGTAAACATTAGCCCATTGATTAAAGGCATGGTAGGAGGGACTAATGGGTCCTCGGAGAGCCTTTTATCTCCCAGTGCCCTGACGCCCTTGTCACACACAGCCAATCCCTAAATTAGAATTATAGGATTCCAATGGTTCGTTGGCTATTTACAAGGCGAGGTGGGAGATTTCTCTGTGCTAGCTCCGATCCTGAGGGACAGATGGAGCTTTATGACTGAAGTACAGTAACCGTTTGTCTGCAATGTGATCCTTTCTGGGATGATCGACAGCAAAGAGTGTCTGTGGGTATTTATAATACATTTTCTAATAATTGCTCCCACTCTTGATTTCTTCACACCAAGCTGCTTACCTATTGCAGATTCAGTCTTCCCAGCCTGGTGCAGGTCTACAATTTTGTTTCTGGTGTCCTATGACAGCTCTTTGGTCTTGGCCATAGTGGAGTTTGGAGTGTGACTGTTTGAGGTTGTGGACAGGTGTCTTTTATACTGATAACGAGTTCAAACAGGTGCCATTAATACAGGTAACGAGTGGAGGACAGAGGAGCCTCTTAAAGAAGAAGTTACAGGTCTGTGAGAGCCAGAAATCTTGCTTGTTTGTAGGTGACCAAATACTTATTTTACCGAGGAATTTACCAATTAATTCATTAAAAATCCTACAATGTGATTTCCTGGATTCTTTCCCCCCATTCTGTCTCTCATAGTTGAAGTATACCTATAGTGAAAATTACAGGCCTCTCTCATCTTTTTAAGTGAGAGAACTTGCACAATTGGTGGCTGACTAAATACTTTGTTGCCCCCATGTATATATGTATATATATATATATATATATATATATATATATATATATATATATATATATATATATATATATATATATATATATATATATATATATATATATATATATATATATATATATATATATATATATATATATAATTTATACGTTTTTTGCTTAGTCACTAGATGGTTCAAATGTAATCTTCAGGTAACACAGCACCTGGTAACAGTAAGATGTAATCTCATGATTACATGTGTTGTCATTGCAGTCAGTCTTCTCATTATGCAGTGCCACGCCAAAATAGAGAAATTAGATTATTACTGTTAAAAGTAGGCAAAACAAATATTCTGAATTTTTTTTTTTTTTTCTTGTTATTTGAAGCAGCGGTTGACCTATAAATGTACAGAGAGGAATGTAGTCTGAGGCAGATGCTAAATGGCAATTTCACCACGACTACCCACATTTTCTTTCACACTTTCTCTCATTTCCTCTTTATCCCCCTTGCTTTCTTTCTTTTATTTCAACACACACACACACACAAACACCCACACTAACAAGGCTGCAGAAGCTGCTAGGAGAGCGCTAATCCAGGCTGACAGGACACAGTGACACCCTTGGCATTTCAGGGTAGGCCTGCCGTTTCTAGGCTCCCCAAGGGTGCCTGGTCAGGCTCTGGCAGCCAGATAAATCTCCATAGGAGTGGATGGCTGAGGGCTGCGGGGAGAGGACAATGAAGAATTCTGTTAAGCTCTCATTTTTGGCCAAGGGACAGGGGACTGTGAAAGGAAGACATCCACTTATGTGCTCCAGTTAGACGTGCAATCAGTGAAAGACAGTCAGACATTTGTCTTTTAATTTACCTGCTTTACAAAATAATTATGTGAAATGTAACTCTTTTAAAACACCAATATGTTTTGTGCACCTTTTTCTCACCAGGGAAGGATTACAAGTCGCAGACATCATTAGCTACAGTTCATAGTTTGGTGGGATGGTAACATTAGTGGCGTCTGTTTAACCCCAGACCAATTAGAATCACTTAGCTCATGCCACTAGGTCTTATACTGTGAAAGGTGTTCACTTCTAGTGAAGGATTTCCACTAATTTAAGTCTAATTTAGAGTTTACAGTTTAGCTTAGCGACATAGCATTGCTTTGAGCTAAATGCTAACATTAGCACAGTACCATGGGTGGAATGACAATGATGTGTACCATCTTCATCTTCTTACTTTAGCCTGCTTTAGCATGCTAACATTAGCTAATTAGCACAAAATACAAAGTACAATACAAAGAACAAATCAAAGTATTAGAAAAATGAAAAGGTGAAAAAGTTCCTTTAAATGCCACCAGTTAACTGTGGAGAAAAACAAATCTATTGGAGATCACGCTCTTTTCACAAAATGTGATGTGAATGTACTGCATGTCTGCTGAGTTATTCACATTAGACACAGTGTTGTGGTTGAATGGGGCTGTTGCATCTGCTGACTAACTCCAGCGCGTAGGACGTTCAGCTGTATAATCTGCGCTTCCACTGCTCCGGCACAGGTGAAAGGTCTGGCTGAACCCACTCATTCTGAGATAGTTAAAAGAAAAGCTTCTGGGTTTTTTAAACTTTCAAAACCAATCAGAGCTGCCAAGTGTTGGCCTAATTGCTCAGGGCTAAAATGTTTGAGGCTTTTCACGGGGATAATTAGCTCCCATTAATCATTGATTCGGTGATTTGGAGTTATGCGTCTTGGTATTGATGTTAAAATTTGGCTAAATATGGTTTATGAGTGCACTTTTTTTTGCATGGCTCATGACTGAATCCTAACTACATTTTATCATATTTTCAACTAAATGTATTCTGGTTTTAACTTTGATGCGTGAATGTCTTTTGACCTCTGAATCACCAAATCAATGCTTATGCCAGCCTTTTTGTCAAAGCTTCCCATTAATTGGATGTAGCTTTTTAGCTCGTCTGCTTTCTGGTGTTTCACCCTGAAAACAGCAACAGAGAACAGAAGGCAGCACAATGGAATAGTCAGCCAGTGGGAGCGCTTATCTCTGAGCTCCACATTCATCGAGTCTGACTGATTCAGCTCTAATCTTTAACACGAATTATATACTGTACATTCATCAGGGGTTACATGTAATTATATAATTTTCATGAAGAAAATGATAATGAGATGAAATGACAAATTGTCTGAAAAATGGTCAGTGTTTCCTCAGTATGATAGGATTAGAGCATATAAAGATCTGCCAGGTCTTATCTGTCTGAAGGCTGTCATTGCAGTTTTTTAACAGACATATCATAGAGGAGCTGTGCCACAGAGCTGGCTACAGTTAGCAACATATTCAATTTGACATATTCTGTGTACAAGTTGCAGTTTGTATGGAAGCATTTTTCACCTTGAGGCGAGAAACGTAATTGTATTCGAGCCAAATAGACTGTAATGATCCTAAATGTATTCACTCCTTAAGCTGCAGGCAGGGAAAGTATGATGTGCTGAGACAGTTTTGACACAGGACAAACATTTTCTGACTTCACTAAATTTTATTGGCCATGAATTGATCACAGGCCCAGACGGGTGACAGCGCGTCCTTCGAACGGTGACAGGTAGCTGAAACTTTGTCCTTGTGCCTCCAAATCTATCTGGCTATAAACAATCACACTTGGCAGCAGCGCCAGTCACCCTCTTCCCTCATCAACCTCCACTGAGTTTGTCCTGTAACCTGTGCCAGCTGTCCAGAGGCAGATCAATGAGAGTTAAGACTTGGCAAGCGCTCTCAATGTCTCCTCTAAGCTCAGATCAAAGAGCTTTTATCAGGTCCGAATAGAGCAAAGGACTCATCCATACTGAGGCAAAGGACGGGGTATACTAGGTAGCCAACAGCACCTTTTATCAGTGTCATGTGGAGGTTTACGGCCCCCTGCACCTTATTTTCACTCGTAAACACTGCAGGAAATTGAACCAAATCCCTTAACAAAAACTGGGAAAGTACTGTTACTGGTCAACCTTAACTCATCTGTAGGCTATGAAAACACAAGGTTAAGGTTAGGTAGAAGTTATGGTTAAATACTGAAAAAGTCAGTGTGCCCTGTGCTTTGAGTCAGTGAGACTTTAATATGTAGCACTTTGAGTTACCTAAACGTTACTAGAGAAACAGTAATGGGCCGTTTTCACAGCAGACGCTGGCTTGTCACAGCAGGTAAAGCACAGGTGATGCTAATTACATCAAAAGTTTCCATTCAAGTGTCTCAGCGAGACATGACGGTGTGATAATGACCCAGGATCACAAAACCTGGAGCCTAAAAGTGAAGCAGCGGAGTCTTTTTAGGAGACGGTTAAAGGGGCAGCAGACATCGTGGTCGAGTGGTATTTTTTTGAAGAGCTCTGTTATTCATGCGCATTTGTGCTGACTGCAAAAACAAATAGAACGAAACGCAGAGCTGCAAATGACTAGCTGGAAGAGCACAGGTGTTTTGAATAACACCGTCGGCTCTGTTCTTGTTCAAGTGCCCCAGTAAGACATGATGGTCTGACAGTGAGTCGGCATGAACAATACCAGCACGCTGCAACTGAAGCACCTACACGGAATTCATTATCATTATTCATCAAAATCATCATTAATTTTATGATTTACACCTGCGCTTTTCCTCCTGTGACACATCAAAGTCTCTCCCATGGAAAAAAAAAGCCTGGGCTGAGCCCAAGTTGTGGAGATCTGCATGCAGCTGGCAGGTGTCCCTGAATGTACCCCGTGTATGTGGCCTCTTCGGGTCCAGTAACTGTACCGTTTCACAGTTACATTGCAAGCATTAAGTTAGCCAGTAATAAATCCTATTCACTGGGACAGTGAGATGCCCGTGAATATTAGCCGTGAAAGCTACTGTATCTTCAAGAGTTATGAGACATATGAGGTTTTTATGACTACTCGTGGCGGAGTCTTGAATCTAGCAGGTTTAACAGAGCTGAACACTGAGAGCAACTCAAAGTCACCGTCACACCAATTGAGCTGCTGATTGCTTCATTTAAATGATTAAAACTGGGGCAAATTCCTGGCACCTCCTGGCTCTTCTGTCACAAGATGTAGAGCAAATTAGATTCAATAATTTCATGTGGTATTTATAACCAATGCATTGAGTTCCCACAAAAGGTAAGAGTGTTTCTGGCTTCTGTGAGCGCACATCCTAAAATGCATCCAGGCTAATCTGTCTTTCCATCTACTGAGGTGATTAAATACATGGATTTAAGGTGTTCCGGTGGTACACAATCACACACACGTTTTAGATTTAAGGGAATCTTATCAACAAAAAAGGGATCCACACCGGTAAATCCTGCAGTGTTTTAAGGATAAATCAGATGTCAAAATTAATCTTACTTCTTTATTGTCTTGGAAGTCAGTTCAGAGTGTGTGTGTGGAAAGACATCATGTAAGGAATTGCTAAGGAGTTCTGTGGCCTTTTCATACAGACTGAAGTGATTAACACCATCCTCCCTACTGCCTCTCAAAGCAGCTTTCTCCCTCTCTGCCTCTGTCTCTCTCTGTACTCCTGCCTCTCTGTACTGGCAGCGCCTGGCAGCCTTCTCTGCTCGCAGCGCATTAGGATGCAAAGCGCTCCATGTCGAGGGAGAAGGGGAGACTAACAAAAGCGCTTTAGTGTTGCAAAAACAAGCCCATCGGTGCATGCCCGTGAAAAGATCTGTACGTCTGCTCTGACTCCCCCCCCCCCCCCCCCCCCCCCCCCAACTCCCTGCAGCTCTCTGCATCACTCCACAACCCCTCCGAAAAGACTCGCTCTCAGGAGAGGCACATCCATTTCTTTTCGTTCTCATTCCTTCTTTCCTGTCTTTCTCCCACTTCCCTCCCTTCCCATGTGACAGGTCCAAATTGCTTTGCTGGAACCACGATCATCCCGGCTGGAATTGAAGTAAAGGTGGACGACTGCACCATCTGCCGCTGCCACAACGGAGACTGGTGGAAGCCGGCGCAGTGCTTGCGGCGGGAGTGTCTCAACGGCCAGTCGTTGTCATAGAGAGACTCCACGGGGATGGTGGAAAAGCTCAGGCAAGGCCCTGCCTACTGCACCATTTTGTATGATTGACAGAGCAGGAGCACAATTCCTAAGCAACCTGAGACAGCATAGTGTCGAAGAGAGGCTCTCACAAGCTTCACAGAAATACAAATTTAGCCAATGAGAAGAAGACGGAACTTGTCTCATGGCTGTTTCCAACCTCCAGTTTTAATCGCCCCATATATTTTCAGAAGTTGACTTGCTTGACTTTGCTGCTCTCACACAAAAAGTTTCTAAGCTCCTTGAACTCTTTCCTAATCATTGGCAATGTTGAATTGCTCATGCCGATTTCTGTACGTACGTCATCTGCTTGTTATACTTGTCTGTCACAATCACGCAGGTGTTGTAAAATTCCAATAACAGGAACAACAAACCGTAAGCACACTTAACGGCGCTTTTTTTTTTTTTTTGTCACGAGAGGATCAGCACTGGTGAAAGCAACGCGAAGGTGTGCTTAAGGTTCACAACTTAACTCTTAAGAGCTCGTTTACAAGATGCACATCACACATAAATGTTTGTGTCTTCATAAGACTTTTTATCGTTATGGCAGGAACTCACTTCTGAGACTTAGATGATGCTACTGTCAATTTTATAAACCGCAAAAAAAAAAAACAACAACCCCAAAACGCTGGTTTTATTGATCAGCATGCCGTGGATTTGAGTAATGTCTCTAAGTACTAGCAGCACAGGCAGAGTAAATTGGTAGAATTAGCTGAAGGACAGGCAGAATCTTACATCTTACATCATCTTGTAGATGATCTTACATCATCTGCAAGATGATGTAAGATTCTGCGATACTGCATCAAAACAACAGCCCCTTCCACCTTAATTGTCATTATTGTTTTCTCTCAGAGGTCCGTATCCTCCAAAATATTCCCACTAACTAACTGCTTGAACTTGTTATCAAAGCAATTAGCAAGCCAAGAGCAGCCTGCTTTAATTTCCCTTAATCAAGGAGTATTCTGTGATAAATCATGCAGCTGGGTGCTTGGCACCGCTGCAGCCTGCATGCTGGGCACACTCGACAAGAACCAGCAGACAAAAGGAGGAAATCTGCATATGCCTAAATGCTTTTAAGTAGGATTCACGTGCACTTTGTCCATGTGAGCACACACGAGCACGCAACTCACCCGCAGTCCCACAGCCACAGTATGTTGGTCGGCACCCAGTGAAGCACTTAAACCTATAAGGCCTGTTAAGATGCAAGGCTGTTACATTATCCCACTGTTATAGATTATGTAATAGATTTTCAGCTCCTCCCCTCCCCGATATGTTAGAACAGCTCTTCCAACGTGGTGTGGTTGTGGCCCTGGCTATAACATGGAGACAAGCTAATGTATTGCCTTGATTTTTTTCTAAGACTGGAGTCCTCAAGTGGTCCAGTCCGTAAGAAAAAGCACCCGACCAGAGCCCAAAACACGATATTTTTGAAATGATAAATACTAGTCATTAATTCAAAGGTGAATTCCAGTAAGCTCGTGCCATTCATCACTAGAATTTTTTCCATTTCTACAAAATCCGTTCCTGTTAACCTTTTAGACCCTATTCCTGGGCGGTGATGGATGGGCTGCTTAATAGCAGCTCCCAGCACTCTGTAATGAGACAGAAATGAACATAGGATAAAGACCGATGACTAAAGAGGTGTATTACCTTAAAAGTCACTAAGCCTAATTTTTGGAAGAATCTTAGTCTGCAAAGTCTTAGGATGCAGCACATGGGCGACGGAGGAATCGCAGGATTGAAAGAGCGTGGGTGGAGCTCAGTTTTAGGTGCAACAATGGAGTTCGGGTCATTTCCATCATCAGCTACAGTGATTTAGTGTCTTTCAGTGTGAAGACAGACCTCATCTATCTGGCTTGAAGTCTGCAGACCCATAAAACAAAACTGACATTGATGGTTTATCAATTACAGCCTCTGCGCTTCGTACATTTTAGGATGTAGAAAGAAGCTTCATTTATCTTAATTACTTTTAAATGCCAAATAATTATTCAGCCCATACATGTATCTAAATTATATTGGAATTACTTTACTTGGTAGCAACAGAGGAAGACTGAGGTGAGTGTGCCAGTTGACGAGGCTCTGAGGCATTTCTGCCACCACGGATGCCTTATTGCTGCTGTTCCAGATATGAGTCACAAAGCATGGCCTTTGGCTTCATACAGTATGAACAGCCCAGAGTGCTTTAAGTGCTACTTTGTTTGCATGCCTCGGTTCAATGGTTGTCCAGTATGCATTACCTAAAACAAGTCATCGTTTTACCTTTTCACAGGGTGAAGTAGGAGTACAAGGACAAAGACAGCTCTATCAGCCAACAACGCAGACTTGAATTCAAAGATTCCTCTAAAAAAAAAAAATTCCTCTTTTTTTTTTTCTTAGGAAGCAGTAAATGCAGAAGCAGCCAAAATGGTGGATAAAAGTATTCAGAAAACTTGATCCTCAGAACAGTGACATTGCCACTCATCGCAGTGTTTGATTGTTCTGGTGCAGATTCCTTCCATGCATTTCTTACACTAAAAGAGGGTGCCATGGCCGCTCGCTTCCTTAATTTGTAAGATAGAAGCCGTCGTCATCAACGCGGCGTGAAGGTAGGAGCGCAGAGGGTGACATGCCTGTCAGAACAGACACAACAGTCAAACCATCCAGACCGAGACCACGCTCAACTGTCCCTCCACACAAAAGAGCTGAGTCGTGATCCAGGCTGCTAGTGGGAAGCAAAAAAAAAAAAAAAAAGAGAGAGATATGAAATCAAATGAGCAAATCATATATTCAGAGCAGGTGGTGCAGTTCAAGAAAACCATGGAGGATTTTTTTTTTTCCACCCCAGCAAATAAGATGCAGGCATGCAGCAGGACTGTACTGATTGCTCTGTTGCTCTGCTGCGCTGCATTGTTAACGAGGTTGACTACTTAAACAGTTATCATGAATATTATTTTTATAGCTCTCACTGATAACTGAGTTTGGATCCGCGTGGATTAACATATGGTACATTCCTATGTGTGTTGTTTGAAGGAATAGGGTGCACTTATGAACACAATGGAAAAAAAAATAATGTTTATGTGGCTCACATCCACTATACGTATCTCATAGACAGCCTCTGCCTGGGCAAACCAGGGGAAATTAGATTTCTCCTTGCAAATTCACAAAGCTGCACAGTTTCAAGGACAGATCAGCAGCACAGTCTGTCTTTGTTCATTTTCTGCCAAGAAACTTGAGTCTTTATGTCTGTCTGTGAATGTCTATTCAAATGACCCCATCTGTCCTCCCCTACTTCAAACCGCAGGCTTGTACATGGGCATTTTGTAAAAGGTATACCATTTGCTCTCTCCATGAGACACCGACTTACTGTAGCTGGAAAATGAAAGATTGTTTGTTTTTTCTTTTTTTGCCCTTATGTTTTTTTCAGCAACAAAACTGTTACATAAAGTGTGCCTGAAAACCAACAGAGTACTATCTGGAATACGAAGAGAAACACTGTTACTATACAATCAACTGTATTAGTTTTTGGGTCACCAAGGGTCTGTTCATAAGGGGCTCAGGTGGGATAGTGTAATTTCTATAACAAAATTCAGAACATTCATGTTTAAGATTAAGAGCATCTTTGATTGTATATGACTACATGCTCACACAGGTTCGCCGTAAGCTGTACAAGAAATGAAGGGTCCAGATTTTAAAAAGTTAAAAACAGCCCTTGGTGTACCCCATGTTGTTCATATGTAAATACTTTCAAACGTATAATGTGTATTCTGAAATCTGAGTAAAAAAAAAAAAAAGATAAGAAATAAGAAAATGTGTATCATTCATCGAGACAAAAACTATTTTGTTAAATAGACTTGAGAAGAAGTGTTATTCAGCAGAAGTGAGTCTGGATTTCTTTTTATGGTGTTTTTTTTCCCTCAGAATTATACAGATATTTTCTGGACACAAGGTTGCCTAACATGGCATGAAAACACACCATTGATTACTGAGAAATGTGAAATTGTTCACAGCGAAAGGCACAGCATTTCTTAGCAACTGAACAGCAGCATGTGCAGATGAAATTCAGTTGAATCCTAGAAGATGCTACTTGACAAATCTCCTTGAATTTAACCACATTTTCTGTGTTCTAAAACCACACAAGAAACGGCAAACAAACTGGAAAACAATGTTAGTTTACAGCTGACGCAGGACTACCTTTCTATAAGCAGAACATTTCAGAGTAAATAAAACTACAGTATTTTCCTGGCTGGAGGCTGTGAGAGAGAAAATTAGAAGATACCACTGTTTAATGGTGGTGCTTGGTGAGTTCAAGGGCATTACTCACAGGTTCATTCCTCCATTCTGTTTCATTACAAGTCAGTCTGGGCTTCTATCTTGTCCGCACAACTAATTGCCTTCTCCCACCTCCTAGCGTGGACAAGAAAAGGGAAGCAATTTTATGCAGCGCACAGCAATCAATAGCAATTAGGTGCATCCCTGACTAATCCCACTGAAAATGGCATCTTGGGAGATGGCCAGCAGAAGACCTCTTAAAGCACACCTACCTCCAGCCCTGTGTTAGTGGTGGGGAACGTGCTCACACTCACCCACGCCGTGGACACAAACGTTAGACATGGCAAGTGCCAGTGCTGTGAGAGAAGAATTAATTGCTTTGTTTTTCCTATTCCACACTTTGTATTGAATTTTCATTGATCTTTTTTGGGGACTTACTCTCTCCACTTGTATCAAAGAGGCATTTTCAATTAGGTAATTAGATAATTATCTCTTCCCGGAAAACCCATGCAGATTATGGAACGCAATTCCGATCTAAAACCGCTCATTAAATACTGCAGCTAACAACAAACTGACTTGAGTGGCACACGTGACACAAACAAAACAAACCAAATGAAGAAGAGATATGGGTGACGGATGAAAATGCATAAATGTGTATAGGTGCACAAGCCGCGGGTCGTCAACACTGGAATCAGTGGGGATGGTCAAGACACCTCAGCCCCCCGTCTGATGTCAGAAAGGCTTGCGGGGAGGAGGATTCCCAAGTTATTCCAACACCCGACAAGCACCTCCTTGTTTTCTTGTCCTTCCTATCACATTAATTGCCCTATAATTGCTCATCTTCTTCATCTTGTGACCCCCGGAGGATCCCCGACCCCTAGGTTGGGTATAATATTATGGAGTGTATGTTACTCTTAGCCCCAGAATGAAGAAACGATACGTTTTAGATTTTAGGAGCCACATTATTGTTTTATTATGCAGTGATTAAGTTGACACGAATCACATGAATATTTATTTTTAAAAAAAGGACACATAATGAGTATGCTGAAGAATAAGTATTATCTCGGTGCAAAATTATTATGGAATATAAGAAACACTGTTTAGACCGACGCTTGAGGGTCTGGTACGGGAAGGAGGCGGAAGGCTGTGATGCAGCTGATGAGCCAGGTGGAGGGTGCTGACCACACCTTACCTCGCCGCACTACTGCTGGCTTGTGGGGGCCCCGGGGGTCAAAGATGATGTACTGGGTGCAGAGGGCCTGGTCGGAGCCTGGCAGTGCGTGGTAGGCAGCAGCACTCAGGGTTTGTGTCACATCGCTGTCGGGCTTGGGCTGCCGGCTCAGGAGCTGACCTCCACCTTCCCGGAGCAGCTTGGCGAGCTCGTCTCTGGGAGGCGCCTTAAAGGAGCCAAGGAGGAAGAAGAAACAGCCATCGAAGAGTGGTGGGAGCTGCAAAAGATGAATGGTTAGAATGACAGAATCAAAAGCAAGGTCGACCTGTTATCCATTATCCTCTTCTATAAAAAAAAAAAAGTTAGCCGCTCAGTGGAGCCGGCGCCAGGATAAAACGTCCATGAATAAATTCAGCCTTTTTGTTTATGATGAAGTTAAACACTGAATAATTTCCTCTCCACTAAATCTAGGCTCTCACATTTACCAAATGCCTGTGTTGATGCTTTGTATTTACTTCTTTGCAGCAGAGCCAGGAGACATTTTTATCAGCACTGTTCTCCAGACTCTGAACCGCTTAGCATTGCTGTTTAAAGCAGCGCTGAATTAGGCCATTGGAGACTGTTCTATTCACAGCATCAATGAACTCAACTGTTTTGGGGAGTAAACTGGCTCTCAAGAGTTTCTACTAAGTACATTCTTTGACTACACTTTGGTTTGATGTCACTTTTTCTTGTGTGCATGTGTGTAGGTGTCTTCGATTTATGATTATGATTGATGATGTTTTTTGTTTTTTTTTCTAACATGGGGATTTTGTTCTGAACACAAGGGAAAAAACAGAAGTCTCTCAAATTTGTGCTTTTATTATCATGTCTGTCTATGCAGGGTTTGAGTCTGCCTCTTAAGAACTCTCTCTATATATTCCTTATTAAAGGAACTCTAAAAGTGCCAATATTTTTCAGTGAGCAAAAAGGTAATTGCTCACAATATAGTGTATACAAACAATGCCTATAAGAAGTAAGTGAGTTTCCTTAGATTTTTTCACATTTCACTATTTTACTAAACTGGATCACGTGGATGTCACTGAAATTTTTGACATAAATCAACAGAAAAAGATGAATGTTCCAGTTATAACATTTTAACAAATGTATCTAAACCTCCCTCCAAGACAAGATTTAGCAGAGGCACATTTAGTAGCAAGTACAGCCTTGATTGTGCGTAAATAACTATCAGCTTTGCCATCTAGACAATGGAGTGTGTCCTGATTGGTCTTTGTAAAACAGCACAAGCTCTGTCAGGTTTCATGAGGACTGGTGAGTTTTAGCCGCAATCTCCAAAAATCTCGTTTAGACTGAGGTCCTGATTCTGACTTGACAGCAGCAGTTTTTCTAAAAGGCACTCCAGTGTAGCTTTGGCTTTTTCTGGAGGTGCCGTCTTTCTGGAAAATAAATCCTCTCCAAAATTACAGTTCTCTTCCAGACTGAAGTAGGTTTTCCTCCAGGATTTTGCTGCATTCATTTTATTCTCTACCCTCACTTATGGGGCCTGCTGCAAAGCATCTCCTCCAACATGATCTAGATAACACCAGGCTTTGCGGAGGGAATGGTGTGTTTCTGAGGATGTACGATGTTGGATAACACCAAATATAGCCTTAGATATTGTCAAAACTCTGCCCTCCCTACTTTTCTGTTTTTCTGCACGAGTGTGTTGTTGTTAAAAAGTTAGCTGTACAATCGAAGATGTGTGTGTGGCAGAGCAAATGGGCTAAATAATATTCATATATATACACATATACTGTATGTATGTATGTATGTATGTATGTATGTGTATGTATATATATACACACACACACACACACACACACACACACACACCATTAATTTCTAGAATTCTTTAATTAAGATCAATTTGTAGATATTTTCTGTATTTTGTTTCACTTGATTAGTGTCAAAAAAAAAAAAAGCCCAGTTACACTGTGATTGATAGTTTAAAAACAAAAGTCATATGGGGTGCTTTTAATGGAACTATGTACCACTGTCTGAAACATTTTTCCCTGAGGAAAAAGGGTCTAGACAATGTATACTCATCTATTTCATGTGTTTGTTTGTAAGCATCTCATTTACCAAGCTACATCTGTTGATGCGACTGCGCTGGGGGCCTTCTCCCGCTTCGTGCTCAGTTTCGGGCATCCACTTGCCTGCCTGCAGACATGCCTCCACCCCTGGCATCAAAGAGAGAAAAAAATTAAAGCTACAGCTAATTATGTTTACTTGAAAGAGTGTGATAAGGCAATTCTGAACGGAGGATGACAAAGCTCATGTGTGCTTTATCATAATAAGTTGGAAGAGCTCAAGTACTGGCAAAGCTGCAGCTGTTGACAGAGAAAGATGCCCACAGCATGATGGAGTTAATGATGCAAGTCTCGCTTTAACTATCACAAGCTTAAGCAGAATTCGAGCGTTGCCTCTTTCTCTGTGTCTCTTGAGCTTTTACAGAGTCAAATTGGAACTGTGTGACAGCCAGTATCCCGGAATTTTTTGAGTTAGAAAATAATCTTTTGTTCTAAATCCTCAGGAAAAGCATCTCGAAAGACAAAAAACCTTTAAAAAAAAGTTCAGGCAGATATGGAAAAGGCAAAAGTCACATTTTAATGACCCCTCACTGTCACAGATTTCTTTTTAAAAAAGTGATCATGACACAGATCACAGTGTTACTGTTCTCCGTAAGCAATCTATTACTAAGTATCATGTTGGGGATATATATATATATATAAATAAAAACAACTATACATTTAAAAGTTACACATCTAAACGTACTGAAACTAGATTTGTTTGAAAATAGCTGCATCATGGTTTTCCTTTTTTTAAAACAACAAAACAGTCCCACAGACTTAATACACAAAGTATCTATATTTTACCACACTCACACAATGCTGTGATTCATTTCCATATCTTGCTTCCAGCTGCAAGATATGGTGACATGAACAGATTAGGGTAAATGTGAGCATATACACCTCGTCGCAACACAGCACCCCATCATGGTGCTAAACACACACACACACACACACCACACACACCACACACACACGGGGTGGAGCATAATTACATTTCTTCATCCCCCTTAATTACAACTTTCCTTTACAGGAACCCTGCCAGAGTCAGAGGCAGAGAGGAGGGGAGATAGTGGGGTTAATCGCTCCGGACGATGGTGCTTAGTGCTGAGGAATCATTAGCATATTTGCTAATTACGTTCACAAAGACTGAATGCAGAAAACATCCCTTCCTTCCTGACTCAGTGAATGAGTGAACAGCCAGATGAACCAATTTCCTTTGATTAACCATGAGACTAAATAAGAGTCACGTCCACCACTGGAGACTACGGTTTGACTGATGTGAAATTCTGAAGGCCACCAGTGACATTTCGGGATCAGGGTATAATAGGTCATTCTCTATCAATGCTCGGCATGCTAAAAACCACTGTCATGCTGCAGGACCAATAATAAAGCAGCAAAACACCAGCCCACAGCTGAGTCCCAGCTTCAATCCATGGTGGCAGTGCCTCCAGCAGGGTCCTGTGTCAAACTGGGCAGGTGTCTGCGTGAAGCTTTTCACTGGCAGCCAACAAGAAGCAGCTCTAACTCGTGTGTCAGGAGGAAGCACACGGGTGCACAAACCCTCCCTGGATCAACAGTGGGAGTGGCAGTGACAAGAATCCAAGTACAGGGAATTAACCATTACAAGTATGGAAATAAAGGAGGAAGCAGTGAAAAAAATGATATCTAAGGAAGTGTTCGACATTTTGGGAATTGCGCTTTTTTGCTTTTTTTTCCAAAGTGAGATGAGGTCAATCTCGGCTGTGCATTAAATGCGGAGCTGCAGCCAGGACTTGGTTAGCTTACTTTAGCATGAAGACTGGAGGCATTGGGGGAACAGTTTGCCCTGCTGTGTCCAAAGTGAATAAAATGTGCCTGCCAACACCTACAAAGGCACCTTATTTACACAATGTGTCTTGTTTGTTTAGCCCATAAAAGAATGGAAATGAAAAAAATGACAGCATCCCCAGCTATAGCGTAGAGCTGCCAGATGGCAAGCACAAGTTTTAGTTTCTACATAGGAAGCTTGCAACTATTGTACTGAAATAGTACGGGCAGAACTAATTTTGTACATTTTTGTTTATGTACTCATCTCTGCACAAATGAGATACAACATGTTATTTAGTGAGCTTTAGATTGGTTTAGTTTCCCCTGCTTTCAGGCTTTATGCTAAGCTAGACTTAACACTTTCTGACTCCAGCTTGGACACAGAGATCAGTGTCCATCTCTTGATCTCACACTTCTTATTCAAGTATATTTCACAACATGCTGAGCCATTTCTTTAAGTGATATGAGCATGATGGACAAAGGGATTTAAACCATCATTTGTCCTTCAATGAAAGTTAAGACTTTTAGCAACCCTGTTTGGAAAGATGAAGTTGATTTTCTTGATGGACCTTGAACATAACACTGGAGCTGCCTATCCAAGGAAAATGTGCTGCAAAGAAACGGAAGACCAAGCTTGGCTTGGCCTAGCTGACAGCGATGGTATACAAAGGCAGGTGACAAGTGAGAATCCAGCGGCTTGTGTGTGCACACAAAAAAACAAGGACAGAGACAGATAAGATGCCACAGTGATTGTCATAAGGGAGACAAGCTGTGTCAAGTGCTCAGCCTGCGTGGAGAAAAGAGAAGGGGAGGGGCTGAATATGGTCCAAACACACAAAGTCTTGCACACTGACACAATCACACACCAAAACACACACATTCAAACTTGAAATGGCTTACTGGCAGAGACAGAGACAAGCCTGCATGCCATTTTATTACACACACACACACACACACACACACACACACAGTGAAGAGATGCTACTGACGGATACACCAGTCAAGGGCACACCAAGGTGCCAGAAAACTCTTTGACAGCAAGTCTCTTTGTACTTCCCCTAAGGCCTATTTCCTCTGAATATCTGCATGTTGACTTGGTTTAAGGATGCCAGTTAGACTGACTGAACATAGCTACATTTCTGCTAAGTATTCATCTTAGTGTAAATCAAGCAGGTAAAGAGACTTAGCTCTCGTTTCACCGGTGCACCGATTCTGAGATTCCTTCCCCGAGTCGCCGGCTCTACCTGGCTGTCAGACATGCAAGCAGGTCTGTGCACACGTAGCAGCAGGCCCAAACAATTTATCTGGAAATTGCCAGATGCAAAATGTTCTATTATTTTTTCCCAATAAAAAATTCCTATTCCAAACACAGAGCCTGATTGCACCTGAAAAGTTGCAGGAGAGGAAGAACAGGATCATGTGTACGAATGTATGCTATGTCTCAGACTAGTTTTGGAACCGAGGAGGAATCAACACTGGAGCCGGACTAGGACTTTAGCATAAGACAGTAGCCAACAGATATGCATATCCAATTAATAAAAATGTCCTTGTGCTTCCAGTGAAGCGCAGATGTCAAAGCAACAAACTGAATATTAGACCATACAGCTCCACTGTAGCCTCTTCAGAGATGACAGGTAAAATGTTATTTGGGATTCAGAGAAGAGCACAAAGCCCATAAAATTACTCCAAAACAGCTTGTGCAGCAATCTATTTGGCCTGCGCTGTGCACTCCAAGAGTTCAATATTTCCCTCCTAGATTTGTCACTTCTCCTATACTATGCCAAGAGTCACCTTACTGCAGCAAACGTAACTTCAAATGCATATGGAAATAATCTTTCTATGTTAGAGCAGCCTTTGAAGGTCGCACACAATAACTTAACTGTAAAATTCAATGTTTATCAAAGATTAAACTTTGTACAATCTGACGATGAAAATGTTCTCAGAAGAGAGACAATCTAAATCTAAGGTTATATGCAAGACTATTTCTTGGAGCAGTTACCAGGCAGCCAGCAGATACTCTGCACCCAGGCAGGAAACAGTCCGCTGAATGACCCCCACTTAAAATGGCAAATTGCAGTTTTAACACTTTGGCTTTGCTACAGATTACACAAACTATATACATTGAGATAATTAGTGAACAGTCAAGAAGGCATTTTTCCACATCGTTGGTCAGAGCCAGGTTAGCGGTTTCCCTGCTTCCAGTCTCTTTGCTAAGCTAAGCTAACCTGCTACTGGCACTAGCTTCACATATAACTGGTGCACAAGAGTGGTATCAATTATTTCATCCAACTGTCATCAAGAAGGTAAATACGCACGCGTCTCAAGATGTCGAACTATTCAATTTAAGGCAATAAATGACAGTGGAAATTAAGCCTTGTTTCATAACGTGGGCATGTTAAGTTGTCAAGTGAATATGGAAAATAAATGAAAATTGAAAATTTTGCTCTTTTGTCTAATAAACTATTATAAATCAACAAAGCCAAGCCTTCAAACCGTTTCTGCTGCCAGATAAAGAAAATTACAGATAGTCTGTCTGTGAAAAATCCTTGAAGAAAAGCTAAAAAGGTTAAAGTGGGTTTTTATCCACAGTCGTGTTATCATTAAGTCACAAATTTGCTTTATGTTACTCTGAGCTGAAAAAACAAGGAAAAGGTGCGAGTGTTAAAGCCCTTTGCTCTTCCTGTCAGGAAAGAAAAGCGCACTCACATTCATTGTCATTCATCGTCATGGTGAACTCTAATCTCTCTCTCTTAGCTGCTCTAAAATCTAAAAGGTAAATATTTAAATTTTGGATGAATAGAAAATTATTTGGCTGCACAACAATTGGATTTACCCATCATGAAGTGTAAAGATTTTCTTTACTTTTTGGAAAACAGAAGACGAAGCCGCAGCAGCTGCTCTAATTAAAAGCTTTCACAGGCTATTGTAACCTGCTGTGATTGTGTGATCATCCACACTTCACTTGTGTCTTGATTGATATGAAGGCCAGCACAATATATTATATTATCATTAAGTCCACAAACAATAATTACAATAACAATACAATACCAACAACATTGTTTACGTGACACCCAAAAATAGCATCTACAGAGAAATACTCCTCCCGACAGCTCACTCCATACTCACAGCTGAATCTGACAACCCAGCAGCCAGCAAGAAGACCCAGGAGGGTGGAGTAGGTGGTGGGCATGTGTCCTTCTGGCACCACAACATGGCTCACTAGAGGGGGAAGACACACACACAGACACACATTTTAAAAAAGGTACAGATGAGTTGTGCTACATGGACACAAATAGCTGCTACCTGCTGCTGCTATCCTACTGTGTCTGACACAGTGTGTCTCTGTGTGTGTGTTATTGGTGTAAATAAGATGAGCAGGATAGCTTAAGTGCTACAAGACAGCACTTTATAATTTGGATACTGTATTTTATACACTGACCTAGAACAAACATAGTTAATTTGATTTTTCTGCCAGCCCAGGATGGATGAGTCATGACCATGACCATGTGTAACAGACTGGAAGGCATGGCTGTCTGTAAAGTAAGTGCTGTATATGGTATATTTTTCTTTATCAAATATATTCTCTCATGTACTTTGAATCTTTCAACAAGAGTCAACCCTGCTGAGCTCAAGCTCTTGTGTACAGCTGAGCAAGATGATTGATAACACCAAAACATTAAATATCAGAAAACAAGACAAGACTCAACACTATAAACGCCAGCATGCTTAGCTGTAAACATCTTAGCAAATATTAGCATGTAAACACCATTAAACTAAGAAGCACTGAGGATAAAGTCCATCTGAGGATGATGGGAGTGTAGTTTTGCAGACAGTTAGTGCAACATTTTGACTTAATGATAGAAAAGATAGCAAAGACATTAGAATTAATCCTGAGGGAGACATGAATGTCTGCCTCTTTCAATATACAGTACATCAATCTATTAAATATAGACGTACTGTATACTTTACTGTCACGCATTGCATCAGACAAAACTATACTGTGTAAAAAATAAAAATAAAAAAAAAGGACAAAACATTTGTGTTGAAATCATTAATTGTGACTGCAGAGTTTTGTAATAGGAAAACATAACACAATTCTAATAGTAGATAGTGATTGATATTGATTTATCAGCCCTAACACAACTGCAGAAGAGGCTTTTGATTGCTCATTCATCTCCTAAATATAGTGCATTTCTCTCTCATTTAATAATTTGCTGATGCCTTACTTTGCCTGGGTGAACAGGTAAGCTTATTGCAAACCTGTCAAACAATTCATGGCAACACAACAACACGCCAAGCAAGAGCTTATTTTGTAAAATGCTTTAGACAAGGATACGTAATTATAGGTTAATTAAAAATTTAAATACAAGCTTACTGCCCCTTCATTCAACAAGTGAGCATGGCTGACAAGTACAGAATTAACATACTTATATCTCCGGGGCAGAACCTGCTTACATTGTGCATCCACCGTGAATTTGTGTGCATTTGTAGCCTTTAGTTCAAAAATGTAAATACCATTCTCCATAAGCAACAACTTTTACCCCTTCGATCAGAAGAGGGAGAGTTTCTGTTTTCATTAGTGCTTATTCATCACCCTGACAGTGCCTCCGAACATTTTATGAGGAATGATTTCAATTACTTTTGCTCTCTGGTGTTCTCCCAGGCATTACTATGCAGCAGTGAAGGAGCAGCTGTGTCACGATGATGTATACAACTCTAAAAGCACTTGTTAGTTACTGTTGAACCTCCATGAGCGATGATGTTCAAGGACCTACTGTTGGTGCAAATACTGTACATAACCTTAATCACACTGTGGGTAGGGCAAGACACCTCATGACAACACACAGTTTGGGGGGTTGAGCCTGCAATTCAACCATCTAATGCATCAGTTGGACACAGCACCCATATCCAAATGATGGTGGATTACTTTTCACAGTGTTTGGCAGTGAACAAACTCACCACATACCAGTGTACCAGGGATTGGCTGCTATTACTTTGCAGTGCTGCTGAGAGCCCATGTGTCTCAAACTACATCATTACAAAGCAATCATATGCGACCAGTATTCAAAGATGCTTTTTTTTTCTGGAGCGTGTCTGCTCCACACGAGCACTACCTGAGCCAGAAAAGGTGTCAGCCATCCTCCCTCCCAGTAGCTCTCGCAGTTTGGCCAGTAGATTTTGCTCTGCCTGTGACAGCTTGCTGGCCAGAAACACCGCTATTTCATCCCTCTTTGCACAGTTGCTCACCTAAGAAAGGACATAAGAACATGTTTTAGACATTTCTAGGCCTATAATGCAAGGATATTAATGCTCTAAGGTTAACACTTTCCAAGGGAGAAAAGAAGGTTATTAACTGCTTCATGTAGACATACCACAGAGAGACTGGCTGAGGGGCTAAGAGAGGGATTTGCACATTTGGTTCCCTCTGAGGCTTCCTGGAAAATCTCCAACATCTCCTGACTCAATGCGTAATCTACTGGACACTTTCCATACAGATTACTGTGAAGAAGAAAATTCAAAAGATAAAGTGTGTCAGTGTCTCACAGTATGCATACACTTGTGTATTTATGCATTTGCTGCAGTGTACCATCTGGTGACCCAAGGGACAGTCAGGCATGTTGAAACTGATAAGCAAAAAGTGAAAAAGAAAGAAAGAAAAAAAAAAAGAAAATAATGCCTTTCACAATATAATCATCTGCTTAAGTACACTGTTCTGATCAGTCAGTTCTTCTCAAAGTTTATCCTTTTCCTCCTGACCCTTAGCAGCTAGCAAGACACTTTAAATGGAAAACTGACCAAATTAACCACTCTCATTTTTGTAACAAACCTGTCGCTGTCCTGACCGATTGAAGTTTTCACAGTCACTAATGCTGCGTTGTTATTACTTTGTGATAAGCCCAAAGCAAAGTCTTTGCCAACAAGATAATCTGTCATATAATTTCATTACAATCAGTGCACAATTTGGGTAGTATTTTAATCACTGGCCATGCAGGTCACAATAAAAATCAATATTTGCCAGTCCAGAGGTTTGCCAAAAACAATTTGGCAATGCCACACCCTGCTTGTTCTGTGTGTGTGTGTGTGTGTGTGTGTGTGTGTGTGCGTGTGTGTCATTCACTTGTTGGAGCATAACTGTTTGATATGAGGGTAAGCTGAAATTTCTACTTGACTCTTAGGTCACATTAGACTCACAGCATGCAAAAGAGTAATTGTTATGGCTGAAACGTGCTGACTTTTTAGCACTCAAGCTTTCCAATTTACAAGCATTTACCGGGTGACAAGACTACATTAGCTTTAAAGTCATTGTATAGTTATACAGTATGTGTAATAGAGACTTAACATCATCACCATCAAAAAAAAAAAAAAAAAAAAAAACATTTTGCAGAGACTCAAAAGAGATATAAGTGCAACCATATCGTGGTTACAATAGATAAGATACCAGATTTAAAGGTGTTTCTTCAATTACAACATCTAAGTTGCAGAGAGCTGCATGAAACCAGACTGGGGTCACCTTGAGTAAAGAGAAAGAAGAGGAAAGAATGAAGAAAAGTGCAAGGAGGAGAACCAAGCCCAGCAGGCCGTCTCTAAAAGATTAGGCGTCAGCAAAGATAACACCTGGGGGACAATTAATAGGTCCACTGGTCCATAAAATATTTCATTTGGATTCATATCCTCAACCCCATGCACACATAAATACAAACAATCATAAAATGTCCCCGACACGTATACATATGCGCACACACCACCTTGTTTATGCAGCCACACGCGAGAATATCTGAATATCTGAAGAAAAATAAGGGTGGAAAATTGTGCAGGAGGTAAAGCCACAAACACCCCCACAAGCATCTCCTTAAGTACACAAGTGGAAGGAAGGCGGTGGTGTTTCTAGAGGATACCTATTGTAACCACGACTCTTATTCTAACCAGGGGGATGAGATTCAAATATTAATTTTGAGTCAAACACAGTTCACCTATCACTATCCATAATGACAACAACACTGGTAATGATAATAGCCTACTGTTGGTATGCTGATGTATACATTCTCCTTTGTTAATTCAATCTACATGTACTGAGATATGAAAATATTTACATTTCTGTCTCGTCTGTCCCCTAAAAAATTCTGAGGTCACTTCAAAATTCAAACCAAGCTCATGCTAATCCCACTGCTGATAGAGCTTTTGTGTCTCAGTCCGTCTTAAAAGGAGACATACGTCTGACAATGGCATGGCAAGCAAATGATGAGGCAGTGGGTGAGGCCTGAATCAGGCCTAAAGCAAGATAAGATTTGTCAACCTGAGAAGTTGCTCAGGCGGAAATGTGTACAATGTATTAAACAAAGTATTATATGAATTTGAAATTGCTCTATGGCTGATATCAGACATGGTGCCGAAGAACTTTAAGCCCTGACGAATACATTTTTAATCAAAAGGTTCATTAGTTATATTTCCTTCTTAAAAAAATCCACACTCAGTTTGTCCTGATGGTTGGATCAGCTGGGTGCTACGGCTTAGAGCTGATGATTGAGTACATGACTCACCCAACGCCTCCATTTAACTCTGCACAAGTACTGCATATTGAACTGTGTGACAGACTGTCATTGCTTGTTTGTCGTTATGTAGTATAATTATACCAACGTGTATTGGATTGGTATGCCAGTACGAGGCACACAGGTGATGTTAAGTAATGTCTGTATGGATTCAGTGCTTTGGGTGGTAATTAGGACTGAGTCAATTTAGATACGTCCTGTTTTCCCCATCTTATGAACACAAATTAATTTTCATACTGAACTGACATGAATTACTTAACACTGACAACTTAAAATTTTAAACATGGGACAGTTAGGAAAATAGTGAGCAGTTAAGTAACAAAATTTGTAGCAAATGTACATACTATACATGGCGCTTTCAGCTTGTGAACACAACATATGCTACTAGATAACACCTTGCAGGCCTAATCTTGTCTGTCCACATGTGCTGCACTGGTGGATATTTATGTTTACAGGAATGAGACTTATAGCCAAGAGTTCTGCTGTGCAGCTTCTCAGAAAATGCTTTAACCTATTGTTTTTTTTAGATAACATGGAATGGTCGACTGTATACATACAACATATTAGTGTTGACATAATTTAAGACTTCCCTCAGTATTTCTAAAAACCTATCCTGGATGTCAAATACTTGAGTTGGCTAGAAAGTAGATTCAGGACACTGATTTAGAGCACAGGCCCAGTACAAAATACAGTCCAATCATTCGAGCCTAATGTGCACACATAAACATACACAGAGTAACAATGAAAATCTGCAAAACCTGCATTTCCAAAAACCAAGCTGTGTGCCAATCATTCCATTAGGGATTGCATTGGCAGATGTCTTGGATTGCCTCTTGCGTGAGTATATGCATGTGTGTATGTGTGGTGGCTGGGGCAAGGATTGCATTTATCTTGCAGTGTTCTGACAGACAACCGCTGCCTCTTTCTTTGCCTTGCAGACTAGTAATAAAGTAAAGCGGAGAAAATGTAACACCCGGCAATTGGGACCCATCAAAGCACTGAGACAAATAAGATGAAATGAAGAGGGATGAAGATGGAGGATAATTGTAATCAAATGATCACAAAGAGAGCGCTAACTAACCAACATACTGACCCTGATCAACTGCTCTATTGATCACGATGATTAATCAGCATCCTCTCCCTCATTATGGACATTGTGCTACGCGTCTACACAGGCCAGGAACGCTGATACAGCATCAAGTGATTGACCAACAACTAATCAGTTGTTGGTTGATTTTCTATCAGTCCGCCTATGTATTGCACGAACACAAGCCTGTCCTCAATAACAAAGGGCTGAATGCCCGGAACAATAACTGGGAAACTGATGATCTACTGAAGATGTAGAAAATAAGCACTAGTCCAGAATAACAGAAGCACCTCTATGATGTAATACACTGAAATACAATAGCCGTGCAATAAATATTAAATTACTTAAAACATGTTTTTGTCCAGATTTCTACTTGAGCTGCCTGACTCAGTTGAAAGGTGTTTGTAATATTTTGCAACCCTCATTTATTTACATATATGGGGGAGTAAAAACCAAAACGTTTGAAAGACCTCACAAGTAAATGCAGTCCAATACCACAAACTACCTTAGTGACCCAGTCCCACCACATTAAACTTTCACAAAGTGTCTCAAAAGTAGTATTTAATACAAGACTGTCTGTCCAGCAGCACTGCAGCCATGTTTTCATGTGTTTGGAGGCTCCTGTACCTTACCCAGGGGTGAGCAAATCTATAGCGTATGGCAGGGTTTTAATGGGAGATATTCCAGTCAAATATCATGCGTTTATTGAGCTTAAAAACAATTGTAAAGGCAAGCTACATAAAGAATGACATAGCTTTTTAATGTGGCTTGGACGAGAACACAAAGTACTACGATAAAAGCTGCCTTTAGTTTTTTTTTTTTTTTTAAGCATTCCTATCTGAGAATCTTATCAGGTCAGACTTTCTGTTCAGCACTTTAAGGTTTTCACAAAAGACCAAGACAAAGCAAAACAAGCCATAAGCACTTGTAAATGTTTTTCCTGACCCAGCCCATTTTCTCACACACATAAAGGTCTGACTCTGATCTTGTGATGGGTAACTATGTGATTCATTTGACATGTAGCAAATCTTTGTAAAAGCCACTAAAACAGTACTGCGTGCAGTTTATAATTGTTATTACAGGCTAAAAAAAGCTTCAATGATATGACAGCATCTCACCTGCAAAATCAATTAAGTCGGAGTATGATAAAACGTGTGAAGCTACTTACAGAACTTTCTGTGAGGCTCCAAACTGCAGCAGCAGTTTGACAATGGCTGGGTGTCCGTTCCTCACAGCATCATGAAGTGGAGAGTCATTCTCGTAGCCAGGCGTATTCAACAGGACTCCCCTTGAGAGTAGCACCTCCACAACTGCCAGGTGACCCAGGTTACACGCTTCATGCTGGAACAAAAAGCGGTAATGCTCAGAAGTCATCCTGCACCGCTTTGATCTACTGTTATCCTTGAAGTACAGCCGTATTCCTAATATGCATGCAGCCATTTTGATCACTGTAATATCCATCTATTTTTCCAGTTGACACTATGTTATGTGAAGTGTTTCAAAGAGTTCAAATGATTTTGAATATTCAAATGATTTTGAATATTTAGATGGAATATGTAGTCCTTGGGGTATTTTGAAAATATGAGGTACTCAGATAACTACGTGCTAATCAGATATTACAGCTTAGCTGCACTTCATTAGTTTTGTAGAACTAATACGAAGAGAGATTCTGAGGGGACCTGCTTTTCTTCTTTTCTAAAATTAACATGAATGAGGGATATAGCTTAATAAAAGTCAGTGCTTTTAAATGGTCATGTTTGGACAAAGTAAAAGACCAGTGTAGGGCTGTAGACGAAAACTGCATTACCACAGTCATATGATGCCTGCCGTGGGATTGAGCTCAGTACCCTCATCACCACAATATATTAATATAATTAGAACACAAAGTATGTATGTTCCCTTTTGATGCTGCACATTGAAAAAGCCAAATCAGACTAAAGCCTTATTATTATTATAGCCATTTTGCCTAAAGCATATAATTTGCTGTTTGAAGAATAATAATTCATGAGACTGCTTTACTACTTGTCCATGTTTATTTATAAGCTGCATGCGTTTTTTGACCTTTTTAGTTTTTAAAGCAACAAACAGCTTTGTACATGTTTTTAAAATAGCAATAGGGCCCATACAGCAAGTACCAGCATCATTTTTCACTCTTTGCAATGAGACAGAGAGACAGAGAGAGAGTGCGTATGCAGCATCATGTGGCCACCTAGAGAAAAAAATCTTTTTTTCAGAACGCTCCAAGAGTTTTGTGTTGCTGCTTTAAGCACTCTAACCAAGGGCAACAGTGAACCAGCAAACCACTGGAAAACGTGGCTTTTTCACTGCAGTAAGAAAGCATCCATACCATAACCGAAAGCCAGTTTTTTTGTTCCAATTCAGTTTCAAATGGCTCAAATACTCTAAACAGGACACAAGCTTCAGCTAACCCTGCTATACATTTACTGTGGGCTGTAGAGTTATTCTATCACAGCAAACATCTAAAAATATTCATCTGCAACATGAATCAGCAGAATATATTACACTCAGAATATGCTTGTATCTTGTGTTGCTTTTATTTATCTAGAAATTAAAACTGGCTGGTATACTTACTCACCTGTAGCAGACAAATGTTTATTTTGTTTCCAGCAAGGAACAATAATCCATAATTCATTGGTAAGGTACTTTTTTGTTGCAACAATTTTAGCCTTGACAAATACTGTAAGCACAGACACATCTCAAAAGTTCTTACATTTTTTAAGCTTAATATTACCTGAGCAATACATCTCCTGGTAAAATGGTGCTGAAAGTGCAGGACTGAAAAAATACACTGGGGGTGAGTCTAGATGATTGTAGCTTGTCATGTTTGAGAGCTCCCAGTCTTTTCAGATACATGCAAGTCTGTCAAAAATGATTATGTCACTCTCCAGGCTTATTGGTAGCAATTTGAGATCAGCTTCAAACTGTCAAAACTCAAATCGAAAACTGAAGTTTAAGAGGAGCATCTTGATAACAAGTAGCCACATGAAGCGCTGCAATAACATAGCAGCAACACTCTCCCGCTGCCTCTCAAAGGAAAAAGAATAGCTCATCCAGCGATGGAGGATTTTATAGTTTGTCCTGTGCAGACTAAAGTGTTAAAAACAGTACAGGCCTACATGTTTTGGGGGAAGTCATCATGCACACACAATAGCTGTGCTCACAGCAACTGATTCATTCAGGATTTGAAGCCCTGATTTCTGTTATGACATGCGTAAACTTTACCGGCTAAACTAAAGTCAACCTTTTTTTTTTCACTTCACTTGTTGGTTGCAGTTTGCTTAATGCAAAGAGAAACAGCACATGGCAGAAACAGGTGTTAGGATGTAGAAAGATGTAACAGAGCTATTTAAAACAGGAGAACTAGGCTTGTAAGCTTATTAATAACAGCAATGTAACAGTGTAGGTTAAATGTTGGTTGAATATGGGCGCTGGTGAGAAAAAACATTTTGACTTAACTTTTTTCTTTTTCTTTTTACTGATGTCCACATTGAATGTCCAGGGCGAATCACACAAATTACATCATTTAGTATTACTGCATTCAAGCAAAAAAAAAAAAACAACCTTCAGTCTATTGCCCTTCCATAACTTGACAGTGGGATGAGTGTTGTTAGGATTTTATTGACACAGCTACTTGATGCTGCTTATCGATTTGGTTCTTTATCAGTGCTCTTATCGGTTCTTTTTCATTACAAAAAAATTGCTTTTTTAAAAAACACATTTTGAATAAATTCAGGATTAGAATTGATTTATATTTTGAATGGAACATCATGTTATTTCTAGAGCTGCAACAGTAATGTTCACAACAGCAAAGTCACTGTATAAGCTTAATAAAATCTCACTTGAGATAAATTCTCAGCTACAATTTTGCCAAATTTTAAGATGCAAACTAACAGTCTACAGATAGCTTTTAGTGTAGCTTGTCTATAACACTTTTGCCATGAGCAGAGCTAGTGTGCTGTGTAAAACATAGCTGCAGCGGATGAGAGACTGCCAACAGAGCAGATTGAACAGGTGTATTGATAATGTATTGGCTTCTTATTCGCAAAGGTTTATTGCACTTGCACTAAAAAGCATAGCTGTCGCCAAGTTGGCCACTCTTTGCTGTACACTCTGAGCGCGTGTGCATGCTGATACAGAAAGCAGAGAGAGGATGCTGCATGACAATAAATTACATCAAAACAGTAAAAATAAATACAGTCAAAAGAACCAATAACATTGTAGCTTATCAGCATTATGGTCTTTAATAACTTAGCCCCAGGGCCCATTTAATGCCAGGTTTTGGTACTATCCCTAAGGGGATCTACTAGCAGTAAAAATAAACAGACTATGATAAACAAATTATTCAATCTTGACTGAAATCCAACGTTGGACAGAGCTCTTGCACCCATGGTTAATGTTGCAAGAGACGCTATTGTGAACAGGCCTTTGTGCAGAAAATGTTTGCGATGAAAGACTGACAAAGCAGAAAGTAACTGTATGCAAAAAATTGCAATAGCTTCCATTCTGACAAGAAACAGCAGAAATCTAACAATATGACAATATACAATATGTTATTTCACAATTGCTGTTGTGTTGATGAAACATTTTGTCACTCAGAGTTTTTCCCACATAACGAATAAAGCTTTCAGAAGAAATCACTTGGTGTTATTAGTCTTACCAGAGGCGTCCACCCGGCATTATCCTTCAGGTTAGGGTCAGCCCCCTGGTCCAGCAGTTCCTTGACAGCCTCTACATCTCCCTGCAGGACCGAGAGAGAACAACAAACCCGAGGTCAGAATTGCAGACCTGCAAACGCAACCCTTCAAACAGAGCAACTGATCCCAGTGTACCAAAGCCCTGCTGTTTATCAATCACACTCCACAGTGGGCCATTGATTACCTTGTCTGGGATCCAGGGGGGGATTACAGCTATGTTTACAAGGATTACTGCAAGACGTTCTATTCTCAACAGACCGGAACATAACAGTCCAATCATCTAATGAGTAATATGTTCAACAGAGAGATTTACAGGAGATTTATCTTAGATGCACTCTGAAAAAAAGAAGTGAAACTAAAAGATAGTGAACAACTTTTGCACCCTGCAGCATCACCATGTTCATCATCACCAGAATTTTTGCCGTTTGTTGAATAACGAGCGACATAAAAGGAGCAGCAAATGGAGTGAAGGAAATGAGGTGAATTATTCAGAAGCCTCTCTACCTTTATAGCAGCTAGATGCAGCAGGGTCTCTCCCTTGTGGTTCCTTTTCATAACTGCAGGGCTCCCTGAGGTGGGCCGACCAACAGATGTACCCTGAGCACAGGGAGATTTCCTACCAACAGAGGGACTGTCACTTTGCTTTTCTCTTGAGATTTTCTTCCTCTTATCACACCAGGGACTAGCCGGAGACGAAGGGTTAAGGACGGCTGGAGACATCTGTGATTTTCTCCTCCTGTCTGGGGAAGCCCTAGGCCTTTTGGGTGTGATATCCAATGTGGCAACCTTCTCCTCCACTCTGGATCTTTTTGAAGAGGGCTTTGGGGGAGATACCCGTTTTTCCGGAGTTTCTGCTGGGGTGGGGCCATTTGCAGAGAGTATGTCATGCTGGACGACACTGTTCAACATGCTCTGACCAGGCTGCGTTTGGTCATTCAGCGCTGTGACACTGCCTCCTGAGAGACTCTCCCTCACTGTGCTCCTGCCAGGGCTGAGTTCATTAGTACTCTTCTGTGGCACTTCAGGCTCAGGCTCATCAGATGCGATAGCAGGGCTTAAGAAGGAAACCCTTTTACTGGATGTCCTTGCCCCTTCAGTACAGGGCTGCTCCTTTTCCATTAAGGCATCTACCTCCTCTGTGATCCCCCATTGTTGGTTTATGTCCTCCAACCTTTTCTTCTTCATCTTCTGCTTGCTCTGTTTTGGTGTGCTTCTAGTGGCTCCTTGCAACGACACCTTCCTGCTGGGAGCATTTTTCTTAGTTGACCTCTTCTTTATGTCTATGTTTTCATTTTTGCATCTTTGAGAGGAAGAGCCAGAGTCTTGGGAGGAAGAGGTGAAATTAAAAACTGACAGGTCCTGATGTTGAGCAGCAACAGTGTCCTGCTGTGCTGCAGCTGTTTCTCCAGAGGACCTGCTCTCTGGTATGGTGACCTCTGAGGGCTTCTCAACCATGCAGCGTACCTTGCGGCTGCGGGGGCTGAACCAGATCTTGAAGTTCTTCTTGTGTTTAAAGACAGGGTTCTCAGGTTGTGTTTGAATCTCAGCTGGAGAGGAGTCTGCAATGAGAGGTGAAAAAAAATCATGTTTAACAAAACAAAAAGCTCCCCTCCAGCATGTACAATAATTTTTCATTGTGAACTGCTGTCCACAGGGCTCTTTGTATTTGTAAAAATCTTGTACTACCTGGTGAGATAAAAAGAGAAGACTAAACTCTAAGATGATACACTGCCAACCAATAATACTGATATTTGACAGAAGTAGAGAAGTAGCCAAACAACTTCTTGAACCCACAGCTATTTTTGTGTAAATTTAGACGCCGCAACAACCTGCACATTTGACATTTAGTAAAAAAGGGCTGGAGTTCTTTGTCAAAGCTGAGACGCACTTGCAAACTGAGCACTCCCATGGTTAATTGCATTGCATAATTACTGTCATTACTGGGATGCTGGATGGGCGATCAAGATAATAAACCACATGAACAAGCCACTAATACTGTCATTCAGGGATTAGATTGGTGGAGGAAAATGTTAAATGTTTCAGTCAACAATTGATAAAAGGGGGAGTGGGCAGATGAGCGTGGGGGGAAAGATAATGATTAAGACACGTGGATTTGAGAAGATAAGTTGTTAATTATGCTTTCAAGCTGCTATATAATGGCTACCGTCTACCTGATTGTTCTAAGGGACTGAGCAGGGACTCCAAACCACAGAAGAGCTGTACGATGCTGCTGAGCTGCCTGTTGATTTGGATGTCCTTCACCCACGCAGGACTGTGACACACCACACAACCGTCTCCTGCCTGGGGGCCCGCACAGGACCTGAGCAATAAACATATCTTGGATTAGAAGTACACTTTACAGTTCAGTGAGAAGCAATACAATGAGCTTATTGATTTACCTTTTAAGAGCATTCAGTCATGAAGAGAAGGAATAAATTGGGGCTATACTTGGGATGTTAATTGCCTTCAAAGCTTTTAACATCTAGCATGCATTGCCAAGAAACCATGGCATTGCCATGGATATGCAGTATTTCATCTGCACGAAGAATAATCCCCATAACAAAATGAATCCACATTTACTACAAAAATTCTTAATAATCATGTATAAAAAGACAAACATAAAATTATAATTTTCCATGTTCCTCATATGTGTGAAACACCTGTGGAAATAGCACTGTCACTCATTATGTGGCCAAAAGTAAAGAATAAAAATGAAGTATTATGGCTCACTTCCATTGAGGTGTGCCAGTGGAAGACATATGCCATACCTACATCCTGGCAGTAGAACAGCTAAATGCAATGGAGTCATAATTAACATTTTTAGTTGGATCTGTGTTTTATATGCAGAAATGGCCACCATGAGACAGGTCTATTGTTGGTGAGCACAGCCAGGAAAAATACATTGAGCTGAGGTTGCATTACCTGCACAGCAAATGTTCACACATTCCTAGACACACAGGTTCCTTCATTAGATGTGAGCTGGAAAAAGACAAAAAGCATTTAAATGTGGTCAGCAAAGTGTGAATAGACAAAACCACCTCCAACACACTGGGCACTGGTGCCAGCCCAGGTCTGTGTGCTCAGTCCTCAGCAGGCTGTTTGAGAATGTACTTTGGCACAGATGGCTTTGAATGCATGATGATGTTCTGCAGGTATAAGGTTTATCGTGTTAGCATGCTAACATTTACTAAAATGCACTAAACAGAGTACAGCTGGTGCTGACGGGCATGTGATGAGTTTGAATATAACCCCATGTATTGTTGCTAAATGAAAGATCACACGACGATCCATCCAGTAATTGTCGAGATGTGGAGAAAGCAGAGAACACTATTTGGATTTCAGATATCTAAAGTGACTTTTTTTGTTAAGCTTTTGCAGAGCATGCCAGCTTGTCCACCATCAGGCTAATGTTACCTTAGCTGTTGTGTGTGGAGGGTGTATTTCCATGTTTTGTGACACTGTTGTATATAGTAATCTATATTACATCGTTATCATCGTGTTTGCTGTGTCTTTTATAATGCTGCATACTGTAGTGTTCCTGTGCTTTTGTTGCAGTCTGGCTTTCACGTCGGAGGCACACATGGATGACTTTTCCACTAAAATCTACGGTTATGTAACATCAATAGTTAACTTGAACACAAGCACAGTCCAGCAGTAGTTACACAACTAGTGTTTTAACTTGGAAAGTCACAATAGCGCTTAAGAGGCAGCATTACCGACTTGATTTAAACCCTGAAATCTGTGCCTTTCTCCTATCGATTCTGTACCTGTCGGCTCTTACGTATCCACGTAAAGCGACTCCACACGTCTGTCAGCTAATGTTAGCTGTGTGCACTCAGTAGTAGTGCTTAGTTTGACATACAAAAGTGTAAATGGTACTGGTTGTTAAGTTTAGTGTATCATTGGCAGTAACGTGATCCATCAAAGGATGTTTCCACTGTAACATAACGTTAATTCACCTCTGTGATGGCGTTAACTACCTTTACCTTAATGCCGACTCACCATTTGGAGCAAAGTAGCAGTTGTCGAAAGTTCGCAACCGCCTCCGTAGTGTTCTTCCAAGCCTCTGTCTGTTCAAGGACATCATTATCCATTTTTACAACAAATTTTAATTGTTTTCGAGCTACTCTGTTATGACTTTGCTTAGGAAACAAGGCTGCAAAACAAGCCGACTTCGCTTCCTGGCTCTTTGCATCTCCCGCCAAATATTTGCGGAAGTAACCTGTGGTTGTTGCCGTCGCTACGTCCATGACGTAGTTTTCGCCCCACCCCCGAGCGTCACGGTAGAAATCAAAACAACATGCGTAAATATGAAGTTAATATTTTTAGCACAAACACGCAATTCAACGGCAGAACACCACATCAGATATTTCTTTAATTTGCATCTTTTCATAAACTTCTTTGAAGTAAATTATTCCTGTTGATTCTGATGCTTGCTTTGCTTTATTTCTATATAATGCCTGGCCTGATAAATATGTCAGCAATAGTTTATTGTATTACCCAACTATTGTGTAATATCATAAACAAATATACATCATTATTAGGTTGAATCAAAAATTGTGAAATAAATCGTATCTGTCTCGTCAGGTTTAATGTCATTAATGCTAATGAATGGCCTCCACTCTAATTGAAAATCCAAGACTCATTCAAGAAATATTATGTTTGAGTCATCAGGGTAGATTATGTGCACAAGCACTATTTTTCAAACAGAAAAATGTGCATGTTTTAATTAGTTTCTGTTTCCATCATCTCTATTTTAGCTGTGACCCATGGCTATATCCCTTTGGCATTTCAGATCTGTATATTTAGCCTACTGTGTTCTCCCCATTAGATCAAGACACAGACCTTTAAGGGACACAAGGCATGAAAAGCTCCTATACACAAACAATGGGAAAAGTGTCTTGATCTTGAATGAGGTCCGCTGCAGAAATATAAGAAAAACATGCACAATAGACAAATGAACAGAAGTTGCAATTGAAAAATAGCTTTATTAGAATAATAAAAATAGGCTTGATACATTCAAGACCATATGGAACTGGTCCATAAGCAGGAAAGAGTCCATTAATTATTCAATACATTAATTCTAAAAGTTAGGTATGCCCTTAGAGGAAGTTTTAATGAGTATGGGAAAAGTGCATGTTGAGGATTTGAATATTTTCTTTTACATTTGATTAAAAATGTACTTCTTTAGACGCATTACATGTTTGGTGTATAAGTGCTTTAAAATTATGTGATATAAGGTCAAATTGAAAATATTTATACTATATATTTTTGATTTGCTTGGTATACTCCTCTAATAGTAAACAGCGCCCCAACCACACAGAGAAATCAATAGCCTACATGATCAATTTTGTTCCATATAAATAATAAGATCTGGTAAACAGGTGTGTGACCTGTAAGATAGGAAAAGTCAGTGAACATATAAGACTTCAATTTGTCAACTTTTTCCATCTTTACATGTATGCAAATGTGTATGTGCTCTTCTGCTCTTCATCAATAGTTTAATTTGGTACGGAGAGAAAGTTAGCCTTCATATGATCAAAGCAAAGACACTTCAGTATAGTTAAAACATGAATGATTTAAGCTCCTGTTTTCACATATTAAGGGCGGATTAAGAGCAGATTTACTATGAACAGTTACTGTGTTTCATTTCACAGAGGACAAGGACAAAATGGCAAAGAAAAGATGGCAGTCAGTTCTACGTTTGTTCTGCCTTAATGGAGCCCAGGCCACCACATTCGTCTTCGCTCTGAATTGGTATGGTGTCCATGCCAATCTTTCCCATGGCAAAGTTGATGAAGACCTGTGAGGGTTCAGTAATAATTTAAGTATCATGCCAACATAAAAAACAATCATTTTTTTCCTCCGAACTCTATAGATTTAGCTAATCTGCTGGTTAGTTTCACTCCCCGACCCCCCTTTCTTTATTCTGCTAATGGTATCTTCCAATCCCAGAGCCCCAGAAGAGCAGAGTGGTTGAAGAATATCAGCACTGGCTGCATATAAAGCTCATGGATTCTGTCCCTAACTCATATTCCATTTATTTCCCCCCAGGCATACCCTCTGTCAGTTTCCCTCTGCCTCTTTTAAACTTTCTCAACTCACTCTTTCACTCCCACTCAACTTTCTTCTGTCCCTGCTTCCCCTACCACCCTCACTTTTATTCTCTCATCTCCTGTCCCTTTTTTCTATTCCTCACTGCCATCTACCCACCCCTAAAAAAAAAAACCTCACACTGGTTCTCCCTTTGTCTCTGTTTATGCCATGTCTAGTTTTCTCACCTCATCCAGTGTGGTCTGGCTCACAGAGAAGTGTTTGATCTGCAGAGCATTTTTGTTGGACTCCAGCTGGTCAAAGATGTCAGCCACCCCTCCCGGAGCAACTGGTATGTGGTACTCCACCATAGTGGAGTGTTGGTCCTGTTTATTGAAGACGAATGCACAAGTAGAGGGTTAAATATCCCAAAATATGCTCTCTGTTTTAAACAATAGGTAAAACACAGTGAAAAGCTGATTATACCAACTATAATATCTACACACTGTTACAATATACTGTATATATACTGAATTAAGGGGGTGAGTGAGACTAATTCCTGGAAAACAGCAGATCCTTATAGAATGAGTTTCTTTCTACTCTTCTTTAAAATTCATATCAACATTGTCATATTTGTAATGTGAAAGGGGTCACAAATGGGGGAGACAGAGAATTATCATTTAACTCTGCAGTTCACCTAAGCTCTATAGTTTTTATTTTTAGCGTCCTTCAGCTCATTATTTTGGTTTCATAGCCCCGAACTTTGCTGTTTTGATTTTCCTCATTTCTGGCTGCATCAAGCAGCTTTTTTAAGCAGAAAAACTCACTGATAAACTCACTGCATGCAGCAGACAAACATAGTGCCTAGCTTGTGAACATGGAGGATTTAGCTGACAAAGAGAGACAGATATTTATCTCAGGAGTTAGAAAGACCAAATCAGAGCTAAATGGACTTACATTTGTCGGGTTGACAGAAACAACTTGCCAAAATGCTTACAATGTTATAAAGTGACAAAATCAGCTTGATCCGTTTCAAAAAAGATCTATCTAATGCTGCTTTAAAGCCTTTTAACTGTAGCTAGTTCATGTGAGGGCACATATGATACAGCTGGGGTTTTAAGATGATCAATTAATGCTCCCTTGACTGATAAGCACAAAGCATCATGCATACACACTACCATTTCATCCGTTGTCTTGCAACATCCCACTCTAATGTAAACTTGGTCTTTTCTCTTCTCTACAAAGTACTCTTGACTATTTTTGATAGCTGGCAAAGCTCACCTTGAGATAAGTGCTGGGGAATCGGCGCTGCATGAAGCTAGTGATTGCCTCTGCATCACAGGAGGCCTTGGCCAAGTACATCTTCACAGTGAACCCGCTGCCAAACCTGCATGAAAGAGATTTTATGAACAAAGCGTGTGTTATTACATGTCTGAGGAGTGGGTGGTGGGGGGGGAGGCGTACACTGGTATGACAATCAAAACTGAGCAATCAGTTGTACAAAGGACGACAAGGGGGGAAGGGGGGGGGGGGGGGGGGGGGGATAAGAGACTGCAGAGGCACAGTGGTGGGAGCAGCAATGGCTGGATTGGGGGATGAACAGAGGTCACTAACCTGTTCTTAATGTGCTGCAGGGAGCCCAGGCAACGGAATTGACCTTTCACCATGATGGCAAGACGGCTGCACAGCGCCTCACACTCCTCCATGCTGAGATATGGAGATAAAGAGAGAAAGACAAAAGGTCACGAAAGGATCCTTTCAGAATATAGTAATTAACTATGCAAGTTGTCATTATCTATGTTACATTGTGGGGAAAAAAACCTTCCTTTTTAACAGTAATTATAGCCCTAATCCAAAACAATTTGTGTATTCAATTCAAATACTGGAATTTAGTAATGTATTTATCTGTGATATCCAAAGCTTTTTCTTGATGGACAACCTGCAGAGTAAGATCAATGAAGACAGACTGTAGCAGGTGTACGTATGTGATACTCTTCTAACCTGTGAGAGGTGAGGACCACAGCACATTTTCCTTTCACTTCTTCAGAGATGATTTTCCACAGGTGACGCTTGGTGCGAGGGTCCATACCAGAGCTTGGCTCATCCTGCAGAGTGAGGATGAAATTACAAGGGGATAGCAGTATGTGTGAAAGGAAGAGAAGAAGGGTGAAATCGAGGGAGAGAGATCAAGAAAAAACAAGGACTTAATTGAGGAAGGTAGTATGTTCCAAACAGTGTGCAGTACATAGGCGAAGGAAAAAAACAAGGGTAGGATGACTAGGAAAGAGCAAACAGAACAGCGTAATTGTAAAACAGGAAGGGAGATGGGAGGCCCAGTGCTACCGGCAAAGCAAAAAAGGGAAGGTAAGGGAAGAAATGAAGAGAGAGAGACGGTGAGAAAGACAAAAGGCAGAAGGAAAACTCAAGAGAGAATGGGGAAATTAAGGAGACACACAGAGGAAACAAAACAGATGGTGAGAATTAAAGGAAAGAAGGAAAGAGAAAAAAGCAAGAGAAAGGAGAATTTGATAGAGACATAAGGTAGAAACGAAGCTGAAAGTTGCAGGGAAGACCACCCTAGGATAAGCCTCAGGAAGCAGACTAATGAAGTCGAGTCTAGGGTATCAATATCTACTTTACTTCAAAGACCCTTTCAGGAGGAACAGCAGTATACAGTTAATTTGATATTTGTTGTCTGGTGGCCAGTTAGGCAATGAAGTGGGCAGCTACAGCGGCGTGAACAGCTGTGTCCTCACCAGGAGCAGGATTTGCGGATGGCCAACGAGAGACAGAGCAGTAGAGAGCTTCCTGCGGGTGCCGCAGCTGTAACCATCAGTGATGATGTTTCTGTGGTAGTTCAGCTCCAGCCTCTTCAGTAGGTAGTTCACCACCTTTAAGGGAAACATGGAGGGGATTATACAGTGGCTGAACAAAATAACGAGCACCATATAGAGAGGGATTATAGGTTTACATGCACTAATCACAAGTAGGAGGTGGCCACACAGACGAGTCGTGTTTAACTTACAGGCATCAACTAAGTTATTCATTATTGCATGGACAACCATCTTTAAACATTTAAACAACAAGATGCTTAGCGTACTAGCTGATAAATACCATAAAACATATGATCTGGTGTAAGAATGACAATATATAAATAATAGAAAACAGCAGTTAATACAACCTATGTCTGTTGTAAACTGCTAACCATTGGGGAAAATATGTAATTGTCTGGCAGTCACATATTGGGAGATTAAGGACTGCTATGCCTGGCTCCATGACCATAAAGGAGTATGATAATGATGTAGTATAATGTGATAATTTCATAGACCAGCATGCTGTTTCCTTGTTTCATGCTCATGAGGATCAAGTTAACCCTCCCATCTGTGGCTCCAGCTGATTTAAACAAAACAAAACCTTAACAGGAAGTTGGTTTTCCATCCACTCCATCGACTGGAGTCCAATATCCCACTACACACAATTCAGGAACTAATCACAGCAGGGAAAGGCACATTTACATAAAGCTTTTCTGAGGGCGAAGGGTGGCCCTACGACTTATTTGCTACTTGACATTCATGTTCATTGCTGTTATGGCCATCCCCTATTCTGTCCAGTGCAGCTGCACTGCAAATAACTGAGCCATCTATCTATCTGTCCCACTCCCATGCATATTTAATTTTGTTTGTACAACAATGATGACTTCACTTGGTGACTTTATTTTATCTAAACTTCATACTGTTTTCAGGATGCAGCTTTAGAGAACATTTGGTGCATGTTAGTTGATCCTGTGTGTTCAACTGCACTGAAAGCAGAAATGAATAAAAAAAAACTTTAATTGCTCGTAACTTCATCTCTATGCCTGCCTACTTCATCACATGAAAGAGTGTGCTTTAAATACCGGTTAATTTTCAAACAGCTTGAGGTGATTTCCCATCGGTACGCTTTAGCCTTTTCCCCATCAGTTGCTGTTTGGAAACTAGATCAATGAAGCAAACCAATGCAATGGATAGCTTTCTCTACTTTTTCTCTGTAATAGGATTTGTCTTTAGAGTTGATTTTTCCACATGATCCTGAGTTTACTCAACCAGGTTATTAGAACACAGTGTAGGACATTAGGTACTTTAGACAAATATACAGTATCAGCAGCTGCATTTGAATGATTAGCACTGGTAACATAAATTTAGCATATACCTGACTGGTTCAGATCAAAACATGTGGGCTTTTTATGTTCTCTCATAAAAGCCCCTTTCTATCACCTTTGATGTAACAGCTCATTAAGCCTGACAAAATCATGTCAATGCAAAATGACCCCATTAGGGCTTGTCTCATTATCCACAGCTAAGGGACTGTCAGTGAGAAACAACATAAGAGGAGCTCTATATATAACCTCATCTTTGTGAATTAGCCCGACATCGATGCCGCGGCCATTATAACCATTGTTGTCACTGTCCTGACCAGAGAAGAGGAGCTGTAACAACAGCAGTGAAGGGGATTAGAGCTGGACAGATCCATTTTGTGTGCTTCACAGTCTGCGTATGTGCGTGTGTCTATGTGCATCCTTGCTAATGTGTGTGTAATTCTGTTTGTGACATGACTGAGATTGTCAGAGATAATCAATGTTTTGTGCTTCTGCATCCAACGTTGCACAATGGTGTAGAGAAAGAGAGAGAGAGGCTATCAAAGACAGATGTTTTCCTGCATACAATCTATATGTTGTCATGAAGTTTTCTACACATTTTCACACGTGTTAGAGCTGCTTCTCTCCTGCTTCTTAAATAAACAATAAGATGGAAAAGCAGAAATCGCATAATTGTTGATTGGTTGCTCTGCAGATTCTGATGTCACCATCTGCAGCAGCAGCAACAGCAGCAAAAGACAGGCACACTCAGTAATCACCACAGAAGCAAGATTGATTAGTTCTCAGAAAGATAAATGGGAAGAATGGGGCTAAAGTGACATGTCAAATGAGATCCTCTCATCATCAAAGTATCGTTTAAATGTAAATTTGCCTGCAGTGAAGCATACAGCATCAGCTTAATTCTGAAGTTTGGATTGCACAAGCTGACAACAAAAGCTTTTCCATTTTGCCCCAGATAGTACAGCTTTCATTACACGTCACTCAATACTTTACACCCTCTGATTTAGTATGCATGGAAGCATCAACAGTTACTAGTCCTGCAGTGCGAGTGCACCTTTGAATTTATATCAGATCTCGTGTCATTTTGTGGATGGTGTTGACACTACCCGGAGCTTTGATGAGCAGCACAGAGTCTGCGGCTCTTCCTTACCCTGTCTATCTCCCTCTTTGAGATGCCTCGAATGCGAGCGTAGAAGTACAAGTGCTCTTCTCCAGTGAGCAGATCGTCCAGCGCATCCACCTGGGGACAGTAGCCGATGTTTATTCCCTTGTTACGGCACTGTATGATGTCTACCAACCGCCTGGGGAAAAAAGACAAAGACAGACATATTCTCTTAAATGGCATCCACTACATGGGGTGGGGCAGACGGACATGTAAGGTGCTCCATTGGCCAAACAGTCTGGAGTGTGCTGTGCTTAACAACAGAGCTGTAACAGGCAGTCTGACTTGTGTTTACAGAGGTAATTATACCTGTATAGGAGCACCTGAGATACAGATATACGCTACAGCTGCTACTTGCAAAATCCCACACCATTTATGTTCCAATTTTGGCTGATGCGAGGCGATAACATCCCTCATTTGTGGATATTTGTGTTATGCAAATTGAATCTAGCTCAGATTCATTAGACAGTGCAGCTTGGGCACCTGTAAAAATGAAATCAAGCTTTGTCCTGTGATGGGTTTGCTTCTGTTTTGTCCTCTTATAATGATGCTCATAAATCATCTTCGGATTGCAGGAATACATTTTAATAATACAAATATTAACCTGATGTATTTAGAAATGTGCATGCAGCAAGTATAAGCACAAGGAAAAGCCAAAGGGTAAATATAGGCTGCAGCCAGCAACCATAAAATGGACTTTAACCAATAAAAATAAAGATAAATTCTTTTTCTAGAAAATCTATTTTACTTTTATGTACTAGGCATACACTATTGCAGAAACAGAGAGGATAGCAAATGAAAAAGAAAAGAAAAGCATCGTTATTCTCACTGAAAAGGTAAAATACGATAGATTCAAATTCTTAATAGTGGTTTTTAAGCTGTCTTGAAGTCAGTGTTACTTCAAGTTTGCATTGCATGTGCTTGACGATGAACAAATAAATTCATCAACAGCTTACCCATCCCGGTCCCTGATCTGTGCTGTGCCATCGGTGGGGCTAACATCCCCAGTCAGCATCTTGAAGGTGGTGGTTTTTCCTGCTCCGTTCACTCCCAGCAGACCAAAGCACTGTAAGTGAACACTCATTGTTCAGCAATCCTGCAGCATTTGTCCAGTTCACAGTATTTAAGTATCCCATCTTACAAGCAGCCATCATGCAGAGGGATACGATTCTGAGGTAATATTGGATGTCAAAATTGGTTACAAACTATGCATATATATTCATTACTGGCAATACAGTTGTATATTCTACAGACGAATCCACCCAGTAATTTATGTTATTTTGTGATGATTTGGATAATTATAGTCATACTTGCCACAAGAGCTTGACAATAGGCAGTAATTAAGCAATGCCCCTTTCATTATCCTGCTGACTTAAATTGATTTTGCTTGCATTTTAAATTCGCATTCCTACTATGGGTTAAGGCTTAGGCTTACCTCTCCCGCAGGGATGCCCACAGAGAGCCTCTTGACAGCAGGGACCTTCTTCTTGAGGTGCTGATAGACTTTAGTGAGCTGGTTGACCTGCAGTATGTCTGAGCTGGCTGCTCCACTGGACACTCGCAGGTGCTCAGCCGCCACATCCTCGTCCTCGTCCTCACAAGCCGCCTGGGGCACAGTCTTTCTGCCCCAAATCAGATGCCTGCAAAGGGAAAAGTATTTTTTCATATTAACTTCTGGGTGTTGAAGCTGATGTGAATAACTGGCAGAGACACAGAAAACACTCCATTAAATCTGTAACTGATTGAAACTTGGTGACAATCGAAGTGGCTCAGGCTTCTAATATCTTTGGGGCGCAACAATTTTGGCTTTTATTTTTCAAAAAAGAATTTGGAAATGTATATTTATATTAAGCATAGTTTCACTATGCACTGTTGTCTTTGTTTATTTGAAGGGATAAATGTTCAACCACTCATTTGCATATTCTCAGCTTCGGTCCTGCAAGGGGACTATTAAACAATGTTCAGGTGAAAACCAATTGAACTGATATTCTCAATTCACTTACAAGGCTGGATGTGTACCACAGGAGTTCATGATCATTCATGGCATCCTGTTTTCCTCACCTGACTTTGCGCATGAGAAACTTGTTGAGCAGGAGGCGCAGGGTGAAGAAGACCACGCCTTGGATGAAGGACGCGATGAACATCCAGCCCAGGACATCTGTGGAGAATGGGTTCTGATAGGCGTCAATGTCATAGCCACTGAGGATCTGGACCTCTATGTTCATCCTGGCCAGCTGCAACATCCCGTTCCCAAAGTTGAACTGCGGGAAGATTAGGAAGGCGTTGCACAGACGGTTGAAGATGTCCTGGATTACCTGCAGGAGGGAAGGACAGAACAAAAGGTATTGAGAGAGGGAAGGGGGGAGGGTGTAGAGAGAGGGAAAGGAGGGCAGATGTAAAACTGAGTCTAAAGTAGCCTGAGAGCTCATGCAGAATAATCTTCACTTTCCTGTCATTGAATATGTGTAGTATGCTAGCCCTTTTAACTCCACTGCTACCACGTATCACTAGAGCTACAGGGACTGAATGGCTTTCATTCAACAATGAATGAACAGGTATACTTTTAAGTGTGCATTTAACTTCCTCTATGGCATGTGCACTTGGCAGCGTTCGCTTACCTCTGGGTTGCGTGTTGAAATTTGGCCCAGAAAGTACAGAATGGAGGTGGACATAATGGTGTTGATACTGATGAAGAGGTTGATGCACACATAGATGATGAAGGCTATCTCTGCATCCCTGAAGACACCTGATAACAGATACATCCACGGGAAGGTTGCAAACCTGAGGAAATGACAGTGACAGGATCCTTTATACACAGCACGGAGTAAAAATAGTTCCACACATACACCTTAAAATAGCCCTGCTGTGATCTGGCTGGGCTGGTTTCAAATGCAGAAAGCCCACAAAGACAAACACACAAAGTGGATATGGAAAATTTCTACAGTCCTCCTCTCAAATGCATCGTCTAAAATGACTTGACCTTGCAGTTTTTAACTGAAGTGGTTTAACAGACTAAACATAGCAGCTGTGAGCCTGATGAAACCAGGCACCACAGAATACTGAAAAGGGAAGGAGGAAAAATACTACACCATGAGGAGGGTAAACATTCAGTCGTGATGCCAAAAGAGAAGAAGATAAATTACTTCTCCCTTTATTCCCCTGGTGGCAGAACATCCTTTTCTTTTTTTTCCCTTTTCTCTCACATAATCTGCTTGTTCATTTGATTGGGGTGTCTGGGTCAGCGAAACAGAAAGGAAGAGAAGGAGGGAGACAGAGAAGAAGACGGAAAAACTAGGGTGGGAAAAGAAAGAGACAGACACAAACAGATAGAGCCAGACAGAGACAAAGCATCGGCGTGCCATGCCCAAAAAAAGGTGCTTGGTAGGCAGACTGTGGGAGCCAAGCCATGACAGGGAACAGAAGCAAGAAGGCTGCAGACCAGACCAGGTGGGTGCAGCCTGACAGATGGAGCGCTGTGATTATTCATTGCTTGGGAGGGAGACATCTGTCTGATAAATGAGAAGCAGAGTGCTGACTTGGCCTCCTAAGATCTAGGGCTCAGGACGAGGCCTGCGACAGCAACAGGAAACATAGGAGACTAAGCTTCAGATACAGTTGGGGAATGATGTAAGTAATCTCAGTAATCCAGATGTGGGATGACGTTGGCTTGACACCTTTCCAAAAATCTCATTGCCAAATTGGTAGCTTGGTTTTAAAAGCTTGGTGTCTCGAGACGATAGCTAGCTAGTCTTTCTCACACCAAGTCATATTGTTACAGCCATAAACCCTGTTGCTTCCTGATCCGTCTCCCTCCCTCTCTCTAGCATCTTTGGCTTGAATAGGATAAACATGCTGGTAACAAATTTTCTATCAGCTTTTCAGCCCTACCACCATCTGTCTTTGCAAGAAATTCTGAGAAAACTGAGCTGTGTTTGTGTTTGAAGAACAGCAGCTTCCTTATGCTCAGTGTTGTAAATGCAACATGGTAACACGCAAAGTAACATACAACAGAGTCGTGAAAATACAACATTTTTAAAGTTTAAGAAATTATTAATTGATCTGATTACTTTGGCAAATCTTTTGCATGAAACATTTGGTCGTATCGACTGAGGTCAGACGATCACCAATACCAGCCAAGAACATTCTGCTGTTTGGCATTAGAAAAACTCCTGGGATGTTTGGGTACATGGTGAGAGTGATTGTGCTGCTGCAGAATGAAGCTTCATCAAATGGGTTTTGGTCCATTCCCCAATGTTTTTGGATACTTTGCAGCCATCCACCACATTTGACAAATATAGTGGTATGTCTTGGATAATGAGCTGTTCTTTGCATTTTGATTTGTTTGATCAGTTATGACAACATCATGCTCAGCTATGTAGTTGCTGAGATCTCAGGAGCTGGCACCATTAACAAAAACATGTGGCAAGAAACCCAAAAAGACCACTGAACCAGTGTTGAGTGATACTGCAGTGTTTTGAGATTTTGGCACTAGGTGAGTACAATGTTGTCATAAATGATTGATAGATCGACAGAGCTAAAAAAAAATCTAATAATAAAACATAGCTTTCCTTTAATAATCGAGTTAACAGCTCATTTTGTCAAGGTTAGTACAGCGACATTGTTTCTGAATAATTTATTCAAATTTGTCAACCTCATGATAGTCTAATTCATAGTCAAATCCCTTTTGGACAATGATGTCATGAGTAAAACAAGTCAAAAGACCAACAGTGCCAAAAAATGTAGTAGCAGGCTTTGCAAATCCCCCCCCCCCTAAATCCCTGTGAATAGGTTACTAGACTTTTCAACATTCACAGATGTTGTGAGGCCAAATTACTCACCCAAAGAGCACCAGGAGCAGGGTGACAGCACCCAAATTTTGCCGATCCGTGAATGCTGGAACCTGGAAGGCTGCGATCACGCCAACAGTCAAGGTCACGGGGATCAGATAGATGACCTGTGGAAAAAAAGGGATATAATGCAGCCACATGAGGGCATGTCGCTTAATTGAAAGATTTGGTTCAATATTAATAATCAATGCATTAATGGTGGCATACAAATATTTTGTGCTCTCAATTAATGAAAAGATCTAAGTAGATGGCAACGTTTTGCATATGCTGGTGCAATCGATCATGGGCGGGTACATATCATACATATGCTTGCTTTTGCTTTTATTGAGCTTGACACATGGATCTGACTACATTTAACCAGGTTAGTGAGATGTCTATGCGGGTCTCCTGTTTGCTGATGAGAAGACGTTACCATGTCATAAAAGAAGTTCACAGCCCAGTAGAAGGGTTCACTGATGCCAGAGATGTGCTGGAGCCTCTTGGAGCCGCTGTGGTGTTCACTGACTTCATAGATGGCGAAGCTCGCTGTCGTGATTGAGTAACCCGTCATCACACACATAGCTACAAGGATCTGGAGCATTCCCTGGACGCTGTGAGGGAAAAACAGAATCATGATGTCATTGACACCAATATGGCATTAATTGCCAGTCATGTCCACAATTAGTAAATTATTCAACCACACTGACTCAATTAATGACAATTATATTCCTGGATGGTAAACAATTGTGCCAAATTCCTGTCGTCTTTTACTATGTTCTGTGTAATAGATACAGGTTTAGTGCACAAATGAATCAAATAAACGCTGGCGTGTTGAGTCACTTTGAATGAGGCAACCTGGTGCAATTCTTTTCCAAAACAATGGCTCACTTTAAATCCGTCCTACAAACTATCATGTCGTTCCCTGCTGGGACTTGACTCATTTGAACTATTGAAGTGGCTCACAATAATTGGAATTCCATTAATAACAAACAGCTTTGTTAGAGAGATGCTTGTGCTTCACCTCTGACAAGATAATAACTGCAAAAGAAACAGATGGCTTCATATAGAGAACACGAGCACTGCCAGTGCTGTATAGTTAGTAAGCCAGCGGTGCTGCTGTGAGGCTGCACAGCCTATTGCCCAGACTGGAGCCCAGACAACCAGCTGAGGCTTTGATCCCTCAGTTACTCTTCAACCAAGTGCACTCATTCAAACTTTCTTGATGCCTCTACCTGTTCCCAGGCTCTATTTCCTATCCTACATGCTACTGTAGAACCTTTTCCTCTCCCCTCTGGACAGGGCATAACACCACCAACCAAACAGAATAAGTTACAAGAGGCTGAAAAAGAGGATGATGATGATGAAGCTGGTAGTGACCGAGTGGGAAGGAGAGAGAACAGCAGAGAGTGACATGTGGTGGGTGTTTTAGGGCAGCACTAACTACAGAGGATAGCCAGCAGCAGCAGCTACTGAGCTGGGCTGTTATCTGTACGGCCAAGATAGCCTTAGAATTGTTCCCATAGGCAAACCTATCACACTGTGAGAATCAAGACATTTAAGCCTATTGTATCTTTCACACGACTTTCACACTGCACCTTTAGCAGCTACGGTACCTTAGCAGGCTACAAAAATACAACACACATAAAAAATGTGGAGCGGGGCAGTAAACAGAGGTAAATGGCCAGGGAAAAGGTTTGTGCTAATAAGGATCTGGAGAGGCTGGACCAACATGAGGCCACAGCCTCGACTTAGCACAACACTGGAATGATTTGATTTGACCTCTGGACAACATGCATGCATATATGAAAACACACACAAGCGCTCATTCCGCAGTCTCTAAAACAGAATGTGGAGTATTTTGAATAAACTCATTTTGGGGAGTGGGGTAGAATCAATCCACCTCTGTGCCACCTTCAGGGTAAACACTCATTATATTGGGACTTTGATCAATAGTGCAAGCTCAGGGAAATCCATTTAGAAAATCAAATATGGGTAAATACTGCTGTCATGTACCTCCTCGCCCTGAGTCCACTCTGACTTTGATGTCCTGAATTGAAAAGTAGGATGCTTTCATAATTTATCTTGGGCTCAGCCACACAACAGCCATTATTCATGATGACTTGACTAATTTGGGGATATTTTCACCAATTAGAATGCTAATGAGAATCTTTTTCACAACTGCCTTTGACATTGTACTGACAGTCAGTGCAGGAGAGGGAAAAATATAGTGTAGCCCGTACATTGAATCTTCATCATCCGGCCGGCCGAAATAAGGGTGACTGGAAACTGAGATGGCTGTAACAGAAAGAAACAGAATATTGTGTTAGCAATGGAAAAACAACTCCATACAGGCAATTTTTCAGCACAGGAACCAAATGAGCAATGATATTCTCTTAGCCTGGAACATAGTTAATTGAAAAATATAGTGCAAGATGATTTCATTTGCCAGTGCACACAAAGGAAATTGAATTTTCTTTATCATTTTTTCAGGGTCGTATAGATGCTCACAGACATGAGCTGCTCCCATATATGTCTCTGTTTATATTTCCTGAGATAGAGGAGGGTGAGTTCAGCCAGAGCACAGCAGCCGTGGAGCAGGTTGAAGGCTCAATGGCTTGCTAATGGGCACTTTGGTGGAATTGATGGGTTCTATCGACTAATCCAAATCTGATCTGTAATTATTAACACTACATTGCTATTGTTCTGAAGTCAGATGTTTGCAGATTGGGTTTGTATCTTTTCCAATGGGAAAGAAGTACAGCTGCAACTAACGATTATATTCATTATCGATTTATCTGCAGACTGCTCAGAGCCCAAAATGATGTAGCCAAACTGCAAAATGGGTCATAATCTATAACATTTTAGTTCTTACTGTTTTGTAAGGTTTGTTTCAGTTCGCATCTTCCAAAGTAACAGTTTTTCAGTGGAGGATGGAACAGACAGACTTTCAATTCATAGCACTGCTGAGGGTGATGATATGCATCTCTAGCGTGGACAGGAGCAGACAGCAGTGTGATGCCACATGTGAGACGGTGGGCAGAAATCCTGCGAGAATGGCTTGAAAAAAACAATTTGGAACAGACCTCTGATGAGTCCCAACCTAGAAGGTTGGTACTGCAGCACACAATGTGAGGGTTTCCCATTTGACAGATAAACCATCACCTTGAAAAGTAATCTCCCTGGATCTCCACCCCTGACACCCTCCGCTACCGCTGTGAATTTGCAGGTAACATTTAAATGATTACACTCTACCCTCAAGCACTTTTGTCATCCAGTGGGAAAGAGAAAATGTGTGTATGTACTTCTGTGCATGCACTGTATGTTTTTATGAGCATTTCTTCATGAGTGTTAGTTTGAGTGTGTGTCTGTGCTTGCGTGCTCCTGCTGGTAGGCAGATGGTCAGGGTGATACTAAGAGCTGAAACAGTACTGAAAACGTGAACCAGCCTCGTTCTCTTTAGCATAGCTCCCCAGTGAACGGCACTCATCAGTATTCACCACACATACTGATGTGAGTCTAAGGACATACAGCACCCTCTGGCTTTAATCCAGTGAAATGAACCATGAGGTAACACACTCTTTACAGCTCTCTTTATATTTAGCATACAGAATGCACTCGGGGTTCAATCAGTAGCATCTTTCTCGATAGATTTTCCTAATACTGATGTGTACATCCATTTTGCGTAATGCCTGTCATGTCTTATTTTCAATTTTCAAACCTTTTCCTCAGCCTGTGTTTTAAAAATAACCAGGGAGTCCTGTGGGTCTGCATGAAGAAAGGGAAAGGGAAAGGGCAATCCCACCAAAAATAATATGTATAAATCAATAAAACACTACAAAATAGGAGTAAAAAGTAACATATGCATAGCACCATGTAAAAACTGAATAGCAGTGATCTTCACCTTTGTATGTGTATAATCCTTTATCAATTAAACTAAAATGTCACAATCTATCGTTTTGGCTTATCAGTGAAGTTTTACAAGTTCCAAGTACTTTTTTTTTGTAAACTCAAGCTTACCATATTCACTTGGATCTTTGTCTGCTGGGAGATTGGAGCGTAGGATGAAGTTGTTGAGGCTGTTTAAGTATGCTGGCATTGTGTGGTGGCCCTCAGGGTTGAACCAGACCTAAACCCATGTAAACACAAGCACAGACATGCAAATAAACCATCACTCAAAGTGCTACATATCAGGGAATGTAAGTCTACTACATCTCTGCTATATACTTTCAGATGTTTTCATGTTTTATGCTTTCATGCTTTCAGATGTTTTCTGTTTTCAACCAGGACTTAACAGATATAGTTACGGCAGACGCCATCATTGGAGGAAATTTACACAACAACACAGTGGCACAATTAGTGCAGTAAAGCATATTCATGATGCTTTACTGCATCACGCTGATGCTGTGAATGAGCAGCTCCTTCTGCAAGCCTTGATCTTGTAGCCAAACTACTTTAGGAAGTCATGCTTTATTTTTTAACTATTCACCAGTGCAGTGATTCAAGTGGAAATGAGACAGGCAGCAGGGAAGCAGGAGACAAAGTTACCTTAGACAGAGTTCGGTTTTTGGGCACTCCTTTTAGGTCCATTTGTAAGTCAGGAGGGAGTGGCATGCCAAAATCAAAGCCACCATACCTGAAAAAAAAAAAAAAAAATTCTTTTCTTTTAATCAAAGCAAATATCCACCTACCAGGTGAGAGGCATTTTGGGTAAAAGCATCAGACCCACATTAAAAGTACGATTCACATGGCTGACAAGACCCTAGGAGCCCATTTGTATTGCATAACAGAGTATAACAGAGTAATAAGGGAAGCTAAGCTTTTAGGCTGCAACTGCAATTTTTGCACATCCTTGTAATGTCTACAATTCACTTTCCTTGCAATAGCAACATCGCCAGTTTTACCTATTAAAAGCTTCCCAGTTAACTGATGTATATTATTTAAAAGACTGACAGGAAAAAATACATTTTCCGTTTGAGTCAATCGTCTAATCTAATCTAATAAAGCCGAAACAAATTGAGCCCCATACTTTTACTTGCAAACTATTTCAGACTATGATAACTCACCAAAATGTCATATAATGAAATGCATTTCTAAAATAGGAGATAATATCCAATATAACTACTTGGATTTCTTGGATCATCGCCTCATATAGTTCATGGTTTAGTTCGGTTCAGAGTAGATTACCACTCAGACTGCTCGATCTATGATGTGGCTTCCTTAAACCTAATGGAAACACTGGTTGTATTCACCGGTTCCTCATGAAGTCATTCGTTGTTGCCACCAGGTAGTTCTCCACATTAATGCCGCTGATGTTATACACAATCTGAGATGAGGGGATCTTCTTGTGGGGGGGCTGGAAATGTTTCCCATCACAGATCTGCAGTGTACGGGAGAGAAAAACGCATTGCACTTGCCCTTTTTTAAAACAATCATGCACCTGAGCACAGGAAGACACAGATGTACCCACACTGACACACACTGACACACACACACACAGACACACACGTGCGGCTCTCGGTGACCTAGTCTCACCTGTTCCTGAGGGGTGCATTTACAGACACTAAATGCTTTGGGGTTGTTCCCTCTGGAGCTCCAGTGGTTTGTGCTTCTTGTGCAGACCCTTAAAAGAAAAACATTCACAGAGTGAAATGATGGGAGCCTGCGGTGCGTGATAATGCCACAAGTCTATTCCTTGGCAAACCCCACAACACGTCTGATGATGGCCTACATCAATAGTAGAAACCTGTGTACATAAAGTGTCACAGAAAATGCCAAAATCTGCAACCATTCATACAGCAGCTGGGTATTTGTGTGACTTTTGTGAGACCTAAGTATTTTCTCTGATATCAGTTCAAAACAGCTTTCAAAGCAGTTTAATATGTGTTGTAATATCATATTGTGTATCAAATGTGTTTGTGTGGGGGTTGATGTTCAACTCCTCCACATTTTGTTTTTGCAAAATGCTGTAAGGTACACTTTGTTCAGATCAAAAAGAGGCTGTAGCAATGCACATGTCTTTGCCCACTGGCACACTCACATGCACACCTGTTACTTTGAATCAGTCAATACCAATGACCACAATCATTATATTTTCTATAAAGGTAATCTACTGTATGAAAATTTAGCCCTCAGCACCCTTTCAGTCGCTGTCATGTTGTGATTATAGGGCATCATCAGCAAAACACCCAGTGCCTTTTGCACCATAGTATCTTTCCTTCTCTTCCTCTATTATATTTATTTTTTTGCAGAGAATTTAAAAATGCCTCCGGGGTCTGGTTCATGAGTGCCAACATTGATTTGAGTGCCTGTAAGGGGAAAATCTCCCCTATAAACACAGGGTGTTTATGGAATACAAATGATGCTCTCACATCGCAGCGTCCTGCTGCAGGCTTTCAGCCACATACGTTGAGCTGAGCAGCAGAGGGACATGACAAAGACCAGTGAGAGAGAGAGAAAGAGAGCTGCAGGAATTGGAGGGAGACTAAAAAATGAAACAAGGTGAAAGAGGAGGCGTGAAGCGAATGACAATGAGTGAAATATGAAAACAATGTGCATGTGGAAAAGGGTAGAATACATAGAGAGACTGAGCTGGAGCACCCAGAGTATCACAGACGAATTTATCATTTTCAGGAAAGAAAAAAAAAGGCATTTGATGTGAGATTACGTACAGGTTATCGGGCTCGTCGAGGCAGGCGTTATCGATCCCAGGGAATGACATCATGGTGTCCACCAGGCGCTTGGAGTTGGGATTTTTGTTGCTGTGGAGCCAGAAAACAGTCAGATTCAACTCAAAGGAAACACAGATATTTTAGTGAACTACACCATAATTACAACAATAATAACAGGATGTAGCCCAAAGAAAATGTTGTTTTAAAAGGCTCTAACACGGTATCAACAGAGAGAACAATCATCAGGCCTTTTATAAAGAATCTGAAATTGGCATTTACTAATTCACAACAGTTACACAGAGGTATGGAAAAAAAAAATCACTGATCATTACAGTTGCATTGTTCATACAGGCAAGTCTGAAAACTCAGAAAGTTCATAAACAATTTACATTTGAGTTACAATCTACAGTCTACATCTTCGTCCGTCAACTATCTAAAATCCCTAAAAAATGTATTATTTTTCTACTTCTTTTGTATATCAAGCTTAAGAGGACTGGGGAGAACATCCGCGCTGTCTTTGATACAGATTGGCACCTCAGCATTTTCTCCCTGGCAACATAGCGCCTTGATCTAACAACAGCACTTCTCAAGAATGAAGACATCTCACAACCTTATGACACTCTTAATCTCTCCCACTTTGATCTCACATCTCAGCCGTCTTCATCACAATCATCTCTTTCCCTCACGTTCTCCCTCGTTCTCTCTTAAGGTCTGTCCGCCCTTCAACAAACTACAGCTTCAAATTCATTTTAGAACAAGTAAGACATGTCGTCTCTCATGAACGATGCAGGAGCACATCAGGGCAGTCAGGTAAGGGGATGCATCAAGCCTTTGTGGAAGTTGCAGAGGTGTTGCAGTTAGCAGGCCTGCGGTTTCAACATTTTATTTGACTATAGTGCACCCTATAGTAAACATTCTCCTCACCTGTGGCTATGCTTGTCCATTCGGCCTCTGTGCCCCTCCTTTCAGCCCACATCCCCACTTCCCCAGGCCCCTGTATCTCTATTAAGCTTTATTGCCACTCTCCACCTGTGCACCAGATGTCCTCGGACTTTCCCCATCAATCTTGATCACCTGACTCCCACATCCCCCTGCTCACCTGTGTTGCATTCCCCAATCAGTACATATACAAGCTCCTTTCACCCAGTCAGTGCCCAGATTGTTGAGATTTCTTTTTTGTTGGTGCTTTTCCACCAGTGGACTGTCAGTCCCTTCTGTTCAGACTTTTTACTCATACCAGTAGGTTCATGTATCTTGATTTTTATCAACAAATCCCTGAACTGTTCCTTTGTTCCTGACTTGTCTGATCTGCCTCTAGCCTTTGCTATAATTTATCACGTTTGTGCTTTAAAACCACAAGCTATTTCCTCAAATTGAGCAGATAAATTATATCAACATTTGCTTGGACAACACCCACTTTTTCATGTGTTTTAGTGTGGTTATTTTTTGCCACCTGAGTCTCAGTGGCATTGGTCTGACCTCAACAAATTTACTGAAGTAAAAGAGCAAAACTTCAGAGTTTGATTGAACTGCTTCAAACATGCTCGGCTGATTGACCTTTTTTACTTTATTGTCCTCCCTTCCCACTGCTCCCTTGTATCTTTTTTTTTTTGTTATGAGGACTGACCTGAAGAAAGAGTAGCTCGGCTCGAAGTTGTAAAGTGCTGGGCTGAGCTTCAGCTCGGGATAGTTCCTCAGGTCTTTCTTGATAGAGCCCAGGCCCATAGCAAACACCATGAACAGAACAGGGAGCAGAATCTGGGAGATCAGACCCTTCCAGTCTCTGCGGCTGTGGTGGAACCTCTTGATCAGTATGGCTGTCGCCTGCTGCCAGGCCAGGGCCATTCCGCTCACCATGGATGAACCCGTAAGCTCTGGAACACATGGCAGAAAAAATGGACACAGGATTGACAAATTTTTGCACTAATGTAATTAACTTTCTTGTTGTCTTGCTGTCTTGATAGTGCCTGCTTTTCCTCTCTAGGGCACACTGCTCCAAAGGTTCACAGGTAGATTGTATCACTTGAGATGGCAGTTAAATCCATCAAGAAGGGTGTTCCAATTGTAGAAGCTTATGAACTAGGTCAGCCAAGTGAGTATTATAAAGTATTTTATAAAACAGACGAATGTCTCGATAAACTGGTGACTATATGAACACTAACTGTTGATGTTACGGCACATATAGAAGTAAATTCTGTAAAATGTTTAAATAGGAATTGTATGAACTTAATGCAACATTTTCCTACATGTATACTTTTGCTCTAATAGATATTATAATATAATTCGGTGCTTGTTTTATTGAATGTGATGTGTGCAGGCGACAGGAGGAAAGAGAGGAGGGATGGAGGGAAGAAAGGGAGAAAGGAAGGTATGACAACAAAATAAGGAACGGGTAACGTAAAAGTGAGTGAACTCACTGATCGTGTCACCAAAGCTGGAGATGCTTCCACTGGGATCTGTAGGGAAGCTGCTGATGGATTCGGTGTCAGAAATCGTCCCCGAGATAGTCGGGGGGCCGTCCTCAGCTCCAGCTTCTGTGTTTTCGTGAGTCAATTGGAGGAACACCTACAGATAAAAAGAAAACATTAGCATCCGTGTACATCAAAGAACATATAAAATATATATTTAATATGATTATGCTTACATGTCACTGTGAACATGAGCACATTTCGAGGTGCCCTATTTTGGATAGGGAATATTCAAATGTGCTCAGCAGTTGAGCCTGTTGTTTTTTTCTCCACTGTGGCTGCGTATAAGCTTACCTCCTCTAGAGTGGTGTCAGAGATGCCATAGCCCCCCAGCTGCAGGGCATCCAGGTTGGAGTCCAGCGCGGTCAGGAGGGAGCGGTATGAGGAGGCGTTGGATGACGTGAAGGGGGGCAGTGAGTAGACCATGTCTCCCCCTTGGGCTTCCTTCAGTTGCGCTTCGGGTACATGAGCTTGTATGAAGGCTTTCAGTTCAACATCGTCGATCTGCTCAGATTCTAGGTTCAGCATCTGCAAATAGAACAGTAGGAATGGGTTCGGAATGGCTTTTTCTACTGTTTCTTTTGTTATTTTTCTTTATGGATGGTATGCTCTACCATTCACCGCCTGCAAACCCACTTTTTGGCATCACTTACAGCCCAATGCACAATCACTGCTGTTATCCACTTAAAATGAGACTCGAAACACAAAATACGCTTTGGCTTGCTTTTACACACATATGGCATGAGCTAGTACATGGCCTGTGAAGGCAGCTGTATTGTTTGAAATAAGAGTACCTCGGTAGTGTCAGGTACACGTGAGATGGATTACTGAAAAACACAGCTGTTAGTTATAAAATGTTGTTCCTTTTTTTCAATAATATAGTGTATAGTAAATTATGAGCTTTTAAGGATGAGATAAGCTTCAGGAAACTGGCAACATATTTAGTTTGACACTGTCTGACGGGTTTTTGCCTCTAGGTTGTTCAAATGATTGAGCACTACAATAGAAAAAGGCCTTTGATACAGCCTGAAACAGATGTAAGAAGCAGTCAGAATACAGAATACTCAAGAAAACTTTACGTTTAACCAAAGTGTGTAACTGTGATAAAGCATACTATATTGCTACATTAGGAAAGCAGTTGAAGGTATAGCTTGAGTCAATTTGCAGCAGTCAGCAGAGCACAAGTTGTGTTCAAATCAGCCCATTTAGCAGTTTTTCGAATACATCTCTTAAAAATCACACTATTGCAATATGTTTTGTGTGCAGCTTTAGTGTTCAGGGTGGCAGAAATAAAACCTAGGATTTATTTACACATGAATAGCTCCTTCATAATAATGTACTGTATTGTAACTATTTATGCTGGCAGGGCATTGCCTAAGATGTATCACTGTAACAGAAATTATGAATAAAACACTTCAGACATATGCTGTTACTTAAAAGATAAAAGAATTTAAAAAATGTCACCTGATATTTTCATGATAATTTCATGTTGTGGAAAACAAAGAGCTTTAGCTGGATGTGGTGACTGGATTGAGGACCAATACCTTCTTGGTGAGAGTGAGCTTGTAGCCCTGACCCAGCTTGTCTTTCAGGTAGAGGGGGGATCCACAGCATTTCAATCCTCCTCTCTCCAAGAAGGTGATGCGGTCGCTCAGTACTTCAGCCTCATCCAGGTGGTGGGTGGACATGATGATGGTGCGATCTGAGAGGGCGTCAACACAAAACAATCAGCATTATTTGTGGATGCATTATTATATTATCACCCAACTAAAGGAATTAAGGAGAATTGTGTGAATATTAATGAATGTGAAAGTGAAATGCATGCAGTGAGATTATGTTTACCAGTGAGGCTAGTCTGTAAAGTATTGAAGGAGTTGGAGCCAAAGCGATGCACATGCTGTGCCTTGTACAGACCACTCATTGGAGAAACAGGCAAACAAACAGTGAGAGATGAGGAAAGTTTATTTTGAAACAGATTCCCCTGGCAACAAACTCTCCCTAACATCTGAGACAGGGACAATTACACAGGATATTTTCCACATCTCCAATTATATGCCATTTAGCAGTCTCCCTGCCATTACTGCTGCTGCCGTAAGACAGCCTGAAGAAAAATAGTTTTTGATTTCTTTTAGATTAATTATATGCTAAATTTAAAGTCAGAAGCCTGAGAAAAGTCTTTCATGGTCGACTCCGAGTTCACTGCACTTTCCTGCTCTTCTCTTTTCCCTTTTATGAGATGAGATTCTTCAGTGGAAAACGTGTGTGTGTGTGCGCATGCAGTACAGAATGTGAATTTGAGTATTTTTTACAAGGTTTAGGCTGATAATAAAGAATGCTTGTATTCTTCATTGATGTCCATGTCCTAGATCAAGGAAACATGATGGTTAGGGGGGGTCAGTGCTTCATTATCTGACTCATCTATCTGTTCACCTGTTCAATATCTCATAAGCATCTTTTGTTCTGTGTATATTATATTATATTACATTACATTAAATTACATTACATTACATTACATTATATTATATTATATTATATTAGTATGGTAGGGCTCTGAATCAAAGTGACGCATAAGATGGCCGAAGGGCAGCAGATAAAAACTGAACGGAATCGAGCCAAGTTTTGAGCCTTGCGGGACCCCACATGACTTAGAAGGAGAAAATATGTCGCTGGTTTTGCTCTGTTCTCTTATCTTCTTGTTATTTTTCCCTGTTCTACGTGTTATTCTCATTATTGTCAATGGCAGCCATAGTAGTTGTGGAGACAGTAATAAGCAGTTGTAGTAGCTGCAACTTGGCGTTGGATGAAATCAAATTAACAGGGATACTTTCTGTAGTGTGTGTGTGTGTGTGTATGTGTGTGTCTGAGACACTCACGTTTCTTGTGCTGGATAACAATGTCCCAGATGCTACGCCTAGAGCAAGGATCGACTCCTGTGGTTGGCTCATCCAGAACCACCAAGCGTGAGCCCCCTATGAAGGCGATGGAGATTGACAGCTTGCGCTTCATGCCGCCCGACAGGGTGCCCACCCGCTTGTGTCTGTGAGCATGCATGTCTGTCTCTTCTAGGATCCTGGTAGGGGTGTCAGTGAAAAGCATTTAACATGGAGCTCATGTTAACATATTTTTATGCATTACAACCCAGTTTCTGAGTTTTAGTTCCATTAGTTACCCAGTTGGGGTTTCTGAACTACAGGAACCAGTGGAGAGGTACAGTGTCTTGCCTTTAGGTTCAGGCTTATTACTGCTCCTCTTGTTATGCAGTAACCCTCCAGACATAGTTTCATGATGCAACTGGGGGTTCAACCCATGGCTTAATGATGCCACAGAATGAAAAATTATTTTTCCAATGCTTGTTCCCACAAACTTATCTAAGAAGGTGCAAAGGACAAAAAGTCATAAAATCAAATATGACAAAATTCTTATGGAAAATGGGAGCCTGACATGGGGAAAAGTGTTGTTCTCTATTTTTCCTATACAGATGAAGCCATCTAGAACTGCCAGCTGGGCTACAGGGCCATGTCAGGTCCGTGGTAAATCTTTGCCCGGCTGCTGCCGGGTACTTTGCTGAAATCCCCCTTGTTGACATAGTGAACACGGCACCCTAACTCTTAACAGGTCTGGACAGGAAAGAGGGGGAGAGGGGAAGCTGAGAAGCCTTTGGTTGGGAGCACCTATTCATAGTGGCTGCCACACTAAGTCTCAGAGAACAATAGCGTTCTCAATCTGCATTAAATGACTGTAGAAGTAACATACACTTAAAGCTGCTGAGATGCTTAAGTTGGGGCCTATTTCAAGGATAACAAGTGTAACAATAATTTTGCACCAAGGCTGAGAGACCTGTAAATTACAGTATTAAAAATAAAATCTGATTATGACCATAAATGAATGTTACTTGGATTTTTTTAACTTTCTCCTTCCTATTTGACCCGTCCTAGCAGCCAACTAAGCGGCTGCTTAAGGCGCTGCAGTCACCAGGAGGCCCCAAAACTGGTAACCCGACACATCTACAATAAATTGGTACTAGTTGTTACTAACTCTTACTAACTTCTTCTTACTCTTCTATGAGTAACTACTGAGGATCATCACGTTTGTTTGATCCAAAACTGTGAACCGTGAATAACATACATGACGCATGTTAGTGAATGGTCCAAGAAAATGTCTAAAAGAATAAACCGATCACTGTAAAAGATACGGCCGGTGTGTATTGATAAAGTTGTTTAAGTGGAGCTGAACGATCAAATAATTTTATTCCCATTCATGTTAGCGGAGAGCTAGCTGGCTTGGCAGATGCTCTATGGACCCAACAATGCTGAAGACCTGAGTACTTTTATGCACAGGAAGTCTTTTTTGACTTCATGCACCACTCAGCAACTTTCATAGGAATGAGCAGAGCCCCGCCTCCAATGCTGTAACCCTTTATACATCCAAGGCTACCTGGATATAGACAGACCCAAACATAACCCAGCGACACATCACATGTCAAAGTGACAGAGTACATCTGGAGGAAAGTTGCTGTAAAAACATCTAAATGACAGTTTCTGTTAACAAGTGACTGCTGAAAAGAGGAACAAGTAATCATGGTAATAATAACTGTGTTATTGAAATGAGTAACTTTAATCTAAAATCATTATTATGTTATCCTGTTATTGGGTTTTGTACATGTTTAGAGTGCCACTTAGTACTGTGTGAGCAAGTTAACACAGGTACAACTAATACAATTGATAATGAGAGTGTAATAGGTGTGAATGATCAAGATAGTATGGTATACAGCCTACTTTTTATCATTATCATTATCATCATTGTCAATAAATAACCTTTACAACTGTTAAATGTTTAAGTCTACCTTTGTTCAGCTTTGTTGTCCTTGCTTGTAGTTGTATTTCTGTTTTGTCTAAGGTTCATTAGTACACTGAGAGCACTGAGTCAAATTCCTTGTTTGTGTACAGATACTTGCCAATTCTGATTCTGATTCTGATTCTGATTCTGATTCTAATTCTAATTCTAATTCTAATTCTAATTCTAATTCTAGTCTTGATCCTACTGATAGAGCCAAGCCCACAAATCAAATATTGCTTAGAGCCCCATAAAGGCTTCGGCTGGCCCTGCAGAACCATTATTTCCTTTTTATTGTTAAAGATGCCGTTGACTGGCATGATGACACTGAGCATGCTCACTGTACTGTGTGACCAGTAACTCACATGCGGACTTGTTCACGCAGTTCCCTGTGTGACCAGTGTGGGGCCTTGATCTGGCCGTACAGCAGCAGGTGCTCCTTGGTTGTCATGTGGTCAAAGAGGACATCATATTGCATGCACACCCCAAGATCTTTGCGGATGTCATCAATGTTGGTCTGCATGTCTCTGCCATACACCTCGATGGTGCCCGCAGAGGGGGCGAAAAGGCCAGTCAGGAGGGACCTAAGCACAAAGTATGGTGCCAGTGTTGATGGTTTAACAGCTCATGCAGAATTAGTTATGATGATTTCTTGGCTATTTTATGTTTCATAATTGTGAAAGAGTTCAAATAGAATTCAAATGCATTTCAATACAGTTCAAATACTTTTGTTCATATTTGCTACCTGGGTATAAAATGTTAAAAATGCCTGAATGTTTTCTCCCCATTAGCTATTTTTTAAACTTTACTCTTGAATTACAATTTCTTGGTCCTGAGAATATTAAACACATGAAATCCCATCATGGACTTGGTTGTTTTTAACATTGCTGGATTGTATTCTGCTGCTGCATTCATAGTGTAGTGCTCTAAAAAAGAGCATCAGCAAAATTAGTCACATTTAAAATGTAAATGTAAGTACTCCAGTTAATGAGGACCTGCCAGGCTAATCTCTGCCACGGTACATTTGCTGTGCCAGATTTGGACAAAACAATCTCCCTGTCAGCAGCAGACCCTTGAGATGATTAAAGGGATGCACAAATCAAATTTAAAAGACAGCACATACGGTATATGAATGGTCAAAATGCATTTGTATTCAGTTAAGACATGCTGAGACAGTGAAAACTGACTGAAAAAATATGCCACACATACATGGTGGTGGTCTTGCCGGCTCCATTGTGACCAAGCAGCGAGGTGACGTGGCCCTCGTAAAAGGAAACGTTAAGGTTTTCAATAGCTACTCGGTCGCCATAGATCTTGCTGAGACCATGGAGGGCAACGCCCACTGGGTGCTCTGAGAAATCCTCACCATCCTGAGAGGAAAGAGTGCTCTGGCCTGAGAGAAACATGAAGACAGAGGATCCTGTAAATCAAACTAACAGGAGGGCAGGAACTAAATGACGAGTAAGGGGGAAATATAAATGTAGTGAAGTGTCAAGGTTGGGAAAAAAATGACAGACCACGAAAGGAAAGACATCATGTTCTTGCTTCAAAACACAACACTGGAGGAGACAGCATTGCTTATTGTTATCTGCCGCAGGAAAGTACATCGTCATTTTTATTCTGTACCTTTTCCCTTGTCGTCTGAGAAGACAGGCTGGTTTTTCTGCATGATGTTGCTGAAGAGAAGTCCTCTCCCCACCTTACTGTTTGGTTTAATGCAACAGCACAGGTCAGCCCAGAAGGAGGCTTTGAAGGGGAAGTACCATGGAGCAGCGATGCCATATTTTCCTGAAGGGTAAAAAATAAAACAAAGACTTCCTCGTTAAACACTGTTTAGACACAAGTTCACCAAGCAATTCATACACTACTGTACGAGTTGTCCCTCAAATGGTAAATGGTCTGTATTTGTATAGTGCAGCCAGTCATTTTGACTATTCAAAGCACTTTTACATTACATCCTCATCCATTCACCCATTCACACAACATTCATTCAAGAGGAAGTTGGAAGAGACTAATTCTTTCACACACATTGATTCACACACTGACGCTATGGTTCAGTGTCTTGCCCAAGGACCGCTGACCTTCTGATTGATGGACGACCCAGTCCACCTCTGAGCCACAGCCGCCCCAAATACAGACTTTAGCACAGAATGGTGGCATTATAGTGCCTTTACTCCTGATACTTTACACATTAAGTCAAAATGTCAGTCATGCTCATAGTGTCATGCTAATGCTAATAATGTTATGCTAAAAGTAAATTGCCATTAGGCTTCAAGAGGAACTGGCATGACAAAGGAGTTCAATGTTAGACAAAAATTGAACTCAACAAAGTAAAGCTACTGTATTTCCTAAAATTTATATTAGAGACATTTATTATTTCAAATTCCCTCTGTTTGATAGGCAAATTTGGTCATATTTTATTTCAGTGTGAAGCCCTGCATTATGCAGTAGGCTGAGACATTAACTTACATACATCCACAGTGACAGAAATGTGGATAATAACACTTACGATGAGTTATCCAGAACAATAAAGTGTTGAGAATAGTATGTTTACATTGTTGAAGTGATGGAAATGTGCATTATGCTTTACTGTTATGCACGTTATATAACGGGCACCAGGAGTTTATCCACCCTTGTTTTCCTCCAGCCTTTACTTGAAGCAGGCCTTTATTTGTTAATGAAGACCATATCCCTGGCCACAATTAGAGACCCGGCTTTTACAGTTTACCTGGGAACACCATTCGAATGTAACCCCCGATCATGAAGTAGAGGATGGAGTCGATGAGCATTAGCCAGCAGAGCCAACCGAAGGAAGCTGTGTCTCCAGCAACGGGCGAGGTGTATGAGTTGCTCCAATGAATGCCTAAAGAAGTCAACAGAGGAAATGTTTTATTTTGCTTCCCAACTGAGTGTGGGTGCTTATGTGTCGAAGAGATTTTGTTTGATGCAAGTCAGATGTCTAGTGTATATGTGCACACCTTCTCCCTGGGATTCGTAGCGAGAGATATATTGGCTGGCATAACTGAAACAGGTTGGGGAAAACAAACTCTGTAGGAAAATGAGAGACATATTAGACAGGATACACAAATAGAAGCATTAAAAACACACTGCTTTTCAGTAAGGCCTCTCTTCTGTGCTCTCGACAACTTTGTGTCGTATGAAGTGAAGTACTTCAAAAGCCTTTTCCAAAGTGTTATGAAGAATTTTCTTCAAGGTTAAGAAGGCTTTAGATGTGCACAGTGATGTTATGTTCTTTAATGAATTCAATGTATAATTTACCAATTACGGATCATCAGCACCAAGATGAAAATAAAAATAAAAAACTGCTGTATTTTCTGAAAAAAACAAAGATGCATTGCAAAAATGCACACAATTTATATTAGCATAAGAAGGCTGGAAAATAGTTTTTGTAATTTAGAAACTGCTGTTTGTCGTCCACTACATCTGTGTTTGTACATTAAAATGATAAATAAAAATACTACCTCACAATGGAAAACAACTGGAAGAAAGAGCTACAGTTTATTCAAACATTTTCATAAAGTAACCGGCATTTTTGAGCCTGCACTAATATATTTTGAATCATAATGTTGGTAAAATAGTTTTCTAAGACGAAAAGCATAAAGAATATTTGATTATAACATGATATGTTCCTTATCTCTCCGTTCACAGAAGAAGAATATAATAACTTATATTATTTTTTTGTTGTCACAGTACCAGTACTACTTTCATATACAAGAGCCATAACAGAGGAGGTTCAAAGGTTCCTCACCAGGGCACTCTTTTCGGATATGGTGAGGTTCGTCTCCATGGCCATGACCACGATGAAGGGGAAGAAGCAGAGGATGTAAAGGAGGCTGCCACTAAGGCCGGCAATGTAGGTCTTGTCAAAGAAGGAGCTGACCAGGTAACTGAAGGCCAGGATGCTCAGACTATAGTCGCAGAGGTATAGGAAAAGGAGGAAGCCGTCACTGCTGGGCAAGATGCCGCCGTACTTCAGCACCAGTGTGAGGATGATGATGGTCAACACCAAGTAGGTGGCGCACTCCAGGAACCAGGCAAAAAAGTGGCTGAGCGGGTTGACCCCCATCATTTTCATGTACTATGAGAAAAACAAGAGTAGCAATGGATGGGGATACAAGAAAAGTCAGTAAAAATAGAATAATTTCTGTTTACTTCAGAAAAGAAACCTGCAAATAGGAGGGAAGGAAAAGACAATTTAGCATTTGTAGCTGTGTTCAAAACTCAGAGAGGAAGGCCCATCACCCTTTCAACTGTTCATCAGTAATAATTTGGATTTGTCCACAAATGTGAGTCTGTAATTACTTTTTAGAGAGAAAAACAAAATGAAATTGACAGTAACATTATAGGACATCTTGGAAACTAAGAAGTCAGTGTTCAGTGAAAAAATACAGAGGCAGGTTTAATCAAGTGAGAGAAAGAAAAAGAAACATTACCTCATGCAGCCTCAGCTCTCTCTCGTACACCAGTTTCTTCACAAAATCAGCCACAAACAACACCCAAGCCATCATCATCATGAGTGGGAAGACAAAAGAGATGGCCTCCAGGTACCTGGGTAATACAGTACAATACTGTCAGTCAAATTGCAAGAAAACCTAACATCCAATCACTGTCAACAACAGCAGATGATCATCCAGTCACTGGCTTGACAGAGAGACAGATGCAAAGCAGAAGAACAATATTGAAAGAAGACTCGGGGATCTTTGACAGCTGCGCTCTGATTTTCTTATTATTTAGTAAAAAAAATTCCGCTATGTTTTATTTTTTTATTTTTCTGACCTACGGAGATACGTAGGAATAGGATGTTCTTCATACTACATAACTATATTTCACGGCTATCATGTCAGGGATTGTGCTGTTGAGTAATAAATCAGAAGAACAGAGATGCGAGGATCATCATATCTTATAGTTAGTCAGAAAGCAGCCAGCCAGAGACAGTGGCCTGCTGGTGCTTCGCAGACAGAGATATCAGCACTGTCTTAAGATACACTCGAGGGCAAGCAAAAACATAGGCATTACATTCAAGCATGATTTATTGGAGACAATGCAGTGTATCGACGCACAAGTTAATGCCAAGAACATTCTGGATTGGAAATTTACTACAAAGCTGAGTGGTGTTCTTTATAGGTGGTTATTAAAGGCCTGAACGACGTTACAATGTATTCATATATGTGTATGATCTTCAAAAATGAATGCACGGTAATAGTGAAAATTTATGTGCATGATGAGGAGCCAATTAAAATGCAAAAGGCTCCTGTGAATGACTACTTACCGTCAGTGTCAAGTGGCAAATGAATAATGAGAGAGCGTGCATTATTCCACATCAGTGTTTGTGTGTGCCTTCAGATACACTGTGTGTTCTCTCCTGTTTCTATGTATGCATGCATATCAGAGCAGGTTCATACCATGTGCAGGTGTGCGTTTGTTTCAGATGCATGTATGTGTGCATGCATGTATTCAGGGGACTCACTCATCACGGAGGTGGCAGGGATAAGGGAAGGGCTGCAGCTGGACAGCTGGCTCTGTGACTCTCTGTCCAGTCTGGGTCTCAATGATAGCCCTATCGATGTTCTCCTGCAGGTAGACAAAGCCCCGGTTGTAGCGCATTGTCTGGCTCGCCGAGATGTGTGTTTCCTTCGCAAAGTAGGGATTCCGGACTCTGTCAGTACGCATGACGTTGTCCATATGCATGCGGATTGTGTAGCTGACTTTGGGAGGCAGGGAGGATGCGGAGGTGGAAGACCTGGCCTGACGTTTCCTGGATGAGTCCTCGTCCTTGGGAAGCTTGAAGATGACACCTAACAGACAGATTGCACCATCTCACTCTACGCAGTTTTCACTTAAGGACAAAAATTCAAAGAACAGACTAACTCCTAAGTTCCTTGACCTAGATAAACTGTTATAAGCATCCTCACCTCAACTCATTATGCCCTTTAAAGGAAGTACCACAGATTAAAAAATGTAAATGATCCTATGTTTGATGAGGTGGATGCTTAATGTGCCTTTGAAGCTGCCAGCCTCTTGTCACAGGCTGTTCTTACACTCAAGAAACCTCTGTGTTATCTTCCCACACACTCAAGCACAGAAAAACTCAATGGTTGAAAAATCCTAATGGGTAATCTACTGGGCGTCTCCCTATTAAAAGGGGGGACATTAATCAAGGCCATGAAACTTTTTCAAACAGCTATATTATAGTGAATCAGGAGAAACATGATTTACTGTCACAGAATGCAAAATAGTTCAACATCACATCCACGCAAGCAGATTACAAACCACTGCAGGTTATGGATGCATGTGTCACTGTCCAGTGAGGACTGCATAAGTCTGTTCTGTTTACATAATCCTTGTCAATGACACCCAATATTTACTCACTTCCGTAGAGATTGCGGCTTTTGGCAAGCTCCTCAGCTGCAGCGTTTAGCTGGTCAGCGGAGTCGTAGCCATGGTAACGGTCAAACTTGACACAGGAGGAAAGGTTCATCATCAGGGTGGACAAGGTGGTGATCTGATTCAGCATGTGTTTGTTCTTTTCCAGCATGGCTGTCATGTTAGCTTTGGGAAGGAAAAAAAAAAAAAAAACAAGATTTAGAAATTTACTGACAAGGATAAAGTTACTCTAGGTGCATTTTTAGCTTTGACTGCTGTAAACCCAAATAAAAATAATCCTATCTGTTGTGTCTGTTGAGTGTCACGCCCTGTTATGTTATATGTTAACTAAGATAGGAATGTGGTCTGATAATATAAGGTAATCTAATTAAATGTGTGTATGTCAAAGTCAGACCTTGTGGAAACAATGACTGGCATGCATTATCATATCAAGAAGAATTCATGCTGAAATGAGTTCAAGGCTTCATGCAAACCTGAGGAGGGGCCCCACTTTCTGATAGCGTGGATACTTAACAGACAATAAGTGAGGCAAGAATATAAAGGTGAGCCTGGTATGTGCAGCTTACAAAAGTAAGACCTTCAAATGCTCACTCACAGAAGTTGCTGAGCGTCTCCTTCATTTCGCCGACATTGATGTCTGTCTGCATCTCAATGAAATTCTTCACAAAGGAATTGCCGAGGGAATTCTGACAGGAGGGGAGGGAGAGTGGAAGAGACGATGCACAACATCAAGATTCAGCTGCTGAAACTCGTAGAAGACCACTGAAAAGTTTATCTCCAGACTTTCAGATGACAGCGAGCCGGATAGAATAATCAGATATACAGAAGACAGTTCTGAGTTTTCATACCTGCAGCATTGGCAAAGTGTGGCTTAGTACTTCAGCAGACTTTATGATGTAGTTGGAGGATTCAATCCACTCACTGGAGTGCTTCCTCAGATCTGCAAACTCCTGCAAGGTGGCATTGGCCTAAACAAGGACGGGACAAGGACGAGAACATGTGAAATGGCCGGGTATCAGCAAGATTTCATAACCTGCTGTGTTTGAGTGTTTGTGTGTGTGGCTGTTTGACTCTGTGAAGGCAACAGTACACTGCAAATAAAGTCACACTTGCTCAAAATAGAACCAAAGTTGAAGGTGGGGGTGCATACAAATATGTGTATGCTGCCTGCAACTCTGTCTTGCTTGTTTACTACATGCCAGTCAGGGGTGCATCAAGACTTAACAAGTAACTATCACCTAGAAGAGGTAGAAACAATGCTACAAACTTATGTAAAAGCATCACCGAAGTCAGATAAGGGTTTTGGTAGGATTTCAAACACAAAAGTTCATAAAGGTCCTGAATGTGCTAACCCTCAGACAAGCTGACTGCAACATGTTTGAGCTGAAAAGCAAAGGAAATGAGTCAGAGAAGAAAGTGGGGATGCCATCACACTAGGTCAGTCACAATCATGTTCACAGCATGCAGATGGGTAGGTAATATCTAGTAAAGGGTAGAGTATGTAACTTGTGCATGTGCTCATATATAATGTATATACAGTCTACCTTCTCCATTATAGCCCTGGTGACAGGTGTGTCAGGGGTGTACAGAATTTGTCCCATCAGCATAGGTTTGAGGAAGGCCCAGGCGATGGCTCCTCCGGTGGTATTAACCATGTCCAGGTACATGTTCATACAGTAGGGAGCTACACAATGAACAAAGAGAGAAGAGCCATTAGACATACAGTAGTCACAAGGGGGGGAAATAGTTGTCCAGGAAAACTTGGGTCATGTTTTGTTCCATTGTTATATACAGTTTGAGGCACATTTTTGAGCTTGAAGGATGAAGATTTAATATTTTCTTATTGTCAACAAAGCCAAAACCAACATTGCATAAGGCAGTCTGTCCAACTTTTCTACAGTGTCTGTAGCACTCAGCCCCAAGGTCATTCATTTCCAAGACTATATAATCTTTAAAAAGTATAACTATGCAGTTTCAACAATACTTCATGGTAGTATCAATTAATTTGTTAGTTTTGGTCTTTTCATGGGATTTGCTGGTGAGAAGAAAAATAGATCAGCAGCCTTATTCTTTAATATTTACTCCTTTGTGAATAATGAGATGAGATAAAATTTCACACCTTCCTAAAATCTTGAAGGTGGTGAAAATGTTTGGCCTTGTTAGTGAATAAGAGAGGTGGATGTAGCCTGAAAAGTAATGCCAATGGTCAGCAGGGGCAACTCCAAAAAGAAGTCCGATTGTATGGAAGTCTATGAGAAAATAACTCACATTGAGAGACTGAGATATGTTATCTCAGTAAACATTTTCTGAATGAGTTTATGGTCTCAGTCACTTGTTTCAAGTCTTCTTCAATACAGCATGATGTTCATTTTGTAAATTATGGTCCCACTGAGAGTAAACCAGATGATAAATCAGGGCATGCATTAGAGTGGGATTAACTTGTGACTAACTAATCAGAGGCGGGGGTCTTCATGGAATGAATGCCACTGCTGGTTCAGAAACCAAGATCGCAATGTCCAAAACGCTGCTTCATAATAGCAGTACATTTTTGAGTTGTGAATTTCTCTTTCCATACTCCAGTCTGTGGCAAAAGGTTAGGGGGATGGGATACTCTGTTTTCTTAATGCCAACTTTGTGATTTAGGCTAAGACGACAACTAGAAACACTACTATCATTAAGAAAGGTGACTGCACTGACTGTATACTTCAGTTTGCAAAAGCACCAATTCTCGTTTCTTCTCAACATACTGGCATTTCGTGGAATCTTGAACCTCTCGATCATCTCCTCCCTCTGTTGGTTGTTAGGGAAGGAGGAGGCTGACATGGCGGGGAGTTTGGAGATTCCGAACAGAGCCAGGATACCATTACTGCACAATGCTCGAGAGAGCGTGACGAACGTAGCTTTGCTAGACATGCGGGTCCTCTGTCCTCTCGTCATCTGGTGAAAAACACAGATAGAAGCTTTTATTGCTTTATGATGTCTTGTAAATAAGGCTGACAGGACTTCAGCACTGAAACGTTTATGTTTCTCATCTTTGTTTAGGGGTTAGAGACACCAAAGTAGAACATGCATGAATACATTGTGGGCAAAGCACTGGACAGTAGAAAAGACTACCCACTTGGTGGAATTCGTTGTTGGCCACCAGGTTGAGGTCACTCATGCTGAGCAGGTAGCTTTGGAGCTGATCAATGGCAGGAAGAATACTGTTCATCATGTCGGTTATAATCTCAGCCATCTGAAGCATAACTCCCACCAGGCTCTGCAATTCTTCAGACAACACCATCTGAAAGAAAGGGACCAACATTCAAACATGTCCGTCTGGTTTTATTCTCCCCACTGTGACTGCTCCACAGACACAGAGCAACATTATCATTCATTTGGAGTCGTGCTTCTAGCCAGCTGGATAATGTAAATCCAATATTCGCTCTTTTTTATCTCTGGTTTGGCCTTCACTAACTCCTGAGGTAAACATCAGCCTCTTGAGCCTCAAAAATATTGATTAGAGCAGCTTTAAATACAGCTAGGAATCTACCAATCAGTGATTGAAGGTAGAAAATATTTATTGCATTGTATTTATATGTGTGTTAATGTCCTTCCAACGAGTGGAATATAAATATATGAAATGAACACAGCTATCTTAAAGTTTCAACTGCAGCGTGAATGCTACTGTGCTGAAAGGACTCCACACAAGCAGGATTTAAGCATGTGTGTAATGACTCCTTAATCACTTTTCAGATTTAGCTGTTTCAGATTAACTTGCCACTCTTGAATGACATTAGTAAGTCATGCTCCCTGCTGAGTATAAGTATGTACTGCGATGGAGGTGACATATTTTTTGATTAGAATCAATCCGTTTTTACAATCAGTGCCTTGTGATTATAATCAAAGGGCATTTAAAAAAAAACAACAAATTAGGACAAAATATGAATTAAAACCCAGGATGAAGACAAAAGTAACTTTTCATGGTTAAACAGAAAAGATGTTGCATTTGAAAAAGAAAAGATAAAGAAACTGACTGTGTCTGTCATTGATTGACTGTATCTAGGTAACTAGCTCTCAAATAAAAATATAAATGGTCCATTTGAGTTTTTGGGACAGACAGTGTTTGTTTTCTAAGATCAAATGAAAAAACATCAGTCATGAAATCCATTTTTATGGGTTTGTGAGGTAGACAGAGCTTTGTCAAGTGAACAAATATTTTCTTGTACAAAAGCATCTCTCTCCGACTTACATGTTCCTCAAACAAGCACACTTTAGCATCAAACGTGTTTTTACGACTGTCCAAAACAAACTATTTCTTGGTCCATTCAGCCATTACAAAAAGGAATTTGTAATCAGTAAATCCTCACATTCTCTGGTATTTTTACAAAACAAAAAACAAAACATTTACTTGTAAATGTACCATGTTATTTTTCTTTGGACAAAAGACTCAATCTGGATTCAGCCTTACTCTGTAGATGAGTTTCTCCATGCTGACATGGCGAGCCACCAGCAGTGAGAAGCTGTACCACTCTTCAACAGACAAGGAGCAGAAGGTCTCCGAGATGACCGAATCTGTGTCTTTCATGTTCCCAGATGCTGTGGAGTTGCAGTGACGCAGGTTGATCAACCAGGACAGGATCTATTTTAAAAGCATTAAAGCAAATATGGAAACAATTAACACTGGCAACAGAAGTACGGTAGAAAGTATGACACTAACAAACCTATGGACAGTTATGAGCATGATCCATGCTATATTAGTGCATTTACATCACTGAGAGCAGATTCCTTCTTTCAAACTGTTCACCTGAGTCTTTATGTGGAAAATAGATTTACAAATCTCTGATTTCTCCTTTATTTAGTGAAAACAACATTTAGTATTTTACGGGATGAGTCAGTCTTGCTGCTCTCAATGCTTTGCAAGAACTGCATGTAGTCAAACATGTTGAGACATGTTGAAACAACGGTGAGGATCTGGAATAGTAACAGTGAAAAGATGAGTCTCAATCAGACTCAACTACTTTTCAAGTTAGAAATCATGGAAATGTCTTTCTTCCAATTCAAGGTACATGTCTGAGTCATACAGATCAGCTATATCTTGTGTTATTAATGTAAACTCTCCTATTAAATTATTTTCCATGCACTTTTTGTAAAATAATCTACTCTGCTGCTGACTTTAAGAAGACAGCCTTTTATTCCACAAAGTCATATGTGCTGTAGAGAAATGGTGCATGTATAGTTGTTGCCAGCCACTGAGTGATTTTAATTAGGCTTGCAACTCTGTATCCATTGTACTGTAAAGACACCAGTTTCGTATTTTTTTTTTTGGGATGATTGAGATGGTGTTAAATAAAACAAGCTGGCTTCACAAAACGCAGCGCCTGTGCCATTTGCTGAAAGTTCCAGGGCTATCCTCCAATCAAAGTGAAGTTACATTTACTGTAAGTTGCACCATGTAGCATCAGCCTTGGGAAAAGTATATAGGCTATGTAGGCCTAATGAAAAAACAATACAATGATGCAAGGCCACATAATATTCCCTTAATAAAGGGAACTAAGGACTTCTCTGCAAAAGAATACAACGATCTGCAACAAAACAGACCTAGAAACCATGTATTAGATTGGCAGTGTGTCTTCAAATTCGGTGACTGTGTCTACTGAAAATGACCCTGGCTCACCACTAAATTGTTGTTTGGTAGAGTGGTTTCCAACAGGAGGTGGAGAGCAACTGGGTCGAAATGCATGTGTTCCTGAACATCTGCCACAAACGCTGTTTTATTCCTCAGCATCTCGCCAACCGTCACCAGCCCTGGGAAATAAAGTGACAGAAGCAGTATTAGGACATTGATACAGTGTTTTGTTTTTTCTATTTTTTATTATATTATTGGTGGAAAATACATAAAAATGGACTATAAGATCACCTAGGAATTATTTTTGCTTTGAGGTGCATCTCGTCCTTTAATTCTTCAAATAGTTGTCCTGTCAATTACATCTTAATGTAGTGCTGTCGTACTACCTGATTGCATTCCTTGCTATTGAATAGGGTGTGTTCACATGTTGCTTTTTTTTTGCCATTTGCAGATACCGCTTTTAAAAACCACACCGGGCTACTGACTGCTGAATGACATCAACTGTTCTCAGCCAGACAATCATAATGAAAGATACACTGGTTTCATGTTTAAAAGAGCACAATCATGGACAAAGTGACCGTGCAGAAACTGACCACTGTGATAAATTACTATTGCTGTTAATCCAGCAACAAGCAGCATGGTGGCATCAGACACAAGTGAGCAACAAGTGTGTGTTGTTATGGAAACAAGGTTTGTGATCTGCTTTTTTCTAATGATAGCGCATGAGGGAGCACCCTTTCAGTATCACAGCCCTAAATCAGATTTTGGATATATCTTTTTTTTTTTTTGTTTTCAAGATTGATATATGTTGAATTTTTCTAAAAGGAAAATCTGTATATCAACACACAACATCTGGTAGGCTTCTGTAAAACAGTGTCGCAGTGATGCGGGAATGCATCATAATGTGAAACACAGTGACTGGTGTCTCACCTGGGGAGCTGATGTTAATGTTGAGAGAGCCCAGGCTGCTGATGTTAAAGCCCAAACCTTGACTCAACACAGAGGTCCTGTAATTACATACGAACATGCATGCAGACACACACACACACACACACACAGAAAATAGACACAAACACAAACAGAGAGATACATACTAATCAGGAAATATAATAAAATATTTCTTGACAGGAAACTTACATTTTATTTTAATTTTATTTCAATAAAATTAAACATTGCCAGGCATCCTGCAGGAGAAATGTGCTACGGTGATAAATCAGCTCAAAAAATACAATGAAACTTTGCCTACTGGCCCCACCAAGCAACCCATCAAGTAACTCTTAGATACTTCAATACCTGTAAATCCTGTGAGGTGAATTCTGTAAAGAGCAACAACCTAGGCCATTACCTTTAGCAAATTACACAAAAGTGATGAGAGAGGTAACGATCTAGATGATAGTGAGAGCAGCTTTCACAGTGCAAAGTGCTGCTCCCTGCTGTGAAAACTCCTGAAAGGAAAAGATGAAAGGACGAAAACAAGGCTGTACCAGTCTGACTGGACGTTGTAGGTCCTTGGGTCTCCAATGAAAGTCTGAAAGATGGCATCTTCCAGAGTGGCTGTGTTCATCATCAGACTCTTCACCAAGATCTCCACGCTGGGCAGAAAAGTGTTACACAGCTGACCAGGCTGAATGGAGATGGCCAACATCAGCTGACGCACAGACTCTGTGTTCTCCAAGGTGCACACCTGCAACGAATCAGTCACATAAGCACCATTTCTCGCCAGAATCTCAGGATCAAACATAGGCAACAAAGATCGGGCCAGCTACTGTGGAGTGGGGTTACAGTTAGAGCCTAGAATCTGTCTCACTGTGCCTCTAATATGAATGGGTTTAAACCCTGACAACATTACTGTCATGTTGTATAAACAATATATGAAATAAATTTATTTTCAAGTAATTAGAAAATATAGTTATTGAAACGTTTAATGAGTGTGGTTTGAGACATTCTGAAGTGCTATTTTTCCTACTTCGATGAATAGTAAATGTGTGAAAGTTGCAGCATTAATGCAGAGACCTGAGATCTCAGGTGGCCAAGTTTCTCTGTGAATTGTGGGTCTGTCAGGCTGATGTGGAGGAGCTCAGAGGCTGTTTGGATGGTCTGTTGCATGAGGATCAGGTTCTCTGTGACAGGAGGGAGAGAGTAAAGGAGGGGGGAAAAAAATGAGGATAAGAGAGAGGTTATTAGAGTTAGACAGAGAGATGGGATGGGGAAGGGAAAAGAGGGCAATAAGGTCTGTAAGGTGACAGAATAACATGACATCCCACTGGGCTTCATTACGACTCGCACCATTACGGGGCAGCGTCGTCAGGCTGCAAGCAGCAAATGATGTGCTTAAAGTGAAGCCCTGTGCGGGACTGATGGGGCCAGAAGGGCCAGCAGTACTAGATGCTGTCGTGCATTAAAACACATCTGACAAGCCCAAAGAAAGGCTCCACCTCAGGCAACAAGATGTGATGACAGAATATTTAATTAGGCCGAAATTAGACAATGGTGATGTTTACTTTCAGGGTGCTCAACACCTTGAGGCCTTTGCAATTACAACAGTTCACTCTGAGTGCGTGTGTGTGAAGAATACGAGTGGGGTTTTCGGGGAAGTTGCTGCTGCTGCTGCTGCTGCTGCTGCTGCTGCTGCTGCTGCTGCTCTCCTGCTGCTTACAAAGAGATTCTATGCACTGAAAACATTATCACACAAGCACAGATGCCAATTAAAAGGAGGTCATAGATGTCCACTTGTGTGAGTGCAAGGGGAGACGTTTAGCGAGGGCGGACAGGATAAGTGATTGAATTCTACTTTGCTAATGAGATTTAAAAAGGTGCTGAGTGGCTTTCTGCTGGAGAAGGGCCATATGGCCTTGGGCTCTTTGGGAGCTCAAGCTAAGCTGATGTGAAGTCTTATTCCTCATATCTCCATAATGAATTATGCCGCACTATAATCATGTATACAACAACAACAGCATTAACAAAACGTTTTATGGTCTTCCCATGGTCTCACAGTAGCTATGAAGGTCAGAGAAAACGCAGGTACTCTTCCATGCTGTGCCACTGTTTAATGGCACAGGCTGGCAAACCGGGCTGATACATACATACGTACTGTCACAGGAGGTTTGTAAACACAAGCTGCAGCATTAGTGGGAGATCTACAGTACAGCAGAAATTAGACTAAGCATGAGTGGGAGGGAATTCACTGAGGAGTCAGTGGCTAAAATTAATTTCGAAAAACTGAAAAGACAAAGGATCTTACATCTGGGGATTCTCCATTTAACTACTGAGAGCACGTTTCTCATTATAAAGCTGCCCCTGGTCCAGTGTCTGTCTAACTGTCCTGGCTGAGTCAGAGAGACAGTAGGTCTGAACCACTGACTTACCTTGAGATTCACTCGCAATTGCTCGGATGATATTCTTAAGCATCGAGGCGAATGGAAAGCCATCAGGAAGCATATCAACTGCATTCATCAGGAGATCCATTGATGATCTGGGGAAGATTAAAAAGGGACAATTTATGAAACAGGGGTCAATAGAGCAACATAATGATGAAAACCAACCTTTTTTTTAAGATGCTGGGGCTTAGTCTACTGAAGAAAAAACGGCAAAAAGTATTTTCTTTTTTTTTCTAAGTCAGACTTACGTCTGAAGCACGCCAGGGAGAGTGAGGAAGGAGAGCACCCCAAGGGCAGAGTCAATGGTGTCTTCCCGAGAGGCATTCAAACCCCACGGCATGCCACGTGTAGCTCCCTTCATCACAGTGTTCATATCAGGATTGGCAAAGAGCACGTGGACTGTTTCCATGATTTCTTCAGTTGTAGGTGGGACAGAGACGGCTTTGAACATGGCATGGTAGTCAATGTAGAACAGGTCTATGAAGTCATCAATGGGGTCTCTTGTCTGCATCATCGGGGCCTCGCGTCGGTGTCGGGTCCTCATTGCATGGTTACCGCCTGCCATTGTCTGCTCAAACATTAGATGGTGGCCCACAGGGCCCAGAAGACCACTGGTGGTTACCAACTGCCTCAACATTGCAATTATGTTTCCGGCTAGGTCTTCAAACAGCTCCATGTTTGCTGGCATGTCCACATTCATCTGGGTCAGAACAGACAAGAGAGGCTGGAGGATGTCGTAGATTTTGGGTAGAGCCTGAGTCAGCAGATCCAGTCCAGACGTTTGAGTAGAGGCCAACCATGCCGACATCTCGACCACCTTCTGCAAAAATAAGCTTGTGCCATTTCTTTCCAGAAATTGCTCCATGGCTTGGTAAATCATAGGCGCATCCCCAAATATCTTCAAGTTGATTATTAGCTTGATAGCGTCCATTATGATGTCAGTGAGAGCTGCCTCATTTAGTCCGGAGGGATTTCCCCAAATCATGGAGAAGATGTCATCTGAGGTGATGTTTGCAGAGGATAGGAAGATCGTTGCTGCTTCTCCGAGGAGCTCCTGGAAAGAGCTGCTGTCCTGAGTGAGTTGGTAGTTGTCCAGAATGTGACTCAGTGCTTTCTCTATACCTTCAATGTAAGGCTCGAGGAAGGGGGCCACGCTTCGCAGCTCATCTAAGAGCAATTTGATGGAAGATAAACTGAAAAGGGGAGAAATATAATGAATGTTCAGTTCATTACACACATATAGTCTCACGTAAAATATATCAATATTAATACAAAAAATGTGAGATAATTGTAAGACCTAAAGCACTTCTATTGACAATGAAATAATTCTCACCAGCGGCTTTCATGCAATGTAAACCATGTTTTTGATTCACTTCCTCAATGCAATGACAGAATTCTAATTTCTCGGTTTTGACCAGAAGTAATATTTCTTCATCATAATGCTTTATACTTATTCGCATAGTTTTCCCATTTCATCCTCCATAATAGACTGTGAAGTCTTTCCACTGTGATCAATGATCTATAACTCATGCAGTCAGACCTGATTGATTCCCTGCGATATGCAGAATGTGATCCTTATCACCATGCCTGGCTCATTATTGCAGCTGGCATATAAAGGGAAATCAATTTTAAGAGGATGTCTCGGTGAGCTGAATCATGGCTAAGCCGCTATCTGCCTGTTTTCAGGGAGACTCGCATTAAATTAATCAAGTTGAATGCAAATGTGATCACTCTAATTCCTTGTGTAATTATGTATGAATGAAATTGGTCTTACTGGTGCATTATGGGTAAAGTTGTAACAACAAAAAGGAGCCGTGAGTTGGTGTATAGGTGAGTCGGTGTGTCTGTGTAGAAATGCTGATGGATTCCTCACAGAATTTAATGGAAATATAAAGAAAACTACCAGAGTTGTGTACAATAGTGTTACGTATGATCAGACTTTAATGTTCAGTGGGATTTGTTCTGTGGCTGCACTACATTTTGATAGGATTGCGATGCATTGTCCACATATCCAGTGGCTTCATTGCGGTCTGGTCTGTCTGATCTACTTTGGCCTCTGCAGGTGAGGAAACTGGGAACAGAAGTATGCTGTGATGGATTTTTCCTCACTTTTCAGTGTTGCTCTTCCATTCAATTGTACTGAGGCGACAAAGTTATGTGTTTTTCACATAAAGGTTTCGATAGTCAACAGGTTAATGTCAATAAGCAATAATCACCTAACAATTACATGGTTCTGGGATGCCAGATTCACTCCAAATACCTTTTGTTTTATGGTGGTCTTTTAAGTATAGTAAATCATGACCACAGTGAAGGCACATCGTGTCAGTAATGACATAACCTGACTGAAGCTGTATATAGTCACCTGTTTCGCAGCTGCATGTCCTGGAGCTGCTTGTACAAGAGAAGCTCCATCTCAGGGCTCAGAGGCTGGCCTGCCAGCATGGAGAGCTGGCTGTGGAGAGTCATGCCGAGCTGCTCTGTCACCAGTGTCTGGTTAATGCTGACGTGGTAGAGAGATCGGACAGTATTGACAATCCTGGCAGCGGTGGCACTCACACCCATTGGTCCCGGATTCATGTGCTGTACAGACAAAATACAGCAGAGATGGGCAAAGTGGCAGCTTTCTCTGTGTGTCAACACTGCCACCAAGTGGTGAAAGTGTTAACTGTGAATGAAGTTTTCCATTTTTTTTGCATACATTTTAATATTTGAGTCTGGTCTGAGAAAGATATCCAGGATGGAATATCCTTTGAATTTGTCTGTTTGCAATTTTCTATTCAATTTGGCATGCATCCACTCACGTTCATGTTCAGATGGGTGTAGACAGTTTGGGCTTCATGATAGGCCTCCAAAACAGGCTGCAGGCTGATGCTGCACCACATAGCCATGGTGGCGGGGCTTAGCCCTGCTGCCGCTCCTACCGGACCCCATGCTTCGAGAGCTTCACTGCACTGCAAGGTGCCATTAGACTGGAGGGAAAAATGTCATGAAAAAGACATCTTATTATGTTTCATATACATTGTCCTGAGAAAACCAGTTCAGTTACCCACACACAGATATAAATAGAAGAGTAGTGTCTGGGAGACAAAAGGCAGAGGCACAGGGGAAAGAGCATAATCTCTCTGTTCATGCAGTTTACACAGAAACAATGAAAAGGGCAGAAGTGTCACACAGGTATCATGGATTCTCACAGACTGCCAATGCAGGTACACACCCACACATACTGTGTGTGCACTGGGTCAGCTATAGAGTTTCTGCCACATCAAATCTGTGACAGGTTTTAACTGGGTTCCCTCTAAGGTATACACAAGACAAAGACAGACCAACACTGGTGCAGTATTGTGCTACTCTATACAGTAGGCCTCTACTTTCATCTTGGTATGGATTAGAGCCAATCTTTTGTTTTTGTTAGGTTGATAATGGTATCAATACATGAGAAAAAAATGTATTGAGGATAGATATAAGGTTAAACAATAAACTTGGAAGTAACTGTAAATGTAATTTTGAACAGCAGACTGAAGTAACCTCTTTTAAATGAGTAATGGTTTGACATTTTGGTAATAATGCCATTTTGCTTTCTTCAATGTGCAGTAAACAGGCAAACCAGCAGCAGCTTGTTAGCGTATTGCAGCATTTACAGGTGGTGGCTCAGCTAAGCTAAGTGGCTGGTGGCAACACTATAGCTTCATATTTACTATTTATGCATCAAAGTAGTCCCGTATCAATCTTTTCATGTAACCATTGGCAAGAAAGTGAATAAGTGTAAACTATTCATTTAAAGGAGGCACAAAAGTTGTCAAATATATGCTGTGGCACAATCAAATGCGATCTAATACAACAGCCCTGCAGTTTCAGAGGTGATGATTTATGTTTATCGTAATTTTTGAAGCAAAAGTTTAGTGTCAGTATAGTATTTTATTGCACTGCATTGAAAAGTGTTTCCAATATTTTGTCCCCCTCGTGCAAATAAGTGAGGATGGACAAAACATTAGAAACAAACTCAAATATACTGCTGTCTTTTTCTTTCTCTTTGTCTGTCAGTCAATAACAGACAGATGACAGATAAAAAATATCAGTCTGTCAGTGTTTGGCTTTTGGGGGAGGAACATGTGATCAAATCTGCACTTATGCTGTTTTTGCTTGTCTGTTTTCTCCATCATACTGTGATCAGTTGGGTTTCTGTCAGTGTCACGAAAAGCAGTATGTCTTATGACTGAGGCATAAATAATTTAAGTAACAAATCCCAGCCAACATCTAGTCGACAGCTGCATGTCATTCAGTGTTAATCAACCATACCCACGTTATTTGTGTCCTGGTATGAGACTGCTGTTGGTCAAAACCTTTTTTAAAGAGTAAATATGCATGTAAATGCCTGTGCGCACAGATGGAACAGACAGATTGTAAACCTACAAAGAATAACACACACCCACCATGTTCTTACATCACGTACGTGTTTGGAAACTATTGATAGGTTAGTTGTCACACTGCGATGACAGATACATATTGTTATTTGCAATAATGCGTGCGAGATTTATGCAATGATATCTAGCAGCTCTGTTCTCACACACATGCAAATATGTCCACAAAAAAGTGTCTGCAAATGACTGCGAACACAATGATAGGCACGTACAAATGGCATTCAAGTCTAACCTGCTGAGCTGCCTGCACCGTGTGTTCAATGGCAAGCAGCATTCTTTCCGAGACCTCAGACAAGTTAAAATGACTGGTGTTCAGGGACTGTGCAATTTCTCTCATAAGGGTCATCACTGGAATCTGAAGGCCTAGTATCATCACTGGAAGGAAGGAAAGACAGAAGGTCTGACTCATACAAATGGCTTTTCAAACACTTATTAATATAACTTTAAAAACAGGATGCATAGAAGAAAATGGGTTATGAAAGGGTACTTTGAAAGACGTACCAAGTCTAATAATGACGTCCTTGTTCAATATCTTACATTTTTCCCTCAATACGAGTCTTGTTCTAACCTTACCTAATCCTAACCTAACCTAAGTAACGTAGTGTTCTCACCATTCTCTGCTTGCATGTTGTTCACTGTACTTCCTACGATTTTTTCAAACAGTGGGATAACAGATTGGACATTTTCCCACAGCTCTGTTCCTTTGAAAGTGGACAGAAGGGCTTCTAGCACTTCTTCAAGTCTGTGAAGAAAAACACGGCATTTGGTTTAGAGCAACCACAGAGGAAACAACACAGCAGCCTTTATTATGAAAAACAACCCCAAAAACTTCACTATCATCTCACACACACATGCAAGTGAAGAAATTCAACATTAAGACGCTGTCTAACCAACATCTAAGTAATGGTTTGGTTCAATTAAATCCCCAAATAACTTACTTGTCCCATGTTTCTTGGTCCGCCATCCCGGTCACCACCTGCTCCAGGAGTGGAGCAAGATGAGCAAAGCTTGCAAGAGATGGAGAAGTTGTATGCAAGCCTGAGTCTCCCATGACGAGTGGCCAAAGCATGCTCAAGAGTTTGCTCATCTGACAATAAAAAAAGTAGAAAAAAGGTTCCATTATCACACACATAATCAAGAACATGCTTTTTTGTTTTGTTTTTGTCTGTTTTTATAAATGATGCTGCATTTCAATATCCTATAACACAACTAGCTTATGGATGTAGTTTTGAACTGGGCTTTGGATAACAGTTCCAGTAGCAACAGAGATAACATTGAGGTGTTTTATCAGCATTTTACTTTTAATGTAACATAATGTTTAACCATCCTTCTTTTAATCCACACTTAACTTAAAAATATTAGTATTAATAATGAACTTCTCATACATGCACAGTATTTAAAGCCTTACCTGGCCGATGATTACATGCAGATTTTCCACTGATGCACTCTCAAAAGTTGCCCAGAGACTCATGTTGCCTAAAAAAAAAAAAAAACACTGATCACAAAGTGGACCTTAATTTCAATATCAAATACACAAACAAAATCTTCCATGTGAAACTTGGAGTGAAGTGTCTTAGTCTTACAACAGAAAACAAAAAGAAACAAACATTGTGCTACTTTGATCCACTGCTCTTTGGCTGTCTGGCATTAACTCTTGAATAATGAAGTGCACAATGTGAACTCCACTCCATCAGACTTCATCAGGATTCAACATGTTGTCCACCTACAGTGACAGACAGACGCAGACTTGCCTTGGCCAGACTCCAAGATGAAGTGAGTGATGTTAATGAGGACAGAGACGTAGGGCTGGGCTGCGCTGTTTGGAGGCAGGAGGCTCTGCAGTGTCTTCATCTCATTCAAAATTCTTAAGAAACAAAGCACATCAATATTTCACATCTGAACGTGTCTCATCAAAAGGTCATCATGTCTCATCAAATTTTGTCAAAGGATTGCAGCACTGCATGCAATCCATCTTCCCATTTGGTATAAATTATCCACCTAGTTCTTAATTATGATCTCTCGAATGATGTCGCCTGCTGATTTTTATTAAACTTATCTATGGAGGAACTACTTATCTGACATGCAAAATGAATGACATTAATTTCCATTGGTAGGGCAGTACAACCAAAAGCGCTCTGAATACCAAGGACCAACATTTGACCTCTTTAAAGCAGATGAAAAAATGCTGCCAAAAATGTCCTGTTTGACCAAGCCTATTTCCCGACAACACAGATAAATAAAATGTTTTTCTCATTATAGCAATGTTGCCATTTTGTTAATTTAAGTATAGGGAAAATAGCAGCATCACTCACATCTGATTCCAGCTGTCTGGTCCGCTGACTGTGGACATGCTCTCAAAATATGTGGTGACTACTTGAAGTCCAGAAAGCAGGTACTCTGCGTACATCTCTGGTATGATCTGTTGGATGATACTCTCAGCCCTCTTGAGGATGTGGAGGGAGATGTTACGCGATGAGTCAAAACTCATACCTGGTTGGACAATGAGCTTAAGTGAGTCATGCACAGTTTCCAGAATGTTCTGCTGTAGAGAGATTGGCAGGGGGGCCGTGGCTTCGGTCAGGAGCTGCATAGCAAATCGGACTGCTTCAAAAATGGCGGCTAAGAAGTCATCACTCTGTAAGCCATCGGGTTGCTCTGCCACCATTAGGGCTTTGCTCAGGGAGTGTGTGATATTGCCAATGATGGTAAGGTAGGCCAGTTGATCATCACTGAGAACAATAGCCATTGTCTTCAGCAGGTGCTGGAGGTCTTTCACAGGTGTGGAGGCAGTCAAAGAGGAGTTTCCCCATTGGAGCATACTAGTGAGAACCAACGGGACACTGGGTTGTTTCATCCACTTCTGTATGAGATCAAGGTATAGTTTGATTTGGAGCTCAGCGCCATGCAGAATGGTTGTGTTGAACAACGGCTCTGAACCCATGATGTTATTCTGAACCTCTAGGTTGAGTTTTATGACATCAAAAAGGCGTCTGAGAATCTCCACTGTTGTCTGGCCAATTTTACTCAACCCTGCACCATCGACTGGGTGCTGGAGGCTGGTGATCAGGAACTCTACCTGGTTGCTCACAAACAACGAGAAATCCGTCTGTGCCAGCTGTAATGTCACTTGCATTTGTGTGAGGTACAAAACGGGCTGGATGAAATGTGAGAGTGTGCTGCTGCTGGTGACATTCTCCAGCCTCCTCAAGTACCAATCCACAATCTTCAGATATACATTCTGGGCATACATTTGGTTCATCATCAGGGTGGCGTTAAAATTGTTGTTAAATGGTTCCGTGGTGGCGGCTAGCTGTATGAGACTCTCCAGCACTCTGATTTCATTCATGATCTCCGGTGTGTTAAGGTGGTTCAGCTGGAGGTTCATCTTGATGTTAGCCAGGGTGCTGTTTAGGGTGTGTATGAGAGCCATGTGAGGATCGGAGCTGAAGTTACTTTGGACAACGTCACTGATGGCATTATTGATCATTACCGGGATGAGGGAGAGGGTGGCTGTCTCATTACGGAGAGCAGGTAGGTGTGTCAGGAAACTGCTGACCCCATTTATCAATCCCATAACACACTGGGCTGTCACCATCTGGTGCTGCTGTGGTTCAAAACACTGGCGAACGTTGATAATCTCCATTATATTGATCATCAGGTCGTTTATGTTGGCAGCTCCGGCCATTGCAGCAATGTTGTTTAGCTCCTCAAGCGTCAGGTTTGACTGTGCCAGTGCATTCTGGATGCCAGACACAGTAACATTTGGTGTGGCCATGATCAATCTGATGAAGTGAACAAGCTGTTTGAATGTTTCCACATTAGCAGCATGATTTGAGGACAGGAGAAGTGAGAAGAACAGGGATGCAATTTCCTCATCTTCCTGTCTACTCAGAACAGAGTTGGGTACAGCTAGTCTGATGGTGACGTTACCATTGGCTGAGAGCATCATGTCTAATATCTGGTCCAGGAAGGTGAAGATTTCTGAGATTCCAGCCAGACAGTTCTGACCTGCTGCACATTCGGCAATCTGATACTGCAGTGCTTTGAAATCATGGAGAAAGCGAGCAGCTTCTTGTTGGACCTCCTGTGGTAGGAATGCCACAAATTTCTGTATAACAATGCTCTGGGCAGCATCTGGTCCAGCCTGAGTCAGGTTCTGAATGCTCTCGGGGGTGAGGAGGCTGAGAAAGTCCTTGGAAAGGTGGTGGAGTTCAGTGACTTGTGCTGCGCTCAGCTGCCCACTTGGTAACGTGACATGTTGGATTTTTTGCAGTCTGTACAGAGACATCACAAATTCTTGAAGCTGGCGCATGTACCCAAGAATGATGTTAGTTGGGTCACCATTGGGAGAATCCATAACTGTCTTCAGTAGCTCCATGGCGCTGAGGATGGCCTCTACAACCCCTGCTGAGGTCTGGTTGGTGAAAGGCTGGATGGCTTCTCTGAGATGGGCCACATAATCGGGGTGGAAGTAGCCTGAATAGGTAAGCAGAGAGTGTCCCATGATGTGGGAGAGAGACAGGGTGAGGTTACCTTCCCAGGAGAGGAACTCCATTATCAACCGTTCCAGTTCAGGCATTGTTGGGTCTGTCTCATCGAAGGTAAAAATGTGCTGGTTGAACCTGCCAAGCTTAGAGGCAACATCAAGCACTGTGGAGACACTGATGGGTTCATCACTGAGGAGCAGAGGCAGCAGTGGTGTCAGACCTGTGGACTCCAACAGGCTACTGATGAGGGGAAGCATGACATCAGTGTTGGTGATATTTTGGTCAGGAAGCATGGTGATCTTCTGGACAAAACCATCCAGGTTATGGATGAGGTTAACCAGGTAGACAGAGAGCGCATCTCCACCTTGGATTTCTTGATTCAAATATGATCCTGCCAGATGTTTATAGATGTCACCATATACATGCTGCAACAGATTCACAGTCCCTTTGAGGCAACTACAGAGAAAAGAGAAAAGTAGAGGAGAATGAGAAGAGATTTTATAAATGGCTAATGTGTGTAAAACGGTAACACTGAAACATACTTTTGTAACCTCCCTGTCTGTACTATGCTGAATTTCACATTTGTGCAAGGAGGCTGCCCCTTTAATCCCTGACAATAGCAATCAGTTCATGTTAATCATTTAATTAAAGGAATAATTCTACATTTTTGGAAAAACACTCTCACACCTCTCTAATATTGTCAGTAGCACAGACAGAAAACAGCTAGCTTGGCTCCGTTCAAAAGGAAAAAATCAAACAGATTAAACAAAATCCTTTTAGAGCATTACAGGGAAAAGTTGCAATGCTGTAAACTGGCCGCTTTCAGCTCGACTCGAGATGACTGATGGCTTCACCTGCAACTCAGCTTGTCAAGTCACCAGTGGCTAATCTTAGAAAATAAGGCATGTCACCCGTTTCAACTGTCAATCAGCTTGTAGCCGAGTCAGCAAACTGTCAGCTGGTCGAAATGGCATAGTTTTGGATGGAGATTAAGATCAGTAATTAGCACAATATGTCTCGATGATTTAATCTATACAGAAGCTGAAGAGTCAAAATGACAATTTGCGGATTTATGGGGGATTATGTGCTGTGACTTTCATCACCTCAAGCAAGGAATATTCCCAAAGAAACCTTTAAAGCCGCTGGACATGGCTTCATATTTAACGGACAGATATGAGAGTGATATCGCTTTTCTCATCACACACTAAGCAAAAAAGAAAACAATATTTCCCAAAATACTGAATTATACCTTTTGTTTTAAATCAGTTAAGAGCTGATAGTCAATACCAGAACAGAAAATTCCAGAGCCTATTAATCCATCTCTATCGTCTCCACATTCAGTAAGGCATCATTCGCTAAAATGAACAAGCTTTGTCTCTTACTTCACCAGGACCTCTTGGTTTGGTGACATCAGAGCCTGAGTCACTGCAGGAACAAACTGTGTCCAGTCCAAACCAGTATCACAATGAATGGTGAAGGTGTGCACATTAGCAGAACCTAAAGGAGAAGGTAAACAAATTACATACATACTTGAGCTAGTTGTGTTCATTTTACCATTTTAAATAAACCAGGAATCTTTTACTCTACATATTCTCCCTCCACCTTTTGTTAAGCCCAGTGACATCCTCTATCAATTAATGAGTACAGAACCATATGAGTAAAAAAAAAAAAATGATTTACTGGAAATATAGACTCACTATAGACAAATACAGACTATATATAGACTCACAGTTTGCTGGCTGAATTGTGACACCAGGCCTGTAGTTCAAAATCCAGTTGACCATGTGGAAATAATTCTTTACCACTGGCCACAGTTGGCTCTTCTCGAACTCTTCTCCAAACCTCACCATGGACAAGAAAACACTGCATGCAAACAAGGCAAAAGTACAACATATTTGACACAGTAAAATGCCAAAACAACTGCTTTAATTGAGACATTATCTAAAACACATAATGGTGGAAATTGATCTTGCCATTCACATTTAATTTTTTTCCTTGCACTTATTTCACTGAATTAGGCCATTTGCATTGCCTTGTCCAACTGAAATCAAATTTCTCCACTGTGAAAAAATTCTATCTACTTTTAAATTAAAGACATTATGTGGCTTTTAAGACTGATAATGACAAATTATTTTAGAGGATATGACAACCTGCAATCAATCATCTGTTCAAATCAAAAGCAGACATGCAGAGAATCTGCTCTGGAATGAAACCCTGCAGGTATATAATCAACACTTTCTCAAGACCTTTGTTGGAGAGTCCCAACAACATCATGAGTGTTGTTGTCTGGCATCCAGTTCATCCAGTATGCTCCACCTAGATCTGTGGCCAGTCGATCCAAAAATATTCCAAACTGCATGCTGTTATTGTACAACTTGTGCCACTCAGAGAGAATCATGGGGAGTGTTACGATGTAGTCTGCTTGTCCCATGATGGTGTTGTACAGTGTTTCTCCCTGTGGAAATACAACATGAAACAAGATGTAATAATAAAAAACACATCTAATGATCATCTGTCAGGTAAAACATAGGCAGAACATATGTAAACCAATTATAGATGGATCCGTTGCTACAGACTGACTAAATGGATTCTGTACATTTCTACCATATACAACAATTCAAGTCTTAAACCTCTGAAATAATAATAAAAAGTATGGAGTGTGACATAAAGTTGGAGGCGGACTCATAAATCTTTTATGTTTTCAACACAGAGTAGAAAGTGAATTTCATGCAGCATGCCACTTTGAAATGAAACTCTTCAAATGCAGTTAAGTCATTTTTACCTCATGAACCAATGGCATCCAGTCCATCAGTAGAGCTTGCTGCAGAGTGGAGCTGTTCTGGCAGATCAGTGATCTCCACACCTCGATCTTTATGCTCTCGGTGTTTAAAAGCCACTCGAAGGGGCCCAACAGATCCTCACACGATGAAGACTCAGATGCAAAACTCTAGTAGAACAAAAAAGCATCGAATGATAAGTGTTTGCTAACTGAATTGCTTTCTGTACTCAAACACCACAATCATTAGTGAAATAAATTGTGATGGACAGGTGTTCAGTCAGTCATCTGAGACTATAGACTTCTTGCACATAGTTTCATACAGATTTATTTGTGTTCTAACTCTGTGTTTTATTTATAAATCGTATTTAGAACTCACTTATGCTTCATGAGTCTGAACACTGTGTGACTGATTAACATGTCTTTCAAAAAAAAAAAAGTGAGCAAAGTATAGTCTAAAATAAAGATATTTAGCTTGTTGTTTTTTGCAACCTGGGTCTTGTTTTGCGGTTTTTGCCTTCTTTTCTTGTTTATGATAACAATTTATACACCACTGTCCTTGCTGTGAAATGAGACTGTTGCAATACTGCCAGCTATAACTTCACAGCCACTGTAGAAAAGGACAAGTTAAGCTAATTAACTAAAGCATTTATTTGGAAGTGAAACTTAAGGTAAATTCACCCAAAGTTGTCTATCAAGATTGTTTTTGAGAGATGAACAGCCAAAGGCTTATGGCCAGGTGAAATGTCACTAGCATACCTTTATAATCACCTCCATCAGACCGTCCAGGACCTGACCAATCCAAACGCTAGCCTCAAACTGGTTTGTCAGCAACGTTTGATATATCTCTTGGAGTTTGTCAGCGTCTTTCAGGACATTGTCCATCATTTCTGAAAACAAAGACAAAGTCAGATCTGGTGAGCTCACTAATAATTAGTGATATTCTAAAAAAACACAAATGCACCTTTGCACACTCTTACATTGCAGAGTTACTCATTTGACTTCCATTTCTGTTGTATAATACATCCCAAGGGGCTGTGTAATCATGTGTTATAATTTTCCGTTGTGTGTATGTGTATCCATTTCCTGCTTGGTAATGTCTGTCCTACTTTGGTTCAACAGGTTCAACAGGTTCAACATTTTCTTTTTCATCAGTCCCCTGAGAAAAGATATGAACCTATCCCACCTCTCAGTTATATACAAACTCCAGATAGAGAGAGAAAAAGTTCAGTCACGTCCCTCCCTTGTCTCACTCTTTCATTGTGAGGGCTGATAACAGAAGCTCATGTTTACTGCATACCTCTTCCCGCAGCTCTCTATCAATATCAAAATCTTTTTCATATTGACAGGAACAAATGCTGTCCATGCTTGTGAGTCCAACAGAAATAAGAAAGACCTTTTTTAGTATAAAAACCTTGTCATATGCTGACACTGCCACTGTAAAGAGCCAATTAAAGTAATTACCCCACTAGCAGGATGTTCTGTAGTCTTACCTTCCACTGTATGTAAAGCCAGTGTTGCTGACTTCATGGACTGAAAACCTGTTCTCAAGATGCTCTGGACCACCATATCCACCTCAGGCACACCATTTATAATCTCCATCACCACTTGACCAACTTCCAAAAACCTGCCAAAGCAAAAGACCAGACTCAAGATAAAGTACAAAATTTGGATACGAGACTTGAGGCAGAAATGTTTTACTGATTTGTGCTTCTCATATTTAGCCTGATGTGTGCAAGGAGAATTTGAGACTCCCAAAAAGTTTGACGGTCAGACAGTGAGAAGACAAATATAAAAAAGGGACAACATCAGACGGTTTCCGGTTTGGGAATAAAGTATCAAACTAGAAAAGATGAATGGGCTGGCCAATGATAGAATACACTGATGAACAAACAGTTTAAGAATTGTTACAAAAATGGTTAAAATGTAATCTGTAAAACTCCCAAATGATTTCCCAGAAATGTTAAAGCTAATGTTTCCTCCCTGTACAGTATATGAATCTCTACTTGGATAAAATAACGTGACCATTAGCTGCTGCAAGAGAATATTTTTGAGAAATTGTATGATTGCACAAAAATGCTTAACTACCCACTAATATACATTTCTTAAAAACTCTTTCCACTTGTCTGAACATTTGTGTGACATTCGGAAATCCCATTTATTGCTTCGATATAATGTGCTTAGTTTTTGCCACGTTAAAAAACTGAATAGTTTGTAATAGATTTGCTTTACACCTATTTGGCAATATAGGTGAAGAGCAGACAGAACTGCACTTACAGCTCCTCCTCGATGTTTTGTGGTTGTGTAAGTACACTTCTCCGGATCCTCGTGATGTTGGAGCCTCCCTGTCCTCCTGGGGATAAACCTCCCATCAGACTGTGCAGCAGCCCTTTGGCGAAGGATACATCATGCGGAGCAACCTGCTGACTCCACGAGAGGAGAGCCTGGCAATAAAATAGTTCACATAAGGGAGGACAAAGAAGGTATGCTGTATTAGATTTGCAAAATTAGAATAATTTCAGCTAAATCCAACCTGAAGGTGCAGAAAGTTGAGACCACATGAATTGGTTAATTGCTGGCACTAAACTGTATGTCATTAGCACATGTACACCGGCAGTGAATCTGTAGGTGACATGCTTGAGCAACATGACACATGCACATTATTGCTATATGCCAGCATTAGACTGTTAATTGATGTCTGTCTGACTGTTTGAGCGAGTCCACAGTAATCACTGTGTTAGCTAACAGCCTCTGATTGGGAATTATCTCATCAAAACACATCTACCGTAGCAGCACCGCTAATTGGATGTCTTTGAGGTTTCTGTTCCCTAGGTACTACCTGGGAGTTGCAGGTGCTTGTTGCTATGGCCAACAGCTTCCTTGCGGTCTTAGCCTAATTATTTGGTGCGCTCTGAATCGAATTACTTGTGAAGGTGGCACTCGAGAATGCAAATAAGGAGCAAGGGCAGAAGAGCACAGAGGCAGTGAGAAAAGAGAGCAGAGATGAAAGGAAGAAAAGAAAAAATGGCTCCCACACACATCAAGCAGCTGAGTCATTTCTGATGTCCATGAGTCTGACCGTTACTGATGATAACACTCCTATCCTTGTGACCTACCTGTTTTGCCAGCATGTCAGGGCTGATCCAGCCTAGAAGCATGTCCACAGCGCCTGTACTACACGCTGCTGTGAGCCACATCGGGTTGCTGCTGTTGCCACACAAGTAAGAATGCACCATGTCTCTGTCCAATGTCAGGGCAATAGCCTAGAGAAGAGATTTACAGTAGATACAATTGTCAAAACATCAACTATGGTCAAATTCATCAATGGATTAATAATTACCACAAATAGTCAAACAGTAATGTAGTAAAAGAGTATTGTGTCAAATAGTTTTACACCTCTAAAACATACTAATTAACACACTATATTTGGCAAAGCAAATAATCCAGCTCATAACCCCTGTAAAAGCGTGAAATGCTGTTTTTGCACTTTTGTTTTTTATGTATTAAACAACCAAGATATTATGTGTTGGTTTGTGAGCTTTAGAGGTGGTTTCTTGATACAGTGTAGAAAGTGTGGGAATATACAAAGACTTTGCTGGACGCGTACCTTGTCCAGTGGTATCTGGACCTCTTGTAGGACACGTTTCACCATTTCACTTAGTGAGTCATTCTGCAACGTGACAACCGCTCCGAGGGAAATGGACACATCTAATCAAAATCAAATCACATAGTCAGGTGTTACGCACTAATGGCTCGTCAGCGCAAAACCTGACTGACAACATTTCTTTGGTGTTTTGGTATCAAAGGTGAACGATGATGGCATTGCAGCCTCCTTTAACATGCAGGACATTTCTTCACTGTGATCTAGTGTTGTAATCAGATATTTAGAATAAACACAATATATGTATAATATACATTAAAGACATTTAATTAAAAACACCCTCAAAATCGCTGAGAATGCGTGATATATGGTTCAGTGCACCTAATGGTGCAAAGTTACCTTTGCCTGGCCAGTTTTGAACATAGTGGATCAGGTTGATGCCTCCAGCCAGCAGTGGATGCACTGTGGAGAGTGAGGCACCGGCCTCAGGGAAATTGCTCTGGATGACACGGAAAGCCCTAGAGAGACCATGGGGCGAAAACATTTAAAGCTCAAAACAAGACAGAATCTGCAGCAAACAATTGACAGAACTAATGATTAGACAAACACACACTTTGCCCTGCTGCTCCTATAAATCCTTAAGCTAAGACATTGTGGGTCGCAAACAGGGCTAGACTGAGTGTTTGAAATCCAATACCAATGGAGTATATTAGGTTTTTTTCAAGACTTACTAAACTAATTACACCTTCACACAGCTGTCCTTCATTCATTTTGCATTGTTCCATTATTGAAAGTACATTACCCCTCTATGTTGGTGAGTAGGACCTCTATGCTGTTCAGCACTTGGTCAAAAGATCCTGAGGAGAGGAGCTGGGGAACAGCTAGGAGGCTTTCCCACAGAGAGGTCTGATTTTGCAGCTGATTGTACACCATCACCGCCATCCCGGCCACTGTCACCATCTCATCTGGTTTTGTCAGCATCAGCTCCGTCAGTATCTAGACGACCAGAGGCAATTTCAGAGTCGACAAAGCAAAAAAGGCTGTAGCAGTTTTGTGTAATTTGTAGATATACTGAAAATATTTCATGTAAAACGGAAATAAGATACAAAGTTTAAAGTTAGCAAACATGTACACAAGCACACACACCTGATTGAGTGTGATGATGGAGACTTCAAACACAGTGTCGTTGGACATGCAGAAAGTGACCACAGCATTGGCGAGGGGGTTGGCTGAGGTTCTGTTTATCATGGGCAGTGTCATGGTGCAGAAGGCTCTCTTCAACAGGTTCACTGACTCCAGCATTTTGTTCGAGCTCTCCTACAAGGGATATGATTTATGCGGATTCAGATTATCACAGATAGGCATTAATTGAATATATTTATTCAAAAGGTAAATTCATACAATAACATTTCATTTTCTGAACATAAATTGTACCTTTAAATTACAATGTTTCTATGATACGTTTCAATACTAGCTGTATTACTGAAGTATTACCGGAACCAGTAATTTCTACACATGCTCAAAGATGTTAAGTTTTAACTTTAACTTTAAATGAATCTTCAAGGCTTTCCCATATTCTTTCCCATATATATTTTGTTCCTCCCATTATGACTGAACAATACCCACCTGATCTCCCAGAGGAGGGGCACCGGCAGAGACATCATTTGAGCTTCTTTGGTGAGGCACGCCTTTAACACAAGAACACATCACACATTGTCGAAACACTGACTGAATGCGACATTTACCGCAATGCCAAATATCATAGTCACCTTATAATGCCGACATGAGAAGGAGCTTCAGACCAGGTTTTTTGGACCATATGGTCTAGAACGTCTATTCTTCTGTATTCTATTTTGGGAGTCATGCTTTCTTGCGGAGAGTTAGATGAAAAGATCATTATCCCTCTCATATCTGTCCATTAAATGTGAAGCTACCCGGAGACAGTTAGCTTAGCTTTGCATTAAGATTGGTAATAAGGGGACAACAGCTACCTTCACTATGTTTCCAAGGTAAAAAAAAAACAAAAACTAATAAAATCCACCTATCAGCACATCTAATACTTTTGTTTTAACTTTCAGACTAGCTGTTTCCCCTGTTTCTAGTCTTTATGCTAAGCTATTCATCTCCTGGTTCTGGTTTCATATTGAACACATAATCTGCTCAATCAAGAAAGCAAGTGTCAAAATGTCAAACTATTCCTTTAATGAAATTCAAGATTGTCAATGTTTGTTTCATAATGTTTAATCTACTAGAAATGAAAAGATTCTGACTAAGTTAGAATTAGTTAGAATTTCCTAGTTTCCCAGTTTGAAACTATTATTTAATTATCATTTGCTTTCACTAATCCATTCATCCTGGGGTGATGATCTCCTTCTATCCTCCTGAAATAAGTGTCACTGTCAAAATATCACAATGGCTGTTTGTGCTAGCACAGGTTTGAATGGGGCTACTTTACAGGATGTATAATTAAAAAGATAATTTCACCCAGAAGTAGGGGTGTGAAAACATGAGAAAGTTATTTTGGCACATGTACATGTAGAAAGACTGGTCTGTGAAAGAGGAGAGCATACCCAAAATGTTGTTCAAGGCTTCAATCACTGCCACAGGGTCATTGCTGGAGTTCCTCTGGAAAGCAACCTTGAGAAAACCTTCTGCCTGGACCAGGTGTTCCAGTGGGGAGCCCTTCGGCAGGGAGTTCAACCTGACGTACAGAGTCAGATGAGGAAATGAAGAGCTACTCTACCAAATCTATGTATGTATTTCAAACTAAAGTTTGTCTTCAAGCATGTTCCCACAGAGGGTTTTAATCCACCGGTCTGAAAAGCTAAAACATCTTACAGGGCAATCGGTTCATAATCGTATCTAGTCAGGTATCACTGTACTCACTCAATAGTGAGATCTGAATACAATTTGACAAAGGTATAAAAGCAATTATTTATGTTTGCATTTTCTCCCATGAGGCTTTGACCGTGAGCTACTGGCTGAAACTGGCTGATGATATTTGTTACCTTGGTTAGGCTGACAATTCATTTTAGTATCCACTACACAACAGATGTATATTTAGCTTACAATAAAGAAAGAAAACTGCAAGGACATTTAATTTTTTTCAATAAGATCAACAAAAAAACACTCAAACAAGTTCAGTTACAAAAGCCAGTGGACCAAAGGCCAGCTAAAAGACGAGGCGGGACTTTAACTCAAAACCAAACAAAAGCTTAGCTAAGTAGTTGGGCTGGATATTTGTGTAATCCATCATTCCTCTGCAGGTTTAGGGTTAAGCAAACCAAATGTTTCAGTGACAGCAGTGACAAAAGTCGAGAGGACAATTGTAAGCTCCACTAACTGCTGTTGGTATTATTGCTTGAACTACAGTAGACAGACATCCGTGAATAAAGGTGTTCGTTTCCTTAAGATTACGTAACTTTTGAAGGAACTACAGTGAAAACAGACAAAACAAAAGACAGACAAAAAAACTAAGCTACACAAAAAAAAAATTAAATATAGTCAAAAATGTTAATTGATTTTCATCCTTGTGACTCACAGTGGATGAATATGCCTTCATGAAACTGTGGAAAGTTATGATAATGTAAGGATTAAGGAGACTTCCCCTCCACCACAGGGGGCATGTCTGTTGTTGGTATATTTCCATGAACACCCTGACTAATCATCTCATGTGATGCTGCTATGCTGAGGCGTGTCCCTCCTTTGTGGCTCATGGGCCTTCTGCACACTTTTAATTTTTAACCACACGGGGACACCCAGCATGTTTAAGAAAGAAGAAGCTACATGGCGCATTCTAGATACAGCGACACTGACTGAAATTACAACTTCAATAAATATGGTACCGTCCATTCCGTGAGGATCTGTGGGTCGACTTTGATGCAGCCGGGTCCACCAGGCGTGATTTGTTATGACATTTGCTGTCTGTGTTGCACATGAGGGTCTGCAGGAAAGGGAAGAAGCCTGTGCTGGGGAGGTTTCGGGGTCCCACGTAACCTGGAGGAGACATAACAAAGTGTAGTGAGGACGCTGGAAAACACAACTTCTATTAAGTATTGTTGCAAATGTGAACTAATTTCAATTTGTCGGCATCACTGCAAGTGAGTAACTCATTCTGCCTTTTGTCATAAAACAATCTCAGCTGCTCCATAGATTCAGAAAACAGAAAAAGAAACATAAAAAGCATGAAGATCAGGTTCCAGTCATACCGCTGTGACTAGACTGACCTCTCTGGTAGTCATATCTGTTAATGTTATATGAGAAGGCACAATACGTTTCTCTGAAAGGGCCGAGCAGTGTTTGACTAGGCTTATTGTGACATTTGTGTCATTGTGAGCCCTATAGAATATAAATTAACTTTGAAGAGCTGATTTACATCAGACCTCAGAATACGTGTTTACATAGCTAGAGAGAAAACAGTGAAATTGCATAAAAATGACTAATGTGAGTTAAACATGAGCAGTATTTAAACAGGCATTCAACAGAAGGAATAACTTTGTTGAACGGCAAGAGGCGCAAATCCAATAATGGGAACGGCTTTGTAATTATGCAACCGCAATGAAAATGTGGAGGGTAATAAACCTAGCAGTCAGCACTCACATAATAACTCCAGTATTTTTAAACCCTATCTACAGTCTATTGCGCTGTCTTGATCAGTTAGTTTGGGTTATTGTGTGACTTTGGTGTTTAAAATTATTCATTTGGATCCAACACAATATTTGTGTAACACACAATAACACAAACAAACTAACCAATTAAGGCAGCAGGGCTGTCCCATCCTCTGCACGGTAAAATTACTGTTTTTGTAAAGGGAGTCTGGTGGGTATGAATAGTGCGATTCTGGTTTTAAAAAAAGGAGCTATGGTCTATGGTCTATCTCTGTAGGGATCCTTTCCATACTGCTCTCAGACATTTAGAATAACAATCTGAGTTTTTGGCGACAAAAACAAGCACTTTTAGTGTACTTACTTTGATCTCACCCCAAAGGATTACATTATAGCACTATATTGCCTCTTCTCAGCTGCTGCAAAATCCAAGTTTAAAAATACTGGAGTTATCCTTTAAAAGCATTAGTACTATCCAGCAACAGCAAAAAATAATATAACTGCATATAACTTGGTGTGCGTATATAGGTTTTAATATATTTTCTATATATTCATTAGTTTTTAAACCATGACACTCCAAATGCAACAAGAGCCATCTTATGGAAAATAGTTATTGTACATTTCCATAACGATCATAAGTCATGATTTATTAGCACTAAAAGCTCTGGGGAAAATAGTGGCCTGGATTCAATTTAACAGTCCGGTCATCTGAAATCCCTTGAGTCTGTGTCAGTAGATTAATTTACAGCACTGCACTACCTGACTGAAGGCTACTGCTGGTCATTCAGTCCGATATTGAAGACAGCTTTGTTGCCTGTTGGGTGTGGTCTAACAGTGTGTCTGTTTCCAGCATGTATAAAAACAAAAAACCTACCAGACATCACTTAAACAGGGAGGGGAGATGTTATTGTTCAGATCCAAAGGGTATATTTTATATTAGGGCACACTGGGGTTATCAAATTACAGGTGAATCCCTGCATCCAGAGAATCTGATCCATGACAAACAAAGGTGGGAGGGTTGCCTCGTCACAATTACAATCACTGCAACAAAGCAAGAGGGTCCTTCTGTCCTCCTGTGGTGACTTCTTCCAAACCAAGTGACTGGTTGTAATTTCTGTCCCTCAACTCTCACTCGCTGTCGTAGATGGTGACACAAAGGCAGAAATGCATGTAGCACTCCCTCCTCAAGCACCTTTACTCATGTTTAGTGCAGATGAATAAACACGCGCTCAGTCAGTTGGGGTTAAGGAATAAAGGAGCTCAAGCACCGTATCAATGGTGTGGGGAGAGGCTCGGATCTGAAGGACTGCTCAAGTTTCAGTTGAACTTTCAATTTGTTTACTTTGATTGTGAAACTGGAATGTCCCCAAGTGTGTAGCTGCTATCCTTTTAGATGTTTATCAAAAATTCTGCAGCCCATCCCAAGTCAGTATTGTTGTAATTAACTTTAGCTGACTAGATTTTCCCCTCTAGTTCCCAAGTTTTAGATTTTGCTTCAGTCTTTACTCTAAACTTTAAAAACGTAGCATCAGACTCATTTAATGACCTGTTTAATATGTTGTCAAGGACATGGAGGCTACAAAAACGTTAATCTACTACTCTGAATTTAGAGGCATATAAGACGTCATTGTAATATTTATCAAAGGAATTTGCAATTTTTCTTTATTGAAAACACCTATTACAGGGTTTACCTTCATCTTTTTAAAAAAAATTTTTTATACATCGTCCTTTTTCTATGCAGTTTGACACTTACATGTATCCTTTACTATTGGAGGGTACTGGTTGCGGGTCACAGCAATGATGATGAAGATGACCAGAGGCCAGATGATCAAAGTCAGGGACCATATCTATAACAAAAGATATCATAAAATAGAAGTAATCCGTTTATGAAAAGAAAAAATAAATACATAAATATAAATGATAATAATAAATATAATAATATGATATAATAAATAAACTGAAAACAAACAGGGAGCCAGTGTAAAAAGGCTAAAACAGGTGCGATGTGATCGTGCCTGTACATTCTGTAATAATTTTTCTTGGTTAAAGCAAGTGAAAAGAATAATCAAGGTGCAAGGAGATTCATTTCTGCATCTCTAACATTTTGCATAGATCATATTTTTGCAATATTTCTGAGGTGATAAAAACACAATATATACTGCATATCCCCCAAAATCTTTCTCAGGGAATGGCATAGCTGACGGTAAATAGGGATCTGTGGGCTTGTGTGAAAATAAAACAATAGTTTTCAGGGCACTTGAAAGTCACTCACCGGCTGTCTGATGACTGCCAGCCCATTCTTCCAGAGAAGAAGCCGCAGCTGCTGGAGGAACGCCATCAGTGGAAGAGGCTGCAACAAAGACACAAAATATGAAAAATATCCATCCATCATCCATCCTGAAGCTTTATCCTGCTTATCTTATTGTTTTTATCCAACTGGGTACCACTTTACAAGAAGACCACTCTCACAAAGGATTTATACATGGTTCATAAATATTTTACTAATTGGGTTGTTAACATTATTATAATTATTAATAAGCTGTTTTAACACAATAGATAAAAGGGTCAACTGTTGTTTGTCATGCCTCAAATCTTATTGGTTACTCAGCGTACTTTGTCCTGTCCATCAGCCAGTGACTTGGTAACTTATTACCAAGTCACTGGCACTTAACCACAAGCATACCATAACCCTGTCTTAATCTCAGTCAGGATTTTTTTTTTATCCTAAATGCTTTTTTTTTAACCCACATTTTATAAAGGCATATTTACATGTCCAGTAGTTGAAATATAGCTAGTGATGGATGATGTACAATTCAGTGGAAGTATTGATTTTATATTGGGAGGAAATTATGATTAATCACATGTCCACTGAATTGTACATAATGCATCACTAGCTATATTTCAACTACTGGACATGTAAATATATCTTTATAAAATGTGGGTTGAAAAAAATTTTTGTTCAAATCTTTTTTGTTTTTCATGCCTAAAGATGAATAGTAATTTTTTTTTTTTACTGTTATTGATCTTATTTGCACATAAAATATGAAAGATTGTCACAAGTCCACATGCAGAAAGTTATGTCTGAATGGATGGCAGAAAAAGGACTTAAGTCTTGATTAAAATCCTGATCATTCCCCCCCCCCCCCCAGCCACAATAATAACAAAGTAATAATCATCTAATAAACCACTGCACCTACCTGGCTGCGTCCGTCCTTTTAACAGGTCCAATTATCTTATCTGGGCGTAGCTCGCAGGCCTGTTAGGAAGGACATTGCGCCGTGTGGCCCTTTAGCAGCAGGGTGACCTTTCCATCCGTCGGTTATGGTGGAAAAGCAGAAACTCAAGCTCAGAAACAGAAACAGAGAAATCCTCCTTGATTGACGCCGCAGTGAGCAAAGGAAAAACGGAACGACAACCTTCACCTGTCCGCTCTCTGCCTCTCTCAGGTGTGAGCAGCCCCACCTGTGTGAGAAGGTAAATCTGAGGGAAAGGGCGTGTTTCACTTGTCTGCCCAAAACAAAGGAGAAGCGCATGACTTCTGGGAACTACGCCATTATGTATAGCAGTTATTTCTTGAACAGGCAATTCAAGGGTTTGACTAAAGGGCACATTCATCATTTATATTACATGATATCAAAGAATATTATGGTAATCACTTTCAGTGAATGTTATAGCAAATAAAATAAAATATAAAAAATAAACTTTTTTAAAGGTTTATTAAGGTTGAAATGATTTTTTTTTTTTTTTTTTTTTACAGCCCAATTTTTAGATCTCGGCTTATTTGGCCATAACTCCACCAATCTGACACCTCTAAGCCTCTCTGTAAAAGCTGCAGTGGTCTTAGATATACTGCAATAACGATAAGTTCCTATAAGGATTATACTTAACCGTCACCTTTACTATGTGTGAGGTTTTTTCATGTACTTGTCTGACCTGAATTATTTCATGACATGACATGATAAGCGTCTGTGAAATGGATTTTTCTACAAGGGAGAACTTTGTTTCAGAGGGTGCAGGGCAACACCACGCATCACGTTATCCACTCAGTCACCAAAGTTTGTAAGGTGTTGTCAGGGAGGCACGAGTCTCCACAGGGGAAAAAATCACATTTATATCATGTGGGGAGGATCCACAGGGAAAAGATGAAACAGTGCAGAGAATTCTCTAAACGCTGGACACGCTGAGAGGAAGATGACAAAATAAATCCAAGTTATACTGGTGGAAAAATAATAATATAAATAAAACAAAAGTATAAGATTTAGCATGTCACACACATCCTGTGTACGTGTACATAAATACAACCGATGATGCGGACAATGCTGAATGGAATTTTCAATTTAGGGCATGAAATTCATCGACAAGACACAGGTCTGTAAACTCAGTATTGGCAGTGGCCTGGCAGGCAAAATATTATATGTGTTTTTTCCCCCATTACCAAACATATAAAGGCAAAACAATGAAGAGCATGAAGCGTCAGGGCTGGGCCAAAGACGGGCATAGGTGACATATGACACTATTGTATTGAAACATCAATAAGAATTTCACCATCAAGGTAGTCCTACTGGTTTTCCATCTTGATAACACCACGTGGGAAAAAAAGTGCCAGAGCTACTGGTGGACACAGTGCAGTGTAAACCAGGACTGCAGGATGATTCTGCAGAAGGTGATTTCCCCACCGTGGGACTAATAAAGGAAAATCTTATCTAGAGTCATGCACAGATTTCCAAAACCAGCGGGGCTCTTAACAGATTTCAGGGGTTTTCTCAGCACCAGAGGAAGACTTAAAATAAAATGTACAAGGATGAATGCCTATTATTATCTCACCCTTAGCTCCCTACTTTTAGCAGACAAAGGCATCTCAAGTGCTACCAGGAGTCTCTGCTGTTGTTCTGAATGAGTACAACTTAATGTGGGAGTTTGGGGTCCAAATTTTATCACTTCAAGTGCAGTATGTAAAATGCCTGCTGCACACGAGGCAGACTGAGATATAATCTCTAACAATCACTACACACATTTAAAGAGACATTCACAATATGATGTCTAAACTTAAGCTGTTGGCTTTATGTGGTTGACTATATTCTGTGAATAAGTGTATGTGTAAATGTAGTTTTTCGTTTTCACAAATTTCCTGCCATGTTTAAACTCTGCTATAAACTTTTATTCACCAAACACCAAATTGTACATCTACTGTTCAAATCAAGTCATGAGACAATGCCTACAGCATGCAGGGTTTAATGTATCTGTGTGCGTGCACGCTCAGGCATGGGAAAAATAGGGTGTGTTGTAAGGTGACCGCTGGCTTGGCGTGCAACAGTGACTCCTTTCAGTTTCAATTCCTAGTACAGTGATAGTATCATTAACAATAACACTACAATAGAGAAGTGAAGCCTGTGATTTAAAAAGAAACAGCTTTATTAAAATTTAATACTGAAACTGCATAAAAGTATGGAGTAAGGGAGGACCGTTTTTTCCACACAAACAATAGAATACAGTGGAAGCAGAGGAGAAATGCACCTCATTTTATCAAGCTGAGACTCACTAAGTCTAGCCTTGTATTTTAATTAAAAGGTGCCCTGTGGAGTTTTTGACCACTAGTAGTGCGGTGGAGCACCCCCCCCCATCCCGTGCTCCTGTCTTCTCCCCATATGAAGTGGCCTACTTGATTTTTTTGTGGTTTTTGTTCCTTGTTGACTCTTGTTTTGTGCTTGTCTCTTGAGGATGGAGGTATGGTGGTGCCGTTTTGTTTGTTAGTATTATGTGGAAGTAGTTGTTAGGTGGAAGTTCTGGGTGCTACAGCCTATTGTGTGGTTGGCCCAAACTTCCCCTATTCTTTTGTTCTTTTTGGCCAGACCTTCACACTCCCTTAGCTTTGATTAATCTTGGTGTTTGTGTTAAATCAGTCTCCTCCTCTGTGTGTATCTGGTCACTGGCCGTAACACCGTTTTGGTTTCGGTCGCTAATCCACTGATTAACAGTCGGTGGCAGTAACAAACGAAGATACAAAGCCATGTGCTAGCAAAAGGCAGTGAAGAATAAAACTGTTGCAAAAACATTGGAAGTTTCAAAGTAGTTCAAAAGCAGTAAAGGCATAAGGTTTACACATAATGCTTTTTTGGTAAGAAACACTGAATGTAAACGCATCTTTACTTGCTTACAAGGAAACTCCACAGGTACTTTTAACTGAAAATGAATTATCTTCAATCTCTGATTGCTACTTCATATATATCTAGTGTCATTTTTGGAAAAAAAAAAAACAGAATAGTTAAGGTTTAGATGCTCAACATCTTTGAATCTCACAATGTTAAACTGAGAATGCTCCAGCACAACACTGTCGGCTGCCGCCATTATACGACACCACTTCTCACCACTGGTGCTAGTGTTAGTAATAAATATCAGAAATGTTGTAAAATACCTGTCTGTGTCCAGAAGGATCCACATTTAGCATACAGCCTACAAAATATTTGTAGATTGGCTTGTTGATTGTTACAGTAATAGATGTTTGGCAGCTCAGTCTTGGCCTGTTGGGAGTAAGGTTCAGTCACAGTGGTCACTACAGACCTGATTGCACAACTCTGACACCAAAAAGAGTAAAAAATACACCATACAAATAAATGTCACTTGTAACACAGCATTTGGCACTTGTGTATGTAAGGAAAGGAGGTCGTGTCAATAAACAATTTTCCAGTGTGTAGGCTGTTCACATTCTTTCTCAGTGTCCCCACAGAAACGATTGTATGTAGTTTTGGGGTCAAAACCCAGGATCTCCCTCTCTTCATGGATCCGGAAAGAGAAGGTGGACACTGATGTTCCTATGAAGAATCTGTTAATAAATTAGAAAAATAAAATAAATAAAAAACTTAAGCAAAAGCAGCAGCACGAAGTAAGAGCAGCATGTCAAGTACTTGTTTTTCAAGTTGAGTGAGACATATTTTCCATGGGTAGGTATGACATGGTATGACAAGGAGGTATTCTGCATTAAAAACATTTGTTCAGAAGTTGGCCATGCGGTAAAATAGGGTAACTGGCATTACTGGTTAATCTTAAAAAGAGAAAAGAAATCACTGAAGTCTTTCTTGAAACCTATTTGTATTTGTTTTTTTTAAATTAGTCTACGCACACATTACCATAATGAGTGTACTGTTGGCTCCGTGAGGCTGAACTTAGGCACAGTGGTGCTTTGAGCCAAATGCTCACATTAGCAGGTATAATGTTTACCGTGATCATCATCTAAGTTTAGCGTGTTAATATGCAAACATTTGTAAATTAGCACCAAACTCAAAGTACAGTTGAAGCTCATTAATTAGGGGATGCCATTATTTTTGCAGTTATTTGGCATTTAAACTAATGATTAGACAAATTGATCTGATCCAGTGATGGTTTAAGAGGAAAAGGTCACAGAAAAGTGAAGGGTCACCAGTATGGTAAACATTTTTTTAACAAGGTCTTGCAAAATTTGAAAGGTTGAATTTAAATGTAATCACTTGGGACAGAACAGAGTTGTTTAAGTGCTACATGATAACAATAAATACGATAAAAACTCACAAATAAGTTGTTAACTTATAAAATCTGTGCTATCTTACTGTTGGATATCAAAATGACTGATATGAAACTGTTACGCTAATCATCATGTAATGAATACATGTAACAAATCCATGAAAACTAATTTACCTCGCATGGGCACATATCCACTGGTCAATGATGGCCACGCCTCCATCTTTAAGGAGCTCCAGGTCCTCTTTGGACGACTCGAACCGCACCATGTCGGGCAACAACCTTTTCAGTTCCTTCAGCTCTACAGGATCACATAGATCACACAGGACGTTTTAAGCATTTACAGTGATTGTGATTTTATAGATCTGCTACTACTGCTTAGTAACATTATTACAAATACAAGGTCTTCTTATTGCTGTATTATTAGCGTTACAATACATTGAATTCTTATCTTATTGTGTCAGACCGGATTATTTTTTCCAATTAAAGAAAGAAAGATTTTGATATGACTTTCACAAAATATATTGGACTTTTATTTAAAAATGTTAATCATTAAATCAACTAAAAATGTTGTAGATCAACCTTTAAAACATAACATTCAAGCACTCACACTAATGTTACAAATGCCCTAGGGTCATTTAAATATACATGAAATAGTAAATTGTCTCTCAATATGCTGCTATGTCATTACCGTCCCCATCTGCATCTGTGGCAACAAACACGTAGTTGAGCTTGTGCTTCTTCATTAAACTGCGAATTTTCTTGACTGCCCCCTTTAGGCTGGGTACATCCTCTCTGTGACCCCAGATAAAGTCCTTCCTGCGCAGGTGGACCCCCAAATATGGACCGCCTTTAGCTGACCCCAACTTGGACTGAGGAGAAGAAACAGCAGAACACTGATTATTATTGCTCCAAACTTGATAATCAAAAGGCTGAAACGAATGGTTGTTTTAAGAAATGAGTGACGACAATGTCAATGATAAAAACTGCAGAAAGATACACACAGATGATTTGATGGCAATTTATGCCAGTTTTTCACAACACTTAAGGAGTCCCCTGAAGGGGAAAGTTAACAGCTTTGATATTCAAGAATTATTAATTTCATTATTGGATGGATATTTGATAGCCTATGGCTGAGCAAAGAACTAACAAGATTTCTCGAGATGTTTTTATCTAGTGCTCCAAACCAAAATAAAATTTGACCGCCATCAGGTTGGACAGTAAGGGGTGTGATGTGGTGGATTTGCTGATGTGATCAGCTCAAAAATTCAAAAATTTCTCAAATGTGTGCCAGCCAGAATCCAAATGATGCAAATACATCCCAGCAAATATTCACATGGTAAATTGTATCATCTGTATATTTCCAAAGCCTTATTTCCATGTAAAATCACACTACCATACCACATATACATTCATATACACTGACTCACTTTCATGCGAGTCCAATCCTCACTATATATGGTGTGGTCTCTGTCATCTGTAGAGTTCAGGTACTTTGCTCTGAAGTCATCTCCTATGAGTCGCAGGTGCTTGGAAAAAACCATACTGCGGCGTGTCTACAACACAGATCAGGTTATGGATAAGATAAGTGCGTCTTTAATTCATGGCTTCAAGATAACTCTTAGACCAGATAGATCAGTGTTAAAGGATAACTTGAACTTGAATTTGAACCAGGGCCCTAGTTTTACATAATTGAAATGACTGCTACAGGTACAAATATTTTTAGAACTAGTCCACTTGGGGCAATTGCACCAGAGAAAAACGCCTATAGCCATTTTATCTCTCAGTTCCAACCTGCCAGACTCCATTGATAAAAACTGTAATTTTATATGGTAGTTGTTGGTCTACCACTGTCTTGATCTTTTAGTTGGTTTGTGTTAATGTGTGACTTTGGTGTTTAAAAGGGTTAAGTCACATCCGACACGATACTTGTGTGAGACACTATAAACACAAACAAACTAACCAATCGAGGGAGCAGTAGAGCAGGCACTCCTGTGTTCTGCAAGGTATAATTACAGTTTTTGTCAAAGGAGTCTGGTGGATTTGAATAGTGTGACGCGACAGCTATTACTGGTTAAACAAAAAGGATCTTACATGTCTGTCTCTGCAGGTAATGTTGTCAGACACTTCGAGTAACAACCTCAGCCTGTCGGTCTCAAAAACAAGTACTTTCAGTATACGTACTTTGCTGTGGCACAGTTGCTGAAAGGATGATATTACAGCCATTGTAGGTCATTTAAAGTGATCTGCTGGATCAGTTCCAAAGCTTTTGAACCTACAGTCTATGGGATGTATATTTCAAGCAAAAATACTACACGATAGTCACTGTGAACTATTTGAAGATTATTCGAACAGTAGTTAAAACATACCAGAATTATCCTTTAACACAGTAAAAAAAAATATTAGAAAAAAACATGTCATCTAATACCAGATACCAGCATGATAAGAAAAGGTATATTATTAGAAACAGTATTTGACTTACATCCCAGTAATCTTTTCCAGCATAGTGGTCATGAAGGAGTGTCTCTGCTCGGTCAAGCATAACTGATCTGCAAAATAATAGGATAGAAGTTAATCCATGTCAGTGTCACCAAGATCTAACACAACAAACTGTATTACCACACTTACATAACAATGAAGTCAGATCATCTTTCAGGAAAAATACAGTAATCAAAGACTCCACTGTACTTTGGCTGTTTTACTTAGAGACTAATAGGCTTGGACACATTTTCACCTATTATCTTTTCAGTTAGCTACACCTGCCATCTAGTGTACAAAGTTGGATTAGTAATCATGAGTAGTTTCATGTTTCATTTGGCTAAATGAGTTAAAGTAAAATGAGCTGCTTTTTCTGGTGCTGTAGCTGTGTTGGAGTAGACACCAAATAGAGGACATTTCACTGTCTCACAGTAATTTTGGGAGTGATTTCACTCTTCACTTCATTCACTTGCATAACATACTCCCATTACCAAATAGCTCTTCTGATATTCAGTCTCATTTTGCCTTACAGTAGAATTTAATTCATCAAAACACAGGCAATTTTCAAAGAGATATACAAATACAGTAGTAGAAGATTTGTAAGACAATTAAAATGGCACTGCAGGTGAAATAATACACTGGCAAGATATTTTACAATTATTATTAAACAACCCTGGTTAAAATTTTTGTATGTGCAACATGCATGTCTGTGTTTTTCAACATTATACACAACATAAGTTCTCACACACACACACTTAACACACTGTAATCTGTCAAATGACTTTCAGTGCTGCATTATGAGTAGAATTAGGTACTGTGTTGAATCAAACATTATTTGCAAAGGTTTAATGATGATCATCAAACTAAACAGAACTTAACACAACCACAAAATTAAAAAGCAATGATATTGATTTATATGCCAAGGACACACTTCACCAACCACAGTGTATGTTTGTGTATAGTGAGTGCATTTTAGACCACCATGTTGCTTTGTACACTCACGTCACTGTGATGTTTTTTTGAAGAACTGGGGCCATGATGGAGGCATGGCCTTGAGCTGATATACATGTTAAATTTCGAGCTCTCGTCTCCTCGTAGCCCCAAAACCAGCCCCTTAGGAAAAAAACAAACAAGATAAATGAGACAGTCGATGATGGATGGAGAGGAGAGAGCTGTGCGAGCAGGAAGATAGAGGTGGGTATCATTAACACAGAATCACTGTGGATGTGATCCATCACTGTCTGAAGACGGTCTACGGAATTATTTTGCTATAATTACAATTCATTTTCGTTGGCACGTTAGCTTAATGAATCTCTTTCATGTGGGAACAACAAGGGCATGATAGAAGAAGTTTGATAATGGCTGGATTCAAGAAAGCCTCAGTGTCATGACAGCTATGGTGGCATAGAGAAGATTGTAATCAATGGTCACGATAAAAAAAAAACATTCCTGGTGTCAGTCTCAAACAATTTACGCAGACACCAGATGAACTCCCCGCCCTTACTTTTCACTGTATGACGAGAATGTTACACATTACATTGCATTGCTACTGCAAATTAGTTGTATATAAATAGTGTTGCTTTACCTGTAGAAGCTGTGTTTATCTTTGGAGTACATCAACTTCTCAATGCACGGCCGCTCATCGACCTTTTCCTCCCACTTCCCATCAGTCCATCCCTCAGCGTAGTTTTGCAATACAAGAACTTGGTCTATGAATGGGCCTCCATTCTCTAGACCCACGGGAGGAACAAAACAAATTCACTTGTCATTTGGCTTCAACAGACTTAAGATGAGCAAAAGAGCACTTGGTTTTAACAGCTGATTAAGAAGTGGTGACGGCGCGTTATGAAAGAGGACGATTAGTATTTATTACAGTAGAAAAAGCTTAAAATATATAAATACTGTGTATTACAAACCATATACAGACGTTAAGCTTTCAATAGGTTCAAATGACAACCTTTAAGAAAATGTAACTCTAGTCAGTCAGTTAAAAGCTCACCAGCGATGAACTCCTCATACTCAATGACAGGCACATTGGTCTGCAGGCTAGTGAGGCTGAAGAACTCTCCCCACGGGATGCGGATCTGGTGGATGTTGGGGCTCTGCCAGTGGTAGAGGCGACCCCATGGGGGAAGCACCAGTACCCAGTCATCCCCTTCCTTTCTCAAAGTCTTCACCAGGGAGGCCATGCGGATATAGACATCTCTCCGCAGATTGAAACCCTCGGGGGGATTCACGTCATACAAAAGGTACCTGAGGTGAAAAAAAGACTCTTAGGTCAGTGAACACAAGAGTGAAGGCTAGCTGCCTTTAAAATGCAATATTCAGTAATAATGCAACCGTGATCCATTTTAAAATGTCAAGCATCAGCCGCGTAAACAAACCAGCGCAATATTTGCCACATTGCAGCTGATACCTTCCAAATTCTTTTTGCCCTCAGACCAGCAGGTAGCCATTATTTTATGCTTTGGCAATATCATTTCAGTTGTAGAATTAGAATGACAAAATGCATAGAGCAAATTCTTGATAAAATTATAGAATATGTTGGTAATGTACGTCCATGACACCGAGAGCACCATCATGCCCAGTTGTTGTGGGGAGAACACCTGCAAGCTGCTGGATCACTTTGTACAACAAATGCTCATGCACAGGTAAAGCTACCAGTAAATAATCTCAAAATCCTATTTAATGTGACACATCAGATCACCTAATTGGTGTTACTGATATTGATTTTTATGAATTTGAACATTTATAGTAATTTATTCTTGATAACTACCATACTTTGTTTTATTAAATCAAACCACACTTAGAAAACACATAATATTATAGTCCTAACCAATATTCATTTTTCAGGCAGACATTTTGACTTTAGGGAAATCGCAGGTGTCATTAATAACATCAACGATGGCTGTACTCCATTTAGGTGAGCCAGCCCCAGGGTTTGTCTAACTGGAGAGGCTTCCTCCAATACTTTATGCAGCAAAGCAATCGTTAAGGTAGTTATACCTGTGATTTTCCTGCAACAGCGAGTTTAAACGTCTGCTATGAAAAAGGCCTATAAACCCCGATTCTCACATTATTGACGACGTTGTAATCAGACCGCTACTCCCGTGATGTAAAGGTCGGGAAAAAGAGATTGTAATAGCTACTATCAAGTGCTGGTTAATGCCGAACTTTGATAAAACACAATCGTGTTCTGAAAATTATAGTAGGGTTTGGGTTTTCAAAGAGTGTATGGCTCTAAAGCTTAGGAACTCGTTAAACTGACAACTTTTTTAATTGAGTTCGGTACACCTTTACCTCTCACTAGCAACACATTCAAGTCTGGCAAACAGGGTAGAAATCTTTACACAACAAGAGTGCAACCTGAAGCTGGAGTTGCCGTACAAACAAAACTTAACGTTAACGACACAGATGTACAAAACAATAGCTGTAAGTTAACTCATTTTACGTTAGTATGGAGTAGCTAGCGTTAGCTAACAGTCACCTAACGGGTTAGTAGACTCACCGTAGATCCCTGGCGGCAGCGATGGGCACTGTAGCCGTGTGGCTTGCACTGAACACACTGTCAGTGTTCACCGTTTCAAATAAGGAAAAAGCGACGAAAATACACAAACTGAATGCGGTAAAAGAATAAAAGGAAGCAATGAACAACACTGATACCTGCACTGCTCTGTGCGCCATATTTCCTCAGAGCCACGCACTTCCGGAAGAGTAAAAGCGTCTGTACAGTTGCCGAGCAACCAGTAATGACGTGAAGCCAGTATTAATTAACCAAAATGTGAAAAGTATTTTGATGGGTTTATATGAGCATGTTGTTGCAATGTCTACATGTGTTTTTAACACAAGTAGTGGTGAATTTTCATAAATGTGATGTCTGAGATTAAAGAAATGTAATATTTGATCAATAGTTTTAGTCAAACTATCCATCTAGATTTTCACTTGAGTTTATTTGTGCAAGATACAGTCAAGAGACTCAAATTCATACAAAATACTTGAAAATTAATGAAAATTAAAACGTTAGGTGAGAGAGGTTACCATTACAATCTTAGTCAGCTTTTTTCACAGTGGATCTTTTGACATGTCACAGTGTGTAAGGATAAGATAAATGATTCAATTAATAATGATTGAATTTAATTTAGATGCTTTGGTTTTAAAGTCCTGCTATTGTCATGGCTTGAATTCAAAAGGAGACTGAACAGGTCTGCTCCCTATCTGTTGCTGAGAACACATCCCTATATGTTGTCCTGGTCGTACGTCACTCCCAGCTGTTTTCTGGCCTCATCCATGACTTCTGCTATCAGGCTGGAGTGAGCCCACGGCATCCCTGGACTCTCCTTCAGTCCTAGAGGAGAACGAGCAAACACAAACGATGATAAGCAAGAGACCCCGCCAAGAGGTAAACCCAGCATGCATCAGGAGCACTGATTGATTATTGGTTATATGTGGACAGGGTCAAGTATAAATAACACCTGTGGTTAATTTTATATTATATTAAATTAAATTATATAGTAAATTAAATATCTTTAGATTTTTTTGACGATTAATTGGTCAAGATAAGTTGTGTTGATTTCACAATTGGACATAACTAATTACTGAAAATATGATTAAATAAAACAGTCCAGATTAATACAGATGAGTTATACAGATTCTACAGCTGTTCTATGTTCACGCACTGGAGCATCTTGTACCTTTCAGCAGACACTGGCGGACCTCCTCTGCTTCAAATCGTAGACCCGTGCTGTTGGTGAAGTTCAGTGGCATGCCAGCCTCTGGCAGGGGGAACTGCATTTCCTTCCCATTCACCTCCAAGCTTGTCGGGCACCACATATGGTGGGGTACCTGATGTGGAAATCAGTCGTGTAACTCGCCCTGCATGAAGTGTTCGAGCCATTCACACAAAGGTCTGACTCTGCATTTTCATTGTGGAGCGTTTCATACAGACAAACAGCCACAGTAATGTGCTCTTGCTTTTTACTGGTTAGTAGTTATAACACAAAAATCAAGTAAGTTTGTTTGTTAGTTAATTAAGCTATTGAGCCCACACAATAAAACTAGTCCTTCACCAGATCTATAAGGTTTTACTGTTTATGTTTTTATGCTGTGCTACATTTACAAGCTTCATTAAAATAATACTAATAATCCAACCAACTATACTACACTACACTATACTATACTATACTGTACTAGGATTCAACTTAACTGGGAAATTTATATACACAGGAGAAACACTGTAGTATCGACTGATATTTTTTTTATATCAAAAACACACTTTTCTATAGTTCCAAATAATCATGCAACACTTTTTTCATACCAGAAAACAAAACTGGGTAAGAAAATAGATTTTGCTATCCCTGCTCACTGTTGTCAGGCATGAGATGTGCTTGGAGCTCAATGCTAACTAACATGAGCATGCCGATGGCTACGGTTCAGATTAATGTCATTAAGCATTAGCATATGAACATTCTTGTGCTATTTAGTCCTGTACGGAGATGTTTGTACTTCTCTTACTGCGTGCTGTACTTCCTATTACCTTGATGGTGCCTTTGGTCCCAGTGACAACAGCTTCACAGGTCAGCATCATGGTGATTGAACAAGTGCAAATGGCCAGTCTGTTTCCTGAGAACTTCAAAACCAAAACTGCTGTTCCATCAACACCTGGGCCAAAGATGTAGAGAGGTCTTTAATAACCCTGGATTCTTAAGTGCCCTGTAGCTTCCTTTATGACGGACCTCAGGATTATGTGTGAGATTAGGCATCAGGGTTTTCAAATGGTGAATATTCAATTAATTAATACAACTTGCCATTTACTATATTTGCTTGATAAATTGACTTCCTTCATACGGTCACCTGTGTCTGTGCAATACCCCGTGGCTTGGATGGACTCGGGCCTCTCGCCATTGAAAACTATGAAGATAAACTGCAGACAATAGATGCCGAGGTCAAGTAGTGCTCCACCTCCCAGCTTCCTGTCAGCCAAGCGAGGGATGTGGGTGAGTGGAGCCCCCAGATCAGCTCTCACCATCTGAACATCACCCACTTCACCCTGACCCAGCAGTCTCCTCACTTCAAGGGATACGGGAAAGAAACGTGTCCAAACTGCCTGAAAAAAGACGCAGAGTGGTTTGAACAGATGAATAGTGAACAGAAAATGTGATTTTGGTTTTATTTAGTTACCTCCATAAGAAAGACACTGTTGTCTCGGGCTGCAGTGATGAGTTCCTGTACCTCCCTTGCATTCATGGCCAGGGGCTTCTCAATGAGCACATTCTTTTTGGACTTCATAAAGAGCCTACCAGTGTTCAGATGGTAAGGATGAATGGTGCCAATATAAACCACATCTAGAGAGAGAGGGCAAGATAAACTAGCGTTTTAACATTATTTAATGCTTCACTAATCCAAGTAGGGAAAGTCCATTAGAGATTAGTATTCTGGGAGCTGGATGAGATTCCATGCTGGCCTAAAGACATCACAGAGAAGCACAGTTTCTAAATAAAGCTAGACCAAAACATTCTGCCATATGCTGACAGAAGAACCCACCAATGTCTGGATCGTTTGCCAGCTCATCATAACTTCCATATGCTCGCGGGATGTTGTGCTTCTTGGCAAAATCTTCAGCATGCTGCAGATCCCTCGCTGCAACAGCCACGATCTGAGGATGAACAAAGCGTTATGGTGAAAGCACCATTGACGTGCAGTGATTTAGATCAAATAAATATTTAACAAACTTTGAATACTAATGACACTGAGCATAAATCTGTCACTTCATGAAATAACTACTTGACTGATGAGTCAAGCAACAACCTTAGCAGATCTCGCCATAAAGTACCCCACATACTTTAGGATTTACTGATACGTTAATGTGCTCCCTGCTAAGTGAGGCTAATAAAAGTACAGCCCTTGTACCCTATGTTGACAGAAGTGTGCTGGACTTAAGGGCTGACAGTGGGGGAGCTGAACATCACAGCATCTGATCGGTGCTCCTGGCTGTGGCCAACTTATAGCTGTGAAACTGTTTTCTGTTGTAAAGTAGCACTGCAGAGTAAAAGCAGAGTCATCCTCCTCACTTATACCCTGGTAGCTTCCCAGTGCAGCCAGTCTGGTATTTACTTTGCTCAGTGCTGCAATAATAATGAGGTAGGGGCAAACAGATTATTAGTCTAGACTAATGGAGAAAGTTATTTGTCTTGTACAATTTCTGTATATAGCTTTGCAAATACATATAGCAAATACTCTTAGCCTTAACATCAGAGTTTATGATTAATTATTTACTTCCTTAGTGACGTAACTCATTCACAAAGAGTACACATTTGCAGATTTTAGGTGTCGTCGGGTGTCTACGTTACATTATCTGAAGTAAACTTTGTTTAACTTTACCTCGTGGTCTTCAGGAGTCAGAGTCCGTAAGGCAACCGAGAAGTCATGACTGATTTTACCTGCACTGCAGATTCCCCAGCGAGTTGCCATTGTAAACTAAAGCCACAGCAAGTTTGCTCCTCTTCTTCTGATGACCTTTGAGACAGACTGGACGCAGCAGAGGCCTGTTGCTGCCCTCTACAGGCCATTTGTAGATCTCCGGCAAAACTGTTGCAATGTGATCGTGCAAGTAAAGCCTGTCTGAGTTTGAAAGTGAATTTGAATGAGTCAAATCCAGTGCGTTGGAGAAAAATGATTACAGCCCTGAGTGAGTTGACCTCTGCAACCTCAATCAGCTCCACTAAAGAGCGCCTCCACACTGGACATGTACTACATGGAATAATCAATCAGTCAAACATTCACTGCTGCAAAAAGAGCTGTTCGGACGTTTCCCAGCAGTTTTTAAAATCCGTTCTAACACATGCATGTTAGGCAGTATAAGCAGTATTATTACTATTGCTTGTCTGTTCTATGGTAAAGTACATAGTCCACTCCCAATGAGGACGTTGCATAAAAGATTTGGTATTTCGTAACATTCAGCCTTGATGTCTCAGGTGTTATGTGGTCCAAAGGAATTTCTCATACTAAATTGCATGTGGAACCAGTTCTGGAAATCAGTTCCCTCTCAGTTTAAATGGTTTCACAAGCTGGATTTGACTGGATTCTAGTGGCTCAGCTATAAACCTACAAAACATTACAACTAGCCCAGCACTGTGGGTATGAGGTACAAATAATAGAAATTGTAAGTGCTGGTGCACAAATGCTCAACGTACATGTGACCATAATTCATAACTGATTCAATAACCTCATGCACTAAGTGAATAAATAAGTCATTTGATGTAAAGTTAGATAGTTCAAACGTAATTCACAATGTGATAAAATTGATTTGTTTCATACAGTACGGGAATATACTGACGCATATCAGGCAGAAATAAGATAGTCCATTGTGTTTCGTTATTTTTTTAGTTTTTGTTTCTGAAGTGGAACTAATGTTCTCTTTGTGGCATCCCTACTACGGAATTAATTGATGGACTGTCCAACGTAAGTGAATGTCTCACGAGGCTCTGCTACATTGCTTAATTATTGACGTCTGAAGCTAAAGCAGATTGTTGAAGAGACTTTCAAGAACTTAAGAACCTCTTTTCATGACAAGCAGCCAACAAGTTCTCACAGTGTTATGGCGTGATGGTGACAGCGTGACTAAGGTGTGGATGCATCAGAGAAATATGAGCTGTCCAAGCAATAAATGCTGTTTCAAAGAACCGACCTGTGTTTGTGTTGTCGTGATGAGAGCTACAGAAATTAGATAGTGGAAGAGAATGCAAGACGTAATGCAAATTATACATTAAATGTTTCATTATCCACAGAAAAAAGAAGGATTCATCAAAAAATAAAACGGGCACTATATTTGGGGGGTGTGATTTATTCAGATACAACAAACTTCAAACTTACAAAAATCAGGTTATTGCACATTGTTCTGTTTCTTAAGAACAAAAATCAACAAACCGGTAGGCTATACACTGCCATAAAATCATGATTCTCAACAAACATAACTTCACAGGTTGGTAGAGTTGAATTTAAAAATGGTCAATTTAAATAATAAAGCAAATATTACTAAATTTGAAAACAAGATGGAAAATATGTTCTTTTTCTTAAATAGACCAATTTTGTCCCTGAAAATAACAAACAAATGACAGCTAAACCTGTTTAATACTCCTCTCCTTCCTCATCCTCTTCAAATGAGTCGATCCCAACCTCTTCATAATCCTTCTCCAGAGCAGCCATGTCCTCCCTGGCCTCTGAGAACTCTCCCTCCTCCATGCCCTCCCCAACATACCAGTGGACAAAGGCTCTCTTGGCATACATGAGGTCAAACTTGTGGTCGAGACGGGCCCAGGCCTCAGCGATGGCTGTGGTGTTGCTCAGCATGCACACGGCTCTTTGCACCTTGGCCAGGTCTCCTCCAGGAACCACAGTTGGAGGCTGATAGTTGATGCCCACCTTGAAACCTGTGGGGCACCAGTCCACAAACTGGATGGAGCGCTTGGTCTTAATGGCAGCGATGGCCACATTAACATCTTTTGGCACCACATCACCACGATACAGCAGACAGCAGGCCATGTATTTACCATGACGGGGATCACACTTCACCATCTGATTGGCTGGTTCGAAGCAGGCGTTTGTGATCTCAGCAACAGAGAGCTGCTCATGATAGGCTTTCTCAGCAGAGATGACCGGGGCGTAGGTGGCCAGAGGGAAGTGGATACGAGGGTAGGGCACCAGGTTGGTCTGGAACTCTGTCAGGTCAACATTCAGGGCTCCATCAAAACGAAGCGAGGCTGTGATTGAAGACACAATCTGGCTGATAAGGCGGTTGAGGTTGGTATACGATGGGCGTTCAATATCGAGATTCCTGCGGCAGATGTCATAGATGGCCTCGTTGTCCACCATGAAGGCACAGTCGGAGTGCTCCAGGGTGGTGTGGGTGGTCAGGATGGAGTTGTATGGCTCCACCACAGCTGTGGAGACCTGGGGGGCTGGGTAGATGGCAAACTCAAGCTTTGACTTTTTACCAAAGTCAACAGAGAGTCTCTCCATCAGCAGGGAGGTGAAACCAGAGCCAGTTCCTCCACCAAAAGAGTGGAAGACCAGGAAACCTTGGAGACCAGTGCACTGATCAGCCTAAAGATACAGACAGAAACACTTACAAAGACTGGAAAATAACAACAAGAAGTAAAGCAATGCTTTATATAATGTTTATCCATGGTTATACACAAACAAACTCAACATCCTCAGGACACAAAAATGTTCCCCACAAGTTTGCAGGAGCAGACGCTTCAAGTTCCTTTTCTGCATTGTTGTGTCACCTGAAAAATCATCATGCAGCTAGCAGGCGCTACAGCATGAAAGGGAAACCTGAGATCTTCTGTTGGGGTTCACTTCCACTCTGAGCCACCAGGAAGCTCCAGCTGAACATCCATATATTAACACTTTGTCACCTCTTCTTTCAGACACACATTCCAACATCTATGTTTTCTTTTTTTTTTTTCCCTTTCTTCTCTGCAGTTACTACAGCAGTGTGTTTCCCCAAAAATCTTGTTTACTGCTGTGGTCATGGAAATGCTCCAAGTAGCTCTATATGGCCCCCTTTAGGGCTGCTGTTTGTTACCTCCACTGATGCCTAAGAACATATGTTGAGTATGTTCACCAGAGATGCGCATGTGTACTAACTGGGCCGGACGTTGTCGTTTGCACTTGCATATTTGTGTGGTTTCTGCCATTAGTGCAAGTATACTGTATGTGCAAATCTCAGTCTTCAGTGTATGGATTCATGAAATAAGCTGACTGTGTGGATCACAGTTAGAGGGCAAAATCAGTGTGAACATGACCGAGTGCCTTACCAGTTTGCGGATTCGGTCCAGTACAGAGTCAATGATCTCTTTGCCGATGGTGTAGTGTCCACGGGCGTAGTTGTTGGCAGCATCTTCCTTTCCTGAGATCAGCTGTTCAGGGTGAAAGAGCTGACGGTATGTTCCTGTGCGCACCTCATCTGTGAAAGGAACAATCGAAAAAAATGTGAAACTTCTGGAATTTCTCATTTATGACGGTGTGAACGGATGTTCCTTCTTTACACATAGGAGGTCATGTTCAGGTCACAGGGTTGCCTTCAGGACAACAGTAAAACAGTTGGAGAAGCCTCATCTCCATTTTGGAGCAAAGTTTAGCTGTCTGATTGTTTGGAAAGACTGGCACCCTACAAATAAGGAGCAAAGCTCTGTCACTGAAGTGACCAAGGTTACAGGCGATAGCTGTGCTGTGCTCCAGACATTGCAAGATGGACTCTGTCTCTTCTTAAAGAAACCTGGAAAGCTGGAGATTCATACAACGTGATCTGGGCTAACAGGGATGGTCATAGTTCCTGGTTTAGAAACCAGGGAACCAACAGACTATTCACACATATTTGTGGCATGCAGTGATTTGAGCACGACTAGCAAAGGTTAAAACACTGATCACAGGAAGCAACCTTCAGAATTGAGGTGTTGTTCGTAATTTCTCTGTTCTCCTTGGCTAAGCGTCAATAAACATTTGTGCATAACACGTTGAAGCCTGCAGGAAACTTTTCTTCACAGCAGCTTCAACGATTTCCATCACAACAAGCTTCACATCATAAACACTACTGACCAATGACAGTGGGTTCCAGATCAACAAAGATGGCTCTGGGGACGTACTTCCCAGCCCCAGTCTCACTGAAGAAGGTGGTGAAGGAGTCGTCGTGTCCACCCACAGGCTTGCGGCTGGGCATCTGGCCGTCTGGCTGGATGCCGTGTTCCAGACAGTAGAGCTCCCAGCAGGTGTTCCCCATCTGGACACCAGCCTGGCCTACATGGACAGAGATGCATTCACGCTGGAAGAGAAGAAGAGAAGTTGAAAACAATGAGCAAGGAAAAGAAGAGATAGGAGAGATAAATACAGAAGAGGCAAGATTAAGTGGCAATGGTATAAGGGAAATTATTCTAAAATCTTAGTTAGTGTGTGCTCTTTTCCATTGAGTTGAATGACCTTTAAAGATAGCTAAAGTGGATTTTACTTTGCAGATTATTTGCACACATATTATAGGTTGTAGGGATCCAATGGAGTAATTTAAAAACTCTGCCACTAGGTGGAAGCAACGAGTTAAGGGGAGAAATAAGGTTAAACTTGAGCAACAGGCAAAACAGAATTGCTGCAGCTGTCACTGGATCTCATGTGACTGTCCATGAGCTGAAATGGAGGCCGAGTTCAGTGAACTACTAAGCATTTAACATTTGTAGTAGGAAGATGGCCCAAATAAAAATATACCACTGATGGAAAGACCGAAAGATACTTAAACTAAACAGTGTTGTGTTTGCTCTCTATGTTGAAAGCAGTGAACGAAAAAACAGCTAACACTCATCAGGTACTTCGGTATGTCTGGTTTATGGCAAAGCCAGCAAACTGTCTGGTTAGTATATTCCTCCAACAGTTTAAATGATTTCACAGAATCGAACCATTAATAAACAGCCTGAAAATTGCTAAAATTCAGTATGCTCAATATACAATACAAACCAGAGAAAGTCAAGGAAATATTCAGATTTGAAAAGATGCAATGAGGAGCATTTGATTGTTTAATTATTACTTGATTGTGAAACTTATTGTCAGTTTCCTGTTGATCACCTAAATTATGTGTCGACTTTTGTAGAAAGTAGCTTAGGTACGAGAAGCCCCTTTTTCTTTAGGACTTAGGTGAAATAAATCTGTGTTTGGATTTTGAATTTAAACAGGTAAGCACAGTAAAACCATTCTTCTTTTACTTTGTTCCACATAACACAACAGTGACAGCCTTTAACTAAACTATATATCCCCACCTTGCCTCATGTCAAGCTGCTATTTTCAGTCCACCAACATTTCCCTTCTCAATGATCAGAGAGACCAAAGTGCTGGTGGGTGAGGGATGGGCTGCAGTGGAGCTGGAGGGTTTTACAGAATCACCTTGTATAATTTTAGAGTCTATAAAATCTCCCTAAATCCCTGTTGATCAACGAGGATTTGGGGATTATAGTCAACACCTCATCATCAGCACCTACCCAAAGCAAAAGGTGACCCTCCCCAGACGGGCCTGCGTTTCCAGGTTAGCAGAGCTCTGCGTAGGCAGCTATTTTAGGTTCCTCATGCTAACCTGACACCTAGCAGTACAGGCTGTTTCAGTAAACACTGACTGGCAGCCCCCAAAATAGTGGTCACTGGTCATGTTTTCTGCAATCTGCAAACAATCACGAGCTTGAGTGAGCAACAGATAATTCAGGGTAGAGGCCAAAACACTCTTAAACTGCCAAACTTATCCTATCCCTAGAATCTGTCAGGGTGTGTCTCAGTATGACGGTTACAAGGGCATGTCTGAGGTTCCACCACACGGACTTGAGATTCCAGTCTTGTTGGTGGCTAAAACTGTGAGTAGAAATAAACAGAGGCGAGGAAAAGTGAATGAGATTGTAAAAGGGAGTACTTCATTTGTTAAAAGCTTTTTCGGGTCAGCAGACATGGGAACTGAGATCCCTTAATATCCCATCGGCACAGTGCATTCTGCCTCTACAACTGGGAAATAGACATAATGCACCATAAAGACAAGGTGAGGATGGATAATGATTTAATCTTGTCCAGACCCAAACTGCCATGTATCTAGTTTATCATATGTTGGCCTGGGACCTCAAGTGCAAAAGCAGACATGTTAAATCATACTTAGTGTCTTTCCATTTTGTGTGTTCACACATTGTTTGAATGCTTCCTTTTATTACTTTGTTTATTCTTTATTTCCTTTTTCATTTGGCCAGTTGCTCTGTCTGACACTGTAGTCTAGACCAGGATGTGTCCACAAAAAGGAGGACTGCTATGATGACCTTCAAGAAAAAAATCTCCCCTTGAAAATACGGCACAAACAGTGAATAAAGCATGTTGTGCTGGAGGAGAGCTGTGCAACATGATTTAAATTTGATGGACTTGCAGTGAAGCTCTCACCAGCACCTGACTGTTTACTGAATACTTTCATGCTTCCTACGTGATCCATTTGCTAAATGAATGCCCTTTCCTCCAGTGCCTTAGATTAAAGGATCAAACTGTTAACTAATGCCCAGAATGCCATGCACTTTGAGCTGGACATTCACAGTCGGGTAAGAACACTATTGATTCTGATTAATAATAAATTCACCTCTTGGTATTTCCAGTGGTGATGCCCCACACTGATTCAGTTGTTGTGGATGAACTTGATAAGCCCTCACTGGCTGAATATTCTACATTTGTGTCCATTCAGGTCTCTGTTGCACCACTGCAAGCAATATACAGTAATCAACTGGCTGTCATGACATTGCCTGAGCACACGCGAGCTCTCAGTGCAAGTCTGTCTCTCTTTGGTGCCACCGGGACATGATCTGATGTGTGTCCGTTGTGGATGTCCATGGATTATACCAATTCTAAATTACAATTACAAAATGACTTGCACATGGAGTGGGCTAGTCATGTGAATTCATTTATATGATCCTTTATGCAGAAATTGTAATTTATTGTTACTGGCCAAGTTAAATAAGAGCTATACAGCTCTTTACCATGGGATTAGTGGAACAACACAGGAAGAAAAATTCTATGGAGCAGCACTATTTGATCAGGGCGGGCACACTGTAGTAGTGTACTCTGTAAACAGTGATACCATTGGGTTTTTTTAAGCAGTGCTGACAATGTTCACATCAAGCTGTGTTTATACTACACTGTGCAAACAGGACACACAAAGGTGTGTGTGTGTGAGTGAGAGAGAGAGAGAGAGAGAGAGAGAGAGAGAGAGAGAGAGAGAGAGATTGCAAGTTCAAAAAGTTATTACAATCAACTTCCCCAATAAAGTTTCCATTCTCGAGGCTGCAAGGTTATCTCTGTTTCTGTCTGCAGAGAGAAGCTAAAGTACCTCTGCTTTCTACTGTATGGCAGTTGAAGAGGCCAAACCACCGTCTGCACTCATTTCATTTGCAGGTACAGTCACTGTCATAACTTCAACATGGCTGCTTGAATTTGGGAGGGAAAACTATCCCTTCCTGCCCTGCAGCATCTGACTTGTTGGATTATGAGAGACACACCTAGATTCTTCACTGACACATGTGAACATGCAACATTACACACGCGCACACACCTCAACTCCTAGTAGTCCAGAATAAGGCATTACAAATGTCCTAAAATGCTGTTTGAATCAAGAATCAAGCAGTTATGTTCCATTAAATCTGAAAAAGTCGACTTTAAATATAATAAAACCATATATTTAGCCATAAAAACACTATCTATCATCTATGTTTAATATCTTTGTCTCTCCTGATGTGCTGAAAATGTGGGCCAATCATTACCGCCTACTCATCCAGGCCAGCAGCCAGAGCGCGGAGTGAAAAGATCTATTTCTGACACAAGTGTCCCGCTGCAGTTGCTGCATCAAACCTTCAATCCGTCACGTTTTCCAAGCGCATTTAAACACTGACGCACAATGTAAAAACAAATCTGCAGAAGAAACATTTACTCAGGCTTGGACAACAAACATACGCAGTGGAGTTTTCTCCCCGACTCAAACTACAAACATAATTACCATTGTGGCTTCGTAGGAGAAAGTCCTTTGAAAGAAAAAAAAAAAAGCAGCTTGTATTCGACCTTAGGTTGTCTTTAACTTCTCACAGCGGCCGTCAATGTGGTCCGAGTGAGTTGTAATGCCAGGTGGGAGAGGAGCTGTCACGCTATATTCAACTACAAACCACTCCCACCTGTCTCCTCGACGTGAACGCGCGCCGTGAACGCGCACGACTCTTTCACTATTTCTCTGTTATTATTATTATCACGCGAATCTACGCAATTCTCGAGCAAACACGACCACTGAGGGGAGTTGTGTTGGGGAAACAGTGTCAGTGCTGTACATAGCACCAATGCTGTTGGACAACAGCTGATCCAACGTGCTTTAAAGCTGCACCAGGTTCACACAATGCACACAGAGACAGCAAAGTCCTGCATCAGCTTCAGCAGCAGGTTAGTTCATGCACCACATGGAAAACCGATTAGAAGTGAGTTTTAAGCAGACTACAGAGAGGTGGAAATGTGTGGCTGGGGAAAGGGAATGTAATGTAGAAAACCCTGTCACCATAACACATCCTGGATTCAGGCATCTGTACGGAAGCCTTTTAGTGCAAAACCTGTAAATGAACAGTGCAAAGCAGGCATTTCTATTGTTGTCTATTGTTTGTGGAGTGTTTTGCCTGGTTAGAGAACAAGCCTGCTTTTAAAGACTGTAACTGTAGTCCTTTTGAATTTGTATTTCATTAATTCATCATTTCCAGACACACTGCTTTGCTGAGAAAACATATCACGAGCCCCTACCTGATCAAACAGCAAAAATCAAATGTGTATAATAATAATTTAGCCTTTTATTTATTAATTTAAGTGATCGATTACATTGCCACAGACTGTTCCATTTATATGCAGGGGTTTCAACATGATGTCCTGCCCTCACTGTCTAATGAAAATGTATGAAGGGAAACACTGATTCTTCTTTCATTAATCATTTTATGCCAGTGTATGCATTTTATTTGACATAACAGTACGTAATTGCATTTGCTGTAATTTGAAAACCCTGTCACTTTAAACTAATTCTGCCCATCCCATCAATTCAAACTTTCACACTGATAACATATAAAATATAGGTTAACTATTTTTAAAAACCTTCACAAGAGCTATGAAGGTATGTATGCACGTGTGTGAATGGGTCACGCCTGCAGTTATTTATCCTGTGGGTGGGAGGGACATGCTGCAAACCAGTCAGTGACACCAACCCACCTCAGACTGCCATTTTACTGGATTTGCTGTCACTGCAGCCATTTGAAGGCTAGAGGTCGTAGTCGCTTCACCATGAGTCACTATATGACTAAACAGTGTGATCAGCAGTCCATGTGAAATCTTAGAGAAGTCTCCAGTTCCACCTTCTGCAAAGTGTTGTTATATTTGTCAGCCTTTAACTACCCCACATTCTCTGTAAATTTTGCCATGTCATATATATATGGTGTGGCATTCTCAATGAAATTGCACATATCTTGCTGAGTTTGCACAACATATCTGTCTCTCATAACCCTAAAATTGTGTATATTATCTCTTTATATAGTTTTTTGTTCTGTTTCCTTTCTTTCCAGCACTAGCATTATCTTGACCCATTAGTGTAAGATTTAATTGTGGGGCATTGGGGACCTATACTCTCACACAAAGGAAGTGGGACAGACCATTAGGACTCTGGCAACACCTATGAGAGCAAAAACACATGAAAGGAGACAACAGAAAGGTGTGTGCTGTCCCAGTACAAAACTTCAGTTCATAGAACATGAACCCGACCTACAGATTTGGTAGAAATGTGTTCACATTTACTTTATTTTGTGTTGTACAGTATTAAAAGGTAAATCATAATAGCTTGAGTTAAAATTATCCCCCTCCTCTCTACAAGATATAAAAACACACTGCAGGTGTGTGGGCACCAATGTAAAATCAAAATGTTTTAATCTGGCATAACATTGCATACTTTGTGTTGAAAGTTTATGTTGTCGACAGCAATCACCTTATGTGTTAGTGGTGAGTCTCACAGCCTCAGGAGTGAAACTGACCTTTTGATGAATAGTGGTGCTGATGACACTGCGGCATCTCCCTTCACTTCCTGGCTGCCACAAACAGGCTAAAAGTCAGTGGCAAATACTTTATGTTTTAACGGTGTTCATCTCATTTTCACTTGATTGAAATCCATCGCTTACTCTGCATGCAGTTAGAAATAAAGATGGTGATGGGATGGAGGAAGTCCTCCTGTCATTTGTGAATGATGAAACCACAGGCTGCCACAGTGTTTATTCTCAAAACAGTAGATTATACTGAATCAACATTCCCATATGGTTTGAACTCTGGTGGTACAGAGGATTCCTGCTGGCCCTGAAAGTGGTTTGACTTGTTTTGAATATAGCAGATCTGAGCGTTTGCCTTTGAGCCATGTCATTGAATGATCGGTTTGGGTTTTCCAGCCAACTGAAACAAGCAGCTCCTCTACTAAACTTATGCTGAGTAGAACTGTGGCCAAGTAAACCATGTAACCTGATAAGTAAATGAGTATGATTTTGTGACTTTTTTACCTAATTTCTGTACCATTTCTGTGAGTGACTGTGAGTTGAATATTGGCAGCTGCTGCTGACTCCATTTCATCAGCTGACGCCTTATGAGACAGTTCACATGTATTCAGTTTCTCTGCACTCCCAAGGGCCTGGAGACCAGGGAAGGAGGAGCCGGTCTCATGTATATTGTTTTGCTTTATAAAGACTGATAGTTCATTTTAACCCAGGAAAGGGGTGTGGGAAAGTGGTGTGCTTGACAAACAATGTATATTATTCAAATAAAATTGTTGTTTACGGTGCCATTGGGATTCAAAAACTGATTTTAAGTGTTTGGAGATTTTGTCTTCCCATAAAAAATGTAGAAGAAATGATCTTGCTTACATTTTATTTGATTATCCACATAAATCCTCTTTAGAAGAACAATAATGAATCTGCTTGAAAATCACTGTCTATTTTTTTTCACATTCTATCTGGTAGCAAACAGCTCTGCTGTCCACTTATTGGAAAAAGTCATGATAATGGCAATTTTACAAAGATACAATATGACACTGAAAAACTCAATAATAGTAAGTAACTGTATTGTTTCTGCCATATATAAATTCCAAATTAGTTTGTACGTTGGGCTAACAGTTCTTTGACAGTGACACACTGAAGCTATTGGACTGTTCGTTAGACTCTGTTGTGATCATAATTGTTCTTAATAAAAACATCAGAGCCACATTAGTATCTGTTCATCAGCTATATCATAAAGTCATGCGATAAAAACTGCAAAGTGAAACTACATTAGGCTACCTTCCCCTTATGTGGGGTTGTGCTTGTGCTTTCTGAAATATGAGGTGCAAATACACACCAGCACAAAACACTCACAGACTCAAACAATGAATAGGGTGGTGACCTCGTTTTGCATTGTGTTTATGTCTGTCAAGCGGATGACCTTATCATGGTCTCATCAGTTGGTTCTCTGATTACAACTCAGATCAAATCACTGCTCGCATCAAGCTGCAGGTATAAAAACACAGAGTAACGTAGTTGTCTCAGCACTGCATCCTCTTACCGATACGTGGACATTGGAGAAGAGAAGTCAACTATGGTAAGATATGGTTTCACAGTAAATACATACTACTGTATCTATTAGCAATTCAGAGGGGTATTTTTTAAGTCTAAGTGTGATGTTGCACATTAAGAGAAAATGGATCTGCTTCTTATCTGCATCAGTCCGTGACAGACTGCGTACAACAGAATATGACGTAGTTCTGTGTAAAATGTGGAAAGTAAACAGATGCCTCTGGTAATGGAACAGCACTGCTCACTCTCTGCAGCGTGAATGTATCTCAATTCATGTGGGCCAAGCTGGGGCTCAGATTGGCAATGCATGTTGGGAGCTGTACTGCCTGGAACATGGGATCCAGCCAGACGGACAGATGCCCAGTGACAAGACTGTTAGAGGAGGAGATGACTCCTTCAACACCTTCTTCAGTGAGACAGGAGCAGGAAAGCATGTTCCCAGAGCCATCTTTGTTGACCTGGAGCCCACTGTCATCGGTCAGTTCCTGTAGTGGTGATATATAAGTGGTGATATATTTCATAGGATTTTTTAATATTTGTATATAGTTTTATTATGTGTATTTGAGACTGGCAGAGGTGGTTTTCTTCATTACCAGAACAAAGTTCTCTTGTGTCACTGTAGAAACATTTTAATACCAAGCTGCTGCTGATTGTGGCTCAACTTTAGGTCAGTAAATCTGTTTGTCAATCTGTTGTATTGCTCTCCAGATGAGGTGCGTACAGGTACTTACCGGCAGCTGTTCCACCCTGAGCAGCTGATTACAGGAAAGGAAGATGCTGCCAACAACTACGCCCGTGGACACTACACTATCGGCAAAGAAATCATTGATGTGGTTCTGGACAGGACTCGTAAACTGGTGAGACAGTCTGAGAGTGCATGTTTCCGACAATGTTTCCCACATTGTTTTGTTTGCTAGACTAAATTATTAAATGCTTTGTGAATTTTTACATTCTCACTGCTACAGGCTGATCAGTGCACTGGCCTGCAGGGATTCCTCATCTTCCACAGCTTTGGAGGAGGCACCGGCTCTGGTTTCACCTCCCTGCTGATGGAGAGACTCTCTGTTGATTATGGTAAAAAGTCAAAGCTTGAGTTTGCCATCTACCCAGCTCCCCAGGTCTCCACAGCAGTGGTGGAGCCATACAACTCCATCCTGACCACCCACACCACCCTGGAGCACTCCGACTGTGCCTTCATGGTGGACAATGAGGCCATCTATGACATCTGCCGCAGGAACCTTGATATCGAGAGGCCAACTTACACCAACCTGAACAGGCTCATTGGCCAGATTGTGTCTTCAATCACAGCCTCGCTTCGTTTTGATGGAGCCCTGAATGTTGACCTGACAGAGTTCCAGACCAACCTGGTGCCCTACCCTCGAATCCACTTCCCTCTGGCCACCTACGCCCCGGTCATCTCTGCTGAGAAGGCCTATCACGAGCAGCTCTCAGTAGCTGACATCACCAACACTTGCTTCGAACCAGCCAATCAGATGGTGAAGTGTGATCCCCGTCATGGTAAATACATGGCCTGCTGTCTGCTGTATCGTGGTGATGTGGTGCCAAAAGATGTCAACTCTGCCATCGCTGCCATTAAGACCAAGCGTTCCATCCAGTTTGTGGACTGGTGCCCCACAGGCTTCAAAGTGGGCATCAACTATCAGCCTCCAACTGTGGTTCCTGGAGGAGACCTGGCCAAGGTGCAGAGAGCCGTGTGCATGCTGAGCAACACCACAGCCATCGCTGAGGCCTGGGCCCGTCTCGACCACAAGTTTGACCTCATGTATGCCAAGAGAGCCTTTGTCCACTGGTATGTTGGGGAGGGCATGGAGGAGGGAGAGTTCTCAGAGGCCAGAGAGGATATGGCTGCTCTGGAGAAGGATTATGAAGAGGTAGGTTCTGACAACATTGGGGAGGAGGATGAAGGAGAGGAATACTGACTTTCTTAAGGTCTGCGTTCAAGCCAAAGTAAATCAATACTCATTTCTGGTTTTAAAATTAGGCATTTAGGTTTTTTTGTAGTGAAGAAAAATGTATAAAATGCATACGTAAACCAACAAAACTACCATTTGGTAAAGAAAATAACACATTTAACACATCTTAGATACCCCTTATAATAAGTTGCACCATGAAGAACCTAAAGGAAAAAAAAGTCTTAAAGCTAGAAAACATGAGGATTACATCTTACAGGAATCATTAGTTCTGGCACTGTGTAAACGCATTGCTTTTGCATTCAAAGAGGAAAAACACTTGCGGCCAAACATATTGTGTTTTGGGCCTTTAAAGATCTCTTCCTTCTACTGTATCAGACTGAGAAACATAGACCAAACCCTCTCTTTTGTGCACCTCCCCCCACCATCCTCTCCCATGTGGAATGTAAGTTATGAAAGGGCTCCTATGTCAGTTTCTATATACCATTCAGCTGTGACTCTGTGAGAGCGAGTGAGAAAATAACTGACTAACTCACTGACTAGTGCTGTTTGTGTAGCTCATACTCAGACAGTGGCCTGCAGCAACAATTGGATCCCAGTTATGCATGAATCACAGCTCTGTGATCCTAAGGGAGCTGTTGAAAAGTTGTACCAAGGAAGTTGTACCCTGCAGAAAACTGGCCTCCGCATTTCTGATCAAGTTTCTGATGTGATGTTTCTCTGTGTATTCTGAATTCACCAGTTAAACTGAAACACTGCATAATGTCATATAATTTCTGTCATCTTGGCTCATTACTTAGAGGGACTCTCACTGCTCACTATTTACTTATTCTACCATTAAAGAAAATAAGTGTTTCACATTTGATGATTACGAATAAAGAGCTTTATACACTTTTCCTGGTTTCACATTGATATTGTGATATTACTCATTGAATGAGTTAATACAGAGGGTGATGTGTGTTGATGAGTGTGGGTGCACATACATGCATTAAATAAGCATCATGATTCTCCAATCCTGCAGTCCTTGTTAAACGCATGTAAGTTGAATATTGAGAAAATCTTCAGGGGTGAACATTTTGCATGCTGCTGGTATATATTTGGATGTAATTAAACAAACTCTGAATAGTCGATCACTGCAAATGGTCACAGCCTCACACACACGCAGATGAGGAAATTTGGGAAAGGTGAGTAAACAAAAGAGGGTTACTTTTGCTTACATAAAGGTCTAAGCCCTAACTGAAAGACAAAGCAAATAAATTTAAGGGCGGATACCATGACAGACAGCAAGTAGAGACTTCCCTCTTTTTTTTTAAACTGCTGGTCCCTCCTGCCAATGAGCTATGCAGCTGCTTGCTGTGGTTTCCTGCCTGCCCCCTCCACATCCTTGCCTATATAAACCCTGATTCTCTCTCTCCTCCGCACTTCTGCCTTGTATCTGAATCCTCAACGTCAGTCGAAGGACAAGCAGGCAAAATGGTGAGTAACTGCTCGGCTGATGACGTAGCCTTGAAATTTCCACTCTCTTTTCCCATCTGTCTCCCTTTGTCTCTGTTTCTTAGTATTAGATGGACTAAACAGCTGACCCTTTTTATTGCTTATAAGGCCTCTGCTGTGCAGTAAAGAAAAACACCCATATCTTATTAGGTGACAGTAGTTTTGAGATTATTTTATGTAATGAAACTTTTTCAGGCATGTCTGTCTAGAATTCAGGGAGAGGAATGCTCTGGGAAGGTTATATATGACTGCATGACTCCATAAGTCATTTCTCTGCTTCAGGACAATCTAGGTCAGATGACAGACACTTTATGAGTTAGTGTGCTTTGTCATTTCCAGGCTTGTTTGATGTACTTAAGCTAGTCATAGACACATTTTACTGAGGAAAAAACAACTGGAGTCTTAATCCTCTGTTTGTTGAGGAATTACAGTAGTCTTGACTAAGGAAGAGTGAACGGGGGAATCGTGGCAGTGGGGGGATGGATAGAAAGAACAGAGAAAAGAGGAGTGGTCTGGCCTCGGCCATATGAGTTAGTTGGCAGCCATTTTGCAGCTGTTAGGAGTTTTAGGTTTTAGAGGGATGTGGGGAGGGAGGGAGGGAGGGACAGAGAGGGGGAGAGGGAGACATCCCTGACTGTTACACAGCACTATGCAGCTGGGCAGGATGGGGGAGGAGAAAAGCACAAAAGGGGAGGAGAAGAGAAAAGGGAGGACATACAGGATGGAGAAGTGGGGGAAGGTTTTCCCATCTTCTTGGGGCATGGCCTTCCTGTCTGTCACAAAGTGCCTCAGTTTGTATGTTCCACTTTTAGAGGGGCAACTCCATAAAACTAGTTCTTAGGAAGAAGGAGGGCTTTCAAAACTGCATTTCACTTGCAGCTATTTCCTGTTCACATTTACTGGATTCTACTGTAGGAACCCGCACTGCAGACTCTGGACTATCTAATAGCTGCTTTCATCTTAACGTTGCTTTTCCCATGGGCACTTTGAGCAGCTAAAAGCCCCGTCACTCTGCTCTAACACAAAATACTCAGCAATCAATATTTCTTTGCCGACTGAGCTGTTTCGTCTCCTAACTGAGCGCAGACATACCAATGACTGTCATTAGACATAAAGTTCAAAGAAGAAAAACATGGGTGCCATAGAACAATAATGAAACAATAATGAAATGCAACAGATGTCTTTATGTTTCTTTGTGCTTTTTATAACTATTACCCTGATAACCACTGAAAAAACTTGTGAGCTGACATACAGTGATGCACACTGTAAAAGTCCCCAATTGTGGATATAGTCAGTGCTGATAGGAGTGATTCATAAGCAGTTGATGTTGGGTCAGGCAATAATTAAAGTTAATACAGTAATACTTCTATTTGGATGGTAAATCAATGTCTGATTACATAGTAGTTGGCAGCCTCCTTTAACCATCCTCTCCTCCATCCTTTATTCAGCGTGAGTGTATCTCTATGCACGTCGGCCAAGCCGGAGCCCAGATGGGCAATGCATGCTGGGAGCTGTACTGCCTGGAACATGGGATCCAGCCAGATGGACAGATGCCCAGTGACAAGACTATTGGAGGGGGAGATGACTCCTTCAACACTTTCTTCAGTGAGACAGGAGCAGGAAAGCATGTTCCCAGAGCCATCTTTGTTGACCTGGAGCCCACTGTCATCGGTCAGTAATATGTATTTAGTGTAAATAAATAACCCTCTATATATCTTTCACAATGAATTAGCCCCTTTTCGACTTCTCCTTACACATCTATTGTTATTTCCATGTCATTTGTTTGATTTTGACTTGTGCTAATCACTAACACCCTTGAACCAAGCTGATGCTTGACAAAGTATAATGTATGTACACTGATGATATTACAACTAAAATGCTTTTTAATAATTAATTACAGTATCTAAAAAAATACAATGTTAACCCATTCATACCTTGTGGACATTAGTTCTTACTCTTGTTTTCAAACATTCCTCTGACAGATGAGGTGCGAACTGGAACATATCGGCAGCTGTTCCACCCTGAGCAGCTGATTACAGGAAAGGAAGATGCTGCCAACAACTACGCCCGTGGACACTACACTATCGGCAAAGAAATCATTGATCTGGTTCTGGACAGGACTCGTAAACTGGTGAGAGTGTAGTTAGTTTGCTAGACAGGTGTGGCAAGCTTGTGATTTCCCTACCCAAGATTTACTGCTCAAAAAAGCACATTTGCCTGAGATGAAGAAGGACTCCAGAAAGACATGGTGACTTTTCATGTGATTTCATACCTTTTGTGACTTTTTTAATTAGATTTTAATTAATCAAACCATATTTTTCTTTCAGGCTGATCAGTGCACTGGCCTGCAGGGATTCCTCATCTTCCACAGCTTTGGAGGAGGCACCGGCTCTGGTTTCACCTCCCTGCTGATGGAGAGACTCTCTGTTGATTACGGAAAGAAATCAAAACTTGAGTTTGCCGTCTACCCAGCTCCACAGGTTTCCACAGCTGTGGTGGAGCCGTACAACTCCATCCTGACCACCCACACCACCCTGGAGCACTCCGACTGTGCCTTCATGGTGGACAATGAGGCCATCTATGACATCTGCCGCAGGAACCTTGATATCGAGAGGCCAACTTACACCAACCTGAACAGGCTCATTGGCCAGATTGTGTCTTCAATCACAGCCTCGCTTCGTTTTGATGGAGCCCTGAATGTTGACCTGACAGAGTTCCAGACCAACCTGGTGCCCTACCCTCGTATCCACTTCCCTCTGGCCACCTACGCCCCGGTCATCTCTGCTGAGAAAGCCTATCATGAGCAGCTCTCAGTCGCTGACATCACCAATGCCTGCTTCGAACCAGCCAATCAGATGGTGAAGTGTGATCCCCGTCATGGTAAATACATGGCCTGCTGTCTGCTGTATCGTGGTGATGTGGTGCCAAAAGATGTCAACTCTGCCATCGCTGCCATTAAGACCAAGCGCACCATCCAGTTTGTGGACTGGTGCCCCACAGGCTTCAAGGTGGGCATCAACTATCAGCCTCCAACTGTGGTTCCTGGAGGAGACCTGGCCAAGGTGCAGAGAGCCGTGTGCATGCTGAGCAACACCACAGCCATCGCTGAGGCCTGGGCCCGTCTAGACCACAAGTTTGACCTCATGTATGCCAAGAGAGCCTTTGTCCACTGGTATGTTGGGGAGGGCATGGAGGAGGGAGAGTTCTCAGAGGCCAGAGAGGACATGGCTGCTCTGGAGAAGGATTATGAAGAGGTTGGCACTGACAGCATGGGAGAGGAGGATGAAGAGGGAGAGGAATATTAAAGGGCCCAACATCATCCGGGCTTCACCATCACGCATCATGAACGTTTCACATTCCCAGCAACATTCTGATAACCTGTGGTGGTGATATGTCAGTATTATCAATAAAAAATTCTCATGAACCTCCTGAATTAATTTGTGAGTAATTTGTCTTGAACTTTTCCACTATAGCTTGGAAGCCCATTGAACAAATATTTTTTTGTAAATTACTACAAGAACATTTGTCGAACACCTCGCTAGCCTGAAGACACGAGGAATACTGTCTACAAAAGGTATGTAGCCAAAATAAAATTATCTGTAGTGCCCAAAGAAATATTTTCATCAAAGTAAACATAGATAATAAATTCTACACATGTCATCATATTTTCTATTTATAGAGGATATTTTTCCAGCAGTGTTTTGCTGGTTCTCAGCTTGCATTCACATGCAGCTCCCATTCTTTTACAAAGGAAATTCCAGCTTTTCTGCCTTTGCCAATTTCCTGCCTTTTTGTCCCATGTTGATGATCAGTCACAAAGTATACAATGGGCTGGGCTGGGCTTTTACCTACAGTTGCTTCTATCAGACACTAGATGGGATCAATGTGACCAGCTACTGTAACTTGTGTAAGTTGGTTTCGACCAAAGACTATAATGAGGTTTCATATTAACCGTATGACTGAGCAGACCAAATAACTGTGGCATTACGTGATAACCTCATCATGTGATCATGACCAAATGAGTCACGCACTGAACTGAAACCTTACTTTCTGGTAAGTTACACATCTCTGGTCTACTCAAAAACAAGTTTATTAAAGCACAATATTCTGCACCTCTATGGACACACTTATCTGTGGTTATAGTCAGTAGTGGAAGTATTCAACTCCTTTACACAAGTGCAGGTTTTAGTAACACAGTGTGAAAATACTCCATAACAGCATAACAGTCATGTATTGAGAACTCTTGCCATTATCAGGTTATTTTCTAGTGCTCTTGTTTATCCAGTTTATTTATTCCCTTTGACTTATAACCATTTCTCATGTGGAAATGTGTGCTGTATTAAATGAAGATCTTTGAATCCCTGGAAATTTACTTTAGGTACCCTGAGTTAAAGTAATTATTTAGCAAAATCACCCCTATCATTATATTATTATATGCAACTATATAATTAGATTACTTTTATTATTATTGCTATTATCATTATTATTACTTAGCTGCCAAATAAATATGGTGGGGTAAAAATAAACTTTAGCACAGTAACCACTGCACTGGTAAAACTAGGAGTGGTTAGCGTGTATCTGCATGTGTTGCATAGCTGTTTTCCAAAAAGATTTTAAACAAATGTGGTTTGCATATCTACCCTGAGTGGCTGCCCATGCTAAGCACGCAGGAGCACCACCTGAAGCTGCATGTTTCGTGCATGTTTTGCATGTTGAGCCACATCGTCGCTCAGCTTCAGGCAGACGTCGGGGCAGGCCCGGTGACGTCACTGGACACTGGCATGTTCTAGAGTTTTATTTGACGGTGACGTAGCTGCGAGCGGCTGTGAGCGTCTGCGAGCTGCATGCTGGGAAAACAGAGCCGAGGGACCGTCTGCTCTGCCGGTGGGGACCGTAGAGTGATAACATTAACGGAGCACTGCAGACACACTGTGCTGTCGGGGAATATCTGTGGAGTGGAGAAGACAGAAGGAGGAGGAGGAGGAGGAGGAGGAGGCGGCGGCTGTCTGTGCGGCTGTCACGAAGACAGAGACAGAGGGGGAGCGCATTCCGGAGGCAGCGCTGTCATAACTAATTGATTGTCAGAGCGGTGGACAGACGGATAAAGTGCTCACTAATTAGGCCGAAAGACGGTAGGTCCTCAGCTTCAGCAACCCGTGACAAGAGGTGGCTGTCCGCAGTCACTACGCCGTGTAGCTACAACTTTACTCTAACAGGGAACATAGCGTTAACCCTAAAGCCAAATAATGTCAGTGGTAACCTCAATGTTAATGTTACCAACTTGAATTCAGACAGCGCCCATGTCTGCATGTGCATCTGCCCTGTATGTAAGTTTTCGTGGGCCTACCGTAATGTCAGCAGCAGTTGTCACTTGCCATGACGCTAGAAATAACAGAGTAATAATACTTGTGTGAGCGCATGGCTGCTCCCGAGGGGGCATAGGAAGTTAAGTTTAGTTATTTTCCCTCAGTTTGGAAGTCCCCTCCAGCCCCGGGACCGAGCGAGTCCACCAGTGATAATGACCTGATAGTTAGCATGTTGAGTCTGACTTACTGTGGCTGTAATACAACTACTGACTGTACCGGGTCTTAATCATTTCTAGGGCACACTTGAACAACATTTTCAGTAACATTTTAACCTCAGTAGCAAATAGATAATATGTGTGCATCCATTTATAGCTAATGTAGCCTGTGCAGGACAAAAAAGGACATTCTCATTGCTTGTGTGCAACAATAACTCCCATTATTAACCCCTACCACCACTCTGATTGGGTTTGAGTTATGGCTGTAGGTATTAAACTGTGATTACAGTATTTATTCTGGTCTAAATCAACATGGATGTCAACAATGTATGGCTCAAAGCTTGTGTGATTCATGATGACTCATTCCTAAAACTAGTGATAGAGTGCAGCTTTAAACAGCCACTCTAGTCAATGCCAATCACACGTCGGCTAAACTTGATATGACTTTGAAAGTGAAATTGCACTTAATTACAGTAGATCAGAACTATCAGAGCTGTTTCAGTTGACTCATTATTTTCAAGCAGCCTGGTCTTAGTTACCTTATGGTTTTTGAAATGTAAATAAACTGACTTCTTGTATTTCATTTGAGCTTTTGAAAAAGCAAAGGATCAGTTCAGATAATTTTCGTTTTCGTGCTATTCGGCTATTTTCGCTTGCTTCAGATTGATTTGGTGGCTGAATGGTTTAGTTGCAGGACTTTCACCCAGCAGCACGGGGTATGAATTCCATCTCAGACCAATAATAAATTACTTTTTAATTTATTTCTTAACGTATATATTTCAGTTTTCTTTTATTATTATCAGTTTTCAGTTGCAGTTTGGTTAGGTCTAGGTACCGAAACCTACGTGGTTAGGCTCAGGAAAAGTGGTTATAAAGAAAAAAACCCAAAACAAATAAGAACATTAAAGGAAATGTACATTAAACACAAAATATCATCTTTCACATACACCTAGGCGTAAATAGCCACATTGCCTTTTTACACTCAGGTGCGAATAGTATTGTTGACTAATGACACTCTGCCTTTCATTTACTGTGAAACAAAAAGGAGATGAAACGGATATTGTTGTAACAAGACACTCATTAACACCTGTCTCATAGGGGTTTTCAATCACTCTGACCGAATAGCTATCTGCTCAGTTTAAAGCTGGGCAGAGCATGCTGGGAACTATGTGATGTCATTACAACAATGTGTAGACGTTGTCCCTAACGGTTGTAGGAAAACTAACAGGATAGTGAGAGAGTTCTGTCTGTACACGTCTACACAGTCCTGAGAAAAGGTCAAAAGAGTTTGTTATATAGAAAGATAAACAACTATGTTTACATTACACATTGCCTTCTTTAGCTATTCCTCAGACAGCTGCTGCTGTATATGCTGCAAATCAAATAATGATCTTCAATGAGCTTAGAACAGTTTCTGTTTTGGATTTTAGGTAATGCCATAGGTAACAAAGTTTCCCACACTCTTAGTTATCAGGCTCTGAATTTAATAAATGCAGAATTTAGCAGAGTTGAGTATATTCTCTAAAAGAAAACTCGGCTGTATCTTCCTTCCAGAGCAGTGTGGTGAGGAGGCAACATGGTGGATTACTATAACATCCTGGGAGTGCCCAAAACAGCCTCTCAGGACGACATCAAGAAGGCGTGAGTATCCTTGCAGTCTCTCTCAAAGTCTTCAAAATGAGCAGTTTCTCAGTTTTATGGGTCTGGATTTTGTTATTCTTAGACGGAATTTGAATTTGATTTCAAAATAAAAACAACAAAAACACAATATGTTATTACACATTGAAACTACACCCATAAATAGAGGTTTGAGAACCACTGGAATGAAAAATATACTCCTCTCTGTAAAGCATCGAGCTTTACAGAGCTGCTGTCTTATTTCATCGTTTGCTGTTGCTGAAGAGAGAGTGTTAGTGCATGTCTTTATCTATATACTGTGTATTTCCTTCTGTGTGTAAGTCAATGTTTGTGTGTGTGTGTGTGTGTGTCGTGCCTTCAGGTACAGGAAACTGGCACTGAAATGGCATCCAGACAAAAATCCAGACAACAAGGACGAAGCAGAGAGAAAGTTCAAAGAAGTGGCTGAGGCCTATGAAGTCCTGTCTGACAGTAAGTCAGGACAGTGTGAAGCTTTACACATATTTATATCAGTCTGCGTGTGTGTGTGCGTGTGGCTGTTGGGGGTTGAGTCATGAATCTGAATCTCTCTGTGATGATGTCATTCTCTTCATAGAGGAACTTCATTCATAAAACCCCTCAGATCCAATCAGTTTTGAATATATTAGTCATATTTTTGATTGACTTCAGTGCATTGGTGTTGGGTGTTCATACAAAAGAAAAAGTGTGAGACATTGATTGGTGTTTATGGGTTTTTATTCCATTAGTTCTTTGTGCTCTGTTCCTCTACAGAGAGTAAGCGTGATGCATATGACAGATATGGAAATGACAGAGTGCGGCACACAGGTAATAAAAATCTGCAGCAATGAGATGTTGAGATATTGATGCATCTGCATCATAGTAATAGTTTGGCGGTGACTTCAAATGGCTACATTTAAAGATTGATAGTGTGTTTTCATTTTTCTCATCATCTCCCTCTTTCCATTTTTCCCTCTCCCTTACACTTTTCATTTCTCCCCATTCTCGTCTTTTCTCCTTTCCTTCCTCCTGTTTACGTTTGCCTCTCCACATTTCCCTTTCCTACCACCTCCCTGTAAATTTCTTTGCACTCACTTTTCCCCATTCTGGCCCCACGGCATGTTTTCCCCCATCCACTTGTCTCTCTCACTCTGTCTCTCTCTCTCTCTGTCGTCCTCCTCCCCCACCTGACCCCGATGAAATAATTTTCCAGGTTCCTCCAGCTCAGACTTTTCGTCAGATTTCCCAGGATTCACCTTCACATTCCGCAGCCCAGATGAGGTGTTCAAAGAGTTTTTTGGTGGCCAAGATCCCTTTGCTAGCTTCTTTGGTAAGTCGCACACAACATATATGTGGGGTTATTTCAGTATATTATGAATTTTTACATCTTTCCATGTTTAGAATTCTATTTAACTCAAAATGAAAATTGTAATTAAAGTAATGATTGGTTAATGGATCCCCTCTGCACACGTTACAGTTTTTTTTTACAATTTCTTACAAGTGTTAACCTATACTTTCTAAACTCTTTCTAAACTAAATACATTTTCTAAACTCTTAGCACAGCAGCACACCAACATCACACAATAAGCCAAATAGTTAATTTTCTGCACAAAAACAACATTTTGCTCATCGAATACTCTATAACTCTATAACTCTACATTTCAAAATGCAAAGGAGCACTACATATGCTGACTCTATCAAAACACAATTGATGGCACTGCAAAAACTGCATCACTTTTATTTTGTTTTAGTTCTACCTGCACACAGTAGACAATATGAAATCTTACATTCCTGTCTTAATCATAAGTGAACACTTGTTAGCAACTGTAAAACAAACTGTGACTTTGGGAGGCTACTTATCCTGCTTTGGGTAAATCTCCCTTTTTCTATTCTTTCACTTGTCAAACAATGATAAATCCACCCAAACAGAAGATCCCATAGTTTGACTAAAGTCAAACTTCTTAGTTAGTTAGTGTCATAAAAACCTGTCATACAGTAATATTACATCATATCACAACAGTACCTTTTTCAATTAATTTGAAGTGTCTTTCTTTTCTCTTTGTCTCATCCAGACGACTTCTCATCCTTTGGAGGCTCGTCTTCTTGCCATGGCCCAAGTCGGTTCTTTTCTTTTCCTTCAACAGGAGGTAAATAATTAAATAGTTTCATAGTAATAGAAGCGCTGACGCTGTGTTGAGGGCGGATTAAACCTGATCGAGAATAGTTCACTGAAATATGAAGGAAGTGCATTTTTCTGTTTGTCTCCATTCAAACTTTCTTTTTGTTCAATAGACAGAAGGCTACAGACATTATACTTCAGTGTAACATGGGAAATATTGTATTATATTAATTTCTTAAACAGCTCCAGTTAAAAGTTTAACCCCTGTTAAATCACTGCAAAATATGAAACTCCATGTTATCATAACAGTGATACTTGTGCTCTTCTCTTCTCTTCTCTTCTGCTTTTTTTCTGATCATCTGTCCGTCTTCAGTTGGATTTACCTCCTTCTCTTCCTTGGGTGGTCTGGATGGGATGGACAGCATGGGCGGTGGGACAAGCAACTTCAAATCAGTTTCTACCTCCACTCGCATCATAAATGGCAAACGCACCACCACCAAGAAGTATGTCATGCTGTCTTTAGCAATGAAAGGTTACCCAACCAGGGAAATGTTATATTTTCAATAACAATATGACTTTTTATCCCCAACGGGACACATGGATGTGGTTTGCTTTATAGAGCAAGGCGCAAAGGCATTAAAGTGAAATAGTACCAGTACTCATGCTTGTACCATTTGATTTTCCAACACTTTGTTAATATACTTGATGTAACAAACCTTAGTAAAACTAGGTTGAAACTAACATTAACAGGGCCACCAACATATTCTTACTTTGTTAGTTTTTTATCTTGCTGACGCTGTGAAGGCATTTTGCATGTAGTTGCCATTTAACTGCAAACCTGAATATACAAAACAATTAAGCAAAGTTCTTTCATGTTTTTAATAGTATTAGAATGCTACTGGATATTTGAGTCAGTGCTCTACAGTGTCGTAGAGCAATTATTGTGGCCCTCATAAGTTAATGCTAAAAAACAATGATGGAGGCATGTTGATACCACATTTATCAGTGTATTTGTCTTGTCTACAGGATAAAGGAGAACGGTCAGGAAAGAACAGAGATTGAGGAGGATGGGGTGTTAAAGTGTGTCCTCATTAATGGTACGAGCATCGCCACTGAATTGTGTGAGAAATTTGAGGACCTACAGTCATGGAAAAAATTATTAGACCACCCTTGTTTTCTTCAATTTCTTGTTCATTTTAATGCCTGGTACAACTAAAGGTACATTTGTTTGGACAAATATAATGATAACAACAAAAATAGCTCATAAGAGTTTAATTTAAGAGCTGATATCTAGCCATTTTCCATGGTTTTCTTGATAATAACCAAAATCACTTAAGTTCTTACATCAATAGCTATGGCATTGTACTGCCCAAAACAGTGCTTTTAGGCATTCCATGTTTTCTTTTCTGTCTGTTAGTCACATGATACACACAGGAGTTGGTACTTGATTGCATAACCATTGCTCTCCACCAGCTTCTGACATTGTTCTGCTGTCACAGCAGCCCATTCCTATTGCAAAAAATTCAAACAAATTTGCTTTGTTTTTGGGCTTGTGGTTCTCCATTTTGAGTTTGATGATGTTCCACAGGTTTTCAATTGGATTTAGATATGGTGATTGAGCAGACCAGGCAATTCGAGGCAGGAAAGAGTGGATCAGCTGATGGAAGAAGACTGTTTTCAAGAGTAGCCCTGTACACGACCTGGTTCATTTGCCCTTCACACAATTGCATTTGCCCTGTTCCACCCATACTGAAACAACCCCAGATCATCACCGATCCACCCCCATGTTTTACTGTAGGGGCAAGACAGTCTGGTTTGTAGGCTTCTCCAGGCATCCTCCTAACCAGTAAGTTGGCTGGAGTGGGCATCAACTCAACATTGGATTCATCACTGAAGAGAACCTTAGCCCAATCATCAACAGTCCAATCCTTGTGATCCCTAGCAAAGAGTAACCGGGCCTTCCTCTGCCTTTCGTTGATGAAGGGCTTCTTCTGTGCCCTGTGTGACTTCAGACCAGCTTCAAGAAGTCGGTTTCGAACTGTCCTTGCTGAACAAGTCACATTTCTCGACAGTGCCCACTCATTTTTAAGGTCCCTGGAGGTCTGACGACGATTCCTGACACAGGAACGGATGAGTGCACGGTCCTCTCGTGGGGTAGAAAGACGTTTCCTGCCTCGACCAGCTAGCAATTTGGTAGTACCATGTTCGGCTTGCTTTTTCTTGGTGTAATGAACGGCTGTCTTGGAGATCTTCAGTTTTTTGGCTACCTGTCTCTCACTCATGCCAATTTCCAGCAGTGCCGAGATGGCTGCCTTTGTGGCTTCACATAATTCTTTTGTTTTAGGCATTATGTGAGAGCTGACAACTTCTGAGTTGTGCTACGGCTTGAATGTAAGCAGGAAACCACTCTAGGCCTTTGCACGGGCAGTGCTGCTTATGACATGAAATGGCCTCTTATATACCCTGGGAATACAATTAAGCTTAAGCATGTCAAATAGGACATAAAGTATTATGGAATCAGCTGCATTTTTTGTTGTGTTCATTGTATTCTTCAGGTAATATACCTTTAGTGGTACCAGGCATTAAAATGAACAAGAAATTGAAGAAAACAAGGGTGGTCTAATAATTTTTTCCATGACTGCATGTTATATTTGCTAAGTTCAGTCTTTTAAGCATCCACAATATCTTGAATGGAATCTCACAAATTTACCTTAAAGTGGTACCGAATGCAAAATAAAAGTAATAGATCTAACAAAGACAGGAAGTACACTTGCTTATCAAAAAGAGAATCTTTGAATCCATTGTAGTAGCATAGTTTTCGAGACATATGTTGCTGTGTGTGTTGTTCCCAGGTGTGGAGGATGAAATGGCCCTTGCGCTTGAGCTGAGCCGACGAGACGGACAGCACCGTCAGTCACAGAAGCCACAAATCCAGACCAGGTCACCTGCTGAGTCTGACAGGTCCCGCTCCAGCCCTTACGCTGCAGCCACGCATCGGTCATTTAGCTCCGCCCCCTTCTACCACTACGGGGTTGCAGGAGGCAGCGAGGATGATGAAGATGATGAAGACCTGCAGATGGCTTTGGCATGCAGCCTGTCAGAAATTGAAGCCCAGCAGAGAGCAGCTGCTACCGACTTCATATCAGGTGCTTTGGGTGGGGTCAGAGACAAGTGTGACAAAACTGGTGGCCATAAAGGAGGCAGGGTTATTAAGATTACAAATTTGAAGGTGGCTGGTAGTGAGAAGGTTGTTGTAGTGGAGAAAGATGAAGGGGGGGAATTTAAAATGGGCCTTGGGCCTGGAGGTAGGTGGGAAAAGGAGGGAAATGGAACCAAGGCGCCAGACCTCTCTCCCGAGTCACCCTCAACTGCCGACACTACGCCAGTAAGCCAGTGCAGTGGAGAAGAGTTTGAACCTGCAGGAAAGAGCAGTCAGAGCAGTGTGAAAAAGAAAAAGAAGTGCGGGTGTATTGTGTGCTAATGCAGTGTGTTTGTGTGTACATTTGGGATGCCTTATTCTTTACACTTACTTCAGTGTCGTGCCTATAGCCAGACTCTAATTTCACACTCTTAATTTGAGGCAGAGCATCAACTGATGACAAAACGTCTCAGTCTTAACTCCGGTAAAAGATACACTAAGTGAGCTTTGACTGGATTTGTGGTGTCTTGCTGGCTTTCTTTGTTGATTGCCAATCCAGACATTTATGTAATTTGCTATACAGCTCAAAGTTAAAGTTGTTCTGTTTCTGTTTCTATGTCTGCGAATCAGAACAGGTAATTGATAGGTAAATTGACAGGTAATTGAAATAAAACTCTGAGTGTATGTAGATTTGCCAAATATTTACACAAAGACTGAAAAAAGTTTGATTAAGAGAGATCTAGATGAAGGTTTTAAAGTTGATTTAAATCCCAGGGCAGACTGTTGTTTGGGTGTGTTTTTCTGGGTGTGTGTGTGAGTATGTGTGTGTGTTTGGGTCAGTTGAGACTCTGCCATAGAATTTTCTCATTGCGACTATCTGGCAAAGGGAACGAACGAGAGCTGTGTCACACTCAGTCTGAAACAATAGACAGAAATCCAAAGTAGGCCACAGAGTTTTCTATGGTGATATTCACCGTGACATAAAAATTAGTTACATCCAAAAAAAACTGTGTTTACTGGTCATCTGACAATAATTTGTAGGAAGTGTATAGTTCAAGCACACGCTCACACACTCACACAAATGCAAATACCTTGTAAATACAGCCAGGCTTCTCGAGAATTGAGAGACATCAGCCAAAGTTTTACACTGTTGGAAAGTTGCAATAGTAATGAATTCATAAAATGACTAAAATATCATTACCATATTTGGTCATATTATAGATGGGGATTTTACAGTGAAGAATGTGTACAGTACTGTAACTGATTTTAAATCACAGTTACAAATAATCATTTTGGTGCCTTTGCATGGTTTGGCCACTTTGTTGTGTGCTTATTTGCTTCCGTTACCACTGCACATGTGCCAAATCAGTAAAACAAATGTATTTCAAGCAAAGCAAATGTATTGTAGTTGACAAGCTGAATGGGGTGTTTGTGATTTTGGATTATCTTTTTCTGTCAGCACTAGCTTTTTCTAACAGAGGAAAATGGCAAAGGTATACATTAGTGATTGGGAGTGTTGCCATGTGGTCGTAGAGTGAGAGTGATCACATTTAACTGCATCATGTTGGCTGTGCAAGTGTTTAAAAAATGGAGCTCCATCACCAAGTCAATGTTAGGTGTTGTTAGGTTTGGTGTAGGGGAGATACTTTAGCTGCATTTTCCTTCTATCAGCATCTGTTGACTAAGTGCCTCTGGGCAAAACACTTAACCCCACCTGCTCCAGTTTAGCTGCTTAGTGTGTCAAATTTCACAGGCTGTTGTCCCACGGGGCGTCTCCATAATCCTGCCTCCACTGGCACTGACTTTTACAGAGGCCTCGAGGGCCAAGCCAGAAAAAAAAAAACATCTGGTGATGCATTTTTTTTCCCCTTGTGTGTTTATGACTTAAGAGCAGGTGATAAAAAGGTTTTGCCAAGATAATCGTCCTTTATTTCTTGTTTTCATCTGTAAAAACCAGCAGAAAAATTGCATAAATATTTTGTTGTTGTTTTCTTCTTTTTTTTGTTGCAGTTACTCAGTTCTAAGTAAGACTAGTGGAGTTTAATAGATACCTTGTGGTGGCTCTGTTGGCAGAGCTTTTAGCTATCAATCACTCTTTTGATATGCAAGATGCACTCTTGTGGCAAAAAATAGTATTACAACAACAAACACTTCAAATTTAGCCTAAAAAGACTTTTTTCTAAAAGAAAAAAATATATTTTATTTAATAATATTTAATGTTTCTTCTGCAAAAAAAAAATCCACAGCTGTACACACGTTCATAGTGGAATACTAGGAACAAAAATGTGATATTTTCTTTATATGTGAAATAAGGTTGGAAGTCATTACTAGTGCCAGCAGTGTCTAATTACATGCCTGTCTTAATAAGTACTTTATTACAGGCAGTGTCCATTCCCCTGCTCTTCTTTAACACTGCTCATAGAGGACAATATCGTCGTTATTTGTTTGTCATATGTTTTTCATGCTTGATTTATTTAACACTGCATGAGTTTTGCTTTCACGTTTAAGGATACCTATCATTACTGGCAAAAATCTGAGCAACATTGTCATAACATATCTTCAGTTTGAACAAATTCAAATCATTTTGACTCATTGACTCTGAGCTGTTTATCCTTTCTGCTCTCCAAACTGATTTTGCGTGTGGAAAGGGAATGAGAGATAAAGCAGCGGCAGAGGGTCTCTCTTATGAATATACATCTGCCTGTATTATTTGTACTACGTGTGTTTTCGTCCATGTTATTTTTATTTTCAGATTGTTAAAAAGGAAATAACAAATAAAGACTAAGATGAAGAGGAGTTGGGATATTGGATTTTTTTCAGAACACGGCAGCACTAGTTATGCACTGTCCACTAATTGTCACTACTTGATTTCATGCTATACTAGTATTACCATTACCACTAAATTAATCAGGATACAGTAATAATAATAGGAAAAATTAGATGAACTGCAGTGAAAGCAGCACACTAACACCTGTGTGTCTATCTTTATGGTAACCATTATCTTGATGCCATGCAGATGTCCTGGTCTGTTTGTGCAGACTGCGTCATAAAAAGCACAAATGTAAAATAGCTCCAGAGCATCATTTTATCTCAGTTTGCTATCAAACATCAATTTTTAACTATTAAAAACTTTTAATGCCTGTCTTGCCTTATCGTGTCGTGTGGTCCTATTTGCTGTAAATACAGTAGATCTCATTGTGACATCACAGAAATAAAACATTAATTTTAAATTCCTAATATGACAATCGCATTATTGTGCTACAATATCAGGACTTAACCTGGATTATGTTGGGTTTTTTTGTCTTACACTTCCTGCTTCCTGTTTCAGAATCAGACTTCGAGGCCTTCACAAGCTAACCTGATTGGCTCATGCTGCTCTGTGCCCTAACCGTGCCCTGAGGTAAAGAACCAAACCAGTTTGAACCTGAAGCACCCTGAAAGTTGTTCACTCATCGCTTCTCCTGTCTCATTAGCCCCAAGTAGATCAGATCGGGTGATGAAGTCCTGCCTTTCTTAGAATCATATTCATAACAAGTGATGCGTCCAGTATTTGCATACTGATAAAGTTTAACATGTCCTTGTACGTCTATTCTTACAGGTCAAAGGTCAATTCCCCATGATGCACTTGTCTCTCTCTGCCCACCATGGCTCCTACCTGCTGAATGACACTTAAAAAAAAGACATAAATGCGTTATTTATATGTATGTATGTGTGTACAGAGTTCATTATTGAGTGAAAGACTGGAAACTTTGTATTTTCAAAACCAAGAAACTAATCTCTGCATTAACTAACTATGTTTCAGCTTGAATTTTGCTTTAAAATGGAAACTGATGAATAAGGCGAATAGAGAAATGCTTCAGAACATATAAGCAATGAAAATAAAGCATTTCCTGCTCTGTATCAGTTGGAAGTAGTTCATCTTTCCAACAGGAGGTGGCAGCAAACAGTTGAGGATAAAATGGCAAAAATGAATTTTGAGGTTGAAGAAAATCTGTTTGACAATATTGTGATCCACTTGTTTTTGGCTCTTCTACCATTGTGACCACAGAGGTACAAGGGGGACTGTCTGAAAAGCCCAAAGTGACAATGGATGCACTATTGATGCATTTTGAATAATACCTGGATTTCAAAAGAGAGGATAAAATATATCAGACAAAAGAACCCGTTTTAAATGTGCCATTTTATCTTTCTTTTTATCTTTTACAAAACAAAAAGCACACCCACTAGATGACAGTCTTTTTTGTTTCTTGCTGCATCACGTCACAAATTTATTCAGGTCAAGTCAAAAATACATTTTTTATAGATATTTTCTATCTGTCTGCTACATGAAATAAACACAATCATCAGCATGAATTATTTACATTAATCACAAGGTCATACAGTGAGTAAGACAATTAAAGAAACAAAGTTACGTAGTGTGCAGGAAGAGAGAGAGAAGATGGTGTGGACTTTATGGTCAATGTTCAGCATCCGCTACAAAAGGACCAGTTCTTAAAGTAAACAATCGTGTCATCAAGGCAAAGACGATCCTCACAAAAAAAAAAAAGAAACTTGCCAGAAATCAACACACACTGGACAGTAGCATACAGTATTCTGGGGGACACGTAACACCACACTCAGAGAGTTAAAATGGGTTGAAACATTACTGGATATCAGCAAAATGGGTGTCTTGGAAATCTGAAGTTTGTGAAGAGATTTCAGTCCCAGAAAATTGTAACATTCAACAGACCAGTAAAACAAAACCCTCAGTGTTGGCGGTAAATCGTCTGTTAACGTTTGATTATCCGGGGTAATTATACCATCATGATGTTCAGTAAAAAGACTGGTGAGGCAAAGATGGCAGTAAGATAGGTAAACAATGTTTCACAGAAGTTTAATCTGTCCTGTCATACTCAGAAGGGGAGTTTGTCTGGATTCACAGAGGCACAGTATAAGCACGTTTTTACTCTTTGCAGTTCACACCTGACGTCCTCATTGTTGTCTAATTAGGTAGAAACATCTGGAAAAAAGAGATCAAATTTGTGCCATAATGTTAAAAAAAACCAATTTGCTCTTGTGTTCATATTTACATCCTGCCATAAATCTTTTAATGCATTTTTCCTAAAATTAAGTTCCAAGAAGTTTTTCAAACCCAGAGAATGACTAGATGATAAAATACTGCATGCTGAAAACAAGAGCAGTAACTGCTCCAAGTGTGGTAGAGCCAATTCTTATTTACAGTGACGGCCAGGCATGCACCACTGGATTTTACAAGTGCATCCTTATGGGTATTTATTTCTGTGTACTTGTGCCATGTCCTCACTGTGTCCTCAGCTGCTGCAGCTCACTGTGGCAGAGCTTTCAAGATGGCATTCACCTCCTCAGCTACCGCTGTCAGCGCAAACTCAAACTGGTCCTGATCGGGGTGAGCAGGGGAGAGAGAGGGGACGGAGGGAGACAGTTGGGTTACGATGGATGTCCACTTTAAAATTGCTCAAACAGTGCAAACACACACACATGCTGATGGTACCTTTGTGCGGACCAGGCCTGGTCTCTGGTCTCTGATGTGCTCCAGTGAGGCTGCGATGTCGATCTCCTTCACTCCTAACAATAGGAACAGTAAGAGCATTATCATCAAAGTTTTTGGAGGTTTGCGGTCATTGTTTTGGTGCTACAGACTCAAAGAGCCTCTTTTCTGAATCCACTGAACCTATAACAAAGGTAGATAAGTGCTTTCTGTGCTTCTATGAGAGGTGTTCAGTGAGTTTGCAGCTCTGATCATTTTAAAAAAATAATACAACTCGGATCAGATCTGTAAATAAAGAAACACAACTAAACAAATTTGTTTAGTTATGATCTGTGAAATGTAGAGTAATCAAAAGACTGTACTAATTCAGTATTACTGCGAGGTGCAATGTGAGCAATTCATGTTCTAATGCTGATCATACATGTTGAAATATCTAAAAACAAACTACATTTTATATTTGTGGTCAACTTACCCTACTAAGCTACTTTGTGGAGCAGCCCCCATAAATGACAAATTAATGTATGCACATCTTAGAGTGGAATAATAATTCAGATGTCATAGAAGCAGAATTATTTGACTACATTGAGTGTATAGCTCCCTCTGTTGTCCACTATAGGTAACACAAGGCAAACTTTAACATGATTCCACCCTCACACTAAAATGCTCAACATCCAAAATGTTCCTTCATCTTCCTTTTGCGCATGTTGGGTCATGCATGGTTTTCATGTCAAAATGTTTAGGTACTAAATTAAATCCCGTGTGTGAGAGAGAGTGACTGACCTTTGGCCATGCGGTTCAGCACCATGTCAATAAGGATGTACGTGCCGGCCCTGCTAGTGCCATCACTGTGGGAGAGACAGAGATAAAAAGGAAGCCATCAGTGCACATGTACTTAAGTGTTTCATATAGTATGCGCCTGCAAATTCTGCTGCTTTACAGAAATCTCATCGGGTGTGTTTATTCTTTACCTGCAGTGAACGATGATTGGGCAGGAGCGGCCTCTGTAACATTTATTCACCTTTCTGAAAAGCGGGAACAAGGAGCAGAAGAGAAAGAAAGGGGAACAAAGAACAGAAAAAAAATGTATTTAATATAATGTAAATCATTTATTATTAACTTCGCGACTTCCCGACTAACCTCGTTCACATATTCAATGAATATGCATAATAAACTTGTCACTAATCAATACATTAATAAATGCATACAGCACAGCTATTAATGTCTCTCATGCAGCTTTAGGTACTTGTCAGCTACAGTTAAATTAAAGGCGATGAGTGGAGAGCAAAATGTAACAAGGCTATGTGAGAGACAAAAACAGTGAGATTAGGAATGATGTAAAGAATGTCTGGAAAGGAAAAACTGCTCGAGGCCGTGGAGGAGAGTGAGATGGTGAAACAGGAGAGAACAGGTGGAGAGGAAGCCACAGATTCACTGTCCCTCTTGCAGTAGCCAGTCACACCTGCCAATGCTCATTTTTGTGACTATGCAACTGGAGCCAGAGTACTAGCTGCAAACCACAAAAATGACACTGGGAGATGTTAAAATGCAAACCTATCAACCTGCACACTGGGGGAGAGGGAGAGAGAGAGAGAGCTGAGGTGATGATGATGGATAGGGTATGAAATGTACAACATGTGGGTTTTAATTGATTATACACCATGCAGAATGACAGCGTAGATAGGAAACGGAGAATAAGATGGATGTGATCAAGGTGTTCAGGAGGATTCAGACCCGCTGATGTGTAAAGGTACCAGTGAGTCACTGCAACATTACACACACACTGATTCATGACCACCTGTTTGCTCCATTCTGTGTTTACTTACTGAAAATGACTGCATCCTGGGGCACATGTTGAAACCAAGGGCACGCGTGTGTGGGTGGTCTGTGTGTGTGTGTGTGTGTGTGTGTGTATGCGTGATTGTTTCATGGTTTTTCCTCACCTGCGGAAGTCGAGCAGCGGCCGTGTGGAGGTGGGGATGCCGTCAGCCGGCCAGCTCAGCAGGTGAAACTGCGTCAGCGTCCTGGTCTCCTGCGTCTGGACGTTCTTAAGGTAAAAGCTACGAACCAGGAAGTCCTTACACCAGATGTGCTCTGACACCAGGTTCACCTGATGCACACAAAAACAGAGAGGGAGAGGTGGCGGACAGAAAAAGAGACAAAATGGACAGGAGGGCAGAAAAAATGTGACTTGATTGTTGAGGAGAAGTGGTCAGCACACCCAAAAATGTAATGAGGTCTTCATCAGACAAACATTAACCTAAAGCAGGCTGTGTGCATTGACAAAAATTCAATTATTTGCACTTACAATTAGGAGACTACATGATACAAAACAACATCAATTATTCTATTTTCGCTCTTATCTTAATACTATTTAAAAAAAATATGTGATTACAGATGTGAGGAAAAAAAAAAACAATAAGTGACCTGTGTCTGGCACCAGGGAGAGAGATGTCATCAAAGACGGGGGGAATTTACATTTGCATAATCTGTATTCATAAGGTGGGTCTTAGGTCAAATTCCTCATTTAAACTAAGTTGTAAAGGAATATTGAGTGTATATATTAGAGATCTTGTTTTAAGGAAATGTTTTTTCTCCACATTGCCAGCCTAGTGGTGCACAAAGCCATTGCGGTTTTGGATCAGATTACAGTGAATAAGATAAGTGATATGAGGAGTGCTGCAGGAGATAACACTGTTAATATAAATCAAAGAAAACAGAGCCAATTTTTTCTCTGGCCCTAATTTTCCCCTGTAGAAAAAAATTGAACTTGTAGAAGAAAGTTAGGACCAGATTTATCTGTTAATTCAATCTCATAAGATTCTGTATTTTCAGTGGTTTTTTCTCTCCAAATTTTACGGACTGTGCATCTATGCCTCATATCTGCTGTTTTCACAAATAACCCTGCCTCTCATATACTCCATGCGTGTTTGAACAAAACTATTATGACTGTGTGAAATTAAAGGTTATGAGTTACAACAGGAAATTAACCTCATAGATGTGGTAGAGTGATGAGCCCTCATCAGGCCAGTATCGCTCGCACTGTTTCTCTCCATCTTCCACCAGAGCTGACATCATCACTATCACTGTGCAGCCGTTCTCCCACACCATCTGTGAGTCAGAGGACATGCATGAATTCAGACACACACACACACACACATCATCTGATTGTCACATTAAAATAAATCTGTGACATCTGTAAGTAACGAGGCAGATTTCCTGCAGATGGACTGAATGGCCCAGTGACCTCCTTCATTTTAATATGTCACTGAACAGTCGCCAAATCCATTAAATTGGGAGTGAGACAGAAAAAGAAAGAGGCAGAAAAGGAGAGAAATAACTGAGGGAAGATTGTACTGACCTGCCAGAAATCAGCAACAGTGTGAGGCAGTGGTCCCTGTGTGGCGATATACGCTGGCTGGCGAGGGTCATGATCAAACTATGGATTAAAAAAGAAAAGAAAGAGATCAAAGTTTCTTAGTTTTTTCCCTGTTGGGGATTCTCAAACAGATGTGAGCTACAGCATGGGAGCAATTCTCATACAGTCATGAAGTTATAAATACATGAAACAGTCGCTTAAGGAGCTCAGTATTGTTTGATCTTTCTTTGGCCTCTTGAGCACTACGTAGTGACACTGCATTGATCAACAAAGGAATATGAAAGAAAGCTAACTGCACTGTATAATGGTAATCTGGTTTGATTTTGTGTTTGTGTTCCGATACAGAGAAAAGTTTTTCGCACAGGCCAAAAAACTGAACACAACTGTTAAGACACATCCCATTAGCTACAGAATTCACAGTTCACAGATCCTCTCTCTGTTGTAACAGTTCACCTCTTGCTGTATCTTCATATCATATTAGGCCATAAATCATCATGTAATAAACCACAAATTATAAATATCATCACATGCTATCCACTAAATGTTTTGGACTGTTCGATAGATTCTTACAATGATGCTGGCGTTGATGTAGTCTTGTTTATTTGGGTTTACTTCTGACTTCAGCTTCACGCGAGAGTGATCATCTGTAAAAGAATGAAATGAGAATGAATGAAAAAAAACACTGTGCTGCCAATTTACTGCATACTATACAGATTTAGTCTGGTAAATGACTGATATTGGTGTGTTGCTGTATGTGCATATGTGTTATTCACTAGCAGGCTGATCGATGATTGACATAGACATGATCGGATCAGACACACTGATGTGACACACTGATGTACTGACAGGGGAGGGATTCAGCGTGTCTGTTTTTGTCCATGTTGCTCGGGAGTTGAGCCACAGCGACTGAGCTGGGGTCAGCCTGGTAGGAGCACAAAGCCTCCCATTCCTTCTGAAGGCGATCCTTATTACGCAGGTGATCCTCCATGTATGCCTGACGGAGAGATGACATGCAATTAAAATGTAGGTTAATATCTGCTGAACCAGGAAAAAATGATTTTTCACCAGGAGATTCCTTAACTACACCGGGAAGTACACTTCTCTCTACTCTTGTATAGCAACTCACCAGTATCATGTGACCAGTGGAGATGTCCATGTTAGACTGGGCCGGCTCTTCGCTCCAGGACGGGGTGGAGCTGTGGGTGGACGACGGGCTGTGCTGGGGACCGTCGCTGAACTGGGAGGAAACGCTGCTGACACGGGATGTGTCCGTGCCCCTACGACCTCCAGCGCCCGTGGCTATAGCAGAGCCCACCATGCTCCCAGCCATACAATCCTGGCGGCACAGGGACGATTTGGATGCCATGTGCTGCCGACATAGCTCCTGAATGGAAAATAAGGAGAGAGAGAGAGAGAGAGAGAGAGAGAGAGAGAGAGAGAGAGAGAGAGAGGGGGGTAGAGCTGTAAAACCCAAAGTTGATGAGTTGATAACAGGGCTGCAACAAAACTAATTAACTGTCGGATGAAGCTGACGGGTGTTAATGCTGGTTGATGGAGGGAATAAGGTACGCTAGGTAACAAATGAGATCTGAGGTGCACACAGTATAGATAGATGTGGGCTCACTGAAGTTATAAATACATGAAACAGTCGCTTAAGGAGCTCAGTATTGTTTGATCTTTCTTTGGCCTCTTGAGCACTACGTAGTGACACTGCATTGATCAACAAAGGAATATGAAAGAAAGCTAACTGCACTGTATAATGGTAATCTGGTTTGATTTTGTGTTTGTGTTCCGATACAGAGAAAAGTTTTTCGCACAGGCCAAAAAAGTGAACACAACTGTAAGACACATCCATTAGCTACAGAATTCACAGTTCACAGATCCTCTCTCTGTTGTAACAGTTCACCTCTTGCTGTATCTTCATATCATATTAGGCCATAAATCATCATGTAATAACACTATTTGGCACGCAACCAACTAACAAATGTGTTATAACAGCTTATTAATGCTTTAACCTAAGTAAGTGTTAATAACGTAATCAATAAACGGATTATAAACAATTTATAAATCCTCTATGAGGATAGTCTTATTGTAAAGTGGTACCAAAAAAACAAACAGAGAAAACCTGTGGGAAATTATATAAAATGGCCGTTCCTCAGTCCTGAATCCGCTTATGCTCTCTTACCTGGTAGTCAAAGTGTGTTTCTGCTCCTCCCTCTGGCCCGAGGCCAAGCTTGCCATTGGCCACTTGCTGAGCGTAGTGCCTGAGACAAGCTACAGCCATGGCCAATACCAGCACACCTCCCACAACTGCCATGGAAACGAGGGTGATGACTGTCCCACTGGAGCCTCTGGAAACCCTGGTTACCTGAGGGAGACCCCGCGCATCTGTCCTCTGGGATAAACACATCATAAAGAGTTGTGAGTAACATATGGGCAGCGGAGAGGGAGCACAAAGAAAACTGATTACTTTCTCTGCTTGTTGACATGCACATCAGGTCTTTTGAGGGTAGTCGCCTGCCACCAGGGAATCTGGCCTCATCACTGGAATTCAAAGGTCACTCGTTTCATCACAGCAACACATTTGTTTCTATGTAACTGTACATGACAGAAAGGTGTGCTTGGTGAGAGGCTGATGTTGAGTTTTAAAGACAAAGGTCTGAGAGGTCGAGGTAATACGAACCAGGAAGCTATTAAAAAGACAGCGGTGGCTCCATAGAGATCAGTGAACCACAGTAAGGTACACACCACACATCCACGCTGTGAGGTTTAGTTTGCCATTGTGTCACTTCACCTCTTCTGCCCAGTACAATCGAATTCAACATTGCAGCCACACCATTTTAATCTAAAGCCGATGCGCTGTCCTGTTTTTCCACACACACACACAATGAATCACCACTCCTGTCCACTTAAAATGCCACTCCAAAGAAAAACTGCAACTTTGTCAATAAACTAAATAAACCAAACAGCACTGAGAGAATAAATTAATTTCTTAATCAAGTGCTGCAAATAAACAACATTATGATCTCGTCTGCATCAGAACACCTGAACAAAAACGTGTTTTCCGTTGCCCTCACTTTAATCATATAACCACGTGAGACCTAACACTGCTATAGCATCAACAGCATTTTAATTGGCTCTTGCTATATTATCAGTTCAGAAAGTTGCACGAATTGAATATTATTATGTTAATGAGTTTACATATTCTATATTTACTAGGCGGCTGTTTGAAGTTGTGTTTTTTTCTATGTACATTTGTATGGTGAAGTTACAGTGGCTATGCATTCCAACAGCTGTAGTATCACCACTGTTTATATGTATGTTTATGCATCTTTACCCTTTTGTTGACTAAGAGTATTTAGCCTCTGAGTCATTCATTCATTATAGTTATGTGTGTATGAGTGTGTGTGTCTTAATTTTAATCAAATAAATAAACCTTAACTTAAATTAGTATCTAATTTGTTATTTCCTCTCTAGTATTTAAAAAAATACATACCATACACCATTTTTTCTATTTAACTCAACTATCTAAATGAAAGAAATATGATTTAAATATGAATTTCTTAATTAACTAACCAGAAATGACAAGCACTGCTAATGAGAAAACTTCACTATGGGTGATTTCTCACATCCTGGAGATCACATCAGTGCCACACACACAGTAATGAGGTTAATGACACTTGTGACTGTTGCCATAGCACCTGGGATCTGGGAGCCACAGTGGGGGGTGGGGGATGGAGGAGATGAAGCACCATGGCAACAAGTGAAATGCTGGTTGTTATGAGGTGTTGCCTGGCTGATTTGTTCTGGCCACTTGCCCTCCAGGAGGTACACGCTCACTCACAGAGGTTTACACACACACACAGACACACACACAAACACACACAATATTATAGCAGACAGTGTAGTGGTGGATAGAGAACAAGCTCTAAAGGAGAGATAGATGCACTGCCTTTGTCTGTGCTGTGCTTGTACTCATCTTTCTTACAAAAATCTGAGCTATTTTTTCCTTCTTTCGGTGGTATTTGATGATGGGAGTCAGCTGGGAAAAATAATGCACCGACTGATAAAAATATTAGGGTGAGTCACTAAAAGCTGTGTATTAAACTTAGAAATGCACATGTTTTTGGAGAGTTCTTGTGTAGCACATATTTGTATAAGCTCTTATTTATTATAAATTGTCCACATCTCTACGATTGTGGGGTTACTGCCTAGCTGAGTATCTAAACCATTTTACTGATAACCATTTCATGACACCCATGAGTTATAATAAAGAATCAAGCCACTCTGTAACTACAAAAGAAAGCTGCATTTAAAGTAACACAATTAGACACAATTAGGACGTGGTAGTGAATGTGAACTCATTTGTCAAGCTGGGGTCAATGAATGAACAGGTTTAAGTGACAATGATGATGAATACAGAGGCGTGATTATATCTCTGTTGCTTTGACGACCGGCGGCAATCATGTCACTGACAGGAGTGGTTACAATGTGAATCGTGTGCGTCAAGTACCTCTCCCACGCCGGTCTGTACAATCTTCAGGCCTGTTTCAGACTCCAGGAAATTCTTTTCAGATACTGTTGGGGTGAAAAAAACCTTTTATTACTGGACGTGAGAAAAAAAAACAGAACAAGCACAGACTTCTCACTTGCGTGGGAAGGTAGGTGTCTGTGGTGGGCAGAGGTTGTGTGTCTGTGTGTGTTTATTAGCCTCACCAGCTTTGGCAGCCACCTCTGCAGCCGTCATGTTGCGTTCGTTCTGACGGATACGGAACGTCAGTGCAGGACCCACCACACTGGTAACACAAAACCACAGGGACGCACACACAGGTTGGGTTGTTCAAAACGGTGAAAAAAACATTCTTATTTTTTTGAGTGAAATAGTCAAATGCACACACTGATACACACACACACACACACATAATGGTGGTGTTACCTGATGTTGATGAAGCTGCTGATTGTCAGATGTATCTTATCAGCCAGTAGCTCCAACAGCTTCACTCCGTCGTACAAACTCAGAGGACTATGAAAGAAAAACATCATCATCCTCGTTGTAAACACCATTTTTAATAAATGTCATGTTTGCTGCTCTGTGCTGGCAATCGATATGGCATTTAATGATTTCCCCTATTGCCAGTTCATGACAGTCTTTGGGAATGAGAATAATCATCTTGATAGCGTGCTGACCTCTGGTTGGTGACGATGTACCCATACTCCTCCTTGGCTCCTGTACCTTCGACCAGTGGCAGCCCCTTCTCCTTCAAGCCTTGTCCAGCTTCAGCAGGAGCGGTCTGGGGAGGCTGGGAGGCAGATGTGGGGAGGCTGGCGCTCTTGGCTGCGGGTGTAGCTGGGACTGAGGTGGAGGACGGAGCAGGAGGGGCATCGGGAGGACCTGGAACAGGGCCAGGCTTCTCCGGCTTATGGGACACACTGTCTGTCTTTAACAGCTGCATCTACAGGGGAATGACAGAGGGCCTATCAGTGAAAAGAAGTGTATGATTACTTCTTGTGAACACATGTGACCACGATGTTAACATACCTCCTTGAGCGTGATGAGGTCTTTTTGAATTGGATCTGAGAGAGACAAAGACATAAATATTTTTTAAAACAAATACGACGGCTAAAACACAATTCAGTTGTTAAAGAGTCATATTATAGCTTCATAGTTCCACTTTTACATGTAAAGCAAGGGACAATTAACTCAGTGTTTAAGTGATGATACAACAGACAAATAATCCCCTTACATATAAATTAGAAAAGCATGTATCAACACAGGGGCTTGATTTTGTTTGGCCTGATATTCTGAAGAGTTTATAGGTAAAAAACGTACCTGTTTTGTCTTGGGTCTGCAGCAGCTGCAGAATGAGCGCTAGCTTGTAGAGCTGCTCTTGACTGAGCTCTCTAGGGTCAACACCGTACTTCTGCAGGACTCCTGACATCCTCTGTAGCAGGCCGTCTAACACAGGATAGCAAAGTTAGCATCAGCTTCGCACTGCCGAACTCAGTAATTGGATATTGAATATGCACGCTTTGCAAGTACACCCATAGGGAAAAAATTGCCTCTTTATGATGGAAGATGTCAAGTTCAAGATCAGTTCAAGATGTTCAAGTAAGTTTAAATTCCTTTTCCTCACCGTTGTTTCCAGACAGAGTGCTGACATCCTGAGGAACTTTTTTATTCTGTAGTGTTGGTTGTCTGCCAGCCGTACCAAGTCTTTCCTCTATGGTGTAGTCTTCCACGTAGTCCACGGGTATCTCCAGCTCCAAGTCCTCATAATAAGGCAGGCCTGCTCACAGCAGAGCAGGTTATGTTGGTAAAGAGAATTGTTTAGTTATAATGTACTGTTTAAGAAATAGCTTACAAGAAGCCTCTTTGTCTGTGTTCTTTTGGACTGAAAAATATTTCTGCATGCTTTCTTCTGTGCTGACTGACACTTAAAAGTTCACTCAATAGTTACTTTTTTTTTCTCCATCTTTCATAGCTTTATTCTTGTGTGTTGTATTTTTGAAATTTGAACATGCTGTTTACCTGCAGGAGCCAGTGAAGCGGCCCCTCTGTGGCGGTATGAAGGCTGCGCGGATGCCAGGTAGAGAGACAAGGCTTCCTGTAGCAGCTGCCTGTCACGCTCTCGCTCTCGCTCTCTCTGATTGGCCTGGGACCTTGAAGAGGGACGGGCATAACTGCCTCCTGCCCCAATGACCGATCTCCCTACTTCGTCTTGGTACCTATGCTGGAATTAGGAGGAATATTACGCTGAATAAGTCTTTTGTGCATGCATGCATGTCTGTGTGTGACATCAGATATTTAACTCTATTTCCTATTCCTTATATTTTTTTTTCTATATTTATTTGTTTTCTCTTCTTTAATGAAGCTGCAATTATTTTCTAATAAAGGTTTCGGGGATGATAATAATGTGTGAGTGTGTATGTGTGTGTGTGTGTGTGTACCTGGTGGTATGTGTACGGGTCCATGGAGGCTGTCTGCATGCGTAATGGGGACTGAGGAGGCTCGACAATCATGTAGTCAACATAGTTCCCACCAGGAGGTGTGGAACCAGACTTAGAACTGTGGTGGTGGGGGATGTGCTGTTTGGACCTGGCAACCCAGAGAGAAACAAAGAGAGGATTAGGATGGATACAGAGGGGTTGAAAGGAGGGAGGGATGAAGGAATGGGTCCAAAGGGAAATAAACAGTGAGTTGGAGTGAAATGAATGGATGGATCTGACTCAGTCCTTTGACTCATTAGTGTTGTATAAATGGTTCATTGTAGTGGAGAGCACTTACTGAGACGAATGAGATGAGGAGGAGGACGAGTTTGGCTTATAGGGTTGGGTGGTATGAGGAACTCTCTTCAGCTCCTTTGATAAAATATACTGGGTGATGTCGTCTTGCCAGGAAAGACCTACACACACACACACACACACACACACATACACACAAAAACAGCAATTAAAGAAAACCACAGATGCTGAGAGTGAGAGTGCAAGACTGTAGTGTGTGTGGGAGAGAGAAAGATTCTCTGAAATAATCAATACTATTTCTTATAGAAGTTGTGCAGAAGTGCTCGTATTATGAATGGATCTCTGCCTGTATTCATAAAGTGCTCATAAGACTGAAACCTGTTGGAAATGTAAATTCTAGGTACAATAATGCAGATAGGATGTGAGGCAAAATCAAATATAATTCATATGAAAACTGTCAAAATGACCATGAAAAATTCACAAAATTACACATAGCTGCATTATCTAAACGTCACTCTAACAGTTTTAGCTTCGTAAAGTTATGCAAGTGATGATTTTCGAATATCTCACCTTGTAGCATGAGCTGTTTGAGGACTTCCTGCATCCTCTTCAGAACAGGAACTGACACCTGGTACTGGACCTGGTCCTGCTTAGAGTTACGACACTGACCAAACAGCCCATCTGGGGTGAACACACAGACACACAAAACTGTAGGAAAAATAAACTTTAACCCCTTTGAGAGTTCTTTTTGATGTGACTCCTGGTCCCAAAGCCAGCACAGTTAACAGACAATAAGAGTTGCCAAAGTAGGACAAAGAACCTGGTGCAAATGACAAAATGAATGACGGCTGAATTCCATTTAACTGCTTGGGTTTTACTGTCCTGGTATTGTGCATGCTGGCTTACTGCAACACTTGAATAGCCATTGTTTATGTTATCAGTAACAGTGACAAGTCAAAATGCCTGCTGTCAAACAGACCCATAGAAAATACAGATCAAATTTAAGAAGGCATTGAGTGAAGTTTTTATTTTCTTTGATTTTGAGGTAAATCTGTGTAGGTTTTACCACAAATAATTTGGTGAAGCTGCCCTTGAGTTAAAGTACTTAGTGATAACCATAATTCTTATGGTAGCCCACACCTCACTAGCCCACAGCAGTGAGTCATAGTTTTGAAGTACAGCCCACACACTTACATTACTTGTCACATTCATTTTGATGAGATTCTGACACTGTGAGTGTGTGTGTGTGTGTGTGTGTGTGTGTGTGCTTTAGAAAAATTTCCAGGCGGTCTCATGGCAACAGAGTTAATTACAGCATTTGCTGAGTATTGTTATCTGTGAACTGGACTCCCATCATGATAATAATTTAATCAACATTTTGAATATCTACAGCACATAAAGAAATGTACCATGTTCTGTGCATTACAGTATATCAGCATCGGCCCACACAATTTCACTCATTCACTCTTCAGCCAGAAACAAGCTGATGTATCATTCTAAGTCAGTACCTGCTGTACGTCTGTATCATTGAACTGCAGTATTTAAGCACTCGTAAACTCCTGACCTACACAGTGCCGTGCTTCGGCATCATAAAGAAAAAAGTTAGGAAGAGAGATGATGCTGAGAATGTTAAATTTCTAACTTTATAGCAAAGCTATCATCATGTGACGCCAAATCACATGAATAAGTCTTTTCATTCTGAAGTCTCAGTCAGTAAAAATGTAGATACTTCTAAAGAAAAAGGTTGTCATCAGACTGCGATGTGATGAGAATAAAGATAAAGCGGAGCATAGTCTGTCCGTATTATTTGGTGCACTGATGAGTCACCACAGTCTTTTAGGCAGGCAAAATCTCACACAGCCCAACCTGCCACAGTGAAACACTGAATTGTTAAACTAACAGAGCAGAGCGGTTTAATATGGCTACATCACTAAATGGCATAGGAAATGATGGCCTATTTTTTTATGATGTATTGAAGAGGAAGTGGACATGTTTTTCCTTCTTGGGTGGGTGGGTATAAAATCAGGTACATTTCTTAGCTTTGTTGTGTTAATGTTATTGCCAAGTTGATCTTTAGTCCAACAACAGATACAGAATATTGAGTGGAGATACAGAAAGACACAGACAGAAACTTGTGCAGCTTTCCCCCACTGAGCACTCAGAAAAGAGACACAGTTTTTCATACATATTTTCCATCCTGGTTAGTCAAACCCAAATTACGAATAGCTGATGATGTGATATGACACAGGATATTGTATCATGGCAATTAATTGCACTGGTAGAGCAGAAAATACGGCAGCTCTTAATCGTGGTGGTGAACTAACTGAAGACAGAGAGAAGAGGGACGTGAGGAGGAGGAATGGAAGATGAATGGAGAGGAGACTGCAAACTGCATGGCTTGATGGGATTGGGACTATTTCTGAAGCTGGAGTTATTTCTGTAGATATTATTTTTGCGCAGGGAACATACAGTATTCAGCTTAGGACGGGGAAACCTGTGAAATGTAAATGAAATGCAATGTTTGGCTCAAACACTAATGCTCGAAATAAATGGCATAAATTTATTCCGATGATAATTATTGGTGCTACATTCTACAGTGGATGAAGGTTGTGTAAGGCCTAAGAAAAGTGTGTGTATTCACAATTAAGTCACGTAATCCAAACTGGGGCGATGAATAAATGTTATACTAGATTGAATATCTTTATTTTTCCAGTTCTAATTGACTTCCATTGAAACCTAAATAACATCAACCCAAAACATTACAACTTACATCTTGCCCATTCCCTTGTATGGACTCAGTCACGACAGACAAACCAAACACTCCTTCCTGGACTGTTACACGCTGACCCCGTGTTGACTACAAGTCAGCACCTCAAGGAGCAGCTGGTTGATAAGATCGGGGCTCTACAGCTGCGCACACAGAACTCAGGTGATAATGTATGACCAGCATTCAGACAGGTTTACAGGCGAGACACCCACAATAACAACAACAACATAAACATGACCTTGGTCCATCCATGCATAAATACTGATTCTTTACGCTGTGTTCCAGAGGTGGGGCTGAAGAACGGCAACGCCAAACCAGCAGAGCCTGATAGACACTTTTAGTATCTTTGAAAGGAAAAAAAACAGAGGAAGATGCCTGTGTCCAACACTGCTCACTCCACTGTCCCTACCAAATGTGTAAAAGACTATGGACATTGACAACCTGCAAGATTTCAAGTCTGCACAGCATGCAGCCAAGTCAGCCTGTCATCCTGTCAAAGACACAAATAAACAACAAACTGCTAAGAGCACCCAAAAGAGTCCGTGCATTCCTTACAGCACACCAAAGTACACAGGACACAAACGATCACTAGCGGCAGGCCGGCAGAAACTAAAGGACTGTACCTACAATAAACCTTGATGTCTGGAGTTTTTTGCTGCAGACATTGAATTCTGTGCTGTGTAGTGAGTGGAAACCATGAGACATCTTTGGAAAATCATTCCTCTGTGGTTCCAGTCTCAGTGCTTTGTGAAAACCCTCCTGGATGCTATAAAATAAGCTCCTAAGTCATTGTCTCATTGCAAAAATGAGACATTACTTTGCCCAGTCAAATAATTTTGTTCAGTTCAAGAGATTTATAGTAGATAATCTTTAGATAATTTAGCAAATAAAGTACCAGCTCTCGGTCATCCAACAAGGAAAATTCTTAATTCACAGGCTAATACTTGTTTCAAGGGGACTGTACTGAACACAGAGGGATATAAATCATTTGGATGAGATGGTGTTACTTCAATTAAAGAAGAGTGTGAATGTTTTCTCTTGATTTCCCTGTTGCTCCTAGTTGTCTCATGCAGTCAAACATCTCCTAAATGAAACTGAGCACCGTAGCTGCTTATTCTTTATGTGTAACGACTCTGGGAGACCTGGACACTGTGGAGGTTATGCTCTCAGTGGACTCAGTTGGACTATATTTTCCTCCCACAAGCTAAAGAACAAGGTAAATCATTATTAGATTTTGAGAGACAGACGCAAACACAAAGGGCTCATTTCGACCAATCTTGACTAAAAACTTTGACGAGTTGTTTTTTCTTTTAATTTTTCAACAGTGTTCCATCCTCAGATCCACAGATGTAAATAAATATAGCACAAATATGTCTGTTTGCTCCTGAGCTGCAAGTACGCTGATCCATTCTGTATTCTGTCCAATGGCTGCGCGTGTGCGTAAGTGCAATTTCCACAGAGAAGTGCGCAAGTGCGTGTCAGTGACTCATCGCTGTATTAGCACAACAACTGAGGGGGTGTCGACCTCACCGTGATGTCAGTGTTACCATGGAGACAGTAGAGCGGGGGAGGGGCTTAGATAAAGATGAGGAAAGGGAGAGGGGCAGGTGACGGAGAGAGACAGACAGTTGGGGCTGAGAGAGGGAAAATCCTTGACTTGTGTTTGTATATTTTCAGACACAGACTTTGTGTCAGCATGCTTCCAGGGACATGTAGTGTGTGTGTGTGTGTGTGTGTGTGTGTGTGTGTGTGAGTGTGTGTGTGTGTGTGCAGCTGTCGGGTTAATAATTCAATATGCTGTCGAAGTACAGAAAGGATTAAGAAAGTAGTCTATATTAAAAGTTTAATGTTGAAGTTCAAGACACAGACCATGTTTGATTGTGTGTCTGTGTGTGTATACATGTGTGTTGTGTGTGCCTGTGTGTGTGTGTGTGTTGTGTATGTGTGTGTTGTGTCTGTGTGTGTGTGTGTGTGTGTGTGTGTGGTGTACTCACCATCCGAGCAGAACTGATCCCTTGTGCACAGTTTTCTCTCAAACAGGCAACCTGAGAAAGAAAGACAAAGAGAAGGCTAACAGGTACTCAGAGTAAAATCCTTCACAGCAATTCCCATGGCAACGGCAGCTTTATTTCGTATTTGGGGAGTTGAAATGAGAGCACAACAAAGTGAGCTTAACCCCGGCTTACTCATCATAATTAACCTCAAATGTACTGCACGGTGGTAACAAAAACACACGCGCCCACAACCTTCACTCTGTCTTTTATATCTAAATGCTGCCATTGACAAAACAAACCTACAATGCACTTATCATTCATAGGACTTTTATATAACTGCACAAGGACGTTTTAAAAGCTCCAAACTGCGTCATTCATTAGCATAAAACATGGAACTTCTCAAAACTTTGAAATACAATACAACTTAATTTTCATTTAGATCTTTTAACGTCCAGCACAGACATCTTGAAAATGTAAATGTATTGTATTTTAACAGCCTATCAGTGTCTCTATTTTGATAAGCAAACTGAGGATAAAATGCTGACCTACATTTTGTGGATGTGAAGTACTCATTAACTAGTTTGGAATCAAACTGGGGACACAAATATAGTGTTGCCATTAGTAACGTTCCACTACTCCTTATTTTAGGGAGGTGAGTAAGCCCTTGGAGGGTACGGCAGTGTGGGGAGGAGCAGGTGGCTGGCGATAGATAGGCTTGTAACAGCAGAATACACATGGATCCATCTTTTCCTCTCATGTCACAGCTCGTTCCTTTTGCCCCAAGAGGAAAATCACCTTTCTGTTGTCAAGTACAAGACAAAAAAAAGTGAATAAATAATGTAAATGTAATGTAAAATTAAATGTAAAAGATGTGAGTAGCTGGTTAGCAGAATGGATGAACTAAATGTTCACCTGAACAAAAAAACTAGAAAAGAGAAGAATAGAAAACTATTTTCTCTGCCTTCAAATGAAGTGACGCAGTACCCAACAGCACTTTCAGTGACTCACCTCTATTTCGTTATGAGAAACAAACACACTGCACACACACAGTGCAAGTGAGCATTTCCGTGATGCCCTCGAAAAACTTTTATCTTAACTATATCTTAGTGATTAGTGAGGACAATTAGTTCAGTTCCCAGGAATTATTTCATTTCAAGTGAAATTATTTGGACCACATCTTAGTCTTAATCTCACACGCAAATTTGAGGACTTCTTAAAAACATCAGTGGAGTATCTGGGAGACCTGGGCTCTCCAATCTGTGGGAAATTTAAGGGAACCTTCATGTGTGGCTGAAATAAGCTCCAGCAAAAACTCACATGGATATTATTGCACTGGGACATAGCCAAGAGATATCTGAGTAATTGTAGCACACAGGGGCTCGCAGGGGGACTGACACACACATCACCACGATGTGAGTAAATGCCAGGCCTAGTCATCAAACGCTGATTGGTTGTCCAGGAAAGGATATCTGGTGGTGTTGGGCCAACAAGTAACACGGAGCAAAAATAAAGAAGCAAATAGTTTATTTTATGGGGTTTAAAGCACATTTCTGTCTTTGGATCTTGTTTTAATTCCACGTGCACTCTTGTTTGGTAAATGCAAACATTGGTTGAAGAGGTTAACATTAAAAGCATGCCTGCAGATCCATGCAAATGTCTGAGAGAGACTAGCAGAAGGTTCATTCTCTGATGATAAAATGCAACAATAGCAAGTGAAAATCCAAGTTTACATCCCCCCAGCAACAACAGTCCAGCTGGTAGCAACAGCAACAAGAACGATTATCATTTAAAAATGGTAAAATATGCACCCTCGCATGGTGAAATAGCAACAAAGGCTCCAAAGAAGCTCATGACGTTGGTGACTTATTATACAGTGTCTGTCATGGCGAAAGGACATCCGCCCTTATGGACATGGCTGGCTGCAGAGATGTCAGCTTTGACAAGAGGATCATACTACTGTGTGTGTGTGTGTGTGTGTGTGACGTACGTATGGACGGATGGTTAATCAAATGAACAGGTGGATGGATGCGTGAAAGAACAGAGACTGAAGCACAGAGACATTAATGGATGAATGGACAAAGGGAAGCAATAGTGGTTACCGGTGTCTCTCCATGGTGCTGAAATCACTGACACTGTCAGAATGGCTTCCCACTGAGCCGCCCATTGTTCACTGTTAGGGTGTTTTTTTTTTTTTAAATGCTTTTGTAATTTCTTGTATGATTTCTCAGTGATGTGTGATTTTTAATGACAAACTGCACAGCAGCAGTTTTCCACCAGCATTTTATATTCGATTTTGCTTGTTTTTACATATGTTTTGATAAACTGGACTTGTATCATGGTTCTACAGTGTTCATAAAAATAGCTTTAGTGACATAACAATACCACAGGCATATTTTGAGGGTTCTTTGAGATATTTAATTTACAGGCACAATGAGCTGCTTTAGATGTCTAAAATAAACAGTAATCAATTGTTTGTCAGCTGTCTAATGCATCGCATTTGGGTTCTTACATGCTAAAAGTGAAGCGATAGAGCTTCAAATAATTCTGCTGACTTACGATAGACAGGGTGTGAGGGAGATGATGGTGTGCTAGAACAAAATTATACCTTCTTGTTTTTCTCAGAGAAAACAACATAATGGCATTTGGCCTTTTTCAGTCTATGTCTAGATTACTCATTAAATTCACTCCATACTTCACAAATGTCAACCTACATTTGGCAGACAGGGTGTTTTTTTCACAGTGAGTATAATGAGGAAAAAGAAATAAAACCTTTCTCTTGGTGGAAGCCTTTAAGGATGGGAGGTGCAACAATGCACTTGTTGCATCAATTTATCAATTACAAATAATGGCAGGCCCATATATCAATCCGCAAAAACATGAAAAATCACTGTCTTTGGCAATAATCAATATGAGATAGTTAAGCTACTAATGCTGCCATTTTTGATGATAAAAACCAAATAATCAGCTGCTACTGCTAATGCCGTTGCCGTCCCTACTGCTGAGAGTGAAATGTGAGTGTCGACCTGTTCAGGTATCAGTGAACACATCTCAAAAATGAAAGAAACTGTTTAACAACTTGTTTTCTTTATCATTTTATTCAATGTAGAAGATATGCGACCAGCAGTATATCGCTTTTAGAGCTGTCTTTGCCGTTTCCTGGAATCACTCTTCAGTGTTTGCATCATATCAAATTTCGTGCCATGTGACTTTCTGTCGCTAATTTCACATTTCAAACAGAATTCTGCTGTCTACTTTTTATCCTGTACTTTGTTAGTCTGTGTGTTATTCCTTTATCCCCAACAGCTGGACTTGGTGGCTGTCTGTCCTACTTCCTCCTGAACTGAAAAGGTTCAAAATAACACCATATGACAGGGAGTGTTGGTGGCAATACAGGGGTCATAATTCCCTAAAATGATATATTATAATATTATATTGTGATTTAAATACTCAGTGGACTCAGTTTTCTCTCTTCCCTATAACTCTGCATCTTTCACTTTCATCTCACTAGACTATCAGCCTCATAGCATATCAGTCAATGGCAAACAATTTACAGTTCAATTCAGCTCATTCTGGATACATAAATACAACCCACTAATCCATCAACACAGGTATCCCTAAATGTAGTCTCTGCTGGATTATTCCAGCACCATGACAGTGATGGCACAGGGGATAAAGGAGCCTTCAGCCGGATGTGATCAACATAAAGTCATCACCCAAACACACACTGGACCTGAAGGAACATTTCCCTAATTTCAGATATGGACTAAACCATCAGCATCAGCAGCATCATCTTACCGTATTTGTCTGACATTCCTGACTTGCACAGGACGGTCACAAGGAGCAGAACTCGCCATGGCTTCAAGTGTTGCATGATCCCCTGAAGCTCCACAGCAGGAGGAGGAGATGCAGAGAAGAAAGATGCGGAGTCCCTTCGCTTTGGTCCCTTTCCCCCTTTTTCAAATCCCCATAATGTTGAAAAGAGCCGCAGCCAGTGTCGAAAGCTCACATTGCACCCAACGAGCCCATGTGACGGAAAAATATAAATAAATGGCTGAAAGAACTAATTCCCCGCGGAAAGGCGGAGGCAGAGGCAGAGACTGGGAGGAGGAGGAGGAGGAGGAGGAGGAGGAGGAGGGACAAGGCTGTGGACATGCAGCCTATAAAGTCGATTCACGACAGCACAGCTGCGGAAATAACGTACAATCTGAAGGAGCAAGGAGCTCTCCGAGGCTGAGGGTATCTGATCGACCTGCAGCGACGTCATCACGGCTATGACACAGAGGAGGAAGGGGGGGGGGGCTGAGTTTCATATTACACCTAACCACAAACGTCATGCATTCATTTTTCATAAACGTGCACGCATGCATACAAAACGTGATGGATGCAATGTTTTTTTTTTTTGTCGCATCAGACCGCTCACAGGTGTGCACAGGTATGTAAATCCAAGTCTAACATAGTGTTTGTTTGTTTGTTCTTTAGACATACACTGGTTTCAAAATCATATTTAATTTCATGTTTGGCAGTTGAATGTAGTCTTCTATATTTCTATATATCTATTTTTCTGTTTACTAGGTAATATAATCAAAACGTGTCACACAGTGAAACATTTTCTGTAAGATGAGTCTGTAATGTTTTTCCCCATAAGATCTATTGAAGGAAGAAGGAAGGAAGGAGGGAAGGAAGGAAGGATGCTAACAACACCTGTGGGCCCGAGAGCTGTCTCTGCTCCAGCTGAAGTAAGATCAAATAAGAAAAGTTCCAGTGTATATTCCTATTTACTAGACGCTCCCTGTATCCTGACAAATGTGATAACTGTACACTGTGTTTTCAGATATCTTTCTTTGATATACGTATGTGATAAGATATCTTTCTCTCAGTTCAGCCGCTTTAGGAACATCCAGATTGAAGGTGTGATACTCCATCACTTATCTTAACTGATCCTTTCTGATTGAAACTGCATTGAAGAAGGCAGGCAGCCATACTTCCCCTGAGGAATTGGAGTCACAGCAGTTCATCTTGAATAGTTGTGCTCTTGCTCCCTCTTGTGTCTATAAAAACCATTTGGCTGGATGTGCTGCCGCCTGAGCTTGACTAAGGGGCAGCAGCCACCAGAGCAAACACCCGACATTCTTTGAATCGGAATCCATAAAGACATTTGTACGACATGATTTAAATTTAAAAATACCTTAGTGGAGATAAATATCAGACAAATAAGACAATACCTGGTTAAAAAGAACAACATGTTGAGTGTAAAGCTCTTTTTCATAAAGCCATATAGCTGGATATAGATGGTATTAATGGTGTTACATTACATCGGACAGAATATGCTACAGTGTCCTGGTGGCACAGACATATATATATATTTATATTAATAAATAATTAGTACTTAAGTGAATCTTCATGTGTAGCTGAAAAAAGATGGACAAGCCAAGAGGTATCTGAGTAATTGTGGCACACAGGGGCTCGCAGAGGGACCAACATACATGTGTGTGTGTGTGTTTTGTTTGCTTTTTTGCTTTTGTCCGTCGCCCGTCTCAATACTAAAAGTTTACTTTTTAGTTTAAGCAAACTAACAGATGCACATACTGCCCAGACTTTGTTGGCTGTGGCTCAGAGGGTCACACAGTGATCCTATCCTTGGCATACCGTGGGCAGCATCCAGTGAATGCCTGATAATGTCATGGGCTTAGCATCGCTTAAGCTTCCAAGAGTTCACTGAATATTAAGATGTGCATTGTCCTCTCATGAAACAGTGCACATTTTACTGACAGAAGTCCGGCGCAACTGGGCTGTGTCTAAACAGGAAGTAGCCTTTCTGTCCAGTATGACTCATGAATCTCGCAGTTTGATTTGATGCCCGCTGCTCGCGATATCAGGCACACTGTGTTGTCATTGGCTTTTGATATCATATCTCTCCTGAGATAGACCTAAAATAAATGTGGAACAAGAGGTCTAGGAAGCTGTTCTGGTCTCCATGTTGCACAGTTGCATGCAATCACAAATAATGCACACACACACACACACACACACACACACACACACACACACACTGCGTATGTCTGTCTCTCTTTCTTCCTCTCTCCTTAACTTTCATCCTTTCGTCCTTGTGTCACTCTTGTGCGGCTGGCATGTGTGTATGTGTGTTTGGTTGGTTGCCGGGCAACGTGCATTCTGTGTTCATGAAGGCTGAAACCAGCTGAACACGCTAACCTATGCACACTATTTAAGTCATATTAAGACATCATGGGATTGGCACCATCTTGTACTCCGCTTTCTCTCACTATCGCTATCACACCACCACTATTATCACATTCTGCAGCTGCCTGATCTAACATACAGTAATCCTGCGTCTGCATTACTTACTGTTTACTAACATGAGCTCACATAGAGGCGTCTTTGTAATGTTGTCTATTTCATTTTAAAAAAAGGACAGAATGTCCGTATATCTTAGTTTCTTATGTCCGGTGGTTAAAAAAGGATTGTCAAAGAATTTCCCATAATGCCATTCCCCATCCTGTCATCCACACTGCTTGGCTCCTGACTGACCCAGCATTCCACAGGCCAGAGGCCCCCCCACCCTAACCCATATACCCCACCCATGGGACTTGGTGAATGAGTGCAGCTTACTGGGTGGATTTTTTTTTCACAATCATGTCTCAAAAAATGTCATTTTAGTTCAAGAAAATTTTAATGTGGGGAAAAATGGATGTTGGAAAGTGGATGACACTGTGATAACATCTCATAGTGAGAAGAACTGGGAGGTGTGGGCCTTAAATTGATTTGTGAAAATATTCGGTCACACTTGTAAGAATCAGACAAAACAATCACAAAGAGACCGAGTGTATTAACACCATTTGTTTAATTCGCTTTTTCGAATGCAAATTTGGGGAAAATTACTGCTCATACTATATATACTTATATTCTGATATTTTTTAGTCTACAAATGCGTGCTGCTCTCAAAATAGAATCATGGCACGGCTGAGTAGGCTTTGGCTGCTATGTTCTGTTGATATTCTTAGTCTTGGTGCATTTGTCTGTGTGATGACTATTTTCCCAGCTGTTCTGTGATCTGGATGCTAATTTAAGGCCGTTTTCTTTCTCGGATACAGGTCAGATATTGCTCCTGTGTCTGGATGGTTAGGCAACTCGTAGCTAGCTCACTTTCCGTCCTGTGTTGATGACGTAGCCTCCTGCTGGGAAACTCCAGGATGACCGCTCCAGTCATGTCAGCAGATAACACAGTCAAGTCACATCACGCTCGTATCAGGTCACTTCATAGCATGTGTGGCAGCGAAAAGCCCCCACATTACTTCTGTTATATGAATGCAGTGGTATGGGGAACCTTTAGAAGTGAAGTCATTATTGGTGTGTCAGCATCCCAATTTTTTCAAGTCCAACACTGAGTCATTATAACATAGCAAACCCCAGGACTCATGTATGTAAATGTCTTGAATGAATCTTGTCCAAACCAGGTGGGCCTTTGGTGTCAGAACGAGCAAAGTCATGATCCTGGAAGATGGCCAGGAAAGTCCTGAATTTTCCAGAGCCACAAAGGACAGAAAGACAACCTGATGATGAGGAGCATATTGCACATCAGTTATACATCAATTGTTTTGCAGGATAAAGTTCGTAAGATTTACCTCAAAAGATGTATTTGAGGGACAACAACAGAATAGCTGAGCAGTTTTTTTTTATTATGTGTGTGAACCCCATATTATAATGTGCCAGTGACAGCAGCCACTGTCATGACACAGTTCATCTGCTTTCTGAGCAAATAATTCTCAAAGTAGAATTCCGAAGCACCTGTTTTGTTTCCTTTAAAAATGAAAGAGAAAAAACCTTGAGCACCCGGTCCCTAAACAGGTGACTTTCTTTTGAGGTACATTTAAATGAAATTCTTCAGGCTCTTTGTCAACTCTTCAAAGAATGAAGGTAGTCAATAAGAATTTGATGGAAGCTGAAATTTGAAATTCAAATTCTGCTTTTCTAAGGACCTATTACCTAGAACAAAGAAAATGTGACACACTCAAAGAAACCTGCATGAAAAGGAAATCTTCAAACGTTACTAATACTTTTCAGTTGTGTTTAGGCACCGATATAAGTCAAATCTTATTATCATTTCATATTTGATGTCAGACTTTGATTATCAGCAGTTATATTTATCTTCAGGATTGTCAGTAAATGCAGCATCATTATTTTTATTTATATTGACGGTATCGGGCGCTGCCTTCACTCCCATGATCCTTTGGGAAAGTGGCTGGACAACAGAGTTCAAACGGGAAAGCTAAACATAGAGCTGACACCACTGGCAGCTGACACACACGCTGCTCCATGAAACGCAAATACACGCACGGCCACACACGAACCCCAACCCCCCCAATCCCTCCTCCCCTCCTCGAACTCTACACCGACACAGAACACACACACACACACACACACACACACAAACAGTCACTCACAAACACTCCTGTTGTCTCTGTAAATTCATTTCTACATCTTCAGGATAAACACGAATGATCTGCTGTAAAACATTCTCAGCTGACACAGATGTGTCTTCGCCACAGTTTGCACCACCTAGAGCGAACTTGCATCATTTCATACCGACTCACGTCTTTTCATTAACTTTGCATGCGGCTGCCTCGCCTCCCTTGCTGAATTCCCTTTTTTGTGATCAGTCTGTGCACACCGGAAAAAAGCTTGTGTGGCTCTGTGTAATGATGTGTGTGTGTGTGTGTGTGTGTGACTTGCTGTGCCAGCTGAGTGTAGCTGAAAAATTTGATCTATAATCTGTGTTGGTTCATTATTTGAAGTCCTTGACTAGAAAACTGGAATTTCCATTTACATTTGAATGCTTCAGTGGCAGCAAACTGAGTCATCCTCGGGTCATGCAATCAAATTGATGACATCTTCACACTTGGAGTGACTTCAGATTCTGCCAGGACGGTACGAGTGTGTTCAGAGTGGGTTTGATTGGCGTCTCCTCTTAGTTTTGTTTCACCTGTTGAGGCGGGACAACTTCCCCTGTTGTCATTCTTATTGTTCCAATGAGTTTTGTGACATCACACAATAACCTGATCTGAGGGGCAACCATCAGGAGTATTTGAAAACACTGGAGTAGGTGTGCAGGGCCTTTAAATGTATAACTTGTGTGAGAAGTCAACTAAATGTTATGCCTCTGTTCAGAGGAATCTTTAGCATCTTACAGAACTAGAGCCATCATTATTACCATCAACACGGTCACACACAGCAGGTCCGGGGACACAGGGCAGGGCACAGATGCCTCATGAGTCTGGACTGGCTCTCAGCTGCAGCCCTGCGTGTTTGACACTGTCCATCTGTTATAGCACCTTGTAATACCACACTGCTAAGAATCTTATACTTCAATACATTCATTTCCTGGAGGTTTATCTCATCGTCTGTTGAACCTAAACCCTTTGCCTTACCATTAAACTAAGCAATGCTTTTTTAATAAAAATACAGAATCCCATATGTAATGTGAAAGGGTTTCATGACGTGATGAACCCTCAGAGAATTAGCACCCGACTCTGCAACTTTTTAGTCTATTTTAGTTTTATGGCCCACATATTTCCTATTAGGGTTGAGACTATAGACTGTATACAGGAGCAATACTTGACCTGTATCCTTGAAAAAAATCACTCTTAGATTGGCATCCAGATCACAGAACAGAAGGGAAAATAGTCATACCTTTTATACAGTTCATGGTTGAGACTGAACCTGCTGCAGCAGCAGGTAAACATTTTCACCAAACAAGCTCCAGTGAACTCACCGTATGCCAGCTGCCCAGCACCAAACAGCAAACAGATCAATTAACCAACTAACTAGTAAATCAAGTCAAACATTTAGAAAAATAAGTAAGTTCAGAGACAAAAGAGAAAGACAAAATATTGTCTACTTTCCTTCATTAAATGATGCTAACGATGCTGTGTGTCTGCTGGATGTGTAATTGGGGTAGTTGCAGCATGCTAACTGTAACAACGTTAATTAGCTCTATCCTTGCTGAAACTCTAACCTTTACCAGAAAAACTAACGGCTAACAAATGGCTGACTGAATTTTTGCCCAATGTTTGATGAATATGCACTCAAACTGCATATTCATACGCAATATTCCAAAAATCTTCAAGTGATGCATTTTAACCAGATAGTGGATGGCTGACAAGTACAGATTTGTGCACCCACTCATGGTGCATGTGTCTCAGTGGAGAGTACTTATGACAAAATGGAGAGTGTGAGTGACCTTCCTGGCAGCCGCTCTATCAGTCAGACCGTACTTTATGACCTTATGTAACCAAGGGTAAATACATAACTATACTGTATCTCTATAGTTACTGAGCGGGTTGTAACTCCAACAATATTTATGATAAATCCTATTGGGCAGCACCAGGACTAAAATTATCAGTGTTATGTGACTGAAGGGATTTATAAATTAATGCAGTTTAAGGTACTGAGAAGTGGCAGCGAGTGTTTTTGCGATCCAGTTTTTTTTATCACCATTAAACTTACATAAGCTTAGTTTTACAATATGCATGTCTTTCTGTTTCAAACATGAAAAGCTATTAAAAACTGACTCAAAATGAGAAGTGATCTATTTTGGTCTTCTGACATGTAGACCAGAGGATACTTTTCCCTCTGGATGTGGTACACAGATAGTGTTAGTATGAAACAAGCCTATACTTTCTTAATAACAACTGCAGAGACGTACTCACTCACTCAATCATGCGTCCATCCAGGACTGCACTCACACACACACACACACACACACACACACACACACACACACACACACACACACACACACAGAAGGCAACCGCCCTTTCCAGCAATTGAAACCAGACCCTTGGACAGCTGAGTAGAGGGGTGGAAACAGGCGCGACATGTAGAAAGGAATGAGAAGAGAAGAGGGGCTGCAGGAAAGATGAGTGGCTAGAGAGGGGGAGGAGATATAGAGGAAGGGCCTGGAGAATAATGGATGACATATCAAGACACTGCAATAAACTCTTTTAGAAAAACGCCATGTAATATTACTCTTCCTGGGAACCAATATGGGTCATAATTTCTTTCTTTTGAGACAATCATTTACACACTTCTTCTGTCAAGTCAACAAAAATTGGTTCAGATATATAGCAAAATATAAGACCAAAGAAAAAGAAGTCATATTACTAAAAGTCACCCAAAGATTTCATTTCTAATTGCAGTGATAAGCACTTAAATTGCAATTTGGCTAAAGCAGCCATATGAATCTGAGGGCCCATACAGTCTCTAGAAAAAAAATACCATTGATGCTCATTTATAGTTTTAAGATGATTAGGTGAAAGTTATCTGGGGTAAGAATGGAAAAACTTTCTCTACTAACATCTGATTGGCATCCCTACTATGTTTTCTCAGTCTTCCCCTTTGGGAAATCTCCCAAAATTGTCCCACTGTGAACTTTAAAATGCTGACAAAGTGGTCAGTTAAAGGAAAATAGGTAGTGGAAGTACAGAGGGGGTGAATGGAGACAGAGGGAGGACGGAGAGGAGGGGTTGGGGTAGGAGTGGGTGTGGTAAATCTACAAATAGCTGCGCTCAGTGTCTGGCATTTCATCTCGTCGTTTCTCTCCCAGTTGCCCATTTGGACAGTTGGGTCTCAGCACCTCAAGCGGCTCCATCGTAACCACAAGCCAACCAAACAGTCAACCAGCCATGAGCAAGTCGTACTCCTCCTCAGCCCAGTCAGCCTCCTCATACCGCCGCACCTTCGGCTCTGGCGTCGGGTCAAGCCCAATGTCTTCCCTCTTCTCCTCTGGAGGGGGTGGCCGCAGCTCCGCTTCAAGCCACATGTCTTCTCGAGTCTATGAGGTCAAGAACACCGCTGTTCCCTCCTTTTCCAGCTACCGGGTGTCCTCTGGTGCTGGGGGAGCAGGGTTCAGCTCCTCTAAAGCCATGCGCACCTATTCCGGTGAGAAACTCGACTTCAACCTGGCCGATGCCATGAACCAGGACTTCCTCAACACAAGGACCAATGAGAAGGCCGAGCTTCAGCACCTCAACGACCGCTTTGCCAGCTACATTGAGAAAGTGCGCTTCCTGGAGCAGCAGAATGCAGCACTGACGGTGGAGATCGAGAACCTGAGGGGCCGCGAGGGGCCTGGGCGCGTGGCCGAGATGTACGAGGAAGAAATGAGGGAGCTGAGGAGGCAAATCGAGGGAATCTCCAACCAGCGCGCCCGGGTGGAGGTGGAGAGAGACAACCTGGCTGATGACCTGCAGAAACTTAAGCTCAGGTACGTTAGAGGATGACTGAATGAGTGGACAGATTGTTCGGTACCACTGAATGCACCATTTCAGAGTGTGGATGAATGATGAAAAATGCTGGAATGAAGACCACATGATGATGATGTACCTTTTTATTTTAACAGAGGGTAAGGAAAGAGGCCTATGTGAACTAAACAAAGATAAACGCCAAGTTCATAGTTTAGATACAGTCTATGTCACATGGTGCTTCTAATATAACTCTTTATAATGGGTTTAATGTCTATAAGCTGCGAGCAGTTTAAGTTAAGGAGTGATGCTCCTAGCTCATGAAAATAAAATTTTAGAGAATAGACTAAACTATAACCGCACCAAACATCTGTGTAGCAGAAATTCTGTAAGATTTCTTTTCTTATTAATCATCTACTGACCCTTCAGATTCTTCTTACAATCCCTTCAGGGATTTTTGGCAGAGAAATGTGATGAATTGGAAAGTGGAGAAGGAGTGGATTAGGAAAGTTTTCCTTGTTTATACAGTGAATGATATAAATGCCCGGCATGTGGCATCAAAGACAACTCACTGATTTCCAAAGAGTCTCTCTTCTCCTTTTAAGAAAGGGGACACAACAAAGTAACAAAGGAGAGATTTGAGAGTAGCTACACTTCAATGAGTGTTACGGTCTGCCAGCTTTTAACAAAGGTGTTTTATCATTTCCCTCTAAGAGACATGGCAGCAGAAAATGAAGAGAGAGTGTGGCAGGCTCACAGGAATAAAGTTGAGGCAGACAGGCAGACAGACAGGCAGACAGATAATGTTTCAGACAGACAGACAGAGGAGTAGACAGACACGAGTGAACAGATGAACAAAAAGCCTGTTGTGTTTGTGGATTCACAGTGAGAGTAGAACTAAGAAAAAATAATAATCATTCTAAAGAATCCAAAAGACAGGTCCTCCAAATACACTTTGCTTGTATGTGTGTAGGTGTTTGACAGAGAGAGAGACAGTTGAATGGTCAGAATAGTCTATTTGTAGCCACTCCATCTGCTCTTTGAATTTAGACTCTCTGTCGCTGCTATATAGAAACACAATCACAATCACACACACATCCTCACACACGTACATCGTAGCACTGAGTGAAGATTTCCAAGCACCTGCTGCACCCGCTGAGGTCAAAATACACACAGGGACACGCACGCATACACACACACACACACACACACACACTTCCACGAGACTTTAGCATACCTGCAAAAAGCAGAGAGGCAAAAATAAACTGTATTTGCCACACAAACAAGATACTGCAAGGACTGTTAATGGAAACAGCGCCCATTAAAAGATTGTTAATGATGTGTTCTGCAGAGGAACTATGGAGAAGATTAAGGACATTCAGTTCAGTATAGTCCTTAAGTGCCATCCAACGGTGCCACACGGTATGAACAAAGAAATACAGTTCACGACATAGGACGTGAAACTGATAACCGACTCTCGCCTGTTAAAAACATTTACCTGACCTGCATCATTCAAACCTATAAAAACCTATGAAGCTGTTAGAAATTTCAGAACAAATAGTCACTTTATATATACAGTATAAATCATAAGTTTATGCATGCATTTTTTCTACATTTTCCAGCTGTTCACTGTGACTTGTGAAATGCTAATTCTGGAGACAGCACCAGCCAAGGACGGACCTCTTTTCCTCTCTCATTTTTACCCCTCTGACAGTGGCAGCATGACAGCAGCTGCAGTGGCTTTAGGACACAAAGAGCAAGTGCACAACTGTGCATGTGTGTGGATAGGGATGCAAATAAAAGTTATGAAAAGACTATGATGTGACATTGTATAGTCAGTTCTATTCTTGGAAACTTACTGGCAGCCAAAAGGAACAGAGAGCAGAGGGCTTGAGGAGTAAGAGGCGGTAACTAGTTTATCTGTCTAATAATTGGTCCCTGGAGAAGAAGCCATTCTCAACACACTTGTTATGTTTGCATTCACTCGCGTTTCAACATTCCTTTTTTCTCTTTGCCCTTTTCCTCTCTGTCTGTTGGCCTCGCTCTCTCCAGACTGCAGGAGGAGATTCACCAGAAGGAGGAGGCTGAGAACAACCTTTCTGCATTCAGAGCAGTACGTCTTCTTTTTCCAAATCACACCTCTATATCTCAGTCCTTTCATCCTCAAAGCCCGAAATGAAATAGCACAACGTTCACTCTCGTCTCTCTCATCAACCACATTCGTCCTTTAAAACTCCAATTCTTTCTGCTATTCTTTCTACCTCCTCTGCTGGTTGTCACTGTGCTTATGTCTGTTTCTGTGTTTGTATCCAGGACGTTGACAATGCCACTCTTGCCAGGCTGGACCTGGAGAGACGCATTGAGAGCCTACAAGAGGAGATTGGTTTCCTCAAGAAGATCCACGAAGAGGTCTGTAGATCAGTCTATAAATTCTTTCTATGTGCCTGCGTCCAGGCCACCACACCCACAGCCCGTATGTATGTCAGTAGGGTGGTGTGTGCTGTATCACATAACAACTCTGTGTGAGGTTATACTGTAATATCAGATGTATCTGAGCTCCTGTAAGCATGCAGCTCTGCAAGGGATCGAATATTTCACACTTAAACACGCCAACTGATGTTTAAACATATTTATTAAGCACATTTACACACACACACACACACACACACACACACACACTCTCTCTCTCTCCATGTACCGAAATGTAACAATCTGGGCATGCAAATGCAACACCTGCAACAGGCCCATTTGTGCACATTCACCCACACACACATCAAAGGACATACTGAGCCGCACTCTCGGACACGTCAGCACAGTTGAGGTCCCTTCTTGTCATTTTGTCTTCTCTGCCTCAACTTTGACCTCCCAGAAATGCTGATTGGTGAAAGAGAGCATGTCAGCTGTTGTGTGCATCTGTGTGTGTGTGGGAGAAAGAGGGTGTGCATGTGAACAGATGCAAAGCTATTTATAACTTTTGGTTAGACGTGAAGACAGCTGAGTGGTGCCAAAGCTCACTAATTTGAAACTTCTTGTTTGATTAAGTTAAACCAGTGTTGCTTTATTCTTTTGCATCAGTGCACCGCAGGGCAAATGTGTGGTTTGACATTTTGTATTTCTGCTATATTAATGTGTAAATGTCACTGATCAAGGATGTTCTACCCTGATTTTATTGATCTATCTTTGAACTGATCTGTTTCATGAGCTCCAAAGTCAAATTAGTAGCCTGAATATAGTGCTGTGGTTGTTTTAACATTAGTGATACAGACATGTTGTCAAGGTTGGTAGCCAGGAACACAGGGAAGGGACCCAAATGCAAACAGATGCAAACCTTAAGAGTTTTTATCAAAAATTCCTTGAAAACAAACCAAGGCAAGTTCAGGTAAAAATCCAGAAACAGATTTAAAAACACAGAAATCCAGATGCAGGTGGAAAAAAACCACACAAGCAACATACAGGGACATAGACCATCCAAGAACAAGGAACAGGTGCAGACAGTTCGGGAAAACACACCAAGATGGGAATTAACAGAAAGAAGATGAGATGAGAATGCAAAATAAAGCATGAAACAATGAAGGAAAATCAAGACAACAAAAAATCATAACCAGGGACATAAAAACTAGCGTGACAACTTTCATAAATCTCCTTGAATGGTCCTTTCTGGGACATGAGTGAACAGGAGGGGGAAACAGAAGCAGATCATGTCAACACATCTTAGCTTTCCTCTTTGCAGGTTTCTTTGTTTAAAATGTTTATTTTTATTCTCCCGTCGCCTTGCAGGAGATCCGTGAGCTGCAGAGCCAGATGCAGGACACTCAGGTGCAGATCCAGATGGACATGTCTAAACCCGACCTGACTGCCGCTCTGAGGGACATCCGCATGCAGTACGAGGGCATCGCCGCCAAGAACATCTCAGAGGCTGAAGAGTGGTACAAGTCGAAGGTAAGATAGGAGCGCACACACAAACACACACAAACACACACACACACACACACACACACACAGTCTCCTTCAGCGGTTGCACTGCTATAAACTCGTCCCCTGTCTCCTCAGGTGTCTGACTTGAACCAGGCTGTGAATAAGAACAATGATGCACTGCGTCAGGCCAAGCAGGAGAGCATGGAGTACAGGCACCAGATCCAGTCCTACACCTGTGAGATTGACTCACTCAAGGGCACTGTGAGTATTGACTGCAGCATCTCACAATCTAAGCTTTGTATTTCATACAATGAAATTCATGGCTGTCTTTTGCTTCATTAATTAACAGACCGTCTTCTTACTTTCACTCTATCTTAGACAACCTTGTTTGACATGTGACTTTATGTCTCTGTTCCCCTGTAGAACGAGTCTCTGCTGCGCCAGATGAGAGAAATGGAGGATCGCATGGGTCTCGAGGCCTCTCGCTACCAGGATACTATCACACGGCTGGAGGAAGACATTGCTAAGATGAAGGTAATTATCTTTTTACACCAACTTTAGTCCACGAATTTACTAGGGTATAAAACGGCAGCATCGCAGTGATGCAGAATTCAGGATGTAACAGGTTTTCCTCACATAACCTTTGGTCCCTTTGATTTAAAGGATGACATGGCCCGTCACCTGAGAGAGTATCAGGACCTGCTCAATGTGAAGATGGCCCTGGATATTGAAATCGCCACCTACCGCAAGCTGCTGGAGGGAGAGGAGAGCAGGTGTGTGTAGATCCTACTTATCTGTCCCAAGACTATCATAATGCGAGTGTGTGTGAGTCATACTTTAGTATTTCCTTCTTATTACCGGCTTATAATGCCAAATTTTGTGTTTTGCAGGATCACTACCACTGCGCCCCTCCAGTCTGCTTATTCCTCCATTGGATTCAGAGGTAAAAGAAACAGTGCACATTCTTCCCTTCACACATTAATACCCACAAAAGCCATTTTGCATTCCAGATGAGTCAATGAGATGATAAAAAAGACTAATTATAGGATGTGACTGTTTATGGTAGGTGCTATTCTGAGGCGCTGCATGCCTGCAGTGACACATTTTGACCACCTTGTGGTGATACATAACATGTCAAAAATCCTCATGGCTCTAAGATTCACAAAAGCAATCATCAACACGCCACACACCAATAATCACACAACTAAGCATATTCACTTGCTGTATTAACAGTCTAAAAGTGCAATTAATCTCTGCCAATACCTCCCTTTGCTCCACCATGGCTGCTTAAATGAAAACAATGAGCAGCAATTAAAGATGATGTATTAGGTACAGCAGTCATTTACGGGTGCAATTGATTTTGAATGTGACTCTGAAGTGGCAGTCATACCAGCTCCACAGTCTGTTTCATGGCTGTCCCCTTCATCATCTCGTTCAAAGCCAATTAACCCTCTAAGAGCGATACTGAACCAGTGCCGGGATCTTCAGACTCAGCGCACTTTGTGGTGTATTGTACGAGTTGATGAAATATTATATATAAGAGCTTTATGATGTATTCTTACAGAGACCAGTCCTGAGTCCCAGCATCAGCGCTCATCAGAGGTTCACTCTAAGAAGACTGTCCTCATCAAGACCATCGAGACCCGCGATGGAGAGGTTTGAACACACACACACACACACACATATATACTGTACACAACATTATTCAGCCCCAACACACTCATAGACGTATACACTGTCATAGCATTGTTGAACCTACTCCATCTATTTACAGACAACATTATGATTTTCCAACTGAATCATTTCGATTTGTTATATTCTATCCAGATGACGTATTCTATGAGCCAGGGCGCTAGTGCCCAGTCTGTAAGTCTGGTTCTAATATCCCACCTCCCTTCATCATCTGTTCACTTCGGGCTGAAGCAAACTACCAGATTCAAAAAAGAAAATTCCCCCTTTGGGTTTCCTACAGAGAGTATAAAACAATCTATATATTATTGAAATCTCAGCTGTAAAAGCCTTTCTAGTCTCTAATTGATGCCTGAAATCTTGTAGTTTGCGCCGACCCTGTTTAGACATTTGTAAGTGAACTTCAGCGCTCTAGACCAGCTTCCACGAACAAGCAGCTTTACTGTTTCACTGTGGCCACTGTTCCCCCTGCACAGCACTTCACCCCAAACAACACCTGCTTCACTGTTGATGAAAAATACTCTCGCATATTATCTGCAACACTCTCCAGTCCTTAATATAGATAATGAATATGTTTTTTTTATCTCTTTCATAGCAATTTATAATACCTCCTCTCTCCTCTCCAGGTTGTCAGCGAGTCCACACAGCACCAGCAAGACATCATGTAATCCAGAAGTGGCAACATCAGAAACACTATATGTGATAAATGAAAATATTTAACAAAAAAAAATTGACATTTTCCTACCAGTACAATGACGATTTATAAGCTGAGCCTATTTTTAGAAAGAGTGAATGCTACCATGCATCTTTAGACAATGTACTGTATACATCATAAACAGGATAGATACAGTATGGAGGCACAGTGTGCTACCTCTAGCCTGGTTTTAAATAAAGGTCATTCCAGGAAGTATGCTTCATTCATGTCACTTCTCTCAAAAACACCTGAATGAATTCAAAGGCAACAATAGAGTTTCTCCAGTATCTCCAGGGACGTTTGCAAGACAAATCAGTGGGCATGAACCACCATGGTCAAAAGCACTAATGGTAAATGGTCATTGTCGCTGCACATATTCCGAGTCTTTCTGTGCAAATGTACCAGTTCATGACTTGAATAAGAAGGGCTTTTGTTTGTGTATTGGACTTAAAGGAAGTCAGATGTTGGTCTCGGGTTTGAAGAAACTAAAACATCTAATGGAAAAGTAACTCAGTCATGTGTGAAGTGTGAGCCCTACAGCATGTGCTGGGTGTTTGATTGTAGATGTAAGGGTGGCCATGTGGTGCTGCTTCACTGTTCCAAAAATCCCAATTAAAGACATTTGTTACCACTATTCTGACTTGAGAGTGAGTGAATTTGTCAAAGTTTTGTAATGAAGGAAAAATCTTTGTTTTTGTCGTGTCTGTACACAGCACATGTATTGTGTAAGACAGTCTTTTTTTAAACTCTAGTCATTAGCATTCCTCAGATAGCCACATGCCTTTGTATTGGTCGCTGTTTCTACCCACTGCATTCATCATCTAATGTGGCCGCTGGTAGCTTTCTAAAATGATACTTTGCTTTCTCAGCCAAGTGTAACCGTCTTCTGTTACGATTTAATTCACCTCTGTGAAGAAAAATAGGAGTTGCGGCCCCATTGAAATTATCAGTGACAGGACTGGTCTTGGTGCAGGGAAAAGTGAACAATGGCTTGTTAATGAGCTGGCTCTGGGCATGCTTTGTTTCCAGCAAAAAGCAGATTAGCACAGCAACAAGAATTATATCGTCTGCGCAGTTAGTGTCTGAAGTCACTGGACTGAAAATGTCAGCAGAGATAAAAAGTGGGGGTGGAGGAGGAGAGAGTGAAGAAAGATACAATGAAAGCAGACAAGAAATGAGCATGCAAGAAAGAGAGCGAGACCAGGAGGGTGGTACAGGCAGAAAACAAGCAAACCAGAGGGGACAAACGGTCTAAAAAGGATATTCAGGGACAGAGAAAAAGAAACAAGAAGAGATAGCTAGAGTTAATTAGGTAGGACAAAGATAGAAGCACAGAGAGGAAGAAAGTGAGAGAAAGTCATTCACTGCTTCTCCAGGATTTAGTGGAGCAACATTGGTCCGAACGTTCCGTCTCCATCACTGTTTCTTCGCTACTGCTGTCAAGGGCAACAGCTTCCCAACTATTATAGGTTAATAATGTCAAAATAAGTCAGCTTACCTGTACCACCTCTCCTCATTCAGCCGGCAAAAGTACATCTTGACACTGCTTAGGTGTAAAAAACGAAACAAAAAAACACTGACATTATTACATGCGGCTCTTTGTGTAGCTTAAAGCTATTCTTTTGCTTGTAAAGGTGATTTGCAGAGAACACTTAGTATGCCTTGATTAAATCTGTATTTGACAGACTCAGTGCACAAGAAGTTATAATATATCTTGTTACAGGCTTTTATACAGGCACTGTTATTTGTTATTAAGCTGCAGTGGAAATGTAGCCTGGAAAACATACTGTCAGACCACATCAATGCATTTTTGAAGTACTGCTGGAGGAGAAACATAATGAAGATGCACTCAACCAGCCAACCACATGCCTTGTTTTACCTATATGTTAACTCCTTAATAATTCTGTATTGTGGCAATAACAAGAATTGCATAAATATGTTTTTTTTTTTTCAGGCTGGCACAGATAATGAAATCTGATAATGGGGTATCGGCCAACAATATATATATTCTTACATAAACACGTAATAAAAATAGGAATCTCTTATGTCTGTTTTTTTAAGAACTGTGACCAACATAAATACTGAGGGGGGCATTTCACAGTCTAAAAATAAACGTGTCAGTGCTCCCTTGTGGGCTGTGTCTGTCTCTAAATGACCTCAAACCTACTTTGACATTTCTGTACAGAAACTTCTTGTTACTTAAGGGCCAACATTTACACTGACGCTGACATATATATACATGCATGATATTAAACACAAATGCCTAAATAGGAACAGTAAAGACAACAAGACCATTAGATTGTAGAATCACAATGTTTATCATATTTTAGGTCCATATAAATTCATGCTCAATAATAATAATAATAATAATAATAATGACCAGATGATTTTCACAAATTTAAACAGGGTGGTAGGAAAATGAATTGCTGTCTCAACTCACAACGTGGAGCTACTATTGAATCGAAGATGGTTACTGATAGTCAGAGTCAAGGCTCAGGTTGTTTGCTGATTTCCAACATCACATGTTGAAAAACCAGGATGAAAATGATACAAGTGCACTCGCCACCCAGCCAACTCAAACTAAATGGACATACAGTAGTAACACAATGTGAAACAGGTCTACTCCAATAGAAAATAATTAGCTGGATACAGAAAATTACAAAAAAAAAAACCAAAACCAAAAAAAAAAAACATTTGTACATTTAAAAATTATTTACAGGTCAATATCTACAAAACGAATGTTTCCCCAAAATATGTTCAGAAATGATGGGCAATAACAATTCATTTTGACCCCATATTACAAACAAGAACGGGACTGTTTAGAACGACTATCTTGTCAGTTTTTGTCTTTGTAAAGACAGCAACGATGTTACAAGTGCACTACAGTAAAACCACAAAAGAAGACCAAAACAGGACTGAAATGTAAGCAAAACCCCAAATGACACTTGAACGGCCACTACTGCAAAAAACATTATCGAAGTAACGGCGACAGCAGGACAGAGTGTAATGCATGTCAAATGCCTTTTCAAAGCCCTTAACCTGGACAGTGTAAACAGAGAGAAGAGAAGAGAAGAGAAGAGAAGAGAAGAGAAGAGAAGGATGAAAGTGTATTTCTGAAGATTTCACTCCCTCTCAGCTAGTAAGAGTTCTTTAGCTGGACCTATTCAGTGTAGCAGAAATGGTCATTACAAGAGTCACAATATGATACTATAAATCTAATTCTTAATTTGCCGAAAAACTGCACTGAGGTCACTGAAAACAATGAGATTATGATATTCCCTTTATGGTGTTCCCTTTCTGTAAACAACAATTTTTACTTCATCCACTCAGCATGGATTGTGTTTTGCGCACCCAGGGACCAACAAACCAAACTGGAAATGTGAGGTTTTCACACGACAACAGTGACACACTGAACACAATGACACATCGGAGACAATTACACAAGGATTCTCATGCAGTAATGGGTTTTGGTGAAGATGATTTGGTCCTCCAGTGACAAGCACATCCCATGAGGTCTTTAGTATTTAAATTCAGTATGTTTTTATCTTAGCCTCGGGATGTCAAATCTCTAAAAAAAAATTACACAAACACAATGCATTATCTGTTTTGATGTGGAATTTCAATACATTTCTTCACTTTTGTATATTTTGGTCTTTCATCTGTGGCTCTTCATAGTAACATTTAGCCTCAGGGGGAACTGTGGCATTGGTCACGTTGGTCTTCAGTGTGGAAAAGAGGTTCAAATTAAACAAAAATAGTTCCTCCGAATTGAAAATACTTCAAATTTAAGTCCTTCACCTCTGTGGAAGTTCAGAACAACATCGATGTCCGGGGAACATTTGAAATGAAAAGCAAATCACGGGCAAATGCATGTACACACAAACATATGCACACATAAACAGTTTGTCTAGAAAAAAGGTCCAGTAGTAAACATTAGAGGGCGCCATTTTCAAATGCTTTCATCTTCTCATCATGTCTCATCATTTCCAGGAGATTATCTTTATTCTAAACATCCTCATTTTCATCAAATAACACTTCGTCCAAACTAAAAGATTCACATTTTTGATCAGGCCAGTATAATTACATAAAAGAGGGGAGAAATTACAGCATGTTCTACATACATTACAATGAGTCCCCCTCTCCTTGGCCAGTATTTGGTACAATCCATCACCTGCCACAGGGCTCTTGTGCCCACTCTCACACGCAAACACACTATATTTAACATTTTCACTGTCATGTATTGTCCCTTCCAAATGCAGATTTCAACAGTCAAATTCGTGGATGACCAGTGTCAGACAGCAGTTTCTTGTCTTTGTGCCTAAACAACATGTTTAGACAGCTAACAAATTCTGCAAAGGTAGATAGTTTTGGGGATAAGAGGAGGAAAAAGGGGGGACAGGTGAGCACATGTCAGCAAATGGAATTACATACAGTAGCTTACAAAAAACGCTTTAATCCGGTGGAAAGAGGAAAGAAGAGGGAAGGTACGGATGTGTCTCCTGCTCAGGTCCGTGGTTGCAGCAGTTGCCAATCGAAGGCAAAAGCAATGTGATGAAATGTAAGTGCATTCCTCTTGGAAAATGGCGAACTAACACATTTCGGTGTGAACTGTGAACTGTTTACAGTACACACCTCAAACCAGCTGCTGTTCTGCATTTTGAAGCAGCAGATGACTTGTGCTATCATGTCTGGATTCACAGGCTGTCAGTGAAGATAACAGGTCGACTTCATGAGCACACAGTAACCTTCCAATAGAGAAAATCATGAAGAGGAGCTGCCTTTCTGTTTCAGTGATAGCTGTGTTTTCCTGTTGCCATTTTCCCCAGTGTACTCTTAACTGGATTCATTAAGAGCAAAAGGCAAATTGTTTCCTCCTGTAGAAAGTTAACTGAAGGTAGTGCTACCATGACTCCACGAAAGCCATGCGATGCATTTTTATCTGACGTGGTGCAGCTCTCATATGGAGAAGTGAGTTTTGATTGTTTCCCCTCTGCAGTTCCACTGGAAATTAAATTAAAATCATTTTTAAAAGTCTTTACATCAAATATTCACCAGAGATATTTCAATGAACTCCAAACCATACAGGTGCATTTTTTTCCAAAGTCCCCCAGAACAGTACAGTAACAGAAGAGGTTTGAAGTTAAATACAGTATGTGAGGACTCGTGATGTCTGAGATTTAAGCACATTACCTTCATCAGCAATCACTTCTTTCTCTGCTCTGCTCTTGTGTCTTGACATTCATAAAGAACAGAACAGAACCAAACTGGTCAAAGAAGTACAGCCCCTAACATATCGGAGAGGAGAAAACCAGAGTGGGACTCAGCCACCTTTGGGAGATACTGAGTTCCTGTTGGGTTAATAGGCAGTTGATTTGGTTGGCACGGTAAGGTTAGATTTTCTATCCCTAACTGTGACAGAGACATTTGAAGTAGCCTTGTGTGATGGTGTTTGTTTTCGGGTCTGTGCATGTCCATTTCGCTGTCTCAGATGCGACCCGGGGGCCCACTGGGGACCGTGAGGGGCACTTGAGAGCCGCAATCGTAGTCGAGTTCGCCCATCCGGGAGCGGCTCATTCGACTGTGGGAGTACGCTCGTCTGTCCGTTTGTCTGTCCCTGAAACTCTTGATGTAGCTCTGTGGACAGACAGATGATGCAGGGTTAGAGGAATGTGATGTGTACAGGTATGATGTGTTATGTACAACCAAGTGTTCCACATTTTGGAAACTATGAAACTATTCACTTTGTTGCCAAGAGTTAAATAAGAGGATTACTACCATTCTCATATCTGTCTGTTCACAATGACTGGACCCAGGTGATGGTTAGCTTAGCTTAGCATTAACAGTGGAAAGAAGCTGAAAGGTAACAAAATCCCACCATGTTAAGTCATGACTGTTTAATGTGTGCAAAAACAGGAGTGTAAAAATGAACATTTTGTGGTTTTACCAGGTATTATTTTTGGGACTATTTCTTGTGGGTGGATTTTGTTACCACCAGCTGTTTCCAGCATGCTATGCTAAGCTAACAGGCTGTTGGCTCCAGTTTCACATCAAACATCCTGACGCAGGAGTGGTATCATTCTTCTCATCAAACACTTGGCAAAAAGCGTAATCATATAACAAAAAATATCTCATTATTTCTTCAAAAAGGTGTAATATAGAATAAGGAAAAAACACAATATGACCAAAAATGTTTAAACAAATGAAAACAGATATACCCCCAATATTTCAAAAGGTGTTTTTGCCCACGCACAGACTTTCAGAAGAGAGACACATCATTTTTTTTGTTTATTTTAAGTAAATTAGCACATAAAAGCAAACCATTAAAAAATATTACTACAGAGCATCTTTTTGAAACATTTTTGGAAAGTTGCCCTATAAAGCCAGGATCTCAACTTCACTTTATGGAGGAATGAGGAGGCTACTGCATCTTACCGGTGAGAGCACATCTCCATCAAAGCGTCTTTTAGTGTTGGCTTTGCGGTGGTAGCCGGGTTCAGTCTGAGGAGGAGGAGGGACTTTTGGTGGCTGCGAGCTCTGGGCTTGGTGATGAGGGTGGGATGCCGCTGGGTGATGGTACTGCTGGTGGTGGTGGTGATGGGTGTGGGCTTTCTGCTTGTGGCTGCTCTTCTGGTCCTGTCGTTTTTTCTTCTTCTTGTTCTCCTTTTCCTTTTTCAGCCTCTCTTCCCGCTGTCGGATCCGCATGAGCTGGACACGCCGCTGCTGTCGACTCAAAACCACTGCAGGCAAAGAGACCAGTGATGTGATGATGTGTGGTGAGAAAGAAAGACAGAGGAGGAAGAAGAGATAATAACAAGGGAGCGAGAGGATGATAAAGACAGACCAACGCAGCTTTTATAGAGAAACAAATAGAGCTGATTAAGTCAATAGGAAAGGACACATTCAAAATCACTCAGACTGACAAGAGAAATAAGAATCAAATGAGACTTTCTTAGGATACTGGAATTAGCTCTCAAATGCTGATAGTGAATTACAAGTACTGGCAAGAAAAAATATTAATGGCCATTTCCTCATTTCCTTCATTCTATGCAGTTGGCAGACACATACTTTTCCTCACTGCATGTACTCGTACTGAGCTGCTCAGTCTCCTGACATATTGTGAGTGGGTGAGTGTGTTTGTGTTATTTTCACACCCTCCCCAGCAAATTATGTCTAAAATCCATCCTGTCTCACTGTCCATTGATTACCCATATGATTATTTTTGGGTATGCGAGTTTGTAAGCATGTTGATTCAGTGGTTTATTATCCAGTAGTGTCACTGATCTGTTTCATGTTCATTATGTGAGGTCAAAATGTCGCCGTGAGCACAAGGACCGTGCTGAACCTCATAAAGACGAGATGTGCTGTATGCGTCACAGTTACTGTGTGTGTGTGGAAGTGTTATGAGGTCTATTGTTGTTTCTTTGTGCGGGCGGACAGCTAACGAGGCACCATCTGCCAGGGAAACTGCTTAATGATACCCCCCTTTTCTTTTCCTCAGCTCACCCCACCTCAGGCCCCTCTGGCTGCATGTTACTGTGCGTGTGTGTGTGTGTGTGCTCGTCTTCATCTATATTTGTGAGGTCCAGACCATTGAAGCGAGGACATTTTTGTAAGTCCTCATTCTTTAAAAGGCTTTTTGGAGAGTTTCGGTTTAAGTTAGGCTAAGGGTTGAAGGGTAAAAATGTTATCTGTGATCGTTCAGGTCAATGTTAGGGGCTTTGGAATAAATTATGCTAATGAGGACCCCCACAAGTATAGAAGTACAAACATGTCTGTGCTTGTGTTCTATCTTTATCCACACGTGTAGACAAGAATAAGAGAAAAGCCAACCACGTGCAAGAAAATTCATTCATGTCCATGTCCTGCACGCTATTTGCAACATGTCTTATCTGTTTAATCATTATTATTATTACTTATCTTTATTGTGGGGGGTTTATTCCACAGTGTACCCGTTGTGCCCCAGTTAATCACACACCCCTGCCCTTCCCCCAGTACACCTGCTCCCTCTTTTCTCCTTTTTCCCCATCCTCTTTTCTCTGTCAATACAGTCCTTGTCATAATAATGGACACTCTGAACAGTTACAGATTACACTCTTTGCAACACTAAGACCACCTCTGACAGCTACAAATAAGTTTCATTTTGTATTGAAGATTATTTCAATATATTAATTTTGAAGATTACATGCTGTATAGGTACATTTGAATCTTAATGACTCTTATTGACCTGGCTCTTAACATTATTCATTATGTAGCTGTATATATTTCCACATGTTTGACTGAGATCAATATTTATTGAATTCACTTATCTATGTGATTGTTTAACAGTGAAAAAGACCAGAGTATGGTCATTTAATTATGTTGGCACATGTTGAGGTGTTGAGAAATTGATTGCCTCTCTTATAGACAGTTTTTTAGCCTGCCCATGCTTCTTTCATGTCTCTGTCTCTTTCTAGGTCTCTTTTCCCCGCACACGCAGTAACACATTTTTTCAAAATAGCACTAAAAGCTTCCTCTATCTCTTTGCCCACACCCTCTGACTGGAAGCCATGGCAGCCGCCTGTTTAATCCCATTATTTGAGGCCAAGTGTGACTTCTTCTAAGACATTGTATAACTTTGCATGTTATACACGGCAAGATCAAATGTAAGGGTTGTGTGTGTGTGTGTGTGTGCGTGTGCGTATAAATGGAAGAGATGTGTTTGTTTTAATTTCCCTGTAGTTATTGAGTGAGTGACTATGCCCCAGTGTATTTCTGCCTCTGTCTGTTTGTGTGCATGAGATGTGTTTGTGTGCTGCATTACCATTGTGCGTTTGGGTGTGTGTGCATGTGTGATCTTGCCATCTGTGTTGTGGTTGCTTTCAGAAATACTGTTTCCATCAATAACACGTTTTGCTCACAACACTAATGTTGGTATATTCACCCTGACACATAACCTTTCTCTCTTTATCTGTCTCTCTCTCTCTCACACACACACACACACACACACACACACACTTTTCCCTGCCCTGGTAATGGTTATGATTACTTAATCTGACAATAAAATGGCCTATTTAATAAATTTAGGATATATTAGTCTGTCTTGATAAAATGGCACCAGCTTGTAGAGGCCTTTAGGCGTTTGATACTAAATCAAGCTACATCATTAATCTTTGTACTTGGCATGACTATCCAAGATTGAACTTCAAATCAAGTTCAAAAGCAGCAACATTACTTTTTTGCATGGAAGTTGCACACCCTTAATTTCACACCCCATGCACAAACTTCAGCATATCCACACACATGGCATGGGCAAAGCAGCAGCAGTCATCTTTCACTGTAGTGGGTGATATTGGTGGTAAATATGAATTTAAACTACACATTTTTACATAATATCCATTTACCATTGCAAAAAAGACAATCAACAATTGAGAAACTAATAGTTTCTCCGTGTGCATTTTGTTCTTCAGGAAAAAGTTTAACATTGGGGAAGTAGCTCACTGTTGCTGTACTAACGCGTAGATTTCAGAGTACTGTAAACTTTTGAACGTGGTAAAAAGAGTCTGGCTGTGTGTGTGAAGCACCATTACTCACCCTCTGTGTGAGAAAATCCCTCTGCAGTGACTTTCCATTGGATCAGCACTCCAAGTAAGGCCAGGACAGGCCACACCCCCAGGATGACCCAAGTAAACCAGCACACTGGCCTCTTTGGTGCCACCTGCAAAGATTACTTTTAGTCTTTTTTATGCAAAATAACACATTTCTAAATATGACTTTTCTCAAATCCTCTTTAGAGTTCCCAAAGTAACTCTGGCACAAAAAGCACAGCTTATAAAGAAAGAACAATGAGACCGTTAAACATCTAACAGTTTGGTTGCAATAAAAGAATCTTAAACAAAGTTAAGCAATTAAATGTGAATTCAGCCGCTCATCTATTCTCTGTTAAGAAATGTCGGGCATTGAATTAGTGTTCTGACACCTTATATAAAAAAGGGTTTTCCTTTAATTTGTCACCCATCTGTACATGTTGAGTCACTGGTGGGAGTAGCTCAAGGGTGGCCAACCGAGTACCTTGGAGGTTCTGAAAGTTTTCCTTCTGACTAGTTAGTACCTCTTCAAGTGGAGGGAAAGGACCCATCAGTGAAATTGTGAGCTGGGGTGATTGAGTGGAGTTAAAACCTGCAGCCTGTTCACTCTCCATGGCACACAAGAGCGTGACATGAAAACAGTGAAAGATGACATTTTATTTACCGAGATTTTAATACAAGATATTGTTTCTACCATGGTAGCTATGTCTTCAATATCTCTGGTTACATTAAGCCTTTGCAGGCAACTTTGCAGTGTGCAGGACTGGATTAAAAGGATTTTAACATTAGAGTGATGATGAACTTTGACTTGTCAGCTGTTTAATTCATCAAATTAGCTCAAAAACAGGCACGCCTGCATATCTACAAATTGGTTTTCAAATAAATTTGTAGGAAATTGACTGTATTTCTATATACCGCTATGACATTATGAAATTATGAACTGTAATTGAATATCTTATCCACATGGCCCTTAACTCAGCCTGCCTTTCCCAGTTGATTTTTGAGCACAGACCTCCCTGTTCTCAAAAATCAACTATTGACCCACTCCTTCATCTCTATTCCAACCAGCAGGGACACCCCAAGCTCCCTGCAAGGTTTTCGAGACAGTGCACCAAAGTGAGTGTGGAAAACTGTGGTGACGACTCTATACAGTGGTCAATATCGGAGATTTTATCTGTCAATCTGCCCTACCATCTGTACCTCTCATGCAAACACACACATGAAAGTCGCTGACTGAGGCGAAGAGCTCAATAATGAAATCCACGGACACAATAATGACGTACACACATGACATACAGAACACATTAGAGAGAACATGCCTCAAGGTGACTTCAAATAAATACATACATTTATGTATAACATTTCTTTCTCTGCGTCACCAACAGTTTACTCAGAAACACACAGAGAAGCCTACCCTGAGTCTCTCGTAGATGTAGTGCACCAGGGCGAACAGTTCTATAAAGTAATCCACGGTGACAGTGATGATGGCTGAGCCAAATGTGGCGGTGGAGAGGGTGACGAAGCAGCGCTGCCACTGAAGAGTGAGGACGGCAAATAACGTCCCAGAGCCCAGGAGAACACCCAGAGGAACCCACACTGTTCTGGGGTGGTAGAACTCCTCCATAACCTTCAAGAGAGAGCGGACGGTTCATTTTACAGTGCTGATTTTTAACTATTTTGCCAGCACTCAAAATAATAAACTAGATGGAAAATTATTCAGCTTTCGAGAAAGAATCGCTTATCTTAAAGTGTCTATTGTACATGTTATTTTACTTGAGATTATGTATGCAAACGTGTCTCCTCACCACCAGTGAAGCCACTCCAACCAGCAGGCCCAGCAGCAGGCCCACCATAAACAATCCCACACTGCGAACCAGCATGGTCACCAGGCCACACAGGGTCCCGATGCCCAGGCCGATGCCCACTGATGCCTCCACGCTCAGCTGAGTGTCCATCACCCTCTCTTTGTAGCACAGCATGAAGATGACCACCGAGCCAAACATGAGGCCAGTGAGGAACAATACAGCCTTGAAGCATCGATAGCCTGAGGGAGAGATGGGAAACAGACCACCGTGAAGCTAGCACAAGCATATAAATGCTGGTATATGACATACCTGTGTGTGTACGCTCAAACCTGAGTGGACAGCCTGAAACTGAAAATCTAATTCATTACAAGGACAACATGGAACAATAAACAGTAAGAGAGTGAGTGCGTACAAGACATTTCTTATAGCCTGGAATAGTGAGGAATGACACACACACACACACACATGCATGCATGGAGACATAAATAATTCATTGACCAGTACAAATAAAGACTGCATGTACCATTAACGAAGACTGACAGATGACAACATATTATAGGTAGGATGCATAATAGTAAAAGTAAAACAACAGTCAGTCGTCTTCCTGTGGTGGTTAAGGGAGCAGTATGTCCACACAAAGTGAGCCATTTCCTCACTGGAAGATAATGAGAAGAGCAGATAAACTGTCTCTATAAACCTTTATGAAAGTAGTTTAAAACACGATAATCGGCGTATTAGAAAAGGTCATTCACATTCAGTAATCAACAGGCCTGCTGAACGGAACAGCTGCTCTCCTTCTACTTTTTTTCTTTTTTCCATTGTTTCGTCCCTCCTGTCCTCGATTTCTCCTTTTTTCCTTTCTCATTGGTTTATTTCCATCTTAATGTGCTTTATTCCAATGAAAACAAGGGGGAAAAAGATGCCAAACATTAAAAGCTATTATCAACAGTTAAAATCTATTTGGCTCTTGCCTCTGTGTTTATTAATGTTTGTGTCTCCCTTTATTTTTGCTCTATATCTCCTTTCTCTGTCTGAGTGGACTCGGTCTCGAGGGGAACCAACATCAGATTGTTATCTTTGTGTAATCAGGCATTGCACAGCTGAGCCAAACAATACTCTTCCTCTCATCCAACCCACAGTTCACGGTCCTGCCTCGTGACTATACCTCATTTATGTGATACGTGCTTTCTTTCTTTATCTTTCTGGCACCAGGCCCTTAAATAAAAAGGTGTGATGACAGCCACTGGATTTTTCACAGATGTTTGTATCTCTTGTGTAACAGAATGCCTGAATGAATACGAGTGTGACATGAAGAAACTGGAGCATTTCTAAAGCATCTACAGCCACCTGAACATTTGTTTGGTGCAGCAGTCGTCTCAAATTCTCAACACTGTTCTCCCGTATCAGAAAGTCTTCATCATCATCACTGAATACATTTAGAAATATCATGACTCTTTCTGGCTGCTCCTAATCTCCTGGTCTGCCTTCTTCGTCCACTTTACCCTGACCCATCCTTTCCTCTACTTTCCTTTCTTCAGTCCTTTCCCTCCCCCATTGACCCCCCCTACTCCCTCTTTTGTTCCTCGTTGCTTCCCTTACTTTTCCTCCAGCCATCAAACCCTCCATCCCATCTGTTCACTCTGGCATGTTCAGCTTTTGTCTCCCTCCCGGTTTCCTCTCTCCTTTCCTTTGCCTCATTCATCCTGTTCCTATAACATCACTCATAATTTCTGCTGCAACTTTATTTTTCTGGTTCAAATAAATGACAGCTAACCTTTGCTTCTCAAGATCTTGGCACCAAACCAAAATCTGCAATTGCAAGAGGCATCTATCGTCAGTTTTTCCTGTTGAAAACCAGCAACCAACCATGCCTTTTTCCTGAAATGATTCAAAAGAGACTGTGGGGTTTTTGTGAAACAATAGGCATTGTGTCTCATTTTGTTTGTTTGTTTGTTTGGTTATAGAGATAGATCAGGCACTGAGGGTAAAATGTGCCACTTTATGGTCTCATTTTCTCAGAGCTGTCAAACAAACAGAGAGACAGCAGATGGTGAAGGACTGAGGAGCTTAGGAATTTGAAGTAAAATGATGCCACACTTATGTGATGCTCTGCTGTTAATTTTTTGGAATCATGTATGAAACAATCTTTTTATTGTGTTTGACTCTCTAAATTGGAGTTTCTTCTGTCAGCTGAGGACTTTCGGAACAGGTGTTAACTGAGCAGATACAGAAAACATTAACATGCATGAAGATGACTGCAATGATTTTAATGTTAGCATGCTAATGATGTATGCTTGCATTCACAGCTATTAGTAGAAGTAGGCTACATTCAAAGTGGAATAAAACATGGTCTTTTGTCTGGCACTATGCACCTAAGGGCAAACTTGGCATTTAGTGCCACACTAGTGGTGAGGATCTGCAAATAGGAATGCTCACATTTTTTTTTTAAAATTCACAATAATTTAATTTCAGGTCCATGAGCTGCCACGATCTTGTTGTATGCTGTCCACATTTTAAAATAAAGTTGTTGGAGTAACCTGTTTGTAATGCAGGGACTGATGCTGCTGATGTTTTACCAGGACATATACAGTGAATGTTAATGCCGTGTGTGTGCTTCAGTGAACCTCTCTGTCTATTTGTATGCTACACATCTGCTCAAAGCTTCAGCATACATCCATATTCATCCAAAAACAGCGTAGAGGTGGCTGTCCCAAATTTGTAATTCTACATATTTTCCACACAATTCTCTATTTTAGTTATTTTGTTATTGCACGAAATATCACCTTGTCAGTTTTCTGGACGTGTTTGTCTGGCAGTGTTTTGTTGTTTGTCTTAGTTGCAGTGTAGGTCACCATACTTTTACAGGTCTGCAGGTAAATGGTCTGAGTTGTGATGGATGGTAATCTAAGAAAGCATGATTGATCACAAGACAATACATACAAGTTGAAAATTAAATGTGTTTTTGACTTAACAGTGGCTACTGATTGTGTGTTGTATTGAGGTTCAATTGCACACATTCTTACTGCTTCTGTGTTATAATTCATAACTTGCATGACTCTAATGTGTTCAGCATGTTGGGCTCTCATTTGGAAATCAAAATGTCAAAGATTGATCTAGTAAATCAACACTTTTATGAAATTTTGCTAATCACTATTCAAGTCAAAATACAATTATTAATCAATCATTTTTTCAGCAATAAACCCAACAAACTGATGTAAAAAGTCTCTCTCTCTATGTAATCATTTATTGAAGTTCCTCTAATGTCTTTGCGTCCAAATTCATTAGGATGAGCCCTTAATGCTTTTAATGCAATCACACACAGCCACTCAATGGGCAAAATAATAAGCCTCAAGCAAGGATTTTGTGTCTTAACATATGAACGGACCTTGCATAAAGTATGAGTCCAGGCGGCACAGAGGAACTAAAAAAAAAAAAAAAGGCAACAGGGGGTCTGCAAGTTAGACCTGCTATCTCTGATTAATTGTAGAACTTGGTCCGCTTTTTCTTTTCGCAGTGTTGCTGCAACATTTAGTTGAAAGAAATGGGAACATTCCTTTGAGTAAGCAGCATTCGTTTTTTTTTTCTTTCAAAACCAGCAGGCGGCCCAATCTTTTCTGATGTCTGATGTAAACAGCAGTTTGGTAGAGGGTGTAGGGCAGGCGTGTCCAAACTACGGCCCACGGGCCAACTGCGGCCCGCAGGAAATTCTAAAAATGTATTGTACTACAGCCCACACATGGAACTTGCGCTGGACTGTATTGTATTTCTTAGTCTCACCACTAGGTGGAGTAACTGTCTTGAACGAGGCAGCTTCTCTATAAAATGAGTAACCGAAGAAGAAATGTGCTACAGGTGACCCAAAATGGCAGCATTAAGGAAACGTAAGAGAGCAAGTGAGTGTAGAAAGTTTCAGACGCGGTGTGCGATGAGAGCACAGCTAATCACTAATGACGATCACTTTTGCATTACAGAGGAGCTGCTTGATGTTAGCAGTCTAAAGAGCACCATGACGGGTGAGGATGTTTTTGAAGCTGTGCCGGATGCAGTTGGCATGATGGGAGTTAAATGGGACGAGTTGTGTGGAGGTACGACGGATGGGGCTCCAGCTGGGACAGGCGAACGCAAAGGAATCTACGGTGTCCGCCGAGGGGCAAGAAAGTGGAGGTAAGGCTGTTAATTCAAGTACCAGGGCTCTAGCACAGACTAATTCAAGCTTCCCTCTCTGGTGCTGGTGCAGGTGCTGGTGCTGGGGGGGTGCTCTACCATTCTCATTTGCGTTGGCTAAGTCGTGGCTCTGCGCTGCAGCAGTTTTATTCCCTGAGATCAGAAATCGACCAGTTTTGAAGAGAGAAGGGCCGACCTCTTCATGAGCTCAGTGTCCCTCACTGGTTGGCATTTTTTAGTGGATCTCACTGATCACCTTAACACACTGAACAAGAGCCTACAAGGCAAAGACCGGCTTGTACCACAACTAATAAATGAAAGCCCACTAATGGAAAGGCTGTTTTTTTTCTTGAATCATATTCAGTTATCAAGCAGAATTTACCTACATTTGATTAATTTTGCCAACTTTAATCCACTAGAGGTGAGGCGATGTACATCACCTCTAGTGGATTAAAGTTAGCAATATAGCCCAGCCCAGCCCTTTGTATGTTTTTCTGTATGTGGCCCTCAGTGAAAAAAGTTTGGACACCCCTGGTGTAGGGGGTAACAGAGATCCAATGGTTCGATAGGATGTAATTGTATGAAAACATATGCGTCTATAAGTGCTGACCGTGAGTTTACCAGGGTGTGGTCCAACTTATTCACTGCAGTTAAGTAAATACTTCAGTCTGAATGAATGAGATTTCAATATTGATTCCCACAGCCAGAAACAAGATAAGCACTGTACTGTTATTCAATCAATAATAGCATAGACCAGCAGAGCAGAATGAACTAGAAATGAAAAATGATCAATAGTAGCCTCGTTGGTGACATATTTTAGCACTTTCCAATTATTCCCTGTTACTTACACATATAGGAAATATTTTTCACCTACATGTCACTCTTCAGTGTTTCCATCATGCCTGTGGATGACAGGTATTCATAATGACACTCTGTCAAGCTAATGTTAAAGGAACAGTTTGGCATGCTGATCTATACGCTTATTGGCTTTTTTGCTGAGAGTTAGGTGAGAAGATTTGTGTGGACATGTGTGGTGATGAACTTTAAATCAGCTCTTGGCAAGAAAACAAATTCGAAAATTTCATAAAATGTTGAACTACCTCTTTAAATGCCCATTGAACATGACACGTTTGTTTTATACAAAACAGGGCTAGTGTGTCCCAGTAGTATAACAGCTAAGGTGCTCTTAACTGATGATGATAGCTCTTTTCAGGAGGCACTGAAAGGCACAAGAGGTAAGCTGTATTTTAACAAGTGATTACGACACCTGATGCTGAAATACTAAAAGACGGTAAAAGCTGTTCATGCTTTTAATGAAATCACATTTTTCCGTGATTCCATTTAATACACAAGAACCTTTTAGATATATTTTACTGAGTACCAGCTGAGACATTAAGGCCAAAGCTTTGACAACATGATCACTTACCAAAGAAGCAGTAGATGATTCCGAAGAGGCAGCACATGGAGCACACCACTGATGGCACAATCTCATATCTCCTCTCAATCTCCTGGTCACACCTCAGCCCCACCTCTGCCAAACCCAGGAGTTGGCTGGTGGAAGTCATGTTGACTGACGTGAGCGGGGGGCGGCCTTGAGGTGAACAGAGGAGGGCAGGTCTGATGGGTGAAGGGGATGTTTGGGATGGCTGGATCAGTGGGCCTCACCCATTGAGATGTGTCTACCTGCAAACGGAAGAAAGAGTGATGGAGAGAGGGCGGGAGTGAGAATAAATGAGAGAAAGAGAAGACAGAGGATAGAGTGATTATTGATTTCTCATTTTAGTCTTCTGCTGTGAGTGCTGACAGAGCAGTAAGCATGCATACAATTTTGAGAAAAGAAACATCTCAGCACAGCCACTCTAACAACTACTGCTGCAGAAGAAATGGCTGCATTATGTAAAAACTGCAATTCAGCTTCTATAATTCACTCAGAGTTTGCAACTAATTGTTGCCAATGGTTTAAAAGTATCTGACCGGTTGCAGCAGGTCTGCAGCACACACATAATGGTTGCCATGGAAAGGTTGACAGGATGCATTTGCACAAATTTACACATTGTGGGACATTGTAGCACCAATACAAAACTGTTTGTTAGCTTTGTTTTTGTGCCACATGGACATGCTTTTTTCAGAGGGACAAGACACAAAACCCCTTAATCATTTGCATCACTACTCAATCATGATCTGCCATTGCTCTCATCACTAATTTGAAATCATTCATCAGCAAATATTCACTTCTGCTGTGCAGTAAAGCTGAAAGACCGTTTCACTATCATTATGGATCACTGTTCAGGAGTAAAAAGACTAGAATATTACATCTAGTGATTGTTTACGCTGCAAATGCTGAACTTTATGAGTTTTTTGGCATTTAGTGCGAAATACGCCCGATTTTTGATAAATCAGACTGCACAATTAGATAAACAGCAACATTATTAAGCAAAAAACTAAAAAATGATGGTTAAAGTCTTACATCATGAGTGAGGCAGTAAGGATTTTATAGCTGATTATGATGTGGAGATTACAATATGCAGGGAAAACCCAGCACAACATGGACAAAATCATTTTGCCAATTGGATGTGGAAAAGGTAAAACTTATGAGACGAGAACGAAGAATAAAACAAAACTCGGGCTTCATCATTCATTTTCATGACAACAAAGTATGGACTCTAACCTTTAGTAAAATCATACTTCACTGTACTTATCAACCTAATCTAACAGAATATTTATGTAAAAACATGGTATTAATTACCTACTGAACACAATAAGACTCCACTGATTATATTCAATTGATGTTGCAATTCGTAATTGTTGCCAAAGGAAAATGTAGCTTTTGCTATCACCCTTTTTGTCAGTTATGAGCAAATACTCATTTCATAATTCATTTTATTTCATTGCCATTCATTTTCATTTTATTCTACCCAATGTGTAATGGATGGTATAACTTCTCATTTAATGGGCGTTACATAATAAAGCCCAGTATTGGTTATTGATCTCCTCGTGTCCTTTGGGTCACCAAAAGACCAATTAGTAGTATTGTGCCAGCTGCAGACAAACTGCATGGAAATTCCAATCCTTTCCTTTTTCTTAGACAGCTCTGCGGACTTCTGTGGGCCGAAAATGTGCCTGGGGCTTTCACTTTGGTCCATTTTTGGTAGCATCAGTGCCATCAGCTAATAAAAGTGATCAAAGTAAACCGTGTTACACATAATTTGTATGAAGATAGCTGAGGGCAAATTCAATTATTCACTGTGTCACACTCTTTCCTGACACACACAGTTTTAGTAATTCAAGTCAATTCTAAAGGCACATTTTTAAGTAAATTGTGCAAAACAAAACCCCACAGAGTTGCAGCGTAATGTGTGTGATTCAGGGATCAGTGACTAATACTGTTAACCACACACCCACACACAGCGCCACACTTATTCAGGCACCAAATCCCAATGGTTCCATTTCCAGTTTAGACACAAATTAAGACCTATTAAGTATATCTATATATATATATAGACTTGCTCACTGATGGATACCTTTAAACAGAAGCATCCTCTACATAGCACAAATTGCAGAATTCTACTCTCATAACTCATCGTTATTATTTCATGAAACAAGTAGTATACTACATATTTTATGCAGTCATTGAGGCTGCTCTCTGTCTCCTTCATGGCATGAGTGTGCACACACTTTTCTCGAGGTATTCCCAGTCTTTACACACTTCTTACTCATGTGTGACTCCAAGCGCAGTCTGTCCAGACCCGCTCTCTTCTTCTTTACTCCTATCTGCACCTACGCTGTCTGTCTGGTAAAGCCCCAGACTTGGGAAGGAACATATAATCTTGAAAGTGTGGGTTTACTGATGTAAAAATAGTTCCCTGTATAAAAGCGCATCAGCTGGTCAGCAACCTCTCCAATGCCCCATCTCTCTCTCGAACAATTAAACAATGGTAATGTACAGTACAGAAGACAAACTCACATACTCTCTCTCTTTCTCCCAGTCTGCCTCTGCTGTGTTTACCCTTGGGCACACATGCACAAATATACAAACTACACATAACCTCACCTGCCTGATTGCATAGGGGAGACAGGCCATCGGTAGGTGGTGATAAACACAAACACGCATGTGGTGATTTTCAGCAATACAGCACCTCTGAAGTCCTGTACAGGCAAACTCAAAGTCGTTTTTTTTTTCCACAAGAGTGGGGTTTAGGGAATAAATCAGAACGTAATATTGTCTAGACTTTGTAATGAATTTCAGGGTTCGGATAGCTTTTTAAGAGTAAAATTCAAGCACTTTTCAAGAATTTTCATGGTTTCCTAAACTAATAGAGTACATAATTCCTTTATATTCACAGCAGTCAATTTATATGTCACTTTGTTTATTTTACCAGATGTTTATAATAACTTTAACTGCATGTTATGATCATGAATACTTAATGCTTGCTACAGTTTACATGAGTTATTGTGAAGATGAAACACCACATTATGCTGAAAATCAAGCACTTTTCATGGAGGAAATTCAAGTACATTTGAAAACATGACAGTTAAAATCAAGCATTTTCTAAACTTTCAAGACTTTGCATGAATACTGGAATTTTTTTTTTGCATTTTAGTGAGAACTAAAAATATAAGACTATCTAGAGTAGGAAGAACTCTTTCTTCAGTCACAAGAGGCTCTCCATCAGGAGTGACAAATAAAAAAATCTTTGCAGTCGCACAAGAGGAGAATGTCACCGATTGTTCACACAATATCAGTCAAGGTCTAGTACCATTAATTTGCAATAGCTAACTGAATAACAATGATGGACATGTGGAAAGGGAAAAGTCCACAGTACTGTGAAAATATCTAATGGCAGAATTAACAACTGACATGCTGCTTTTAAGCTTTAGCCACAATACCTTTCATCAGATCTGTTCCTATGGCAGCGATACCCTCTGTGCCTCTGGGCTTCCCTGTCACTACTAATATGGAATTAAAAGCATTAACATAGATTAAGATGCACTATAAACTAGTATTAAACATTTTAATGATATGGTGTAAACGATGCTCCCTGTGGGAGCTGGGTAGAATTAATACAGGGTGTTTGAATGCAGTGAGAATAATATGAGATGCTATATTGATTTCTTAAGTTAAATCCTCACACTATCAGTTACAGAGTAGCAACCCTAGAGCAGAAAACTTTCACTCAGTAGGTACTTATTGACAGGAGAAACTCAGCTGTGTGGATCACTGAGGTATCCTCCTACGCATCACACAATCGAGCTGCCCTGCAGACAGGTTATTTCAGGACAACTGATTTTCAAGTTGTTACAGATAAGGTTATTTGGCAAAACTTTAACTAAATGGCTGGGATGAGTAAAGTTCAGGGAAAAGCTTCTGGGAACAACCTCATATTTTAAAGCATATACTAAAAAGAGTGTGTGCAATGCACAATCCCCAACATTTGTTATCTAAAATAGGAAACGTTGAGAAAGGCTTAATCTGCTTGGGGATCAGTATTAAAATGCATAAAGTAATAGACACTCACGTGGTACATGTGTCAGATTGTTTTTCATTCTCTTGGGTGCAGTTGTTCAATGGAAAATAACAACAACTTAACGAATTAAAAAAAAATCCTGAGCATGCATCTACGTCCAGATCTGCAATTTAAAATAAAAACACACCTGCATGAGTTCACATTGTCTGCATAGCTGGTCAAAATCCTGAAAAGCAACTGGAGGAATTCCAGTTCATAATTGCTTGCCTCCATAATCTTGGAAAGACTGACTCTAATGGAGAAACAGATTGTGAAGACTGCAGCTTGGCTAGGAGAAAGATCCAACTGAGAATGCATTTTACAGGACACACTGCCAAAAAGTTAAAATGTGCACAAATGTCTCCAAAGCTGCCTTTCTTTTCTTCTTATTTTCTTACTTTCAATTGAGATATTGAGAATACACTATTCTGCACTTCTCAAGTCATTACAGTATTTTTAACATATGCAACTGTTAACTGCAGTGAAAAACACAGAAAAAGATGTTTATTACCATGTCAGCTTTGGCAAATAAATTACAGTCATCATCCTCAGGTTGCACTGCATGATTCATCAAACTGAATGTCAATTTCAATATGTGAAGCCTCACATGCTATGGTGACCTGACACTACCCCTGTAACTGCTACACCCACAGAGAGATGACATGATTAGAAAACAGCCCACCAATAAGGTCAGAACGAAGAAGAGGAAAAAACAACATATTATGCAACAATGTCACGTCCTGTCTGTTGCTATAACAACCAGCAGTGGTACAAGGACCCTGCAAATGGGAAGGGGGGGTATGTCTCCATGGGAATGTGCATGCTAAGAGCCAATCTGTGATGGGTTTTCTGAGGCCCCTGGCAGCAGATGGTCCTAACGTCTGACCCTATTCAGCCAGTGCCTCTTTATGATTCACCATCATATTATGGTTAGAGTTTAGAGTGCACTGCATATATAATGACCAAAAACAGTTCCACTGTCCCTTGATGTTTAAGCACTTATTGAGAGTGTAATGGAGTGACTAATGTGAGACAGACTATCCAGGAACCTTGGGCCTTGTAACATTTTCAACAATAACTATTTGTCCAAATCCTTGGAGTTGTGAGTTTTAGAGTCTACAGTAACCTACAGTGGGGTTTACATGTGTAGAGTAGAAAACCTAAACTTTTGTACTTTTGCACTATAACAATAGTAATTTGCTCTTTCTTTATTTCTGAAAAATCTGGGTGAGGCTTTGTCTCAGATGTGGTTATTTTTGCGTGTGTGATTGATGCTGGCTACCAATTCAAAAACACCCCAAATCATCATAGGCTTTTAGAAATGCACTCAGCCTCTGAAACATGCGGGGGAAGATCTCACATTGTAAATCAATATCAATTCAAGCGCTCAGCTCTGTATTACTTTTGATTTCTCTATGATAAATAGCAATGTTACACATAAGGGTTACTGTGTGCCTCCCTCTGGCACTATGTTTCCATAGAGACTGAACTATGAATCTAATTATTAAAATGCACTGTACATGTGTTGGTAGTTCTCTCCCTATACATTGTTATTTTAGTCTGAGGTAAATTAAGATGATGCAAAACGATCAAAATAACTATACTGTAGCAGCAAAGGTCACAGGTGCTTAGTTAAGATTACATATTCTATCAGCTCCACTTGAGAGCTTTAGCATGTAAACTCTAAGCAGTGAAACCAACGTTTAAATGCTGCTTCATGGCCTCATTTTTCCTCCCTGCTGACAAACAGGGAGCACTGAATCACACCACAGCACCTCTGACACAAATCACAGTTCACATGGTGATTTGCTCAACCATATCCTTGCTTGCACGCTTCTGTCAGCCTGACAGGCCAATAATGTTAGGTTACATATCAAAACCACTGGCAGTGTAATAACCTCTGTGTGTGTTGATGTGCTCTCTGTTGGTATTTTGCTTCTGTGCCTCTCTCCTCAGTAGACAGTCTGAGGTCACAGATATAATCTGAAAACTGTTGGTACTGTTATAAGGGATTTATGATTTGTTCTGCTCTATGCCAGCTTGTATCTCTGGCCTTGAAGCTGTTATTTGTCATTAACTGTGTTGTGTGGCTTCACCTTCACCTCTATGAGTGTGCTGACCTTTACAGCTCTATGATCTTTAGACCTCTGATCTATTGTAGAAGACAGTGACCCTACAGTAGTGCCACTGATATAGTCAACATGAAAAATGCTACTCTCCCTGAATGAACATGTATAAATACTCGATCCTGTGAATCCACACTTGATTAACAGTATCATTTCAAATGATGTGTATGTGTGTGTGTAAGAGAGAGAGAGAGAGTGGGTGGGTGTGTTTAAAGCCTTCCCTCTCCAAGCCTGCGATGAAAAAATTATATTTTCTAATCTTCTATGACTATGTACAAACTGACAGCGAGAAAACGGGAGATGACGGGTTTGGTGAAGTGTTTGTGCCTATGAATGTCTTTAGGTGTGTGTGTATGTGTGTATGTGTGTCAGCATGAATATTTCAGAGGCCCCACACTGAGTGGTGGCGACAGAGCATCACCAGAACGAGGACACACTGCTCTCCAGGGTGGGGATTGGAAGGGTTGGACAGACAGAAAGAAAGAAAGAAAGGCACAGAGAGGAGAAAGAGAGCAAGATCAGCAGCAGTGTTCAGACGTATTTCTCAATACACACAAAATGTCACATATTTAGAAAGTGTCTGAAGGTTAGGGCAGCATGACTGTGAACCTCATCCTACTGTCAAAAGTGTGTTTTCAGGGAACAACAAAGTTGAAATGAATTTTTTTCCCTCAAAGAAAGTGAGTCTGACCTGAAAAAAAGAAATGTTTTTTCCCCCTTCTGGCAGATCAACTCTAGTTCCTGTGCAAAAAACAGATACTGAGTGATGAAGTTAAAGCCTTAGAGGCTAAGTAGTGGTTCACTCAAAGGACTGACGCATTTTATTGTGAAGACTGTAAACTGTATTGAGCTAAAACAGTCTGTTTGAAAATGTTAATCGCAGTATTTGTATCAGCATATCAATATGGTGGAATCTCTTGGGTTTCTTGTTGTTTTGTGAAAGTTAAAACCTTGACAGAGATTCATACAAAGCTCCTATACAAGACAGCAAAGTTCTACTGACTGCTTTCTTCTATCTAGACACACACAAATGGTTTTGGTTTGGTTTGCCCAGGGTTTGAGATATTTGTCTTGGAGATTTCTTCCTCGACTCTAATACAATGACTGTGGATTGAGTTTTCAGCAGCAATGTGTCTTTCCAGGACAATTGGTGCATTGGTTAGTCTGGAAGATAAACAGACCTCTACTACTTTCTTCCTGAGGAAATGGCCCATGAAAACTCTTTAAACTGTGCTCTGTCCATGGGAACTTTTTAATCCAGATTTTCAATGCTATGAACAACACAAACAAAAACTCATTCACCACTAAAGTGTTGGAGGGGAAGCAGAAATCTCAGATATCTTAAAACTTGTGATTAAATCCAATTACATACATGCACACATGCATACATACTTTTATCTTTTGTCCTCCACAAGGGTTTTAATGGACAATGTCTCTCTCTGGTACTCTGGTATGAAATGGTGATATTGATTTTTAAATGTGCCTAAGTGTACTTAGCTTATCTGATTAGAGAGAACTTTAGATCATGGCTGTGACTAATACAAACTCTTTTTTGGAATGAGACAACTTGTCTGAGGATACAGTACGATCCAGCCTGTGGGGAGGGGAGTTCAGTGTGTATAGGTCAGTAGGCTAAAGCAGGATGGAGATTTAGCCTGTTTAGTGTCAGGTGAAATGTTTCAGGGGTATTGAACCTCGCTAATACCACTAAAGCTGTTACTGAGATATCAAGCCTTTTTCCCTGGTGAGGTTAACAAGATACTACAGGCAGGCTCACTGGATGGCAGAGAAAGCCCCCTTTTCTCAGATTGACTGTTTCCATATTGACCTATTTTACAGAAGCCAGATTTGTTTTTAAGGAAAACGCATGGCTATCTAATAGCCAAACACAAGTGTCCTGGCTTTAAGGATGGCAGTATCTGTTTATCAGATTTTTGTTTGAGCCACCACTTTGATCCAGATTTTTCAGAGTGGAAATCCTAAACACTTTGGCCATCCTGTGACTTTCCTCTAGCTCCACCATGAGATTTACTCTTTGGTTTGAGTGAAATATCTCAACAACTGCTGAAATAAAGTCCAGTCAATCATATCCCACTCAGGATGACTTTATTTACAATTATCAAATAAAAATCTAAATTTGTCTAAAACCAAATACCTGCAAGTATAATGCAATTCCCACAGGCTTCAGCTGTGCTTTGTGTTGAGTGCCAATTAACAAATGTTACCATGCTAAAACGCTAAACTAAATGGTTAAGCATTATACCTGGTAAACATCAACATGCTAGCGTCGTCATTGTGAGGATGTTAGCATGCTCATGTTAGCATTTAGCTAGAAAGATACATACAGCTGCTAGCATGGCTCTTAGCCTTGTTCTATATTTGATGAATGTGCAAAATGGTAAAGGTGTCGACTATAACAATAATCATACTTTATGATTATGAAAGAGGACGTGAAGAGTGCAAACCCTCACATAACCACTCCAACCTCCACACACTTTGGGAACTTCCAGCTACTGTCCTCAGTACTGAGCATCACTAATGAATGTTAAATTCCTAAACCAGGAAAACAATTCATCAATGTTTTGTTTTTTTATCATTAGGGACAACAACGTAGTTGATGTGTAATCCATAGACTGGAATTATCTGACAGTCAAATGTGTATTGTGTAATGGACTTCCTTGGTGATTTTTTTTTTTTATCCTATTTCCCAGTCTGGCCATTAATGGGCTGCTGTATGGTGCAGACTCATATGCCGGTAAGAACTTGGATCATGATTCTGAACAGAGACTGTAACATTCATGCCGTGGTTACTGACAACACCTTTCCTCCTCTGTACAGTTTCCAATTTCGAGAAAGGCAGAGGGAAAGCATTCATGTGCATGTGACAGTGTGTAACAGTGTAGCTGATGTCATGGTTGCTAACAGGATGACTGTGTTTGCATCTAGCCCATCTGTCACTGGGGAGACTTTGTCTGTACGTGTGTGTGTGCGTGCGTGCGTGTGTGTGTTGTGAGAGAAGAGTGTTGTCTGGAAAGCAGAAAGAGACTTAGAGAGTTAAAATCTACTTAGGATTCAAGACATATCTGGCATCAAAGCAATATAGCAAAACAGTCCTATCTATCATCTGTTCTCATGGAGTCTGCAGCAGAATAAAGACACTGAGTGATTAATTCACATTACAATTACTGTTACTCCACAGAAAATTTAGACATAACATAAAATTATCGCAGTTCTACAATTATATCTGAAAGGACAATGGTCTTTATTTCAATAATAAGCTGGGCAGTGAAAATATACCTCTGTAAGTGTGAAAAGAACAATCAATGGGCACCGGCAACCTTTGTTACACTCAGCAGGATGTTCCCAACTGTGATAAGTGGTGAGACAGTGAAGCAGTAATGTAGCCTACAGCAGTATTTCCTCCGGTGGCTAGCACCACGTGTCTTAAGGTGCTTACTCAAAGCTTTGAAATGCTTTATTGACGTCGATAAAAGTTTTAAAAACAAGGAAATTATGAAGCTAATTGTTCAAGTAGTTTTTGAAGGAAAAAAATCCCATTGTTTTCTCCTTTTCTTCAATTTATATCGTTGCCAATTGCAATTGGGTGTTATGAATTGTTCATCGGACACAACAAACAATTTCAAGTGCCTGTGCTTTGGGAGCTTGTGATTAGGCACTATCGTCTGACATTTTATAGACTAAACAATGAAATATTTCATTGAGAAATTCATTGATAATGAAGATAATTGTTTGCTGCAGGCCCATTTCTTAGCAAACCAGACTGAGCAGATACACTGATCAGGCACCCTGGTCAGTTGGCATAGTAACCAGAGAGGCACAGATAGCCTTGTTTTATTAGAAAGTGCCTCCGGTGTTGCATCTTTGATTTATTGGACTACTTTGCTGAAACTACTGTACCTACTGCTGCTTGTACAGCAAATACAAGTTCAACAGTGTGCACTGCAGATGAACAGTGTGACTTCACAGCTAATAGTCATTTATACCGATATTAGATGTTGATACATTTTATACCCAGCAGTCTCAATTCATTCATCACAGCGTCCTTGTCTTCCTATAATTTTGATTTACAAGCTCAAGAAGTCTTAGCTGAGATTGCCCTTGCCTCTCCTGATTGCCTCTATACTTTGTTTCCAAAGCAATTTCCCTCCTGCCTGTTTCCTTCTTTTTGAACTTTAATCATGTTTTGATCACATCTAACATGCTGCGGTGCTTAGTTAAAGAAAAAGTCATACTAATTCTAATGTTTCAAAGCATAAACAAAATGACAACGCCATCAATTACACTCCTAAAGGCAATATAACATAAATACATTTGTAATAAAATACAGTTCCTTTGATAAATGAATCACTGATAAATAACTGCAAGAAATTTTAATAGCCAATCTTCCATAGCACACATGCATTCGAGGCAATAAAGAGGTAAATAGTGAAGTTAAATCAGTGCTTTAAGGATAACAAGTTTGGCCACAATTTAAATAGTTTAAATGCCTTTCACTGTGAACATTCTTTAATTCACCATTTCCTTATCTGCATCCACATAGCTCTTTATGTTCTCAGCCGCCTCCATCTTTCCTGCACATATTTCATTCTTGTGTCGGTTAAATAAAACTAAACAAGAGACTCAAAGGGAAACAGCCTTGGTCTGGGTCATTTGGTTACTCATTAGGTTTAAAAGCAGGAGGGTGATTTGTGTGGGAGCTGTTAACTTTCTCCTCACGCACATTCACACACATTCACTCGTCCTCTCTCCCTTTGAGCAACCAGTTTATTGAGGTGTCTGGGTGACCTATAGACCCCTCACACACCCGCCCACACACACATACAAAAATGAAACATCAAGAGAGAAAAGTATACATCCAGCGATTATTGTCAACATGGTGTCCTCGCCGATTACGACAAACTGCAACAGCAAAGTGTTGAGGTGAGCAGAGACCACTTTGGAGCTCAGATGTATCCTCAGATGTTGCATGTGTACCACGGGCAGCCTCGGAGCACTTTAAGTGAAGCGAGCTGAAGGGTGCATGTGTGTGTGTGTACTTTTGTGTTGGTGGCCTCAGCATTGATCCCCCTCTAAGCCTTGGTCATTGCTTGTGGCCTGAAGGTGAGGTGACAAGGGAGTAAAGAGGCTTTCATCAGATTACAGCTCATTCTCTTTCTTTCACCGTCTCTCTTTCCAGCATCATTTATCTCACTGCTGCTTTCAACCACTTTTCTCTTTCTGTGTCTCTCTCTCTCTTCCCAAACACCAGACTTGGTTGGAGACACAGTGTTAAATTTGTCTTCAATCCTGTATGGATCCATTTGTCTTTTTCCAAATGTCCCTGATCAGAGCTTTATGACTGCACTCAACACCATTATGCCCCCACTGCTACATTCCTAAGTGTGTTTATACTGCTTGATTGTCTTGTTTCTGTTTTAGGTGAGCATAAAAAGATCTGTAAGATCAGATCTGTAAGTCATTTACAAATACTGATAGTAGGGATGGCCACTATTAGTGTTATACTGTTTTATACTGTTGTACTATTATCAATTATACATTAAAACGTAAACAGAATTTCAAAAACTGTAATATTCAAGTAAAGCACATATAACAAAGACTTGTACTTCAGTGCAGAACTTGAGCAAACACACTTGGTTCCTTTCCACCAGTGACAAACACACAGTACATTTAGCCTGTGATGGTATGAAAACCGGATAAATCTTTTCCCTCTACCTTCCACTCTTTCTATTAGTCGTGCAGCTCAGAGCTCTGTCTCTCTGTAGACCTGTCCTGAATAACTGCATTGTAGCAGTTGTGCCACTGTTGGCTCAATTTGCTCTATTTGTTGATGCTAGTGCAGCGCCTGTTCAGAACGTGCCTGCATGGAGTGGGCCGATCGCCTGGCCTCCACTCATCCAAACAACGTGCGCCTCCCTGGGCCCTGAGCACGAAAAGTCTGCTGCTAAAATGCTGCTAAAACATTTCCGGTAATTCCTTCTTTATCAGTTGTTGAATGTACTGTAGCGAGTGATGGAGAGAAATCTGTACCCTGCATGCTGTTTTCGCTGATGTTACAGGTAATACACTGCATAGTGTGTACCTCTGGCAGTAGTAGCGCTCTACTAATAAATATGTCCCTTAGATCTCAGCAGTTCACACTTGACATTGCACTTTCTTGAGCCCTCAGCAAAACACCCGGCAAGTGTGAAGTAAATCAGATGAACAGTTGTCAAGAAAATCAAAGGACAAACATTCATTTTAGTCACATGTGCCTGTGATTGGCACACACACACACATCGGCACACACACAGTATTAGTTCATATTGTAAATGAGGAGTGTCCAATGGCCTCATCAGTTCCTTGAGGAATTCTCATGAGGATTAATTAGGGTTTCCTATTCCAGAAAGAATTATTCCTGAGTCTGGTCAACACACAATGCCACATACATACACTGTTCACACAACACATACACAGACTGCAGACACACACACACACACAGATATTGACTTCATCTGCCATATAAACGTTGGCAGATGCAGCAGATGTATCTGCTCAGATGGCATGGAGAGACTCTTTCAGCTACAAACCAACAGTACAGCCAAGCACGCACGCACACACACACACACACACACAGACGCATGCATTGCCAGAGGGCTCAGTGAGTCAGATCTGGTTGAAACTAGTGGCTCCCAACCTGACAGTGTCCTCATTACACGGACGGTGTCCTGACCACCATACATTTAGTGCACAGAGTGCTCAGATCATTGTACGGACATGCAGACAGCATGTTGGTGAGCTGCATAACAAACAGCAATATGTCTGAGCTGTACTTTGAACCAGTGTGTGTGTGTGTGTGTGTGTGTGTGTGTGCATGTGAATACGCCAGTGGGAAGGACAGCACTGGGGTGTATTAATGGGATTAGGATCGACTTCACCCTTTCTCTCCCCTCTTCCTTTACACTCACCCTTACTCCAACACCCCCCACCCCCCACCCTAAATCCTGACCATTCTTATTGAAGTCTATTTCCTTCAATTTATGGTAATTCTTTTGTTTTCTTTCTGTTCCTATTCGGTTCTCAGTCCCCCCTCCATGAGTCATAACCTTGCCCCATCATACATTTATCTCCTACCTTCTCCCTTTTCATTTTATCCTTTATATTTATTGCTCTAATAACTCCCATTTTGACTCACAATCTTTCCTCACTCGCTCTTTGTCCACCCTCTTTAACCACCCATTCGTCTTTCCTTTAAGTATATGACAAAAACATTGAGGCTTGTTGCAGACTAGCTCTGTCAGACAGAGAAACCCCTGTAGACGTTTTGTGCTCAGTCTTGAGTCTGAGTCTTTTTGGCTTATGTTCACTGCACTTACATAACCCAACGTCAAAGCACTGCGCAGTGAGTGTGTAGCAACACAGGCGATCTATGAATTGTATTAATGCTTGAATGAAACTGATATCCAGTCTCAACTCAACACAGATATCTAGAAATGTCTATCTTAGATACATCTTAACACTGATTAAAATGCAGGATAATAACTAGACTAGTTTTCTCACAAGTACATAAATGTAGTCAAACATTTTGGATAAATGATTAAGATGTGATTCTTTTGGTTGTTCAAATCCTGACTGAGTTTTTCATTTGACAGCATGGAGAAAGGTAAAATGCCACTTCTGGCCTCTTATCAACTCTTAGCCTGTCACTTTGGCCAAAGTCCTAAGTCTGAGGATTGCTTGGCTTTTGGCTCTGGTTACATAACTATCAGCAGAGCACCATATGGGCGCCTCATTCAAACAGTTTTTAATTGACTTTTTAAAGGTATGTGATTGAATCTCAGTGCGCGAACACAGAGCTAACCACTCATTTCATGATGCTGAGATTGAAATGCAGCATCAAGAGCTGTTATTATTCAAACATTAAAGCACCAGTGTAGTAAGAGCAAAGAGCATGAGAATAACACCGACTGCAGTGTTTATACTATTAGGCCAGTGAGAGAAATGGGGTTCTGATTGAAAAATGGCTGGCCGGACCATTTGAACATCATCGTAAATTTAATGTAATGTAATACGCTTTCATTTTGCTCAATACCTCTTGTAACAATGCCCCTCTGGATGACCCCACCCCAGCTACACAGTTGCCAGCAGTCTTGGTGCACATGAGTGGAATGTGAACATGCGACTGCGAAAACTGGATGTTCCTGGGAAAAACATACGTTTAGCCACGTTTCATCTCATAGATGATGCTAAAAACGTGACAAAGGCCTCTGTTATTTGCTGAATAGTTCCAGCGTAGGTTCACTGAGCTGTTTATTTTCCAAGACCACAGCTCCAAAGACCAGCCCAGGAAATGAATCAAAGAGTCTTATTAAAAGATTCAATAGCATCACAAAGTTAAAAAAACTCTGTGGGTTGACACCAGGGCACTCTCCAATGCATCACACCGCCAGACAAATGCACACAGTCAGTAAGTGGCTGAACAGTGGTTTCTTAACACTCGTGTACACTGAATCTTATTCATGATTGTTCCCGTGGCGTTTTTCCTCTGCATACTCTATTCAAACACTGCACGCTCTTCAAATGCATCATTATATATCAAGAGATCTTTAGCTCAGGGACGTAATTTGACTTTCCCTAATGGACCTTGCCTGGTAATATCATGTTCTTATCATCTGTAATTCAAAAGGACCCCATACCAGCCAAACACACTCTCTATTTCATGCTCTTTCCATCTTCTGCTCTTACATTTCACTGTGATATATCTCACGCTTTGCTGTAACATAAAAAAAAAACGACTACTGGTGTCTACAAGTCTTTTCTTTTGTTGGTTTGTGTGTTGCCTCTTTATTTCACATGGACGGCTGTGCACACCCATTCTCACACACAGCACCAAAAAAACCCCCAAACATTATTAGCAGCAACAAAGCGATAAGTACACTCTTTCCGTGCCAGTTGGTTTAGCTTAGATCCATTTATCAATAACATTATCTTAAACCGCAGATGTGGGGGAGAAAACACACAAGTTCAAGCTATGCCGTTTTCAGAATAGAGCTCGTGCGTGGTTCAGACAACATTTGCATGTCTAACAAAAGGAAATAAAAGAGAAATGCCTGTACACTTAGCTCAGCAGGCTTGCCGCCTATAATTACTTCTTCTTTGCTCAGGCAAACTACTAATTATGAAGATGTTTCATGTGCTATTACCATGCCTGGAAGAAGAGGAGAGGAGGTGGAGAGAGAAATCCAGTGAGAGAGATTTCCCTGTTTCTCTTTCAATATTTTGTTTTGGAATTAACTCCTATTAGAATGAATGTAGATGTTATGTTGTTTGAAATAGATAGATAGATAGATAGATAGATAGATAGATAGATAGATAGATAGATAGATAGATAGATAGATGGATAGATAGATGGATAGATGGGACTTTCCACCACTGCTCATCTATTTGGCTCCCTGTGTTTACACGCTGTCCAACCCAATTATGCACACGGGTATCAAATTCACAGTTTAGTCTTTTAAATGATTAATTCCCTCACATCGTGAAGGATTCACCCTGCTGCCACTGACATCAGACCGTTAAGAGGTCCTGAAGTGCTCGTGTCTCGTGTCAGAGAACCAAATGTTCCGCTTTGAAAACAATGGAGTGAAAACAATAGCTGAGCTCCAGAGGAAGCGTTAGTCCTCCATGTGTCTAATTTCCAAAGGCAATTACAGTGACGGGCACAAGGCTGTGGGGGACGTAATTAGCTTTTGGGAACCATTTTAACATGGGGACACCGGGGTGGCTCTTCGTTTAGGCTGTTGGGAGGAGATAACAGGACACAACCTTCCACTTTGTCTTTGTTTTTGTGGGACGCGCAGGCTCAATTCACCATAATGTGCTTTGCCTCCATAACACAGCTGGAACCTGAGCCGAACAAAGAAAACTCACTCACCTCAGATACGCAACATTTTAGCGTGAGTCCCTTCTTATCGTCCAAAAAAGAGAGAGAGACGGATTTTTCTTCTTCCACAAAAAAAGAGAGAGAGAAAGAGAGAGAGAAGAAAGAAGAAAAGGAAGAGGAGGATATATCTCCACTTGTCTGCCCGGTCAGCTCGAAAAAGCCAACATGATGCTCTCAGTGAACCGGACTCGGTCCGAAAGCCAGCGAGCAACTCCAGAAAGCCCCGAAGCTGGAGGATGAAACAATGCTCAACTCCTCTTCCCTCTCCTCCTCCTCCTCCTCCTCTTCCTCCACTCTTGGCTTCAATTTCTCACTTACTGCCCGCCAGTCGGAGTCCAGACAGAAGCGCTGTTGTTAGTCTGCACCTCATGTATTATTGAACACCGATAATGGACGAGCGCGACGGGAAATAGAAATGCTGCTTTGCTTCCTTGCGGTTTTTATTCCATGTTTACACCGCGCCGTCCTATAATATCTCTCTCCCCCTCGAAACGGAGCAGTGTGTGAGCCTCCTTTGTGCTCCCTCTCTCTCTCTCTCTCCCTCTCTCTCTCTCTCTCTGTCTGTGACGGGTTAAACCATTCCCGCAGCGAGAGGGGGGGGGGGGGGGGGGGGGGGGTCGAGTGGGGAGGGGGTGCTATTCATGTCAATGTATGGGAACGAATGGGCTTGGTGACTCGTGGCCAAATGTTGTTGTTGTCGCGGATAAAGAGAAGGGGAGACGGGAGGAAGAGAGGAGGGAGAGAGTGAGGGAGGAGGGAGGGAGAAAGTGAGGGAGATGGAAAGAAAACAAGGGAAAGGGTGGAGGTAGGGCGCCTTCAGGATCTATTGTAAATGTGAGAAGTTATTAAAAGAGTATTAATCCGACAACATGCTACGTTTTTTTTTTTTTTCCAATGGAGAGGTTTTTTTTTTTTTTTTTTTTTTTGCTGCTTTGGCAGATTCTATCGTCCTGATCACGGTGTGATCAGCCCCAGTGACACGCGCCCTCCGCACACTAAACCATTTTACTTCTCACGTGCAAACAGGATTTGTGGCAAACGCGCTCTCGTGCTGGATTATGCAACAGAGATGTAATTACATGCAGCGTGATGGTGGGAGAAACAGACAAAAAAAAAAAAAAAAAAAAAAGCTTTATGTTCTGCTGCCTGTTCCTCCCTCAGCTGTGCACCAGTGGAGGGATAGTTCAGGACCTCGGAGAGCTCCCAGTCAACATCAGCCACCTGCGTCAATGAAGAGCTCCACTTTTGTTTCTATGAGAAAACATCAAAGCAGATTTATTCTGAGAATATAACGTGGCTTGCTTACACACCGGGAGCAGGGAATTTAATTTGCAGTTATGACCAGGCCACTGTGAATTCACCTCAGGCCATAACACCTGCGTGGGGCTGGCACACTTATCCTCTATAAGTCTGCAGAGTCTGCAGCCAGATCTGAGCAAAAAAACAGCCAGATTAATAAGGAAAAAAGAAAAGAAAAGTGAAAGAATGTATTCAGTGCTCTTTAGATGCTGTTTGTATGTGATTATAGATCTGTAGCGCCATCTCCTGGAGAGAAAAGTAGCACCTCAAAGCCATGTGAGGAACCTAAATACATTTTTATTTATCACATTGAACCTGCGTTGGTCGATAGTGACATGTAGCTCAGTGTGTCCTGGAAGCTGCAGACCGTCCGGGAAATGACACACTATCAGAAAATGTTGTGCTAAGCAGCCAAAACAGTTGATGGCCCCGTTTTAACAGTTTAATGTCACATAGTGTTGATTTGGCACACAAGCCTCCACCTCTGCTCATTCACTTCAACTCGCAGCCTGTTGTGAAGAACCACTTCTCCAGCGCTTAGCGCAGAGAATTCCTATTTTTGTCCAAAATGAAAAGCATTTTCTATTTTGTTTAAATAACATTTTAATAGTGCAGCACTAAATGACACTTTATGAGCTATTATGTATTCATTTCCAAAAAAAAAAAAAAAAAAAAAAGACAAATTATTAAAACTCTTGACTGATTTCTCTTTAAACACTTCTCACTAGTGTTTGAGTCGCTTGGCTGCTCAGCTGCTCTTCAGTGACACTCTTTCGTTGAAGAGGTTTACATGTCACTTCGCGTATTATATAACGATATCATGTCAGACTGACAGATGGGTCTTTGAGGCGTTAATGCAACGCACAAGTGCACATAGTTGTTTTTTTCTACCATTATTTTTCTTTTTATTTTACAGTAAATATTCAGCGGGATGTTTAGTTGCCATGGATCTGAAATAATCACTCAATCATTGTTTTTGAGGTTTGACTTCACGGTCTGATTGTACACGTTTGAACATGTAGTTCCTCTGTGTGGATGCGCAGCAGCATCTGCGCCTTTAAGAGCATCTCTGACAGCATCCTCCTCTGTCACGGACGCGCACAGGGCAGCTCAATATTTGAGAATACAGCTTAGCCTTCTGCACACACATACACACATACACACACACATATACACACACACGCCTAGAGACACACTACAACATACCATAATTGCATTTATCATCTTTATTTCCTCACTGGACATTGATGAATTTGCCTTTACGGTCGCCGTAGCGGTCCATCCGATCGTTATTGCTTTTATTTCCTTCCTCCCCGCATCCAAAGACTGATCTACGCTGCAAGATGGCTGAGTTGAATTTGGGGAAGGGGCTGACTGCGGGGAAAGTGGCCAGCAACGTTCAGAAAAAACTTACGAGAGCCCAAGAAAAGGTAAGAGATGCTCACAGACATGTTGCTGTGTGTGTGTGTGTGTGGGGGGGGATGATTATTCGGGCCTGCAAGCCGCGAAGCAGCAGTGCCGCATCCTCCACCAAGGAGCAGTGTCGCATCACGACATCATGAGCATAATAAGAGTAGGGGTGCTGTGTCAGAGGATGGGGATATCCACTTCAATTACATCGTCCCTGTAGTCAATGTCATTCAGCGGGCACGTTCGTTTTTGCAGTCAGATACACTGTTGGCCTGCTCATAATTTAGCTCATGACTGACTGATGCGTTTCTGGCATTTCCAATCATTTCTCGGTGTCTTAATGAACGGTGGCCGCAGAGACACTCTCTTACATTTTGCAAGCACTGTGATGATTATTATCACCCACGCTGCAATGAGTTATAGGTGGTAGATGAGAGGCCTAGTCTATGCGTCCATGCACCTGCGCGTTTTGCACAGAATAAACGACAGGGGGCGCTATTTGTCTGTCATAATGCATCATGTACTGAGGCTAAAGAGGGAGAAAAACAGATAATGTAAGCACAGTGTGCGTTATATATGTGTGTGTGTGAATGCTTCTGTGTTGATATGTATGTGGAAGTAGTATGTATGTAATGCACAAGTGAATTCATGTAGGGTGTAATATTATGTCATTATCCTCGTCTACCTAAAGATTAAACAGCATTTCTTTAATGTGTCGTCCTAGTGCTGCTGCTGTTTTTACATTGCTCGCATATTCTCTCTCACACGCTGTTTTTATATCCATTAATTTTACCCGTGAATGCTAAGAAATCAGATTTGATCTTAAAGTTAGAAGACGGTAGGAGATCGAGACACGTGCCCGCTGTCTTCTCTCTTAAAACTGTACAGAACCAGAGGTTAACCTGATCCCCAGTGTTGTCACTAATTGTGCTGTTTGTTTGGCTGAACAGGTTCTTCAGAAGCTTGGCAAAGCCGATGAGACCAAAGACGTCGCTTTTGAGGAAGGAGTGATTAACTTCAACAAACAATATGTGAGTACAGTCCAATGACCTGCGGCTCGATGAAAAGTCACATTTCAAAATTTCCCTTGAGTCAATTATCCTATTAAGCAATTATTGCATAAAAGTACAGCCTAAAACAAGATATAGCTTGCCAGACATTTTAGTCTTATCTGTGCTTTCTACATCTACATAATGTTACACCAGCTCCAGAGACTTCGACCATCATTGTAAGCGTCTCCTCATACTGTTGTGTTTGGTGTTTGGTGTGTGTGTCCAGGCTGAGGGCAGTAAACTGCAAAGGGACCTGAGGGCATACCTGGAGGCAGTGAAAGGTAACACACAAACACAAGCCGGCGCAGATTCGTTGCTGTATGCGCGAATACACTCACACCACACACTTGCATGTACCAAGCTATACACGTAGACAATTATGGATAGACTAATTGGCACCTTAACTTGCAAATATTTGCTGATGTTCCTCTAATGTAGAATGTGTTTGTTTGTCCTCAGCCATGCACGAGTCCTCCAAGAATGTGCAGGCATGTTTGGCCGACATGTATGAGCCGGACTGGTACGGCAACAGGGAAGTGGATTCAATTGTGGAGGTCAGAAGTTTTTTTCATTCATCTGATAAGAATACAGAGATTTTCTGCGTGTGTGAGAGTGTGAGGACAAGCTGGTTTCCACACAGGGGTCCAAACCGCTTTATTACACTGCATAGTAGTTGATTGAGTGTGAGTGTGTGTGTGTGTGTGTGCGTGTGTGTTTGTCTTCTGACGCACAGCAGCTACTATTCCTGGGGTTCGCACAGCTGTGGGTGATTGTGCTCCTTGGACTTTTAGCTTCCTCTTGACAGCAAAATTATACGTTAGCATCTCTTGGGATAGATGTTGAGTAGCTTGTTAAATTTTGCTCTGTCTTCATTATATTTACTCTTGAAATTACGTTTGGATTAATGGTTCTTATCTGAGAAAATGACAGCAAGATAGCTGCAAGAAAACACAGCAATCGTTTAAAAGGGTTGCAGTTTTATTCTTAATTTAGATACAAGAGCACGAGCCAAGACATAACAACAGAGCTGCTGGAATTAACTCTAAAGTGAAGGGCTGCATGCTGTCGCAATAAAACAGGCGCTGCACTGTCTTCTCAACTGTAGTGACTGAATCTCTAATTGTGTATTTGTGATTGCTGATATTTAGATCCCACACTCTCACATAGCAATAAACAGAGATATGCACAGGAACGGGCATGCTTTATACAAGCAGATATGCACTGTTAGTATTTCTGATAAGTAATGCATGCTGTGTTGATGTTTCAACCCGTATGCTTGTGTTGATATTAATGGGACACAAGAAAGGTTTGCCTTGTACAAAATTCTCTTCGTGGTGTGAGTGAAGAATGACATTTTGGATATACATGTGTGGTAACCTCTCTTCTACAGTCAGACCATCTCATGTATTCCTCAGCTGAAGAACAGACTCGAATCAAATCAAAGCTCAACTTTTGGTCAGCGTCTGTCTGTTCATCTTCTCATCTCGGCCCTGAAAACTCCCCTCAACAGTGATTGTGTATGCTGCTGTTGTTTTCATCCTTGCTGCAGGACTGTGATGTGCTGTGGACTGACTACCATCAGAAGTTGGTCGATCACGCCCTCATCTCCATGGATACTTACCTGGGCCAGTTCCCTGATATCAAGGTAAGCTGTGAATGCTCTCAGAGCAGCTGTAGCAACCATGGCCAGAAAGTGTCAGTGCTCATGCAGTGCCTGACCGGGTTTCCTCCACACCATGACTGCTTATGTCCATGCAGGTGAGGAGACTGAATAACACAAATACTTGTTCTCCTCTTTTGTTTTGTTCAGGCACGTATCGCTAAGAGGGACAGGAAGCTGGTCGATTATGACAGTGCCAGGCACAACTATGCCACTACACACAAGACCAAGAAAAAGGATGGGGGCATTAAAATTACCAAGGTAAAACAAATGCAGAATATCTTGATGCAAAAGCAGGGGTACACTGGCAATGATGTAATTTATATAAAGACAAATATTGTGTTTCATTTGGCATATTAACATTTACATTTAACATCTCTCTCTCTCTCTCTTCCAGCCCTCCACACTGTTGGAGAGAGCCACCCCAGGCTGGGCTCAGGGTATCCTGTCTGCACACAATGTTGCCCAGAGCAGTCTGTCCAGGAGCCAGGTATGCCATCATCTTACTGCTCTTCCTGCAACATCTGTTGACTGTGAAACAATGATAAGCGGTGTCCTGGTAGCCCAGCAGTTAAAGACGCATGAGATGCGAAAAGGAGGTCCTCAGTTTGAACTTGTCTAGGGAAGCTTTTCGCCTGTCATCGCTCTCTTTTTCCGCAGATGTGCCCTGTCACTTGTTACTGAATATCACATGAAGGCAAAATGAAAATGACATCAACAAAACAACTGCAGCCAAGCCTTGTCAGGGGATGTTACGTACACTCACACATAGGAACAAAACATCAAACACACACTCACAAACAAGCCCTGGGTTGTTTGTGCGTGTATTTATGTGTGTGTGTGTGTGTGTGTGTGTGTGTGTGTGCGCGTATATTTCAGGCTGAGGAGGAGTTGGAAAGAGCCCAAAAGGTGTTTGAGGAAATTAATATTGACTTGCAAGAGGAGTTACCTTCACTCTGGAACAGGTGTGTATGCATGTGTGACTGGTTCTGGTTATCCTGTTGATTATTGGATGCTATAATTACATTTCACATACGTTTGTGCTACATTTATCCTCAAAGGACATCAAGAATAAGTCAATACTCTCTCTCTCTCTCTCTCTCTCTCTCTCTCTCTAGTCGTGTTGGGTTTTATGTCAGCACCTTCCAGAGTTTGGCTGGTTTTGAGGAGAAGTTTCACAAGGAAATTAGCCGGGTGAGACCTGCGTTATTGCTGAATTTAGATACAGTGATGATCAAATAACAGTTGCTGGAAAATGTAGACAATGCTAGTTTTGACTACATCAATTGAATCTAAAAATGCAAACTTCCTGCGGTACTTCAACACTGTTTTTGAGACCAGATGCAAAGCCTATCATGGTTCACTTCTTTTTTTGTTTCCCTTGTAAAACAAAAGTAGGACATAGGGTTTTAACAGACCGCAGTGAGATTATCCCCTGCATTACTGCCTGAGATTGAGAGTTGTAAATACTGTCTCTCTGAATTTGGACATGATGACACATTTGGATAATATTACAGAGCAGGAGGAGCACAAAACACAATATAGACTTTTTTCCAGAGACGTGTAGTATGAAGGAAATTCAAAGGTGGAAATGGGCAAAGATACTCTATCGTTCACATCAAGGTGTCAGGTGAATTATGTTGTGCTGTTGGTGTAATATCTAACACCTCGTCTTTCCCCTCTGCAGTTGGATCAGGATTTGTATGATGTCTTGGAGAAACTGGAGGGAGCAGACACAAGCAGGTGAGTGAATAATTATCCATCATTTAAACTTGAGCGCTTTATAACAATTTGTGTAGCTTAATAATAACTTTACTCTTTGAGTTTCATTTCATATTCTTTTAACTTCGAAGATTTTGATTCTCAATTAAAGTAAATGTCAAGATCTATTCAGCACATAGGTATCCGTTGAAATCTATCAATATAAGCAATGTAAAGGAACACCAATAGGTGACAGTCGTGCTACTCGCCCTTTTATTTTATCAGTATTCACTCAGTAAAAACACAGTTTTTTTCAAGTCTAAAACACCTGAAAACAGCTGTTTGTTTGAGATCCTTGGAAGCATTTTAGAGCGCTGAACCTCATCAATCAACCTCTGTGGTCGGTCATCTTAGCCAGCAAAGGAAGCACCTGCTGCTGTGTGTTGTGTGCCTCTGGCTCCTTCCAAGATTTTCCTGGCGAAAAATTCCCTTTAAGGGCACATCATTTATCGTGCTGCAAGTTTAAATACCAGTAACTGAAATGGTGAGGTTATTTTCAACCAACAAATTTATTTTCCCTGTTAGTGGGTTTTCTGTCTTAAACGTTAACAGCTGAATAAGTTCCTGTGGCATCTGCAATACTGTTGTAGGAAAACATTTCAAGCTACAGGAACAGACACACAAAATGTCATGCATTAACCTGAACCCCCCCTTACAGAAAGACAGGTAACCACGGCGCTTCATCGTCAGGAGCAAATAGGAGGTAACCAGTAGCGACTGTGGTAACCACGGTTACACAACTCTTGTCTTGTCTGTTCAACTGACCTGTCTGTCCAGCTGTCTGTCTGTCAGTCAGCCTGCGGGCTTGGGAGGTTTAAGGAAGGACTAGTGTTTGATTGTGCAAGTGAATTCTCAGACACACTGATCAGAGAGTTGTACGCCCGGAGCTGCAGATATCAAAGAGTTGAGCAAACGTTTATCTTTAATGCTGCACCAGGCAAGAGTGTTACATAACAATACAACCCAAATGACACGGTACTCTCACTTGTTGAAGAGCATTTAAGAGATAAATAAAAGCTCAAACCTGGAGTGTGCCACTTTTCACCTTGAGGCAGTGTAGTCTATTTTCCATCCTGCTTTGCATCCTTCCTCCTTTATTCACCAATGTCAGACCTTTTTAGCACTATTTGTCCTTTTAGTAGTTTCTGGCAAACACACAATATACGTGCTATGGTAGATTTGTAGGTGAGGAGAGTAAGCTCTGGTCATTCTTGCAGCTTTGACTTTACAAGCCTGGAGCCCCCTTTATGAGTCCTACTTTTTCACTGTCAGTCTTGGTGATCTAGTCCTTGAGTTGCTTTTTGCTGCCACCAATTTTAAATTTTGAAGCCACCAATGTACAAAAATTGCCTGGTCCAGCATTAGCTGCTACAGCTACTCCAACCCTTCAGATATCTAAAGCTCTCTGGTATGCTTTTGAATGCCACTGTCACCTCCCGCTTGTGAGGCCTTACTAGAGGCGCAGACAAAGCCTGCTTGCATGGGATGGAGGGGCAAGAAGGACGGGAATGGGAGGGAAGGGAGGCTCACTTTTCTTGCATGATAGCTCTTGCAACAACTGCCGCTTGGACTCCTGTAGAGCATGCCTAGTAGTTTCTCAAGTTGTATTAACTTTTAGCTGCTCTTTTTAACCTTTGCTAGACCTGTCTCTCACATTGGTTGCCATTCTTGTAACCTTCTCTGTAATCTGTCTGTATTCTCTTTCTTGCCCTCCATCTCTCTCGCTTTCTCATTCACTTCAGTGGAAAAGAAGCATCTAACCACAGTCTCAGACCAGGAGGACCACCACCAATCCCCAAATCTCCATCCAAGGTAAACACACACTCTATCCTACAGTGATAAGTCTTAATGTACGTAAGTCCGTTATCTTTATTATGTAATACCATCATCTGAACAACAAAATCAGGAATGAATAAATGATTGAAGGGAAATTAAAGTAAAGAAGTAGCTTATAAGGATCTGCATAACGTGCATGTGTTTCACACTTACAGAATCTGCACTCTGTCTTATGCCCCACTTGAGGTCCAATCCAATCTTTAAATCCACTTATTTCATCTAGTCAGTCCCTGGAATGGTTGGTGAAGTAGCTAAAGAAGCTCCTTCAGTCGTTTGGTTTTGATAGCATCATTGTTCTCACTCATTGACATTCACCTGTGTGAGTGGGGGAAGACGAGGGGCAGAGGGAATGGGGTTGTGGACTGAACCTGCCACAAGACAAACTATCATGCATTTAAAAAACACATCATGAACATCTGTCAGGGATTTACTTTTAAGATTATTTTTAAGGTATTTTCACTGTATTACACAGGTGAAGAGGAGAGAGACAGATAGGCAGCAAGCCCAAATAAGCAAGTGCATGACTGCCAATATACGTAATCTACGTTTCAAGAAAACAAGCCCAAAGTAGCTTATAATGAGCAGACTTAGCAACTGTGATGCCCGTATTAATTATTTATACAAAATGAATCACCGTATTTCTTTCTCTGTCCCAGCTAAAGCCAGCAGTGCCTCCTCCACCCAAGGTAACCCCATCAAAGGAGATGAAAACGGAGAACATCATCAACCTGTTTGACGCCGCAGCGACAGCTACTCCTGACATCAGTGTTACCTCCCCTACAGAGGTTAGTGACAGGCTGCTGTGGATGAACAACAGTAGCCCTTTAACTTTCCACTCTCCAGGTCAGAGCCTTTAAGTTCTTCTTCTTCTGGCCTGCCCCTATTCTATTCTATTCTATTCTATTCTATTCTATTCTGTCCTGTTCCTTTCCCCTTCTATTGCGCCCAGTTCGCCAATGAGCCCTCCTATTCCTGTTGTTATCAGTTTGACAGTCCCGCAGTGAGCAGCCTGTTGGACATGGACCTGGACTCTTTCAGTGCAGCAACCAAAGCCTCCACGGTCACACAGGTGGATGATTCATGGCATGAACATATAGAGCGAAGAGACCCTCTGCTGCAAGAAATGCCAAGCTTCGCAAGAGATTTTATATTTCATTCAGAATGGTTTTAAGTTCATTTTGTGATATTTAACTCACTTTACAATGCTGGACATTTCCAGCTGCCGGCGCAGTTGTTTGATAAGTCTGGATACAAAATTAAATCACTTGGTTAGCTTGGCATAGTTTGATGTGTTACCTGCTCAGCTTCTTTCCAATTAACCAGACAAGAGGTGGATGATGGCATGATGATCTGTAGAAACCTGCTTTTAGTGACCACTTCTTCCTGCTTCAGCACTATCCACAGATCACTCATGGCATGGACTGTAGACTGAAGCCCTGCTCTGCTCTTACTTCTTTCTCCTCTGAACTATGCAGCAGAATTTAGTTTTACTAAATACTGGAATGATGTGAGTTGTACTGACTTTATCTGAGTGTGCTCACATTACTTGAAAGGTGAGATGAAACAAGCACAGCTGCTGTTATAACACTCATTCAAAATATATGGTGCTGATATTTAATCCAGGTCTGCTATTCAGCCTCAGTGCAGCATTCAGTACCTGACAGATGGATGACATGTAGGCTACTGCATGCCTGGGCCCACTTAGTTGATTTCAGAGTCAGACAAACTGGCTCTAACATGATAGAAAATGTAGAGAACAGGTGGCATAGTTTAGATCTGTTATGGTTGTGATGTTTGTATGAAGTGAGTCATTTGAGTTACCAGACAATCTATAGCATTACAACACTAACAAAAATATTTGTTTACAGAGTTTCTAACAGTAATTAAGCTAAGAGACTAAACTACACACCTCTAGACTATGAATTCAATGGCATGTGGTGATTTGCAGTTCACATAATGTGAATGGTGCACTCAGGGATAAACGGAGAAGAAACTCCCCATTATGCAGCTCAATAGTAGCTTTTCTTACCTTTTAACCCATTTGACTCCATGGAGCACATGGAGTGCAGTTAATACCAACTTTAACAAAGATGTTGATAAGTCTCATGTTGGAGACATCTGGAGCACTGGGATGACTTCTTTAGTACATGCGGATGGAAACTTTAAAAGTGAAATGAAGTATTTTTTGAGTCCCAATATCTTTTTTAAGTATATCTGCCAACAGTTCTCAATAGCATTACTGCAAAGCTTTTTAAGCCACTGAAAAGGAGAATATTCCCTCCACATTGTGTCAAGATTCTGAATGAAATTAGCCTTTGAGACTGATTGCAAGATTAAATTAGTCATTAAAGTAAGCATTCATGCCTTGCAGCGCACCTTTTCTCCCACATTCCTCTCGCTCTGTGGGTGACCGACATGTATAACACATCACCGAGGCCATTTCCTCAGATGTTAATCACTTAGCACTTCAGACTTCACGTAGCATTGCTTGCACTCTTGTTCTACCGCTATGGGCTTGTAGGTTTGGAGCATGGGACCTGCACTGGACATTTCTAATTGGATGCAATGGGCATAATGCAAGAGCTTTGTGAAGAGTTTTGTTTGTCTTCTCACTCTGTTGCTCCCTCTGTTTTCCTCAGCCTGCAAACTGGGACTCATGGGTAAGCACATCATCCTCATCTTAATGCATTATTTTTCTGTAAAAATATATGATCTTCATTATGATCACCATCTTCATCAGCATATTCTTACTTGTGTTCATCTTAACCATCAGTTTATTTGTCATTGTTTAAATGTACTACTTATGAAGCCATTGTTCAAGCCCCACCCTCATTACGCTTGCTGAGTATGCTTGACAGTCCTGCATGGCACAAGCGGTACATGCTGGGTCGGGACTTCTTTAATGGTCGTTGCTTTAGATAAACAAGCTTTTCCATGAATGGACCTCTTTCATTTGTCTGTCCCAAATCTGTTTGTGCGTTGTCTTTTTGTCTGCAGTGCTTGATGTGACAACACTAAACACTGAAGAGATTGCTGTACAGCGCAAATAGAACTTGGGAATGAGCATGGGTTAATTCAGTTTCAAATACAAACATTTTACACCATTTTGTATGTTGATATTATTGAATCATACTGTAGATCCAAAACCTATGAGGGAATCATTGTAAGACACGCCTGACATCCATAGAAGGTAAAAAATGTACACATTCTTGTAGCATACATTTAAGCTTCTGTGTGAAATGATTTGTAACTGAGTTAACCTGGTTTATTTCTGTTTCCCCTTTCATTCCTGTGTGTTCACATGTCGCACTGACAGGACATGTAGCCTTTACATGCTACATGCGACACACAGGGAACAGTTTTGTTCTGAAAGTTGAGTGAAGTTGTTCATGTTTTCCCGTGAATTGTTTCATAGAAATGAGACCGGTAATCTAATAGGAGCTAGTGGGCAACTTCACAAAGCCTTGCTTGCAACTTGGCATTCTGACCATTAACTAACCTTTTTGTTCATCCCTATCACTGTAAGAGAGATGTGTCTCAAAAGTCGTACAGTTCTGCTGTATTAGAGCTAAAGGCAAAGCAGTGACGGCTCAGAAAGGAACGACACTTCTACTCTTACAAAGCTTCCTTCCTCTTTCTCCATCTGAACATAGCCATGGGAATATAAACCATGCTTGCAAGCTACGCACAGAAGATCCAACATCTATTTTCTGATGGGAAAAGGCTGACAGTTTTTACGTTTCTGCCTTCTGCTGCCACCCTTCCTTATCTTCATCTGTCTTTTCATTTAATCCGAACCTTCTCTGTAAAGGTTAATCCTTCTACATCAATCTTCTTGAATCTTGTGATGATGATGATGGTGATGATGATGACTTGCTGACATCTGCTGCTGAACTCCTCACATCGATGTCCGTGGCATCTTTCATGGCCCTTTCTTTTCTGCGTATACGTTGCTAAACTACTCCATTTTCCCTTACCTATGACATATTAGTTGAATCTAAATAAAGTTTGATGCCACCTCCTCAAACCTGAACCCCCATTCAAATCCCTTCAAAGATCATTCTCATGGTTTTGCAGGTTTTAGCCCTTTTACTAATCAGATGTTTTTTTTTTACCATTTTCACTTGGCTGTAAAACTTAGCTTTGGCGCAATGATGCTTTGAGTGAAATGCTAACACCAAGCTAACATGCTGACTCATACAATGCCTAATGCTGATGATTAGCAGGTTTAATTTTTTACCACATTCACTGTCTTGGTTTAGCGTCTTAACTGGCTAACATTTGATCATGAGCACTAAATACAAATACAGCTGAAGCAGGTTTAAATGTAATATTGCAGGTAGTCAGTCATAAAACAAAGTGAAATGCTGACCTGATAATGGCGCTGGAGAAAATATCAGATGATCACCACAGTTATTACAGTTCACTTTGCCCTGAGGTGGAAATGAATGTCTGTTGGAAATCTTTCTAATAATTGTCGAGACATTTCACTCTGAGGAAAAACTGTGAACTTTCTGGTGGAGCAATAGAAAAAGTCAGGGCATCTCTGGGCATCACGAATGTATGTACCAAATTTCATGGCAGTCTTTCCAAGATTTTTTAAGATATTTCGGTCTGGAGGAAGTGGTCAACCAACTGACATATGGTTAACATGCAATATATCAAACACAATTTTTAGTTAAAGGGCTAAAGTATACAAAATCCCTTGTATGGTCCCTATGTTTGAACTCCCTTAATTTTTATATACACATCTCTAATAAAACAACCCTTACACACCCATTTAATGCCCCTTTAATACCCATATAATTTTCCTAATCCCTTGTCCTTTAAAAATATTCTATTTTTACCCACTGTTTTGTTAATATACTGGTCATTCATCAGTCCCAAACTGATTCTTCTTTTTCCTGGTCCTGCTAATTCGTAAACACCTTTATGCCCATTGAAATCCTGGACCACTGAATCTGCCTTTAAATATTCCTTATGCATTACCTTTCTGTCCCTTAAAATTATCTCAACCCTTTGATTTACAAACCCCTTATAATACCAATAAGGTAAAATATCTCTTATGACCTCTGACTCCTTGAAACCTGACCCTTGCCCTTTAGCCTGAGGACAGTGGTTCCCCGAAAGAGGACATCCAGCAGGAGTATGACCCTGTGGCTGCTGCTGCAGATGCCTGGGGGGATGATGGTACGCAGCCTGTCCGCTATGACCCCATAGCAGCTGCCACAGAGGGCTGGGGGGATGACGGAACCAAACCAGTTCGCTATGACCCTGTGGATGCAGCTCAGGAGGGAGAGGGGGATTATGAGAGCGAGGAGGTTCCTTATGATCCCGTGGCGGAAGCCCAAGAAGGCTGGGGCGATGATGAGAGCCAGCCAGTCAAAGAGGTGCCCGCCACGGAGGATGAAACACCTGTAGCTGAGGCTCCAGCTGATGTTGCTGAGGAAGAAGCCACGCCAGCTGCTGCTACGTTGGATAATGAAGAGGGTCAGGTAACCAAGGAGAGAAAAAATGGAGAGATGCATCCGGATGAAAATGGTGGATGCATCGATTTATGAGAAGGAGGTTTGAGCATGGATTACTGGAAAGAAACATGATAGAGAGATAAATTGTGAATGAAAGATGGAAAGATGGAGAAATCTTGCGATGGAAAGATTTAGGATGCATCTGGACCAGCAACATGGATGCATCAACTGTGACTCAGAGGGCAAGGTGGAAATTAATTGCTGAGGGAAAGAGAAGAGTGTAGAGATCTGCTCATCAACACACACAATTAATCCCAGTCACTGCTAACCACAAATCCATGCACATAGTATGCTGTGCCGTTTTAACCTATATGGCAGCTGTGCATTAGTATCCAAGCTTACTGTCTATTCAACATACTTGCTTGTATTAGCCATGACTTTGCTGTTTAAGCTGTGTGGCCTTTTTGTCTGTCTTTGTCTTGTCTGTCTCTTCTTCTCTCTTTCATTCTTTCCCCCTGCTTATTTCGATCTTTCATCTGTCTTTCATTCTCTAACCTCTCTGTGTTGTTCTTCTATGTCTCTCTGCTCCCAGGGTGAGTCTGCAGCAGCTGCTGCAGAAACAGTGGAAGAAGCAGTGGCAGAGGAGGTGAGAACGAGAGGAACAGCAAGTTGTACTGAGCTTTGGATTGCAGAAAATTACAGATACTATGTAATGACGTAATGTTGTCGTTCTCTAAAGAGCTTACAGTTCTCCTACATTTGTTTTAGGACTAGAAATCTGTCCGATTTTTCTTATAGCCACAGTTTTCGTTTTCATTTAATCTCATCACTTATTGTCTGTAATAAGTCAAAAAAAATGCTGGAAAGATCATGACATTAAATTAACTTTTAATTGCTAATATATAAATGACTCCAAGCTGTTTCAAGAATTTTCTAAGATTAAATGTCCTCTTTATTTGCTAAATCTATTTTTCCAGTTTTCATTTAAAAAAACTAGTTTTATTTTTAGAATGAGACTTTTAGGGCGCAATTATGTCTTTTTAAAAGATTAGGTTTTTTTTGAGTGTGCACTGCATGTCGGTAAATGGAGCCTCTTTTTCTCTAGACACCTGCAGAAGCGCCAGAACCAACAGAAGTAGCATCAGAACCTGCAGAAATGCCAGCTGGCTTCTTATTCAAGGTAAGAATGCAGATTAAAGAAACTCTCAGTAGCATCAAGCATCTACTTAACCCAAATATACCATGTGTATATATGGAGATAACTGATGTTAGTATTCATGTGATATAGGTCCAGGTGATGCATGATTATGCTGCCAACGACACAGATGAACTGGAGATGAAGGCTGGTGATGTGGTGCTTGTAATCCTCTTTGACAACCCTGAAGAACAGGTAGACACACACACACACACATACACACACACACACAGACTTATGGACTGTGATGTCAACAGTGGCAGTGCGGTGAATATGTCGTTATTTGTGTGTTAAGGATGATGGCTGGCTGATGGGAATGAAGGAGGACGACTGGCAGCAGAACAAAGAAAATGCCGCTAAAGGAGTATTCCCTGAAAACTTCACCCAAAGGCTGTGAAAGAGGAGGAAAGGACGTCATTCAAGCTTCCTTCTTTATGTCTCTCTTCCTCTTTCCTCAATTTCTCCTCTCCTATATTGCCCTGATACTGTATCTTTACTAGGACTTTGGCCATAGAAGCAGAGCTGTCACAGCCCTGGCAGAAATCATGCATTTCGAAGGTCTGCTACACTGTGCTCAAAGTGGATCTTGGCATTACAGTGGTTTTTCTGCCAACATTTACAAATTACAGATATAGCCATTTCACAAGTCCCACTCTTTGCTGCACTGTTGTTGCTACTCCATACCAGAGAAATTGATTGGAGAATCCTGATCATACAGGGCCGATGTAGGGATGGATACCTCTGCAATGGCTACCACTGCAACTGCATTACAAAATGTTTTATTCTCATGTCATCATAACCTTTCCAAGGCATATTCCACCACCTTAACAGACAGTGAGAGACAGTGGGAACAGTGTAAACGTATTAAGACAATGCAAAGTGTAGCAGTGTAGTGTAAGCCCTAAAATATGTTTCATGAGCAGAGGGGGTGGGGGGGTGGACACAAAGTGAGTGGAGTCCTCACTACTACAGAGACATGCAGCTAGCAGAGTAACACACTGAAAAAGTAGGACCAACTTCAACCCAGTCAACCAGCCAAACATCACATAAACACTGAGGAATTTAAATAAACAAAACAAAATGATCTTCTTAACAACTTGGCATGAATTTAGCCACCCACTAATGTCGCTGAGGTGTCCTCTTGTGCCCAGAGATCTTAAAAATGCCAGAAGTGGGTTGTTGAAACAAATCTCTATTTTTGGCAATAGTCAGTTTTAGCCTCATGTAGCTATCAAGTGTACTTTTTTCTCGGGAATGCTTGTGCATTTCATCACCTGTGCACATTTGATTATTTTTGGTGGCTGACTTCAATTCTGGTCATATGTAAGTGGAGGTGGAGCATAGCAGGGTGTGTGTTAGTAAAGATTTAGTACTGCAGTTTTTGGTGGCAAACATTTTTCAATTTGCTATTAACTGATCCACAATCACTGTTAGTCGTGGGGTTCTGCTGTTGACATGATGCCTGTTGAACACATCCCGCCCATTTTGTATTCCTGCTTTAATTATTTCCATTGTGAAAACATTGGCCCTTGGTTGTTGTGTTAGTTTCAATTCGATGATAGTATAAGTGGTATGAAATTGCTGTTAAAATCCAAACAAACGCCTATTCAGTTCACTGGCCAGCCGACACCAACCTAGTTCAAGACAGCAGGAATTCAGTATAAAAACACAAATACAGGTTTTAGAGTCCTATAGAGTAGAAAAACCCGACTGTTTACATTTTTGACAGTCTTGTACTTTATTCCTTGTTTAAATTTGTGTGAAGTTGTGTGGCGTGGGCATGTAAAAAAATCTTTTTACAGATTTTTTTTTTTTTTTTTTCACACAAGGAATTCCAAATATGCATTAGCCAGGCTTGCTGAAAAGCTAGCCAATAAACTACAACAATGAGATGCTGCTACTGGTAGTATAATAGTTAAACAGATGTGGTTACACCCTAATCCTAATTAAATATATAATAACTGAGCCAGCCTCATTCGTTTTGAAAAAATGTGCCGAAAACAATTCCTTCTGTTTGCATAGAGATGACTTTACTCAAATGCAGATGATTCAGAATATGCACCAGAGCAACTTCTTTTATTTTTGTATGCTGCCAAGCAATGATTACATATAGCCTGATGTACCTATGTCAACATTATTGCCAACGTAGGATGTTATGGGGTGTTTTGTACTTCTGTCAGGTTTACTGCTCTCAACATAGCCGCTTCTCCATAGGTAGTTAAAACTATCTCACATCCAGTCTTTCATTCAGTCACCGACTCACAGGAGATTCACGTTTCTCATGACGTTATTAACATGTAATAAGTGTGAGAGAAAATGTTTGTGTGTGCGATTGTACGTGTGCGTGTGTTTATGAGTTGTTGGAAACATAAATTCTTTATCTATAGGCTATAGTTGTTGGACGATATCACCACCATCCACCAGGGGATGAGGTCGTCCATTTCGCAGGACGTTTTTCTGACTGGAAGAAGACAACTCAGACGTATTTGGGTCTTTTCCACTGGCTGGTATTATGGCTCCAGGTGTTATTGTGCATTTGTTGTGTATAAGTGTAATTTTGCCAAGCTGTGATGACAGATACATATTCTATAAAGACATTCATATCTGTATGTGAGTTACTGTGAGCATGCTGACTTCCCATGTGTTGTTGTGTGAACGCCCTTAATTTAAGACGATGATACTTGGGTCACTTTTGAGGCAGTTGAAACAGGCAATTTTTTTTTATTATTATTTTTTAAATTATTTATTTATTTATTTATTTTGTTAATCTTAGTAAGGGGGGGGGGGGGACAGTTACATATTGTGTGTTTTTCCACCTTTCCCTCTCAGATAAGTCCTGATTATAATTGCTGGTTGTCCATCAGCCTTGCCTCAAAATGTTGCCGGGGTATCTTGGTCCAAACAGAGTTAAACATGATTACATGGAGACAGAAAAATTTCAAACCACCAGACTCAGGTGGACATTTTTTTGTAATGGTTTTCAGTATTTTAACCACTTGAGATGTGCATGATTTTTTCATGTGTATTTAAAAAGCCTCACATGTGAGAACATCACTGGCACACTTAGGTAAACCAATCACTTTCATATTTTTTATTTTCAAATATATGTAACTTGTTGTTGTTTCACCTGGGTCTGGTTCTCTATCTGTCTATATGGATCAGTCTCCTATGATGAGCTATGGGATACTACAAAAGGGTTTTTCCTGTACCTAAATGACCAGTAATAATAAATAATAATTAGAATCTCTGTTATTGATCTGTTGTGGTTATTGAGGTTAGTCTGCTTCGATTTCAATGGAAGCAGTTAGTCATTCCTGGCTTTTACTCTTCCATCTTCTAGATAGAAAAATAAGCAGGAGAACAAAGTGTTTTGCTTTATGTGATGAATTATGTTAATCTGTGGATTTTGCTCTCATGATGTAAGTACTGAAGCATCCAGCAGGGTGCGCTATGCTCAAAGACTAACTCCACATCCTGGAAAAAAGAAAGGGCATCCCAGCATCATGAGGAAGAAAGAGGAGTGTTGCTGTGTGCTGCTGTCCGTGGTACTGAAACCAACCAGCAGCCCACCCCGTAACCTCAGCTATTCATGCTGCATTCACATTGTTACAGCTGTTGTGATTCCTCACCATTTACACTGAGCACCTATGGCTGTTAACGCATTAACACTGTTATCAGCACATGTTCGATTTCGCTGGTGCCTCTGACTCAAAAAAGCCACAGTCTTATCAGAACAAGCATGGTGTAAATAAAAAAGGGCTTTATTACATAGGCTAAACAGTATTTCTTAATATTTCAGTGATTAGTAATGTATTGCATGTGATCTTTTAAACGTGCTGCGACCAAATAAAGCGGAGAGTGGATTTGGTTTTAAAACAACAACTTTATGTTTCAAATACAAATTGTATGCACACAGTTGCTGAAAATAATAATAGTTTACATTATTTTCTAAAAATAGATCTTTAAATAGTTTCTCCAGCAACAGCTTAATATACATATGTGACAAATCTTTTAGCAGGCATGTAGGATAACGCCTTGGAGTTCTTAGATACTCATGCTCAATTGTGTCAATTGGATGGACACTACAATATGAACTACGTTGGTCCAAATTCATTCATCCACCCATCACATCTGCATCCCATAGTGTTAGAAACCACAATTTCTGTACCTCTGCCAACAAGGTCTTAAGTCGGGTGATAGATGGAATACAAAAAAGACCACGCAAAGGGGGAGCTATCAAGTAACTTACTGTTCAAGATTAAAGAGGTTTACTATCTGTTATTTAATATGATGCATAGCTGTTGCTTAATACAGTAGTTGAATACAGCCTGAGTGTTGTGTATGCCTTAACTAGATACAACTGACCTGAAAATTGAAACAATGAAAAACATGTCAAAAAATAAAACCTTTTAAATAAAATAGTTAATTAAACAAATGGAGATGTATAAATGACCCATATGAATCAGTTTGAGACAATCAAGTTGACTGGAAGCAGATGATACACTTGGAAAAACAGATTGACAGCGTGGCCATTATAACCCCAGCACCTATCCTGCATCAGTACTTCACGAATGTTGAAGTATACCCACAATAACCATTGTGTCCATCATCATTCCCTGCCACTCAACAGTTTTCCAACAAAGCCAACAAACCAATAATGCATCTCTAGCAAACTGCTACATTGCATTCATTAAATACATAGTACTTAATCCCTCATTGTCCAGTTAAATATTATTTTGTTAATTATTTCTAATATACAGTATAGGCTCTATAACGAAGAGTAAAGGATCAGTGGATTTACTGCTGTGATGATTCTGACAGAAAGCTTCACTTGTGGTCTTTCTTTCCTTCATAACATTACTTAACTGCATAAACACCTATTGTACATGTAGACCTTCACTAGTTTTCTCAAATGTCTCCTTCATGTGTTCACCACAACCTTTTCTCTGAAACCTGATGCCTTCAACAGGTGCCACTGAAGGTGCCCTTGTATGTTTAAATTTCTTCTGACTATATCAGCAAACCCCAGCATGATCTCAAGATGCATACATGTTGACAGATTACAATAAATACAGTACGAAGAAATGCTGAGACCTGATTGTCTTACTTCACTACCCACTTCTTTGCTCTAATGAAAGCTATTGTTTTGAATCACAGTTACTGTTTTTTTCATCTCTGAGGTTCTCTGAAAATATTGACATGGATGGTCACCTTTTAAAATGAACTGGGGAGATACTTGTTTTACTCTTTCTGTTTGTATTCAGGTTTAAAGTCTTGGACTTCCTGTCACGCCTCAGTCTTTCCAGTTCTCTAACTCATCTGGAATTAATTGAAATTTTGAAAAGCATAAAACAAATCTTCTCAGTCTCCTCTCTTTGTCTTTTGCACAATTTTACACATGTTACAAAAAGACATTTGTTAAACTACAGCAAATACAGGCAAGAGGAGTCGGTAAACACACATATCCATTATAAAATCAATTGTCTTTGGTGATCCCTCAATCTGTGCTTTGGTGCTCCTGAATACAGGTAAGTGAATGAAGTCATCAGTGTGAAAAATGTCTCTGTGGCTCCTATCGATGTCCTTGCTCGATCCCCCAGGGGTGGAAGTGTCCAGCGTCCAGCATCATTTGCCCCAGTTTCTGTAGAAGCCAAGGGTACCAGTGCAGGCCGCCAGTCTGCGGTTCTGAGGGTCCCATCAGGCTGTAAAAGAATCTCAGTGGGGCCAGGACCCAGTGGGACAAATGGTGACTGTCCACAGCAGCATAGCAGGATGCCAGCACACCGTTCACCACTATGGACCCATGCTGGGTTAGCGGGGCATACAGCCCGCTGCTCCTCTGTTCTCTTACAAAGGTCACAACTGAAAGCGTTGAGTGTGACCCCGCTTTCCCTTGTGATGTAAGTACGCACTGTCCTGGCTGGACCTCACTGGCAAAAACTGTCCTCAGACCTGCTTCCTGGCCCGGTCTGACCCCCTGTATGGAGCCCCCGAGCGGCTCTCCAACTGTCTCTTTCCACTTTGGCTCGCTCAGCCCACCAGTGCAGTCTGTGACAAAAATCAGGTGAGCGGCGGTGAGAGTAATATTAAGTCCTGTGTTGGTGCCAATGGTGTAGAATATTTTTGTGACATTGGGCTGGTGGTCCAGAAAGGACAGGACCGGGCTGTAGAGAAGCGGGCTGTTGCCGTCTGCTGTTGAAGAAGCCAGGACGTAATCGCCAGGGTGAAGGTCGCGCATTTGTTTCATGGTCCCGCCTTTGAGGAAAACCTGAGCATCACCAGGGAAGCAACCACCAGTTTTGGCTGCCACAGAATGTTCTGAAGAGATGGAAGAAAGAGAAATAAGATTATTCATTTGATTTCATTTGAAGTTTGATGTTACTGGGGAGCTCAGCGACAATGCCGCAGCACTTTGAGTTCTACAGTGGCCGCATGATCATTGAGTGATCTATAAAAGATGTGAGACTTTGACACTGACCCAAGGACAGCTTTATCTCAGTGGATCAGTAGCAGACTGTTAACATATTTATATTGTGTCACTCATGTTCAAACGTTGTCTTTTCTGTCTCTCCTTATTCTTAGAACTCATTCACACACACAGAAACACACATCAGAGAAACATTGATTTTATCAGCAAATTCACATCCACAGTTGATCAATTGATTTTGATTGATAGTAAACTACATTTTGTGACTCACTACTACTTCAAAAACAAGCTGTTTTGTGCAGCCCTCTGAGCATTCTGCAATACTAAGGCCTATGAATCTGTTCTTAAAAACCATGGTTTAGTTTCCAAAAGGAGTAGTGTTTTTTCTGACGCTCATCAAATGCTTGGTGGGGTCTCAGGAATGTGATTTAAAAACTAACATTTGACAAACTGTTGAAACAATAGCAATCCTGTTAATATTTTTTGAATAGCGATACCAAAGAAGACAGGTTGTCCCCTCACTTTGCTGTGGACGTATGTCTGTTTTGTTACTTAATTTGTCAAACCCAGTTTGGCATGCTCACATCAGTGTGACATGAGTAATGCAACATTATTAGAAAAGTGTGTTTGTTTCTATTCTGTTGGTCGGTCTTTCATTCCTTTAGGCTGCCGACTGTGCCACAGTACACGCATTTGAACTTGCAGAAGTATTTCAGTATAAGGTAGCCCTTTAAGACGCAGTGAGACGAGGTGGCAAGAAGAGGTAGTCAGCAAAAGCTAATGGATAACCAGCTGATTGTATCACCACAGTCAGAGCACGGCCTGGGGTCAGAGAGGCAGGAAAGCACACAGACTAAGACTTGGGTTTAGATACTGTTTGGATTACAGCAGAGTTGTGTTTTAAAATGAGTCACATGCCCGCTGTCAGCGGTTCCACACAAGGAAGGGGCACCGGCACATTGTAATGAGCTTGATTCCTAACAATGAATTCTGTTATTTTTGCAAAGAGCTAGAGATATGACCTCAAAGAATAAATAATTAACAGGCTAGAATAGAATAGAATAGAATAGAATAGAATATTTGCTTGGAATGCTGGAGCAAAATCAGTTTGAAATAAGAAAGTCATCAGTGTAAATGTGTATGTGTGAGTGTGTGTGAGACGTCTTAAGGCAGCCAAATATTTGTCCAAGGTGTGTGTGTCTGTAAGCTTGAGGGCTGCAGAAAAGGAGGCCTGTGACCAGGAGGTGATAAGACTTAGATAAGAGATCTGAGAGAAACCTACTGAAGGAAAAGCAACAGCAAAACAAAGAGAGAGTTAATCATCTCACAGCCTACTAACCTCAACGGACTGCTAGAATGTAGTTTTGGCATCAAATACCTGGTGGTACCAGACATGGGTAAATGGGTTTCTAAAATGTCTCAAAAGCTTGAGGTGGAATGCGGTCAAGTATTGTTTGCATAAGGACTGTATCTGATTTTCATTCAGAGTGAGTGTTGGAGTAATGAAACTTCATATTAACAATGAAATTGTAAAAAATGAAGCAGTCAATTGTAGAAATGCAGACAGGAGAGTCAGATATCACTTTAATTATATAGTATATATGCATATATGTGCTTGTATTTTTTTTATCAACTGATTCAATTATTTTCATTTTATCCAGGGATGTCACTCCACTAGTTTATTATTATTACACTTTTACAAAGGCAAGATTAGCCATTGCACTGCCCCACTAAACATGGCATATATCCATATCAAAAATGGTATTTTCAAACTGCCTCTATCTGCACATAATGCAGCCAAATATAAAATGATCACTCAACGAAGAGTTCTGACCAAAAAATGAGACATAATCAAAAATAAGCAAAGAGCTCAGGTGCACACCCTGTTTTGATTGGCTCCCAGTAGGCCATACACACAAACACACACTGGCTGATGATAGTGGTACTGAAAGGTAGAGTAAACCATTAGTGAATCACCAACAAAGGGTCTATCAGCCTCATTAGTGGTAATGACAGCTGGCCACAAACACACAAACATACAAACACACACACAGAAAATGCGTGCGCACACTGTGGCTCATATCCATCTCTTACCTGACTTGACACTACAGTGAATGTGGGCTTTGGACTCGTAGTAGACCCAGTCAAATCCAGCTTCTACGGCCAGCCGGGCCAGCATTGCATACTTATTTCTGTCCCTATAAAAAAGAATGAAAAGATATTTTCAACGCCAAATGTGCGCCAGTTGAATTCTTGCAGAAGGCCGTTACTTTTCCTTTGACATCCATACAAAACTTTGCTGTAAGCTGTTTAAATGGTGCCTGGCCTATATCTGGCCCATTTACACCATATAATGTGCTGTGTGGCATGCTTACCTGTCTGAGGTGGTGATGTCGACAGCACGTCCCTCATAGTGCAGCGAGTCCTCTGAATGATGACCATCCTCATCCCAGCCTTCTGTCACTCTCAGCTTAACGCCCGGCCACATGTTCATAACAGAGATGGCCAGAGAGTTTAACTTGTCTTTGCAACGCTAAGAGGGGTACAGGGAGAGAACAGGAGCACAGGCCGTTAGAAACGAAGACAAGACAAAAACTAAAACTGAGTTGCCCTAATAATGTTGCTGAAAGTACAGAAAGATCAATGGAAGTAAAAGGAAAAGAGTGATGCTGTGAAAAGAGCTGGCTGTGATGAGTCTGAGGGATGGTTGCAGCCAAGTTTGGAGAAAAAAAGTCTGGCAGTGTGTGTGTGTGTGTGTTTGTGTACCAGACAAATAAACAGAGGAAGCGCAAAAGACAGACTAAAAAGCAAACAACATGCCCTTCAGGTAGTAAGACATAAGTGATGGGGGCTTTATTGAAATACACTAAAACACATACAAAGAAATGCATATATAACTAAAAATATTACTATTGTGAATGTCGTCAGAAGAATGACCAAAGTACACAAAACTATCCAGGAGTCTTGCATGAAACGATTTCTCATTTTTCTAAGTACTTGCATAAGATTTGAGGTCAGGGTGCCTCTGAGCAGTGGAGATGTAATACATCTGAGTTTCAATGTCCATCATTGAATGAATTGATGAATAAATTAATAAATTATCACCCAAGCTACAAACAAGGCTGGGCAGAGGTTGGCGTAAAGCTGTGCGTCAAGGACTCACTGCTCTAGTTGTTACAATTACATAAGGATGAGAGGTGCCTTCTCTTGTGCCAAATAAATTATTGGGCGATGATATGAAACTTCATAATTACTTCGTTGGTTGTTTAAGTGTGTCTTGCATAGATGTTATGCAGGACACATTTAATACGACATTACGTTTAACACTAAAATATAGTTTTTACGCACTTCAAGCCAAACGGGAAATTGCACAGATGACGGTGACTGAGACTATTCAACAAAACAATCCTTAGTTTAGGCATCTACAGCAGCTAAATATGTTAGGTAGCAAAATCCAGAGGTGAAACGGAGGGCCAAGAGTCAATGAAATCAATCATTTTGGTTTAAACATTTAACCGACAGCAAACATTCAGCAGACAATTGGATACAGCAGCAGTGTGGCTAATCTGGTCTGAAGTGATTCACTTCAGTCAACTTCTTGGAATGTTTCTGCAGCAGACAGCTGTCAGCTCAGGATTAACGAATACGATGTAGTAAATTCAGCTTTTTATCACTACAACAAATGGACAGTACAGTTCCAGGTGTCAGGCAGTAGCACCAAGGAACAATGGTCCATCTGTGCGAGATGTTTTGCGCCCATGTCTCCCCTGCACTCATCTATCTGCCCTCCTTACCTGAGTCATGAGCCTGTCGGCGCCAGTGTCCTCCTCATCTTTGAAGATAATATCTGTGTTGTAATTTGGCGTCAGTTCTTTAAAGCGCTCAGAGTTGCGCGTTATTTTACCCTCGGGTCTCCCGCTGGCTCCAAGGGTCTTCTCGGCGACGTTCGGGCTGAACTGCTTGTAAGCAAGCGGGATGAGCTTCTTTGGGAGCCGCCTCTTGCCGTACCCCCTCCCCGGCCCGCAGCCCTCCGAAGCAGGTGCGAGGAGGAGGACCAAGGCACACAGAGAGGCGGTGAGAAGGAGGAAGGAGATCCGCATCGCCCCGGGGGGAGGGAGGACTCTCCCGGGGGAGAGAGATGTCTTCAGTACCTCCCCGGTTCAGCTCCCGACTCCATCGTCCGTGACAGTCGCGACATCACGTCCGAAAAACTCGGATAAAAGACGCGCACCTCGGCTGCACCACGCACCATGAGGAGACCAAAAAGTTTTTAGCTGCTCCAGAACACTGAGCCAAATTGAGAAACTTCGCTCCCTCCGCCTTACAGAATCAACAGTAAGTGTGCAGGCTGTAAAGTCCGTGTATTTAAACAAACAGGTTCAAAGTCGATTTGGTGGGTGAGAGAGTTAAAGAGAGAGAGTGGTTACTGATATCCAAGTTGCAGTGTTGTGGTTTCTCTCCCTCTCTTTCTTTTGCGCTGGGAAACTGTCACAACACCGGCCACTTTCCCCTGCTGTTTGGTTGGTGCCCTCTCTGGATTGAAAGCTTTTTCCTCTCCATATGCGGCCGGCGTGCAACAAGCTGTAGCTTTCCAGTTGAATTGAAGGGATTTGAGTGATCCAAAACGATCTGTTGCCACTTCAGACCGCACCCTGCCAGTCCTGCCCTCCTCTCTCCTCTCCCTCTCTCCCTCTGTCCCTACTCTGCCACCCACCCCGCCCCTCCTGGGGACAGGGCGCACTGGAGAGTCCTGTCCACACTCTGCTGGCAGGCAGGCAGGCGTGCAGCAAACATAAGCTTTGCCCTTTATTGCTGCCACTTCACATTTCCAGTTGTTGTCTTTTTCTGTCTGTGCCCTTGACAGCTCTGAGTGCTGACAGCCCAGTATTTTTTGTTTCAGACTGTAAACAACAGTCAATCACAATCAATTAAACCAATCAATTTCCTGGAGTATGCAGCCTCTAGTGTGTTCCCCAGACTGCATTCCAATATCAAATAAGACCAAGGGTCACCGGTTGACTGGCTGGCTGGTGTTTGGTTGACTGACTGTGTAATGGAGTAATTTACTAGCTGTGAGATAGACTGATTGCCTGGATGTTTGGCAGGTGGATGAGCTGCTTGGCTGAATAACTGACTGATCAATCATTGGCTGGCTGCCGAATGGCTGCTAACTTACAGTAATACTAATCAGTCTAGACAATTGTCCTAATTAATGACAAGATTAATAACTTTATGACAGTCTCCTAAAATGGACAAATTATGTCTTTAATTTAACAACTTTTGGCTGTCTGGATCCATGGCTGCCTGTGGCTGACACATAAGTGTACACACACACTCACACACTCACTCACTCACGCACACACACACACACACACACACACACACACACTGTTTAGCACCAGCAAACCCAGCCCCTCCAAATTAGCTCTTCAAATATTTGCCAGAAGAAAATCAGTGGTCTCACCCCTGTTTCTCAGGGCAGGCTCCTTTGAATGAACTGAACTGTACAAGGCTGAGGTTTCCACAATTTATGTTTTATTATTTGCGTGTGTAAACACCATAAAGTATTTTTGCTGCACCGCCGCTTTTCATGTCTCTTGATGGAACAGAGAAAAGCAAAGAGAGAGATTCACACACAGTAAACAGCCATCTATAGCCATGTTTACTTTCTAGCTGAAATAGAACATCAACTGACACTTGTGTAAATTCATTAGAACTTTCCTGGTATGAAACATACAAGCCAGTTAAAAGAAATCAAAATTTGTCATATAGAGCTGCCAGTGTTTTACTGAAGTTTTTTCCCCAGCTTTGTAAGGTGGAAATGCTCTGATATGAAGTATCACTTCATATCAGGGGGGGAATTTCTCATCGACCATCTTATGTGAAATCTTACAGCTGAAAAGCTGCTTTGCAGAGCTGTCAGCTACATCAGTGGGTGGCAGTTCCTCAGGTGGTGGAGCATGTCGATCATTAAAGCAGTCGTTTGACTTGCACACTTTTTGCTGTCTTGAGAAGATCTCTCAATCTGTTCAGTAAGAACAAGCCTGTAGCCAGCACCCCGTTAGCTTAGCTTTGCATGAATACTGTATAAACAGTCAGCCGGGCTCTGTCCACAGCTAACAAAATCTACAAACCAGCACCTGTAAAGAATACAGTACATTTTGGTTGTTCAATCTCTGAAAACACTGATTTGTATAAATGACAACTTGCAGTTTTTCAGGTGGTCAGGTACTATTCCTTGGCGGGAGAGCTTCTTTGAGTTTCCAGCGGGTCACTGCTTGTGGCCAAGAAATTGTCCAGCAAATGACCCCCATCTGGAAAAAAAAAAGCTACAAATTTGTCTACAAATTTATTTATCTACAAATTTGCTATAACTGCTACAACACTGCATGAACACCTAACTGCTACTAATGAGCAGGCAAGTGCCCACAAATGACATGTGGACGTTGGTATAAGTAAGGTAATTTGTGACAATGCTTTGCACCGCTCTCAGGTTGTAGCTGCTTTATCAGTAAGTGCAGACTATCTAACATTTACTGTATTCAACAGCTATGGAAGGGGCATTTCAGTTTAGAGACACAACTGCTGTGACCCATCACATGCAGTATGGTAGTGCTAATACTTGTGTGGTGCTGTTTCTTCATGTGTGCAAAGGCTTGTTGGTGTGCGTCTATAAGCAGATAATCTATATGCAAATTTGTGTATACCCACATTTGCACAAGCATATGTTTTCCTGTAAATATCGAGATTTTGTGGTTGTGCGTGAGTGTGTGTATGTGTGTGTCATCCTTCCTTTGAAGATCATAAATTCGGGCGTGGCTCCAGGCAGGCCCGCTGCCTATTCAGCGTGGCTGTCGACAATGCTTCAGAAGTGGTCACATTTTCCCATCCATCCATCCATCCCTCCCTTCATCCATCCGTCTTTCAGTTCCTCTTTGCCTCAAGAAAGGACACCATGGCCTTTCAAGCAGACAACAATCTGATCTGACCAAACCGGAGTGGAGTCTGACACCCCCCCCAAAAAAATCTGCCTTCTCTGTCAGCATTCATCAACCTGTCAGTTTCCCTGTCTTACACTACTTCTGTTAGCCTCTTTCTGCACCACTGCAATGGTTCACATACTGTAAGGTATGAGCTCAAACACACGTGCACACACACACAGGCAGGCCCACAAACGCACAGGCAAAAATACACATATCCATCCATGTGTGCACAGTATACACACGCACACATGCTAACACATACACCAGGCCAGCCGACACACCAACCGAGCATCAGGCCCTCACTCATTGATGTTTGTTAAAGTTATTAATTTTCTCTGTGAAATAAGAGGCCATGGTGGCAGGACAGAGGGAGATGGGTGCCAGCCTCAGAATCTCTCCCTCCTTTCATCTACTGGCACTGGGGCTCTATGAGTCCACAGCACAGGGCTTTTACATGGGCACCGGGGTTACCCACGCATACCCGGGGCCCTAACCAACAAAGGCTCTGAGTGGGGCAAAAATGAAGAAGACACAGATGAAAGGAAATGTAAAGTAGGAGATGAATAGAATGAGATGAAGAGGATGTGAAAAGGGATGATACAGAAAGACACAGAGATAATGAGAGAGGGTGAGGAAACTGTACAAAGGGATTGAGGAGAACATATGGGGAAACAAGGGAGCAAGATGTGCATTGAGAAGCTGATAAAAGAGAGAGAAAGATGAGCGAGGGGTTGAATGAGTAAGAGAGAGTGAATACATGGCACATTAGCTGGTAAACAAGTGAGCCTTGGTTGTTTTGCAGTCAGTGGAAGCTAGCGTGTTTGTGGCTTGTGGTGATCGCTGTAATGGGGGTTAAAGGACGTTATGCTCAAGGTAACAACAGCTGGTGGTTAAAACCACCATCTCTCTTCCTCCTTCTCCTCCTCCTTCTGTCCCTCCACACACTCCAGCGTCCAACCCCAGACCACAATAAACACCTAACACTAGGACTTGATACATAGGCTTCTAGGCATCAGAGTGGTTCTGTCTGAGACCTTGTAGGCCTAAATCTTCCGAGACAAGAAGATAAAACTTCCTGGATGTGCTGCACTAAACTGTAACCTTCACACATTTCGACATACATTTTTGATAGTGCCAAGTGCTATTCAGTCAGTGCGAGCAGTTTCGGAGCTAAGCCGGACCTAACATGGCAGCCAGTGAAAACCACAATGACCAAATCTGTCTATCAATGGTTGAGAGTGGCAACAATACTTGTCTCGCTAAAGGCCAATTCAGAGCAGCGCTTTTGGTCAGAGAGCAGACAGAAGGAAAATAAAAGCAGGATGATATAAAAGTGGAGCACAGGCTAAATGTGTCGTGGAGTTAGCGGGCTAGGATAGCCACCGCATGGCTAAAGCAAACAAAGAGCTGCCCAGGGAACTGAAGTACGCTGTGCTCTGACGCTAAACACATATGAATGGGGCACACATGCACACAAATACACACACACACACGAGAATACAGAAGCATGCAGGTAGCCACAGCCATGGGTCATCAAATGTCCACACACACACACAAGTGCAGTACATAATAACACATACAACATTTAGTTAAGCATTAATGCATGAGTACAAAATTACATAATCAGAGGCAAACAGTGTTATACAATCTCACACACACACACACACACTTAAATGTGACACACTGCTTGTCAGAACAGTTTTATCCATCATAGAATTTCTATTCTATGAGAGAAGAAGAATTCAGAAGGATAAAATGCAACAGAATACAATAGAATCGAATAGTTTTTATTAGTCGTCTTCCTAATATGGACCTATTTGCAGCAATGACACATAAGCTGTTGTGAAAAGAAGAGAAATGAATTTTGTTAATACCAAACAGCAGTCTACACGCAGCTGCAACTGGTAATTAGGTTTTTACCTCAGTGAGTAGTTGAACTCTTCATAACTGCACTTGAATGGCATATTTATTAATGACATGTTGATAGTTAGTTAATAGATAGATACCTAAAATAAGACTTGAGGGTTGGGTTAAACTCATGCTCAAAAGATCTGAGACTTGCTTGCTGACGAAGACTTGAGTCAAATTTGTATGAAGTGTCCTAATAACAAGTCTAGTAACTGGGTAATGCCAACAATAATGCAGTCTGTGCTCCTGCTGTACTCTCTCCATGTCAAATGAGGGATTTTTTCTCCTCCCTCTCTCCATCCCTCTCTCTCTCTCCTGACTGTGTGCCACATCTGTGGGCTCTGTGGTGATGTTTCTCTGCTCAGAATGGATTCACCAGCTCAAAAACGTCCTTATTATATTTATATTTTACTACACCACTAGAAAACCATGCCAGCTGGGCTGCAGAACTTTGGGCAGAAAGAGGGAGAGAAAACGAAATGGGAGGAGGGCAAGTGAGGAAGAGAGCGAGAGAGGGAGGAAAGAACAGTGGAGAAAATGGAGAGAGGCAAACAACAAGCAAAACGGAAAAGAGGAAGAGAGAAAGACAAGCAGGTACATTCAGTAAGGTGAGAATAAAGTTAAGTGACGCTAAGATGAAAAGTAAAAGAGATGGCGGGAAGTGAGGCAGAGGAGTGGATGAGGAGAGGATGAGTGGGCGCCCTGAACTAGGTTGTGACAGTATGATTGGCATGGGTGCTCAAAGGTAAACACAGATGAGATGGAGGGATACGAAAACAGTGTTGAGTCAAGTTGCTCTTACACACTGCAAACACATGCGTGTGCATACATACAGATACTAACCGAAATCAGAGAAAAACAACAGTGACCTCTGATGAGTGGCGCTGGAAGAAGGACAGTGGGACGTGGCTTTGAAAGAACGCAGGGAGGGATGTGGAGAAGGAGGGATGATGAGAGATGAGGAAGGGAGAAAGGCTACAGATGATGAGAGAGGAGGTCAGCGGAGTGTAAATGGGATGATAGGAAGATTAGGATGAGTGGAGGTAGAGGATGTAAACACAGGGGTGAAGAAAGTGAGATGTTTTTTTTAAAATAAACCAGTTAATTCCAGCCCTCCGGGGCCTGTAAAAAGAACAACCTTGACAAAGGTTTAGCACTATAGGGCCCTTGGTAGACTTCACATGCACTAGAGACTGGGCCCTGCACCCAGGCCAGGCCTAGTCCAAATTCATTTCAGTCTAGTACACAGTATTCCCAACAGCAATGGACATCTCTCAATACTGCCTGCCCTTAAAGAAACTGCCTCCACCTGATTGTCAGATGATGGAAGCAGTGGCGAGAGAAACCAAGTGTATGACAGAGCCAAGTGTTCTTGTGCGGAGGGACATGATGAGGGGACCAAGGCTGCATGTTACAAGCATTCAAGTGCGGAGAGGGGGATCAAATGCAGCAGACAGGCGTATGAGGACAGAGGGGGATGAGTTTGCTCTAGTGTTACTGCTCTTCTCTCTCAGGTAAGTGGCCTGCCTTGAATCCAGACTGGTGAGAGTTTAGAGGGCGTCACACTTCTCTCTTATTATTCTCTCAGTTATCCAATCCAAGATGTAAGCTTCCGCTCATCTTGTCTACCCACAGAGAAATCAGGAACTAATCAGCAACCCCAGTGGCTGCCCCTGTGGCATACATCCTCCAGTTGCTAATGCTAATGCCAACACCACCTGGATCAAAAAAACCACAGTGAATGCGATGATGGTCAGGAGAACCATGTGGCTTATACTTACATCCAGTCTATATAAAATCTAAGACTTATCTGTGACACTCTGTAGTTGTAAGCGTATCGTTCCTCATCCAGGTGCCACCTTCAAAGACCATCCAATGAAAAACAATCCCACAGAGATGGAGGTTCATGCATAAATAGTGGGACAGGACTAGTCTAATCTGAATCTAGCACATTCAAATCTGTACATCCTATTTAATTGTTAACATTTAGAACTATGGTTCTTTTGCTGTTGTAGCAGTAGAACTATAACAAACGTTTTCCACACCGCTTGTTGCACAGAGAGGTATTTATAGAAATCTACATTAAATTCACTTTCCCATGAGGCTGATAGTTACCAGAGTGGAACAGCTACTACAGAGGAAGGGAATTGGGACATTGGAACAATTTTATTGAACAAACAGCAGGGTTAATCGAGATCGGTATCAGAAGGAAGTGATACTGGCTACTCCCAATAAAACGACAATAGCCACAGTGTCTGATGTGAGAGTAGGCCTCTTTACTTTTTTTGTACCTCGGTCTTTTTTCAGCAGCACAAAGCTGCGCACTTAATCACAGAAACGCATCCACATCAGTGCAATCCAGAAAATGCTGTTGTGATTGTTAAGTGTCTTGCTCACAGGCCCATAATTTAGAGATTATTGTTGCATAATAACTGAACTGTTTCCAGTATTTGAGTTCATCTGGTAGATAAATTTAACTGTTAGGTTTCACAGTCAAGTAAGACAACATTTCATGCTGTTATAAAAAAAAAGTGTTTTTTCAGAGACTTTCACTTGATGTCCATAGCCTGCAGACCAACATTTTGGTTAACTTGCTGCTCACTTTGTGGAAACCCCGTTAATTTAGTCCGGAAATGTGGGAATGATTGTCCCTTTTTTTTGTGTGCAAATTTTCACACAAAAATATCCTCATTCGTAAATCAGTCACGTGTTTGCAGAGCTTGTATGCAACTAGCAATTATAACATTTCAGCATGAGGGGGTTTGAAGAAAAAAGGCAGATTGAGGGGTAAAGACAGAGACTCTGTCAGTGAGAGAATAATTAAGTGATGGAGACAGAAGCAGAAGAAAGAGAGTGTATGGCAGAATGAAAGGAGTCAAAATGAGAAAGGTAAGAGGACGACGGAGGAAAAGGCAGGAAGAATCAGAGTTGACACTAAGGAAAAGGAGAGCAAGAAAGAAAGACTAGAGATAAAGACAGCAAAGAAAAGCGAAAAAGAAAGACGGCAAGAAAGAGCAAAAGAGAGAGATGGATGGCTATGAAGACTGGTACTGATCAGTAGCTCTTTCTGTGATGCGGCTTCCAGCTTCCAGCCCACCGATTGGTCAGCTGCCTAACTCGGAACATGCGTTCCCACAATCCCTCAGCACCACTTCAATCCCACCACACTGGTTCACCACTCTGCGGCTCAAAACAGTGCCTGCTGGCATGGGCAACATATCAATAAATTCATTACACATTTATACTTAAATATTTATACTGCAGCAGTGTGTTTTGCACAGAGATGGTATTTATAGTGTGTGTGTATGTGTTTGTGTGTGTCTATGTGAACTCATATTTATAGCGCGGTGTCACATCGTAGCTCTGTGCTGCGGTGAGACAGCTGTCTGGGGTGGGGGTGGGGGGGCGTAGGCCTATGGGCAGGGTGGAGGGGGGGGTTAATGCAGAGTAACAGAGAACAAGTGGAAAGACTGAAGGACAGGCGTTTAACAGAGACGTATAGTAGATGAAGAAATCCAGTTGATGCACTGAGAGAAAGATGAGAAACAGAAGAGGTCAAGAAAAGAAAGGAGGGGCATGCAATGAGTAAATAGGAAAGTAGGAATTAGTGAGAGCTATCAATGAAAAATGAAAGAAAAATCAAAAACAGCTGATAATAATTCATATTGCTGCTACTACTAAACAGTGTGAAGAAAGGCTCCAAGAAAAATAAACAGAAAAATTAAATATTCTTTTATTGGCACCACCAGTCCCACCCGTGGTCTCACTTGTGCAAAGACAGAAATATTTATTCTGTGGAGAACAGGAACTAGGGAAATTACATGGTATTTTATTGTTCAGCTGTTTATTGAATGAAGACATTCCCATTCAGAGACCCTTTTAGATACTTTGCTATTGTTTGTATGGTTACAATGGTTTTTATAAAGACTATTCAAAGCAGCAGCAGGAGACTACGTGCCATGTAGAACATGGCAACGAGGGTGAAAAGGCCACAGTGACATAGCAACGCCTCTTAACATGGAACTGAAAAATAACTTAATGAAAACCCACTGAGTGTGTGCTGGCTGAGGGCACTTTTTAAAGAGGAAATCCATGTTATCCATGTTAAATATTGCACTGCTCACACACAGATTCTTGCCGGCATATCATGTTAATGCAGCTGATTTTTCAAACAATACACTTATAGTATGTTTGCAAAGCCCCCAAAATCCTTTACTGCTCAAAAACTAGCTTGTGTGCATCTCTTTGGAATCAAACCACAACCATGAGACAACAGGCAAGTCTCAGATATGTATTGTGTTCACTGACTTTCCAACTGTAGCAGCAAATTTCAATCTAATTATCTCTTAGAACTACTGGCAATGATGTGTCTCTACCTATCTTCCCCGTTTTACCCACAGTTTAATGTTTTTCAAAGTGGTCACTGCTACTTGAACCCACATGGAAGTCAGGTTATCAAATCTCAGTACTTTTCAATCACTGACATGACATGACTGTCACATCACTTTTTAGCAAATTAGAACTTAATTTTCATTACATTTAGTCCTACAGCTCTAAAAGCCTGAATCCACTTTGGGATGAGGCAGTGGCACATTTTCTATACATGTTACATCTGTAACATTTTTAGTTAAGTTAAGTTTTATCATATGGTCACACTGTAAGTGAAATAGAGGCACATATTTAACGTATTTCACTACACGGAGGTAAATGAATCAAGAAGGACACAATTTAAGTGTGAAATCAGAACCAAGCAAAGCTCTTTATGTAGAATCTGTTTCTTAAATATGTAATTCTTCATCATGGCTTCAGTTGTTGCTGTTACCCAGACCACATTCTCCAAGGATGTCTCCACTAAAGGTGCCACTTTAAACAAACTCTTCGTCTGTGTTACAGATGAAGCTCATGAATGAATTTACTGATGGTTTACCGATGTTGGGGTTAGCTGGACATGTACATGCTGCATGTTTACTCAGTGAGCCCGCCGTAAAAGAGTGGAACATACATGACCCGGGTGAGTTGTTGCAAGTGTGTGTATATGTGTGAGTGTGTAGAGGTGCTGAAAACATCTGATGGATTTCCCTCATATACGCATGCATATGTGCAGAGCACAGAAGTCGGTGTTATCCTCCGATTTCCTTCATCCAGTGTGTTGAGGCGACTCAGAGCCGTTGATAATCTCTTACCTAAACTCTCCACAAACGCTGGCTGAGCAAGTAGTTTAAAAAGTTTATCCACTGCTGAGATCATTAGCAAAGGGGCCTTGTAAACCTCAGACATACTACCCAGATCACACATCATCTTCTTCATCATCGTCACTGTGCATTCACTAATGAATGTGTGAAATATGTGTGTTTGCGTCGATGCAGAGTACTCCCCCCTGCTTGTGTTCAAAAACATGTCTGTGTTGCACACGTACAGAGGCCCCACTGAAAATAACACCCCAGTCAACAACATCTTCATTTGACTTCATTCGCCATCAACAGCCTCATTTTACCTTACCATAATTATACGTCAACCAGCCTCCATTCCCCAGCAACAACATCTGCACACCATTTTCATCGAGCATCTCAGCTTTAAGATTACATTGTCAAAGAACAAAACATCTATCATGGAATTAATTAACACATCTAGACTTTTAATCATGCTGACACCTGGAAATGATGGACTTCCTTGTGTGTACATTAAATAGCAAGCAAAACTGAGTTTATTGCAGCATAAATATAGCACAGTTCTAAGAAACCTTGGGAACCCTACTTCTGGTCCAATTTTTGTCTGATCAGACAAACTACAGTCACAGCATTATAATGTGCGCAGCCAAACACGGCAGTAGTAGTCCAAAAAGGAGGAAGAAATTAGCATAGCTGCTGCAGTGAACCACAAAGCCTCCTAGTTCATGGTCAGTAACTCAAACTTTTAGCATATTCCACTTTCAGTTAAAGAAGAAACTTTCCCCTGATGTATCCTGCAAAAGTAATAATTTAGATTCTTTTTTGTATGTTTTTTATTAGGATTTTGTCATTATAAGTAAAACCAATGCCAAACACACCTTGACTGAGAAGAAGAGTAAATACAATATTAATTTCCAAACATATGAGAGATTAAAAAAAAGACAAAAAGAGAACAGAAGGTTTCCCCTTCTTACTGATAGAAATTGAGCCTGTAAGACACACAGTAATCTACATATAGTGCATATAATTTGGTGCATAGTTTTGTGTAATGCATGTTTAAGATTTGTGAATGCATACACTCTTGGCTCAGGTCAGGACACTGACCTGGATGAGAGGGCAGCAGTTTTTAGATGTGTGAGAGAGAGCACAGTGAGATGATGTGAGAGTGAAAGAGGTTAAAAGAGAGACAGAAACAGAGAGACAGCGACGGACAGACCGAGAAATTAGGGGCTCTGCTGACCAGAAACTGCTCTGACTCAGACAAAGTCAACATCTTTGCTGACATCACTGACCATCAGCTCCATCATTTCAACTTTAAATGCTTTGATGGCCCAAACAACCTTCATTTGCCTGAACCCACAGGGGTTTTACTACTGCCAGTGAGACAGGGGTAGCCCTGTAGCCACACCAGGTTCAGGCTACATCTAAAAACATTAAAGGTTTTTAAGTCAAATGATTTCACTGCACTGCAAAATTCTAGTTTGAGGATGTAAATATTGACAAACTTAAAGAATGAGTTTGGTATCTCTAAAAGATAACACAACATTTGCCAAATGTGTCCTTTTTTTTTTTTGCAGTGACTTCTTGGAGTGGTGCTGTGAATAAGTAGTGCGAGATGAGAGAGGTAGACAACTGACCACAGGCGTCCTGCAGGCACCAGTCAAATATACACTGACTTAATTAACACTTGTAAAAACCCTTAACAAGGCTAACAATCAGATCCATAATAGCTTTCATATATGATGTAACGCTACATGGAGAGATGTAATTATGTATGGGTCTACAGATGTATGGATAGGTTGTTTTTCTGCTGGCATTTGGCAGGAAAAACATGGATGTTAGGTAATAGTGGGGGAATACTAATAATAAAACAGGCATGATTAATGCGTTGATTAATATGATAAGAGTTTGGCAAAGATGAGCCACAAAAAGTCAATATAGAGAGGACTGTTTCATTAAAAGGAACTTATGAAATATGTTAACAAGAAACAGTCTAATTGATGGAGGCTGAACTCTTCATAACACTTATTCATGTCAATAGTGAACCCTCCGTACCTATAGGACTAAAATGTATTGGGCTTCTCGTGTTTGATTTCAAGACATGTAATATAAGGAAAAGGAATAGGGGTATGAGGGAGTTTAGGATTTAAGGTTGTAGTTGTCTACTTGGGGGGGGGGGAGGCAGTAGAGGGGAAAGGTGCGGGGGGGTGGGGGGTCGAGTTTCAAACCAGCAGCTTCTAATCCTGACACGCTGCCTCTGCCAATTATAAGGGCTTTAAACACGGCCGGTGGGAGGAAAAAACATGACCAGGGAGACCAGACTAGCGCCGGGGCGTATTTAGCAACATACAGGCAGACTGTAATTACATATATGGCCAACAGAGAGATTTAATGACTTTTTCCTCCTTCTACTGATTGACAAGGCAGAGGGCTGGAGGGGGGGTGGGAGACAAGAGAGCAACAAGAGAGAAAGAGCAGTGAGCAGTCTCACTGTTTCATTTTGGCAGAAAAAGAACATTTCTGGTTCATTTGTAAATTGGGTTTATCACATCACATTACAGCATCTGCTGTGATATGCGATTGACCAGTCAACCAGAGAGAATTAAAATATTCTTATGGACTGATGTGGTGAATTCTTTCTTAAATTTGAAATTTCACATCCACATATTAAAACTTGCAGAGGTGTGTGCAAATATTTGGAGCTTGACAAATTTTTGTGTTTTTGTTGCTGTTTGTGTTTCGATGCTCTGAATTCTAGCATACGGATTTGAAATGAGACCATGATGAATGATTTAATGACCCTACTGTGATGTTGATACACTTTTTTTCTTGATCAATTAAAACTTCTGTTTTAATTGATCCCCCAATTAAATTACTTTCCAACCTGAGAAAAAACATCAAACCACTAAGCAGGACAGATGCTTCAGGTGGTTTAGTACTCCGACAGGATGCTTCTTTTGGCTATAAGGGAGGCAAAAGCAATCTTTTTTGCTGTTTGTAAGAGACATGCCATTCCCTTGTACCCCAAAGATAACTATTTCAATTTCAGGTTGTAAATCAATAAATGCCTCAGATCTGCTTCTGAACACATTAGCCCAAAAACCTGCTAGTTAAGGGCAGTGCCAGAACAAGTGAGCCAAAGCTGCTTGCAGTATGACATCGGTCACATTTTTCATCAACACTTCAGTATATTATAGATAAATCTGGCCCTGCAGAAATGGATACCGTGTTGGACTTTGAACTGTTTTGAGCTCAGGTGTGCACATGTAGAAGTACCATTCAGTGAATCCAGAGCACTGTCTCCTCAGGTGGAAGTTCATTCTTGACCTTGAGAACAGCATGTGTGATCTTAACTCAAAGCTCATTTTACAGGTCTCATCATGTGACCTACTGTAAACATCGTTGATATGACAGCAAGGTGGTGAGTGTGTGAGTGGATATTGACCACTGCCTTGATTCATAAATGATAGTAATGTTTGGAGGGAAACCCTGGATACTACTATATAATGGTGAAAACCATGAGATGTGGTTTAAAAACCTTTAAGGTGACATTATTTGCATCCACATCAGCTGAACCATGTTGGAAGTTTAACAGTAAAACAAGTTAGCACAAACTTAAAGTCATCATAACTAAATCATTTGAGTCCACATCCTTTGAAGTCAAAGACCTGACCGATGACAGATGTCTACAATCACCAGACATCAGCAGAAACTTGGTATCCTCCCCGGTGATGCTCTGCCAGGTCTATACATGGGTCTTTACTGCAGCCAGCTTCAGTTCTCAGTTGTCCTGGGGACCGTTTGTCTTAAGTCAGGTCCCCATTTGGTTTTATGTTGTATAACTAACACAGAGACTAACTGTCTTTGCCAGTCACAAATCCTTGGTTGCTACATTCTCCTGCATGTCATTTGCTGTGAAAGAATTGGGATTTCTACATTGTTCATCATATATGCACGTAAATACCTTCAAACCTTTAATGCTAAAACCCAGGTGTACCATACAGTATGCACCGTATTGATTCCATTTCATAATCCTACAAACAGGTTTAATATTATCATGTTCCATATCATAGTTTAGCATCTTAGCATGTTAACATTTGCCAGTTAGCACTAAACACAAAGTACAGCTGAGGTTCCTTAAGTGTTTTCAGGTACTTTGTCATACATCTAAATTATCGGACAAATTAAATATTTAACCTGATGATGGTGCTAGATTTAAAAAAGTCAGCCGATCATCAAAGTTATTAGAGTTATTCCCTGAGGACAATGAATGTCTCGACTGCAGTTCATGGTCTGTCATCGTGTAGTTGTTGGGAGCTTTCACCCAAAACTAGAAATGTCAACCTTAACCAGGCGATACGGTAGAAGTCTTTTGGACACGTTTTGCAAACCATGAGTGTGTGTAAAAAATGTATCTAATCTAATCTAATGGATGTAAAGTTCACAGGATAACTGAAAACTTTGGTGCTACAGTGGATGAAAGCTCAGAGGATCATTGAAGTAATGAGGATTATATAATGAGGTGGAAAAGTCAGAGGATCATCAAAGTCAATAGATGTCATCCTCTGGGGAACATGAACATCTTTAACTGATTTCTCAAGTTGCAACTCTGTTTCATTCTGCACGTGGCTGTTTAAGTCTTCAATGAAATGTGTTACTGAGAGACATCTGATAAAAAAACGGATTTGTAATTCTGATTGGTTTAATACAACAATGTAAAAAGTTCAAAGCTCTCTAAATATCTAGAATCCTCAAAATAAATGTAACTTCTCTCTAATTTTTCTGGAACAAATGGGAAATCTACATATTGTATCAAGTTTTATCTCAACTATAAAGATTTCTTAATTATTTGAGACCCACAGAAGCATGATGTTTTCATATGTTGTTTTTAGATAGCGTGCTGCTCTTGTTTACTCCCTTGTGAGTGTCTTACATCATTACAACCGCAGCAACATAATAATAGCATGCACTGCAGACACACACACACACAGACATCCACACACACACACACACACACACACACAGACATCCACACACACACCTCATCCCATCCTTTCATCGCACACCACATTCACACTTCCCGTAAAACCCTGGCTTCTTAAACGATGGGTCGGAGCCCAAGATAGGTTGCAGCCCTTCTTCCGGTGGGTTGCCACATGATAAAGGGCCCCAATATTGTTTAATGAGGCTGCATCCCAGGCTATATTTCTCCTTTTGATTTTAAAGGCAAAGGATGTGAAAGAAACTGCCATAAACGTCCCTTTTATCAGTAATAGATCTCTCCAACCCTCGTTCTTTCCTTAATCCATCTTCCATCTCTTTAATCTTTCTCTGACCACAACCCGTTACCATGGAGATGGCTGCATCATTGTCAATGACACCAGGTAGGCTCTTATTGTATTACAAACAGTATCGTTACTTTACACGGCGCTCCAGTTTCTCACTTGTTCAAAATGTATTTGAATTTTTCCAGCATATTGTCCAGAGCAGGAACATGGTTTAAAATAGACAGTCTGTGTTTGGTTCGCCATTTTTTGGTGAACCAACAGGAATAATATTTCAGCTGGTAACATTTTCAATCAAAGACGCACTGCTTCTGAATCACTGGTGGAAGATGACTCAGACATGACAAGCCCCACGCACTCCTGCTGTGGAAAAGTGATACGTAGATCAAATAGATCTCGAGGCAGCAGTGTGTTAACGATACAGTCAAACAGAACAAAAAGTTAATGGAACGCCAAATAGAAACGTGGCTGTTCAGTATATATTTGTAGTAGTAGCAGCAATTATATTTGTAGTTTATGGACACAAATCACGCTATATAACTGACAGCGAGGGTCGGTTGAGAGGAAACAAGACTACTGTAAGAAAAAAATTTGGAAACTGATCTGTTATAAAAGTGAAGATTTGCTTTTACAAGTTGAACCCTAAAATGATTCATTCTAAAATTTCTGATGATGAGATTTTAGCTCAGATGAGGTATAGCCTACACTCAAAGACAATGAAAAGCAATATATTTTAGTGTAGAGACTTCCTTACCGCACCAGTAAGCACGTTTTTTGTTCAAAGGTGTCTTGAAGGGCAAGTAGCATGCAAAATCATGCGCTTGTGATGAATCAGGTTGAAATCATATCCTTTATTTCAATGGACAGTATCCATGACCCTTTACTATACATTACTGAATTAAGTGTTCCTGCCAGTAAAGTCCAGTCAGTCATATCCCACAGGTTTTATTGGATCAGTGCCCATTACTAGTCACTCTGAGATCTGAAAGCTTTCTAAACAGATAAAGCTGCTCCAGTTCTGTGTAGCTGTGATCCTCTACAGTCCCAGGCCCCCTGAATTACCCACGATGTGCTCAGACTAATTCAAAACATGGGTGCAGCATTTTAGAAGTGGAGGAAGCTTTTCACTATTAAAAAACTTAAGCACTGATTCAACATTGATGTCAAATATTTACTTAGGAGTGACGATGATATCTTAGTGTTTGTTGATGCGACAGAACTAAAGTCAGCTTGCCACATGAGCAGATTTTAAAAGCATCCGTCAGCACTCACATTGCAGATTATCTTGTCAGCTGTGTATCTAGGAATAAGTCTTATGCTAAACTAACTTTAGCTTTCAGTTCAAACTGTGGTACTACCTCATCTGGACTGAAGGCTTATCATTGAAGACGTAGACACTTAACATACAATTGAAAAGTCTGCAAGTGTCACATGTTTCCCACAAATTAGCCTATTACAAATAGCCTATTACTGGAATTATAGAATCAAACTTTACATCATAATTTTTCTTTCGAAACTACAAGACAAAGTTTATATTAAACATTTTTTTCTCACTATCTCCTACTAGTTTGCTAACACTCAAACAGATCTGTAAACTTGAACAGGATGCCAGGGCAGTGTCCCTACATGCACATACTCATACACACACATGCACACATACACTTACATACATCTTGCTCCAAGCAGATGTTTCGTCCACCGCTGCCTTCCCAGAAACCCACAAGTGAGCGTATTTTCCCGCCGCAGGGTCGGGGAGCAAAACCACTGAAGAAGACCGCTGCACCCCAACATAAAACAAAACACCAGAGGGAAAAAAATGTACAGAAAACCTTTCAAAAAGGAAAGGAAGGGAAAAAAGCAAAGGATTTTCTAATCCATCCTTTATTGAGGTGGCTGGTTTTCGGCAGCGCAACCTTTTTTATGTGTGAGAAGCCTGGCCTGTAATTTGGGTAGCCACGGCGACCAGAGGGACTTGTAATAAAACGAGACTCTATTCTGGGATGCTCTGTAATAATGGACGCCACCATCCACTCCTCTTGTTAGAGATGGAGGGATGGATTGAGGAATAGAGATGGATGGATGGATGGACAGATAGATGGATGGCAGCATCACATATGGACAGACTGAAAGACAGATGGACTGTGGATGGACATGAGCGCTTTGTGAGGAATGAAACTGGGCCGACAGAGGAATAGGTCAAACAAAAAGCAAAAAGCTGGAGGAATAAAACGACTGAATGGATGGACAGATGAATAGACAAATAGAAAAGAGGCTTGAATCACTCACTCAAACTCACGCTAACCAACGCGTTCACTCTTAAGCACCCCCTCAAACATGCTAATCTACCAGTTGTGATCAATACTTGGCAGAACTTCTGAGTGGCCATTATGGCCTTCAACACTGTTACAAGTCCCTGTGGTTAAATTTCTGCATTCAGACACCTCTCTATAATCTCCACGCCATGTTAACAGTCACCCATTATACAAAGGCCATAATTAGGAAATCACATTGGCATATACATCCTGTCATTAGAAGTGTCTATTGCTATTGCATTGTAATTACATTTTAGTAGGTTGTTATTACACCATTTAGAAGCTGTCTGTCTTACCTCAATCTCCTCCTTAATTGGTTATGCTGGTCTGTCCCGCCCCCTGGATCCGCCCACCTCTTTGACGGAACATTCCAGCGGTCTAAGCATTTTAAGCTGGAGAGTAGTACAACTGAGTCTAATATGCCACAGAATGAAAGAAATGAAGATGGAGGAAGAAAAAAAGCGGGCAGAGCGAGAGAGAGAGAATTTGGTGAAAGACAGAACTTGGGAAGAGGGTAAAGAAAAAAAAGGGATGCAGAAGAAATGAAAGAGGGAAAAAAGGGTGAAAAACACAGTTTTCTTGTTGCATGACAGATTCCCTCCCAGCCAACCAAGGCTTGTCCTTTAATACCCAGAAGCCTTCATGTGGCTTCTCAACGATTGCACATGGGGCAAAGCTGACCACATTGCTGCCAGGCTGCTTATTATACTGCATTGCTCACACTCTGCATGTGTGTTTGCGTGTGTGTGTGTGTGTGTGTGTATGTGTGAGAGACTTAGTGCCCATATACAATAAAAGCATACACATGCAAGTGTGCATCTGTATGCTGGTTGGAAAGCAGCATCAGTCATGCAGAGAAGCGTTCAATGAGACTTGCATGTCTTAATTTGTCAACACTCTGGTGATGGATGGGAGAGAGAAAACCAGAGGAAATTTTAAAAATGTGGGGAAGAAATGGGGAAGAAGTGACACAACTGAAAAATAATTTTCAAAGGAATGTGGCACAATAATTACACGTACTTAAACAGAGGTAAAGCTTGTAAAAACTAAAAAGATATAAGCAAGAGTCATTAAGGGTAACTTAGATAATAAAAGCATTAAGAACTGTTAAAGTAGAGTTTTTTTGAAGAACCTAATTTGAAAAAGATTCAAATGTTTTCTTTAATTGTAGGTAATCCCAAGTGCAGAAGGCCCACAGCCGGCCTGACTGCCCTGTATTTACCATCAATGGGAAAATGATGGATATTCTCATAACGAGGTAAAAATAAACAATATAATACAGTACCAATGATGCTTCACTTCATTATGGCATTTCATACACATGCACATGCTACACAGGCTCACCCACACAAATACAGGCCCACTGGACACACTGCATGAGTTTTCCACCACTGTCAAAGGCAAGAATAGATGGATGAAGGAGAGGAAAATGAAGGACGGAGGCTATGACATGAAGCAAAACATGTGTTCCTTTCTACTGACCGCAGGGACTTCCTCTTTATGACCTTCGTGCCCAGCCTTGTATACAGCACGCACACACATAAGCACGCACATACGGTGCAACTCTCTAAAACTTCCTGAATCAGATATCTGATACCAAACCACATGTTTCAATGCATCTAAAGTATTGACGGGATTATTTAAGAAGTATACAAATCATTCAGATCCAAATAACATGAAAAGAAAAACAAAACACCAAACAAAAGTAACTTTATAAGGCAAGTTGTTTGGTCAAAAGGAGAAAGTTGTCTAGTTTTTATATTGGCCCTGAAAACCATATTTTCAATTGTAAAATTGACTTGGAATAAACACACACCTTAATATAGTTTACTCACTTGTATATTGTTTGTTACACTACAATATTGCTGCAATACTTGGCCACCTCTCTGGAGCAGTGAACCTTTTCTATTCCTAGTACCTAGTATCTATTCAATATTAAAATATCTCTTGCTGAATTGTGTCAACCATATAAAATTTATAATACCAAATTAGAATATTAATACCTTAAGACCTTTTTCAAGAACGACATTTTGACATGTCACCACTTCCATGTAGCTGCTTCACTTTCAGGGTCCTGGTATTGTTCATGCTGGCTTGGTGTCACACTGTCATGTCTAACTGGGACACTTGAACAGAACAGAGCTAGTGTTAATGTTATTAGTAAAGCCTGTGCTTTTCCTATTAAAGTGTCCTCTGTGAAAGACTCCTATTATACTAATTCACACTTGTATTGTAGTATACCCACCGTCATTGTGTAGTGCTGTGAATACTGGCTCTGATCCTCATATTGGTCATACAGGTTGTTGTACATCAGCATTATTGAATTTTTGCTACCCTCTGCTGTTCATCAGTGAAACTTCAAGAGACGAATGGATTGTTTTCTCCTTCCAGTGAACGCACACAGAAAATAATGGACAAATAAGTCAAATAAACCAGATCTTAAGAGGAAATCTGCCATCCCATGTATGACAATAAACAAAACTTTGCTCATCAGTCCAGTCGTATGCCAAACTTTAAACATCAGTTTGGCACCAATGGAGTAATCGCTCTATGTAAAAAATAAATTAGAGACATCTCCATGTTGTCCAGATGATGTTTTATTCGCTTTTTTCATCATCTTCCTCCTCAAAATATCCGGCCCCTACTCAGTGCACAAAGCTATAATTATTCTTGTTTGTGTGAGGACATTTTGATATGAATACCATGACTCAGTATATAATACACACATACCCATCTGAATTATAGTCACTCAGCAGCTTTAGGCCAGAATCTCCAAATATAGACAAAACAGGAAAACACACACACACACACACACACACACACACACACACACACTGTACATTATAGTAGCTCAGTATTCAAGGTTTGTCAGAGGGCTCTAAAAAGTTGTCAAACGGCCGATTACAGTCAGCCAAATAGGGCTAGAGGTGTGTGTGTGCACATGTTAGTGTCTATGTGCCCGTGAGTGCGGACAGGAAGTGGTGGTGGCTGGTTTGAGGTCAGTGGCAGGAAAGAATGGTAACTATGCTGCTGCTGCGACTCCGGCTGGTCGCAGTGCAGGCTTTGGGTTTCCTGACACGATGCAGCCCGAAACCGCATCCCACCATCAGTTCATCCAGCCGTCCATACCTGCTGCATCTGTGCCACTGATCATTTTACAATTAATCATTATGTTACTTCATCTCACCTTTGTGCCAGTCCTGCCCTTGTTTGCCTCATCTCCTCTCTTTCTCTTTTTCATCCATCCCACATCCCACAACACCCCAACACCCCACTTCATGCCCAGTGGCATCTATATAAAATGCTTCCTTACTAAATGCTGCTCCACCCTTCTCCTTAAACATTAAACACTGCACAACAGCGTGACCACAGGAACTAAAAGGCCGTGTTTCTGTGCTGTTTACTAGCCTGAGGCACACCGCATCCCTCTCATTCACATCTGGGTCCACAACCATCTACAACCAATGAGAAAGGGACCAAATGATATCAGTGAAATTCATCACTTATGGCATCTTTTTCAGATTCAAACAACAAAGCAATGATAAACAGTCAAAATTAGAATTTGTATTGCTTCTTAAATTGGTAATGTAATGTCCAATACTTTTTGTTATGAGAAAACCTTCATAAGCTTGGTTTTAAAAGGTAACAGCATGTCCAAGCATTGATCTAGGACCATTGTTTAAGCCGGGCAACTGTCAACACACCAGACTCATGCTGTCTACTTGGTGATCATTCAGTGAGGAATTCATTTCCACTTGAGATTCTGCAAACTGAATCAGTTGGCAGTGGGCATTTCAAAGATATTAAAGGGTCATTAGTTTTTCCAAAGTTGCCTAAAATAAGAAAGCAAACATTAGGAACAAAAGCATGAGCACCGGTGGCAAAGCAGAAATGCACAAATCCCAAAACAAAAACTAACCAGTAGATGTCAGCCTTGCTAAAGAGAAGGCTTCATGGGAACATGCAAATAATGCCAAGGGAGGGTAATGGGTTCACCAAGTCAGCACAGCTGCATGGAAACTTTCAGAAAGCATCAATTGAACTACTTCAGATGCAGTGCGCCACTTTGAACCACTGTTCTGTTGGCTAATCCCAGTTTGTAAAATGCATTTTATAATACCTGCACAGTAACAAAAGGGAATCACAAGTGTGTCATGATTACTTGAAATGTAAGTACAAATGCAAGGTCTGATTACTGGCACTGGGTTAATGCTACCACTAAGTGCATTGTTGCATTTTACGTCTAAAATATTCAATTTATTACATAAATGACATATATAACTTTCACTCTGATAGATTTATTTTTCAACTTATAATGCTATTTTGTTTTGCTTATTTCACGAGTCCAGTCATTTATGATCCAGTGGACATATTTTCAAACCATTCATTTAAGTTGGATCAGGGGTTTTAGTGGTCGCTGGTCCCAGTCGCGCATGCGCAGAGCAGAGAAAGCGGTCCCCCCCCCTGCCAGCTCAGCTGACCACAGCAGCAGCAGCAGCAGCTCTGCAGACAGATGATGATGATGGCAGACTCTGGGAGCAGCCAAGAAGTAGCTGTGATCGGTAACACCGATATCACTTCGTCGGAGTCCGAAAACAACATTATAAACACGGTTGTACTTCTTGGTATTCGCTATTACAAACATTTATGGAGTTTAAACGCCTGGTTTCGCCAGTTGAAACTTTCCCAAACAGGCCTGATGTTACGTTAGTGTTAGCTAGCGTTAGGTTAGTGAGTTAGTGACATACGGAGCAAAGCAGACTTTTCCACTCTCCTTGTCAAAAAGCTTCAAAGCTAAATGTGTCCACTAGCTCAGTCGGGTAACGTCAAAGTTACACTGTGAGCTAAGCTAACGTTGCTTTAGCTAGCAGAGTTTCGAAGCTACTTTGTGAACTTCTGACGTTAGCTTGTTAGCTAGCGAGTCTAAACGCGACGCCTAAAGTTTAGTTTAGTTTAAATCAGCCAGAGTCCTCTTTGTGCAGTCCAGTTTTAATTACACAGCAAGGTTTCAAGTGAGAAAGAACAATTTGCGGATACACAAGCAGCTATTTCGTAGTTCTCCGTTCGTGGTAGTACTGTCATGTGTTGTCTTGTGACCTGCACACGCCTGTCATGACCCTGTGTTAAGAAGCACAGTGATCATTAGCAAAACAGCTGCCTGTCTCTCTGTGCTCATCTGGTGCCATGCTAGTCTGTCTGTTTAGAATAAAGTACATCTTCATTGTCCAGCAGAAAGGAAAATTGTTGTGTTCGTGAGAGTCCATGAGAAGCACACCAGACTGCCCTGCCCTCACCTGTCTGTTAGTTTTCATAACGCTCCCTCTTGTGTTTCTCACAAACACTGATGTTTTCCTCTCCTGTCTGTTAATGGTCTTTTTGTTTCTTATCCTCATACAATATTTTTCTTTGTCTGTGTAGATGGTGGAAAGAGGGACAGCTCTTTTGAGAAAGCTGGAGATAAGTGTGGCGGAGGCGGAGAAGAGAACAGGGAAGAACACGGTTAACATGCAGGAAACCTATACAGTCTACCTCATAGAAACACGGTAGGTCTTAACCAAGAGCATGTGGTTGTCAATATTAAAAGCTTACATATTTAGTGCATATTTGATTTCTCTTGTACAATTTTATTTCATAGAATGATGAAGCCATATACTTCCTTGAACTGATGTAGTTTGGTAGCCTCAGACCAAGCAGGGAAACTCTGATTGTGTCTCAAGTTGTTTTGAAGAAGTAGCTCAAATGTCTTACCTCATATATGATAGCACCTAAAAGTAGCATCTATTCCCCTCCTTCCGTCTGCAGGCCAGCTGAAAATGTCCCAGAGGGGGGTACACCTGCCACACCCGACACTCTGTGGAGACGCTACAGTGAGTTTGAGCTGCTCAGAACATACCTCCTGGTCACCTACCCTTACATCATCGTCCCTCCACTACCTGAGAAAAGGGTGAGTGACACAAAGGTGAAAGGAGATAAATGAAAAAAGAGCAATTACATGCAACTAGTTTGCTGGGTATAATTAGTCCCTGGGACTGATCAAAGGACTTGGAAGTTTTTTGAGGTGGTACTCACTCTTTTTTTTTTAATTTCTCTGTTGTGTCTCTTGTAGGCAGAGTTTGTGTGGCACAAGCTGTCAGCAGACAACCTCGACCCAGACTTTGTTGAGCGAAGGAGAGTGGGTCTGGAGAACTTCTTGCTGCGTGTTGCATCACATCCTGTCCTTTCCAATGACAAAATCTTCTTCCTCTTTCTGACAGAGGTTAGCACCCAATCTTATTCCACATAGTGTCCCACTGAAGTATTCTGCCATATGGCACATATGGAGACATGTATACTCAGTCCAACAGGGATTTCAAACTGACAGGATTGGTCAGGACAAAATAATGCAAAGTCTGAACTAGCAAGAGGATACAGAGAGCCATTAGGTGTCATATCACATTGCTGCCGGAAAAAAAGAGGCTGAACTTTTTGTAGGCGCCCTCTGCAATCACACCCCTGCTATACCCATGCAATGATCTCATCGACATTAATGAGAAAACCTTTATCTTTTCTGCCACAGAGCTATTGCATGTACCCATACTAGGTAGAATTCCTTCTATTGCATAATTCTAATTTGTCATTTATCCGTCAGTATCTAAGTGAATCTTCTCCCAGTAGCCAGTAGCAACATATTCAGTTCAGCACAGCTCCTTGCGATGTTTTGCTGTAGTGCAATTGTCAGCTGGAAAGCCCCGTTTGTACACCGTGTATTTGATAATCCTGTGTCATGTGTCCGTCATTTGTCAATCATCTGTCCTCAGGAGAAGGGATGGAGAGAGGCGGTTTTGGAGACAGGTTTTCAAGACAAGGTATACAGTTGGTTGTGTTTTATATACTTCACCCTTTAGTCGGATTTGTGCATTGAACTTTTCTACAAACATCCGTCAGCTTCTCTTGTTGGAATTGCTTGACTGAGATTTTTATTGGTAACTATTACTGATAGTGTTTTAGCCACTTAACTTGCATTATGATAAAAAAGCACTTCATACATTCTCCTGTATGTAAAATAAAACCCTCTTAACGTGTTTGTAATTCTGTTCCCCACCAGGTTGACTCCAGACTGAAGTCTCTGAGTGCCATGTTCAGAGTCAAGAACCCTGACAAGTAGGTGTAAAACAGAAAGGTTGCTTTTTCCAAAAACATTTTGCTTACGATTATACAAAGCAGAGGATGTAGTCAAATTACTGAGAAATCATAAAATAGCTGTTAATGAGTAGACTGGATAAAAAATTAAGGATCCCAATGACAAAACTGGTTGACACCTCTGGTAAGAGGTGTGATAATTATAGTGTCTCTAGAGCAACACGTGAGAGCAACTCAAAGAGAAACCTAAAGAAATGTTTAGATTCAGTTAAATACTGTTTGAGTTATGATCCATTTATTTTGTTCTCCAGACGATTTACAGCACTGAAACACTACAGTGATGAACTGAACACTGTCATCTCTCAGTTACTCAGAGTGCGGGCGGTGAGTTTTGCCATGTGCAAACACATACACACATACCCATATCACACCAACTGTCAGCTCAGGTTTGGCTTACGGTTTTGCATACTGTGTAACAGCATATTTCACTACTATTTAGTCCGCCAACTCCTGAGAAAACTATCTGGATGTTCAGTTTGCTAGATTGTTCACTTCGTTCAACAGTTACTTCACCTTTCTACCATTGTGTCCTGGGCAGATTGTACACAGTGAGCGTATGTAAGCTCTTGTGAGCGATGCCTTTATGCATGAACCAGTATTGTTCTGGATTTATCTTTCCTGCTGTCCGTTAAAGTTATGAACAGTTATTATTATATATTATATCCATTTATATCCATAACAATGAGTTAAAAGCTGCATCAAACTGCAAAGTGTGTCGATTCTCAGTGTGAATTTCAACACATGCAAGCCTTTTAACGTCAAAAAGAGTAATTTGAGTCAAGACCAAAAATATTGTAGAAGTAGAAAAATTTGTCCATAACAACAGATTTGTTTGTCTTTATTCTAGAGAGTAGCAGACAGGCTGTATGGAGTTTACAAGGTCCACGGCAACTACGGCAGAGTCTTCAGGTAAGGAACAGCTATTGTGTTGCTATTTCTACATGAATAAAATCTGTATGTTTACTTAAGAGGGCACTAGATTTAACCAAAATGCAGCCTTAACAAACCATAAGAGCACCTGAATTGTTGTGTGTACAGTGAGTGGAGTGCTATAGAAAAAGAGATGGGAGACGGACTACAGAGCGCTGGCCACCACATGGACACGTAAGTTGTAGACGAAGGCATTGATATGCATCTTTTGTGATCCAATCACAAATGGACAGACTAAGTAAAGGTGTGAACGCAGCCAAGACAGCCAAGACACTGAGTACGCATTGAGGACTGATCAAGATAAGACCACATTTGGAGGCGGTCCGGATGATATACGACCTCAATCTTTAAGCAGTGTGTATGCATATGCATCCAGGGCCACATGATGGACCGCCTACTCAACTGATGTGCGCTGCCTGTGAAGTGGAAGTTACACAGATATTAAGGCAAAATCGTACTTATTATTCAAACTAAATAAAAGATGTTGTAAAATAATCTCTAAATTCTGGGCCCAACTGTGCATTTAGAGATGTTTCTGGTTTAGCTCTTACTGAACCCCATTAGAAGAGACATTGCTATTGAGTAGATCTTTTTTAATGTTTAGATATTTTAAATGCTGTCCACTTATTAGACATTAGATCACTCAAAATGCATGTTAATGCCATGTTAGTGCCTAAAGATACAGCCTGTCATATACTCAAACTTCTGATTACACTTAAATGTCTTCACTAAAACAGCAATAGACCCGTCATGAAACTACTTAAACACACCGACTCTGTGTGTATGTGTGCAGGTATGCTGCATCAATTGACGACATTCTGGAGGAAGAAGAGCACTATGCAGACCAACTGAAAGAGTATCTTTTCTACACTGACGCTGTCAGGTATGTTTTTTTTTTTTTATTGTAGACAGACACACATCTGAAGAAATATAATATGTGTTGAAGTGGAACAGACTTTAAGGCATTATCAATGAGTGCATTAATCCTGCAGGAACGTTTTTGTATGTAGTTGAATCTCATCGTTGATATGCCTTTCTGGTTCAGGGTATTGGTCAGAGTTCATGTCTGGCAAAGATAATGTGAGTGATTGTAGATATAAAACCCTCCTTTTACTCACTTTGCATTGATCATATTTTATGTTTGTTGTCCTTAGGTGGGTTTTAGAGATGTCCATTAGAATAATTATAACACTTACTATCTGTGCTTCCCATCTCATGTTGGCCTTTTGCCCATTCAAAACAGGGCTGCATGCAACTCACTAATGCAAATGCATTTTTGCATATTTAAACCATAAAACGCAGAGCTGTAGTTGTCAACAAGCACTGATGTCAGGGCTCCTTGACTGGATGGAGATCAAATGTGCGACTTTATTATTAGTGGTAGTGGAAGCTTAATTTCTTTTTGATGGTAATATTAGTATTGGGATGCAACATTGTAATAGGACTACAAATGTTGGGGTTTGAATTTCTTAATTGTCAATTTGTGTGTGTGTGTGTGTGTGTTGTGAATTAAGGTCAGTATGCAGGAAGCATGAGCTGCTCCAGTATGAGTTGGAGATTGCAGCTCAGGACCTCGCCAATAAGAAACAGCAGAAAGAGGAGCTGGTTACTGGGGTAACACATTAGCACTCACACACTGTCTTACGACATTTCATTTTCTCCTACGGAGCCTGTGCAAATACACAAGGGGTATACACTCACAATGGCTGTGTCCATTTAGTTGTCAAATTGTGCATGACAATATACACAATACACACAATTGCTATAGATAGGAATGTATTTAAAGACATTTTTGTGATCGGATTTGATGAAAACATAAGTGAATCACTGAATTTGTGTGTGTGTGTGCGTGTGCGTAGACTGTGCGAGTCTTTTCTCTGAAGGGGATGACAAGTAAACTTTTCGGCCAAGAGAGCCAGGAGCAGAGAGAGAGCAGGTTGGCAGCCTTGGAGCAGAGTATCCAGGAGGGAGAGGAAATGCTCAAGGAGAAGAACACAGAGTGCCAGTAAGCTCAGCATCAGTAAATCTATCTGTCTTAGATGCCTGTTCCTCTCACTATTCTCCTCTGTCTATTCAAACAATTTACGCCTAATGTATAAAATGACTGAATTATTTCAACCCATTTACAGAATATTACAATTGCATCACCGCAACTTTGCAACACAGGTGGTTGAGAGATGATTATCAATAGCAGATTACTTTCTCAAAGCACAAAGTGGTTGAGGAGGGAGTTACTCCCTGTAAGTACAAATTTTTTTTTGACTGTTAGAGTCATAATCAGGTAGAAAAGAAAAAGCAGGAACCAGCACATAAAAATGAGCAAGCCAACTATTTTTTTTGCCTTTTATTCTTTTCCCCATGCCTACTGTTTCACACAAATTGATTGACAGTAGCATGTGTTTGTGATTGTGTGTTCAAGAGAGTTTGTGCACACAGCCTGGGAAGACATTGAACATTTTAAGGAGCAGAAGGACAAAGATTTGTGTGAAGCACTAATCAGCTATGCCATTATGCAGATCAGCATGTGCAAAAAGGTATGTGCTTTTCTCTTTTTCCACAGTATGTGTTTGTTCTTGTATACCTTCCTGCTAAAAAAAATGAAAAAAATGCCAGCTGTTTTATGATGTTGATTCAAAGATGCCCATCTGTGTTTCTATAAATCTGCGTTTCTTTCTGTAAAAATCGCTCTTGTTCTCTGTCATGTCTTCACTGTCTCAGGGAATCCAAGTGTGGTCCAACGCCAAGGAGTGTTTCAACAAAATGTGAGCCACTTTCCAGCCAGTCACTCTCCTGCACCAAAAGAATAGTCAATCAGATTGCCCAGAGTGGAGTCTTAAGACAATGGCCATGGGAGCCCAAATACTGCCTTCACTTTGTTTGCTACGCTGAATTGAAGCTGCTCACGATTATTCTCTGTCTCCTTTTCTCTCTTTCTCTGTCTCTCACACGTGCACACACACATTTAGTAAAACCATGTCACTATCATTCAGTGATTCCCAGCCTTTTTAAATCCAAGTGTCTCCAGAATACTATTGGCCATGGCCATACTATTGGTACTTCAAACTGCAGTTGGATCTCTAAAAATAATTATAAATGGATGCAAAGAATGAACAGTGCTACACTTGGGCACCACTGACCAGCATCCCCCTTGCTTGGTCTAATTTGACACTTTTAAACACAATTAATTGTCACTGCACTAAAGCATTCATTTTTCAACAATGTGCTCGTCACCTGTGCTAAAGTATTCAACATTTCAAATAGTGTCTCTGTGAGAGCACCTACAAACGATGCCACAAAATAAAAAGGGCAGAAGTTAGGGACAAGGCCTGAGAATTGTTGCCAGGAATTGGCCCCAGTAGAATACTTCTACGCTTCTACTACTACTGTGTCTCAGCCACAAGAGAGAAATGTAATGTTTTGAAATTCTAGTTAGTAACAAAAAAAAAACCAGATTGTATATGGAACATGGACCACTCTTTAGAAAGCCACTACACATTCACATGAACTTTTCTTCTTTTTTATGAGGGACATTTCACACAATTCATGCTGAAGTCAGTCTTTATGCTGTTATTGATCAATAGCTGACCGAAGTGCTTATGATTAAGTACTTGTGAGGTACCGATCACGGGGTGGGAGCACAGGAGAGGGGGTTAATGAGCTTAGTAAGTTTTGTAGTTGCTAGTTTTATTTATTTGATGATGGCTTTTTGAAGGACTGGAACATGATGCCCCACCAAACTATCTGATCTACCAACTATCTGATTAAATAAAGAGAAGCATTGTTAAAAGCAACACACTTACAAATCAATAGTTGAGCCTTTTCTCGGCTCACTAGCTTTATAGCCTTAATACGAACATTAGTTTACTACAACAGGAGACAGAAAAAGTAGTTTGGCCTTCTCTGCCCAATATCAATGTGCCTCACCCATTTTTCTGATATTAAGCCACTGAATTAAGTGGTCTCAGCTCAAAGAATACCTCAGGTCAGTGTTAATCAAAAATGTTGGATCCTCAAAATCTGGCTCAATACATTCACAATACGTGTGCTACCTTTTGTTTCCTTTATGATATCCGCCTGAAGAGGATGACATGCAAAAGTTGTGTGGAGATTATTTTCAGCAAATCCTGCCTTGTCAAAATAAACATAATCAATATCTTGAAATAATATCAAATTGAGGCTTCATGTACGTTTTTAAGAGATAAATGAGATTGTTTTTATGTTAATGTAATCATTGTGCCAAGACACTAATAAAGATATTTCTTTTTTTTAAGAAAAAACAAAAACAATTTTTGTTGCATTCTATTGTGACTTTTTTTTTTTTTTTTGTAACTTATTCTACTTTCCACAATGTTTGCAGGTGTTTATACGTCAGTCAACAACCTGACATACAGCCATACCACTGTGACACAATAACTAAAGATACAGAAAAGCTACATAAAGCACTCTGATCACCCCTTAACCTCTGACCTACGTCTTCCCAGTGGCACTTTCTAAATTCCACTATATAGGCAGGATATTTCCTAACAACATTTTACGAAGTAAATAAGAAAACAACAAAATAAGAATAATTATTCTTTTAAAAAAAACATTTCATTACATTTTTGTAACTGTACAAAGGAGACAATGGTTGCTTGATGTCTTTTCATGTATGCAACTTGGTTACACGGTATTTTGTTTGTCTTTGTGGCCTCAAGATGGAAGAAACTAGATTTTAGTGCACATTCTTAAAGTCAGGCTGTTAAAATTCAATCGCTGTCGAAGTAACACGCCCTCTTTACCCCTAAGCAAAGCTTGTGTTGTTTTCCATGACACTTGTGGTGATGGAGTATGAAAATCAGATGGCCGTCTTTGTGTGTTAACACTTGTGATCAGTGGTGGAACAAGTGCTCAGATGTTTTGCTCCAGTAAAAGCAGTGATTTTTTGCACCGTAGAATTACTCTGTTAACAAGTGAAAGTCCTGCAGTGACAATGTTACAGAGGTAAAAGTGCAAAACTAATAATCACAAAGAAAATGGCCAAATGTAGAAGTGGTCATGCAGAATGGCCAATTTCAGAATAATATATTATTGGATTATAATTATTGACACATTAATGTGTTCATTGATTTAATGTTGCAGCTGGTAAATGTGGAGCTACTTTTAATTAATTTATATATATTCTATATTACTTTAACATACTGCAGTGTAGCTGGTGAGTTTCCTCCAGGGGAATAGTAAGATAAATAGTAAGATAAATAATGTTTAAGTGAAATAATGGGGAGTGAATTACATAATTTTAATTTAAGGTGTGTGGGAAAAATTGGTCCCTTTGATGTGGGCCTATGGGCTTCTCTGAGGTGTTTTATTTCCAGTCATAGAATTAAAAATACAGGCTTTATAAAAGAATAGAAATATAAATTAAAGCTGCAAGCAGCATTGAAGGGCCCTCGCAAATGCGCGCGCCTCGGGGTGTCTGCAGCCGCGGATGTGGCCAAGCGTTTCGGCCGAGGCTGCGTGAATTTGCATGACATCTGCAGGGAAGCCTTCACAGAAGCCAGACGTACATCACGCCTATCGCTCCAAAGTTTCACATAAATCTGACGATCTTTGTCACGAGAGACTGAGATCCTGTCGTCTGCGGCTGTTGCCGTGACCGTGAGGGAATGAGGGCACGTAGATGTCCGTTAATCCTAAAGTCTTATCCAGCATTTGATGCGTGGAAGAATTAGTCAGTCAGTAAGAATGTACACAAAACACATAGAATTCAAAGAACCTGTGTGTTCATGTGATCAGATATTATAAGATGTTCCCTTATTAGTGTTGCAGTAGAGTAACACACACTGAAAACACATTTTTAACTCCTTCCAAAGAGGTTTACATCCATTAGAAAGCCAGTCTTGCCCTGTGGTGGCAGATGAAATAAGTGCAGAATAAATGTTGCTATTTCTAGTGATTTGTGAGCTCAAATTGTTTTGTACCATGCATGTAGTTACACTGAAAGAAGAAAGATTGTCAAAGAAGCATCTTGGAGGATTTAAAAGGTTAACATGACCACAATTCAGGTCCGTGTAGTTTCTCTGCTTGGAGCCTCTTTTTAGACACATAATTTAAAAAAATAATAATAATTTTTCTGTTGGATTTAGGACATGACCCCAAGAGACTTTTTTTGTGGGTCTTGTCATTGGCCATATAGCTACACAGTGAATTTCGTTAAAGTTTTGAAGAAATATTGTAGGTGGCGCCGTTGAGCCGTTTTAGCAAATCCAAACCTATAAACCAGATCAAATTACTCATTTTAGGCCTCTTGATGTGTGTGGCTGGTTTCGTGAGGTTTGAATCACGCCTGGCCGTTTTACAGCAATCTCCATATTCATGGGGAAGGAGGCGTGGCCACAGGGACAGAGCTTCACGAAAGCTCACGAGTTTCACAGCACAGCATCACCAAAGTCTGGGGAATGTTTTCACTACATTTGAGATGGTTTGGTGAAGTTTAAACTGTACTTGGACATTGTCCATCAACTTTCCATCAACTTTTTGCTCTGAAAACAAAACGCCACGGCCACGCCCTTACGAATCTACGCAGACTTTTGATAACTTTTCATCGTTAATATTATGGTAACACACACATCAAGTTTGAGGGAGATCTGATAAACCCCCTGGGAGTATTTTGACAATTTACGAACCCTATTTATGGGCAAAAATCCATTCAATTTTTCACTTTATTAAAAATAATAAATTTCCTGTTGGCTTTACAACGTGGCTCCAAGAGACTTTTTTGTAGGTCTTCTAATTCTCTCTATACTCACCAAAGCACATATCTGTAGATCAAACGTAGCGCGGGGGATGCTTTAAATCACGTTTGACCAGTTTTACAACAAAAGTAAGTGTCATGGCGAAGGAGGCGTGGCTACAGGGACAGCGCTTCACGAAACCTCACGAGCTTGGTAAGGTAGCATCATCAAAGTCTTGGGAAGGTTTTCACCCAATTTGAGGTGTCTGTGGTTAACCTGCTGGGAGGTAGATGTCCGAGAGTAAAACGTGACACTTCCTCCCGCCAATAGGTGGCGCTACGACTATCGTTCAAAATTGTCCTGCACAGCTGTTCAGACCCGGACTGCCATTAAACACAGGAAATTTGGTAAAGATAGGAGCTTGTGTGACCGAGTTATGGGTGATCGAAATTTCATGGCGAAGGGTCGAACACGCCAGACCCCCTCCACGGTGACGAAAGGTCACAGATTTTTCTCCACAGCTTCATCTAAGATGTTAGGATCATCTGACAGTATTTTGAAGTAGATCTGCTCATTCGTCTCGTCTGTGGACGCCACGGTGTAAAACATGACGTTTCCTGTTGCCACCAGGAGGCGCTATGAGTGTCGGTGAATATTGTCCTACAGATGTGTTCAGGGCCGGACTGTCATCAAATGTGATAACTCTGGTTCAGATATGATCATCTACAGCCGAGTTATGATCCATTTCCTGTTTCGTGGGGAAGGCTAAAGTTTGAGGCTCCGCCCACACCATGCCGTTCAATATTCTACCTTTGATAACTTTTCATCATTAAGTCTTCGACTACAACATAGTCAAATTTGAGCTTGATCACATGAACAGTCTGGGAGTATTTAGATCGTTCATAACCTCAAAAATGGCCAAAAATCATCAAATTTTGACACATTATGCAAAATACTGGACGCCCAGTTCATTTCCCGGTATGGGTCCTTGAGACTTTTTTGTGCACCTGGATGTCATACACGTGCTCACCAAATTGCATGTTTCTAGCTCAAAGTAGTGTGAGGGGCTGCCATTTAGGGGGCGCTATAGAGCCATTTCTGCACGCCCATATGTGACACCCATAAAATACCGAATTTTTCGCCACTCCTGAAATGTTTGCACATTTTGGTGAATTTTCGACTATCCCTTGCGCCCCGTTTCCCCCTGCAAAGATTGCAAATAATAATAATAATAATAATGATAATAATAATACGGTGAAGTACAATAGGTCCTCGCCGAGTGATGCTCACTCGGTGCTCGGGCCCTAAATATAAGTATATTGCAAAACTATGAACATTTAATGTGTTTTGAGACGAAGGGGAAAACGGGGAAGTTGTGAATGAAGGGCGCCACCTGTCGATTAATACCAGCGAAACGTTTCAAATTGGCACAAAAGCTGCTTAACAAAGTGGTCAGAAACAGGAGAGTCTGAGGGCAGGAAAAAAAAGCTCTCTTTTCTGATCCACCTACTGGTTGGTTTGCATGAGGTCATATGTGGTTTTCTCAAATGGAAACCTAACATTAATTCCCCATTAGAAACAGGCCTAAAAAAAGTCTCACATTTTCCAAATCCAGTAATTCATCCTACTCTTCATAAACCTGATATTTTAATAAATCCACGTAAATCACAGGCTTATTGGGCTGTTAAGCGTTATACCTAAATCATAGCGAATGTATAATTTTATATGGAAATGTTTTATAGACCTGGGCATGCTGATGGGAGAGATTTAAAAACAGTTAAATCCGTAGGACATCTTCACGTGATGGATGGACCTCGTCGTTATTGGACCCCCTATTAAAATGAAAGGGACTCAATTACAGCCAAGGGCAAATTAATGTCACAGCCTCGCAAAAAACGTGGACACGCGTTTTCTATTGTTTTATCTCGATGTGAGCGGACAGCTGTTGCTCAAAGGAGGGTGGATTGAATGAATGAATGAATGAATGAATGTTTCATGAGGAGATTCTGGATAATTGAGCGCGCTGAACGGGCTTGACGGAGACGAGCATCGAGCCAAATTGTTATTAAGAGTGAGAATCGGAATAGTGAAGGCACAAACTCCACTGATTGGTGAGACAAGTAGGTAGATCCTGCCACACAGCGCCCTAGCCGACACGTCCCTTGCTGTCTGCCAGCCAGCCAGCCAGCCCGCCCGCCCGCTCGCCTGCCTGTATTTGGGAGAAGAGACCCGCCCACCTTAATAAAAACTGGACCTTCTCTCTTCCAATCCAGACAAAAGATCGACAGATCCGCGGCGGCGCGCACTGAGCCGAGCATCTGAGCACCTTGGAGACGCCACGGGTTTGATCCGACGCGCAAGAACGCACCGGCACACCGACGCACACGCCCTCCCGAGCCACCTGAACCCCCCCGAGCCGGTTAATTGTCCTGTCTGAAGGCCGAGGAAAGGGAGCCTGAGCCCCGGTTCAGTCGCAGCCAGAACACCGTGTTCCCATGATGTCATACCTGTGGATTCTGCTATTAGGAAGCCTGCTGGCTGCGAGTGCCAAGGCACAAGGTAATGATTATTTTCCAATTAATTCAGTAATTCAGCCCAGTCCTCAGCTTTGCATGCATGTGATCTATCTATCTATCTATCTATCTATCTATCTATCTATCTATCTATCTATCTATCTATCTATCTATCTATCTTCACCTCACTGTCTCTTCTCCCCCCTCATTCATACCCTTCTGTCTCTCACCTCTCTTTCTCTCCATCTGTCTTTTCTCTCCTCTTCCTCTGTCAGCCTGCCTCATTACTCATCCATACTTGTCTGGGTCTGTGCGTCTGTGCGAGTGCAGTTGCCAGTCTCTTTTGCCAGCCTGTCTGCCTTCCTGTCGGCATGTCAATGTAATTCACCTTTAGCTGTAGTCTGCTTCTTTTAACCTGTTCTCGCTGAATATATAAAAACAGATCTGCGCTCTTCATCTGTGCTGTGATTACGCACGGCTCAGCAGCCCAGATAATTGTCAGCGAAATAGGTGTGTCATGTAATGTGGCTGTATCTTTTTGGACATGAGTTTTGGCCCACTGGGTGTGGTGGGCCCATTGTCCTTGTATAAGTATTCCCCTCCTTCATCCCACTTTCCTCCTGCGTTTATACGTCTGTTTGATCACTGTCGCCTTGTAAATCTCCTATCTTCTTTTTTTCTTCTTTGTATGCTCATCTGTCATTATTTGCTCTCTCCTCTTTCTCTTCCTTCTTCTTCAGCTGGCTCATGGGCCCCTTCCCTTCCCTGCGGCGCATGCAAAGATTTCAGATTGCTCAAACATGCTATAAAACTCAGAGAGAGAAAGGAGGCATTGAGGAAAAAATAGGGGGAAAGTAGGGGAGAAGTTGGACGAAGATAAAAGAGAAATGTTGCAGCCGATTGGGAGGGAACACAGAGAGATATACAAGGAAGGAAATAGTGAGAGAGAGAGAGAGAGAGAGTGTGAGACAGTCAGCTTCATCATCATTATGCAAACAAAATTTCAGTTGAACGTTAGAGAGCCAGGATGGGATCTGGGGTAATCTCACTCTACCGGTTCACTTTTTATTAGCAGACAAACCACCAGAGAGGAACCACTCCTTTCTCTTTCAGCACACACACCAACACACTCTTTCACACCGTTTTCTCTCTCTTTCTCACGCACACATGAACTGTAACCCCGCTGCAAGCCCAATGGATGCTGGTGACCTGTGGCGCAAGAAAGCTCCAAGAGTGTCTTGGCTCACTCGCATGCAAGTGTGTACACCAGTCCACAGTTACACTGAAAAAGATGGGGTATGAGGTCATGCGCACATCATGTACGGTGTGTGTAAGATATAGAAGTGAAGGACAGGGAGTGTCTCGGTAACTAGATCCAGCTCCAGCTGTAGACAACACCCAACAACACAACTAGTTTCAGCACCTTCTTCTCCCCCAGGAGATTGTGTGGGTGGGTGTGGACTCTAACTTTAATGTACAGGACATGTGGGAGTATGGGAGTGCTTCATTAATGGGAGTCAGTCAGTTTTCAGTTTCTTGTGTGTCTCAGAGGTAGATGAAAGCAAACAAAGCTGTGTGATGTGTGCCAGGTGTGTATGTACAGTGTGTGTGCGTAGACTTGTCCGTGTTTACACCTTCAACTACTTCAACTATAAATCACTCTTTTGGTGGATTAGTGAAACGCACACTCACGCACACACTCACACTCCCTCTCTCTGCTCCCATGGGGGCAGTTTTAAGGTGTGCATGATTGGGGTAAACACAGCACTTTCTGTCCTACAAACACACAATAGAACCATTCCTGACAGAACAATGTGTTGTGGAGGTGTTGTTGTATCACCTGACACACACACACACACACACACACACACACATACGCACGCACACACACACACACGCACGCACACACACAAACAGTTTCTGGTGTACTGTTACGGGGAAGGGCTTGGTTGTCAGTTGCACACGCACACATGTACACGCATTATTACTCATTCAACACCACACAACAGGCAATCTCACACAATCTGCCAACAGGAACCAAAAGTGCCAGAAAGTGAAGTTTGGCATTGATAACATGAGTCCAATTTATGTCAGAAATGCAGTGCTGTGTGTTGCATAACTAAAAGTGCAGTGGATTTACTTCTTTGTTCTTTTGAAAACTTCCAACAGAACAGGTGAATATGATGGACATGAAAAGAATTTCAATTTTTTATAAGTCTTACCGAGAGGTGGTATCAGATGCTCAGGCAAACAGTTCTATCATATGTCACCCTCTGGATATCATATCAGTGACATCTACATCAAGCACCATTATTGCCCGAAAACTCCCATGAAGATTGTGACACGCGATTTAAATAACACGTTAAGTGCAGTCTTGATGCTGTATTTGCTGTTGTCATGGTGGCTCACCAACGCGATGTAACCTGATGACAGTGTGTTTAACACAAAATGTTAATTGTTCATAACATTTTCCCATTACAGAATAAAGTGACACTCTCGCTATCCGCAGTACAAGTAGTGGGGCGAGAGCGGCGTTCTTCGCACCTTGCTTTTTGGCATAGACACGTATCATGTTACACTATCAAGACATCTTCTGTTCGTTACCAGCCACTCGACACTTCAAGTTACATCTCACCATGTGGCTTTTAGCTTGATAAGTACAATTTTTGGTTTTAGAATATGTTTGTCTGTTATGTCATAGACATGGTTTTTCTGGTGGGTTATGTGCTGGACTGTTAGGACCAGTAACTCACAGTGATGGCAAGTCAACAGGAGGTTACTGTGCCTGGCAAAGAACTAATGCGGCACACAAACCCAACCCCGGAACAAAATCTTATATCTTAATTACTGATCCTTAGAGGTGCTGGAAGGCATATTTTCTTACCTTTGGTCACAGCCGGGCCACATGTTTTCAGCCTTGGAGCTAAGCTAACCAGCTCCTGGCTTTACTTTCATTTTCACGAGAGTGATGTTAAATCTTCTTATCTTATCTAACTCTAACTCCGTCTTATCTAAATCTAATTTGAACTTTTGTAATGAAATAATAGCTTTTCTGTGTTGGCTATATGTTTGTCTAGAGGAAGGTCCAGTCTCAAACTGTTCCTTCCATCAGATGATTCAACAGCCATTAAACGTGGAAAAATATCTGCACTCAGTGGCCACTTAATTAAACACAGCTATAGCATTTAATGCAATCCAATTGCCATCTCTGCCATAAATTGTACCTTCACAAACACAATGACACTGTCAGAGGGGTCTTAGTTAATTCTACGTTAACATTGAGGTTGTAGTTTGCAGTGGTGTTGAACTGGACCCCATTAAACTCAAATGTGTTTCTAATGTTTTTCCCAGCCCATTTACAAATATGAGGGGAAAGAATATCAGAAACACATTTAGATATAATGCAGGCCAGCACAAGCACTGCCACTAAATACGACTTTCGATGATAAACATGTAGTTGAACTGACACCTCTCAGAAAGTTTTAACAAGAACTGGACATTAAAAGCTTAGAGATGGGATAGGCGTATCTAATAAAGTGCCAGGGAGTATTTTTGTCAATCTATCAAGCCACTTGACTTGCTCTCAAAAGAACACAATGTAACTGACGGAGTGATTTTTTCCCACATGTATAAACTGGTTTAACTTAAGATTTTTCCTCTGGGGACCTTTTTGCACTTTAACACTGCACATGCTGTACAGTCCCATACCATAGTGTGCAGCCATGTCAGAGACACACAGATGACTCACCAGCCTCAAGGGAAAGCAGTGGCAGAGAAACAAAGAGAGTAAAGAGTGTGGGAGAGAGACAGAGAGAGGAAAGAGGGGAGACAGACTTAAAGACAAAAAGAAAAGAAGGGAGGAGGTTTGGATGTGCAACAATTTGTTTCACTGCTGCACTAACACAAAACAGGACACCGCTCACTCAAAGTGTGAGAGCAAACTTGCCTGTGCGCATGGACTTGACATGTGTGTGAACATGTGGTTGTTTGCATGTTTGGACTGAAAGGGGTGGAGAAGGTGATTTTATTAGTTTGCGCGAGTGTGCGTGTGCATGTGTGTGCATGTGGGTGGGGGGATGTATTGGAGTGTGTTTGTAGCGGAGGTAGTTAGAGGAGGAAGTGGCAAACTGATAGATGGGAACAGAATGTTCTATGGAGTGGCAAGAGAAAGAGAGAGGCAGTTTGTATGGGGGGGTAGTCGCTATGTCTCACACGCACACTCATTTCCACATTTACTGGAAGTGAAAACATAAATATAAATAAAAACATACATACTGGCAGCACTCATACACACACACACACACACCACTAGAGATCCTGGTTAGACTAATTAACAATAAAATCTTGCAGAACAGGTTCTGTTGCGCTGTTTGTCAGATTTTTTTTTATGGTTTATCAGAGGCCTTCTGAACACTGCTAGAAATATCAACTGACATCTAAACTATGTTCACCCAGGTGACGTGCCACAGTTCGCCTTTGACAAAGACAGCAATTTCCAAGGAGGTCATGACAATAGTGTTACAGAAACACCCACACACACACACCACACCTGCACAAACACATACTCACACACGCAGTCCTGTTTATTAAGCTCTGCACGCCGTTTGAATCTTAACAAACAACTCAGTGCACAGTTTATTGTTAATCTTACATGATGGATTTGTTTGATTGAGAGAAGCATAGAGCACTTCTTTTTATCGCTGTCACTAACCATCAATTCTGTGTTCAGCCACGCTTGTGTGCATTTACTTGTTTTTGTATGGATTTTTCTTTTCTAGTGTATGAATTTGTGTTAGTGTGTGAGTGTGAAGGAAGCCAGGGTGTCACCAGTGCTGCACGCCTCCAGAGAATTTACGGTGTGATGGAAATACTTCAGATATGTGCCGCTCTCCCTCAAGGCTTCGCTGACTCTGATACAATCTCACTTGGAAAGCAGAGCAATCCTTCATTGGATCTCTTGGCAAAGAATTATTTTCTGTGAGTGTGGTAAAGAAGAGAGTTATGATACTGAATTGCATTCTGTTATTTTTAATTTTCAATCTCTAGTTTCTTGTCGTGTTTTAGCACCTGCCAGCAGGAAGCTCATCATCACTCATACCTCTTAGCTAATGGTTAGAACTTTGGATGAAGGTGCTGCCCTGATGAACCAGCATCAGGGTGCTGCTGAAATCAGCAGAGCAAAGAGGGATCAAGTCAGAGCACAGTTTGCTGTTTCAGCTTCTCACATGCATCAGGGGAATCTCACAGCACTGGCTCAAACACACACAAACACCACGCTCACACACAGAATGACAAAGTCATGCTCTCTGTATTTTCTCATTAGTACATAGTTGCAATGCCAGTGCTGAGGTTGAGAGCTTATATGATGTTGAGGCAGGTCAGATGTGATCTGTGTCTGTCAAACAATTGTGGCTGGAGCGTTAACATCAGGCACCAATCAGACCAGGGTGTGGCTTTCAGTGTGTGTGTGTGTGTGTGTCGAGGGTAATAGTCATGTTAGAGAATGTGTTGAGTCCACAACATCTCAACGACCATTCAGACAGATGATTTTAATGATTTTTAAATGATCACAGATGGATTGAGGCATGCAGTTTTTTAATTACCAGTGGTTACACTAATCACTCATCTGTTCTATTGGTTTGATTTTAGCTTAGACTTTTGAAATTTCCACTTATCTGTGACAAACAATAATGGTCCTTGTTGTCAATTTTAGGGATGTTTTATTGTCACAAAGTTGCCTGATTTCAAAGGAAGGAGAAACTACCTTGGAAACTGAGATGGGTTTTGGGTTACCATGTCTGCCTCCTTTCTTCTTTCAAAAAGAAAATGGTGGTTGAACTTCTGTCTGTTGTGTGATACGTATTAAAGCCAAACAGCCGTATATTCCCCCCCCCATTTTTTGAAATTGATATGTCCCACCGGTTCACAGAATATGTGCTCCTTTTTCATTGTTCTATTACTTTGTTTCTTCACACATCTCCGTGTAGATGAGGTAGGACCAGATGAGGAAGCAGCTCCCCTGACCCCGGCCCCTGAAGCAGACGTAGCAGTAGAGGTCATTGAAAATCTTGACGCTGACGAGGTAACTCAACTTAGAGCTAAGGTGAAGAATGGAGATATTAGGTCTCCTGTGAAATCTTAAAACGACCACTTTGCTGTATGAAAATAAAGTATAATTTTAAAAAACATACCAAAAAAAGTGACATATTTGAAATAATGTATGGATGAACATTGTAAAGGTGAACACAGTTTAAAACTGTCTTGGTCACTGTGACATTGCAGACTTTCTTGTCTTAAGGCCTTACTATTAACAACAACAGTTCATGAAACTATAAATGCATACTATAAACCCTGGCACTTACAGGGTAACAGTATCTTTGTGCGACCCTCATCTTTATCAAACTCACTGAGGTCTGGAAACAATCTACTTCTAAATCCTCAGGCAGTTATTTGATAAGCTGAGACATATCAAATGGCTGACAAACCTGAGCATCATGTTAGCTGATCATTGGGTAAGGAAACAATTAGCATGAGTTTATTGGCTTGAAACGTAATGACAGCTCAGTGTCTCTGTCCTTTTCTAACTGAATTATGTCTTTGGATTTCAGCAAAGCTCCAGTGTGCTGGATACAAGAAACAGATAGTTAACTGCTAACATATACGCTAAAGTGATCCTCCTGAGGTTGGAGGTTTCCATAGTTACCTCCATAGCTACCTTCAGTGGTTATGGATGTTTACAGAGTATTTTTTCTTCAAGTATAGTTACCTGATCGTAATTTCAAAAGATGTATTTCTTGTGCTGAATACAGGGGAGTGATCCTCAGCCCACCACTGAGCCTGAAGCTGAGGACACAGAAGCAGTAGCTCTTGCTGAAGAGGACACAGAAGCAGTAGCTCCTGCTGACGAGGACACTGAAGCAGTAGCTCCTGCTGACGAGGACACAGAAGCAGAAGTTCCTGCTGACGAGGACACAGAAGCAGAAGCTCCTGCTGATGAGGACACAGAAGCAGTAGCTCCTGCTGACGAGGACGCAGAAGCAACAGCTATTGCTGTCGTGGACCCAGAAGCAACAGCTATTGCTGTCGTGGACGCAGAAGCAACAGCTATTGCTGTCGTGGACGCAGAAGCAACAGCTATTGCTGTCGAGGACGAAGAAGCAACAGCTATTGCTGTCGAGGACGAAGAAGCAGTGACTCCCGCAGCTGGGGATGCTGAACCAGCGACTCCTGCTGCACCAACAGAAGGTGATTAAAATCAAATAACTGTACAAATATGCACATTGGAAATGTCAAATTGGAATAATTGTTTAATTGTTTCAATACTTCTGACACGCTACTATACAAGAAACAATACATTAAAGTAAATTTCTTATTTTATATTAATCCTACATGGGCGAAAAGTAGAATCCACTCACTGTTTTTTGCTCCCAAAATAATTTTCGCTGTTGCTGTGCAGTGTTTTCAATCAATCAGATCTTCCCTCTTAGCACAGAAACAATGAATAAAAATATCATAGAAGCTCACAAGAGTTATGCACAGATTCTTGTTTTTGCCATGGTATGCACTGCTTTTCCTCTACTTTAATGCTACACTCCCATACCAACGGGGGTGATTTTATTATATACCGAGAAGCAGCAGTGATTGTAGTATTAAGAACAAATCTAATCAGTCAGTACGTTCTATTAATTGAACGTGAGACCAATCTCAAACCAGAGGCCTCATACTACAAAACACAGTTTTATAAATAAATCCCTCCGAGTTCTGCATTTGTTCCTTGAATTTCCCCTCGCAAGGGTACCTACTCTATCCATTCATCTTGTCAGTGTTCAAATGTATTACGAAAAAACATTCTCAGCCTCTGGTTTTGCTTGCAGTAAATGCCATAACACTTAGAGTAAATGGATGATAAAGGGGACATCAGTGATCTAATAAGTGCCTTCCTCCTTGTTTTACTTTTCAGTTCCTACAGCTAATCCAGAGGCTGAGGATCCAAAGGATGAGCAACCAACAGCTAACGGAGAGGAGGAAACTACCTTAACCGCTGGTGCAGCACCTGCTGAGGAGGAGGTCAGTAGCAGTTTTATTCGAAACCAACTCTGACATACAGTATATGGTTAAGTTGTAGGACAACTTCCACGTCGCAATTACAGTATATATAATTGCTGACATGCTGTATATGACGCAGATCTTATTCAGGAGCTGCTATGCTAATGAAAAGTTATCCTCCTGTCCTCCATGTCCTTTCTACATGTTTGTATGCTATGTAATACATTTTCATATAGGATGGAGACATGGCTGGAGCAGCAACGGATCTAGCTGCAGCAGATAATAAGGAAGAACCAACTGATCCAGCTACCGATATAAAACCAACAGATCAAGTAATTCCAAAAGAAATAGTGCCAGAGGTCAGGATAAATGTGAATGCTGCTATCCCTGCAGGTAAGAATACTGATGTTCAAAGGCACACTTTGCACATTCTCGTACATGCACTCATGGAGAGAAAGCCAAAAAGTGCCCCAGCACCACTGATACATGTGTCGTCCATGGAAGAATTTCAAGAATTTCCATACATTTTTGTCTTAAAGGCTGGGTATGTTAGTTATTTTAGAAGCATTTTTTTGTGATGTTTGTTGCTGTTGCCATAACAGCCCGACAGCAATCAATGAATCAAATCGTTTGACGCATCCTCTGTGTAAGCAGTGAGTTCAGTGATGGCTGTTTCAGTTTTGTGACTGTGGTATTTAAGAGAGTTGTCTACTTGTCAGACTGAATAACCTGAGAGAGATTACCTGTAAGTGACTGTACAGAACGAACTAGAGGCCCTGCTGCAGAGCTGCATTGTTGTTGTTGTTGTTGCTGTTGTTGATGTTGCAGGAGCAAGTCTTCTCATCACTAGCATTGACTTGCTCTCTAGCAGCAGTCAGACAACGTGCGCTCATGTGTGGCTTTGGAGGGAGACCTGAAGTGAGGAGATGGTATATTTTTGGTTGGATACTTTCAAAATGTATGTTACAGACCCTGCCTTTACAGACACTACTATGACATGCTAAGGCATTTTGGGCAGAGTGTGTAATTTCTAAGTGTGTAATGTATGTCCATGGTAAAAAGTATACAAACATATGGAATAATTGCAGGAAAACATGTGTATTCTTTCCTTTACATGGAAAAACTGTACTGACTAGTACTTCTACTTCTATTCTGCTCTTTTGCTCCGTCTAACTTATGATAAAGTGGTGATGTATATATGTGTGTGTATGTGTGTGTTAGGGTTAGGTTGAGGCAGGTGAGAAGATTCTTTTCATTTCATTCTTCTGTCGTTTGAACTAAATCACTTAGCCATCATATATAAACATCAACATTTATAGAGCCAAGTCTCACTCCAGCTAAACAAATCACTAACCCACACCACTAATTATTGCTCAGAGGAATGACTCAGAAGCTGTTTTGATCATACAAGAGCACCTCAGGACAACTGATTTAAACTGGTTTATTTCAGTCACCACAGTAAAATCAACAAAGAAGGAAAAGTTAAAATCCTACATAGCAGCACTTTAAAAACAGACATAGCTTGAAAATCGCTAAACAGACTACTTTTGTTGTGTATTTCCCTTTGAACCCAACTACAGTATTTCGAAACATACAAGATCTCCAATGTGCCATAATCTGACCTCGGAATATCCATGAAATTATTGTTGGCATAAGTGATTCAAAATGTACATGTTCTGCTTTCATGAGATATCATGTATTATTTTGCTGCAACTCCCTATTTTCTGAACCAATTAATGGAAAACAGATGTGCTCATCAATCAAAAATCACAATTCACAATCATCCTGTTGTTTACTTTCACTAAAATTCTTGGTTTTGTCCATTACGCTTTATCTAATGTCAGCATTTCCTTTCCCACGTTGTGTTGCTTGTCTTTACTTCATAGCTTCATAGCAGGAGATCCTCCATTTGGTCACCCAGCAATAGTAATTTTACATTTGGCTTCTCTCTTGGCAGTGTAAACAACTAAGAAAGTGGGTTGCCAGTGAGCATTTCAGCAATCGAAGGTTTCTTCCATGTGATAACTGGCAGGGGAACGTTGTCTCGTGGTGGTAACATATGGAACAGAGTTGAGAAATTGAAATGGAGATACAGAATTGAGAGGGGAGAACAGAGGAGAGGTAAGGGGGGGAGCACAGGCAAAATGTAAAAAACAATAGGAAAGAGATATAGCGAGGTGAGAGGAGAAGGTGGTGAGGTTAATGGAAGAGAAGTCTGTCTCACCTGATGGAAATAAACAGAGAAGAATGAGAGTATTGGGGTAAAACTTGGCTCAAAATATGGTTTCATTTGTGAACACTCATGTACTCATCCGTGACAATTGGTGCTTTGCCATGAGAGCATGATACTTACTCACAATGATTTAGTGTCAGGATTCTTGTGAGGTGAAAGAATAGGTCACTGGATAATTGTGCCTCTGAGGTTCTATCAGCCATAAAATAATTCACTGATTCTCCCTCACCCTGCCCAGCCTAAAAAAAGTTTGGTACACTGAGTCACACAGGTTGTATTAGTCACTTGGGTTTTCCCCTAATGAATAAAGCGTAAAGGTAATGTATTGTTCCTGACAGATAATATCCCTTAAATTTAAAGTCAACGCAAGTTCACAAGACAGTTGGAGCAGGTAGTGTTACAGAGTCCTTATTGAGGACACCTCTGCAGGGCATTCACTAGGGGCCATGAGCGACTGAACTGGGGAGTGTCCACACAGTGATTGATATTATCATTAAATAGTTTCACATGGAACGGTTCACTGTAGAGTGTTAAAGAGACGTTAGAGAGACGACATGTTTGTGGTGAACATCTGGAAGATATCCCTCTTGGGCGGGACAGTGAAAAGAGAATTTCCCGACAGGATCTGATATTGAATTTCTGTCACTAATGATGTTTAATTATTTTTTCAGATAAAGAGGTTAACTTGGACGATGCTCAGAAGAGGGCAGAAGGGATCGCAGTGGACAACCCAGGACAGAGCCGCACTGGGCGTTAGTAACTACTTTTAATAATTACAGTTGATTTTATCATCCTAACCAATAACCTACAATTTCCAAAGGGAAATATGGAATTACACAAGAAGTTTTGGCTGCACAGTTAGCAATGCAAATAGACACTGATACTATCTTTCTTAGGTAGCACAGTCTTGTGGATTCCTTTTTTATCACTCTAAAATTGTAAAATCGTTAAATTTTGGAGAGGTTTAAAGTTTTACTCCCTTACAGCAACTGATTCAATTATTATAGATATTTGTGCATTGAGCTAAAATATGCAAATCTCACCCTTCAGCATTTTCCACCTCATACGACAAAGGCACGTTCTGTTGTAACTGGCCTCAAGACTTGTTACATAACGTCTTGCATACTTAACATTGGCTTATGACCAATGACATGAAATCATGAGGCAGCCATCTTTAAGTGGCCAGTGTACTGGCTGTAGTCTCGAATCAAAACTTACAAAGTTACACTTTGTACCAAATGGCTCAAGGCCAATTCAAGACAGTGCCTCATAAACTGTGCTTGTAGACATTCATCTGGTGGATGTCTGTACTGCCAGAATGCCCCTCGAATTTATTGATCCTTGTTCCCACGACAAGAGACTGAATTGACTTGTTTTACCTCCCGGGTTGAGACAGTTTAATCGCTAGCCACAAAGCAGTTTGACAGCAACGCATCAACGCTGATTTTCTCTCAGCGCTCGCCCTTTATTTCGCGTCTGAAAGCCAATTCATCTAGGTTGGTATAATCATTATAATCTAGTGAAAAGCGCTCTTCTTTAGTGCTCTGTTATTAGCGGCTTTGTCAAGTTGAAGCAGGTAGGGGGCAGCCATGGTGACACAGGCGTTTACAGACAGGCAGCACAGAAGGAGATAACATGGTTGTTTGCACATGGACCGAATCAAAGATCAGAGAGAGAGAGAAAGAGACAGAGTCTGTGTGTCTCCTGTAGATATGTTATCTCTCTGATAATTTGAAAGCATCTCCCAGTGTACAGAAGGGGCATTTCATGCAGAGCTGTGTGTGTTTTAACTAACTCAATGAGGTTATTTTTGGGAAGTGAGGACATTTTGGCCTGTCCTCACAACTTCAAAGGGCTGCTTGAGGGTTTAGTTGTGGTGGTTATGGTTAGGGTAAGGGGAACGCAGTATGTCCCTTAGGGTTCTCACGAACATAGAAATACAACTATGTGTGTGTGTGTATGTGCAAAAGAGAAACTCCAGACTTGTAAAGGCCTCCGAGGTATAAACTACCTCAAAGAGAATAATCCTGCTCTTCTTCTCTGCCATCTCTCTGTCACAGTGCTTTAATCGGATCATTAAAACACTAAACTAAACTGAAAATGCCTTTTCTCTCCATCTTCCTCTAATCGCTTGTCTCCCTTTCGTTCTCTTTCTAGCACATATTTCTGGCGCCACAGGAGATGGTAAGGCTTTTTTTTTTTTCTCTTCATGGTCAATATACGCATAATATAACAACAAAAATAATCAGTCCAAATCCCATTCAGATACAGCAGTAGCTGTGCAGCCACAGCAGCATTATGGTACCGCCTCTGACAGTAAAAACAGGATACAAGACTCACTATGAATTCTCAAGTCACGCTATATTAGTTGGAAGTGCCTCAGTCGTGGTAACTTCTGTTCCTGATTCTCAGACTGGAACTGAAGAGTGACAGGTGCATGTTTGAGCCTGCTTAAAGAAAGGGTTTCACAGTTTAGCATGTAACTCTCATGTTGCTCACATCTCCTGTCTTCGCCATGGTCATTCCAAAGATGTACAGTAATACGTGACAGTTAAACCAGTTTGTGCCATGTCATGACGCTAACTGTATTTGTCTGTCCTTTGTTCTAACCCACAGACAGCCCTGATGGCCAAGGTGAGTTATCCTTCCTCTCTTTTTTGTTTTGAACACATTAACCCACCCACCTATGAACTCCCACAAACACACCTGCAGCATAAGCAACCCCCTATTGTCATGCAAAGAGCCCTAGGCAGAGGCGTTGTTGCTGCAGCTGCTGCATGACATTTTTTCCAAGCTTTTTTAACAGTTGAACTTTCCTTTGAATTTTAACGAGTTCATTTGCATAATTTTAGAAATGACAGGCAAAAGACGCAAATGGGGATTGTTAAGTGGCCGACTTAAATCAAATAACCTTTTTAATAACCTTAATATCTTTTATCAGTTGTAAATTTTGTATTGGTTATTATATTTACAAACTCAAACTGAAAATGTATCTTTTGGCTGCCAAAAACCATTCCAAAGAAATCCCGCTATCTAATTAATTGTATCTCATGACACAGTTAGAGTATAACACAGTAAAGTGACAAATCTTGATATATTGACAAGCTCAGGTGTAACTACCAGATTTGTCTCTGGCCTCTGACCTCAGCCATGGAGCATGCAGACAGGTGATAGGGGTTGTGGCTGCTGACCACATACTGTTCCCATACATTTTCACATCACATTTTTACACCAGACAAACTGGTGTGTCCATGCTGTGTGTTCATGTTCATGCATGTCGGCGTCTGTACCCACTTTTACTTCTTTTCCCTGACTCAATACATTCTTCCATTGCATTTGATTTAATTTCATGACTCATTCCCTTTTTGTAATTTATCTTGTGAGTTCTCTGACTCATTCCACTTCCTTGTTTTTCTTTGCTTTTAACTTTGTTTATCCATGGATTTGCTTTTCGTTCGGTCTTTCTTGTGTGCATACGTTTTTGACTCATCCGTTACACGCCAACAACCCTGCTGTCATCCATGTTCTTCTCATCAGTTGTCACTTCAGCGTATCCTGCCTTTATCACTCTGTGTTAACTGAAGCCACTGCAGGGACAATAAAGAGCTAAATTTAATAAGAGATATTAATGACAGCAGTGAGGGGCAAACAGTAATATAGGACAATTTTAGAATTTACATTCCATTCTGTCTGGTTTTGTATATATGTTTACTCTAATTTCCTGATAATGCTTAATTTTTTTTTAAATAAATGATTATTATTATTTTAATGCACTCACACTAGGATTTAATCATTTAATCAATCATCATTTTCATGATCATTGTGGCATTGTAGATTATATACATGTATTTCATGCCTTTAATAGACTGAGAGAGGTATTTTCTGAATGCTGTGACACAGCATGAAAACTATTCATGTCAGTGATGTTGTAACCGGGTTACACAGATTTCTGCTGTCACTATAAATGCTTTTTGGGGTCTTAATTATAGTGTAGGCCGGTGAAATAGAATCAGAAAATGCTGGAACAAGATGATCTCACACCTTATAACACCTCTCTCACACACACACACACACTTTGTCATTGAGGCATGGTTCTGAGCTGCCATTCATTATTTCGCCTACAAAATGGCACCCAGTGGTGTTACTGAACATTACAATCTCCACAAGTGGGTGTTACACTGACGGATATTCAAAACAATGCAGTCCCATCTGTGTTATAAACTACGCTCAAACTAGGAGGTTTCAAATGGTTTTTCTCAAATGACAACACATTTGCAGCTCTGATGCACCAGTGTTGGTCATACTTTTTGTCTGTTTGTGTCCTACAGAGTCCGGCTCCGGATCTTTAGCAGCCATCCTCTGCACAGTTGGTGCTGCTCTAGTGGCCGCAGTCGCTGGATACATCACCTATCAGAAGAAGAAACTGTGCTTCAAAAACAGACAGGGTAAGTTTCTTGCTGACTCAATAACTAAACAAAATGTCAAAAGAACATGATGCCTAACTGCTGTACATCAGGCTTGATATCTGACTGGACTGAGGCACTCATAAAAGAAATCCCTTTAGGCCGTAGTTTCTTAAACAATGACCTGCAAGCCAAATTTTTTTCTGCTGTCATCTGGTGCTCAGTCAAGCAAAAAGCTTAAGTCTCAGCATGAGCCTGTACAACTTCTTTAAGTCCATGCTTGGAAATGTCTCAACTTCATTGTCGTTAGTGACATGCTGCACTGCATATGGCTGATGATCACAGTAGAATCTCAGCCTTTAATCAAGCTACCAGCATCTTTTATAACACTTTCCTTTATCCAGGGGTGTATGTGAGTGTTTTGTTCTGAATATCACACGTTTTGGAGGTCAGCAGTCTTTCTTTGAGAGACAGCAGACTCAGCTTTATCCCTAGAAAGTTTTACTACTTACAGACAACATACGCACATCCTGCGCACCAATACTACCAATTCAGCAAGGTTTTCATTTACAGTCAACATGTACATTAGGCCAATCACCTTAAGCAATGTGGGGCAAAAGTCAGATTCAGAATAAGGATTACACTGTGAATATTTATATTAATAGTTGTCTTGTTCTAAATTTTGATAAACATTATTTATCATTTTCATCTGCGCATTTTTAAAACAACTTGGCCAGTATTTGTGAGTATGAATGATTCTGCCTCAGCGGAGCAGAGCAAGGATTATGCATGGCAATGAAATCATCATGTACGGCCAGGAGCTTCAGCTCCACTGATACTGAGTAAATGAGAAAGCTTGACTATTCAGTAAAAAACAGTTTTGAGTTTTTACACCGTGTAATAACAAGCAATTCGAGCTGAGAAACTTTAACATTCTCAGAATCTCCCCCCTGGGTGGTTTCATGCTTATAAATGATCGTAACGTCTAAACTGGCATGTGATGGCTTGTCAGCTTAATTTTTCCTCTTTGCGTGTATCTGACTTTGTCTATGTCTGTGATTAGAAGCGGATCCGGAGGCTGCTCGCAAAGCCGATGCAGCAGAGGCTCAGTCAGATCCCCAGGGTGAGACACACATGTGAACACACACAAAGATAAGAATACACACAGATCAAACAAATGCGATACCCTGAAATGCTCTGACCTTTACAATGTATTTTGTTTCCCTTTTGCAGTCCTTAGCAACCTGCTAAACTCCTCCTAGACCAGCAATGATCACATGACTGCCCGGACCAACTACAGGCAAGCAAAGTGGCAATCTCACTGTTAGGCTCTATCTGCTGTAGAGCTAAATTACTGTGAGGCCCCAGAGTAGGGCTGTGTGTGTTTCTGTCTGTTTGATTGTGTGTGTATGGTGGTCTGTATGAGCCTGTGTGTCTGTGTGTGTGAGTGTATTCATTCTTGTGTGTGTGCATATATGTGGGTAAAAATGAGTTAGAATAGAAAAAGCAAGTAAATATATGTGAACCTTAGGGGTTTTATGATTGTTACGACATAGGAATTTATTAAAATGATTGGTCAAACTTTCTACTTTAAACCAAATCCAACAATGTTTTTTAAGAGTGGACATTAAAGAGTAAATTAAGTCTCAAATTATGACCATCAGATGGCTAAATTATAGAACTAGCTTTTTTATTTTATTTGTATGGCTGCTTTCCAGCTCTAGTAACCCAGTGTGAATATAAACCAGTGAAAAATATTGATGTTGTAGATGTTTAACTTTGTTCTGAATTCTTAAAAGTGTTCTGTCATTGTTTGAGCCACCCATATGATTTGGAAAATCCACTGGCAACCAGTCACTTAAATGTAACATATCTTTATTTTTCAATATCTGCAGTACAAATGCAGGATAGATGGATAACAGGGGGCTTCACCAGTCATCTTTGGTAGGATTGTAATCCTAGGATTCTGGGGGATGCTGTTAAAGGTCCAGTGTTCGGTGTGTTCAGTGGGCCACTGATGTCACTGTATGTGTGTGTTTTTGTGTGAGTGTGTGTGAGTGTTTGTATTTCTGCGTATGTCTTTTTTGATCGGTGCAGGGGCTTAGTTTTAAATCCTGTTGGGTGACCACCACTTCTCCTCAGTCAGTTCAATAAACTCAATGAGTGAAACCTTTAATCAAACACAACAAATCTGAATCAAACAAAGAGTTTATTCATTGCACATTGGTTGAAAAATTCAAAGCATTTTAATGTATTCTGCCCACTTTTGATCATTTTAAAAATATATATGTATCTTGAAATATACTGAGGTGAGCTGAAGTGATGTCTAGTCCAACCCTGTTTATGTCAAAGGATGGATGTTCACCGGACAAATTCAAAAGAGGTCATGTAGTAATGTATTAAACATTGTTCTGATAGTAGTGTGTGTCTAGAGTCTAGTTGTGATGCAGTAATTTCTCCTCTATAGTGCCTTTCACTGACACAGCCTGGCTTGGCCAATCTACAGACACAAGAGAGCTGGGAAGTAAATAAAAGTGAAAACAGGCAAAATAGTGAGTGAATGTTTCAAAGTATATTAGATAGAAAAATGAGGAATGTATTAATTCATAAATTCATTCATTTTGGTGGTTAAAAGGCCTCACCTTGAACTGCTCAAGTCTGTGAAACTGTTACATACATAATTGTACATTATTGTAACAGCTGCTGTATATCTGTTCACAGTGGGCCAGTTTGCTGTTTTATTTCCAAAACCTTTTTAACCAATAATACATTCCAAACTGTTTTAACAGCCTCTGGTAATTTCAGCGATGAAACTCTCCTCATTGTGTGTCTCTTTATTTGTGCAAGCCAGTCGCTGTCACAGTGTTTTTGTATCATTCATATTTCCATTCATCTGTGATTTTTATATGAAATGTTACATCTAGCAGTGGTGCCTCAGAGCTGACACATTGATAGTCTTACGTCAATTTGTTTGCCGTGGTATTTTGTGCTAATTATTGTGAAATGCCCCAGAAGCAGCACTACTGCATTTTAAAGGCCCAACAAATTGTTTTTTGTTTTTTTTTTTGCTGCTGTAGCACAAAAAATATTAACTTCTGAATGTCTTTTTGTTACCTTGCATTTTTCTACATGCTCTGCTCCCTTTAAACTTTGAGGTTTATAGAGCGCATAGTGCTGCAGTTCATGTAAAGTGTGTTACTTGTAGAGCACTATATAGCTGCAATACAGGACAGAGACTGTTGCTAACAGCCTAGCCTCAAGCTGAGAAATATTACTAGTCTGTGATGTCATGTATCAATTAATCCAACTGTATAAACTGTGGGCTGAATGTCGGATCAAAGCTCTGTTTGCAATGTCTTCTTATCCTGTAATCTGTGATAGACTGAGTTTCTCTATTGACACATTGAACAAGTGGATAGTGTGTCTGAAATCTCTTGCCACACCTGCTACAACGACATGGAGTGATAATGCACAAAATACCCATTCAATAATAGTACAAGCATTCAGATACAGCCACTGATGCCTTCAAAACAATTCAATCCTTCTTTTAATGCAGTACTCACCCCCTTTGTTCACAATAAGTGCAATAGGAATGAACAAAAACACTCTGTCCTGCCGTGCACATTCAGAAACCCTACCTGGATTTATTCAATATAAGGAGACTGAAACAACAATAAATCCCTAAAAATTGAACAATTACTGCTTGTGTTTTGAGCATCGTGGTCCACTCTACATGTAGTCCCAAGCGGTCAGATTCCTTGTAGACACAAACGATTGGAGCACAGCATCCAAACCAGAATGTAAACCAAGGAAATCGTAGACTTATTGGGTCCTGAAGTGCACTTCCCAGATAATGCTAGAGCATCAACCACAGCGCTGACCAGTCCTGCCTTATAACACCTCTCAAATAATCCAGAGAGGAAAACAAAGACAGCAATGTCATCATCAGAAAGAAAGGTTGAAAGAAGCAGAGATGTTTTGCAGGTGATTTTAATAACACAATCTCTATGGGAGAAGCACTTTCCTATCCTGTATACATCTTGATTCATTAAACATATTTAGAGAATTCATTTTTGATTTAGACTAGTGACTCTTCCTTTTTATTTAAATATTCTTTGTTTTTATTTTGTTTAGGAACTGTCCTCTTCATTTTTGTCATCTGGCACTTGCTGTTCCTCTGAAATTGTGTAAATAATGTATGAGGAGTCAATTAAACAATTTTCGTGGGAGTTGGTGTTTTATTTGTGTGTTTCTTTACTAATATCACACACGAATTTAACTCAATCAAAACTTTGTCAGGGTAAGTAGTTATACAGGTGTACTTCACATGCCTTGATACTAAAATACTGATATTTACAGTCACGGTTAAGATACGTACGTACATATATAGTTGTTTCCAATGATTGATATATCTTTATATAAGGTTTGTGCAACTGCATGTGACTCACTCTTTCTCTCTTTATTTGTGACTGTCTTTTGCACCTGCAAGCTGTGGGAAAGCTCAGGGAGATCAAAAAAACAAACAGCCATCATGAGTCACGACTTGAAATGCCTGATATGTCAGGTATTTATAAGGAAATGCACACAGTTCGAAGCATTGCGAATGATTTATAGTGACAGGTCCATAAAGATACACCTGAGGCCCTCAGAGGTAAGATGTTGGAGCCTGCATTGGTTTTTCTTGCCAGGTGTACACACACCTACTCTCTGCACGTGTGCATATTCATTTCATCCCCAACAGTCATTACACCCTCGCTGACTGTAAACCCTCTAATTAAATCCAACTGCGAGCGGCTATGATGACTTGATATTGACTCAAAAACTGTTGAATCGATTGCGAATAAATCAGACTAAATTGTCTTTCATGGTGAAACAATAAACTTCAGCTGTGCTGGTGTCCGTGGAATAAACGTTCTCATAAAAATACCAGAGGTGTTGCAATGTTTTCAGATCATCCGCTCGAGTAAAAGCACTAAGTATAACACTGCTTTCCAACTTAACAAGACAAGAAAGGCTGAGAGGGAGGACGTGTTGTCGCCCGGCTCCTCTAGTCTGCACGTCGAAGTCGAAATGTCCTTGGGCAAAACACTGAACCAGTGAAGTGCAAAGCTTCGGTGTGAGTGTGTGTGTCTCTTGGCAAACCTCTGTTTTGCTTTATGATTGTCTTTTTACCAGTCTATTTACCAACACATTACCGTAATACATTATAAAATACAATAATAAATAGAATAGAAATAAGTAACTTTGCACAAAATGGAAATCTTAAGTAAGGCGAGAATACATCTAAACTACTTGAATTGGCTAAATCGACTTTGTCCCTTTTTACTCTATTACTCTAATTACTATTTAGACTGGATTCTGGTGAGCTATAGCCCAATACAATAACTGGACAGCAGAAGAGTGCAATGGGAAATGAGGGGAAAGACTATTATCCAGCTCTTCCATATAAAAATATGGAATATAATAATATATATTCTGGATTGTAAATATCTCTCTTTTACCATCTATATTTATGATTCTTGATTATGCACCAATGTGCCATGGCAAATCCCTCGTAATGTGAAATCTTATTTGCCAGTGAACCTGGTTCTGACTCTGTTTGGGGTTCGTGCTGCTGGAGCTCTATAACAGTGGCTCCCAATGTTTTTTGGTCTAACACCCAAAAGAAATGCAATCATAGGTTACAACTTTAGACTGGATGTGAGCTGTGGGCAGTTCATCTAAACATAAATTATGAAAAATTATTTAGGTACCTGAAAACATAAAAACTGTATACAGTATAAATTTTTTTTTTTTTTTTTTTTAAATTTTACTTAATTACTTTGAGGGGTTTATGATAATACTGATTTATTTCGTGCGCATTCACTCTACACTTTAAGGTAAATATTGTTGTGCGCTGCCAGCCAGTCATTACAGTAGAGTCGGAGAGGCGGAACCAGGAGCTTCAGCAGAGGAAATGTGTGACATACCTCATGTCCTATGAATCAGGTCATTGTGCAGGTATGAGGTGAGTCAACATGGCAGGTTTGCCTTTGCATTTTTAAAACAGCAGCACATATAATGTGTTACATGGCCGAACTACTGTAAAACCTGCGGAATTAACTAAAAAAAACTAGGAAAGACTAAATGATGCGCCCATCGGAGGTTGACGGCTTTGCTTTTAAGGCATCACTGACAATAACTTGGCAGCTCTGCTCTAGTTAACGCTTATTTTTTATAAACTCACAAATGTTTGTCTTTGTGTGCGGTGCAACATGTGGGACTTCGCCTTCACTGCTTCCTGCGCCTGTTGGATATCCTGCTGGAGGAGGGAAAGGTCCATGTTGTGATGTTAGACGGTCTGATCACAGCCCATAGGTTGATTGGTCTTCAATAACTTTTGTGCTGATAGTCATAGCTGAGCTGAGTCCCGCCCACACCGAGAGGGAAAACAATGAATCGCTCTCCACTGACTTTTACTGCATCAAGGTGGCTCCCTGTCACTTGTGTCTGCCAGCAAATAACAGAAAAATACCTAAAAGCTGCTGTGTGGGGTGTATGGAAGCCTGTGTAAGTCCTGCAAGTCATTATAATGACTAACCTTGTCAGAATAATGACTTAGTGTCACAAAATAATGACTTGAGATACTTGTCAAATCATTATTTTGAAAAATGTTCCCATTATTTTGAGATACTGGGGTCATTATTTTGAGTTTTCCATTATATTGACTTACAGGATCTTTTATTTCCATCACCGTGAAATAGACCTCCACAGAGATGCAACATGGTAGGCCGCCCAGTGCTAAGTTTTATAAGAGCTGCTGAACTGAAAAACTGAGCTTTTGTGTGAAAAGTGGAAACAGACATCACTAAACTGAGACAGATCACAGCAATCCCACTAACAACATATTTAAAAAAATGTGTCACTATAAAGATAAGGTGCAGCATCTTTACTTATGTCACTAGAAACATATGAGGCGCATATACTAATACAGTTAGAGGTGTCTTCACTGATTAGTGAGGTTGGTAGTTAAGGAGCTAGCTTGCTGATGTCTGCAGAGATTCTGAGGTAAATTTTACCGTCTTGAAGTGAGGAATAACAACTAGCTCTATTACAGACAGTGCTGCTAATATTTGAAATACGTCTGTTGTGAGCCAGCTAGTTTATTTTTTCATTGTCTTTTGAGTAGACATGGACAGTGTTACAGAAATCAGTCCACAGAGGCAGACAGCAAATTCATCACCTCTGGCCATTCAGTGGGATCATTTCTCCAAGATAAGCATGGGACACTGACAATACTGAGTTTTTTTGTGTGTTTTGTTTGCCTTCAGCCCCTCTGGTGGGTGTGGTTTTCAGAGTATGATGCATTGTGCGCTGTCTTTATTGGCTTGGGATGTTAGACAGGCCGCCATGACTCTTTGCATGGTGCCAAATTGTTACACAGCCAGGATACAGTCAGTGTAAAGAAAATTCAGAGGCCTTTTTCGAAAGACATTTTACATGTTAGAAAATTAAAGAAACTGGTTAAGGACCAGAAAAGGAGCCAGTTCGACTGTTATCCTTGTGTGTTGCTTATAAAGGGGAGCTGTCAAACTAAAGGTTATACCTGAGAAAAAAACTAATGTCATCATCAATTTACAGTGATACAAAGCAGAAAGTCAGCTCCCATGTTAAGCCAGAGCCAGAAAAGGGATGTTTCTGCATAGATCTACAATGAGGAGTTTCACACTCGTGATGAAACATTTTTGATTTGACACCGATGCCATTGATTACCACGCTTCAATTTCAAAAGTATTTATTTCTATTTTTCTACGGGGTCTGAGGTGCTAATACGCAGTCATCATTTTCCTCAGGGATCGCCAAATATCAACACAAAAGGAAAGTTTCATGTAGCTGCTTTCATGACAAATTAAAGGATTAACAATTCTCAAAAAGGTTCATGATCAATTTTCTAAAAGATCAATCGATGGATCGTTTTAGCAGTAGGTCATTTATCTATTTATTTTTCTTTTAAGTCTTAAATCTTGTACCCTTAGCCCCCCCCTGGTGGCACATCTTTTCCTCGCCCTGCTCCTGGCAGCAGGGAGACACGTCACAGGGGAGGACGTGGACAGGAAGCCCAACTTTGTCCTGATGATGGTAGACGACCTGGGCATCGGTGATGTCGGATGCTACGGTAACGATACGATCAGGTCAGTCCTAACAAATGTTTTTACAGTTCTTTGTCTGTGTGTCTCTCCCTCTTTGTCTGCTTCTGCTCTCTCTAGCTCAAAGTTGTGATTATTAACAGCATGTTTCATCATAGTCCTAATATCAACAGCCACTGTCTCTGTCTCTCCGTCTCACGCTGATGCACTGCCCATGTTAAATGCTATTTAAGTATCTACAGTATATGTCTCTGCTCTACCTGTCTACCCTCTGTTCTGTCCCTGTAGGACTCCTAACATAGACAGACTTGCCTCTGAGGGGGTCAAGCTGACTCAGCACATTGCAGCTGCTCCTCTCTGCACACCGAGCCGGGCCGCTTTCATGACCGGGCGCTATGCGCTCCGCTCAGGTAACAGATGCTCTTAACTTATTCTGCCAGCAGCAAATAGGAGCATCCTGGTCCTATTTGCACAGCAGTGTCTGACCGTATGTTCCATATTTGTTCGCTCGTTGCATTTTTTTGGGTGTGTGTTGACTAGGAATGGGCAGCACAGGCCGTGTGCAGGTGCTGCTGTTCCTTGGAGGTTCAGGGGGACTTCCACCCAGTGAGACCACCTTTGCTAAGAGGCTACAGCAACAAGGATACACCACCGGCCTTGTGGGTGAGATAACGTAGTGCGATCATTTATTCATTAGTCCTGACTGTGACATTTCTCCTGCGTCATCACCAGGCAACAGAGAAAAGACACCATATGGTTTTTCATCTGGTATTCCATGTTTTGTGCAAGTGAGAGAGAAAGATGCACAGGTCTTTGCAGGATGTTCAAGTGACACATTCTTCCTTCCTCTCCCTTTTGTTTTTGAGTGTCTAGTACTGAGTCTGTCTCTCTCTGTGTCTCTGCAGGTAAATGGCACTTGGGTGTGAACTGTGAACACAGAGGGGATCACTGCCACCATCCGAACCAGCATGGCTTCAGCTACTATTACGGCCTGCCGTTCACCCTGTTCAATGACTGTGTGCCTGGACACGGGAGTGACGTCCTGGCAGACCTCCAGCACACACTCCAAACTCTGACCATAATGCTTGGAGTTGGACTTTTCACACTGGTACGGGCGATTGGCAACACTTTATGATAATGGTACAAATCATATACGCGAAGGAATGCTGAAATTATGCATGACCGATGATGGTTTAATGCATGACTTAATACAGGATGAATCATGGATTCCTGTTGCTCAGTGTTAACAAACAATCAAGTCACTATGACTTTATGTGATTAGTTCCCACTTAGTAGATCATCATTTAAGGAATGTTATTTCACAGTGTGTTCATACATTAATTGACATGCAACCAAATCAGCTGGATTCCTTTCACATAAAAGTTTATTTCAGAGCCATGCATTTGTTCAGCCTTTGTGATTAAAAAAAAACAAACTTCATGTTTCTATGAGAATAGGTACTGTTCTGTGTTCACACTGTGTGTCTGACACATTTACATGTTGCTGCATGACCCAGTGGTATTTTTGGCAGATTTACAACTTAAGAGGTGGAAAGTGAGTCATTGTTTTTAAATTATCTTTGTGCTGAGTATAGCATGCTAGAGAAGTGTGCACTAAAACCAAAATCATCCAGCAGATGCTTATGATTTTGGTTTGAGTACATCTTTCTCTACCAATGCTAAGACCACATATCATTGGGTTATGCAACAACATGTAAATGTTTGTATCTGATGCTCGGTTTAGCAGAACAGAACCTATTCTCTTAGATTTATGAACGTTTTTTTTATTAGAGAGACTGAAATAAACTTTTATGTAAGAGGAATCCAGCTGATTTAGTCACATGTCCAATAACGTATGAAATAACTGTAAATTAATATTCTTTAATTGATGATATATTAGTTGTGAACTCATCACACAAAGTCATACATCTGAAAAAGATCCGTAGAGGCACATAATGAGAAAGGTGGCTTTGCGGGAAAGCAAAACCAAAAGCAAACACAAGCGAGAGACACATTTGCACTGCCAGAGCAAAAGGAAGAAATTGGAAAACAAAGAGTTGCTGTGCCGTTCAGCCCAAAGCTAAATAACTAATGCGTAATCACTTAGACATGAGCCATAGGGTTGAAAAAAAGATTGGGAACAGAAGCTGCAGTTGTGAAATCCTCAGTCACATCAGCCAGAAACCTGTTTTAGGGGAAGGCAAAGTAGTGTCGAAACTAAAATTTTGTGAGGACTTGGCAATGATTGGTACCTGTGAGATAAATGAGAACCAGCTGTGCCACCGCTAGGGTAAACTTGAAACACACTTTTGTTCGAAAGAGGAAAAAATAATGAGCATAAAAAAGAGAACTACACTCAGAACTAGTGCTCAGCTGGAAGACCAAAGCCTATAAAACTATTTTCAGGAACACAAAGCACTACTTGTTTTACTTAAAAACTAACAATGTTGGTAATGTTTTCTGATATCATCTAGTGGCAAAATGATAGAATTGCATCAGAATCAGAACTCCATGTCCCAGAAAGTAATATGAAGTGTTTTCATGATATTACATGTCCCCTGCAATGCAGTGCAACACTCCTGCAATACATCCTGCTACTGTGGAGATTGTCTGTGTGTGTTCTGTATTTTCAGGTGTGTGTCCGTGTGTGTGGCCTCCTTGAAGTCAGGCTGTGGCTCCTGGTAGCACTTTGTTTTCTCAGTATCCTAGCAACTTCCGTGTGGTACGTGCCCTTTAAACTCCTGCCGACCTGGAACTGCATCATCATGAGGAACCAAGAAGTGATCGAACAGCCAATGACAGTGGAGACACTGCCCCAGAGGTTGCTGGGAGAAGCACAAGATTTTATCAAGGGGTAGGAATGCCAGAGCAAAATAATGTGGTGTTTCGTTTCTGCCTTTTTCTTTTTCTTGTTTTAACTCCTCTGAAACTTTTTTTGCAGCACCGCCATAAAAGCCTTTGGGTAGCTTAGTGTTTGCGATCTGATTAGAACGGTTCATATTTTACGCACATCTGTGGTTTGCTTGCTGATTGCCTGGACTTGTCCATACGACAGACACCACATGTGTGAAACTTTATTGAGAGGTGCTAGTCTTTCATCATGTTCTGTATCTATGATGAGTTCTTACTGACAAGAAAGTCCATAAAAAGACATACAAACATAAATCTTTAAAAAATATACTGTTTCGTTCCAGGAATATTTTCAGCTGCAGATTAATACACGTGGTGTAACCAGGACCGTGTACTGTAAGTAGGGTTGACTCAAAATAAGCTACTGTGCCCATGTTTATCCTTTATAGAGAAACATGTTAACATGTGGCTGACTGATGTGCTTGTTATTCAATGCTGAGGACCAGTGGAGGATCAGTGGAGGTCTATGGGATCTAGAAATAAGGTGTATCAGGCATTGGGTACAAGGGGAAACACAGTTTTTCATTTATATCTTATTTATAGTGTCTCCTTGTCCTTTATCATAATCAGCATAAAAACATCATAAATGGTTCATCTGTCCTCTTCTATCCTCTTCTCTTCAGGAATGTAGATCGTCCATTTCTCCTCTTCTTCTCATTGGCCCACATACACACACCACTCTTCAAAAACCCTGCCTTTGCTGGTAAAAGTCGCCACGGTCGCTACGGTGACAACCTAGAGGAAGTGGACTGGATCATCGGTGAGTTACTGTGATAACCACAAGAAATTTGAACACTACAACAAGATCCAATTTGTAATTGTCCTTCAACCATCAGGACAGTCAGAGCCACTGTCCATATCTGTTTATCTAGTTCAAACTCCTACCTTACCATCGCCAATGAAATATTAATATGTTTTCTAGGTAAAATTACCGAGACGGTGGACTCCCTCGGCCTAGCAAACAATACTCTGATGTACTTTACGTCAGACCATGGTGGACACCTGGAGGATGCTGATCCGCTAATTGGCCAGAAAGGAGGCTGGAACAGCATCTATAAAGGTGGACATCATCACATGCTGTTTTTTAATGACGCTGTCACTTTAACTGCATTCTGTGATGTTACTCTGGCATCTGAACTCTCAAAACATCTATAAAAAGTTGATGAAGCACTATTAACATCAAAAGAACCGGAGATAACTGTGTGGTGTAATTTCTCTTTCTCATTTCTCACCCATAGGTGGGAAAGCTATGGGGGGCTGGGAAGGGGGGATCAGGGTGCCTGGGATCTTCCGCTGGCCTGGCAGACTGGCAGCTGGAAGAGTAGTGGACGAACCCACGAGCCTCATGGACCTGTATCCAACACTGAAACATTTGGCCAAGGACACACAACCAGACAGGTAGAGACTTGCTCATATGGCTGCTTCCTTTGTATCGTGCTTACTCACGTCTACTGAGTCTTATTTGTTTCTACAGAATGTGGACAGGTTAAAACGCCGCTGTATTTGTTGAATACAGCAGTACTGGAAACCATTGTTTAGAGTGACAAAAAGAGGGAAGAACAAACCATGCAATTACTCTAACCTTGAGGAAGTGTTTTGTAGCCAGATGATTACAGTGCGGTACCAACAGCACCTCATTATCTGTAAACAGCCACAGCTTTTGTTTAGGAGAAGGCTGCTGCGTGGGCACTAATTTTGCTAATTTAGCAGGCATTGTAGGTGACGTAAATAACTCATTTACTTCATATTGATCCTGACATAACAAGCTTGTGTTTCCAGCATAATTACTTTTCTTAATACAGTAGTTATAATCAGTGGTGGAAATGGTTTCACTGGGGGAACCATACTGGTGGTGGACTCCTATTCAACACAACTGCTAACAAAACTTTCTGTCCTTAACTGGCAAGCTGCAAATGACACGGAAACTTTACTTTGGGGATTATTCTGGCGACCCTGAGATATCAGGCCTTCCCGTAGGCTGTATGGGCTGAAGCTGGATATGTGGTGCGTTCAAGCACAATAAATGATATACACGAAACAGTGTAAAACAGCTATATGCAATCTCCCCCATAAAAAAAACACAGAATAAATCTAAATCTGAGCAGGAGCACTGTTCCCTCCTGACTTTTACTCCCAGAACGGCATTCTCATTGCCCCCTAACACTCCTTTTTCCACCCCTGGTTATAATATGATATGAACAACATGAGATAGTTATCATAGATGAAAAGGTTAAAAGCACCTCTGTCTGCATTCTTTAATGCCCTTTTCATTGCTTTTAAAGCACATTTTTACATCATGTTTCCCCTCCTCCTTCTCTCTTTCGCCTAATTTGACCTTTTTCCCCAGACAATTAGATGGCTATAACATCATGCCCCTGTTGGAGGGGAAGGTAGAGCGATCAGAGCATGAATTCATGTTCCACTACTGTGGCATCTACCTGAATGCAGTTCGCTGGCACCCGCCTGGAAGTAAGTTCACACGTGTGATGCGTTGAATCATTTAGCAGACTCTTTTGTTTTAATGTGAAGCCTGGTGTTTTATCTGGCAGAAAAAAGCCAATTGTGTTGATGTGAACCTGAAATCAAACTGTACTGTAGCATCAGGCATTCGTGACCATGGAATAGAGCTAAAATTGACTAAAAGTAAGAGTTCCAAGACTATCTGGAAACTGCATATATTACATTGTGTGTATGTGTGAATGAAATTCTTGTTCTGTCCCTGTAGTCTCACTGTGTCTCGTTGTCTCGCTTTGTTAAACATTTACCGTGGAGCTGAATGACAAAACCTTTGACCTGCTTGCTAAACATGTCAATATAACTGAGATACTGATGAGAGATAGCTATTGTTTTGATGTTAGCTGTTCCTATTTCAGCTCTGCTTATCAGTCTTTGTTCTTATTGAATCCTGAATCTGATTGACTCTTTGACAAGAAGAGATGCCAAAATATGTCAGATATGTCCCCCTTCATTTTCATAAGATATAGCCTATCTACATATATAAATACAGAAAGTGACAAGGTATTTTGTGATCTGCTTTTGCTAAAGCTGAAATAGATTAAAATGTTCCATGCTCTATATCTTACCATGCAAAAGCTGAATATTTGCTTATTTTTGGGCTTCATTACTATAACTGTAGGCATGAAAACGCTTGGTGCAGTGAAAAATATATTTCTCCAGTCAAGGACTAAAAATGGGATTTAAAAAGAGTAAATCTTGCAAAAAAATTAGTTAATTACTGTAAACAGGTGCATCTTCATGTGTTTCCTTGGGCGTGTGTTTCCATCTAGGTGACTCCATCTTCAAGGTGCACTTTTTCACTCCCAACTTTTTCCCGCCGGGAGCCGGTGGATGCTACGACACTAAGGTCTGTCTATGTCATGGAGAACATGTGACGCACCACGACCCACCACTGCTGTATGACCTTTTCCGCGATCCCTCAGAGTCCCGCCCACTTACCCCTGACACTGAGCCGCGACACGCTGAAATACTTGAGCAGACTGCCAAAGCTGTGGAGCGACATCGAAACACTCTGACAAACCAGCAGGCTTCTGATGATACTCATCCACACCGAGACGCGCACGGCGTTCAAAGCCAGATGACATGGGACAAGATTCTGTGGAGACCCTGGCTTCAGCCCTGCTGTGGGACTTTTCCATTCTGCGGCTGCAAAGAGAACATGAAACACATAGAAGGGAAAAGTTGAAAAATAAAAAGCTTTGGCTCAGTGAAGCTTCTTTGGAATCAGCAGCAGGGTTTTTCTTCATGAATAGTATAATACTGTACTTTTTGTGGCTCAAGGTGCAGATGATTTTAAAGATGTGCAATGAAAATGTTTGGATTAGAGGCTTGGTGTAAAAACCACCCAACTTTTACTGCATTTCTGCCTCATCGAACTCTTATAGTATAATCGTAGTTATTTCCCCCTCAATGACATGAGATCCCCCTCTGTTTACATGTGAGGTTATCAGACATGTCATAAAGTTTACAATGACTTTCTTTTATACATGTAGCTTTGTCTAACATTGCAGTTAAGTAGGACTGACAATAGACATTTATTTCCTTCAGATGGTAGTTTAGACTGAGTGCCATTAGAGGGCAGAGTCAGACTGTGTTTGGATGGTAGCTGTGCTGTGTTTGTATGAGAGGGAAGGAGAGAGGGATGATGGGAAAACAAATACAAAGATACAGTCTTAGATACACAAATGAGCACTATACAAAGCACATACCATTTTGACATTGCTGTAACATGGTATTATATTACATCAGTAGTTACATTTGTGTCTGTATTTCAGAAAAATACCTCCCAGTATTCATTTTTTTCCCTGTTTGCTCTGTTATCCTTTAATCCTGCTCCATATTCCTCATGTCTTTCTTCTTTCCCTGCTTTTTCTTGATTCTCCTTAAAATTTCCTCTTCTCCCTTCCCCTCCTATTCCTCTAAACTGTTTTGGTGACAACATAATGCTTTTCGATCTCGTAAAAGGGAATTTTCTTTTCCCCTTAACCCCCTTCAGGAAAGTCAGAGTCACAAGGTCAGCTGCAGAATAGCGCTGCTTAAGGACACTGTGGCAGGAGGCATGTTGTCCAGCAGTGTCCTAGTTTGACCACAAGGACACCCCGTGGCTCCACAGATCATCAGTAATAAAGACTTTAAAGACTGTGTGAACGTCTCCATCACCAGTGTCATCATCATTGATCATCATCATCAGCAGCACTCACACTGTCTCCCTCCAGCAGTGGCAGGCTGTCAAAACATCAAAGTTTGCTACAGCAGTAGCCTATAATTGCTCTCCTTCCGTCCCCTCCTCTCCATTTCCTCTTTCACCATCTCCTCCAAACTACTTTCTTCATCTCCTCCTTGTCGTGTTCCCTTCTTCCTCCTCCTCTCCCTCCAGAAATTTCACTCATCTGCAAGTGAGAAGGGGTGTTTCATCATCATCATCGCTGTAATTGTTGCCATCACGGTCGTAGTATTTACTTCTCTCCCTCCAGCAGAGACCCGTACATCAAACACTCAGCAAGTTCATTACAGTAGCCACTCTATTATAACTCTGACAGTAAATCATGCAGTCGACCATACATAATGACATTTGGCTTTACATCAAAGTTAATGACGGCTGGTGGGTTAGATGGTTACTGGCTGTACATCATGTCACACACACACACACGCATGTAATGTCCTCATATAATGTTAGTGGGCACACATGCGCACAGTATATCATGTTTTGAACGGATCCTTGGTTTTTTGTAAAGGTCAGTGTTTCAGGCAATGCCATAAAACATTTTTATAACCCTGTGTTTGACACACACACACACACACACACATGCAGCGTAGAAAGATAGGAGTGCTGCATGGCAGGTTAATAAGACTGAAAATAGATCTCCTGTATTAAGCATGCTACACAAACACCAATAGCCAAGGGGATATACATTATTTTTTGATTTAGATGTTGGTTATAGGTTATATTGTTTGGATAATGCTCAGATTCTAGACCAGTGAACATTTGAAATAAACATTGGGGGTCAACTGTGATATAATGTCTTTGTTGTGGAAAATCTGTCATGGCAATCAGTTTTCACTGCCATTCAAATTCCCTGACAACATCAAGACTGTTTTAATGTTCAGCACATTTGAATTATGGTTGAAATGATTAAAAAAAAGTCATTGTGATACCTTCTATCATCAGATTTCATACTGTTTTTGAATGACAGCAAACAGGTATTTTAACCTTTTGCCTTATGACCAGTATCATCCATCCATCTGTCTGCTCAGATTACTTCTTCAGAAGTGCTGCTCACTTTGCACACCAGCCTAATAAAAGAACGTTTAAAAGAATCTAAGTTTTTGGGAAATAAGCTTATTCACCTCCTTTTCAAGAGTTAAATGAGAAGATTGATATCACGCTCATGCCGGTGCTTTAGGGGTGAAACAATTAGCCTAGCTACCAAAAGACTGAGGGAAACAGCTGGCTTGGCTTTTTCCAAAGTTAAAACAGCCTGATACTGACACCTCTAAAGCTCAGTACTGTCAACCCATTATATTAAGTTTGTTTGATTCATACACAAGCACAACTGTGACAAAAACAGTGTGTTATTTTAGGTGAACGACGGTCGGGTGCAGTGATTTCCTGGAGTCCTGTCACCACAGTGAGGTTAAATGGTAAATGGTCTGTATTTGTTTAGCGCCTTTCTAGTCATTTCGACAACTCAAAGTGCTTTTACATTACATCCTCATTCACCCATTATTCATACAGGAGGAATCTAAGTTGGATGAGCCTATTCTTTCACACACATTTACACACTGAAGCAAATTGGGGTTCAGTGTCTTGCCTACTTCAACAGGTTGATTCACCACATTTGCCACAACCGCCCCAGTATGCCAGGTATGGTGCCAATTGATCTGTACGGAAACCTACAGTATATGCTATGCTTACTGACCAAACATGGTAGCCGAGGCTATGACTGGTTGTACTGCACAGAGGTGATACAGCATAGTTAGATAAAATAACAAGTGTTTTTACACAATTGAAGAGTTTCATGATTAATGAACAATAAGAATTCTGTGCATTTTGCAGCTGTTCGTAACTGAAAATACTCAGATGTTTTGATACCCCTTTAAACTCATCACTCCAACTCAAGGGCACACTGTGTGCCAATTTTGTCCCCATTGGTGTCACCACGAGAAGATTCACGAGAGATAATTAGAGACCTACAAACATAGTAGCTGTTTGTTGGCTGTGAAAGTGTGGGAAGGAAAGAAAAAGATAAACTATTTATATACATTAAAATGAGGGCACAGAGTCTCTGTGGCCACAGTCAGAAGCCATATTACTATTCTGCTCTGGTCTGTTTGTTAAAGCCACAGCTGACCTCAGTGGTGAAGCCATCACACACCATAACAATCTACAGTCCATGCCCAACGCAGCGTGCACTATTTGCCCTCTTTTATTGTTTCCTCAAAATTATTTCCTCTGCAGTGGTTTGAAAGCCCCTGGGCCACATGACCAGGGAACTAAATGAAAAATACTCAGCACAATGTTAATAAGATTACTCATAAAGGGGGAAATGGGAAAAGATGTCACAGATACAAGGTTTCTGCAGAACACAATGCATGCAACTTGCAACCGTCCACTTCTTGATTGTCTAACTTTCCTCACAAACCAGCACAAGAATCAAATATCAGTTGATGTTGACTCTCTATTTGGACTCCTATCTGTTTCTCTGTCTGGTTAATCCTCTTATCTAAGGTGGGCTCAGCTCGGGTGCTGTGGCAAAGCAGCAATTACACACCATTACAACACTATTACATTAGGAAGCACGGAAAATGTGTGTGATGCAGGGGCGAGGGGAGAGAGAGAGAGAGAGAAAGAGAGAGAGAAAGAGAGAGAGAGAGAGAGAGAGAGAGAGAGAGAGAGTCGATGTCAGGTTTGTCAATGAATGAGGCTTTTAGAGAGCAAGAGCGAGGTGTTTATGCCGCTGTTGCTGCCAACTGGATTTGTGTGCGTGTGTGTGTGCGTGCGTGTGCATGCAGTATATTTCTTTATGTGTAGGGACACAGTTCAGGGAAGGGAGTGTATTTGCATGTGTAGCTATTTGCTTATTTATATCATGAATGTCACTGCAGCTGAGGCAGATTTTTGTGCACGTACGTATTAGTTTGTGAGATTATATGTGTGTGTGTTTCCAGCAGCGCTTGGCCAAATTGTTACCGTGTGAGATAGGCTCCAGGGGATGAAATGTTGTCTCTGCTGGGGAACTTTCACTACACACACACACGCACGCAAACATACAGTAACTCAAACTGATGCTAAGCTTTTCTCAATCTCTGCATATATGCTCTTGTATCTAAATGTAGATCTTATTCTGATCCCTGAGACCTGCAGGGGAGATGTACTGCACCAGACCTTGTTGAGTTTTCGTGTGTTTTTGTGTGTTCAGTGCGGTACAGTCTCTGTGGTTTAAGTATGTGTCATGTTGTGTACCATATGGTCAAAATTACCCCACACAGGGGACTGAGCTACAGGCAGGGAACAGGGCATTTGGAGTGGCACATACACGGATACACATATTCACGCACACACACTCGTGTGCAAACATTATCAAACAACAAAACATAAACAACACAAACAAGCACGCACACATCCTCCATACACATTTTGAAACTAATGTACCTATTAGTGACAAACAAAACACTTTCAGGCTTACAGCTCAAGCACACACACAACTGCATTTGTGCACATTCACAACCAGAAAACGACACACCAGCACCCCCGCAAGCTTTAACGTTCAGCCCCTCTTTGGTGACAGGAAGTGTTTAGTGAGGTGGGGTTTGATGAGGAACAGATAGCTAAATAACTAGGCTAATGGGACAATTGTAGCTATCACACACACACGCACACACACACATACACACACACACACACACACACATACATACACTCACATTTACACACAAAAACACAGCCAGGGATTGTGCTTAACCTCTCCTTCCGTCCTTATGCCTGACAGAAGCTGGCTCCAACACTCTCATCTGTTTTTCAGTTTAACACTCGAGAGCAGCAGCAGCTCTCAGGCTTTTTGTTGCCGAGGCACGCTTTGATTCGGCGGCGAAAAAAGAACAACTGCGGTAAAATGTTAAAGTATTCACAGCTAGTGGGATGTGTCAGAGCAGTGTGTGTAATTTAGGACAATTACAGGTTTTCAAAGAGACACACACTCCCACATCTGACACCTCAGTGTGCATACACACACAAACACAAACGCACACAGACACGCACACACTGGATAGGTCTCTGCAGATGTCACAGTGATGTCAGTTAACGTGTATGGTTGGCTTCCTGAAAACTACATGCATGGCCTGCTTATGTTAATTTATAAAACATAGAGGTTACAAAACCACGAAGTAGGACGCAACAGTTTTTAGAGCTCGGGTTTTATTGTCCTACACTTTTTGTTGAGGAAAGTTAAGTCTGACATAAATTAGGTCACAAAATACCACATGGTTGGTGGAACTCTCCGGATCACTGTGTCCGATCATGCTCTAATTTTTACGCACTTTGGGTACAAGTTTTAACGTGAGAACCAAAGCCCCTGTTTTTTACACTAAGTATAATCGTTGCTGCTCTTTATTGTTTGAACTGGCTTTAAACTAAATCCATGTGGCTTTCCATGTTTGATCTCTTAAAACGTGGCAGAGCAAGGAAGGCAGAGGAATAAAATTAGGGCCCAACGACGCCACCATTAGAATTTCACCCCAGGAAATACATACAGTAATACTCGTAAATATGTGACACTAATTAATATCAGGGAAACGTTGGTTTACACTTAAGGCGCACAAGCTCACTTTAAGGAAGACAGAAAACATTTTAATTAGAAATTAAACACAGAGGAGCAGCCGGAGGAGATTCTTTATCACAGAATTACATTTAGCCTGTTTTAATATTACTTCAACAAGAGGCCTCCTCAACAGGTCAGCAGATTCAAATGAAAAAAAATCAACACAATATGAAATAAAAATGCCTGAAAAAAAAAGGTTTACATTTTAGATCTTTTATGCCAGCAATATGCAAATACAGCTGGATCAAACGTGAAGCATTTACACCTATAGGACCAGATATGCCCTCTATAACTCATCATGACAGGGTCCAGACTGGTGAGGAGCAGAGGGATGAGACACAGAGCAGGAATGAATAATGGAAAAACGGTGTGATGGTCACTGAAGGAGGGAGGGGTGATGTATGATGGAACGAATGATAGTGGGAATAAAAGGGTGCAGAATGGAGGCATAGCAATAGGAGAACTGCTTGGGGTGTGACCAACGTGATACAGACTGGCTGATGACAAATTAAACAAAAACTGCTTTTTTCCCCCCTGATAGTAGGGCTACAGGAGGGGGAAAGGGGGGGAGAGAGCAGGAGGGAGAGAGGGAACAAAATTATTCTTGAAGAATGCGACCAGCCTCTGTCATGTAAGCTAAGTGAGACATTGACAGAGAGAAAGGAACAGGTGGTGGGACTGAGAGGAATACTCATGCCATAATGATTGAGGAAGGAAATTGGAGGAGACAGGCTTAAGTATGGATGAAAGACAGAAAGTAATTGCAAGATGCTGATCAAAACCTTAAAGGTCTCAATCTAGGGGCGATGAAAAGTTAAAATAAGTACCATGTCAGCAGGGAGAGAATGATGCTCTTGGAGAGACTGACTGAAAAATCTTCTCTCTCCCAAAGTAGAAGCAAAAGCATGAGGGAAAAGAGAAGGGCAGGAGCACAGCTGAAATAAAAACAATAGAAAGATACACTGCAGAATACAGACAGTATAGTATATGTACCTTCAGTCTACATGTCACATTGTGTACTATACTTCCAGGATGGGCAGTATGCACAATAAATGTATTTAAAATACTAATTTGAAATATAAAACAGTATTTTGTCATTTGTTTTTGATGGACTTGATAGATATTGTTTCATATTTTCTCAGTCAGTGTTCTGTATTTTTGTATTTTGAAAATACTGAAAATACTTTCCCTGAGACTTCATGATGACATCACAAATGTGCAAACGGAGGCACTGGCAATAAACCAGCACATGCGTACTTCATACTATGTGTCATCTGTGTCAGATGACTTCACAAAGCATCACGACTGTGCCTCTTTTTCCTCAAGTGGATGAGTAACCCAACACTACACATATTCGATCAAATCACGGTGTAGCGTTAAGTGTTCTCTGAAAATGACAAACCTTTAGTAGCCAGTTGTCAGTGTGAGAGATTTCAGTCATAAATTCTTTGGCAGATCACGGCTCACAGTAGCTTGTCACATTATGTGAGAACATGTTTCTTTCAGGAGACGTAGCCTTGCTTCTTGGCACCATTGACATATGAATAAGGTCGGGACTTGATGATGTGATGCTGGTCTGATCTGGTCTATTGGACAGTGTTCCCAGTAACCGGCTCATATATTTCCATTAAGTACAGCAAAAACGCTCTTGCTGTTATATTCAAGTGTTAACTTTTGGTAGACAATAGTTCCTTTTTAACATATTCTTTAAAATAAAAAGTCAGACATTATGTCAACTGCAGGCAACCAATGGAATCCAGTTTTCGTCTTTAACTGGTGCTGTTGAATTTGAACACTGTGGCCAGTTGTGTCATTTGGAATCAATGGTGGAATTTTTCTACATATAGACTGGAGGTGAATGGTGAAAAGAACCAATTACATTTACTAAATCATTGTACTCAAGTACACATTTTGTGCTTTACTTTAATATTCTAATGTTATGCTACCTTATACTTGTACAAGTACAAGTACTTTACTTATTAGTTACTTTGCAAATTCAGATTAGTTGTAAAAACAAACTCAACAAAAATAAATTGATTTGTTGTAAGAAAAGATTATATAAAGTGCTTAAAATTAGCCTCACTTTTGCCAACTGCAAAATTAATGCTGTGTAAATATGAATGCATCAAAAAATTACAATCCGGTTATGTCATTAACATTATTCATACATTAGTGTGAAAAGGGACCTTGTGCCTAATAATGTAGTTTTCACATTAGAGGTATTTCCAGATGGTAGATGGTACTGCTACTCTAAATAAAAGATCTGAGTGCTCCTTCCATTATTTGAACTAATGCCTTTATTTCCAACAAAGGGAAATGATAGTGCAACTTAGTGGCAATAGTTTGGGGAAGAGCTTTCCCTGTTTCAATATCACAAAGCCCCTGTGGACACAGCTAGGCACATAAAAAAGTGTTTTTATATGATAGTGTGGAGGAACTTCTCTGGCCTACACAAAGCCTTATCGAAGACCTTTGGGATTAACTGGAGCATCAACTCTAATCTCATTCAAACATCAGTGCCTGAACTCACGAATGGTCTTGTGGCTATATGGGAACAAATCTCTGTAGCCAGGCTGTAAAAACAGAAAGCCTTCCCAGAAAACTGGAGGTTGTTATAGCAACATGCTCATGTCCATGATATTGGAATGAGATGTTCAAAAAGAACATACTGCATGTGTGTTGTGTTCAAGTGGCCATTTTCTTTCGGCCGTTTATTGCACATGTGCGGCTCATTCTGTCTAAGAGAAATAAAATGACAGAGAGAGGGGATGGATGTTTGCAGAGTGACATCTCATCTTGAAGGAGAAAGAAAGATGACACAAAAGATTGAAGGAGTAAGAAGGAGAGGCGGCGTTCTTGAGAGATGGCTGAAGACTGATGGAAGTATTTGTCACCACTGGAGAGATGAGAAGGGGAAAGTAAGATGAGCCGAGGGATGAGGGAGAAAGAGACAGAGTGAACAAGAGAGGAGAAGGGACATGAAGAGAGATGGAGAGGGGTTCAGGGGGCATAATAATGACAAAATGACAAGAGGATGATCGAAGCATGGGTCATGTTTACCCACAGGAGAGGGAGAGTGAGAGAGAAGGCAAAGAGTCTGGAGGGAGAGAGGCGACAGCAGGCTGAAGGGTCACTCTGTTTGCGGGGAGAAGGAGAGATTGAGGGATACTGATGTGAGGAGGGAGGAGAGAGATGAGGAGAGACAGCTCAGGATGGAGAGAAGGCCCCTGGCTCTGGGAAGAGAAAGGGATGAAGAAGCAAAGGAGGGCCAGAAATGAGAGAGAGTCTGAGAGGGGGGAAAACAGTCACAGAGGGAGGAGACAGCAGAGGGGATAACAGAGAGAGATGCTGAAATCTAAAGAGAATATGGAGTCCACTGCACAGAGGCATGTCTTTGATGTTCTGGAAAATAAGCAGGAAACATGAGGAATCCAGTCTGCAGCAAGTATACTGTTTTTTTTTTTACCCAGATGAGGGTCTCTGCAGGGATCGAAAGAAGAGACTGAACATGAGAAGAGAGATGGTTGCAAAGTTAGAGGGTTCTGTCTGGAAGTGAGAATGAAAGGGATGAAGGCATCACCTGCAAAACTTCTGTAGGGCCTTCATGGGCCTCGAATGTGAAACAGGGAGAAGATCAAGGCTGTTCAGAGAAAGCCCAAATATGAGGAAAAGCTGAAGGTCTTTTCCTGGGTTCTACCAATATTGAATTAACACATAATTACTTACACATCGAGGACTAATTACAGGCGTTTTCAATTTGTCTGTGAATGACAAAGAATGGCTGACAGTCTTTGCCATAAAAAAATGTACAGACCTATCTATTCCAGGGCAGGAATTATAACACGGCCAAACGGCCAGAGAGTTGGTCGTTGTTCCTTAAAAGAAAGTTGCTGATTTCCTCATTTAAAACTATAGGCCTATGTGATGCAGCAAATAAACAAACTCATGTTTCCTAGTGTCTCAGTCATTAGGGTGGACATAAACAGTTTCACAACGTTTTTCCCACTCCCACATGATATTATATGTGTAACGTTTACAACATCAACATAATTACATCAACAGTTGACCCACTAGCTAACAACAATTAACGATAAGTGATAAATACAAGCAGCTAAATACTGTTGAGTGTTTATGTGGGTTTAAGGTTTACCAGGATGTTGCCACTGCTACGTGACCCAAGGAGGTATGTGCCATTTTCATTAAACGAGGCAGAGCCTTTATATTCTGATTATATGATATATATTGATATATTGTATCATCTCCATATTGTATTAGAAATTGGTGGATTCATTGTTTAGGCCAAACGTCACCAACCTGATCAGTGCTACACTGCTGCAGGGAGGCAAGTTTCAACAGTACAAGAGCCAGTTCCCTGCAGCCGCACTGAGCACCACCATAGAGGCACACCCACAGCTGAACAAGAGCAAGCTGAAAACTGAACTGTCACTCATCTGCAGCAATGATGAGTTCGAGAACTGCAGTGCTGCTGTGGCGCAGCATCAGCTCCTCATGCAGAACAATCTTCAGGACACCTTCTCAGAGACTGTGGCTCTGCTGAAGATCCTCCTCATCACAACTCACAACACTGAAGAGAATCAAAACCCTCCTCAGTAATGCAATGTCACAGGGGGGACAGGGGGAAAAATACCAAAGACATACCCGACTTCAACCATAGAGTCATTTATGTTTACATTTATGTACAAAAAGTAAATGTTAAGCTACAAGGAGGCAAAGTTCCAGGTTTTGAGTTTTTGTTTGCTTTCTTGTGAGAGAGTTGCTCACAGAAGGAGAGAGCTGTGAGTGCTTAAGCAGAGGGTAATTAGCCGCAGTAATGAAGAATATAGCAAAGTTAACTGGGTTGAGACGAGAGCAGCAAAAGCGCTACCAGTGACAGAAAAGCTGGCAGGCAGGTATGAGACAATCTGATTAATGCAGCACGTCAGGTCACAACTTCATCTGGGCAGACTGCTGTATTTAGAGATTTTATTTCTCAATTTAGATATATTGAATTTATTATGTCTGGATACTAAATGTAATTTAATTTGAGTACTTTTCATATTTCATGGACTGATATTTACAAATTTTTTACACATTGTGGGCACAAATATTTTCCAAATCTTTTCCATGTTCAGTTGTTTATAAATACACTAACTCCTAATTGGTGATTGTATACTGTATATACCATTGGCTTTGGCCTCGGAGCCCTACATTTTGGCTGCAATGCACCAATAAATTTGTATTTATCAAAGACTAATTATCAATGACTAAATTCCAGGCAGGCTATTCCAACACACACCTGGCTATTTAGATCCCTAACTGAACCAATTTTATTATATGGATCTGAAGTGTGTGGCCTCCAGAGAACTGAAGACTATGAGAACACCCAAATGAATGCCTTCACACCGAAATTTGTCCACAGAAATACAACAAACTTTGGATGCCAAGCGGAATAAGGCCAAATCCTATCTTTAATTCAGGTCCAAAAAGCAATCAAATCATATCAATCAAAGAAATAGAAAAGCAGTCTCTGAACATCTACTACAAAAACTGAAGGTGAAATTCAACGTTATGTAGCACTGAACAGAAAAAAAAACAATTGGCAGCCATCAGAGACTGAGAAAAACATTGCAGGCTGGCCATTCAGATTAGTGGAGACTCACAAATCTGGCCTCTTAGAGAAAACAGACAGACTGTGTCAGTTCTGCCAAGAACAAGATGTAGAGACAGAGCAACACGGCCTGCGACACTGCGACTCGTATGGAGACACAAGAACCAAGTTCTTTTCCAAAGTAAAACTCAAAACACTAGAAGCAGAATGAAAATTGGCAATTGAATTGAATTGAATTGAACTGAATTGAATTGAATTGAATGTTCTGGAAATAAGCAGGAAACATGAGGAATCCAGTCTGCAGCAAGTATACTGTTTTTTTTGATGAGGGTCTCTGCAGGGATCGAAAGAAGAGACTGAACACGAGAAGAGAGATGGTTGCAAAGTTAGAGGGTTCTGTCTGGAAGTGAGAATGAAAGGGATGAAGGCATCATCTGCAAAACTTCTGTAGGGCCTTCATGGGCCTCGAATGTGAAACAGGGAGAAGATCAAGGCTGTTCAGAAAAAGCCCAAATATGAGGAAAAGCTGAAGGTCTTTTCCTGGGTTCTACCAATATTGAATTAACACATAATTACTTACACATCGAGGACTAATTACAGGCGTTTTCAATTTGTCTGTGAATGACAAAGAATGGCTGACTGTCTTTGCCATAAAAAAATGTACAGACCTATCTATTCCAGGGCAGGAATTATAACACGGCCAAACGGCCAGAGAGTTGGCCGCTGTCCCTTAAAAGAAAGTTGCTGATTTCCTCATTTAAAACTATAGGCTTATGTGATGCAGCAAATAAATAAACTCATGTTTCCTAGTGTCTCTGTCATTAGGGTGGACATAAACAGTATCACAACGTTTTCCCCACTCCCACATGATATTATATGTGTTTACAACACATTAACGTTTACAACATCAACATAATTACATCAACAGTTGACCCACTAGCTAACAACAATTAGAAAACACCAGAAGCAGAATGAAACACAGTTCAACACTGATTTTGATAAAAACTTGAATCATTTTTCAGTCAGAGCATGTCACAACCTGACGGAAAACCAGCAGAACAATAAACCACTAAGCACTTTCGACCTCTGACCCCTCTCTGTGATTTTAAATGTAACCTCTCTTAAATTATCACATTTACACTGACAACTTTGCACAGCATGCTTTCGCAGTTATAGTAATTATGATCATGCCAGGAAAGCAGATTTGAGTGAGGAAAAGAATAATTAGAGAGGGAGACGATGTGTCAGAGGTGTGACTTTGACTCTGCAAAGAGAGAGAGACAGAGAGAGAGAGAGAGAGAGAGAGAGCTTCAGCCTGAATGAGAAACACATGAGTGAGGGAGATGACGGTGGAGAAAATGTTAAAATGCTGAGTCACTCAGTTGCGAGGAAAATGGTGTTAATGAGAGAGGGTGAGGCTGCCAGGAGAGGGTGAGGAGAGATAACGGGGACGAAGGGCAGAGCGGGGCGAAATAGAGAAAAGGGGGGATGGAGAGGTGCATGGAGAGAGGAATGAGGCAAAGAAAGAAGGAGAATATAGAGATGAAGGGAGTGGCAGGAGTGAGGTCATACTTTTGCTATCATTAAACATAATGTGGGTCGTCTCTCTTTCTCTCCCCTCATATGATTTAGGCTTCAAGCACACCTGTTTCTTACTGATAATGACAACATGTTGGAATGTGCCTCCTGTGTGCGCGCATGTGCGTGTGTGTGTGTGTATGTGTGTCTTCCAAACTAAACAACAAAATAGGTTGATTTTCATTTCCACCCATGCTTTTGTGCAGAAATTATTGGCTGTGGACTGTTTGTATGAGCAGGAGAGGCAGGCAGGAGGGGAGAGGGAGATGGTGCGCGTGTATGTGTGTGTGTATGTGTGTGTGTGTGTGTGTGTGTGTATGTGTGTGTGTGTGCATGTTTGAAAGTGTGACTACAGAGAGGGCGTGTAGCTGAATAAAGAGAGAAGAACCCTCTATGGCCTCAAAGAAGAGTTCCCTGCAAACTAGCGGCTGTAACAGCAGTGAGCTTCACTGAGCAACAATAACGGAGGGACTTATAAGGTCACGGCTTTTTAATGTTGGACAGTACTGAGCTAAGAAACTATTCACTGATATCTAACGTCTCTATCTGTGACCTACATATCCTTATCTTACCAATGTACTCAACAGATTCTGCTCAGGCTAATTCAAAGAGACTCATTTTTAAATACACGTATTTGTCAGAGCAATGGGCTCAACTGACTTCATCCATGTTTAAGTTACAAGAGAGTACTGTGGTTGTGAAACCCACCTTCTTCCTAGAGTAAGTCTCTTTAAAAATGATGGCAGCATGGAGAAATGTAAAACCAATAGCTGGGCACAGATGGGTGGTGTCACTGTGATCCGTCATCCTCGCTCAAACCAGCTAAATTTCATCAGGGTGGAGTGTGACCATGGCGCTCACTCATTTAGCTGTAAATGACGACATGAAATTCGATGCAGTTCACACAAATAAAAAAAAAGTTTTTGGCAAGGAGAAAACAACGATCAAATCATAAAACATTACACCGGTCTGGAAAAAACACATACAGTAGATATCGTTGTGCTCATTTGTTTTTTCCTTGCTAAATGTTTCTCTCCCTCTGTTACAGCCAATGCTATGCTGAGTATATTTGGTACTAAGCTAAGCAAAGTTAGCATGAAATGGCAACAGCAAGTGGAAATGAATATTTCGCATGTGCAACAACACACACACATATGCAATAGCTGTTTGGATGAATTAGAAATTTCGAATCACATTGGCAGAAAGCTGCTGCTGTACTGCTCTCTCTGCTCCACAGTCACTGATGTCAGCACAGGTGCTTCTGCCATTGCCTGCTGATTACAAACAACTACCTCATTGCACCAGCAGGGTGTGGCCAGAAGAGCTTAGATTCAATGTTGGATTGTCACTCAAAGTTATGCAATATGATCTAAGAGTTTTAAGAGTTTTATGAGTCTTTTTAGTGTACAGAATTTATTTATGCATTAAGTACACGTGTCTGTGAATCCCTTTTGAGGTATGAAGAAATATGATATTAAATGTAATTTGACTGGTCCAGGGGGAGATATACTAGTGACTGCATCAGATGCCTTTCCACCTCCTTTATTTTAGTTTTTCACCCCTTACAAAGTCCCGGTATCCAAGATGCAGTACACAGTAATCAAACCTTCTTATCACCTGAGCTCCCACTCACCTTACTATCTTACTGAACTCCACTTTAGGATAAGGAGAGTGCATGAAATGATTTCTTTTTATTTTCCGTTGCATTTTTCACCTGTTTTTGCAAGAGGCCACAAGACTTGCCATTGTTCAGTTGTCACAACAACAGATTGCAGAAACAGCCTGGGGAGCATTTTGAACAACATAGTTCTTTTCAATTGTGTTGCAACCAAGAGGTGTGACATAACTCAGAAAAAAATATCCATCAGACTCTTTCTGTTTCTAACTGTAGGCTGAATATGATCTCACTGTTAAAACGGATCAGTCAAACAATGCATCATTATAAGTTGTCCAAAATAACACCACATTGCGCCCTGCTGCTGCTTTAATCTGCCTTATTTCATGACCAAGATTTCTTACTAAAACACAGATGAAGTGAGTGTTGGTGTATGGAAACACGGTCAAAGGTTAAAGGGCAGCTTCAAAGTCACAGTAGCTCCTAAGGCGAGAGTATAAGTTTTGAGTTTTCCCAACTTGAAATGTTAAGGAACGCTTGATCTGCCCAGCATATTGAAGTCAGCAGCAGCCAGTGAATCTGAATCAGTTTGGCAAGTAGAGTTGGCAGGCTGACTCCTCTGTTTGTCTGTCTGTCTAAATACAAGCTGAACGCTTCAGGGGATATTTCCTCTTCCTCTCTCCTCCTCCTCCTCTTTTGTCTTTTTGGGTCTCACTGCCTTTATCCCCTCTCTCATCCCTCTGTCTTTTTTTAACTCTGTCGTTCTTCCCTTTCTTCCCTCCATTCGTTCATTTGTTAGCTTGTTCATTGATCCTCTCTTGAGTTGATTCCTCCTTTTTGCTCATGGCTTATATCTTTCCTCGACCCCTTCTCATCTGGCCTTAATCCCTCTCATCTATTTGCATGTGTTGCACTAACAGAGGCAATTCTATTCTACAAAAGGCACAACATTTTGTATGATGACATGCGAAGGCATCTTGACAAGACATGCCAACCTTATTTGTAACATAACAGAATTTTCCTGCGGTTTAGGTAAATTATTTAGTTTGAATTTATGGAAAGATTTAGCTCATGATTACAGTTTGGCAGCAGATCATAATCATGAGCTGAACCTTTCTGGGTGCATATGGTTCTTATCAGATTTGTATAAGATCATCTGAATCAAATATTCTATTTGTATAGCTATCATTAGGGTTTGGGCCTACAGTACATTGTCTGCGGTGAGAAAGATAAGAAATTCTGACGCTCATTTAATATATTTACTTATGCATCATAATCATCAACATGACCCTTTGACCTTTCACATACTCACATGTTGGACACACAAACATGTGGCTCTTTCACACATGACATCACTGTGATTGCTCATACACACATGCATAAATCTCACACACACACACATAAATACAAACACCACCAACCAGACGTGAGCTGAGCCAGAACCCCTCAGGTCTGCTGACTCAGAAACCTCCCCTGTTAAATCTCTGATGGCATTGCCTGCACTCCCTGTAGCCTGCCATGCGCGCGCACACACACACACACACACACACACACACACACACACACACAAACACACACACACACACACACACACACACACACACACACACACACAGTGTCTATGGTAAATGTTGATGTGCCCAGATTAGTCTCCCTATGTGCACTATCGCATGTGACATGCACAAACATAATGAAGCATGCTTGAATACATCCTCATACTTGTGCATTAAGCACACACAAACACACTCATGCAAATTCATGCATAAACAACACCACACACACACACAACTGTATGCACAGACATATAGATACGATCTTGTCCGGTAAAGTTTCACACAGACATAATACGGACAACACTGTTTCTTATAGATCTAATGAAGATCTGGTGTGTTTTTTTAAATTCTTCTTTCTTTACTTCTATGAGTTTTTAACAATTCTACAGTGGTGGTGTGGCTTTAAGGGGGCAAAGTCTGTCCAATACTTTGGCCTGAAATATTTTAAAAACACATTGGATGGATTGTCTTGGTCCCCAGCTGATAAATCCTACTGACTTTTCTTCTGCTATCACAATGAGGTTGACATTTTTGGTTTGTAGTGAAATGTGATGAAAAACACCTACTGGATGGATTGCCATGAAATTTGGCTTACACGTTCACGTTCCCCACAGGATAAGTTAATGTGACTGCTTAACTTAATCACTATAGCTAGTGATATAATCAGGCAAAATTTCATTTTGTCAAGTGAATATTGCAAAAATAGTATTTCCACCTGCCCAAGCTGTACTTTGTGTTTAGCACTAATCAGCAAGTGTTTACATGCTAACATGCTAAGCTAAGACGATGAAAACCGTAAACAATATACCTGCTAAACATCAGTATGTTAGCATCGCTTACATCGGCAACGTAAGTATGTTACAGATGTTAACATTTAACTCAAGGCACTACTGTGCCTTACACAATGCCACAGCCTGTGTAGAGAAAGCAGCAGTGCAGCATTCAGGCACTGGTCAGTGCTCAGAGCCCAACACACAGTCAGTGTGACTGCAAGCACCATACAGAATAAAACAGTCTTGATGTGAATGCTTCTGGTTGTGGTTACACGTATAGCTCAATGGAAACACGTGTAGACAGCTGTGCTGATTAAGATTGTAGCTGTAGAGTTGTTACACTGTCTTTACACAGACACAATTTAGCACTGCAACTATTTAACATTCGAACTACATGTCTTGAAATTGTAACTGGAATGTGTACCTAAAAAACTGTTGCTTACTTTCCAGATTTACATAAAATAATTGGCTCAAATTTTGCCATTGGCTCAAATTATATACATCATGACGTTCAGTCAATGAATTATGATCTTAATTAGAAGAAAATAGATTACAACACAAAGTATGCTTTAGGGCGGGACTATGTTGTGATTAACCAATCAGAGGTGGTCTTTGTGGCACGAAGTCGCTACTAGTTTGGTCTTATATCATATAATAATATACACATAACACATCAACATTAAAATGAATATTTTACAGCACATCTGTACAGCACAGATAACCAAAACAAATATCCTGGATTCAATAGAGTATGCAAGGATTCAGGTTGCTCCTCTTCATGTCGTTTTGTGCTCATACACAGATTCACATGCAGCCACGAGCATGCTCATGCACAAACACAACACACTTCATCAGCATTTTTTTCAATTTCACCCTTTATTTATTTCACACAAATTCAAAATCTTCACAAAGATCATCCTACTTGTACTTCAGCTTTTTCAGCACTGTACAGTACACACTGTGCAGACAGATGGCTGTACTGCAAGTCATGCTCTGGCTTCAGCTGCAAACACTTACAAGCTGGCTTTACTATATTCTATGAGCCATAAGATATGTAAGTCGGTGCTTTTTGTGCAAGTCACTGCAGAAGAGACCGTCAGCTCAGTGCCAGGGGTGGAAAAGTATTGTAACATTTAAGCTAGAACAGACACAAGGGGAAGAGGGTATATTTAGTATATCTGATGCTCTCTCTACAAGTCATTGTGCAGAGAGGAGAATCTCTTCAGTGGCTTTAATATAAACGTTGGCTGTGACAGAGACTCGGGAATAAGAAGACATCCCTGTAACTGGGGATTGATATTATCCTGCCTTTATTGTGAGCCTGAAATGGCAGTCCTTGTCTTTCCATTCCCCCTTGTCGATGCTCTTTCTCTTCTTTTTCTTACTCCTTCCTATTTTTCCCCCTTTATTCTACCCCCCACCTCCACCTCCCACCCTCAAAGAGGATAAAATTGAGAATACATTAGCAAGACCTCCTTTCTTGTCTCTCAGAGGAGAAGACCATAATTACTGTGTTTGGGCCTTCACCAGAGTCCCTCGGCCCTTATTGTGTTTCAAGGAACCTAATTTTCACAGCTGCACCACAACTTAAGTATAAAATTGAAAATAGTACAGTTGTGTTTTCTTGGAAATCTCATAAAGTTAATTTACAGGAGGGATTATGGGATATGTGTGTGTGACTGACAATAACAGCAGAGGTATATAAAGATGTCTGACCATCTTTAGAATAGATACAGCTTTCTGAGTAAGTGTCCTTGAGTATTGAGTATTTTTTTTGCTTTTTCTTTGATTTGATTTGATGACACTGGGATTTTATTTTAAGGAGGTGGGGTGACGGAGGCAGTATAACCACAGCACTGCTACACAGTCTCTGGTACAAGCCTTCTGCCTTTCTGAGAGCGTCTATTATTATGGCTTCCTGATACTAACCAGCTCTCTCTGTGTCATGGTGTCTTTTATTGCTCCCACACTGAGCTTTCTCTTTCATGTTTTATCATGATTTCTATTCCTTGTAGATATTCTCTTCTCAGTCTTTCTGTTATCTGTCTGTTTTCATCTCTGACTCGTTCCATCTCTCTCTCTCTCTCTCTCACACACACACACACACACACACACACACAACCACACACACACGCACCTACAAGCATAAAACGCATTGGGTGCAGAATTATCCTCCCTAATGAGATACAACAATATCTACAACCAGCTCACACAGACAAATACACACACACACACACACACACACACACACACACACACACACACATATGAGACATGCCCTCAGAGTTCTGCAGCTTATGATAATGTCTGTCTCTTCCAATTAGCCACCTCTATCTCTGTAATGTTTTCCACACTCCTTGCACTCTTTTTCCTCTTTAGTCTGGCCTTTTTTTCCCCCCTCTGTGATTGTCTCTCTCCACTCTGTCTCATTCATTCTTTCTCTCTCTAAGCCCCGCTATCAGCCTGTAACATGTCTCTGACACAAAACAGATGTCTCTCCATCCCCTCCTTCCTCCCTCTATCTCTTCCTGCTCCTCCTCCTCTCCAGCCTTTCGCGTCGTCTTCACCTACCTTCAGTTCTCAGCACTGCGTTGCCTGTTGTCGTCGTCCCCTTTTTCACTCCCCAGTCTGATTTAATCTTTTTTACGTCTCGTAGTCTACATTCTCACAGTTTTCTCTACCTCCTGGATAACATCAGCGTAATGATTTCCAGAGGGCCAAGAGCTCAGACGAGTATTGTTTGACTCTCTTTGTCTACAACGTCATTCATGAACAAACAAACACTCATAAATCAATGCTATAATTTGCCACTTAAAGCCGCTATTCTAACTGTGGTTCTACACTTGATCTTTATTCGTCTTGAGCCTTCTCCCTTTACTCTTTTTCTTTCTGAGTTTGTTTTGATTGATCAGAGATCAATTTACGTTATGGAACAATTTACCCCTTCTTTCTGTTTCTGTTTCTGTTTCTTTAGAGAGATGAGCACATACATCAACTCATTACAATATCTATAACTTTACCTAATGACTTTTCAACCATCTGTTTATATCCATCATCTTTCCATTCCGCTTGTGTCAACATTATTGTTTTCTGTTCAAGAAACCTCTGACTGCCCTCCTAAGAGTCTCATAAATCAGCTGTCTGTGTTTCATATAGTTAATTTACATCTGCCTATTTATTGCTTTGTTAATCCTCTTCATACTTTTCTGTTTATTCATGCACTGCTTTATTCCCTCTTTACCCAACCCTGTTATCATCTACTAATATTTTCCATCCCAGATCACCGAAGGCCAGTACACCTGCCATAAAATAGAGAGTCTCATTATCTCTGCCATCTGATGAGTGTGTGTCAGTGTGTATGAGCAGTTGTGTGTCTCTATTTGTTGGCTTTAGGGTGGGAAGGGGCATATACTGTATGCATGGTCTGTTTGTGTCTTTTGCTTGTCTCAAAAACAAGTGGTCATCTCACAGCTGCTCTCCAATTTATACCTATAATTACAGGATACATGTGGAGGAAAATGTTGGACTAAACCAAGAATGTTGTCCATGTGACCGTTTGTGCGTATGGATGTGTTTGCATCCCGGGGTGGTAGACACATTTTTAACACTTTCACTCACTAAATTGCAGTTCTTCAGTCATGAATCACCCCAAAAGTCTGTTCCAAGCTTGTTTCTTCCAAAACACAAGGGGATTTACTTTGTTTAAATGGGCTCGGGTCCCAGTGGGACTCTGTAACAAAGAAGAAACACACCCCTCTGCAATATTCTCAGGCATCCTCCCTTCCATAAATCTAAAATCTCCTATCTGCCTCATTTGGTTAAGTTTATTGCTGAGAAACTTTTGTCGAGGTCTTTAAAGGGGCTGGGATTTCCCACATCTACGTGCCTCAGTGAGCAAAGCACTAACTGCTCTTGTGGGTTCATACCTGGTTACCAGATTGTCTTAATCAGGAAAATAGGCCTACTTCATATGAAACTAAAATAAATAGCCAGAAATGTTTCTTAAGCAGAGCTTTCTGTTGTAAATGATTTGGATCTATGAAATCTAATTTACTCTTTGATTTTAATGTGTTTATCTTGTTGCATGTTATTTTGGCTCATTGTGGTGTGTAATAGTAAAATGCAGCATCAAATATTTGAAATATCCCACAGATTAAATGGAGATAACTTTTTATACTGGAACTTAAATATCTAAAAACTCAGTGGAACTAAACCTCTGCTCCTTAGTGGTGGCTGCTGAGAGATGTTTTGTACTATGTTTAGCCATAAAGTCATTATATGAAACCATTATTTCCTACCAGTAACCATGCATAACTCCAAAAATGAAGATGGACCAAATGAGTAAATCTGCAAGTGGAGAATCAGGTGTTGAGAGATCATTCTTGGATTGTAAAATAGTAGTGAAATAGTGCAGTTTTGAGACTTCAGTTCAACTACATTAAAGCAGTTAATTAGATCACTGTTGTGCCCATGAGTTATGTAAAAAAGACATTGCAAGCAGGAGGGTTTAATAGTACTTTAACAAAAAAACTATTAGTATGTCTTGTTTCCTTTGGAGGAAAATATTTTGCATGCATATTTGTTTTTATGTTGGTTTCAGTCTTGAATTAGTAGATTTTGGAGTTTAAAGACATTTAAATAATGTAGGTAATTCAGAGTTGCTCTTTGGGACCAAAAATATACTGGTACAACACTGGTCACATTACAGAATCTGTTTTGAGGGCTAAAAACAGTCTACAGCTCTCTATGCAGCAGATGCATAATCATCTGTTAGCACTCAGAGCTCTTTTTATTTGCATTCATCCATTGGCCTTCTGGGAATCTGAATTGATGTGCATCAGCAAAGCCATAAAGCAATTATTCATTTAAAGAATAAATAAAGAAACCCTTATCAAGTTTGGTGAAGCCAAGCTGTTGGTACCTTGGGATGTCTTGGTCAAATGTATAAACAGAGATCAAAGCTGTAACAGCAGAAAAGGTGCTTTTGTTGCTGTATATGCATTATCAAAGTTAAGTCCAACACAGACATCATGCCCTCTTACATGGGGTGCTGACAGACCTTCTCGGGCTTCGTTTAAATCAGCTGTCTAAATCACCCCAAAGACCATCCATCTGTCATCCACGGTGTCATTTTGACTTTTGTTCTCTGCACCTGAACATTCTTTGTAAGTCTTAGTGCAAAGTATTGCACAGTAACTGGGCCCCTGTATAGGTGTGTGTGTGTGTGTGTGTGTGTGTGTGTCCTGTGATCCAGTTTCCAGTCCGAGTAAAAGTAGGCCAGCCAGTTAGCCCATGAGTCAGCCTTTTCTCCTGAGAAAGGCGACTCCCTGACATGACAGCATCATTAACAGCTGACCAACACACACCCTACCGGGCGGACAGACAGGCTAACCCACACAGATTTTTGTATTAATTTAAAACATGCAAGCACTATCACAATTACAGCAGACACAAACACATACACACACTGCAGGCCTGCTGCATTTGCCGTAGCCCACCCTAAAGTCCACTTTCAGCAGTATTTCATGATGAATACTGTAACCGTTTGTCTCCCCTGGTGTAAAGATGTGATGCTGAGGTCACCATTTCTCAGTTGAATTCATATTAATGCTGACATGAACCGTGTTGAACTCAGTGATACTGAACTGAGCTTGGAATATTCATCAATTTGGTTTGTTTTTTTTACATGAACATTTGCTGGTTTTGATATGTTATATTTATAACCATGAAATAATCCATTTTACCATGACAAGGGTTGCTTCAAACAGTAACATCTGCCACACCTGACTGAACAAAACAGTGACACATTACTCTTAAAGATAAGATGCAATTAAAGCATCACCAGCAGAGAAACTGGGACATTGAATCAATATAATGGGATACAATGTCCCAGTTTCGTAATAGCAGAATCAAGATAGTCCACATAAGAGGCAGAGGCAAGCTCATCAAACATTTAACATTTGAAATGTATTCAAACTCTATTTTGCTTTTGTGTGAATGTAATGAGACTGAGCTGGGAAACAGTGAGTATAAGCTTTCTGTAGATCTCTTATGGGCTGGTTTGAATTAATAATTCCTCAGATGGATCCAGATAGACCATAAACACATTCAGAACACCACAACTTACATCTTTTTGATTTTTGTCAGTGCTATCAAGAAATGGGGGATTTTTATGTGTTGTAAATAAGGACAGCAGGCTTTAAATTTCGAGTCTAATAAAACATTCTCAATCATACTCTGCTGCTCTATTGTGACGCATTTTTTCTACTCAACATTATTTCGAAAACAGTTTAAATAGGTCACATATGCAATGGAGCCACAGTCCATCTTATGCTGATCAGTATCAAGTAAAGGATTATACTTTTGTGCAACAAAAACTCATCCCTAATGAAAATGGACTTGAATTCATTAAGTATTTTTAACGCTAACATGAGCTGCTAATGTGTTTAACCGCTAGCATAAACACAGCCTGTGGTGAGAGGTGATGTCACTGGGTGAAGTATGTGCAATGAGATGTGTTTTGAGTGTATGTTGTTGACAGAGATGGTTTGTGTTGAGTCTTTCTTCTTTTTTTTCTTCTTCTGGCGTATTTTCTTGAACAGCTGGTGAAATAGTATGGCTGTAGGTATATTCAGCCATTGAGAAAGTAAGAATAAGAATAAGAATAAGAATAAGAATAAGAATGACTTTATTTATCCCGGAGGAAATTGTTGTGCCAGAGTGCGGTACAGAGGTCAAGTCACAACAATACAAAATATTGAAATACAAAATTTAACAGAAAAACACAATAAAATACAATTAAATTAAATAGTCTGTCCCTTTTTAAAACAAAAAGTACAGATTGAAAAGTACAAATTTGTGTTGAGTGTCACAGTGTGTGAGGTTGAAGTGTGCAAAGTAAGTGAAACTATACAGAATAGAATACTTTAACGATTAAATATGATATGTATGGCGTGTGTGTGATTGTCTTTGTATTACTTGTCTTGTGTAGGAACACGTTTATTAGTCTGTGTACTTAATATGTGTGCGCACACGTGGTACATGTTGTTAAACCTCATATTTTAAAGCAACATCTGTGTTCCCATTAAGTCACGTCTATGAAATCTATATGACAACAGCTGACGTCGAGATCCATCTAATTGCTAAAGTATAACTCCTCCCAAACACTCCAGTTTAATTTCTCTGCTTCCATCAACTCATTACTGCACACTGTAGTAATATGAATGTCAGCCAAACAATCATCCTGCTATGTTGATAACGGCAAATATACCTTCAGTATATTAGAATGTGTTATTATAGGTTGACAGGCGCTAATTTTAAACGGGTGAAATAACAGTTAACAGGTGTAGACAGAGTGAAATTTCTTTGAAATACCTTCACTTATTAGTTGGACCCAATGTACAAGAGTTGATGTAATGTAGAAAATAAATTGTTCATGTATCTGGAACCACAGGGAGAAGATGTCATGTGCAAAGCAACGCTTTTCCCAAGTGCTCTTCCATGCAGGAATAATTTTCCAATTATTTCCAGTTATATAATCATTATTACTGTGAAATGCAAGCCTTCAGCGCCTTTTTATATTTTTATATCATTAATATTTTCACGAGAGCTGCAAAAATGAAAAAAAAAAATACATTGGAAAAACACATTCATAATGGGCGAGCCTAATGAGGCTTCAAGGCAAAATGTCTTTGTGTGTATTGATGTTCTAAAACAACATTAAAGATATGAAAGTAATGAAGCCATCTGAGGCCTCTCAGTGGGCGGTGGAGTACTTTGACGGTATAAATTACATCACTGAACTTGAGTAATGCAATGATTACGTTACTCATTACAATTTAAGCAGATAATCAGTGGCAGAGTACATTTTGAAGTAAATCTTCCACCTGGGTGCGAGTGGTCCACTGCAAAGTATACTCGAGGTCCTTTCCTGGCAAGAAAAAGCCTTGAGTAAAAAGCAGAATAAAAGAAGTTGCACCGCCTGTTTTCTGTTTAAACACACAGAAGAATCAGCGCGGACTAAACTAGATGACTAGCTGTTGTCTGTCTATTCACTGTGACAAAAACATGAAAGCTGGGCAGACTGTGACATGCGTCTTGTTGACATGCCAGATTCAGGCATGACTAAACTGTCATGACATGCCATTGATGTGAATGCGAGCAGATGTAGCAGCATTGTGTGTTTTGTATCACAAAGTGTGCAGTTTAGTTTCCAGGTAGTCTCATGCATGTGTCAAGAGTCCCTTACATGTATTATTTTGTTTTTCCAACGTTACAATGTGTTTTTCACCATAAATTATAGCATTACTATTAATCCTGACAGTGACGGGCATGAAGCACTATCGTTGGACTGCGGATCATTTAATGAAAATCTTTGGTGATTTTGTTGATTAAAATGACACAAAAGGCATCATTTATTTATGAGACCGTAGTGTTAAGTGTTAAGATCACTATACTATTGCTACATATTTGCAGCCATTCATGCCCAGCCATTTAACCCTCTCTGCTACCTCTTTGTGTCAAGGGCTGAAGTGAAAGTAAAACAGAAGGACAACAAAAGGCCCATGTGTTTGTCTTTATTAGTTAGTTACAGGGTTGTACGTTTGCAACTGTACAGAAAAGAAGGATTAGCAGCAATTTATTTGCTGAAAGTAATCATAAGCATGGAACTATAAAATGTGTGCCACAACGGATGGAAATGCTCCAGCACTATAAAAGAGATAACTCAAAACATGACAAGCCACAGAAAACAACTGGCCACATGAACAGTCGAGCATGAAAAAGACCCCTAATGTTGCTCCCTTGCACTCTATACGATAAGCAAACCAAACTAAGCCAACCAACCAAACTGTCCAAGTTGCTTGGTGGAGCATAGCAGTGATTTTAATCAGCACTGCCTTTGATCTGTGAACTACTTCACATCAATAAGTATCAGCTCTGCAGTGTTTGTGTTTTGGGTTTTTTTTTTCCACTCAATAACTCTCATTCTCCGTAAGGTTTGACTAATGAGATTAACAGGTTTAGACTGATTCTATCCATTTGAGGAGCACTACATTTGCCAAGTGACTGGTCTTAGCCTGAGGGCTGTGCCCTGTTTGCACTTTAACTCTGGGGGTGCAGTACTATATGTGCACACCTCAAAATAATACAATAAAATCTATAATAATTCTACCATGCAGACTGGAATTTCTCAAGTTTTGAGTGTGTTGTTGATTGACATTACTGCAAACTGAAAATGCAGAAGCTGTTCACAGTTGGGAGAAGTGAAAATAGCCTAAAAATTGAGGTTTACAATATGTATGGTGTGATGCCTCTGCTGACAGCTCAGAAAACAAAACCTTTCAGTAATAAATCCTCAGCGCAGCATTTTTATAAGCTATTTCTGATGTTTTGGGATTGACACTTCCACAGTGGTATTTTGCTTGACGTCCATCATTGCACACTTTGTACTATTTACTGCAGTTTACATTGTTTTGTTTTATACTAATGACCAAAATAGCTCACCCTCACAGTGCACTGCTCATACATATAATGTGCAGTTCAAAGTATTAGTACTTACTGGACTGGATACACACTGAAAACAGGGCTTTTGCAGGTGTGAGTGCAGGGCGGTGCGTGGAGTTGCTCCGCAGGCGGCTGTGAGGTTTATTGCATTTCCCAGGGAGAGGAATATGATGTCATCAACATGTGTCTCATCTACAGTTAAGACCCCATTTCCTGGTTTGACAGCTGAGCTGGGGATAAAGAGTTTCTGTTCTCATAATATACTCACGGAAAAGTAACCTTTCTGGCTCTTGCACTCCCACTGGGTGTTTTCTTTGCTCACTCAGGCAGTGTACACACTCACACAGGCTCTGCATCTGTACCACAACTCTGACCAAAACAGCTGTTGATGCTTTCTTTCTGGTTTTATTTATAAAATGAAACTGTTAAAAAATATAGCGAGGATAGTGACACATCAAACATATATCATATTTAATCATTTCTCCATTATGACAAAACACTGGCATCTTACAACAGAGTCTTTACAAGACAAATAATTTAAGGACAAAATGAAACATCAAAGCTGAGAGAAAACATGAAAACTATGAACTGGTGGCTTTGTGCGCAAGCTTAGGAGGGGCCTTTGAACCACACACACATTTCTACAAATTTATTGCTTTAATATGAAAATAATCACAAAGATAACTCTTGAAAGAATGGGCTATTGTGTTTGCATGAATGCTTTGTACCATGTCCCATTCTGACTCAGCAAAGCTGTGAGAATGTAAGACACAGTCGATGGTTGTAGAGCGATATTTGTCAAGGTTTGAAACCCACACATAAGCTGGTATTTGTTTGGATGGGTCACAGTGCTGAAGCCCTCTACCATCATTTATTAGGGATATAAAACAACATGTAGAATGCATATAAGGCTGACAATTTAAGTTACTGTTTGCTGCATACGCACTACAACAACAAAATCCAACCTTTTTGTAACATGTAGTTCATAAATAAAAAACGCAATAGTTTCAATAGTTAATAAGATAAATATCAAGATGGAATTTTTGTCCCAATTTGAATATTTGAAATATTATATATATATAATATATATATAATATATTTGAAAAATACACCAAGATGAAAGAGGATCATATCACATGACGCCACACTGAATACAAATGTGCCTGTAGACGGTTGTGGAGGTCGTTGTGTGATGCTGTGTTGTGTCTAAAACATTTAGTCAGTCAGCAAAATACTGTATGTTATACTGAACTTCAGTGTTAGTGGATGAATGCATAAAGTAATAAAATAAAGCATACAAGCCAAGTATGGCATGCTTATCTGTCAGCATCACCATGTTTTATTTTTTTCTTAGTGTAGCAAATATAATTGTTTTATGTGTGCAAAGATAGAAGAATGATCAAATGATCCTTCCTTCAAGGTGAAAACCACAAAACCTGCGGGGTTTCTTTGTGTTTATAGTGAGATTTTTGCAAATATCTCCCCGACCTAAATTTTAACAAAAGGCAGGGAAACAAAACCAGTGTTGCAAAAACACGCTGCATTTAGCTTCATTTTGTTTCCCCTGGACTTCCTCGGGTGCAGATGTGGGCATTTACACTCGTGCAGCATCTGAAATATGTTGTGCATTTCGTGCGACTTTATTGATCCTCACTTCATAATGGATTTTAGGCCGAGGTGACAAACAGCAAGGCACAACAGGTCAAGGGTGAACCAGTAGCTACACAAAACAACCCTCCTTAAATACAAATCATTTAATTATGAAGAGAAAAATGAGCGACACTGTAACTGCAGAGAATCTCGCCACTCCTGATATAAAAACATTACGGTACTGAAAACTGAAAGTCAAACAATTAAAAATGCATACATGAGACATATACCTGTGTATTAGTAGTGTCTTTTCTGAGATTCAACAGTATCTCCTGCACGGAGCCTTGCAGTTCCTTTGGGCATGTGTGACACATATTGTTGAGAGCAGAGAAGTTCATATTCATCTGTACAGACGAGTGGTGTCTCTGTCTCTGTTTTTCTGCTGCATTATGTTTCTGTTTGTGTGTGTGTGTGTGTGTGTGTGTGTGTGTGTGTGTGTGTTTGCTCCAGCCCATTATATAACATGCAGGTAAGTCGCCTTGGTGTCCACTCCTATTACATTTTTGGCGGTGCACCTGTAGAATCCTGTATCCCTACTTGTCGGGTGCTGTATCACCAAGGAACCTTGAGGACTAAGGTAGCGGTTGCCATAGATACGAGCCTGACCCATCACCCTCAGTTGTGTCAGGTCTGGTGTTTCCCAGGTAACCGTTGCCCGGGGTGTTGCTATGGTCAGGCACGGCAGCTCCACAGCAACCCCTGGGCGTGTGTAGGTCACCGGGGAAGGGCCTGTTGTGATGCGTGGGGGGTAGGCGATGACGATGACAGGAACTGTGAGGACTGAAACTGAAGAGGAGTTGTAACTGGTGGATTTGCAGGTGTAGGTGCCACGGTCAAACACAGAGGCCTGTTGCACTATAAGTGTTCCATCCTCTTGGACTAAATATTGGCCTGAGTCACCACTCTCACCCCGGGACAGCACCTTGCCACTGGGCATGGTCCATGAGAGAGAGCCCTGGGTGTACCCATGGTTTTGAGAAGCAGGGCAAGGCAGGCGAAGGCTCGCTCCGTTAATGATGCTCACCAAAGGAACTGTTCTAGCGTTCACTGCTGGCTCTGAGACAGGGCCAGTTGAGCTGGGTGGAGGCCCAACTGGACGAGGTGCAGCAGGCAAAGATTGGCTTCTGTGTAGAGGCTTTTGAGTAACTGGGATTCTTGGACGAAGCGTTTCAGGCAACACCAGCTTTGAATTTGATGGCTGAGCTGAATCCGATGAGGCTCCTGAGCGAGGCGTCTCAGTTAAACCAACACTTTCCTGCGCTGGTCTTTCCACCGCCGGTCCCTTGTGTGGGGATCTGGCCTCCTCCTGTGGCTCAGAGACCTCCAGCTTCACCTGTATCCTCGTCTCTCCTCTCTCACCTCTAACCACACACACCAAGGTCCCGCCATCACTCGCCCGCACGCCTCGTAGCTCCAAGGAGCCGTTTCGGTGCACAGTGAGTCGGCTGCCGTAGTAAGGAGCTGGCAAGACACCATTACCAGGCAGAAGCCAAGCCAGGCGAGGGGGAGGGGAGCCTTGGGACGGACATGGCAAAAGAACAGTTTGGCCTTTCACCACTTGCTGCCTCACTGTCGTTACCACACCCACAGCTGTGTTAGTGGAGTTTTTAGTGCCTGTGTTACTGGCAGCTATACCAGAACTGCTTGAACCACCACTATTCCTGCTGTTATCATTGGTCACTCCTATATCCCTACTATTACTGAACCCATTTCCTCTGAGTGTGCTGGTAACAGCTCCATTATTAGACACACTACTGCTAAAAGCTCCACCATTTCGAGAAATACCACTTAGCCTGCCATTGTCTCTTCCTGCAATGACTTCATTATTATTAGTCACAGGATTTCTTCCTACACTATATCCTCTAACTGTGCTGTGACTGTTACCCACACTACTGCTACTCACGATGCTTGGTCCATTTCTATTTATTCCACTGCTTTCTGCTTTAATGTCTACATTCCTATCCATGCTCACACCAACACTGCTACTAAGTTGTGTTTTAATTCCACTGACAGGCCTGTTAAATCCATTTTGACTATCACTTCTATCTGCAGGATTAAAGGCACTGGTTCCCATGCTAACGCCAATGTTTGGTACAATGTTTCTGATCATGCCATTGTTACCACTGTAGCCATTACTGCTGCTACCGTTATTGCTACCGTGCTTGCTTGTGATTCCACTGGTTAATCCATACTTGATTATCCCTGCATTATTAATGCTGTCCCCTGATTTACTGCTGTGATCACTGCCAGGCCCATTGTTGGGACTCCAACCTCTTCCCCCCACACGGCCACTCAGTCCAAGACTAGGAGCCTCTACCTCAAGCCCCACCACCTTACTCCTCTCCCCAGCTGAGTTGCTTGCCCGGCATGTATAATTTCCTGTGTCAATCTTTTGAGCCAGACGCACCTCCAGAGATCCATCTGAAACCACCACAACTCGCTCAAGGTAATATCCAGATCCCAAACTTCGTGGGATGACACGGTGTGTCGGGGAAAACCATGTCACTGTCGGGACGGGTTCTCCTGTGGCCTTACAGCGAATAGTGGCAGTTGCCCCCTGACGTACTTTGACGACGTGGTAACTTCTGTCATCAGTGAAGGATGGTGGAGATGTCATCATGACTTTTACTTTGACCTTAAAGGATTGAATTTTAATGAAGGGATTAATAAACAACTTTTACATTTATTTTATGTGCAATAACTGAGTAAAATTAGGCATGAAATTATCATTATTAAATTATACAATTATTGAGTATGATAAAAAAAAAATTCGATTGAAAGTATACATGAAAATCTAAATCAATAAAATGAATGAATATTCCCATGTCTTCTCCTTGAGAAAATGTTTTTCTTACCTTCATTGTGTCTTGACCTCCTTGATTCTCAGCATAACACGTATACTCTCCCTCTTCTCCCATACCCACTGCTGGAACCAGTAACGTCCCATTGTCAAACACTGTTAGCCTCCGTGCCCGCCCTCCTCTGCCTTCCCCCTGCAACACGCTGTTCACCATGGTTCCATCTGGTAGGCTCCAGTGGACGGCCGGGTCAGGCAGTCCTGATGCCTGACAGTCCACCTGCAGGGAACAGGAACATTGACGAGTGATACAAATGGTGCTGTCTATTTATCTTAAAGCCCTAAAAAAATACAAGTCAAGAAAACACTGCCAAGCAATTGCAATTTTAGATGCATTAAAAAAATACAATTTAAAGCTAATAAATGTTTAAATGAAACTAAAAATGAAGGACAACAAAGTTCCACAATAATCTGGTGTCCTCTTCCTTTCATTTCACCCTCCTTGACATTATTTTTCATTGAGCTGTTAAATATTCATGTGTGAGATGTGCTATCCCCTGAAGGCTGCTGTTGATGAGTCATAAGCTGACCTGACAGCTCTTTTCTTTTTGAATCAAAAAATATGAGGCCCTTTTTTGATAAAAAAATAAACAACCAAAGACACAGCTTGAAGCTGTAGAATTTTTTGGTGCCGGACCCAGCTATAGAAAACAGCTAACACATATCATTACCTCAACAAAATAAGGCCCCAAAAACTAAACAGTGGAGGTTTGGGAGATGTTTTAGGCAAGGTTCATGGAAAAATGCCAGCACATCAGATGTAGGGATTGAGTGAAAAGACTGCTATTATAATTATCATACTGCATTTGCAGAATAATTGCTCACCTTCAGTGGTTTGCCAAACAACACCATCTGATTGAGTGGCTGCTTGGGCTCGATCTTGGCAGGCTGTGTAGCCACAGTGACCCGCAGGAGGCGATAATCATCTGAGACCTTGTTGCGTGTGATACAGAGGTAGTCTCCACCATCCTTCTCAGTTGCTGTCTGGACTGACAGGGTGCCATTAGGATGCACCTTCAGGCGTCGGTCAAAACTGAGAATTCAGCAGAATTAGCAGAAAAACAGAATTACCAAAGTATAGAAAGATACAACGAGCAAAGTTTTTTCCTTTCGTCATATAAACCCAGATCCCCTGTACCTGAAATGCATGTCCACCAGTTTCCTGTTGGGCGTCCTCCAAATGATAATGGGGGATGGGTTGCCAGTTACAGAGCAGTGGAGCTGCAAACCTCCCCCAAAGTGGACAGTAGTAATTGAAGGTGATGTAGAGACGATACGAGCTTTAGTGAAGGGGTAGACGGGCGAGGGAGGCAGAACATTTGAGGCTGTGCTTTTGTTGGAGGGGAAAGAAGAGGTAAATCTTGTGTTGTTTACAATGCCGGGGGCAACTTTGGTGTTATTTGTAGGCACTGTGGAGGGTGGGGAGAGAGAGAAGGGTTTTGTTTTGTTGTTGGTGATCAAGTCTCTGGGGGAGGCAGTGACTGTTTTATTGATTTTAAGGGGTGAGTTAGTGGAATTCGGTTGATAAGGGTAAGAGGATGAGCGAGAGGAGTTGGGGGTGAGTTGCAAGATCTTGGATCTATCAAAGGGCGATGGAGGGGAGAGTCTATGGGAGTTCAATGACTTTGATGGGTGGCCAGAGATGGATAAATTTATGTCTTTGTGGATTGAAGATGAAGTAGATGGTTTTTCAGTAGCAGCTGCTTTTGCCCCTTCAGTTCTTGCTCCTCCCTGTCTCCTTTCTCCCCCTGCTCCCCCTTCAATTTCTACCCTCACTGTTCTCTTATGGGCTCCAACAGCATTACTTGCTGTGCACTCGTAATTCCCTGTGTCCTTAGGCCCAACTCTTCGAATGTGCAGTGTCCCATTGGGCAAGACAAAAAGGTTGCCATGGAGAAACTGGGATGGACGGACTAGAGTACCATCTGGGATTCGCCAGCGCAGAGTTGGTGGTGGGGCACCTCGGGCAGAGCAGTGAGCATAAACAGGCCTCCCTGGAGATAAGAGCAGGTGTTCCTCTCTGGGTTGCTGAATCACCGGGGGCAGCGAGGACACGTGTACACGCACAGAAGCACTGGCAGCACCTGCTGAGTTTGAGGCCACACAGCGATACACTCCTTTGTCACTAGGTAAAGTTACTGGGATGTGGAGGGTTCCATTTGTGTCTATAGTGATGCGACTGGTAGAGGGAGCCGTGGAAGTCAGGACCGAACGATCAGGCAGAACCCAAGAGAGCAGAGGGGTGGGAACGCCATCCGCCTGGCACTCCAAGTGCAGCTCTCCACCCTGATGAATGGTAGCTTCTCTGTAGCTGGCCAGCTGCATCCGAGGAGGGCGGGTCCACACTTCCAGGGTGGTTAGCAATCTATCATGGAAGAGTAAAGCAGACACATACTCAATATAGAAACACATAAACCAATTCTAGGCATTTCAAATATTTAAAATGAAAACAAACTACAAAGGTCATATGACACATTTAGAAAACACCCAAAGGCACACAAACACAATTCAAACAGGAATCTTGATGGAAACATTGATTTGAAAACATATTCAAGTTACACACACACACACACACACACACACACACACACACACACATATTGGATCACACATGCCACACACATCCTTTATAAAAAGATTTCAAATAGAGAGAAATGAATATGACTTAATGGCTTAAGCATCAAGTTGCGTTTACAACTGAAAATACCAGCAAAGCATATATACTACTGTAATTGAAAAGCAGTTTGCCTTTGGCCTATGTAATTCATACTGAAAATATTATGTCCCATGCTCCTCATCAGTGAATGGTAAACAGTGCATAATATTCACAAATGTTATCTGTAGTCTCACCTGTCACGACCCAGAAAGCTGTGTGCACTGCAGATGTATGTGCCCCTGTCCTGCAGCTGAACATTCTGGATAACAAGGGTACCATTTGGCAAAACCTCAAAACGCTGAGCCCTGGAGTGGATCGACATCACTGCTCCTGAGAGAGAGAGAAAGGAACAGTCAGGCAAACAGAAAGACAGGCAGTCGACAGTCAGACATAGAGCAAGAGAGAGCAGCAGCGAAGAGAAAGAGTGGGCAAAACAGAGACAAATTGGGAAAGAAAGTTAGAGAGTGAGTAAGAGACAGAGGAAAAGAGGATCAGGGACATGCTGAGCGGCACAGCATGAAATAAAGTCAGTGATGCATTGCACAAAATGTTCCATTACTTTCTTGCAATGTGCCTTTCTCCACATGGCAAGTGAGAGAAAAGCCCATTGTGTGCATGCCAGTGCGTAATGTAGGGTGTTAATGAGTTATTTCATCAGTGTAAAATGTGTTCATGTTCACTCAGTTACAGTACATGCTAAAGAAATTAATTTCCTTTCAAATATGTGACTTCAGAATGTAAATACAAACCTTTATTTGTACTGTAGTCGGTAGTCTGCAGTTCTTAACCATATAAATCACTGGTACATTCACACATATAATTGACTTCTGGATGAAAAATCAGCATTTCTATATTTGCCAGCATAATTAGATATACAGGCCTGGAGCTTATTTCAGAGAGCAAGTTTACTGAGTAATCTGGAAAACTTTGCTGAGTTTTCAAATCAGTCCATGAACGATATCTGATGGGCGTCTAAGTGGATATTTAACATAAACTTCAATAAACGGCAGATTTCTCAATAAGACGAGGAAAATGGAATGGTGATTTATACATTCATGCATTTATTTCTGTGAATATGTGTTTATGTGTGTATTAAATAAATGTGTATATATTCGCTGCACTGCTTGTACCTGTGGCGACCTTGGTCCATGTGATGGACGGTTTCGGCTCTCCTTGAGCTTCACAAGCCAGTGTAACAGTACTCTCTGCTGGGAATGACACTGTCCTGATATGTGGGTCTGCAATCCTTGGTCTGGATCTCAGAACTGGGGTCTAAGAAAAAAATTGAGAAAAAAGATTAAAGTGGCAAATAAAGTCATGGATATGAATGACTAGAGGGGATCTGAGAGTGCGGCTCCACTAATGAAAGTTCTTCAACTTGCAAAGCTGCACCATTATGTTGGACTTGGAGTTTTAATTTTTCAACTAAATAACATGTGAGTAGAGGACTTGCAAGTGAACAACATCTTCAGCGCAGCGTTGCCGCAATGGATAAAAAAATAAAAATTGTGCAATAGCAAAAAAACAAACCTACATTATCACTACAATGTAATCAAGATGTTATTTCTATATAACAATTTTCAAAGAAAAAAAGACCTAATGATTTAAAGCTTAGTTGTGGAGGTAAGGATAATGACCATTATACATCAGTACCAAAATCTTTATTCAAAAAAAGCTAGAGAGACTAAGAGGTAATGACATTAATATGTAAACTCATCCAGAAATCTTTTTCTCAAAATGCTGTAATTGCTTTTATATTGTGTAATAAATAGTGAAGATTTTTAGGCATTGTTGTGAAATACCACAAATTCAATGTAAGATTATTGTGATCCCAGATTTAGAGTCACTGGTGGCGGACCCAGTGGTTTGGTCTGCAGAGGATTTCCAACAGAAATCTGGAAATTGATTATTTTAAATCCCTTGGGATTAGGCTCTCAAAACACATAATGTAGTTGATTATGGAACATGTGTTTTCCATCTCTTCTTTAGATTTAACTGAGACTCTGACAGTGCCCCGGAAAATCCATGAAATTGAAGAATTGTTATAAACATCCCTTAGGTTTAAAAGCAGGTCATCTGGATACAGATTTAACTATTTTCAGATATATTGTGCATTTTTCTTAATCTTTTGCCCAAGGGCTTGCACAGTTGGGTGTAGTGTGTGTGCCTGTCTTTCTCTCTATGTGTGCATTCTTATTTTCTGGGCCAGCACTCACATAGAAAAGAAATGTTAATTTGAGTTCCACTAAGCTGACTACTAAGAAAAATAGCTCTATGTGTAGGAACTGCATTCAAGAGTACACTCAAAGAAAAAACTAATTGAATCAATGACTGAAAGCCAGGATCAAAAATATAGGGAAATAATTAAATTAATGTAACAAATAACCAGCTGTGTTCCTAGCTTGGCTTTTAGTCTTGTTGCAATGTATGTGCTTACCTTAAGACCCGTTTTCGGGTAAAAGCACCCACAAAATAGCATTTTTGTGTTATTTTAATGGATTTGAACTCACCCCAGGGGCGGCAGGAAGCGATGGGGAGGGGAGCCGGTGTGGCCTGCTACTGTGTGAATCAGGAACTGAATTAACTCCCGGGTTCTTCCAGTCAGTCGAGGGTCGACTCTGGCTTGGAGCCCGAGAAACAGGCCTCCCTCTGGGGTCACCTTGGCCAACGCTGAGCCCCTCTCTGGATGATGCTGTGGTACTTGTTAATGTCATTGTTGTGGTAGTAGTAGAGGGTTTATTCGGTGTAGCTGCCTTTGTAGACGTTGGAGAAGTTTGGGCTGAAATGGTTGTGGTAGTGCTGAGGTTAGGAGTGGGAATGGCTTTGAATGAGATTGTAGTACTAGTAGTAGTAGTAGTAGAAAAAGTAGCAGTTGAAGGGCTAATAGTCGTGGTTGTGGGAGTAGTAGATGTAAGAACAGGACTTGTGGCAGCAGTAGAGGTAAGAGAGGTTGTCGTACTTTTGGTAGTGGTGGACGGTGGAATAATAGTGGTAGCTGTAGTAGACGTGATGGGACTTGTAGTCATTGGAGTAATTGTAGTTGTTGATGGAAGTGTGTCCTTGCTAGCTGCAGTAGTAGATGTACTTGTACTGCTTCCAGCAGAAGTAGTAGAACAAGTGCTCGTGAGAGCATTTGTGGGAGTTGTAGTGATTTTTGCAGTAGCAGCGGAAGTTGTGGCTGCATTGGGGACTGTGGAAAAAGAAATGGAGGAGGGAGTGGGCAAGAGGGAAGTGAAGGAGTGGGACACATATGGTACACCCAACAAATTTCTCTCCAGCTCTTCACTGTGTTTGCTTGAGGCTCTATCAACATGTTTGCCTAAGGCTGTGTGTGTTTTTGTGTGCATCTGTATGCCATGTGTATGCATTGTGGTGTATGAGTCTGTGATTGTAGTGTCAGAATGAGAGAGTGCTGGTGTCTGTGTTTTGAAGAGAGTTGATTCTGCAGTGTCTGGGACGTTGGCTGAGTGAGTCATCATGTCTATATGTGTTTTTGTGTGAGAGGGGGATAATGAGAGGACAGAAGATGGAGAGGGAGTCGATGAGGGGGAGGCAGATTCTGAAGTGGAGATACTAAGAGTGTTAGAAACAGGGGGAGACAGAGGATTGAGTGCCACACTTTTCGGAGCAGTCCTAATATGGTCACTCTGTGTCAACAAAATAGCTGGTGATGTGGTTGTTGACAACAGCAGCAACGTATTAATCCGATCTGCAGTAGTGTCGGGTGTCGCAGTTTGTGACCATGGGTTCGTAGGGTCAGGGAGAGTCTGGGATGGGGTCAAAGGTCGCACCCTGGGCCTGTTGATGATTCGTCTTCGCTGTCCGATCCTCCTGCGAGAGTTCCAAGGGCTTTGAGGCCGGGCGTTTGGAACCAAATTAGGGAAGAGTCCCTGCCGAGGTTTCTGAGGCCTGAAACCAGATGGATTGGGGTTTATGTCTTTCTCATCTGCTTCACCAGGTTCTGAGACAATTTCATTTGTTCCTGAGATTGGTCTAGATGTGACTGGTTCTTTTTGTGTCTCCAGGTTTGTGACTGTTTCTGTCTGAGGACCTGCTTTCTCTATCTGTAAGTGTGTCTCTGTCTCATTCTCTATATCTGTCGGTGTTTCTGTTGACTTCCACATCCCTTTCTTCATCTCTGTGTCTGTTTCAGAGTCTGTTTTTGTCTCCATGTGTGTTTGCATTTCTGTGAGAACGGGGTGAATGGGCTGCAGGCCTTCCTCTCGTAGATCAGCATCATCAACAGATGACCCTTCAGTTTCTGCTTCCACTCCTGTTCCCTCAGCTCTACCTCTCTCTGCATTACCACCTCCCTCAAGTCTTCCTGAGTCTCCACCTTTGCCTCCTCCCACTGGTTCAGTTGTGGGCTCTCCTGCTGCGATGGCCTGGCTGTTATTTCCATGAGCAGTCTTCTGTCGTATCTTTGCTAAGAGGTCTGCCCATTGCTGAGGGTCTATCCTTTGTTTGTTTGTGGTAACTCTACGTCTGTTCTCAAAGCGGTTTCTTCTCTGGTCAGTGGAGGATATAAGCCCTCCTCCTCCTCTATTCAGCGGGCCTTCTCTCACAGGCCCACGTCTTCTAGGTTTTCCGATTGGAAACCGTCTGTTTGGGGAAAGTTGAGGAGGTCTTGGGCGCTGCCTATTGCCAGCAGCAGTTCTTTCCTCTTCTCCTTCATCCCCCGATCCTTCCTCCAGCTGACGAAGTAATGGAGCTCGTATCTTGGTAGACCGGCCAGCCGCTGACTGTGGTCCCCTGGGAAATGAAGTCCTAAGTGGAGGGGGATGTCGTGAGTTTAATTTTAGCTGCGTGGAAAGAGAGTCACTACCATACTGATTGACCGTAATGCAGCGGTAATGACCAGCATCCCTGTCAGAAGGGTTAGGAAGAGAGAGACTCCCATTTGACTGTATGGTGATCCCACCTGACACAGCTAATCCCCGCCGTACTATGTTTCCATCTGGTAACACCCAACTCATGTGAGGTGTCGGTGAACCAGATGCTTTGCAGGACAGACTGACAGCCTCTCCCACCATTATGGTGACAGGAGGTCCCACTTGCTCTCCGGAAGGTGGAACAGATGACTCCTCCACTGCCAGGCGCAGGGGGAGAACATCTACATCTCTGCCTGCCCGGGCTATGCAGTAGTAGATCCCAGCATCTGAGACCTGCACTTTGCGTAGAGATACACCAGAGTTTGAAGCCTGGAGCCTACCATCTAGGCTACTGGAAGGGGAGGTGAGCCTGGATCCATCTGGGAGAATCCAATGTACTTTGGGGTTGCCAGAACTTAGAACAGGGCATGACAGCTCAATCTTACTGCCTGCTACTGCTGCCAGTGCTGTAGTGGTATGATTAGCTGAAATCAGCACCCATGGGTGAGAAGCAGGGGAAGATATTGAGGGATGAGAACTAGGGTCAGGATGAGCAGAAACTCTTGTTGAGTATATTAGTTGAACTTTGTGTCCATTTGACTGGGCTCTGTTTAGCTGAATGCTAATGGCTGCCTGTAGCAACCATTGTGGTCTGATTTTAACAGAAGCTTTGACTCCAGTGTGATAATAACCGTCTGTCTCTGCTGCCTGTCTGTAACGGTAGGCCAATGCCGGGGCTTTACTCAGCATGATCTCCCTCTCAAGACGAACCGCAGTCTCACTATAGTAAGCCAGGATTCTCCAAAGTTTCTCATAGCTCTCTCTGTCCACAGCACAGTCCAGTGAGAGCGACAGAGCAAGGGGGAGAGGAGAAGAGGAGGAAAGGGAGAGATCTGGAGGAGGAGCAATATCCTGGGACTCAGAGGAGTGACTGATGTTGCAGCTCAGATCAACGCTGTTCCCCTGTTGGTCAGACAGACCCAGAGAGGCAGTGCCTAAAGGGTCTCTGAAGGATTCGCTTGATTGGATTTCACTGAGTTCTGTCTCCAAAGGTGTGTCTCTTCCTGGGGAGGGGATGACAGGTGAGGTGCAAAATAGGTCACGCTGCTCAAGCAAGCCTTGTCCGTGAAGAGAATTGGGCGAGCCACAGACTGGACAGTGAGGGCCACTGGGACATTTCATTAAGCCTAATTGAAAGAGAGAGACAGAGAAAATTATGTCATAAACAACAGCCTTAGCATCTCTGGCATATTAACACCATAGCAACTACACAAACATATTAGTGCAAATTTCAGCTATCTGCACATATTAGTGGTATCATATATTAGTCATGCCAGCTCATCTTAGGCCTTCATTACCCTTTATATCTCTTACTAATTACGTATGGTGACTTCATCTACTCATAAATCAGAAATATGCATCACTTCATTATTACACAGCAATCATAGCCTGTATTTCAGCTGCCTGCACACATCAGTGCTGTCATCATGGATTAGTCATGGCAGGTTAAGTCTGGCATATCAATGAGACAGATTTCACGCCCGAGCCTTCTTTCACATCTCAATAACAGCCACAAGACAGACTAGAAGAGATACAGTAAATGCAGTGAAACAGAGAAGAGTGTGTGATGAAAAGCAGGTGAAGGTGTCAGAGGTATCACAATAACAAAACCAGATGTATTAGAAAGTATCTCTTTTTTGTCTCATCTGGCTGGATTTGGCATATTATGTTACAGTTCTTAGTCTGCTTATAGACAGGAGTTATCATCAAATGAGTCTTCTGTTTCACAATTCATCCCCGATGTTCCTTCACACCTTATCTCCTTATCCGTTTCTTCTCACTCAAGCAACCTCAATGTTGAATTATCCACAGCAGTTTTCCATCTCTGACTGAATTAAACTGGCTTAAAGGCACAACAAATGACCAACATAAAGTGCATGTGAACGTGGAGGACAAAACAATAAGTGAAAACAAATAGTATTTCAGACGTGCCAGTCACCTGGGTGAGCCAGACTCCAACTGAGAAACCAGGTCATCCTACAGTCACAACTCCACAGATTAGCCTGCAGCACAAGAGTCTCCAGCAGCGGGGCTGTCTCTAAGGTCTCTCTGGGCAGAGTGGTTAGACTGTTGTTGGACAGGTCTACATGTCTACAGGAAGGGGAGATTGAGATGAAGAGGGGGAGGGAGGATCCCGAGGTTGAATCAAAGTCATAGAGGAATGGGTGAAAGAGTGGGAGTGGGCAGTGAGAGGTGAGGGGTAAGAAAATCATCCATCATGTTTGTCATTGCAATCATAACCTAACCAGACTCAAGTTATACAAAGACAAAGGGTGAAGAGATAGCTTTAATTTTTAGTGTCTAAATCTTGGTAACCAGCAATGAAAGTGTTACTGATTATTACTTATAATTCATTTAGTTAATTGTCACTCAGGTATAACATTATTAACAGATCTAATTTCATATCCGTATTTGAGTTCCTTGGGCATAAATCAATTCAGTTCAAATGCGTTTTTCATTATTTTGATTGCACAGGTCAGTTTATTTTAAAAGGAGGTAATGTGCGCACTTTTTTGGTGAATAAATTAATGAACTACTACAAATTAAGTTGACAGTGTCTGGATTTGTGTCCAATATAGAAGAGAAAGCAACTTCTGCTCACTGTGAAAACTTAACTTTCAATATGTTCTGACTTTCCCAAAAAATGTTTAGCGCATCATGTGCTAAAGCGTCAAAGCTCACCTGAGTGTAGAGAAGTAATATGTATTCAGGAGGGACAGTGTGCACAGAGTGTGAGGGTGCAGCTGATGGAGCCTGTTCCCTTGCAAACGCAGCAGCCTGAGGCTGGGCAGCTGAAGCAGGGCCCGGGGGTGGATGTGCTGGAGATGGTTGTGATCCAAGTACAGACGCAGGAGTGAGGTCAGGCCAGAGAAGGTCAGAGATGAAGAGATCTCTCTCAGCTTGTTATAGCTCAGCTTTAGTATCTGTGGGGGTGGAGGAAATGAAGTGACTGGAAGAGATGAAGTATTTGAAGAGCTATCAAATAATAGAAATCAAGGCTGCTGAAGAAACCAAGTGCTGTGATCGTAAATCTGTCACTGGACACCACATGCTTGTAAATTGAATTTATGACAAATGATGTCAAGGGAATTGGAATGAGGATAAAAAGTTGGATGAAAAACTCTTTGTAAGCAAAAATGACTGGATGCACTCTGTGTAAATTTTGAAAATATGTGGAAATCCTGCCAGCAGCAGACCATCTCACATGTAAGAAATGAGAAAATAGCCTACAGGACATAACCAGACAATATATTCATGCTGCCACTTTGTCAGGTCAAAGCAGGGAAAACTAAAAGGATATTCTACCACTGGGGGTCTTCAGCTTCTCAAATATGAAATTTAGCCCTTTATCCTCTGACTCTTGGGGATCTATTGCTATTCTAGTCATGTGAGGAGAACTCACCAAATTTTAAGCATGAAAACCAGGTTGTGGAATTGTGGAATTTCTGTGTGGCTTATGATGAATCTGCTCTCCAGAGAGGCTACTTAGCTGGAAGAGCTCCAGCTGCTGACAGATCTGGCACGTGAAGTTGTCAGTACATGGAAATATGGATCCTATTATCACACAATGGCAAATATATCAGCATCTGCCTGAGAGATGAAGGGAACAATTGCTTGTTGAGTAATATCACTTCCCCACAGACTGCTAACTCTGCCCTTAGGTTGCTGCTAAAATGTCCAGTGTGTTTTCTGTCACTGAGCAGTGAAAAGAATGATGGCACATAAATTATGCATTAGTTATGCAGAAATTAGAAGAATGTGCTCTACGATGTGAACAGAATCCTAGTTATATTAATTTGCATACCGGTTTCACAGATCAAATGTAAAACTGGTATGACTGCAAAATTTAGGAATATTTATCAGTGTAACTTCCTCTCTAAATTGTAACAAGCCCTTTTGATAAATGTCATACATCTTGATAGTTCCTGCATTATTCATGTTTTCAGAAACTCTTATAGTGAAGGAGCTGCAAACTTCAAGTACTACACCTGTAGAAAGTTTAAGAGCTAAGCTTTCTGCAAAAAAGCACATTTGAAATGGTGCAGGAGCCCCTGTATCCTCCCTGCCTGAGGCTGGAGAGGATTATAGAAAAATTTGGGGAGATATCCAGGTTTGATTTTCAGAAAAACCATCATCTCCAAAGAGTCAAAGTTAAATATGTGGCGAAACGCTGGTTCATTGTCCCCATTAACAGCCATTTATCATTCCAGCATTGATAGTTTGCGTTAGCAAAGGGCAGTTCAGGACACTTTCACTGTTGCCTGTCATTTGCTGCCTGAGAAACAGATCTGCTGTAGTTCTACACAGAAAAAAAACGTACAATAAGCAGGATCATCTCCTCTGCCTCAAAATGTTTTCTATGCATCATTTTGTTACCCGTCTTCTACAAGAATCATCTACTAGTTCGGGTTTAATTTGCATTCCCTCTGTTCTCTATTTCTATACTCTAATATTGGTGGTTTCAGTGCTTGTTGCTGTTGCTGTTTACCTGTAGTGATTTCATATCTCTGAACACTGCATCTGGAAGATGGTGGAGGTCATTGCTGTGGAGCATCAGAAGCTCCGCCCTCTTTAGCCCAGCCAGTGAACTGTCATGGATCCTGCTGATGCTGTTGAAACTATGGCAGCACAGAAACAGAAACATCATCAACCTCAGACACCAATAAGTCGAAAAAACTGTAATTTTAATTAACTCTAACTTCACACCTGATTCCAAACTCTGTGGGTGTGTTTACAAGGTCAAATATAGTTCTTAAGCTCAGAATGTTAACTGTGTATGTGTATGTGATTATATGCATTCCCTTACCCTAAGTTTATGCGCCGTGTGTGTGCAGGCAGGCCTGGAGGTATGTTGAGCAGGGAACGAAAGGTACAGTGGACTTCGCTGGCCTGGTAGCAGTTACAGCTCCTGGGACAGGCCTGGCCCGTGAGCACCGTGAGTGTCAGCACAAGGAGAGTGAGCAGTGCCACCGGCACACACACACTCTGACACATCTTCACTCCACGGAAGGAGAAGCTGCACTGTGATTATCACTGCCAAAGACAAAAGGGAATTAAGACTGATGGAGAGCAGCAAAGTCTGTCACAGTGACCTGTACCAACATCTCTTTCTCTCCTTCTCTCTCTCTCTCTCTCTCACACACACACACACACACACACACACACACACACACATTTACACCCCAAAATCATAAATTTCACTTCAGGGGATTTGCAATCTGTACAGCTCATGACGCTCTTTATCCTTAGACCCCCACTAAAGCTATAATAGCACATTGCACCTGCTTCATACAGAACACACCTTTGGGCTATCTACACATGGTTATGCGCGTGCCAAGTAGGTTAATTGAATCATACATCAAAGCTCATGTCAAAAAGCGCAGCGGGATTCTCTAATTAAGGAGAGAAGTTAAATTAAACCCAACTGCAACTCTCTCTCTCCCTCTCCCTCTCTCTCTCACACACACACACACACACACACACACACACACACACACACACACACACACAGAGGCGCACAAACGCACTTAAATCATTCAAATTCATCAAACCAACTGCGGAGCTATTGCTGCGAGACGCTTTTCAACTTGAAGCTGAAATTGAAGTAAATTACAGACTGTGGCAAGACGCTTCCGAGATGAATAGATTACTGTATTGCACGGTCACGGTTAATAAGAACATACCTTGAAATCCTTTTGTCCGGAGGAATAAATTATTTCACGGAATTATTCATTCTGCACCTCAAATGCTGATTTTAATCCAAACTGCACGGTTCGGAAATTTTGATATGCAATTAACCAGTTAATGCACCCATAAACTCCGAGAGGAAGGTCCCCAGAAAAGTTGTCAGGTTAGATGTGACTGAAGAGAGTGAGAGGAAAACGTGAACAGCAGCAACACTTTTGTCAACTCCGCCAAACCAAAAAACAGCAGAATGCCTTCAGTAACATCCAACAGGTCCTCTGGTGCGTCTCCTGGAAAAGAAAAGTAGCGCTGGAAGCGGCAGGCGGGCTGTTTGGAAACGCGTCTGGCGCTGCGTGAATGTGTGTGTGTGTGTGTTAGTGCGGATGACAGTGGATGTGTGTGAGTGTGTGTTTGAGTTTAGGAAAGGGGACTGGACCGGAGTGAACTTTGAGTGACGCTCAAGGAAGAGGGGTTTGTCCAAGGAGGGGCTTTCTGGAAACACAGAGGTAACAAGTTTCTGCGCTTCAGGCTGCTCTTCTGAAATCACGGTGCATGTAGGCCACAGCAGTGGACACCCTCCTCACGATGGTACACATCTGGCTTTTATAACACCTCTCCGCTCACACTGCCTCCACCTATTTTGTGAATGAGGTCGTAGAAGAGTCTTTGGCTAGATTCACCTCATCAGAGCACTTCATCTGACATTTCACTATTCAGATTTTGGTGGAAGCTGCAGCGAGGCCTTGGCAAGGATTTTTAGCAAGAGTTGAGACCATCCCAGCAGACTCCCACCCCACTCCTTTTTCATATTTTGTTTTTCACCAGCCATGAGAGAAAGCAAATGAAACTTTTTGATTTGTTTTAACTGTTCAATTATCTGTTTCCTGTCAACTCTACGTCCAAAAGCTTGTTTCAGTGTCGTTTGCCCACTTTTATCAGATTAAATTATAGTGGAAAATACTAAATTCCATTCCTTGATTTAATTCAAGTGAATATGCCTTGATTAAAACCTACATTTTTGGATTTTTAGTCTAAAAATATCAGATTTAGCCCTATATTGCCCTCATCTGGTTGTTAAAAACCCCAAATTCCCAGAAATAACACAGAGGACATGACTTCTGTGTCATCAGTGATAACCACATGGCCGTGGGTCACAACATTCTTTGGATAAAGCATCAACTGAGAGCGCAAACTGGTTTCAAACTATCTCTCTTCACAGGGTTTGGGCCAAGGACTGATAAGTCTTTGTATAGTTGTACAAAAGTGTGTGTTAGGGGATCCAGCCATCTCCATTCCATGTCCATTTGATCCCATTCAGTTAAACAGACAGTGGTACAATGAAGCTCAGACTGAACAAATACAGGACTTGGGCTTTAGGATTCAGTAGATTCATCCAGTATAGTTCCAGATAGTGCTCCTAAAATACGAATTAGGGCAATTAAACAAGAGACTGTCCTCTCTTTCACAGGCACCCCATAATGATCACACCTCCTTCTGAGAGACTTAAATGAAGGGAGAGCAAAAATAGACTGATGGTCCTCAGCTGTTGTCTCCTGTAAGCACAGTAACCCCCCACCCACCATCCTTCAAGGGTCTGCCTTTGTATTTATGTGTGTGTGTGTGTGTGTGTGTGTGTGTGTGTGTGAGTGTGCGTGTGCGTGTGTGTGAGAGAGAGAGAGGCCAGTGGGTGAGTCAGTGGCCCCTTCTACATAACATTGGATTATTTAGACATAAGTTTTTAACATTCACATTAGGGCTCATAAATACAGGATATTCTCAGTTTAAATCCCTTCATACATGAGCTGCTTTTCTGCTCACCCGGGGGGGGGAAGCAGAAGCAGATGCAAGAATAGGGTCACCACTGACGAGCGCCGTTTGAGAAATCTCACATCAGCTGCCTGAATAATGGATCGTAAAATTAATCTTGAATGACTGTTTACCCCCCCAGCTTGACAGTCGACAAGTGAACATCCGTAAATATCTTTGAAGATGTCATTTGACGCTTTACATTCACCAACAAACTTCTCTTTGATGATTTTCAACACATGACCCGATCTCTACAACCCTATAACCCATGTCTCTGCAGGCAGTGTTGGTCTGTGAGGGCTTAACAGTTCTCAAGCGGCACTGATTCTCTGTAACTGTGATATGGCTGTGAAAGGCATTAGCCCTGATCCCGGCTCACTTCATTACAATACTCATCACTGTATTGGAATGTATTGGACCATAATAAATGAATCACTGTCTGTCTGACCAGAAGGGAGGAACGAATGAAGACATAATGCAGAATATCAGTGACTCTTTGGCTGCATGAATGAACAGTGGAGGGAGAAGGATTCAGATCCTTTACTGAAGCAAAAGTTTGAATACCACACTGTGAAAATGTTCTACTACAAGTAAGGCCCCTACATAGAAAACCTAATTTAAGTTAATGTATGTAAGTAGTATCAGTAAAATGTATTTATGTCTGCTCTCTTTTTGTCTTTGGGGTTTGGCGCTTTCTAGGTCAACTAATGGAGTGCTGAGTCATGAATTCAGGAATAAACAACTCAGTGCCAATTTGAGACCAGCTTGCTGATACATAATTTCAAATCATGTGCATTATGTATTCCTTCTGATCTGGCTTTGATGTTTGAATAAAGTATTTGAAAGTCCTGACTGAAAAATTCATTTCATTCCATTAACTTACATTCGTCTCCCTGAACTGCAAAGTATGTCTTTCCTCACCGTTTTAGCTCTTTTCTGTAATTAGGATGCATTTTGTACCTTTCCTTGTTGTGTCAGTAAAGATGAGAGTGATAGAAATTAGTGGAGGGAGAGGAGGGAAAGTACAAGGTACGCAGGTATTTTTAAAAAGATAAAAACATAACCCCTGTGTATTTTTAATTGCATTAAAACATGATCATTTTGACATCAATGTCTCACTTAGTATCTGTGTCCTGGAGTTGAAATTGTACACTGTGCAAGACCAAAAAAATAATAAGAGAAAAGAAAAATAATCATTGGAAATGTCCCCACACAAGGCCCCCTCTCTGTCAAGGTCATTCCAAAAAGTGAAAATAGGTATAGAGGGATCAGAAAGGGCAGGAAGCCAAGAGCTATCCTTAGAAAAACCAAGACCTCCAATTACATTCTTCATGACCTCGGGGCTCCAAGCAGGTTGAGGCTGTGGGCTCATAAAGCACCGGTTGTCCAGCAGAGACACTGGATGGACAGGCCAAGCACTCTCACTGAAATCTGCATTCTTGAGATTCATATATCAAATGTAATTACTGCTATTGTATTACTGTGATGCATGGCACAAGAAACTATTTTTAATCATCATCATGATTTTTTTTCATTTTGTAATTCAACTTGCTCAGTACATAGCAACGCATGTTCCAATTACATAGAGAAACGTGATGCCACATGAATGACCTTTCCATCAAACAAAGAGGAAACATTTTCAATGAATATATTTGCCAAGTCGCGATATGGTCATACTGAATGAACTGACAAAAATATTTAGTTTGTTTTCCCAGCACTGCGTAATGTGCAATAAATATTCCGACCATAGTGAGAAAAGCATAGTTTTAATGTTTAGGCACTCAAAGCACTTGGGTATGTTAGGAGAAGATCGTGGCATTTAAATATTGAAAAAGTCTACGGTGACTGGCAGCACGAAACGCTGCATGTTTACTGTATTAACATTTAACATGAGACTACAATATTTCTCTGCACCCAAGTAATGGCTCTAAATATTTGATTATGTTGCATAAATTAACTGCGGCTAATTCTGTCACAACCTTTTAAGATTCATGGACAGCTAATCTTGCTGAAGTCTGACTTTGAAGAAGGGGTGAGCCCGGGGGCACACTGGGGCGCCAGGACCAGGACCTTGTGGTTCATTATTGATTTGAGGCTCCAGCTCTCTATGGGGTCAAAGCTTATCTGAACCTCTGAGAGCCTGAAACTTTGCAGCAAAATAGGCAGCCACGGCAGGGATCCACTGGACTGATGGTTGGATGGTTACAAGAATTGTTTTTTTTTTACAATGTGCTAAATTTATTCTCTTCTGGAAACTAACCGCTTGAGATGGTAATCCAGGGGAGAGCTATGTGCTCATTGCATTATTGTAGCAATTCTGCTAAACAAACAGAGCCTCCCTTTTGGCCTTCTGTCCTGTTCTGTGGTGTTACGTTGATAAAATCAATATGTATGCATGATAAGTACGTCCTAAAAGAACACGATGGAGTAAAAAAACTGCCAGTAGATCAGAATTCACAATACACAAGACTCAGTTTCCATTTGAATGGGTACTCAGTCATGTCTGGACACTTGCGAGCAGCATGCAGTCTTCATGTTGTACTGCAGCCATACAAGGAGTTAGATCTGTGGTCTCTGGTCATGGTCTGGGGGTCACTATGGGCTGTGTTGTGAGATGGACAGACTGAATCTATGGTGAACAAACCCAGAGGAAAAGCAACATTACCATTCAGTACTGTGAAGAAATAAGTACTACAGTATATGCGATGGCCTGCTATGTTATACTGTGATGCATTCAGGGAACAAGCTCTATATCATATAAACCTCCATACATTAAACAGTACATATAGCTTTGGACAAGAAATGCTTTGCAAATAAGCTTTTTTTTTCTTTTTCGAATCTACTGAATACTACTAAGCTCTACGAATAGCACTCTGTGAATCCTCGTGAAAGGAAAAAGAAGAGAGGAATTTAATATACTACACTGAATGACTTAAGATGAACGTGTTTGCTTGTAGTGCCCAGTAGGAGGTGAGTGTGAAGTTTGCGTTCATAAACAACAGCAGGTGACAGGTTCTGTGAAGAAACATAAATCATCCATACACATACATTTTAATACATTACCAGAAAACGCGTGTAACAGCCCAACAGGAGGTGGTGTCGTATTATTAGCCGTAACCCAGGAACTAATGCAGAGAACAATCCCCTGCTGTAAGTGTACATGCTGGATGGCAGGGTGGCTTGGCAGTTCGGAAGAACATTTTACAAGCAGAAGATTAAAGAGTGCAAATCCTACATCCTGTGTCATTTAGCTCTGCTCTGGATCTCTACCAGGAATTTGGTATCTGTGAAAGCAATAGTAAGAATGATCACTATGATGTATGGCAGTTATCTATGTCAGTAGTTGCAGCAGTTAAAATTTGGTCTGGGGGCTTGAAAGGGAGAGGAGCTCAGTCACGACATGCACAGAGTTAGCCGGCTTGTGTTTCCTTGAATGATGTACAAAGGTTGTTTAAATAAATCTCACACATAAATGGCAGAGAAATGGCCATAAGTCAGAGCCCTTGAGCTTTTGACCCTTGGTCCGGAGGCGAGAGAGAGAGGAGGAAAAAGACTGAGCAGCTCTAGACAGATGAAGGGGAGAAAGTAAAGAGGGATCCACCAGTGAGCTGGCGGTCTGTTATCTGCAGATATATCACAAGAAGGCAACAGTAAATATCTGCTGCAATAGCACTCCACCCTCAGGGGGAAGTATTTTGTAATGATTGAAACAACAGAAAACAGGTTTTTGTTGCAGCTGTTCTGTTGTAACATTTGAGCAAGTATAAAGGGGTCAGGCATCTCATTCCCTCTGGGACCAACACTGAATAAAATCCTAGCACTGTTGTTGCGAATGGGCAAAAAATGTCCTTGAAACGTTATAAATTATACCTAAGAGTCTTAGCAGTCTTCGTGATTGAGGTCACGTCTTCATGTCCTTAGAGCATTACATAGGTTCTGACTTCAGGGAGAATAGAGGTCATTGATGGAGAGAAAATTAAGAGGAGGAGGAGAGAGAAAATGGGAGAAAGAGACTCGAGTCGAGAGACAGATATGGACATGATTAGAAATATGGATATGACATGAGAGTTATGATGCAGGGAGAGAGAGAGAGATTCACAAAGCCCAGGCTTGAGTAAAGGGAGGAGAGAGGTGATGAAGAGCAGAGACAGAGAGGGTGTCAGAAGGGGCTAAGGAAGTCAATAAGTAAGGAGAGTGGTCACAAGAGGTGGGGGCTGCTGTGTGGTGATCCCGGAGGCTTGATGTCTGGTGGCCTGCGGTCCTTTACATATGCGTCTCATAACAGGGGCTTTAAATCAGCATGAAACACCAACACACACAAAGTGTCACATAGAAACTGTCAATAACAAAAGCTCAGGTGAGACCTTCCTTTTCTTTTCTCTATCACAGCTCTCTTTCACGCCTTGCTCTGGTTTTCCATCGCTCCACTCTTCTCCATCTGACTGTTTCTGAGACAGCAACTCATTAGCAGGGTTACACATGCTTTCATTACACCCAATGACAGACACAAACAACATAAATAACTTAATGCTGTGTTAACTTACTCTAATTAGACCCATGAATTACTCAGGGCCACCTTATGAACGATGATTTAATTTGACACTGTATTTTCATGTTTCCACACATAGAGAGCAGATCATTTGACACACAAAAAGTACCAACCAATCATGTTGGCCGTCTGTTATATGATGAATATTTCATCATTTTAGTGTCTTTGCTAATTTTTTAAAAATGTTCTGTCAAATTTTATCAACTTACAGTATTTCAAGGGAGACTCTAATTGGAAATCTTCAACAGGGGTCATCCTGCCTTACGATAATAGTTTGACAGTTTATTCTTTACACGTTTAGTCCTACTCTCAGTAAGATGAGAAAACTGATGAGAAGAAGAAGAGAGACAGGAAGAAACAGCTGTCTTTTTCCAAAAATGAAATCTAAAGTCAATTAATCAGTGAGCTGTGGAGGTGCTGGTTGGCGGCCGAGTTGCTTCCCCTTACTTCTGGTCTTTGTGCTAAGTTAAACTAATTGGCTGCTGTCTTAACATTTAGCTGGAACATATGAATTTGGCATCTGTATTCTCACCTAACTGTTTGAGACAATTAATCAGCTTATTTCCTGCTAGTCCACCAAGGCTGTGATGGCGAGTCTGTGCCCTCAGGGACCCTTCTCACCCTGACAAAAATATTTGGTCCTGTTTTTGACAAAAAACAACAAATTTGAAATGTTGCATTTTGAATAATGTTTATCTGGGACCTGATTCTGAAAATATGCTACTGCATTGGCCTTAAAAAACATGTTTCTTCATATGAGACCCAAAATTCCTCCGTGGTCTGTTTCATCTTTTTCTGCTGTCAAAGACGAGTACAGCAATACATTTCTACTGGATCTGGATCCCAGGATGGGACGTCAGGACTGATGAGCAGCCCCTAGTTTATACAAAGGGTCTTAAGTGACTCTTTTTAATGATCTTATACTTTGCAGTGCCTCTATCTTAGCTGTAGCTGTTTAGAAAGTCAGTTACTCAAATTAGTGCAGTTCACCATTCAGGTCCATAAAGTCCATTCACATGGAGGTGTGAGTAAGCTGTCGTGCTAACTAGCTCAAACACTTGAGGCTTTTTAGAGGTTTTCTCAGCTCCTTCGGGTCCCTCGAGCCTTGTTTCCCATAGTGCTTGTAGCCTGAGGCTGAACTCGAAAATGTTACATTCTTAGAACTAATATAGCCAGAAAGTTGACATTCAAGAATCAGGAAAACATCAGAGAAAAAAACACTATAATGCATAAATGTCACTGTGGCTACTGGCATGGCATAATTAGGCCTAATCACTTTTGAAATAAAAAATGTAATGCAGACTTGTGTTGTGTTTCTGGTCTGTTTTCGTTGTCCAACATGGAATTATTTTTGCTTTATAAAAGTAAAATGTGTCATTTTTGTAATTGCTGAAAAAGGAGGTATGCGGTAACTAATTGATGCTCCAAGGAAGCAATACTGTCTCTCCAAGGCATCCAGTGGAGTGTTTGCTGACAGAGGGTATAAAACCAGGTCAGCTGGTTTGAGTTTGGTCTTCCCAAACAGTAATCTACCAACACTTTGCTTTTATGGGTAATAATGTGCAGCAAATGTCGAACTAAATGAAAGTTTAACTCTGCGGTCTTTGCAAAGGACAAAATAAGCACATTTTAAACTAGGTCTGAAAAGTCATAGGTCATAGCTCATCCAACACTTGGATTCTGCCTCGAAACACAAACACAATTTAAAGCTGAGTGGCAAACACCTATCTTAAATAGGAAAGAAATGGCATTTCACAGCTTGCCACAGTAATTTAGCTGGTTTACCTAAGAGTGCTAAAAGTGGCAGCTAGCTGACCAGCCCAGAGAAAGGATTTGGATAAGTTCATCTACAAGAGCACTGTGTCTCAGAGCTGTCCCATTGTATTACATGACAGACAGCTGGGACAGAAGGAAAACAACATAAATAACAGAATAACAGAATAAATGATTAATCAAACACTTCAGGGACATTATACTGTCAGGCTGAGGAATCATATCCTCTAGACAGCGACAGGGACTCTAATTTGGACCCAGACTATGCAAAGAAATAGTTTTTCAGTGTCACACTTGATTTTATGAAAATAACTGGTCTTGCCACCAGTTCACATTTACACTCAAGTACACACAATAAACAGCAAGAAATAGCAGAGCGCTGGCACTCACTCAGACAAACACTGAAAGGCTTTTCCTTTGGGGACACTCTTTGTATCTTTCCCCTTCTCTCTCACACATAGACCTAGAAATGGACTCATATTCACATCAGCACTTGTGAACAAGCACAAAGGCACCAGAGCACACACATTTGCTGCCCCACAGGTCAGACAGACAGAATCTGTAATTATCTCAGTGGAATACTCTGACTTTTGCATTGAACCTTCACACAAGAATCTAGACCTTCTTATGTAATGGCTAGTCTGGGTCAGAAATGTGTTGAAAACACTAATCAAACTAATTTCTGACTGTCACACAGATGTAGCTCAGCTATCAGTCTCCTGACAAGGTTTATTACATACACGGCTAGCACTGCAGTCACTACACTACACTTATGCTGCACTTGTAAAGACGCAAATGAGATGAGATTCTTGATGCCTCATCTTTGTAATATGATCCTGTTAACCATCTGCATCGTGTTGTGCTCAAACATCAATTGATAATAATAATGATGAAAAAGTATGTGGTAGTAGTAGAGTTAACTTCCAGGTACCTTCTAGGATTTAGACACTAACTTACTAAGGTATCTACATTTATATGACTAATGCTGCATTCACAAATACAAATATGAAATAGTTGGCAGTCTCTGGGCTCTCTTGAAGCTGCAGCTCTGTGGGTATGTTGCGCTGAGCATGTATTTCACAAATTTGCTCCAAATGGATAGTTGTTTTGCTGTTGCACAGTTTGTTTCATGTGTGCAGAATAGCTTTGTTTGATGCATTTTTTTTCAGTATTCCACTCCAGCTCTGTTCTTTCGTCGCTGTGGGAGCTAAACTATGTGCAATCGGTTCTCACCGGGTTGACACTCACATTGCATCAGATGAGCATAAAGTAGAGCGTTCCACTGTAGTGTTTCTAGGCCCCTTTCAAATCTTAGTAGCACAGCAGGCAGTGCTGCACTGCAACACCAGGTCCCAGACTGCTACTGCTGAGCAGGTCCTGAGTTGCTGAGATATTTCACCCAAAACCACAAATGCGTTGGTGCTGAAGGAAAAGTCAGAGGATCACAAAAGTAAGTAGGATTCATCCTCTGGGCACCATGAATGTTGATGAAACGTTTCTTTTAAACTGTAAACTGAAGTGAAATCAATATTTAGTGGACAAATGGCAACGCAAACTGTATCGAAAAACATTCCAAGTTGCGTTGATGTATCGTTCTGCTGTGGCTGTTTTCTTGCTGCTATGCTGTTGCTACAAAGTGAGCTAAGCAAACTGATATGTAAAGTGTAGCCTGATGCCACCCGTGAAGATTATAAGAAAGCAGTGATATCAGGACCGGCTCTCAGAGTTTCAGGAGTTTGGTCACATTTTGCACTGCTGTTAGTTAGATTGTATTGATCCAGTATTGTTAGTGGATCGACTGAATTGGAACCACTTGGCCCAGCCTTTTCCATCGCTACAGCCACACCTCAAGCATGGCTTAACATAACAAATTTTTTTTTATATACTGTTTGACTAAATTTAGTTTGGAGGAGACGCGCCAAGGTGGTTTGACTTTATTCTTCTAGTGCACGTTCAGGCTTTGCAATTCATTTGTTTGAATCACTGCTAACACGTTTCTGCTATTAAGGAGCAGACAAAGTCAACGATATTCAGCTCTGGTAGAAATATGATCCTTCATCTTCTACAAGAGCTTGTCCTTTGAATTAGCTCTTCATGTGACTGAGATGAAGCAGCTCTGATTAAACTCACTCTGGTGGAAATATTATCCTTCATACACTTCAAGAGCTTGTACTTCTAATTAGTTCAGACAGTAAATTGGTGATCTATCATTCTGGGGGGGGGCGCTGCCTTTGGGCTAAGTTCAAGGCAGGAAAGTGACTCACCCTGTCAGGAAGTTGTTAACTTTGCCAGCATGGTTGAAGCCTACAAGTGATGCATGCTAAAACTGTTAATGTTTCTAAGTACACTAAAAACTACAGGTTTTGTCTACACATAATGTTCTTGACCTCTAATGTACTTCTTGCTAATTAGTTCAGACACAATTGTGAGCCATTAAAGCTGCAATAATCAATATTTCTATTCTGACAATCGCTCAAATGACTATATGTAAATGTATATATGGGAAAAATGTAACTCATAGTAATTAACCCACCTGACTCACCTGACTCTGCAGTTCACCTCAGCTTTGCAGAACATTTTAGTTAATTGTTTTGGTTTTCAGGCATTAACTTTACACTTAAAAAACCCTCTGTTCATTACCTTCTGTTCTGCACCAAACGTCAGGCAGACAAAGTAATCAAGCTAATTAACATAGTGGAGAATTTAGCAGCTGAAGAGCCACATATTTCCCTCAGGAGGTGGCGGAGACCAAAAACAGAACTAAAAGGAAAATTAATATTGGAGCCAGAAACACATCTACAGAAGAATGACAACGTTGCTCCCCCTCTGCAGAGGATGTGTGAATAACCAACAGTGAAAAGGTGATTACATGTCAGTGTTGTGTTCACAGCTTGTTTTTATTGCCCCCAAGTGGGCAAAAAATCAATTAATGTAGGCTTAAGGTTTAATGATAAGGACCTACATAGGATTGTAGGTCTTTTTGTGGAGGTTTTGTGCATAAAAAGGTAGAAAATGCTCTCTGGAGTCTTCGCTTTCCAAAACAAGAACTTTAATTCCACACCTGGGTCCCTGGGTAGAAAAGGTATATTAGGCAGTTGTTGCTCCCCACTGATGACTGAAGAGTTTTCTGTAGTCTTCTCATCGGAGAGCTTGATAGAGCGTACAGTCAGCAACAGAGACAATTTTACTGTCACTGATTAAATAAAATGACCTACATGTTCTTTACATACAAAATAGACAATTTAAGGCTGTAGTATAGAAAATAGCTGTCTCTGATATAAATTCAGTCTGTAGGTGTCAACAAGAAAAGTGAATGTGTATCTATATTAACATCCACAAAATCACACATATTCACACACAGTTAACCAGCAGATTTTGCCAGCACAGCAGCTCTCATAAATGGAAATTTACTGTAGGAGTATCCTGGAAGGATTCAGACAAGCATGCACATACGTGGCTTTAAAGGTTTTAAATATGACCTCCATCCCTAATCAAACAGCCATTTGAGATATAAAATAAAGATCTAAACAGAGGTTTGATACTTTTACAACCAAGATACAGTGCTACAGTTCACCTTTAAAGTTCACACTAAACATTTCAAAATTGAAATAAAATGCAATATAATGAAGCCAATGGCAAAATATATTATTGCAGCATCAGAGAACAGGAATCAGGTAAAAGTACTTATGCTATAGGCTTCATAGATAAGCCTGTTGTTATTGTTTTGCATGCTCACGTCTTATTACGACAACCTTTTTCATTTTGGATTCTCTTTTAAGGTGACCAAATAACATCTGTTCAGGGACAGATGAAAATGAGCCTTTTGGCACATTTGCAGCAATGTTAATTACTCTGCTCTCTGCTGTGGCCTGTTTACTGTAACAAGTAAGTAAATAAGGAAAGTATACTGAGGACAAAATATGTAATTAGTGTCAACAAATAAATTAATGATAGTTCAGCTTTTTTGAGAGTTGTACAGGTAGTTTTGCAAGTGAGATCCTGAGGTAAGGACCACAGAGTCTTCATTTCAACAGTTCTCTCTCCTCTGTCCAGCATTATTCTCTGTCCTGAGGAGAATAAGATTTACTCTTTATGATGACAGTCCAACAGTAATATGATGTGTTACTGCCATTAGGCCTCGCCTTTATCCCTGTGCCCTCTTTCTTTCCTTCCACTCCACCCAATACCTCATTCCTTGTCTGTTCATTCCTTGTCTGTTCTCCTTTCTGCTGCACAGCTTTCACTACAGTAAAGATTGTATGTTTGTGTGTGTGTGTGTGTGTGTGTGTGCACACGCGTGCGCGCTCTTGTCGTTGTGTCTCAGCCCGTCTCCAGATGTCAGGGGGCAGGAGGGCTGCAGATGGTCGTCATTCCCCTCTGACAGCGACAGGAAGAGAGAGATTGAGAGGGAAGCAGGGAGAGAGAGAGAGAGAGAAAAGAAGAGATAAATGGAGCATGCGAGGAACAGAAGGACAGGGTGAGAGAGAGAGAGAGAGAAAGATAAAGAGAGTGATAAAACACAGCAATATTGCCACTGTTGGGACAAGAGAAGTCTCTTTACTAACACTCCACTCTGCTTGAGGGGACGTTCTGTACAGGGAAACTGATGGAGTGAAAATACATCAGAAATTTGTTCACTTTTAACTCCTGCTTTAGAAAGTCAACACTGCTTTTCTCACAGGCAGAACCTACACTTCTGCTTTATTTTGTGTTAAGACTCCATTCAGAGTCACTTCACTGAAGTCACAGATTAAGTATTCAAATATTTCCACTTGTTTTGTACTTGTTTCAAGATGGTACCATTGCTCTACAGAATTGGTGAGTCTGGATGCAAACAGATTAGGATTTTTGTCTCACAGGGAGTATGTAGTATTTGGGTTTTCATTATAAAGATGGCAGGCCATCAAAAAGGGACTCTTAAGCTGGATTCAGAAACAGAAAATCTGAAAAACCCCTACATGACAGTTTAGGGAGAAATGTCCTTGAGCACACAGACGAAGACTGGCAAATAGAGAGAATCTCAATATAATGAACAGAAAGGTTCAATATGAGTATATGAGTAAATTACCGCACAGAACATTGTTTGATGTTAATGTTGGATGGAGAAAAGGAGGAGAAGGAGGAGGGACTGAGGAATGTTGGATTGGGCAAAGGGAAGAGAGAGAGGAATGGAAAGATGAAGAGAAGGTTAATGAGGAGTCTGACGCCCCGGGGAACCTTTCCTTGGCTCCAGACATACATACAAATGCGCACATAGACACACACGCTCACAGCTAAACACCATAGTAAAACCACAGTAAAAGCTGTTAACCTATAGCTTAGCTTATCAACAGGCCAACAACACAGGAAGGCTGCCTCATTAACACACTTAAATATACTCACAACACAGTAACAAGACAACAGGCACTTTTGTGAAATGAGAACAAGCCTACAGTACAAACAAAACATGACAAAGCACCTCTAAGACATAGAAAGCAATCGTGCACATATAAAAATAAACTCCCTAAGCCCACTGCCTGGATGAAACTTCATAAATAAAAAAGAGAAGAAGAAGCTGTTGGTTTGGCTTCTAGCTGTTATTTAGCACACTATGACCCAGTGGGGTGTCTGGTAGTGATGAAAAACATTTTATTTGAACAGTTTATTTTTACTGTAAATTACAAAAGGTTGATTTCTCAAATTACACAAAACGTACGGGTAGTTTTGCAAGTGAGATCCTGAGGTAAGGACCACAGAGTCTTCATTTCAACAGTTCTCTCTCCTCTGTCCAGCATTATTCTCTGTCCTGAGGAGAATAAGATTTGCTCTTTATGATGACAGTCCAACAGTAATATGATGTGTTACTGCCATTAGGCCTCGCCTTTATCCCTGTGCCCACTTTCTTTCCTTCCACTCCACCCAATACCTCATTCCTTGTCTGTTCTCCTTTCTGCTGCACAGCTTTCACCACAGTAAAGTGCAGTACTAACAACAGTTTATTTTTACTGTAAACTACAAAAGATTGATATTTTTAAAAAACACGACTCAAATTAAACAAAAATTCACTTGCTGAAAATTAAGACACATGAAGTGAAGAGATTCATCTTTTTCTGCTCAAAATAACTCAGCACATATAAGTTTCTGTGTTGCAGCATGTGTGGATGTGCTGTTGAGGTAGTGAATATCTTGTCTTCATTCATGCCTTTTCAGCGTTCGAGGTTGTCTGTCAGTTTGGGAGTCCGTGGGTTCACCACTTTGGTCCAGATTGAAATATCTCAACAAATATTGGCTGGATTGCCAAGACATTTTCTACAGGCATTCCTGGTCACCAGAGGATGAACCCTTGTGACTTTTCCGCTACCACCATGAGGCTGACATTGTGGTTTCAAGTGTATTGTCCCTCTTGTCCCCCATTGTGAGCGTACTGATGTTAGCACTTAGCTCCAAGCACCACTGTGTGTATAAGTACTGTCTAACCGAGGGAGCCAATAGCATGACTGTAGACTGTAGATAGACCAGCATGCTTCATCAGAAGTATTTCAGATGGTCAAGCACCCTTCTGACGTTGGATTATAGTGGATGTGTCTGACAATTTCTGTAACTTTACAGAATGGACAATTCAATACTAGCGGTGGTATGTGGAGGTGAGAAAGTAAGCAGTGTTTGAACTTCTCTTTTTTAACTATTTCTTTCACTTTTCTGTGCGTACAGATGAGTGTAACACCATGTTGAATACCTGTCTAAAGATGTGCACCATTATCCCCGTATTTAAAAGATTATCACGCCCCGTCTCTGCCTTTTACAAACTTTCATATGTAACATGTTGTGCCTTGAACTCTCTGTAATTATTGCATTTCTATACGGGTGGCAAACTTTTGGAGAAAGATTTGGGGGAAAATTGTGTGGATATTTTGGTCTTACCCAGAATCCTGCCCCACAGCCTCTCCTAAGTGACTACATTTTTCTACCTGACAGTGTTTTTGTCAGACATCTAACAGCAGTAATATAACAAAGAGCATATCTGAAGAAGTCAAGAGGGAGAATCATTGCTTTGTAGTTCAACCTTGCAAAATATATTTTTCATTGGCTCTGTTTAAACATCCTGCCTGCTGTCCCAGGACCTTTGATCATCAGTGATTGTCTCTACCTTGTTGTCCTCAGTTCTTTCCTGCAAGCTAAATAATAAAGAATTGACTCCGCAAGCTGCATTCGAAGGCAGAGTGTGAAGTGAGTGTGTGTCAAATGTCAGTGGGCACAGTGGGCTTGTGTATGTGTGTGTTTTGGTGGAGGGCATGCTCTGTAATCTTTGACCAGCTGGAGTGAAGAGAGGAGTGTTTCAACACTGTGGTGTGAAATTATCACGTCTCAAACACACATACACACACAAATACACATTCAATCATTCATGTTGCACAGTGTACGTATGGCTTACCGACCAAAATGAGAAGCAAACAGACTCACAAAGTAAATATAGAGATTGATGAGGTGCAGAAATGGTAATACAAACTATTTAAGGCCAAACACCCAACTCAGCGGTTCTCAATATTTTTGGTACAGAGGCACATTTTGGCAAAACAATGGAAATTCCACTGCTGAAGGCACAAATAAATGTTTCCTTGAACGGGAACCAGCAAATTCAGTGTACTTGGCCTAAATCCTCTGAAACTGGGAGAAAAACACTGAAAATGTTGCCATTAAATCGTGTTCGAGTGAGTGCAAAATTTTTGTTGGATATTTATTGTAGCAAAAATCCCAAGGGACAGCTGAACATGCAGAACTGGCAAGTCAACAATGAATCGTTGATGTGGAGAAAATGCTTAAATTAAATGTTGAGTTCAGTTAAACATTAGTAAAATCCTTTGGGCTGTTGATAATAACCACATAGGCAGAGTGCTTCAGACAACAATCAGACAACCAACTAGAGAGAGAAAAAGAAGAGTGAGAGATGGCAGGGCCATTAAAACATAGAAATCCATAATCAGAGCTCAGATGAGAGTCTTCAAACCATTTTTGAAGGGCTCCTCTTGCTCTGTGATATTCTGGAAAGGGTGATATGCTGTTTGAAATCATCAAATGTGACAGCGGATTTCGCAGCCAGAGCCCAAAGCGGTCCTGAGATCGTCTGATGCTGGCAAGCCATTGAGAGGGAAGTGGATTTGGACGACACAACGTGCAAGAGAATGACCAGGAATTGGAAGAAGGACATGAAAAGAGGTTTAGTGAGGAAAAAGAGCATGATAGAGAGTTGAAAGGATGAGGAGGAACAGATGAAAAGTAAGGTCGACGTAATTCTTCAGAAGGATTAGTGCTATCTTCTGCAGAGTTTTGGACATTTACATATGGTTCAGCACACACACACACACACTTAAATGTATACAGACCTATGAGCATGCGTGCACACATGCAGGATTATCTTTATCCATTAATAATCACATCACATCTGATGCTCTGTTCACGATTTCTGGCTGCATACATCCTGGTATGTGCTTCTGTGTGTGTGTGTGTGTGTGTGTGTGTGTGTGTGTGCGCATGGCATTGCACATATGTCTGCTCTCAGATAAACCAGCCTAATCTTAAAGGAATGGAAAATCTTCTTTCTTTCATCCTTCCACCCCTCTTTCTTTTTCACAACATTAAAGGACAATGTAATGCTCCTCAAGTCTAGTAAGAGGAGGAAACGTAGAAAAAAATGAGGAGATAAAAGGGTAACGGAGATGAAGAGATTACGAATGAAGGGAGAGGAGATTTAGCAAGGAAAAAAATGTCACTTCCAGGTTATATTTTGTCTGTCTTTCTTTTGTCTTTCTTTTAATGTCTTTTTTTTTCATCTTTGTCCAGATGTATCATGTTGGACAATGCTCACAATGCAGCTATTCAAACTGAAAGAAAAGAAAACAAATGGTTTGCGCTGCATGTTACTTTACTATATACACTATACAACATACACTTTATCACAAGCAAACTGGAAGGAAAACAAATTGTTACGAGCAGATCAGTAGAAAAATAGAAAATGATAGAATGAAGCATGGCGCTAGTTCAGGCAGAGCACTGGAGTCGTCCTTGCATTAGCTGATTAGCATCAGCTGTTTCATTCATGCCTCATAATCTCTGTCTAATTCACAGCAGCTGTGGCTAGTAACATCCAATCATCTGCATGAAGATACAAAGTGCAGACATTACAGCCTGCCCCTTAACATAATCAATATCACTGCGCTGATGTGGCCAAAGCCATTTCCTGCTCCACAGATCCCTCCGCCACTGAAACCCTCTCTTTTTTGGTATCATTGGTATTATTGATTTGACTCATTTTGGTTTTGGTGATCTTACTCTATAACCATTTGCTAGAATGAATTTCTTGATGTAAGTGACTCTCATAATGAACTATACTACATGATAAGATGAGGTCTTGTTTAACGGTTGAATGTAAGGATCTAAGGGTGAGAACCACAGAGGAAAAGAGGCTTTGAAAATATCAAAAAGATTGGTCAGATTCTGAGAGATCTGAATACAGTCTCATGAGTTGTTCCGGTGGTTTTCTCTAAAGCTGTGCCAGGTTCTGATATTTTCATTTCTATTACAGTGTCAGTTTCCCCATTGTCTAAAAGTATGTTGACCTCCTTGTGTTTGAGTTTTATTTTGGCAAAGAACTTGGTTTGAATATCTTCATACAAACTGACATGTAGTGGGAAGTGTTGCTCTGCCTCCTGCTCTTGGCAGAACTAACAGAGCTGTCTGTTTCCTTTGGGTTGCCAGGTTTTTCTGTGTCGACCAATCTTAATGCCCACACTGTTAATGTCTTTCTGAGTTTCTGGTTGCCTATTGTGTCCAGAAAATCTACCACTTGGTCATTTTTAAATAGCACTGAAACTGTCCTTTTGTAGTAGATGTCCAGTTTGTGCTTTTCTTTTTCTTTGGCTGTAATTTGGTTGCCCTTGGTTGTGTAGAGGCTGTGGATACTACTCTCTCTCCAGCTCTCTCTCTCTTTCCCTATAGAAAGTTGCGATAACATGTGTATCCAGTTACTGCATAGTTTTTACTATGGCAGAGAAACAGCCAAACGCTAAATGAAAGGCAGAGTAAACCCAGAAACCTCCATAAAATACACACAAGCGCTCACATGTCCACAAGCACGTGAATACAAATACACATAGACGTGCACTGTATAGATGATGAGAGTGTGCACATGTAAGACACAGACACACAGTGTATTAAGCACCCACTGAACATATACAGAGGCCTTCACAAGCCAGACGCCAGGGCTGCTGATGCATTGGCAGTGCAAAGGAAACACCACAAACAGGAAATTCTCCAGGATTTCCCACAGATCTCCTCTCTCTTTATGTGGTGGATAGCTGGTAGCTCAGTCTTGGCCGCAAACATGTAAATAGACAGAGAGGGGTTGTTTTGTCGGAGGAGTACAGGATCTGGATCAGACTTTTGCTGATGATTATTTTTCGGTGCAGGAAACAGAATGTAAGAAATCGCTTGCTGAATCACAACACTGTCCTTGACCTGTGGTCTCACCAGACTATGTACCAAAAGTGTGATTATTGTAACAATCTCATTAAATATTTACATTTACATGCAATAAAAATAATCTATTGACAAGTATACTGACAACATGGTACAGTTTGAGTGCTCAATATACAACTATACTAAGACTAAATCTACAACTCGAAAACCTTGAAAACCTGTCAGTTTCAGAATTACTTTAATAATCCCCAGGGGGAAATTGCTTTTTGTTACACACAGCTCCAAAAGAATAAGAATAAACTAATAATAATGATAATAATAATAATAATAATAATGATACAAATAATACCACTACTACTAATAATAACATATAACAACATGTACACTCAGAGTGAGCTGTATTATATAATAATAAAAATAATAATGATACAAATAATACCACTACTACCAACAATAACATATAACAACATGTACACTCTGAGTGAGGAGCTGTAGTATATAATAATAATAATAATAATAATAATAACAATAATAATAATCAGGTGAGTCCAGAGTCCAGGGTCCTCTCCTCTCTGGTGAAACAGTTCACGTACTGGGTGAAGTTGGGCAGTGCCTTTGCCATGGTGACATGGTTGAAGACAGAGATGGCAGTGAGTGCACTCAGGTGTAGAGTCTGTACCCGGGCTATGGCGGAGTGGATGACGTCACACCGAAGTTGGATTGGCAGAGGGAGGAATGTAAACAGTCACCATGACAACATGTGAAAACTCCCGTGGCAGGCAACGTGGACAAAGACCAACAGCAAACAGTTCAATGTCCGGGCTGCAGATGTGCTCCTTGATAGTAATATGAGCAGGACTGTACCACCTGTTGTTCACCAGAAAGGCAAGCCCCACTACTTTTAGTACTTTCTACTACTATTACTATTACTACTATTCTATCCTCCTCTCTCTCATCTGTCTCATCTCTTTTTTAGTCAGGTCAGGTTTTTCAGCTTGTTGGGACATCCTCTGTATGTAGACCCTCTCACTGGGGTTACTTGTTTTGTGGCGTTCTCTGCTTTGGTCCTCCTATGTTCCATTTCAGTAGCCCATTTCTCATCAGGTTGTCCCAGTTCCCCAACATCTGACAAGGTCTTTGTTGGCACGGGCATCATCGACAAATTTGACCAAATTCACTAAATTTGACCAAAAGACTAAAACTAAAAACATTTCTTGTATATTTTTTATTTCATTTTAGTTAGCTTTGTAGGTACACAATATTGTTGGTTAATTTTCATTTTTTGTAAAGTCTAGTTTTTAATATTTATTCCAGTTCACCAAAATGTTTTCTCACACCAAGTTTTAGTTATTAGTTTAGTTTTGGTTAACTCAAATAACCATTTGAGCCTGAACAAATAAATCCATCCATCCATTATCTATATCGCTTCTCCATCAGGGTCGCGGGGGGAGCTGGAGCCAATCCCAGTTGACTTCAGGCGACTGGTCGCCAGCCAATCACAGGGCCATGAGCAAATAAATGCTCAAGCTAAAATGTTTGAACCAATAATCTGCAAAAAAGCAATCCATTGCCTGCACAGCTCAACAAATGACCAAATGTAGAAAAACAAGTCAGAGAGAGCGTAAACAAAGCTGAAAAGCCTCCTGAGGATGTGACTGGGGACTGTTCACGCCTATTCATATTGAAAGAGCAAAAGCCAGTGAGGAAACTGCAACATTCATTCAATCACTCAGCAAGTCAGGGACAGACTTTAGCATTTGTAGGGCTGGCCCAGCTTTGCTGCGCTCCAGCCAAAAATAGATATATTCATTGCTTATTGTAAGTGTGTGCACACTCACAATGGGTGGCCTGTAGATTTTAGACTTTTAGCCTTAGCTGTGTGTTTGTGCCAAACCCAAGATGCGACCCATAGAGATTAATTAAACCAAATACATCTGTGTAATCTTCACCAGATTTTGCTCTTGGTTTTATGAGCTCATCAAAGCTCCACGTCCACTGACTCACACTCTCCTGTCCCTCTGATAAAGAGCACACTTCCCTCCAATCTGTTCTCAAAGAATGACCTTTGAAAGAGCAGCGGAAAACTCCCCGTGGCGAGAGCATGTTTAGATCTCACTAATGCCTCTGATAGAACGTCCACTCTGACAAACAAGCAGCAGATTCACAACAAGACCACCAAAATCCCTGTGATTACTTTTAGGCCAGATCTAGTGCAAAACATTGCTAAAATGTGCTGTTTAGTTTCTATACAGTAACATTCATGAATTCTTGCATTTCTTGAATGTCACTTTTGCTCTCAGCCACCAAACAGTTGGTTTCACAATCATTAGAAACCTCAAAGGAGCAATGAGCACCAACAGTAAATGTGATTGATGTGGCTTTTCCGAGACTAAACAGAGAATAGAAGAGTATTGGGAAAAGGAAAGTATGTACGTATGGTAAATATAAATAAACATAAACAGCTTCTTGCTGATTAGATAATCATAAGAGTGAATTTAAGCTGCTTTCCGCCTGTTGAAAGAAAACCTGGGGATCATCAATCCTACTGATACACACACACACACTTACACCGAGGTCCCAGGATGGTAAAATCATTGAAAAATGTAAGGGCTTCTCTCTGTCTAAATCCATGTTACTATGACAACCGCCAAAGAGAGGATGTGTAAAACACTCGGCTTCTGTCGTGCTTATGTAACTAACAGCAGTCGCTCAACCTGTCCTGAGTCTGACCAGCTTTCATTTGCCCCCATGAGAGGATCAGCTGATAAAATCAGCACTTCTGTTTCGTCTGGATCAGTAAGGGGTAAAGACATGACACAGATCTGATAATCTTCTGGCTTTTTGAATTGGAAGAAACCACTTTGTGTCTGTTTAGACGGCCAAAGACAGATCAGATCTGTGCTGCTGCAGTCCTAAAACAGACATGAGGCCTGCTTCTGTGGCTGTGAGGGGAAGAAAGAGTCAGAGTGAGATGATTAATGAAACGGGGCAAAACAAAAAACAAAGGGGAGCAGAAAGTATGCCGCAATGACCAAAAGCACCATAATCCAAAAGCTGTTAAAATAAAGTGTTTTATTGAGTTATGATCATTTAGACGTGATGTGATAAGACTTCATTCATCATACGTGTGATGTGAAAATAGATGTCTCCGCTGTCTTCATTACTGCATCAGTACGTGCAAGAATACTGCATGTGTTAGTATGTAAAATCACACCTCACTTGCGTATCCAGCTCTTGTTTCGCATGAATGAGCCCAGTGTTCTGCTGTTTGTCCATAGCTGCTGGTAGCAATAACACTGATCACTGATCCCCAGGTACCAATAGACCGTACCCTGGCCTGGTAACACACACACATACCCACAAACACACATTATGTAAGCTCGTACACAGACACACACATAACCAATGCTGAAGCACACACAAAACAACGAAAACACAACATTGTTATTAAGAAACACACATCCACACACAACCTTGACCAACTCACACCTCATCTCTCACCAACACACACACACTCACACACACACAAATGCACAGCTGCTCAAGCATTACTATAAAGATCCCCTCTGGCCTGTGTGTGACCACCTACAGAATAATAATTACTGACACACGGAAACACTTTCAGATAGAAAGAGCCAGGTAGTATACAGAGAGAGAGAGAGAGAGAGAGAGAAACACACACAAACATGTATACAGACAAGGCAAACACATACAAATATACATATGTAAACATTTTTGTATACAAAGAGATTCATCACACACTAATCTCACAAAATATGCATATACCAGCTCAAACGGAACTGTACTGCCTCATCCACTCTGTTTCTTTTGTGTTTGGTTTGGTTTGGTTGTGTTTTTTTGTCTGCAAATAACAAGCAACCTGATCTTTTCAATAACAAACAATGAAAAATAATTAATCATGGTTGATTTGCACCAACTCGCAGCCGTTTATGTTTGCTATTAATTAAATGGTTGACTGGGCACTTATTCTAAATTTCCTATTTTCCTTTTGGATATTTTTTTACGTAAAAAAATAAATTGAGAAAAATTAGATACAATTTCATTGTTTGCCTCTCACAGTGAAGAGTAGTGGGCACACCCTGTGCCATGTGTTGGTGAATAAAATCTCAGCACAGATTTCTGTGTATGTTGGACTCCACATTGTTCTGGAGTGACGCTTAAGCTGCAGGGAGAGACAGAGCCAAGTATCCAGTTCACTATTAACACTCAGGCCTGCTCCAACACACATACGTCCACGGGTGCGTCCACAAACTGATGTCTAATCCAAATTTAATTAACATTTCTCTTCTAGCTCTCCCTCTGTGTTAATTTTTTAATTTGTGAAAGAGGTCAAAGGTTACATGCAGTTTAAGCCATGTGGAAATAATTAAAGAAAAAACATTTCCTGAGGGACAACCCTCTAAAGCCAAAAGCTGATCCAATGCACATTTCCTCTTCACACTGGATTCAGGGCCAGAGCAAACTGGCCAATTTATTTTTAATTATCACTGAGGCTCTCAGTGATAACAAAATATGGGTGATGCCGTTGTGATGGTGAGGCTCACTTTAACAGAGATGACCTGTGGTGCATGTCAACATGCACAGCCACACATTCACACACATGTGCATGGCAGTTTACTGTTTGACAGTAGGTCAGGAAGCCAGTGAGGACTCGGACAGACAGACAGACAGACAGACAGACAGATAGGAAGAGTTCATGTCCACAGTCAGCCTTTCCTTTGGCATCACTTTTCACCCCCAGCTCTTGAACTTTGACCTGAAGCAGCCTCATACAGGCATAGAGGAAGTCCATCACACCTCAAGAGGTGACAAGGTCAAATTTAGTTCGTATTTCACATGCAGACTGGACAGCAAGTAAAAGCCTAAGGAGAAATTGTGAGTCACTTTTGAATATGTATAAGCTTAATAAAACGAAATCCATGTTAGAGTACTGGCAGAAATGTTTTTTGTAAAACATCATGATGTCACGGTAAAGGTGACCTTTGACTATTTGGATCTAAAATATTGACCACCAAAATGTAATCAGTTTGAGTTCAAGTGGACATTTGTGCCGAATATGAAGAAATTACCTTAATGCACTTCTTAGATATCGCACTCACAAGAATGGGATGGATGAACAACCCAAAAACATAACCTTCAGGCTCAGAGGCATAAAATGAGGCATAACTACAGTAAAATGCAGTAAGGTTTTTTAAACCTGCAAGTTCTTTAAAGTTCATTCTTTCATCTCTATTTAGTGTAATGAATAGTGATTTGATCATTTCTGAAAACCACATTTAAGGGTCCCTTCAAAGTTACTTTTTTTTTTTTTGTTTTCATTATTTTTAATAATTGATAAATCCAACTGAAAATGATCCATCACCAAAATCACCAAATCTCCAATTAGTGTAGTCTATTAGATAATTAGATAACACTGTAATAGATCACACTGCCAATAGTCATCATCCAACAGCAAACACGCTACTGATAACACTTACTCATCTACGTCACACATCCCTCACTACTCACTACTTGCACACTACTGTTGTGTAAGGTCTAATTCCAAAATTGCACTTTCAACAATGGTTATTCCTTCTGAGTTACAGGTTTTCTCTGAAGGACCAGATGGTGGAGGAATCCATCTGGAGAAAAGTTGATGAACAAAAACCGGGCCAAGGTTGCAGTCACAGTGATTCCATAAATCATGAGTCAAAGAGTTGCCATAAGAATGGATATTAAAAATTGGGTCTGTTGTGCCACAGAAAGTCAAACGTGAGGATATTTTATATTTTATACAAGAGATTCTTGGGTCTGATGTAAATAGAGACATCTAATTGTAATTACTTTAAACTGAGGTCAATAACGCTTACAGGCATAATTCTATAATGACTAATATTACTTACCAAGTAATTAATCCCTTTTATAATATATTCCTGTAGTTTTGAGGAGAGTTTATGGATGAGGAGGAGAAGCCTGTCTGCAGGAATGCGCACTATGACACAGAGTTTTACCATTCTGTCTATAGTAATGTGTGTGTGTGTGTGTGTGTGTGTGTGTGTGTGTGTGTGTGTGTGTGCGTGAGCAATTTTTGTCTCTTCGAGCTAAAATATTGCAGTTACATTGTTCCTGACAGAGCAGATTGCAATTTGAGTTTAAATTCTGCAGTGCCGAAGATGAAACTCAGATGAAAGATGGTTATTCTAAGCAGGCCATTGATTCCCGTAAGAGACAAACCTTCCCTGCAGAGAGTGTTGTTTGTCTAAGTGTTTCTCCAGCCAGCAGATATCAAACCACCCATGAGTCTGAATGCAGAGCTACACAGAAAAAGAGACTGTCTGAGAAGTAAAATACCAGAGTTACATGATGCTCTTTGGCCGAAGGAAGAACTACATTCCCAGACTCATGGCTATTGCACTGCTGCAATGAATCCATGCACGGATACACACCAAATAAAGCCATTATGTAAAACCTCTTTTTTACTGACTTACATAGAAAGCACCAGCAGTAATGTTATACTGAGACATCCTTAGAAATATGCCAACAAGCATTCGCGCAAACACCAACACATGCACACACACGTACTGTTGCACAGAGCCACATGCATGCATAGACAGTCAAGCTGCACACCCAGCAGCATAGTTGGGGATTTATTGGGAACAGAGGTAGTAGCTTGTACTTTCAGAGGCACTTTGAGAGTCACTAATGTCAGAGCTAAAACTAAAACATAGCCTCCGGTAAAACACACCCCCAGACTGCGCACACACAAACATCTAGACTAACACTGTTACATACACTCATGTTAACACACAGCTGTTTGACGACGATGGCCTTGTCTATGCTGGCCTTGACACACCTGCGCTGTATCTCAGAAAGGACTTTAAGTGGGAATCCATCAGGTTTGGCAGCATAGGTCGATGTGTGTGTGTGTGTGTGTTTGTGTATGTGTGTGTTGTGTGTGTGTGTGTGTGTGTGTGTGTGTGTGAGGGAGAGAGAGAGAGACAGAGGGAGCGAAAAGAGAGATGAAGCCAGATTAACAGAGCAGGGAAGTGTTTTCAAGTGAATCTGAGTTTGTGAATTTGCAAAGCGATTGGCCATGGGGAAATGACCTCTGCTGTGCAATGGTGAAAGAAACTGCTTCTTCTGAAAGAAACAGATACGTGGGCTTGTTGTTGGGAAGATGACAACAAGATATTGAACAAGAGTTCAGATATTGAACTCCAACAGACTGTTTATACAATACAGATCAGACTTCTCCACAAATTCTACAAAAGGAGTTATTGGGGGACAGACAGAAAGGCAGGAAGGCAGAGGAACAGACCGACATTCCTGCAAAGCAAACCTGGGCAAGGACAGACATACATTCAAAGCTGAAAATATTGGTTCTGTGAAGCTGTCTGGTTCAAGAGAAAAGAGGGGTAAAGTAAAAGGAGGGAGAAAGGAGGCAATAAAGCGAGCCAGACAGTAAGAATGGAGAAGAATGAACCAAAAAGTCACAAGGAGCAAGGAAGGCAGCAAGATGGGAGATGAGAAAAATTGCCATTCTCCTAGTGTGCTGTGGCAGAGGAAGAGGCAGGGGGGGTGAGCATAGCTTAACATCAAAGACGAAGGGGAATATAGGTTTGACCTCTGCAGCAGAGGAGAACAGGGTTTGACCCCTGACATCTGTAAAGATACAGTTACTCTGAAACACCTTTAATAAGCACACACACACACACACACAAAGGGTGGAACAAACACTGAGAAAGTCGTTATCTGCCATTATCAGTTTTTGGCCTCTTTTCTTTCTGTTGTGCACGGCCTGCTTTGTATCTATATCTCTCCCCCGTCTCATCCAAACACAAACATCCACACCACAAATACAGTAAATAACTTAAAACCAGGTCACCTTTTTCACCCTAAAACACACATATAAAACGCCACAGATAAGCGTACACGGGTGTGCTATGAATAACCTTTAGATATTGCACAGATTTAGAATTACTCTGCTACACAATTACACACCTGTCTCGTTTTTCAAAACCACAAAGTGGGGCTACACTAGAGAGAAGTAACACCGTCTCTCTAATTGAGAAACTGCGGTCTCACTCTGTTTGTTCAGATTATTAGTATTCTGGTGCTGGGTATGTGCAGTGGTAGGAAGTCATATCAGCATAACCATCAAAACTGAGGAGCAGAATGCAAAATTGCCTCTAACAGCATCAACAGAGCTGCACTCACCAGCAGTGGCTGAAGCTGTTCGGAAAAAAAACATTTTTCTCATTTCCTGTAGCCACTAAGAGGAAGATATTAAAGTCTGGGAAGTGAACATTTTACTGACATGGGGTTTTACAATTTCTGGATAATGAAGTTCACCAGATTCAAACCTTTGCTGCTTTTTGAGGCTGCCAAAATGCAAAATTGCATCAGGAATCACTGGTTGTATCTAATTAGTCTAAAGAAATTATGTCCTTTTTTTTCATTTTCTAACCACTCTGACTTTAATTGAAAACAGATGAGATGAAACGTTAAGATAAAGGTATGAGAAACTGACCCCACTTGATTTTGGTTTTTGGGTTTTTTGTAGTTGTAGCTGAGAGCTATTTGGTCAGTTTTCCTGAGAAACCTTTGCACCATCGCAAAGTCAAATGGGAGTCCTGCTAAGTTATTATCAGCTTATTGGAGAACACGTCCAGAGCGCAGAGAGAATTTGCATACACACTCTAATACACACACATCCAGGTAATTATCTATCCCTCACAGCTGTGAACCTACTAACTTGAGTTACATCACAGCTCAGAGAGACACCTGGGTGTGCTTTATGTAACACACACATACACACACACACACACACTGAAACACAGAAACGCATACAGCAAGTTGCAACTCACAAAACCCTGTGCACACAGTTAAATGCACATTCCATACACAACAATGTAGATGCTTGTGTGCAGGTCTGGAGCAGGACAGATAAAATTAGGAATACATGAGTCTCTGCGGACTGTGGCCGTGCATCTGTTGAGTGAATCAGCACACAGACAGTACAGTACCTGGCTAGCTGGTTAAGTGATTCTGTTTGTCTCATCTGTCTCTACATGGCCAGACTGGATAAGCAGAGCCATTTGTCTAAAACAGTCCTGTCACTGAAACCACTGAAGCCAGGGCAGCTCCACATCCTGGATGGATACTGAGCGAGTGCTGTTAGGTGACAAAAACAGCTCCAGTTAGTGAGAGATAAGTAACAGCAAAAGCAACAATAACAACATTTGGTTATTAGTAAAAGCAGGTTTGCCAGAACATATCTGAGGGCAGGTATTTGTCCCAGTTGCTCCATATGAAAGAAGATTAGACTAAGCTGAGCAGCACAGCTTCAATCAAGGATGCAGAATTTGAACAAACCGAAAAAAATAATCCAAAGCGATGCATCGAGCCAGTTTAGGCTTTTCCACTTTTGAAACATCTTATTTGTCTGAGCCAGAGCCTGGTGGCATTGTACAGTCAGACAGGAATTAGCTCAAGTTGACAAGCGTTTCTTTGTAAAGTACACATCAAGGTATGAGCACAAGGCTGCAGGTGCATCCCTTTACCACAAATCTTTTCTCAACAGATTATACAAAGAATGAGTCAAGATTTAACTATTGAAAATCTAAGCAAACAAAAAATATCATGTTGTGAAGACATTGGCCTGGTATAGCCCTAACCCAAACACCACCAGAGGACACGGAGGAGCGGACATGATAAAGCTTTTAAGGAAGAAAATACAGGAATCTTGAACAGAGCTGGTCCCACATCCCCATCCCTCACGGCTGAGGCAGCAGAATGTCGCAGGGTAAAATAGCATGAGCAATAACGTGGACAATAACAATGAGATGTTCGCTGCATTAATTCACTACACCCAGTAATTTAGCTCATTTTAATGGAGCAAACATGCTGAAAAATTGATAAATGAGGCACAGTGGGAATACAGAGCTGCGCTGCATTCTCAAACAAACACAAGCAGCCAGACAAACTTTGAGCACAGTGGGCTTCAGTGTGATACAGGAGGTCACATTGCAATACCAATTAGGCTGCTTTCTAGGCTATTTTGGGACGACATCAGAGCTTTAAGTAGCAGCATGAGAGCTTGTGAGGAATTTAACTGACTGAATGTGAATAGAAATTACTTCTCCAAAGGAACAACCAGAGACTGCAGGGTGTGAGATGATCGGATTTTATCTGCACAGAATCACAGATAGTTCACACCCTGGTAATGGGGCTACTGAGAGTGTGGGTGGGTGGGTGGGAGGGTGTTTGCGTTTGTGTGTGTGTGTGTGTGTGTGTGTGTTAGCGTGTGTTTTGTAGGAGAGTTTTTGCAGTGGAGAAAGTCAATGATGAAAAGCCAAACTTCCTTCCTGTCTGAGCGATATCACAGGCCAACAACAACACACACACACACAAACACACACACATGCACGCACACTCTCTGTTTTCATCTGTCTATCATACTCTCTCTCTCTCTCTACTTGAGGACAGTGCACACAGATCAGACATGTGAACGGTACACACAAACACACACACAATCCTGTCTAGCAGCAGGACAGCCTGGGAGTGGTGCACACACTCCCCTCCATCTCTCCTTAAAAACAGAAAGAATAAAGAGGATCAGTAGAAGCGTTTAATATTTGTTCACAACATGGAAAACATTTTGTAGCAACACTAATGGTGGAGCCATCAACCGTGTGCACAGTGTATGTTAAAAATGAAAATGTGTATGCATATATTTGATTCTCATTATTCTAATAATTGTTTATGTTTTAGTATGGGTGAACATGCTGCATTGTAATGAAACAGCTCACATAGATTACAAAAATATTATTTTCCCCATCCTCTACAGACCAGTGCCCCGTGATACCAAATATTCTGTTATTTTTACCAATTATTATGCTCTAAAATAAACAATATGCTTTTTAAAAAGTGAAACTTTTCCCTAAAATCTTTCCTCAAAACATTTTTTCCTGCTCTTAATTTTCAGGAACAATGCTGACCTCAGCTGGACCAACTGTGTTACTGCCGTTGTTTACGCTCCTTTATGAAAAGCAGCGAGCATCAAAATGAATGAATTATGCAGGAATTACCCCACGGAGAGAAGTCTGACAGAGCACAGAATCAGAGTTACAGAGACAGGCAGACAGATGAAAGGGGGGGTAGACAGGCGAGACAGCAGACAGTGAGATGGATATACGTAGCACGATAAACAGGTAGGTAGGAGTGATCCATTATGGCAACGGAGGTGAGGGAGAGACAGATGGTCAACACAGATAATAAGCAAGTGAGTCAGACAAGCAATAAACAGACTAAAGCATCCCACGCTTAATTAATTAGAGGGCGAAAACACTGCGGGGCTCTAGGCTGCTTGAAAGACAGTTCGGCGTGTAACATCCCCAAAACAAGACACCCACACTCAAAATCCCAGACACGTGCAAAAAACAGGCATGTACACCCACCACAAAGGAACCTTGTATCACTTCTTTTCACAGCTTCTTAGATGAGGAGAGGGTGAGGAAAAGAGGGATGAAAAGAGGAAGAGGGGAAGTTAATGAGTTGGGCAAAAAGAGGAGGAGGAGACAGCAGTGGGAGGAGGAGGGGGGATCGGGGAGAAAAATAGAGAGGAGAGGAGAGGAGAGGAGAGGAGAGGAGAGGAGAGGAGAGGAGAGGAGAGGAGAGGAGAGGAGAAGAGAGGAGAGGAGAGGAGAGGAGAAATGGAGGCACGAAGCAGAGATGGATTGAAGACGGGACGAGTGGAGTGGAGATGAGGCCAGATGAGGTAGAGATAGATGTCAGGAGAGGAGGAGAGAAATGGAGTGTGCATTCTTCTAGGATGCAGAGATAGAGAGGGGATGAGGAGGGCAGATTAGATGGAGGAAGGAGAGCCAAAAAAGAGTAGTAAAGCGCAGTGGAGAGGAGAGCGGACTGGAACGAGAGGAGGCAGATGCGAAAAGAGGAGAAGAGAGACTGGAGACACTGTGACCTCACATGCTCGGCTGCAATGACGCTTTGAAGATCATCTCAAGGTTGTTAGATAAGAGGGAGCCCATCCAGACAGAGGAGTGGGGGGAAGCTGGTGGTGACAAAGGAATTGGGAGAAAAGACTGTGGTAGTGTGAAGATCAACAGGGAACGTGATAAATGCTGTAAATATATATATATATATATATACGGCAAGCAAAAAAAAAAACAGGAGAGGAGGATGAGGGGGAGGCGAAAGAAGTGTGAAGAGATGAAGGGAGAAGAGGGGAATATAATAGTGAGAGAGAAAGAGAGTGATGAAGGCCACAGAGAAAATGATTCAGTGACTCAAGTTGCTATGAGGCATGCAGTAGTGCGTGTGTGTGTGTGTGTGTGTGTGTGTGTGTTTGAGGCAGGCATGCATTAACATGTGCACAGTGTGTGTGTGTATCAGTATCGGCAGATACGCTAAAATGCGACAGTGTACATTCAAGGATGCCTTTGCGTGTGTGTGTGTGTGTGTGTGTGTGTGTGTGTGTGTGTGTTGGCAAGAGTGATTAAGTACAATGAGCGTGCCAGAGAGTAAACAACCAGGCAGGCTGTGTTGCATTTCTTAATGAGCTGCCCTTATCTGTTCCTCTCCTCTCCTCTCCTCTCCTCTCCTCTCCTCTCCTCTCCTCCTTCCATACATCCTTCACTTACTCTCATCTAAATTATCTCGCTCACTCCCCCTCTCCATGTCCCATTATCATTCATCGGGCATCCTCCCCTTTCAATATTTCCTTGCTCAACTACTTTTTTTTTTTAGCTTTATCTTCCTCCCAGCCTACCTACTCACTCCCACGATTCCCCTAGAAAGATAAAAGCAGGAGGAGTCGACATTGTCGCAATTTTTCAGACGGTGGGATGCATCATAAGCAAGTATTGGATCAAATCCTGTTATGTCGGTCTGTTCGCCCACCTCTTTGGATGGAGTGCCATGAAATTTTGTGCAGACATTCATGGTCCCAACAGGATGAATGTTAGCAAGACAGTGAACACAGAAAGCATTATACCTGTTAAACATAGCATGTTAGCATTGTGTGCAACATGTTGAAGTTAGCGTTTAATTCAGAGCATCACCGTGCCTAAATACGGCCTCACAGAGCTGCTAACATGGCTGAAGACTCTAGGTCTTGTTTTAACAATATCCATGTTCACTTTTTGTTAAACAAAGTGGGTAAAAACATCCAATTCAGTGTCATGACTTCCGGCTCTGTTTCTCTTTTGAACTAATTTCACCTCCAATAAGTGACATGTAGGCTACAAGACAGCCACGCTGTCACAGTTGTCTTTGCCACAAAAAGATGAGCACTGACTGTGTTTACAGCTTATCATACATAGGACAGTGAACTCTCTCTCTCCACTGAAGATTCAGCGTTTAGATAAAAAAAAAAAAAGCAATAAAACACAATGTTCTATGTCCCTGACAGGTAGTAACACTCATACAGAATCAACCACAGCCGAATATCACCTTGAAATGGTCCCCAGATGCTTCCCATTCAGTTTTAAAATATGATTCGGGTATCTGTGAAAATGTTCCAATCCCCACCATCTGGACACATCTCGGTACACACAATATTTCTGCGTCGCATTTAACAGATAGGCTTCTCCTCCACTATTGGTAAAGAGCAGAAATATTCTGCTGAAATAACCTCAATCAAGTTGCCTTAAAGTTGGAAATGTGTGTCTGTGTCCAACAGTCCTGACATTTGATTCAGTAAGAAGCAGTCCACTGTGATTTTTCTGTTCTGAGCCCCACTGGCTTCTCAAGCTTCTTCCTTCACGTTGACAGCAAACAAAAAAAAAAAACACCTGGACATGACTTGAACTCATGCTTTGTAATGTGTTGCCTGCCATAAATCAAATTAACTGCAGTTAGATCTAGTTAATGGGATTAGAGCGGGGACACAGTGTAGGAGACATCAATCTACTCTGGAAGTCAGCCACGAATTTGGTTCTTTCACATCTCACAGGGTCTCCTCGGCCAGCTGGCAGAGCCTGCTGGTCCGTGATGATTTACAGTAATACTTTCTTATTTTGCTGCAGTAGTGACTTCAGTAATTGTACAACATATGCACTGTAGAGAAAAGCCAAAGACAATCTATATAGAATTAATTAATCCAATTGGTAAAATTTAAAGCATAGTAGCATATCTTCTCTTCCTGAGAGTTAGATGAGATATATGGACATATGAACCCACAGCCAGCTACCAATTAGCTTAGCTTAGCACAAAAACTGGGGGAAGGGGGATCCAGCCAGCTTGGCTCTCTTAAAAGGCAAAAAAAGTTTTTTTGTGGATGTCCTATTTAACATATTATATCAAAATACACAAAACCAAAGTGTATAAATGCTGTAGCTTTACGTGGAATATGGGCTGAAACTGTTTCTTGGCCAAACACAGTGACTTCCTCAGATCTTGACTTCGCTATGAGTGCAGATTCAAGGAAGTTACTGCTCCCAGCCAAGAAATATATAACCTAAGATCCAAAAATATTTGTTTCTGTGTAAATGAAATGATTCTGGGATGATTCAAGTCCTGCATCATCAAGTCAGGGTTTGTTTGATGATCAGCTCGCAGTACATGATCTCACTTATCTTATTACACGGCTTCAAACTAAAGAAATCAACAATTTGACACAAAATACTGACTTAAAAACAGTTTTATTGATTTCATGATTTTATGGCTTCCACTATCAGAGCGGTGCCCATAGCAGCGTTCTGTTATACATGGCAATGGTCCACGATACAGAAATAACAGACCATAAAATGCCATTATTGACCAATCAGAATCAAGTATTCAGCAAAGCCGTGTAATAAAACATGTTCATTGGTGAGCTTTACCAGTGGGTTTTGTTAACTTTGCTAGAGCCACAGAGAACTACTTTCCCCGTGCTCCCAGTCTTTATGCTAAGCTAAGCAAACAGTCTCCTGGCTATAGCTTCATATTCAGTGTACAGACATGAGGGAGGTATTTTCTCTTCTTTCTCTTGGTAAGATACCAAATAAAAGTACCTCCCAAAATGTTAAACTATCTCTTTGTGGATAGGAATTCTACCACTTTGTTGGAAATGTAACTTTTTTTTTAACAAGTTAAAACAAATAATGAAAGAACAATGGATATAACTGCCTGTGCAAATAAAATTACTGATTTCATATGTGTACTGTGCATCATTTGGCATATTCTGTAGGAAACACTTCAGACAATGCAATTAGCAAAACTACCTACATTCCCTCTAAATGTCCATGAACACAATGATAAACATTCTGAATTAAGACATACAACACATTTAAAATGCTCATAAACTGTAAAATACTGATATTTTTATTTTCCAAAAATGCAGCAGAAATGTTTTATGCTTAACACAATCCAGCCATCTGCTGAGTCAATAAACCCATATGAAAAAAATATTCAGTCAATCAAACATCCATTAAATGTTATTTTTATATCATTTTGTAAAAGTTCTTTGCTTTGCCATCCACAAATTTTCCGGCTTTCATTTTTCATGTATTCCACTGACAATTAACTAAAATCTCTCATGAAGAAGTTACTTAGAATGAGAGGAGGTTAAATAGGCCTCACTGTGACAAAGCTGCATGTAGTCACACACAGATGAGGCTGGGGGTTGACAGGACGGGACGGGGGCGGATGGGACAGGTTAGAGTAAGGAAACAGGATCAGGAGAGTTAAATTATCAAAGGTAGGGCCTTTGGTTGAGGATAAAGGTATGGCAGTTTAGTGTTAGTGGTGTAGTTGACGTACAAGGTTTTTATCTCCACCATTTGTCATTTTTAGTGGCAGCCATGACAGTAACACATCTCTGCCAAATTAATTGCCAGTGTGAACTAGTTAAAACTGATTTTATGAATGCTGGGAATCTAATTATGATGACACATAGCAGTAACCATCACTACCCTCAGGCATTCACTGTGAAGTCAGCAGGAAAACCCCCAACTTCAAGTCAGTCATTATCTCCACAAGATGCTGGTTGGGGGTTTGATAATTAATTTCACTTCATCCAAAGCATCTAAAGCATGGCTTGGTGGCAATTTGAGAAAAGATTCTTGCTTCTAAAAGATGATGTTAAGGCTTAAAAAGCGGTGTGTTTTGAGGTGTGTTTGCCATCATTGTCAAGTTTCTCAAACTAACACACAAAGCCGCATAGATCATCCTTCATCAGCTCCACCCAGGCTCCACCTAATTAATCAAATTTGGCTTCAAAGAATTGACATAATGGTGGCAGGCAATAAACCAGACTTTAAAATGTGGGTGACAGGTCCACGTTTTCCCATAGACACTATGGAAAGATTTCAATTTCAATTTCCAACAATTCTTTATTTTAGAGAAAGCAATATGACATTTTTGACGAAATACAACTCGACCAAACTCAATTTGAGGGGGACGGGGTTTCGGTCAGCATTAGGTAGTTCAAGCAGGGGCTCTTAAATACTGGGGCCCCTGATAAGGTGTAAAACATAAAGGTCAGATGAACACGAAAAAGCATCCCTGACTTTTTGGAACACGCTTGGACCCCCTGAATCATCACCACCTGTCTGTGTGCTGATGGAAATAATTAAGGTTTTGTATATTAGGAATTAGGGGTAAGGCCTTTATGAAGAATTTTAGGAACAAAGGAGGAAAGGAGAATGGGAAGGGGTTAGGCTCAAAGGGTTAAGGGTCATGGTTTTTGGCTGGTGCTCAATCATCAAACCAAAGTTGCATTATCTACACAGTACTAGCTCATCACCTGATGGTCAAACAAATAGACAGGATGGTGCGAAAAATGACCTATACTTAGACTACTAAACAAGTATCTAGATGTTTACATAGTTAAGAATTATTGAAATGACTGTGCATAGCAAATATAGCCTTTAAATAACAGTACTGTGTACATATTACAGTGGGTGAGATAGAAAGACAACCAGCCTTGCTTCAGGACATCTATACAATAATATAGTAATATCTGAAATGAAAGCAATAATGTGGTTAAATAAGTCATGTTTTAATGCAAGAGCAGGTAAATGCTATAAATCATAATATATCATCTGTATCTTTCCATTCTATTTACAAGAGTTTAACACATAGCTGGTTAGAGTGATTCTTCAGTAAGTCTGACAACACTTCAGAGGCCCTTTCTTCTTCTGAAGCTAATTTCTGTCTCTTGCCACACTTTCCATTCCTGTGTTTTCCATATCACTCTATCTCACTCCGTCTTTCTTGCTCTCAAATCTGCTAAATCCCTCTCAATGAAATCTTAATCTCTTTCCCACCATCTGACCAACTTTTCCTTCAGCTAATGTTGTGTTTTTTTAATCCCTTCTTCCTCTCTGTCTGTTTTTACATCCATATCTTGCCGAAATTTGTTATTTTCTTCTCAGCTTAGTTTGATCCTTGGCAGATAGGGCCTTTGATCTTTTAATGGAAAAAATGCTACATTCACATTTCACAGGTTGTTCAAGTTGACATCAACAGTCTGTGTGTGGTACTTCTTAGCTCAGTTCTGCATCTGCTCTGCTCTGCTCGGCCCTGGCACCGCCTCACTGTGCAGCACAGGTACAGTAGGAGATGTAAACTGATCCATAACTGACCCTTTTGCCACAGCACTCCTCCTCTTCCTCCTCAGTTGTAGAAAAAGCGGAAGATTTAATATCCAAAGCAGGTTTTGAGACATTTGATGGATGTCTTGGCTCGCCTTGTTCCAGGTTATGAGCGAATGATGCATAGAACTGCATCTCCTGGGATCCAGTTTGTCTTTAGTTCCCCGACATGCAACACACAGCTGACTGCCTTTTCATCCTGTTACTGAAAATGTCTTTCTGTCACTCCATCTGTAACAATCCTGCAGGGTAATTAGTAGAGGTATTTAAGTCTTTTGTTTTATGTGTGTTTGTGTGTTTGTGTGTGTGTGTGTGTGTGTGTGTGTGTGTGTGTGTGTGTGTGTGTGTGTGTGTGTGTGTGTGTGTGTGTGTGGATGTGTGTGTGTGTGTGTGGGTGTGTGTTTGTGAGTTGTAATCATGTCCTACGTGCAAGTATCTTGCTGCGGTTATACACGCGTGGTGGAGTGTGTGTGCGTGGAGATGTGTGTGTGTGGCAAGTGTGTATTACTATATGGGCTATGGTGTGTGTATCCCTGGTGCGGATGCCCCATCCTCATCCCCACCACTGATCCAGGCGTCATGGGGGTCATCGGCGTCGCCGGGGTAACAGGGTGTGACCCGGGGGTCACAGGGAGTGATCCTGGGGTCAGAGAGGTCATGAGGGGGACGTCATCAGGCGAGCGGCGCAAGGTGAGGGTGTAATCGGGCGGGCAGGTGAGGCGCACGGTGTCCAGTGTGCTGTAGATGTCCTGGGTGTCTAAGCCATCAAGGGCATCCAGCGTATCCAGAGTGTGATGGTGGTGAGTGTTGTTCCTCTCGTCTGCTGATGCCGCATCACACTCCAGCTGCTTCACCTAAAAGGTTGGATGAGTCAATGAGTGAATGGGTAAATGAGAAGATGATTAGCAATGGGGACACAGATGGAGAGATAGGAAATGAAAATGAAAATCAGGTCCATCACCAAATAGTCAAATCTGCCACTAAGGAGTATTTTTATTGTCAATTAATCTATCCATTATTTTCTTGATTCATCACTTAATCCTCGCTGTAGATAAAATAATGTCCATCATATTTTTGACATGTTCAAATAGCATGCTTTCCACAACCAAAAATCGAAACACCGGAGATATTTACAGTGATATGAAATAGAGAAAAATAGCAAATTCTCACAACTGAGAAACTTGAACCAGAGAATGTTTTGGCAAAAATACTTAACAATTAAACAATAAGATTCATCATCAAAATAGTATTGCATCCGACAAAATGTTTTATTTTACATGTGTGAAATAACTTGTAGCTAATTTTGTTGGTATTTAAATACCATTTACCAGAATTCATATGAAATGATCATATAGTCTCAATATGAAAATCTCTTCATGATAATAATTATCGTAATAAACTATTTTGATTCACATAGTGTCCACGTTGTAACCATTCTGTCTGTGTTAATGTCACTGTAACTCTGTCCATAAACATCCCCCTCTGTGAGACTTTATTTCACCCTGAGAAACATTAATTTTAAAATCAGAAGCATGAAACATTAAAATTAGTGAAATTATTAATTAAGAGTCTATAATTACTCCAGTCAGATTCATTTTAGAGCAAGTATCTGGCAGACATTTGGTCCAGCCTGAGACCAGACAGAGCTACAAACCACATACAGAGCTCAAATCAAATTCAAACTACTGGTGCTATTTTTCATCATCTAAACCACTTCTGACTGAGTTAGACTGATTTTTCCCAATCATAATTATGCTTGATTATGCACAAGATTACAGTACATGACAATAATGTCTATACAAAAAAAATTATGTTTGATTTGCTGGTCACACCAGAGCTGTGATGGTTTAAAACACAGCGTGAAAAGAAATGACATTTAAAACAAATAAAACACAATTACAAAAGCAGCTGCAATGTTGAGCTACATTACTGTAATCAAACTGCTAATTAACAGGATTTGTCAGCTATAAAAGAGATCTGACGTTTAGCGCTCAGTGTGTGAGAGTTCAGAGCAGCTAACAGAGCTCAGAAGAGGCCAAATAGTCAGTGGATGAATTGGAGGCAATTGGAAGCAATTCAGGCAATTGGACACAGCTCACACATGCATCAAAACACACACACACACACACACACACACACACACACACACATTCTCACAATGATAATGTCTGCCGATGACAGGCTGTGTTTTTTAGGAGTGCTCTACTGGCAGCTTCTCTACTGGCGAGAGAGGCATTTATTCATTCAGACAGTCAGATGCACAACCTCAATAACTGCATCCATCCATCCATCCATTTTCTATACCGCTTATCGCGGGGGGAGCTGGAGCCTATCCCAGCTGACTTCGGGCGAGAGGCGGGGTACACCCTGGACTGGTCGCCAGCCAAACACATGGCCACATACAGACAGACAGACAACCACTCACTCTCATACTCACACCTACGGGCAATTTTCAAGTTACCAATTAACCTAATGTGCATGAGCTTTGGATTGTGGGAGGAAGCCGGAGTACCCGGAGAGAACCCACGCTAGCATGGGGAGAACATGCAAACTCCACACAGAAAGACCCCGGGTTCAAACTGGGATTTGAACCCAGGACCTTCTTGCTGTGAGGCAACGGTGCTAACCACAGCACCAGCATGCTGCCCCTCAATAACTTCAACTTATGGTAATAATAATATGTGCAATTATGAGCAATAACAATAAGCCTCATTATTTTGTCTGTCTGTCCATATATATATATATATATATATATATATACATATGTGTATATATACATCACACAATCTACATTGGCTTCAGTTATGGTGCACAATGCATTCAAATACATTCAAATGCATTCAAATGCATTCAAATGAAAAAAGAAACAAATAACTCACCTGTAATGACATCAGTCCCTCTCCCTGCAAGTGGGCGGCAACATCTGCAGGTGTGATGTCTCGTCTCGGAGGAGGAAGTGGACGTGGCCGACGATGCTCCAGACGCCTCTTGTCTTTCTTGTACAGCAGAGCTGCGAATGCCAGGATGTTAAGAAACAACAGTGACGCTCCCACCGCAATTGTCACCGAGAGTTCAGTTGAGTAGTCCTCGTTAGGGACCCGGACCCCATTTTCCCCTCCACCTTGGCCTAAAGCAGACTCTGGCGGCTGTGGAGTACCTCCCTGGGAACCTGGATGGCGTGTACTACTTGGCGACCAACCTTTGGATAGACGCTTTGTGTAAGAAGAAGGAGGGTCATCCTGTGGAGAGGGGCTGTGCGTGAAGGAGGACACTGATTGTAGGAGTTCATTGACATGATGCAAGTGGGGAACCAGCTGGAGCCAGAAGGAGATTTTGGTGGCGCGGTAGTGGTCTCTGACACGGGGCTTCAGGCCAATGTGGAGGTACAGCTGCTCTTTAGGGGTGTACTTGGACCAGGCCACTTCTTCAAAACGGTTAGGTTTAGTGTGAATGAACTTGGTGTCTTGAGGAACCGGCTGGTTTGGGTCACTGGAAGGAGTGAAACACAATGATTTATTTATTCACATTAAATGGGTTGTGCGGGATTGTGGTGGTTATGTAAGCTGTTTTGTTTTTTTCTATAATTTATAGATAACAAAAAGGAAGGACTAATCATTTGTCGTTGCTTTTCATTCCCACTGAACCTGTTGTTCAACAAAGAGCTTTAATACAAAAAGAGAGAAAAAGAACAAAGAAATATTAAAAAAAGAAATTAGCTGAGCTGTGAAGTAGCTGAAGCTCTGAGCATCTTAACAGATGAAAACATTGAGTAAGAATCAAAATCAAATCACAAAAATAATAGTGTAACTCAACAGATAGATAAATGATGATATAAACCACAATGAAATGCAACAGAGAGTACAAGGTTGGCACCTTCATATTTGAATTCAAGGGTGATATTTAAAAAAAATAAAGCAAAATGAGTGAGTGTTCTGCCCCTCGTGATGCACCTTTTCTTTGCATGTATACATTTTTGAAATGTCAGACACTCCCAACAGAGCTGCGGAGGACTTTCTCTCGTGCTGGCCAACTGTTTCACCAGAGCTGGCACACATCTTTCTGATCAATATCAGAGTAACATAAGACAAACTAGTGGCAAAAAATATTTACACAAAGCAAAACTAGTTTTGTTTTCCTGTCAACAAAGCTAAAAGGTTATTTGGTAGCAGATCATTGATTCCTGTCCACTTTATATGCGTCTTACAAAACATTTCAGTAAATGCACAGTTAGTGTGTGGATATTTGCCCCTCTAGCAAACATAAAACTGTCAGTTTTCCTCATTAGAGATGAATGTGTCCGTGGCATGGCAAAAATATCCTGAAAAATCACTTTCCTGACACAGGCGGACAGGCGCTTATTTGTTGACTTACCGTCTTATTTGTGTCAGGAGCGAGAAATGACGTAAATGAAAGCACATCTTTACAGACTTGCCAGTTACACGCTATGTGCTCACTTGTCAATCAAACCCTTTTCAACAGCACAAAAAGGCAGCCAGCGTAAAGGTAAAGACCTACCGGCAGACAAACACTCACAGAAGCTGAGGATTTATACGCCCACACAGAGGCTTACAAAATATACATCAGGGAGCATCATATCATCCCTGTTAAATTGAGCTGTCGCAGAGTTCCGCCACTATCTGAGGCACTCTCAACCGAGTGAAATCTTTCTTCACAGAAAGTTTCCCACTGGTAATTGAAGTGCACACTGAAATCTTCTCATCCCTCCTTGGTGATTTTGCTCTGCAGCTTGCTGAGGTGCTAATGGCAATACAGACTATGGGCTAGAAACCACCAACTTCATGCAGTGGGATTGCCTTAATGCACCAGTGTTAAGGAGAGTTTTTTTTTTTTAATGTTTTTTTATGTGAGAGCTCTGTCCTAATTCTGTATGTTGTGAGACAGCAAGGCTCCACAGTGATTTAGATCAAGGTCTAGACTGCAGATGTCTGTGTAAATCTGAAGAGGTCTCGGCGGAGTGAGTCTCGATTGGATTAATTACTGGTAATTACTCACTTCGAGCACTGCAGAAAGAGGGTCCATCCTCAACAATTACTTTTATCTTGTATATCATGTCAGAGTGGAGAGATGAAACATACTCTTATCAGCGTGAATTGTCAGGTTTTTAAAGTTTTGCTGTGGATTCTTTCTAAAACAAGTGTAGTTTTCTTTGCTACTGGCAGATCATTTCACTTCCAATTTAATAAATTGGATCTGTAGCAGTTTTTTAGCCACTGGCTGATCGTTTTAATTTAGATTTAACATACTGAATGAGCTCTCTATCTCACTGCACCATTTTTGAACATAGATGACTGAGGATACAGGAAGAGAAGAGAAGATTTATCAAACAAGGTCCAATCCTTCATTCTTCTTCTAGGACATTACCTCAGCTTTCCTCAAGGACTTTTTCAAGAGCAGGGTTTCTTTAACTTTCTCAGTCAAGGTCCAAAGAAGAAAAGCCTTGTCTAGATTTTGACATGACAAAGAAACTGTGTGCGCTGTCTGCCAAAATGAGTCTGCAGTGCTGCCTTCATGATTGTATCTAAAGGGCTGTTTCTCGTCAGACATAAGAGACTTTTTGACGGAAAAGACATTATGATAGCATATTCCTGTGAGCTCATTATTTGTGTTGCTCTAAAACTCCAGTGTTTTCCTCTAAAGCATCATTAAATCTCAGCTTCACTACATTTAAACTTCCTTTCCAAATGAAAACCTAATATTGCGGAGAAAGATTCTTTTCTATGCAATTAAAATGTAACTTATCTTGACAAACATGACAGAGAGATGAATTCAGGCTGAACTGTCCCATGCTCGCGCTTCCTTCAAATAGGAGCCAATTTTCCCCAAATTGTATTTAGCGAATGTAAAACAGTTACACATGAGCATCATGTGAGATATACATTTGCTTAATGCTACTTTAAAATCAAAGCCTTTGACTGTCCTCTCTCTCTGTGAACCCTGCCAGAAACCAACAATTTACTATCAATCAGTCCAACAAATTAAACATAAAGAAAACTTATTAAGTACTTTAAAGTGGAGAGTCACCATGCTGTTTGTCTTGATGACACCACAGACTTGAGTCTTGGCTGAATTATTGCAAGCTTGGAGGAGGTTTGTTCCTGTAAAATCAAGAGTGAGCTGTCCACAGTTACAGCAACAACACACTGTGTTGCCAAAAGCCTTCCCTCTGCCGAGAGTCAAAGATAAAAGAAAGAAGGACGAGTGATTTCCAACTGACAGCTGTGCATTTTCCTTTGTACATTTTAAAATGTGATTAAATGGTCTGGCTTTCACTCACTATCATGAGGCATTTTATACAAGTGGGTGGGGATTAGATATCAATAGCAGAAATTAGAAATGGATTTCTGTGTCTAAGACAGAAATGCTGAAGCTGTGCTTTGTTTCATCTTGTTTTCGGAGTACAGTCAGGCAGAAGAACAAAAAAAACTTCCCTCAGTGGAATTTTTTCCAACTGAAATCAACGTCACACATCAGTGTACATTTTAATAGCTCACCCAGTCTTGGCAAAGTTGGTCCAGTAAGTCATGACTACAGCACTCAGCATCACGTCGTTTTTGGAGAAGTTACAGTTGAATAGATCAGTGGGTCCCACCATGGGCACGCCGAACACGTAGGGCACCTACACACACACACACACACACACACACACACACACACACACACACACACATACCACACACAGACACTTTAGGATAGCTTACTGTTGGAGCCAACAGATTACATTCATTCTCTTGACAGAAACTGGGACCATAACTGAATCATGTCAAACTCTAACCTCATCTCAAAGAGGACATAAACTGCTTCATATGTAACTGCAGTGATCCTAAACTCAGGTCACTGAATTTATCTTCTGTTTGACAAGTCATCCGCAATCATCTGGACTCAAGTCCACTCCCACAAACACCAACTACAAACACATCCAGTGTGCTGAACATATGGCAAGTGCACACCTATGCAAGGATCGCTGTAATACACTACAATTACGAGAGCAGTAAATATACAGGTAAACAAGGCAGCTTCAAAACCAGACCTACAGGGAAATAAATTCCATGAACAGTTCAAATATTTCATGCTGTAGAAAACTACTTATTAAGCACTTTGAACTACTCAATACGAAGCAGCACTTCAAGGGTAAACCAAGAGCTCCTGCTGTTAGGCACCTACATTTTTGCCTTAATCTGCTTTAGAGTTAAGAACAAGTCAGTCGCTCTACCTTTTGTGAAATCTCATACCATTATTCCTCTCCTTGATATCTTGTCTTACTTACAAACATATCTTTGACTGTCACTAATGTTATCTCTGTAAAGCAATCCAGCATTGTGGCGTTACTTTACCTCGTCCCCGTGGGCGGAGTCGGCCCAGGGCGGTGTGGCATCACTCTGGCAGTGGTGGTAAAAGGAGTAGAAGTAAGTGGGGGATCCATACTGAGCGTGGAGGTCAGCTGTGGCAATTGCTGGCGCCACCCATTGGTGGTCTGTGAATAGCGCTACCAGAGTCTTCCGCCGGGTTTCTGCATTGTCACGGTCTGCCCAGTCTGTGTACATGAACCTGTAGTGTATACATTTCACATTAGCCATTAGTCAATCAATTAATCAATGAAGTCCATTTATCTATCAAACAATCTATTCGGAAGCGTTTGCTTGATATTTAAGTATAAAAAATACATTTGAATAAAGATGTTACACTTAATGGTGTCTGCATATTCATAAAAACAACTCATGATCAAAAGTGTGCATATTCAAACTTTCATTTGAAGGCATAGTTTGACATTTTGGGAAACACGCTTATTAAACAAGATAAAACAATGTCACTACTCCCAGCAAACAAATAGTACAGCACATAACACCCCCAAACAACCCCAACTTGTCAATACTACACACAAATAGTGAAGCTTTAGAGATGCTGATAGGCAGTTACCTTTGGACACAGCCAGGCTGTTTTCACCTGCTTGCATTGTTTAGGCTGAGCTAAGACAACCATCAGCTGACTGTGGCATCATATCACATTCTCATAAAACTCTTGGTGAGAAAGCCAATAAGCATATTACCGAAAATGTCAAATGTATCCTTAAATACATTCAGACATTGACACTGGCTCACCTTATGCTCTCTCTCAGTGTGTCTCGGCCTTCGGGGTATCCATACAAACTATCCACAAAGTCTGACACAGCAAAGTCAAAGTCCTCAGCTGTGACACCGTCCTCTGAGTCCACAATGCCCTCCACAAACTTCACGCCCTCACCCTGGTTAACCCCCAGCATCACATCGTAGTTGAGAAACTCTCCCTGCTCCATCAGAATCTGGGGGTCATCTGGTATAACATCACCATCAATCACCGGGGCAAAAGCCGTGTGATATTTGGCCGGTGTTACGTTCTGCTCCACAAGTTCGCGGTAACTCCGGCCCTGGAGGCAAGCAACCAGTTGGGTGCTGTCGTCGATGCCGCAGCCCACCCTCTCACCGAGCTGACGGGCGTACTTGCTGGGCTGGTAGTTGACAGCCCAACTGGCTAAAGCGCTGCCACTCTGGATGATGGCTCTGTGGAACAGGTCTGAAACACACATGAACACACACACATGAATACAAACATGGGTGTATAAAGCACTGAGACACGCACACATGTACTCACTCCCACACATGCATGAACTCCACAATACATTAGCACACATAAAAAGAGTGAGAACAAGCATAACCACAGCAAGAAAACAGTGAACTCACAGATATGCATTATTCAAAAGAACCATAGGTCATGGCGAGAGCATGACGTTCAAGTAAGTAAGGGTTAAAAGTTTGAAATAATAACTCTCAGCTATATGAGTCATGGACAGGCTGTACTGTTCAGAGGACTCAAAGGCTTATTGAGGCATTCATATCAGTAAATGAAAGCTTTATCGGTACAAAATCCTAAATGTCAAAGCTTTAACAGCATCCACCTACTTAGCAGCCATCATAGCGCCACCCAACTGTCTATCTGCCTATACTATAAAATGTTTCTGCATTTGTGCCACATAGAATAAACTGATTAAAAGCAGGGTCTTTGTGCACGATTCTTCCTTACCCTCAGAGTAGTGAGACAAGGTGAGCAGGCTGACACAGGAGGCCCCGGCCCCAGATCCAAACACAGTGACCCTGTTTGGGTCACCTCCGAAGGCTGCAATGTTCTCCTTCACCCAGCGCAGAGCCTGGATCTGATCCAGCAAGCCATAGTTCCCTTTTGCTGCCTGGTCACCTGTACTGAGAAATCCTACAGGCAGACAGAGAGACAGATGTTGTTGCATATGGTACAGCATGTACTATTTTAGGATTAAATATATTTATAAACATAAAGTCAAAACTAAAATAGCCTGTAGAGAACACATCAAAAAATATAAAAAATAATCGATCAAAAGATGTCTTCCCGCTGACTTTTTGAAAATAGAACCTCTTAACCTTACAAAGCACAAACACACAGAAGCATGCAGGGAGGTGATCGGTTGAACATCCCCACATCATGGCACCCCCACTGTTCAGATCAATTATGCACAAGTTTTGTTCATCATATATTGAAAGAGAAAATGAATGAAAAATTATGTGCCTTCCCTACAATCCCTGGAAAACAGGATCAAATCAACAAGGTACATCCATATTCATGTAAGGGGAAATCAACTCAAATACACACAGACATAAACCTACACATGCATGCAGTTACAAACGCAGCTCCCCCTTATTCCCTCTACTGCTGACAATGTTAAGTAAACTAAATCTCAAATCTTAATGGTTCAATCCACTACAGTATATCGCATTACTGCAAAGCTAATTTCTCTGAAGCTGGCCCTGAGCATATATGATTATAATGAGCAAGAAAGAAAACGCTGTTAAAATCACACATTTCATTTCAAATTTCTCTCGTGCAAAATGGACATTATAAGGATTATATATTAATATGATTGTAATAGCAGTTTCAGTATTACTTCATATATACTGTAGGACGTGCTTTCATAGATTTGTGTCAATACATTTCTATATGCACATGCTCCAATTCCATCAGATTACAGTAAGATTAGCAAAAATAGCAAAAAAAATGATCATGTTCATAATTCGACATTGCTTTGCATGTATGGGCACGCCGCATGCATCCAACTTACAATGGCAATGATGAGAAGGAGGAGGAGGAAGACACTGCTACTGGTGATGATGGATGATGGTGGTGATGGTGATGATCGTATTGGAGGTGGTGTAAACACACAGGATGGAGATGAAGACAGAAAGAAACATAAATAATTGACTTTATTTGGCTCGATATGGTGATTAAGAGCCGTAGCAACTAGTTTTGTCCCCAAGGTCAGAATTAAATAGTTCTTCCACAACAACAAGCAGATGCAGATTTATGCCAACTTATACGATCAATACCTAATGAAAGCCTTGAAAATCTTGAAAGCATCTACAAAGATCAGAGAACACAGCGTGGAGCTCATAAACTCAAATCAATATTTTTTTTGTTGAATGTTTTAACCTTTCAACACGCGTTCAAGTCTACTCCGCTCCATTTTCAAAAACATTCTCCGTCTAACTAAAGGAGAACCCAGAAGTGGCCTTCCCTCTGGAAGAGAAACGTCTCATATACAGTATTAACCTTTTCTGTATTAGCATGCCAATATTAACAGTCCAAAGTACAGTTCCCTTCTGTAACATAAGTCTATATAATCAAGTGGATTAAAGTGATAATGGATTATGGGTGAAATCATTTTTAACAGTGCTGAATTGGCTGTGTTGTTTTATTAACCCACTGGCACATTTTAATTAATTTGTCCATATGAATTATTAAAAATATGGGCAATTCCTAATGAGAGTGAGTGTATGATTTAACCCCGCCAATGGACTGATATGCAGCTCGTGCATTCGACTTAATCAATATGAAAGCATACTTGCTCACACAAACTCAAGCTCAATCCTCATGCCCTCAGTATAATACAGTTAATGATAATGCCTTCAAAGTGTGTTTTTAACCCTCCAGTGGCCCTGCACAAGCTCTGTAATTTTTACAATTACAGCCACAAAAGGCTTAATGCTAGGATTCTAAGATATTCTATTTATTCAGCGTGGGAGCTTTGCATAGCTTTCTAAAATTAGAAAAACCAGAGGGAATCAGATTTTCCCTGTTCAGGGAGCAATGAGTCAGGGAGCCACCGAGGTAAAAAGGATCAGATTTGAGTCAATGCTAGTAGTGGAAAAAATTGGGGTTTATTTCCACTAGGGACACCCATACTGAACACATTTTCAGTCAGAAAAGCAAAAAGGCGCTGTGGGTGAAAACAACTCACTGATGGTTTTTACATTTTATAGCCCCATAAAGAATTAAACAGTCTAGATGATGAATGTAATGTAAATGTGAAGAAACTATCAGATTCAAAGTGAAGAATCGTATGTAAATTTCCAGTTAAAACAAATAGCACCTCCAAAGAGTACATTGCGTCAATACTTAATGATTTATAGGTCTTACTAATAAATACACCTCACCCCACTGAAACCTGACAACCCATAGAGAAATTAAATTAAATTAAAGTAACAACACTGATTGAGTGGTTTTATATGAAAACATGACTTTGGTTTTTAATGGTGTGATTTAAACTTTTGCATTAATTAGCACATTAATCAACACCCAACTGGAGTGTCTTTTTATCCACAGTTGATGTTTTGCCCAAACAATTGAACTTCCATTTCTTCCTCCCACACCACCTCCTTTTTTCTCCTTCAGCTTCTAACAGGGGATCTATTTAGTCATAAGCAATTGTATAAAAGAAAACACAGCTAATTTCCCAGCCCACATAAATGCAGCAGAGATGTGTGCATTTCTAATTGTTATCCAATCATCGCCCTTTACTCTTGCCCCCAACATAAAGTAAATTACTATACAGAGGGTTTGTGCTACCACAGGGATATTATCAGAATACCCAGAGCACATTGGTAGTAATTGGACTGCTACTGCTCTGGCTCAGAGGGTGGCGCTCAGTGTTAATGTACAAATACATTTGTCAACATACAGGTATCAACATGGCAGCATAACTCAGTAGGATGAGAAACGACTGGAAAACAGCGGTATGCTTTAACAGCGATGTTAACAGGCTGCGGACACAGGGCTTTATTTGGAAATGCAGCTGCACCCACACTCCAATTACACAGATATAGAGGATATATTAGATATAGAAAATTATTAATTTACCCAGTACTCCTAGGCGATAGTTTAGGGTTATGACAATGACGTTGCCGTAGCTTGCCAGCACGCTGCCATCCATCATGTTACCGGTGCCTTCTGTATACGAGCCCCCGTGGACGTAGACCATCACAGGCCTCTGACCCCCCTCCTCATGGATGTCTGGGAAAGAGAAGGACAGATGATTGATAGATAGATAGATAGATAGATAGATAGATAGATAGATAGATAGATAGATAGATAGATAGATAGATAGATAGATAGATAGATAGATAGATAGATAGATAGATAGATAGATAGATAGATAGATTTGCAGCAACATATGTCATGTCAAGGTGACATTATTGAAGCTACTGATGACAGTGCCATACATTATCATTTTTGGTGCTTAACTGTATGCACAGAACCGCCCACCTTCCTTCTGCCTCCGTTCAATCTGTTGTTTGAAAACATTTCTGTATTGACTGTGTTTATATGCGAGGGTGTGAGTGTGTGTGTGTGTGGGTGGGTGGATGTGTGTACGGCTGACTGTCCACCTGTCCATTTTTATGTATCTAAGCCTTTAGTCACTCAGTGGGTTAATACATATAAAAGCAGCAACAATCTGTGCTACCGTCCCTCCCTACCCTCATTTCTCAACGGGTGAATGTAAATTGAGGCAGTGGGAGTATTCATGCTTGCTATCGTGTGTGTGTGTGTGTGTGTGTGTGTGTGTGTTTGTGTAGGGTCATATGCATTTGTGTGATCCAATATGTATGCATGAGTGAGTCTGTGTCCTTCCCACTTTCCTCCACAAGTAAAGGCGTAAACCCCTTGGCGACTGATGCAGGTGTCTGCATATTAAGTGTTGGTTCAACCAGCGGCGTGCACAAGGAGGGTGGAGGGAACTTGATTTAGGGAGGGGGGTCCACTTTTTGAAAAAACAAAACCTTTATTCATTTATCTATTCATTTCTGTGCCCTGACAGGACCATCTTTCAACCATTTGTCACAGTCAAAATGCCCTTGCAGTCACCCCAAGGACCTCTTTCAATAGTCATTGCAGCTTTGTTGCTTCTCTGTTTTGACCTTAAGACAAAATTAGCCTAAACATGTCATCCTAAATCTAACCCTGCATGCATATTTATTCACCCTTGCCCCTGACAGAGTCTGTGCACACCTCTGGGTTCACTCACCTTCCTCAGTGGGCACGTAGATATTGAGGTAGAGACAATCCTCACTCTGGTGAGTGAGGTACGTAGCCGCTATATCCAGGTTAGCCGTGAGCCAGGACGGCATCATATCTCCCAGCATGCTCCTCTCATCCAGTGACTGTGGGCACACGGGAGCAAATTGCGTCACATTCCGTATTCCTGGCCAAGGTAAAGGCGGCTCAGGCGGCTGGAAGCGCCGGTCCCCCGTTGGAGGCCTTGCGTAAGGTACTCCCAGGTACTGGATGACGGGCCCCAGGAGGTCAGAGGACAGGGGGGTCAGGATGCCACGTATGCGGCCCTGTGCCGTGGAAATGACAGGCACAGTCTGCTGCGCCAGTGAGGAGACCGGATAGAGAGAAAGGCAGAGGCAGAGGGAGAGGAGGAGGGATGGAAACCCAAGAGGGGAGGAAAAGGATGGGAGAGGAGTAGAGGGAGTTTTCCTGGTCCTCAGCTTGGACATGATGGAGTGTTTAGGGGTAGCTGGGAGATGAGGGATAGAAGGGGAGGAGGAAGGACTAGGGGAGGGCGATGGTTATGGCTGTGTTGACCCTTCAGAGGTATCCAACACTCACACACAGCTGCTGCTCAGCTTGGCCCATAACACACACAACACACAGTCCTGGCTCTTGCAAACAACCTTTTCCTCTTGTATGTGTCTGTGTGTGTGTGTTTGGTCCTGTGTGTGTGAGTCAGTGATTTGGTTCCTCTGAGTGTGTGGTGACTCAGTCAGTGAGTCCCTTGAATACGTGTCTGTGTGTGTGGATGTATGTGTGGAAGTGTTTAAGCGAGTGTGTATGTCCTGGACTGGCGATTTGAGCGTGTGTGTGTGCATGTGCGTGTGTGTATGTGTGTGTGCGTGTGAGAGTCTCTCGTTATGTAAACAGTAGCATCACTGTTCCTCTGTCACTCTCTCCTTCCGGTCACCCCCATAACAAGTCCAAACTGCTTCCTGAAAAAAAGAGAAAGAGAGGCAGAGAAATGGAAAGAGAAGCGGAGAAGGATTTAATTAGTCTTCATTAGAATAATCACAGGGTAAATAAATAAATTGTCACACACACATCCACACACAACAGACTTGCACATCACATCAAAAGAATAGGCTGTGCCACCTCGCTGCTGTTCACGTTAAAAATAGATATGAGAGCGATAGATAGGGCAAACGAGATGTTGTCCGCTCAGCTTAACTTGCCGTCAGACTGTCAGGGCTGCTGTGTCACACAGGAACAGCTAATGTGTGTGTGTGTGTGTGTGTACCAGGTATGAGCTGCAGACATATGTCACATCCTCACTCCACACTGCTTCACAGATCACAGGACCCCATAGAGGGGGTGGGAGGTTTGGGGGGGGTTCACGTCACATGCTTAATTAAACCCTGAATATACACCTTGGGGCTCCTGACCTGCATGTAGCATAAGGCAGGAAGCCTGTGACACACACACACACACACATACACTTTGTTCTCTATCTCTCTCCTCCAGATGCATGCACACACCCCTTCTTTATGTCTCCCAATAATAGACACACACACACACACACACACGCACACACACTTTCTTGATGTACATGTTCACACTCTCTCTCACACACACACACACACACACACACACACACACACACACACACAGCTGCTCCCCGGCCGACACTGCTATCTCTCTCAGAGGGCCTTGGGGCAGAACATTAACACACACACACACACACACACACACACACACACACGCTCGAGCGCGCACGCACGGAGCAACATCAATTTCCATGTGATCACACGCACGTCCACACGCATATCCTCACTAAGCAGCAAAGATATTAGAGTGTAAAATTGATCAGTACTATCGCTCCTCCCATGTTAAATTGTATTGGTGTCGGCTGTCCAAGGTGCTAGTTAACATTCCAGTGGTGATCACACACGCTGATGAATAACGCTCCATTTATCAAGGCAAACCCGCCTGCCACCCTCCCCCTGTACGTTTTTACAGAGAAAGAACAGATAAAAGCTGCGCTGCACTATTATTAAAATTACCAAGAGGGATGAAGAGGAGAACAGGGGGGGGGGGGGGGGGAATTAGAGCAAGTGCAGACAATAAACGCTTGCTTGTGAGGTGGAATATCCTGTCTAAATCTCTTTCGGCACTGAAGCTGACTACGGCAAAACACACACACACACACACACACTCAAATACAAAGCCTCAACCTGCATCCCCGCTGCAGTAAAAAAAAAAAAAAAAAAAAAAAAAACCCTCCAAAAGACAGAATGTAGGATAACCGTACCCAGCCGGGGTGAGAGGTGTGAAATCCCGCGGACCATGATCCCCTTCCAGATCCACCGCAATATTCGCCTCGTGTTTTCGCTGCTGCAGCTTATCCGACGTGCCCGGGATGGGATATTGGGAGATATTCCTCTGCTGCTGCTGCCGCCGCTGCTGCTGCTACTGCTGCTGGTGGCGATGGCACGTCTCCTGGGTGGGAATAACCCCAAAAAAAAAAGAAAGAAGGAAAAACAACCCTCAAGCCTTCAGTCCGAGAAAGGTGACAATGAAAAATAACGAAGATTTGGAAATAGTAGAAACTGGAGTGTTTCTCCGTGGAACGCGAGGCCCAGGACGTTCAAATAATCAATCTCCCTCTCTTCCCTTCTTTCTCCTCCCTCCCCCATCTCTCTCTCTCTCGCTGCCTCTCTCTCTCTCCCTCTCCCTGTGTCTCTTTCTCTCCCTTTCTCTCCCTAGATGCGATTGGACAGTGTGGCAGGCAGCAGCTACTGATCCAATGATACGCACCTAACTCCGTGAGGCTGGAGAGAAGAGGGGAGAATGGAGGAGAGAAGAGAAGAGAAGAGAGGAGAGGAGAAGAGAAGAGAAGAGAAGAGAAGAGGACCGACCTGTGCAGGGAGACACACACACACACACACACACACAGAAGTGGGCACCATTACACAAAGCCAAATGGTGCATATATACACACATGGCTTCACACATTTACACACACCTGTATGTGGAGGGTCCCATCACACATAAAGACATACACGCACAGATGAATGAGATGCCTGGAAAAACAAACACCCAATGCAAGTCCACACAAACCTGTAGGAAACACATGCCCAGACACACCTGTGCACTCTGTCTCTCTCTTTCTCTCTCTCTCTTACACACACACACACACACACACACACCATAACACATCCACAAATGGTGCTGGAGTACACAGTGACCTCTTCAGGACCAGAACAGGAGATTCTGTTGCAATTCTGTTCAGCTCTGCTTTCTCCCTAAGGCACTGCATGTGAGTGTGTGTGTGTGTGTGTGTGTGTGTGAGTATGGTAATGCGGTGGGTCTGCAGTCGCTACTGACTGTGTTTGGGAACACTCTCACGTCAGCACAGCCTGCCGCAGCAGCATTCAGAACTTTCTATTCCTCTCCTCAACAATCCTCCATCCACCCATCCATCTCTTTGTCTGCCTCTCTGTCTGCCCGCGCACTTGTTTGCTTATTCCTCTCTGTTGCCCTCTACTCATGTCTCCCGAGCCCTCCCTCTCTCTCCTTAATTTCACCTTATTAAAAAAAGATACAGCCTGTTTTGTAAGTATCTTTTTCTAAATAAAACATGAATTTGCGGAATGCATTTGCACAGATGCATTTTGAGAGGTGATTTAGAAGAATGACACTGACTTATAGTCTAAGCTTTACAACAAAGCTGCGGGGCCCCTAACAGCAAAAGCTCTGCCACTCATTCTTTTTAACCGAGACTGCCAAAAAACCCTGCATGAGTGTCTGAGGCTGTGTCAGACTCATATCGGATTAAAAGGTTAGAGTTGTAGCTAGAGGTTGGGCACGTACGACCCAAAGAAGTTATCAATAAAATCAGAGGAATAACTCAAAAACTGTCAAGGTGTGAATGGAAAGGCGTAAAAATAAGCTACAGCAATTTGCACTATCCAGAGACATATCACATCTCTTCAGGTGAGAAAGATAAAGTGTTACATTTGAGACAAACAGCTCGGAAAGCATGCTTTATTCTCTGTCGTGAATTTTGTGTGGAATATTGCCCAGCTGTAGCAAACATGATGAATGGGGAGAGTTGTGCAAAGATTCAGTTTGGATAAAAGATGATATTCAAAGTTGATTATCTGATTTTAAATGGATTCAGGGACAAAGAAGAGGTGCTGGCAACAAAACAATACCCCAGTTTTGTCAGAGGTTGGAGAATTTTACAGAGGTTATTTCCTTGTGCAGTGAGGTGAACCTGGATCTAAGATGTTTACTAGTAAGTCAGTCAGTTGTAAAGATTAAACCCAGATCTGTTCGGACGAGGAGCCCTTGTACTTGGATGTTGGGACTGAAGAGGACATAACATCCCCTGTGTTTGTCATCACTCTTTTCACTGTCCTTTGCTTGCCATTTCTGAGGAAAAAATATAGCAGACAAAATGATGAGCAAAAGATAGCCGCCATCCCTCGACGATAACTTACAATTTGCTATGAAATGTTATACATTTGCAAAAAAGAAAATCTATACCTACAAAGGTAATAAGGTCTGTTTAGATTCAACGACAGCCTTCACATTAAGATAATCCATCAGTGGACACACTAGAAAGTAGAAACCTAATTATTACAAAGCTCAATAAGGTCTTATTCAGCTGGGTTGAGACTTTGTGTTGATTTGCAGTGACCATGTATCTCTGTGTCTGTGTCTATGGTTTTTGAACAACAGAACACTCAAATGTGCATTTGTTATTGAAAAGAGGGACTGTTCTCCAAGAAAAATGGCGTTGCCGCCAACAAAGTCAATTCAGCAAAGTGGCCCAAAATGGCATGAGTTTATGTGCAAGTGAGAAATCCCTCTAGTGGACCCTGTAATTGTGACGGGGATGGATGGATGGATGGATGGATGGATGGATGGATGGATGGATGGATGGATGGATGGATGGATGGATGGGTAGATAAAACATGGGACTGTAACAATACTGACTGTTCATCGCTTTCTGTCGAGTCAACAACATTATTTTAAACGTGAACACAACCGCTCCCTAACTTGACCTTGTTTTTAATAGTGTGACCATGACAACGAAGGCCCCCAAACTTTGACATTTGTCATTTTAACATAAATCACAATGTTTCTTGATTAAAATGCTGTCACATCATAAAGCAGATTTCTCTTTCAACAGTGATTTATTAGAGTTTTCAAAGTTGCAGACAAATGATGTCATCAGGGCGCCAGATCAGAAAATGTTGCTGTGTGTCGTTCTGGCGTGCACAGACCAACACCTTCTTTTGTCTTTAAATGTGTGTGATGAGGGATTTATGCACTGCATACAGACGACAGTAGCCCTCTCTTGTGGTGGTCAGTAGACTGTTGATGCTAACACAAATGAATCACGTCACAAACTGAAGAGTTAATCTACTTTTCCTTACATGCTGCACTAATGCACATGCATCAGTTATTGAGCTGCAAGGTTTTCAGCCCATTTACTGATGTCTTTTTCAAAGCATTGTTCCTATTGGAGCACCGTACCCTCATGCCAACCATGTCCCAGTAATGACATTATTTTACAAAGATGAGCTGTACTTTCCATTTAATTGCCACCACAAACTGCTTAAGTGATTTCTCCAATCCATATGCCAATCATGTATGATACATACAGATTTTTATGCTACACCCCTGAGTGAAAGTGCGCGGTATTTCTCAAAATAGTTTCAATTTCAGAATCATTCAAGGAGCCAGATAAGGAGCCAACAGTTCTTCCAAAATAAACTGGCTGTTGTATGTGTAAATGTTCTTTTTTATGGTATAAAAATACCACAGTCAGCTAAAAGTCACGTCAAATTAATAGATTATTGCAATACAGAACATGTTTTAACACCGTTTAATACCACTGTGGATTCACATACTCCACCACCATTATTTTATCTGTTGAAGAGACATTTCCTGTTTGAATCCTTATGCCTGTACAACCAGAAGCTGGAGGCAGAGGTCATCTGGATGTAGGCAAGTGGAGCTTAAGCTCATGTCTAATGAGCTTCAGTCCAACTGAATCTTTGGATTTAAATTGCTGTCAGTATCTGTATCTGTCTTAAAGTGCTCAGTATCAGAATCAGCTTTATTGGCCAAGTAAGTGTACACATACAAGGAATACGACTTCTGCTACTACACACAGTTCCATGAGCAATTTTTACAGAGGACAGAAATAGATATACAGCCAAAAACTAGGGCAATAATGCTGAACAAAGATTGGTAAGAATAAACATAGAACTATTATATAAATGCAACTAGGAAAATGTACCTATTTATACTACACCCATATATAAATATATATAGTAATGGTGACCTGCAACATACAATATCATAACATGACATGTACAAATTCTGCAAAATAATGATATGTATATGTTTAATCACAGTGTGTAATTTAAACTGCAAATAAATAGTTTTGAATTTGTAGGTAAATTAATGTTTGACATTAGGACTGTGTGATTGAACTCCCTGATCTTGACGATGGAGTTGATGTTGGATGGCCACTTTAGCTCCTGGGACACTGTGGATTCCACAGTGGGTCATCATCAGTATAGCAGTGGAGCTTAATGTTGTTTTAGCAGGTGGTGTAGCCAAATAGTTGCATATAGTGAGAATAAAACTGCACCTAAGCCTGAATCTGGAGGTACAAAACATGTAGCTTAAGTTATGAAGTAATTACAGCCACTAATTCAAAGGACATTTCAATTCAACAAGCAAGAATAATTCTACAGTGTCATCATAGCCAGTGTCATGCACAGGGCGGTTTTTGCCATATTTATGCTCTACTGGGACACTGCTATGCTTCATTTCTGTCTGAATGTAACACTTTGCTCGTGGTTGAAATGAGTTGTAACCAGAGAAGCAGACAGGTGAGGTATTTTTTGGTTTCTTAATACCTTTTAGTGAATGGAGCTGAGCAAACTAAATCTCTCACTTACTGCCCTCCTTCTTTTTACTTTGTGCACCAATTCCACACCCAAAGCATGCGTGTGTGTCTCCTCGGTCAATTCAAGTACTCCCAAAAGCCCTTCTGGTCAGTCCATTTGCCCAAAAAGGGATCCCTTGATCATCCCCAGGGCCTTTCGGGTCACCAGGTCGGCACCAGATGGCACTCTGCTTTGCTCAAGTGCTGCTTTTGTGTGACATTGGGGCATAAATTAATCCTTAACCTGCACACAGGAGAGGTGGCCCCTGTTGATTTTCACGATTGCCTCGTAGAAATCATTGATTCAAGACTGAACTTATCTGCGCATGCAATTTTTTAATGATACTGCTTATTTGTTTTCTATCTCAGCATCCCTATTTGTTTGTTCAACTCACCAGATCTCATTAGTCTAAAACTTGTTTTAGTCTCCCGTTTTTTAAGTGTCCTCCTTTATAGTTCTTTTCCAAAACCATATAATTTCAGCAGTGCAACTACACACTCGCACACACACCCGTAAATACACACACTTAATGTTTGTCACAAGCCTGTCCAGGTTTAGGGACTTTTAAGACATTACACAATGAATCTATTCCATCTATGTCTATTCTTCCATCTTATTAAATTAATGTCAGTTCTTTTCTCCATCCCTTAGTCCAGATTAGTCTACCATTCATTCATCTCCCATCCTCTCTCCTCCATCTTTTCTGTCTCTCCTCCAACACATTTGCTCTGCTCATCTATTAAATTATCTCTCCGTCTCTCAGCAGCCTAACTCTCTTTCAGTTCAGCCATCCCTCCCACAGCTCCTGCTCTCTCTTAAAATATTCATTGATGTCTTAAACACTTTTTCTGTCTCTTTGACACACACTACCTATCCTTAACTCTTTCATTGCTCTGTGCAACCCCCATGAATAATAGATAACATCACATATTTTTAAACACAAGTGCAATTCATTTACATTCACACAATTCCTCATTTTATTGGCACTTCAGACAATGCTCTTTTATTTTATTTTATTTTGCTCTATTATTTACTTTTATTTTCCAGGGTTATATGTAATCTAACAGCCCTATTTAGAGTTATAGTATTCTGTGATTTTTGTGGTCAGAGACACTGGTACTGGCACCATGACTGCTGTTTGATTTGAGTTACTTTAAAATCCATAAAGCCAAATCAGAAATACAAGTAGATGTTTGTAGTGTTGTAATCCCAGTAGAACCCCATCAAACATGTGCAACAGGGGACAGTGGAAAATGCTGCGAATGTTTCAAAAATGATGAAAAATTAATCCCTGCCTGAGCTTGAGAATTCAGAGTAACAAAAATGCCTTTTCTCCAACCGTTTGATTATGTAAACCTGTTGCTTATCTCATGAAGTCTTTCCTCTTCAGCCACATTTTAAACCTATTTTCAATGTACAGTATGTGGCTTATTAAAGCTCACAGGCCCTGAGAAAACCTTTTCTTATTGCGGTCTTCAGTGCACGAAAATGCAAACAGACAGAGACACACACACACACAAATGAGCCCAATGCACACATGAAGCCACATTCATTAAAGTCATATAGTTAAAATAACCACTGGTCTATCCATTTCCTGTGTACCCTCTTGACATGCAATCTTATTTAAGTCATGAGTGTTCCAATTAAATTTCAGTCAACCTGCATATCTCAGAGCCTTTCTCCTCCTACCCACCTACTGGACCATGGTTAACTGGTCTAGCTGTGCTTTAAGAAGTATTTTTATCCTTCCCATCATATTATATGGCTGGGCGGTCAAGTCCAGTCAGATTTATTTCTAAAACACTTGTCACAAAGTGCTTTGTCACAAAGACCTGTGCTTCAAAGAAAACACGGAAACCGATATTAAAAACAAGGGCCGATAAAAGATCAAACCAAGAATATGCGTGCCTCACAGCATGTGTATAAGAGCATATTACAGCAAACAGTCTTTAGGAGACCTGCCAGACTAAGACATACTGGGAGAAATCAACCATACAGGAAGTAATGGTTTTCATATAGGAAGCTTTTATCACTTAACGGATGTGTCGTCTGGAGCAAAACCTGGCACATCGTCTGAAATGATGAAATGGGTCGACTGACATGGAGACTTGTATATTGTGGGTGGTAGTGAGTGCTCAGTGGATTCTGAAGCATCTACAAGTGATAGCAATAGACAGGAGAGAGGTGTCAATGATTATAACTTTAGGAAGACATGAATCTTATTGTCGATTTCAGACTAGTTAAAGTAGCAGACTTACAGAAAGACACCCACATATGTGTTACCAGTTTAGTCACAAGTGCAAGGCTTAAATATTACACAAATACCTAATGTGATGTACTATTATGAATTCTGCAGTAGTTAATGTTTAATCTGTCCTAAGTTACAGTAACATTAAATCAGCTGTAATTGTTATTGGAAAGTATGTACTGAAAATTAAAACAGAGGGCTCGCAAGTTCGCTCTGGAGTTATGGGCTCTCTAGAGTTTATTTAGATTGGATGAAGATTCTGCCTCATCAGCTGTGATTTGTCAGCCTTGTTGGACTGTCACTGGACAGTACAGGCATGTACTAAGTGGTGTCCATGGGTACAATACAAAGTATTGTAGTAATTTTATCTCATACACAACAGACACACATCACCCACATATTACACATTATCCAAGTGCAAACTATTGTTCCCAGAAATAAAAGCCTTTGTTTTAAGCTCCTACCAACAGATATATGCCAAAATTTGATTTATCCTGGATTCCGATTTAGTTCATTTTAAAAATGTCATCTACACACACCCACACTTGTGTTCAGCATGAGTAGGCCTGAAACTGCTGATTTTCTGTGCAGTGCTGTCCAGCTCAGTACTGATGCTGCACTCTTGCAGGTTGGAGGAGTGTTTGAAGTAGAGCTGCAGGTTGCACTGGATGACACACTTATGCCGTTTTGGGAGCACACACTACTGCACACAGCACCAATCCTTATTGGTATTTCTCACAGCGTTAGAGTGGTGTTAGGAAGATGAATGGAGGACAGAGATTGCACAGTGAAGTAAAAGACAGATGTCAGATGGAGATGGGTTGGGGGGGGGCAGGTAATTTAGGGGCACGTGAGATGGAAATGACGAATGAGGAGGGAGGAAGAAGAGGGAGGCACAAAAAAGAAAAAATGGTGGAAGTGAGAGACAAAGGAGAATGGGAGAGACGGTGGAAAAGTGGAAGGAGCTAATAGAGGAGGATGAGGGTGTGGAAAACAAGTGGAAAGCAATTGGGAGGGGTGAGAGGCTTGCAGAGATATAGAAAAAAAAACAATAAGGTGTTGTAGAGAGTGGTGTTTTTATCAGTCTTCTAAATGAACAGTTATGTGAATCTAGTGTGATCACAGTTCAAGCGGTATGGATATTACACAGGTAAGCACGAGTATCGATTGGCTCACACACCAGGGTGTACGGACATCCAGGGGCTGTGAGGAAATTGACTGGGCCATGCTTGTGTGATGTGAAAATAAAAGCCCTATAATTGGTCATTCTCTGTGGACTGGTTTGGCCAGAGGTTAGAACCAATAAAAAGCACCAGACAACTACAGAAATTAATTGTTTGAGGGACCAAAAGAGACAAGGGTATCTTTGTCTAATGAGATTTTAGATGTTATCATTCTGGAATGTCTGGACCCCAGCTATCTGACTTCTGACCCCATAATCAGTTTATTGATTGACTGATCAACTGACTGATCAATCAGTCAATCAATGACTGGCTGACTAGGCTGAACTGCTTGACTGTTGGTGTGTAATGGTCTGACATTGGAAAGCAGGTATGAGGAAAAACAAATGACTTGCATTTGTCAAATGAAGTTTTTTTTTACACATTCACCATATTGCTTTTACCTGAAACACAGAATCACTATGCTGTGCAGCGTCTGAGTGTTAGCGCCCATCTAAATGTCATTATAAAACCTTTTGAATCATTTTGTCACACCTGTAAGCTACAGCAATTTCTTCATGATATTTTTGAACCTCATAACCCAGTGATGGTAATTTTACTTTTGTCTCAGCATGTTGCAGGAAGCACTGCCCATGTAAATTCACAGTGCCTGAAATTGATGTCCATGTATTGCAGCCCTAAAGGGGCTTCCTGCTGTCATCTCGCATCGAATAGAAAAAGGAGCTCTCATCACTCAGGGACTCGAGCTTCTCGATTTCAAAATATGGATGTGTGTATCCACAAATGTGCGTGAGCTCCATTTCATCAAGCAAGAACACTGGGTTGAAGCAGCGAGTGCAACGTGAGAGGGCTGTGTTCATGAGTGGGTTGCGTGTGCTTGTGTCTCCCTCCTCATCTGACAGGAGATTTATCGCCAAAGGTACCTCTGAGCTGCAAATAGCCACTGCTCTGGCCCCTGAATTGATACGGCAGCTGTGTAATCAGGAGACCTACAGGCACTGCCAGGTGACAGTTGAAGTGTCGGTGAAATCCTACTGCTTAACTTGAAGATCCCTCCATTCTGTAATGCCTCAGTCATCTCTCTGACAGCTTTGAGCTGTGAGCGTGCGTGAGTCTGTGTTTCAAATCTCTGTGTAGAAAACAGTGCATCAACTCCAATTTGTCAAATCAGTATGAATTTATGCAGAAGCAACACACCTCCTGCTTTGTTTACTTAAGCAGCGTTCCAACAGAATTACTGTCATAATTTGGATGCTTTTTGAGAGAAAGACATTTCATTAGTGAGTGTTTAGTGTTTGTTTCTCAAGTGGGGGGTAAAAGTCTTGGGAATTCATGGAGGTCGCAAAATTAATCATTCATACACCAAGCATCGCATTAATATATAAATTACACATAGCTATACATGATTTTTTCAATAATTTATGAATACCTGTCATCATCTGAAGCATCTTTAGGCATTGCAAGGTAATGTAATATAAAACAAGGCAATACTAATGATATAATCATAATATTCAACTTTTTTATAGTGCAATTTTCAAAAAAACAGAGGTTTACAAAGTGTCTGACAATTAGAGCAAAAGAAAAATACAAAAGCTTTGTATCAATGTGTGCGGAGAGGACTGAAAGTGCGCAATCACATAACTTGAAAATCACCAGAAGAAAAACATGGAAGCTCAGAGATCAGTGATGCTGTTGATTGACCTGGGTTTAATCTATTCATTTGTGTGTGACTGTGTGTAAACGTTCCTTGATGCTGCAAGCACAATCTGGGCACAGCTAGCACTAAAGGTAATGAGGCTGGTGGACCTTCTTGTCCAACAGTTGATTATCTCCATGTGGCCATGAGCTCTGCCTCTATCAAACCCTCAGATGTTTCTACGGCAACCCACAGTCCTCTCCAAGGCCTACTTTCCCTTCCAAAAACACGCTTACATGCATACATATGCAGGAGCATATGTATGCATACGAGTACGAGTGCAAATTCTAGTTCATGCACAGACCCACAACATGCAATACATGCAAGCCAGATTTAAAATATGCAATACGTATATGCATGTGATGTGCAAAATGGATTTTTGCATGTTCCATGTTCTGATCTTCTGCAGATGTGGAAGAAAAAAAAGCTCATGCTTAAAGACACAGAAGAACAGTTTACACAGTCAATCAAAACAACTCTAAATATAAAATTGTACTAAATTATACCCTGACATCAGTTTGTAAAATAATCAATACATAACAATTTGACATCAACAAAAAATATTCTACCACTTTTAGTAGCTTTAACTTCATTCTTTTATTTCTTGTCCAGTTTGGAAGAAGGTCTTTAGTGCATTAAACACCAAAAGCAGCTGCTAAGAAAATAATGAAAAATGATGGTAAGACATTGCATAGCTTTACATGGTGTAAGATGTTTGCAGCAATTTACTGCAAAATGCAATTCTTAGATTTTCTGCACAAGTGATCCATCACATGCTTGAACAGGAGCAAAATGGATTTACAGCCAACTTGGCTGTCTAATTGAGCTGCTACTCTGGCCATCCCATCCCTTATTTCCCTCATAAATTAAGTCACAGACCCAAGTGAACTATGACCTGTGAGGCTGCAGCGCGTGAGGGCAATTTTCCAGAAACATTCCCTTCACAGGCTGATAAGCTTAACTGGGAAGATGTCACCCTTGTTTCATCCACGGATTATTAAAATGGAAGATTCTTTTTTCTTTTTAAACAGAAAGAAGCAGATGAAATCACTGTGATTTAAGGTTCATAAACTGTTTCATTATACATTCTGCCAAACCTACGAGGGGCTGCGGAAACTCTCTATGCCCTCGCAAACGTATTTAAGTCAGTTGAAGAGTAACAGCAGGAGAAAACGTAGATTGGCAACTGATATAAAAGATAATTAGGACAGTACTGAGTCACAGTTTCGACACTTATCATTATTTTTGGACCTGTTCTGTGAATTAAGGAGCCTTTCATCATTTTTTGGAATATGACTGCTTGCTGTCTTGCGGGACTGTCCACACCAGGAAAACTGCAGCACTAGTCATTTGTTCAATATAATAAATGGATAAAATGGACATGAGTCCATTTTATCATGCATGTAGGAAGACTATTTATATAATTTTAATATCTCAGTACAGAGACATGTCAGTAAAGGGTAAGTCTAGATATCGTGGAGACTGGACACAGGAGGGAAATGGTAAAAATCAAAAAGTCATTTTCTTGATGTTGATGAAGTATAGCCCACCACGCTGATATGCCATGATATAAAACAGCGCTCTGGGAAATGCAGGAAATTATGGAAAGGAAGAGTAAACAAAACAGCTCATAAAATGTAGCTACACTGCACAGAGACTGATGCAACACAGCAGTGCAAGAATATGTGACAAAGAGCCTTAAATTAAAACTCCAAGTGGTGCGGTCATTGACGTGTCAGATGCTAGTGGTAACCTAGCAACGCCTGAGTAACCCCGTAATAAGCAGCAGAGTTGGGCGTCACAACTTGAGGAAGGAGGGAGGCTGTTTTGGTGTCTTTCTGTGATTTATTTTTCTCATGAAAACATGTTCATTAGCATGACGTAGCTGTGGCAATAATGTATCATCCACATTCATTCAACACATCTTTAAATTAAACTGAACTGAGAGAGAAAGAGAGATGCAGGGAGAGATGAGCAGTGCCACAACAGAAATACTCAAGCACACGCGTTCACAGAGGCACGTAAGTGTCTTCACTTGAGAAAGAAAGATGAGGCGATGCAGAAGAGGATAGGATACAGAATGAAATTGAGAGGCAAAGGGCTCCTTCTGGTACAGTGTGTGATGCACCACACTGACGCCTACAGAGTCCATTTGCCATAGATTGTTTGTCAGGTGGCTAATAAGCACAACACTTTAGGGGCAAAGAAAGTCGATACCAGCCTCTAAACCAAACCACTCTTTCCACAGATACAGATAAGAGCTCTCAAATTAAAAGCCTGGGACTAAACATCTGAACTTGTGGAAATAACCACTGTCAAAAAAATTCTGTCCCATATCAGACAGACTGGCATATTTAAACATCCCTGTCTGTGCTAAATGAGGTGGATTTGGAGATACTTTGGCTACAGAGAAGACTTTGGTCCATTGTGCTGTATAATGCATGAATATGATAAAATATGAACATATTCCCCATGAATTTCCAACAGAACTGAGACGTCGGGATAATTTTTCATCTACAATCCAATTTTGCACTTTACAATAATGACAGCATCGAATCCATCAGATCATGTTACAGTTAAAACCTTTGTTTTCTCTAGATAATAAGCTCACAATGATTCTTTTTTGGCGGATGACTATAAGGGAAACACAGAGATTTGACTCGCTGTGAGTTTGTATCCCGCAAAACAAATATGGGTCAGCGTAGTCATACAAGCATTCAAAAATGGCAAACACTGGGAGACAACAGGAGACAAGCTTACAGAAACCCCCTTGTTGTCTCAAAGTCAAACATGTCCTGCAGTAAAATAGAAGAATAACCAAAACAATGACACATCCGACTTTCTGTCCTCTCTGTAATACAGCACAATGTTGTTGGAAACATCTGAAAAGGGGTTTTAGGGATGTGAAAATAGACAAAGGAGCTGTTCTAAGTGTTAAATTATGGCATACTCAATAACGATAATGCATGTGTCATATCCTCAGTTTTTCCTTTGCTGCTTAATTGTTGATAGAGTATATTCTTAAAAACATACACACAATGAATGATATAAGAGTAAAATTTTAATAGCCGAATATTCCAGCTCATTTGATATTAAATGACCAAGTCCAAGTCCAATGTCTCAGTAGCACCTTCTGATAAGGGATGTAATATCCAGAGCAACTATAATGAGGGGCATAATGTCATAATTTGCCTGATTTTTATTACTTTGCTTGATGTGTGTGAAGGCGGATTCCATCTAGTTGGACTGGTACAGGAGGCAAAGTCATGTGAGCAGTGAACTCCGCAACCGCCTCGGCCACTCAATGAAGTTGCAGCTCTAATCTATTTTGCATGGAAGCCATAATTAATGCATGCAGCAGCGGGCAAAAACATACATTTCTTGGCCGTCCTGCTATGTAAGGGAGCAGTGAGTTAACGTTAAAAGAGCTGTCGTGTATAAAAATGCGTACAAGTACAGTCAGAGGTAAAAGTCTTGGGACAGCAGCAGAGTGAAAATGTTTGTTGCTGTTGGTGAAAGTGAGTCAGCGTTTAACACCTTGCATGAATAAAATGTGCTAAGTGCAGTCCATTGAGAGTAGCAGTGGAAAAGTGACGAGATATCTGTCATCCCTGCCGCACACAGAAAACATTTCAGCGCTTGTATTCTTGTAACATACTTCACATGAATTAAATGTATGCAGTAAGTGTTCAAGTCATAACAAAAAAAAGATTTTCAGGCAGCTTGTGACAAACAAGACACCCAAGATAGTTCTGGGAGCTTTCTGGTGTATAAATGTAAAAGAGCGAGCTCTTTTATCAGCGAGCTCTCCAGAGAGTCATCCAGTCCGCACTTAAATACCTGAAGTGAGTAGAACATGTTAAGCAAGGATAGCTAATGTTAGGGTAGGATAACATGTATGAAATATATATATATATGTATACTGTATATGCTGAGGCTCAAGTAATAAGTAAGTCCATGCACATCATAATGGGAAGTGAGTCACTATGGATTCATTAAGTGGGTTCAAATCTGGTTCATTACCTTCGCCATCCCACCCCCTCTGTCTTTCTCATTTTTCTTATTTCTCCCCGATGTATGATACCTAATAAAGCTGAGGTACAAAGGAATAACCCTCAACTTTCCCTCTGTCCATCTTTCCTGTGACTTTTCACGATCCCATTAATGCCATATAAAGAAAACTTAAGAAAATAAAGATGAGTTGATTATAATCATGATTAAATTAAATACTGATGTAATACAGTACAATCAATGTAATAAAAAAGGAAGATACGTTTTGTCGTCACTGTGAGAGGTGACTAATGAATGAGTAAGCCGAAAGGATTCAGTTTATAATTAAAGATTATACTAGTTTATCCAGGAATAGAACTTGTGATCTCTCGGTAAGCCAGGGAGACCACTCAGCTAACTAATGTGAGTACTTTACAGCCCTGTGGCAAGTATGAATATTTGATCAGCCAGTTGCAGAGTTCAATATTTGATTAGCCTGTTGCAGGTGGGTAAGTGGAACCTGGATATTTTATTTGTGGAGGGAAGGGTCACCATTTGTCGGGGACTTTTGCACTGTTCAATATATCTGTAGCAGCCTGTAAACTTACCATGCAAACAGTCGTCGGTAAGTTACAGACCTAAATATCGAGCGATCACTAATTAATATAGTTGTTCATAACAGGCGATTTATTGGCTCCTGTGAGTCTTTAACAAGCCGGCAGCCGATCTGAATAGATTGCCAGCCTGAATATTCTTGTCGCGCAAAGGAAACGCAAGCAGGTAACTGTCAAAGCACCAATAGGAAATGGCAGCTACTCATATGCTTTGTGTATTTGCTGCTGTGTGTTTCTCCGCAAGTGTGCGCGCACACACACCCACACAAATACAAATGCCAACACTACTCTACCTTGATGCTTTTGTTGTACACGTCAGCAAGAGCGATGAACTAGATCTCGCCTCAGTGCAAGTGACAAGTACACACACACACACACACACACACAGCTGCAGCAGTCTACCTTGTTGTATCATGACCTTACACCGTTTTGTGAGTGTGACACACTCTTGATATTCTCACTGTGAGCCCTAACATGGGCGATGGACTGGAAAGTCCATGACTCTATAATACACACATCTCAGCAGTCGGGTTAGGGGCTTAGGTGTGAGCACTGAACTGAAACCTCCCATACATGTGACATAGACGCACGCACAAGCACACACACACACACACACACACATATATATATATAATTGTGGAGTGACGTTGCAATCATTTCTTATCTTAAATCACACTGTGTTGAAAAATTAACTAAATAAGGTTACAGATTTAAGAAGTATTTATGAAGAAAACTAAATGTTGCTGCCATCATGAACATGTTACCACTGAAGATTGAATACTGAGTCTCACCTTTGATGTTCGAACACATGCTATGTTAATCAGTGTAGACAGAAGAGGAACTTTCCTTCCCTGCAGCTAACACACACACACATACACACATATTAACCTTGACCTACCTTGATCTTTGTGGACATCATCATTGGTTCTCCCTCCATTCCTGTGAGAAAAAACACACACACACACACACACACATACAGAGGGCACTACCTCTGCTCTCATTCTCGAGCAATGGACTGGAACTAACATACACATTCCTGCGGCTGTCACACGCACACACGCACATGCATACAGAGGGAGCGACACAAAGAGGACACACGCACACATGCATGCACACAACCTTGCTGCTGTGTCTATTGAACGCACAAAGACACAACTACACACACGCACGCACTCAATTATCTCTGACTCACACAAACACACACTCTCTCCCTATAGAAATGAATCACTTGGAGCCCGACGCACACACACACACACACACACACACTCCCACACAAACTAAACTGTACTACCTCGATGTTGTCATCATTCACACCAACACGTGCTGCAGTCAGGAAGCATCTGTCTCAGTGGCTGACTTCATAGGTCAACTCTGCGACGACGGCCAGCGTCTCCTTCGCCCTCGTGGAGACCGAGTTTGATGACCCACGTCCAGCTAAAATGACTAGAAGACACATTTCAAATTAGATACTAAATTAGATACAAAGAACACAAACATTTTAACATGGTTCAAGGACAAATGAAAACACTGTCTCTGCTACACAGCAGGGCAAACGTATGCCTTGATGCTATGGGAGGATCTGCAAGACTTCTAAATTACAGTTTACATACAGTATGCTCTTAGGTTTGCTGCAAATGGGTCGTTTTTAGTCATTTTCTCTGAGAAGACTTGCTTCAAATAAAGGTCACATGGGGAACCAAGGAGAATCACGACTGTCTGCAGTCTTACACCAAGATGACTTTAGCCGTCCCAAATGAGATATGCACAAGTTGAGAATTAAATTCCTGTCTATCTGGAAATACAAACAGACAGGCAGTTACATGGAGACATGCAGCTCATCCGCTCCACGTGCATTAACAAATAGCAAAGAGCAAGTTTTCACATGTTGCATGTCTTACAGTTGCAATTGCTGTATCGCGTTTGAGTTTTCAGGAATGAACTGTCATGTGAATATTAACCATTAATCAAGTTAGAGGTGACTTTGAAAGATCTCCTTCTAATATCTTAATATTCTCAGCAAATGTGCAAACTTATGCATATTTAACTTTTCAATCAGAATATTTGGAAATTTCATTTTTACTTTCCAATTTGCATGAATGTTTTATACAGGTTAACTTCACTCATCCATTAATTAATATCTGTTGTTGCTCCTTCCCAGTGCCCTCATGAAATATCCATGCATGAATGCAACATGTGTGTCTTCAATCATTTAGATGGACGTGCTCACATGCTATTGTCGCTTCAGACTATCCCGCTTTCATACAAATTTGGTTTTGGAATGACTCTGTCTTGTCAAGGGCATTGACACACACACACACACACTTGAACTGAAATGTGCACACACACACACACACTTAGTTTTGACAGTACAATGAACCGACAAGTACAGTCAAAGTCACAACCTTTATTGTACTCCACTGACCAGTACATGGAACCTCACAGTTACAGACACAGTTCACTTGTTTCTGTAGGCAGTGCTCCAAATCCTCCTCCATAAAATTAGGCATCTTATTTCCTCTTTTGTTCTCACCCCCACCCCCTCTCTTTTCTCCTCACTCGCGTCAGCTTTTATCTCGTCCAGCCTCTCATTTCTCTCAAATCCTCTTTCCTCCTTTTCTCTTCGCTGTCTCTGTTGTCTTCGTTAGCCTGTCTCACATTGTAGTGAAACAAGTTCCTCTCTGATCCAGAACTCCACCATGGGCTGAATTCATCAGCTTATCCAGCGTGTGTGTGTGTGTGAGACCTTGTGCTTGTGTGTATGAGTGTGATACAACATTGTGGGAAAAGTGCGTTTTGAAAAAGGAAAGCAAGGGGGAGTGAGAGGAGATTTGTGTGCGTGACCTCTTTTCCTGGCTGCCTGACAGAGTGGGTAGAGTGCTTGGACTGGGTGGTCGTTGCAAAGCACTCAGGCATCCATCGACCGACAGCTATTGATCTGCAAAATCCAATGACTCACTAGCTTCTCAGTATGCAACCCACATAAATATACATGAAAACGTGAGTGTGTAAACAAGCACACATGCAGACACTGACAGAAAGGCCTGTAACATAATTACTGATTAATGTAATTACAGTCTACAAATTAAATGAGTATAATTGGTCCAGAATATCTAAATAGAGTTAGTCTTTCAGGGTTTGCAGTTAATGCAGATTACTAACCTTAACCCATACACAGTAATTAAGAAAACAGAATTGGAAACTGAGAGTGGAATTAAAATACTGGCTCTGCATTTCTAATTAAGACATTTGTTTTCACTGTTGCTGCTGTTTTTGTCTGTAGGGAGAGTGTGAAAGTTAGGGGGGGAGGGAGGGGTCAGGATGATGCTGATGTGCTTTTTCTTTTTGCTGAAGGGAGGCTTGTCTGACTTTTCAGAGAGCGCTTTACAGGAATCTATTTTTCTCCTCACAGTTTTCACCTTTTTGCCATATACATACTGTTTTGAGATCTTATGAGGTCGACCAACGAGTATTTTAGACATGCGTGCACAGTGATATATGAAAACATGCACTCACCTACTGAACTTATGTGAGTTCTATTGACTTGACTATTGTTCATACGGAAATATGTTGCATGTATAGATTTCATTCACTGCTCAGCCTCAGAATACACAAAACACAAAAAAGTCACTTGTCACACAGAAAGGATTAAGGCACGTTCTTTCCTTTTTCTGTGGTTTTTGCTTCATTTGAAGAGGAAAAGTTTTCATGGCTATTGTATTTTTCATCTGAACTTACGCCATGGCGATCTGTATTTTGAACCCAGTGTTGAAGACTAAGGTGGAAACTCTCACTCAGGAGGTTTTTCTGGATCTTTTTGTTTCCGATTCAGTAAACAAACCTACAGATTAAAGGCTTTTACACTTTCATCATGAAGATTACTTCGAGTTGCTTCTCTCCACTCAACTTCTGAGTAAATCAGATACCTTGTCTGCTGAAAATAAAGTGTTTGACATGTCAAAGCCCTGCGCTTTACTCACTTTACTACTCTTCCTCCATAATCTGTTAGGGCTTTACATTAAGGACCTTTTTGTTGATTAAGTCTCTGACCGCCACAATAAAAGTACAGTGGAAACAAAGAGAAAGTGCACCACTTGTAGGACGGTTTTATAACTACAACTGTTTTCTGGAGCGATCACCTAAGTACCCAGGAAATGACATGACATGAAATGGCATCAGCCCAATTCTAACACTCATAAAAATAACATTAATTTATCTTTAGCTCTGTGTCACACAAGCAAACATACAAACTGCCCACATGCCCACAGATAATCGATGTTGTGCGGTCAGGTTGTGCTGCTGGGCTCCATTTCTGCTGTGAAGGCTTTCATTATGGATCTGAAAGCTGGTCACTCTGCTGAGCAATGCACAACAGGGCCAATGTCGCCTCATTTAACATTCATTCTGTAACCCCACTCACACCTGGCAGAGTCTAATTTTCAGTCACACAGTACAAAAGCTACTTTACAACTCCGGTTGAATTCCTCGGAAACTGATGTTATTATCCTTTGATCATGAAATGGGGTTTGCATCATGGTTTCAAATAGGCAACGGGGGTTTGTGCGGCACTGCTAAGAAGGTCCAGTATTTGGGTAAATAATCAGTGTAGACTCCAAATGTAAAAGCATTAATAAGAGCAAAAAAAAAAGTAATCAATAACTGTGTCTATCCTGTTCCACACATTTCCAAAACATTCTGCTTTCCTGTTGGTCATTTGGATAATCAGCAAGAACCTCCTCCCTGACGACGGGACATTTTGGCTTTAAAGCATGCAGCTCAATATTCTAACTTGATTTAAAACAGTGTTTCCTTATCCTGGCGCTGGAGGCCGGCTGCTCTGCACGTGTCAATGTTCCCTGCTCCAACACACCTCATTCAAATGGGCAGTGGTTAGCAATGTTGCTAACCACAGATTTGAACCTGTCGACTGGCTGGGGTCTTTCCATGTCAAGTTTGCATGTTCTCCTTGGGTACTTCCTCTCACAGTCCAAAGACATGCAGGTTCGCTTAATTGGTTACTCTTAATTTTCCATGGGTGTGAATGTGTGTCTGTTTCCTATGACTGACTGGTGACCAGGATGCACCCCACCTCTCGCACAGTGCCAGCTGACATTGGGTGACACATCTTCTGCTCACTGCTCCATGAATTTGGCACAGATCATTTTAAAATAGCCTGCAGCCTTTCATTTTTTTATCTTAAGTGGGCTCTCCTGAACGTTTCCCATCAGAAAAATGGCAAACTGTTAAGCTTGTCTTGAACTCTACAAGGTGAATATTTGGATAAATATTGAACAATATGTTGTTAATTTCTTGCACGTGGTTTGGAAAATTTAATTCATTAAAGAAAGTACCCATATTGGAATATAAACACTCAATTGACTCTAATGAATCAATGTAATCCACTTCTTATATTTTGTTTCAATATAAAATCAGACATCAGGTCATAAACGTGAAGTGAATACATTGTGAGCCTGAATAAAGTGAATATAGCACAGAGGGACACGAGTATATACAGATCATTGAGGTTTTTAATAATCATCAACACATTTATGTACAAAGCAAGCGATGTCATACTCAAATGACCCCCCCAAAAAGAATCCTAAAATGCATTTTCTTTTCTTCTGTCATTAAAATAGCTAAAGATTATCTCAGGGAATCCACTAAGTCAGTATGGTTACAGTTTGACAGAACCTTCACAGATTACCTTCCATAGTTAAACAGCCCTGGGTATGGGAGGCTCACAAAGAAGGATGGATCCAAAGTTATTTACCTCTCCAATGAAAATAAATGACTTATGACTGCAAAAACAGAAAAACCTCATCCATGCCAGTTTTCCCAAAAGCACCAATTTTAGTTTTTGTTCTTCATTATCTAATGGGACAAAAACACTCAGTGAAACATGGACCCCGTTTACCACCACAGCTCACACAGAAGACCTGCTACGGGCCAGAGTATCAACATTTAAAAGCAAAGCAGATATTAAGCGTATCAGTGGATTAAATGAGAAGGGCTTGTTGGGTTTTCAATTTCAATTCAACAAAAAAAGTTTGCCTGAATATAATGAGTAGGATGTGTAAATGCCATGTGGTTATAGTTCTTTCCTCAAAAAAGAATTTTGAGACAAAGAACCTGATTGTCTAATACACAAAAACTTCAAACAATGGCAGTTCAGGACATACTAAACTTTCTACAGTCAACTCAACCAATACAAGTAATTTTTCAACTCAGCACAATGGCATGAATTGTGTCGTCAATGAGTGCCACTGATAGAAACTATTTTAATAATGTAAACAGTAAAAGAAAGGCAAAAACATATCTAAAGCGTATTTAAAGATGTCAACTGACTACATATTCAGAGGAACAGTTCAATAAAAATGTCCTTCTAAACAAGTAATTATTACTTCCATTTACAGTGTGAAGTTTTCGTAGCATTTTTACCCCCCGTTTCTTGTCAGGAAAACAGAAAATGGTTAGAACTGATGGTTGAAGGTCCAGTCAATCGGATCTTAGTGTGATCTGAATCAAGGACAGAGGGTTTTTTTCCCTGTTGATAGCCATCAACCTAACATTGCTTTCAAATGACACTCGGAAAAACAAACCCTGCTGACAAATGATAGACAGACCCTTCAAATGTTTGACTGAAAGTTTTAAATGGTACCATGACAATTAGAAGCAAGAACTAATAGTATACTTTTGGTGCATCTCGTATATTATAGCTTTTTGCAAAATGAACTACACTGCATGTTATGACGGTGTTAAAACTGTGGCAGATGAAACGTTCATTTCAAGCTATAGCAAACATGTTTCCAACTTAGAAAAAAAAATATCCCAACAAAGCCCAAATAAAAGACAGAGATTAGGTTTGTGCCATTTAAAATAGAGGGAACAAGGAATCACACCCAGGGCAGTACTAACTGAATTAGTTAAGGTTTGTGAATGGATGTGATAATCTTTGTCATAGCCAAAACTCAACCTTCTTTTGTTATTCAGTTATTGCCTTCCTTCAGAATAATCATATCTCACATCTTGATCCAGGATGAGCAACATGTGGTCACTCTCTTGCCCTGGAGAACCAGGCTTGAGAAAACAAATCATGTGTGAGGATCTCAAAACTTTGCCTGCATTACTCATCTATAAAATTGGGGACTAGAGATAGGCGAGGAGAATACAACAGAAGGAAGCAGTCTCCGCTTAACACAATCCTTTAAGAAAGCATAAAAGTAAAACAAATTTAGAGAAACTAATCTTTTACAAAAACACTTGCGCCACTAGTTAGTTTGGTTTGTTTTGTCTTCAGTCATTACAACAGTGACTGCTTGAATGAGCAGCAACACTGAGGAGTTGGTGGTGAAAGTCACTATATACACACACACACACACACACACACACTCACAATTCCCACACGGGCTCCCACTCACTACACAGTCATACAACTGTGCACACAAGTCAGCATGTCCAGTTTTGAGTGGTATCACGGGTGACCGTCTGCCAGTCTCTCTCTCTCTCTCACACAAACAGAAACAAACTGGGGAGCTGAGTGGGGCAGTGGCCGGTGCCAGCGCTCCTATGTTGTAACTGTGACAGCTATGGTGCTCTCCTCCTCCACGGTGGTTTAAGAGGCTCAGGCGGGTCATCTGGCTGCCAAAGGGAACTGTGGGAAGGTAGGTCCTTCTGTGAGGCGTTGTATTTTTTTTTTTTTTTTCTTTAATTTTTCCTTCAGATCTTTGAAGTGGCTGTGCGTATGCAAAGAAAGAGAAAAGGTCACACATGTCCATATATCATTCTGTCTAACTAGCTTGTGTTAATTAGAGACTAGATCATAAGTTACTGTCTACAGAGAACAACATTAGGTTTCATTACAACTACGACTTGTTCAGTGAAGTCATACGTGAAGCGAGGAATCTGAATAGTTAAAAATAAATAGTGAGTTTGGCTCCTTCAATTTAGCTCTGCAAGAAATCATCTAAGTCTCAGTTAATAAGTCTGTTCTGGTTAGCATAATACAAATCTTCATTCCAGACTGGGTGTGGGTCTATAAACAGAATAAGAAATAAAATAAAATAAAACAAAACAAACAGATTGATTGTATTTTGACTGGTCACTGTTAAATGTCTTCATAAATGTAAATAACCAACAGGACTGGATCACAAAAAAAGGTAACAGTGGGAGCACAAAGCCAAAGGATATAAAGAAAAAGAAAACATTTAATACGAATGATTAAAATGGTCACAAAAGAAATGGAAATGAAACAGACACAGACAGACAAACACTAAAGAATTAAAATCTTACCACAGGGGGTTTGACGGTTTTAGCTTTCATCATCTGAGACATGGGGTTTAGCAATGGCCATCTCCTCCTTGCTATTTGCAATCATCTTACACTTCTACAAAAACAGATAAAAAATAATCAGTTCGTCTGAATTGACACAGTTATGCATGTAAACAACTCTCACTCTGTTTCTATCAAACATGTTGACATTATACAATCAACCTGCATTTACCTCCGTAAGCTCCTTGATGGTGTGTATGTTAGCTTGCTGAGTGACCTTCCTCTTTGCTTCCTCGATGTGGTCCAGGTTAAGGGCTGGTGTTGGGGGGGCGAGGCATGGGGGAGGCTTGTTAGTGATGGTAGGAAGTGGGGCGAGGGGAGGCATGGCCGCCAGGGCACCCATGTTGGTCAGGGCAGCAGTCATAGTGGCTGCTGTCATACTTGCCATAGCGGCACTCATGGTGATGTTTGACATGCTGGGCATTCCTGGAATATTGGGTATTCCCATTGGACCCATGCTGGGCATATTCGGCATGTTGGGCATCCCCATGCCCATTGGGAGAGGTAAAGGTAGAGGTAGGGACAGGGGGGTAGGAGATGGAGTGGGCAGAGGGAGCTGGAGGATGGCTTTCGGCCGAAGACTCTCAGGAATGGGCACCCCCGCCTTAGCACACATGGCAGCAGCATTAGCTTTAGCTATCTCCAGCAGCTGGTCCTTATCTGAGGAAAGAGAGGGCAGAGGAGAGAGAGGAAAGGGTAATGCAACAACAGGGCATGGAGAGGGTAGATAGAGAGAGGGAAAGGTACAATTAGGCATACAAAAAGTGCACAACAAAATAAAAAGTAATAAAAAAAATCTAAAAACACAAAAATTAAGCTCTGAATGTTAATAAATCATCATAAATATAAATGTGGTCCTGAGTGTTAATAGTTACTATGTTTTACCCAGTTCGGTGAGCCGTGGGGGAGTCTTGCTGGTGCTGCGTCGTGTCCGGGACCCTGAGCGTCGCTGTTTGCGGAGAATGAGAACTGGAGAGTGGCTGGGTTCCCTTTTCCACCTGTCCCTTCTATCGAACGAACGACTGCGAAACACCGGGCGCCTTCCCCGACCCCTCGACCTTGATCTAGACCTGCGTCTGCGGTCAGAGGAACGAGACCGCGATCGCCTGCTTCTGTCTCCGGACCTTTTCCTCCGGCCTGTGGAGCGGCTCTTGGATCGCTTGCTTCTGTCTGTGGACTTTGACCTCCTCCTTCCACGAGCGTTGGGTGAACGGGATCGTCTCTTGCGGGTTGGAGAGCGGGACTTGGACCGGCGAATTCTGGCTCGTGACTTGGAGGGTGATCGCTTACGCCGTGTGGTGGAGCGCGACCTTCGCCGCCGAGCAGGACTCCGCGATTTGGACCGTCGCTTCTTCCTTTCTGATGGAGAGACAGATTCTCTTTTCCTGACAGGAGACTTGGACCTGAGGAAAGGTGAATGATAAGACTAATAATTGTATTCGAGCACAATTATGACTTTTTAATTACATCTACTACTGCAGCATAATGTGAGCAATGGGTCTGGCAATTAGATGTGATCTCAAGTCCCAGTTTCATGGGCTCTTTAACATTTAATAACTTGTAAGACAGTTGTTAAAAACAACAAACCTAGACTGCTTTTTTCTAGATGCAGACTTGGATGTCGATCGTCGAGGCGATGAGGTTGAGCGTGAAAGTTTCCTGCGTTCAACAGGTGAGCGTGACTTGGACAGCTGCTTCTTCTGCACTTCTGGAGATGGTGAACCCGAGGAGCTTCTCTGGCATTTTGATGCGGTTTTAACTGGAGAGGAAGACTCCTCTTCTTCATCTGAGCCTTCCGAACAATCTGACCCATCTGGGCCAATGGCAGGGTCTCCAGAAACAGATCCGGACCCAGAGCCCTCTCGTTCATTGGATGAGCTGGCACACTCCCTCTGTTCCTCGTCATGGTTGGGAGCAAGTGTCTGAGGCTGCAACTTATCCAAGGAGCTCCCAGCTTGGGGGCTGGGGGCAGCTGCTGAGAGCACAGGTTTCCATGGACCTGCATTGTAAATGTTAAATGACAAGGTATAAAGACATATTAGAACATTTCAAGGCAACTTTAACACAAATTGCAGGGGAGATTTAATTAATTTATAAGCTGTACTTTAAGCTATGTAGAGCCTACATATATTCAATAATAAATCTTCACTGAACAAGAGCTTGTCTGATTTCTGACTACGGGCAATATGTGAGTGTTAATATCGCACTCATGTCAATCTTACTCAACAAATTTACATATAACATTTGCCAATTTGTAGAGAATAGAAAGTTAAGTAGCAGTTAAGTTTTTGTGATGGAAAGCTGACACTCTTTGTAAGTGAGTAAACAGCCATTTTTGGAACAAAATCTATTCAAGTTGTTGTTGTTTGCTTATAAAATATTGCAATGAAAAAGGTCTGACCTCCGCTTTCTCCAGCTGCCTTCCCACCCTCCTGGGGAGGGGAAAGCTTCTTGTCTTTAACAGGAGAGGAAGATGTGGATCTGGCTGGGGAGGAGCTGTCTGAGTGACCATCACTTGACTCAGACCTGGATCTAGACTTAGATCTGTTCAAGCCAGGAGACACAGATTTAGACTTTGACCTTCTTCCACTCTTTTTAGGAGATTTGGACCTCTTCTTGCCAGGTAGTGGTGAGTGTGACTTTGACCGATGCCTTCGAGACAGTGAGGGGGATCTAGATTTTTTGCCAGACCTTGGTGGTGAACGATTTCTCCTTGCGGGGGACCGAGAGCGCCTTTTGACGGGCGATCGGGATTTAGACCGCCGCGGGGAATGGGGGGTCCTGGATTTGGTCCGTTTGCGGGGACTCCTGGATCTTGAGCGACGGTTACGCTTGAGGACTACAATGGAGCGTGATCGAGTCCGTCTGCTCCTACGAACTGACCGGGAACGAGAGCGGCGGGATCTGGGGGGTGGTGACCTCCTACGACGAGACAAGGATCGACTCCTGGAGCGTCTCCCTCCTGCACGCCTCACCGGTGACCGCGTCCTTGAGCGACGAACAGGGCGTCTTGATCTAGAGTGGGAGCGACGGGTTCTAGCAACGGAACGTGACCGCGAACGTCTGCTGGCTCCACCACCTCGTCTGGGTGAGCGGGTCCTGGAGCGCCTTGTGCCTCCACGAGGACGCGACTCTGACCTTCGACCTCTCCTTGGGGATCTAGACAGCGAGGGGGATCTACGTCCACTGCGTTTAGGGGATCTTGACACCCTTTTTCTAGGAGAGTGTGAACTTCTGCGTCGCTTTGGGGAAAGAGACAAAGAATTCCTTCGACGTTTAGGAGACTTGGACTTCCTTGGAGGCTTTGACACCTTCTTCTTGGGGGTGAGGGAGCGAGAGACGGAGCGGGACTGACAGCTAGCTCTCTTGGGAGACTTCAGGGATGGGGAGAGTGACTTCCTCCTAGATTTAGGGGACTGAGAGCGTGACAGAGAGCGGGACAGTTGCCGACTCTGTCTAGGAGTCGTGGAACATTTTCCTTTCGATGTTGACCTGGAATGAGTTCTTGGCCGTTCCTTCCCTGCTGTTGTTTGACCATCAGACTGCTGCTTACTGGGACTAGGTGTTGGTGACCGACTATGATTCGACCCACTCTTTTTATTGTCTAGGCCCCTGGAAGGGGAAGGAGACCTGGACGTGGATGAATCACGTCCCTTAACCTTTGCCCCCTGAAGTGAATTGGCCTGATCTTTCAGGCCTGGGTCGTCTCTTGGGGCAGCACCTTCCTGTTTCGGGATGATGTCAGGGAGTTCCTGGGCATGGCTAAATGCCCCATCAGCATGACTACCCTCTGTTTCAACTTTAACTGTTGCTGTGTGTGTTATCTCATCTTGGCCTGCAGCGGGCAACTTCATATCACTTTCTGATCCATTGGTGTTACCCTTCCCTTCAGATGGGGACACATCCATATCCAATATCTCCTCTTTCTTCACTCCGAGCAATTCAGGTTTCTGCGCAACAATGGGAACCCCCTTCTCCTCCCCTCGTTTGCTTTTTGTCAATTTGGACACTGGTTCTTGCAGGTCAGATGCAACGACTGGAGAGAATTTGCCATCACCAGCCCCCTTAGCTCCTTCGCCCTCAGACTCAGAACCTGAAGCTGAGCTACTTTCAGATGGGGAGCGAGATGGGGATTTCTTTTCCTGCTTTTCATCCTTCTTCCTCTTCTTTTTCTTCTTCTTGGCAGCATGTCTTTTGTGTTTTTTGGATTTTGCATCTCCTTCTGTGTCCACACGATCTGAGAAAGAATAGTGATTTTAAAAACAATAGAATTAATTCACTACTTTCAAAGGAAATATGAATTACGCTTGTGTGTGAGGATATCCTACCTGTAATGACATCCCTTTTGCCCTCCTCCTTTAGCCCAGCATGATCTCCAGCTCCTGCAGCTGCTGCTAGTCTGGCACTACAAACACAAAGAAATACATACACATATATGATCACTATAAAACCCACAGAGATGTGATGGTAATCCAAGTTCAAAAACTTTAACCACAGCTTGTGTAAGAGATCTGAACAGCAAGAGATATGAGATTTTGACTACAATGTATTAATAACACATTGAGACAAAGATGTTCTTACAAATACATGCTTTGTTTTGTTAGCCAACTTGAATTTTACAAACGGTAAAAATTCATGAAGTTGATAGCATACATCTATCAAGTCTCAGATTACAGTACATTTACTTTACAGAATGTATTCTGAATATAATTTTAGTTCTTCTGACCTGGCTCTGGTGGTCCTGACAGTTCTCTGTGGAGGTGGAGGCTCCACATCCGACTCAGGACCGGATTCTGAACTGCTTTCCTTTTCCCCCTTCCTCTTCCTCTTCTTCTTCTTGCTCTTGTGTTTTCTGTGTTTCTTGTTTTTCTTGTGAGGTTGCTCATTCCCTTCTTTGGCATTCATGTCATCTTTCTCAGGTGCTTCATCCTCACCTGCACAGAGCAACCAATATTTCAGATTACACAATCCAAAACATGTATAAAACCTACAGCAAGTTATTTTTGAAATTATCAGATTAGTGCTGTATACATTTTATTTTTATTTTCTGAAGGAATGTATTGATTATCATATTCATTTAATGTGTACTATTCCCAGGAATGCTGTGTAAACTGAGGGTACACAAAGAGTAAAGAGATGCATGGCTAAGGGACAAACCCCATAACAAGCCATGCCATGGGTAACCTAACTGTTGTATCCGGGCATTTTTTCTTAAGAATCACTGACATGGCCAGTGTGGTTTATTTCTCATAACAATGCGAAGGTGTATCCACATCAAAGAGCATGCGCAGTGATGTCTGTCAGGTGTTCTGCTTCTTCAAGATTGAAAATTCAGCTAGACAGTTGTTTTGAGGGGAAACAAACATCCCTGTGTCACCCATGTGTTTTAGATGGTCTTTGGACAACAGTAGACCATGATTAAGAGGCATAAACTAAATTATAAACCTGAAATGTGAGGGGAAACAATAGTGAATTGTGTCTTGTTTGTGTCCCATCCATCACTCACCTGAGGGAATGTCCACTGCACAGTCCATTGTGCCGATGCTGCCCTGATTTTATAAAAAGCCCTCTTAATGTCCTTGGTGTCCCTCACTCAACACTGGCAAAGGAAACAAAAAGGTATAACAACTTCAGTATGCCGAATACATAAAGGATGCAGCACCAACAAAAGAACCATGTAGCAATGCTACAACAAAATAAGTAAGTAACTCCAGCTTGATTACATCAACAACTACTAATAGGATCTGCTGCAGCCTCGCCATGCCAAGCTATAACCTTCTTGAAAGTGGGATTTATCACAAGCCTGTTGTATCAATCTGCGGTTGTACATGACCCCTCTGTGATTAAAACCAACAGAACGGACTATAAATGTCCTGAGACAATCTACAGGTTCAGGATTGGCGCTGATCAGTTTCCAATTTATGCTGAAATGCAACATAACAATAATACATGTTAAATAAAACTTGATATTACCAGTGTACTCATTCTACATCATTTTGTGCCCTTGACAAACTAGGTCTCATTCCCTCTTCTTCCTTCCTCAACAGATATTGTGATAAATATTGACGTCAGAAAAACACATTCTGATCATTTTGATATCCAATTGTTCCACCACATACTGCAGTGCAGCCACAAATTAATTCTTCTAGTAAACTAAGACAGCGTGTCTGCAAACAGACCGCAACCCCATTGCTTAAATAAACCCACAGTATTTCCCAGCACAGATATCAAAAGCTAATGAGATTAGAAGATAACAGAGTAACGGGTTACACTTTAGTTTTGATTTTACAGTCTGTAAATACAGCTTTCGATTAGTTTCCACAACACGCTTTTGAAAGATTTATATAAGTAAACACAAGTCAACAGTGGGATGTGTCTGTTAATAGTGCAGCTATCTTTAGGGGAATAAATACACTGCGCGCATCTAAAGCTGCCAAAGGCAAAATATCTGCCCTCACACCACTGACCAAGATTTGGCCAGAGGTGTAACAGACGCAAACTTGTCCAACCAGCATTTAAATATAGGAGCGACAGAAGGAGCTTTCGCTGCAGCATCTCCCAGACTACAGGAGGCTGGTCGTTTCAATGTTTATTTTGTTACTCCTGATTTGATTATTGTTTGCGATATGAAACAATTTTAAACCAAACTGCACATAACTGAAGAAAGTACTCGCCCTACCACCGTAACGCTTTAATAGAGCAGTGTAAATGACCCTATAATCTTAGTTTACTCAAATCACGTAACTTTACAGGTTTTATTTGTATGAATTACCCTGCACTTGACAATAATTCATATTCGAAAACAACGACACTAAAATACCTACATTACCGGTATGTAACGTCGGCAAACACCTAGCTGGTGAACATTACCGCGTCAGTTAATGCTAAAGCTAACCATCAAAGGCACGACTACCAACATGCTATCTTGGATTTCCAGTAATGTTAGCTGTCTGTATGTTAGTCCCTCTGTTTCCGGCACTCTATCCCACAGTGTTACGTTACACAGAATCATTTAAATGTAGGTCAAATCTGCACTGGTAAAAGAGAAAAGGGAGAACAAAGTTTTCAGCAGCAACAGACCGTCCACTAACACGTTAGATAACGCCAATGACTGCCGGGCCTGCACCGCCATGGCTAGCATTAACATTCATTCACAGATCACTGCAGATAGCTTTTAAGATAGCGTAAATTAAAAGAACAATGGCTGTGGTTTTCACTAAAAAAATGTTTTACTTGAAATGTATTTTCTGCAAGCTTACGAGTGCGACCACCCGTAAGAGACAAACATGCTGCCTGCACGCCGCGGCCTATTAAGCGGCGATCCGCTGCTAACTCGTTTAGCCAAGTTAGCGTTCTTGTAAATGTTGGACTAGCTAGTTTGCTAAGGACAGTTAGCCGCTACTTATTTCAACAAAGTAAGTTCGTTCGCTTAACACAGCTGCCCTTTCTGTAGCACATAATTACCCAGTTTCTGTTCGGCTGCTGCAGTCTCTGTGTAGAAAACACCAGATGGTCGCAGTCTTGCGCTGTGTGAAATCAAACAATCGTTGAATGTGCTAACCGTTGATGTTAGCAAACTACCTGATCCGCCATGATGGAGGAAGGTATCCCGACATGCCATGCTTCGCGGCTTGAATGGCGGCGTCACTGTCTCCTAGGCAACTCCACGCTCCATGGTAACAAACTCCACAGCAAATGGCCTACCTGCACAACATAAACCACTGTTTATGTTTACCTTTGTTCAGCTCGGAGTTTCACTGTCTTTATTTACAGTACATGAATGGAAATTGACTACAAATTCTGTGGGCTTCTGACAAGCCGAAAATAAAAAAGGGAAGTTTTTTAATGCATAAAACATTAAGGCAAGGCAACACATATCAACATCCACTATTTTCCCTGCATTACAAAGCAAAAAAGCCAATATCGTTACATGTACTCTGACAATAAGCGATGCTTATTAAACATTAATCTAGAGTTCACATTCCACGTATAATGTAAATTGACATATATCCTGGACGAAGACAAGAGATTAGTCTTCATCTGAACTTTGCACTCAGTGCTGAAATCCAAAAATATATAATTAACTATTGTACTTATCAAGACATCTTTCTCTGGCACCAAGCACATTTTATAGTGAGCGTTGTCAGATCTGAGATCAGTCATGCATCATACAGATATTACAACAACATCACAATAAGAGCCCTTCTTGAGACAGTTGTTACAGGTTTTAACAGCCTTGTTTAAGTGTGGACAAGGGATTGTTTTCTCCCAGACAGGAGCATGGTAATGAGAGCTACTCTGGATGATGCATTGCCGATCTGATTTAAACAGGAAGTCACAAAAATATTTTTTACATCCAGCAATAAATTTACTTTTCACACTGCACTTTGTTTGTCAGTTGTACTTTTCATTTTTTTTTTTAACGATGCTGCAGTTATAGTTGAGAAAAGAATCCGAGAAAGTTTTTATCCCCTTGAGAGTCTTATTTTATTGAATAAGTTCAGCCTCCATAGAAAATGTATGTAAAGGCACTGTCATTTTATAAATGATAGGATTCCGAAATTTAAGCAATGGCATTACAGAACTTAAAGACCACAACTTCTCACAACTCCATACAGGAAAGTCCCATTTTTAAAAAATTGATTTCTTTATATTTGTAATGTGGGAACGTGTGTACATCTGGCATTGTATTGCATCCTCCTCCGTTTCATGAACGTCACCATCTTGGTCTTTTTGGAACCGGAAGTGACGTTTGTTCCTCAAAGACCTCCTCTACAACGTAGTCCCGCCTAAAAGCATACTCTGTTTTATTGCCCATTTCCCTCTAAATGGGGCCATAATTCACCAAATAAACACCATGTTGTATTGAAGAAGACTTAAAATTAGCGACCCGGGATCAAGTCGGACACAAATCTACCCGGCATACATTGTACGGCCTGGTTCATCTCTAACGAGGCTAATGTCTGTCAATAGATCTCCTCAGGACGATACAACAGGTCTCACTAGTGGCATGTGTTGAGTTGAACAGTCTTCATCAATTAAAAAACATGAAGAAGAGGTTTAACATCAACCTGGACGACTCTGCTTTCACCAAAGAAAGAACACCGGTCGGTACTTTGCTGTAGTTGCATCTATCTTTCTACGGCGGCTATGAATCAGCTAGCTAGCTAGCTAGCTTTTCAGCTAGTTACTACATATTTCACATTCAAGTGTTTAACTAGCTTACCAACCTAGCGCCACAAAGCTTTGGCCAGGACGTCTTGCTAAAATGCGAGGTAATTGCATGATTAATTTCGTACCACGGCTTTCCATGTGATTGTATTCCAGCCAAAGCCGCAGTTTCAGTCTTCATCCAAAGGTGGACAAAACACAACAACTTCGTCCTCAGCAAAGCCTCCCTCTGGGCAGCCCTTGTCCTATGCAGATTACATCGTCCAGAGTAAAAGCAATGTGGCTGCTCCCTCCAAACTGTCCGGGACTGACGGAGCAGGAGTCACCAGTCTGAAGCAAAGGGAGGAAGCCTCAGTGTCATCCGCCCCTGCAAGGTGTGAAGCAGGTCAGGACTGTGCCAAAGGGACAGGAGGTGGATCTGAAGGGGATCAGAAGAGTGAGGAGACACAGGTGGCTGGTACTCACCTAAAAGAGGGGAATGTACCAGATCCGAGCCTCAGCCTGGGTCCAAAACCAGCAGGGTCTGGGAGCAGCATCATAGTCAGTCCACGACAGGTATGCACCAACATGTATAAGACCCACAGTCACATCACAAGGTCAGTTAGTTTGTGATACTCTTCTCCATGGAGGCATCAGGCCCTCGGGTTGTTTCTTCATCAGTTTGGAATATTTGTCACTGTTTTAAGGCTTACAGGTTGGCTTGCACCATGGTAGATAGCACATCACATATGTGTTTTTACTCATTCAGAGGGGAAATCCCATTCTGAAGTTTGTGAGGAGTGTCCCCTGGGAGTTCGGAGAAGTGGTGCCAGATTATGTCTTAGGCCAGACAACTTGTGCGCTCTTCCTCAGGTGGGTATGAGATCATGACGTTTTATTTTTTTTCTTCTGTTGTCTCAACAGTGTGGTGTAATGCACAGTAAATTTTTAAAGACGAATATTTGATGCGCAAAAGTGGCTATACACTTTTTTCATGTTTTTTTTTTTTTCTTCTCTTTTTGTTTTGCTGTCATGCTGGTTTTGGGCCTGTCTTCAAGTCTGAGGTATCACAATCTCAACCCAAACTATATCCACGACCGTCTCAAGCAGCTTGGACAGAATTTCGTCCTGCGAGTGTTACTGTTGCAGGTAGATGTGGTAAGTCTTTTTTTTTTCTTTTAAGAAAAAAGTTTTTTAAAAAAAAGTTGTATTAATTCAGTCAGCATTCACTGTGTCAGTATTCTGGTTGTCAGTACTGTTTTTATGCAGGTAGGAGAGTAGAGGCCCAGTCTTTATGATCATTTTAATTGACCGATATTTGATAGATTTTTCATTTATTTAACCTGCTGTTCTAAGGTGTCGTACATTTTCTCTGGTTCTGTTAAAAACTAGAACCTGTTTATAATGCACATGACTTTTTCTGTGTTTAATTCTAATTACTACAATATACATTGTACTCTGCCATAATACATTCTTACATTAAAAAAATTATAAATGACGAATTTAGTTAATTGAATAGAAACTACATTTATTCTAGTTAAACCCTTCTGATCAGCAATTAATACTAGTAGCACAAATATAGGCTTTAAAGCAAACTGATAATTAAAATAGAGACACAGAATACTTCCACACTTTGTAAGCTAGCTAGTTAACCATAACAGCTCTCAGGTACATAATGTAATTGTCTGTTACAAAGTGCTGACAAGGATTACAATGTTCAGCAGCCTTACAAAACACTAAACTGTTAAACGAGGGCTGTAATGTAAGCCATCCATGCAGAACAATTAATTTGTCCAAGAAAATATGATACTTCAATGGAATTAGTTTCTCTAACAGTGGTGTAATTGAAGTCTGGGGGTAATTTCGGCACTGTATGTAAGAAAATATAAATGCCAGAGCTGATGAACACTAGATCCTTTAGAGAAACTCACAAAACGGGGCCTCTGTAAATGCAACAGATCTATAGCCCCAAGTTCAGTTTATAAAGCTTTTAGAATGAATGTAGCTTTTCTCACTGATATTTTTTTCATCGCAGAAAGATCCTCATCATGCACTGAAGGAGCTGGCTCGTATCTGCATCATGGCTGACTGCACTCTCATCCTGGCTTGGAGGTAAGACCTGCAACAGACCGCCAAGAGGACTTGAACAACTTCGGTGCAAGACACCGACATGTCAGAGAGCGTATTTGGACACAGTTGTGAATGTTTCTATCTCCATGTGGACATGATCCTGGCCCAGTAATCAGAAGATAAAGTCTGATACTTCTGCTTCTTGAGTGTGTTATGTAATGAATCTGCGGGTTTGTAATTGGTAGCTAATGTCTTTTCATATTTTGAGCATTGTTTTATTATGGTGCTTTTTTTCAGACCAGAATGAAGAGATGGAAAGTGGCCTCCCAGGCTAACTCTAGCCCATGTTAACCGGGGAGCAATGTGTCTGATAACAAACTAACAAAAACTAAATGAAGTCAATAAATAAGCTCCCCTAATATTTTCCTCATGTTGTCTTGACAGTCCAGAGGAGGCAGGGCGGTACCTGGAAACATATAAATCATATGAAAAGAAACCAGCAGACATACTGAAGGAGCAGGTTGAAAAAAACTATTTGTCAAAGGTATGTGCCACCTTCTTCTATTCCTATTTGTGGGCTCCACGGCTATTTTTAGTGTGAGAATTTTGCCAATTTGAAAACATTGTAATGTGATCGACTGACTATGATGCAGTCAAGGAAAACTATCTGAAATCAGAGTATCTGCCAAAGTCTTGAAGTGTATTTCAGTCTTTGAACAACACAATGCTGAGTGGATTGGTTCATTTCAAGGTTACAGAGTGCCTGACCACTGTGAAGTCTATAAACAAGACCGATGCCATTACGTTACTGTCCACCTTTTCAGTAAGTACGGCTATAGATAAAAAATTCTCAGATTTATGCTCTACTACAATTAGTGTGTGTACACTGAATTCATCCTTTTATCTTGGTTTTATTTAGTATTGTTGTCAGAGTTAATGATCATTAGACTGAGATGATGAATTTTGTGTTTTTTCTACCAGTCTGTAGAAGGAATTATTAGTGCCTCTAAGGAAGACTTGGTTCTCTGTCCAGGCCTTGGGCCACAAAAAGTGAGTAAAAGTTAATTAGTAGCATGTGAATATACAGAAGGTCGATGGAACATTTCTTTTAAATTGTAATATTGACATTTTTTGCTTGCAGGCGAGACGACTGTATGACGTGCTGCATAAGCCCTTCCTCAAGTCGAAGACCAACGACAGCTGAAACTTCCTACCAAGCATGTGAAGAATGACTCTGAAAAGAACCATGAAGCTGGTCGTCACGTTGAACAGCGTGCAAACACGCAAACGCACTTCAGTGGATTGGAATAAAAACTGAAAGCATTCTTGATTTATGGGGGGGAGGAAAGAAATGTGTAAAATGTGACTGCTCTCAGACTGAGAATCAGTTTTACGATTTTGTGCTTTATTGAGTTAAGGTGTGATACAATTTGTTCATTCTTGAAGTATTTTTTATGAAAATAAATATTTTTTTACTGTATAGTGTGCTTAAATTCTTTCTTACAGTTACTTTACACTAAACCGGGACCTGAGAACGTAATTTCGTACCTCCCCATGTGTAAATGTGTGTCGGTATGACAAATAAAGTTCCTTGAATCCTTTGTCCTCAATTACAAATTACCATATTTATTTATAAAATTGAACATTATGGAAAGGAGCAGTGAGGTTACCCTAAGAGAATATAACCTGAACACAACCTTTTTTGGAGTTCCCTTTCTCATATGTGCTAAATATCAGTTTGTTTCAATGTTTTGAACTAGTCTCCCATTTATTTTAGAGCGCGGTGCTGCCTTTAGGTGCTCCTCCGAGATTCTGTCTTCTTAGTTCCGAAGTCACCGAGTTACAATTTTATTGAGTACTTAGAAGTAAATTGCAAGGTTGGATACAGTAAAAGAGGAGACACCTTGGAAATAAACCTGCCTATGGTGGTAAAACTATAAATAAAATAAGCACGACTCAGATACAATAAAAGCCACACGAATGTTTTTCATAAATGAAAGAAACACGTGGTAGGTTCAGTATTTGCTACGAAATGCAGTACCATAACAGCCATAAGGTTTTGACACGTTCACATGATAGAGTATAAAATGTCTGTTATATTTTTTGGACCGTGCATTTGCTGCTCCATTTTTAAGTTACATATTTCCGACAGCACGTGAAGGCATGGTAATTTATTCTGACGTCAAAGCAGGAAGTGTTTGTGCTGTCCACGCCAGCTGAAGTGTTGAGATGATGGTTTTATCGGTCGTTTCACAGTAGCACCGATTTTCTTTACTCACAGAGACACCGTGTTGTCTCATGATAAGACTTAACTCGTTTCTGACAGGAAACTAAGCAGCAGGCGGCTGGAAGCAACCATGCAGGCAGAGAAAGAAGATGAGGATCATGCATCTCCTGAAGAGTTTGTTGCCCTGTTTAGTTTCACTGGAAGTGCCAGCGACCAGGTCAGACACACACACACACACACACACACACACATACATCTGACATCTGATCTAATAACTGCACATGCAGTTGAAGGTCAAACTGTGCTGTTTATGCAGCTTAGTTTCAGCCGGGGGGACAGACTGCTCGTGCACACCAAGCCTTCATCAGAGTGGTGGTGGGCAGAGCTGCACGGGGTCATAGGTTATGTCCCTGCCAGCTACCTGCGCCAACATGCTGCTGCTGAGGAGGAAGAGGAGGAGGAAGAGGATGAGGAGGAGGTGTCTCTGGAGGACCCATGGCAAGATGAGGAGTACTTTGGCAGTTATGGGACACTGGTTAGTACCATCAATATCATCATCATCGTCCTCACCATCATCATAATGCTCAGCATGCCTCAGCCTGATGATCTACAACGTGCACATGCTGAAGTATAACATAAGACCGATGGCTGATTTGCATCCCTCCAGGCAGCCATGCGTCAACAGGCAGGGACATGAAACTAACTTCAGTTAAGTCATCTGTCACAATCTTTTCTTTTGTCAAAATTAAATCATCCTCGTGATGTAACTTCTTCTTATTGATATAAGGTGCCATTCTTTGGTGGTGTGCTTACCGACAACTTCAGAGAGCTGCAGAAATGTATTGCTCTCATAAGAAATGTTGGAAAATCAAACCCAGAATAGATTTGTGAATTTAGATGGTAAACCTTAAATTTTTCTCCAGTGTGGAAATTCGATTCTTGCAGCAGGAGAAGGATAGCAACATGGTCAGATAATAAGAAAAAAAGTCTAGGAATAATAAAACTACACAAGAGAGGCTGCTGTTCAGCCACTGACTTTCAAACCTTTGCATCCACCCACTTCCTTTAATGCCCCACCCAGGAAGACCCAGCAAATGGCTCTGCTGTGGTATAAGGAGGGCATTGTTAATTGTTTACTCTGCAACAATTACTGGTCCAAAAATAAAACCACAAGGAATTACCCTCTCTGCAGAGTAACCTGTCACCTTGTATTGAAATGAATGGAAAACAATGGCTGCCTGGAAGGTTGGACGATTAAACTAAAATCTTAAGGCCTGATGAGAGCAACTGTCAGCTATTTTGGAGTATGTGCAGTTTAAAGTTACTGTGTAAAACCCTTCTAGTGTGTAGTATTAACTAGTAAAGTCATCCATATGACTTTAAGTCGGCTGTTTTGAGTCCACAGTGTCTTTTTTCTTTTATTTCATAATACCATTCATCACACGGTGTTTGTCAATCAGGACGAACCCCGCACAGACATAGCTCTCTGATTGGTTGTTTGTTTGGTCTGACATCCTATTGCAATTGAGTTAAAAACAATTACTGGATTATTTCAAAATGTAATGGTTATTTGCAATAGATAATTTAGATGTAAATAAACAATAAAATTCATAATGTCATCTTTATTTGATATATATAAAGTTTCTATAAAAGAACCTGCGTATCTGCCAATATTGTCCAGACAACAGCATGTGTCATGGCTTGCCGCATGTTGCACTGATCAGCAAATCATATCAGCTGCTGTATTTTATTTGATTAATTTGTAATTATTATTATTATTGCTTTTATCATACAGAGGCTTCACTTGGAGATGTTGTCGGATAAGAGCCGCACAGAGACGTACCGGCAGGTCATTCTCAGCAGCAGTGCTTCTCTGAGGCGTAAAGTGGTGATGGACCTCGGCTGTGGGACTGGTATCATCAGCCTGTTCTGCGCTCAGCTGGCACAACCCTCGGTGGTAATGTCAACAGGACGGTGGGGAAGTTACTCAAACACTGAGGCTCTTTCACACTAACACACAGCTCAGATCATTTGAAGTTGGTTGCAATCCTGTTATTAGAGAAATTAAGATGCCTAACATTCCCCGAGTTAAATTTGAGCAGGGGTTTGTACAAAGTCTGGAATGTCTGGAAATTACTTGAATTTACTTCCTGAGAAATTTGATGAAATGAGAGATTTTATAACATGATCTGGTGTTTCATCTACACAGTCGCTCATGTAAACCAAAAATCTTTGTTTAAAATGAATTATCCCGATCGTATTTTTTGTTGTTGTGTGACAATATAAACTGATTGCTGTGGGTATAAAGGAATTCTGTAAACTTTATTTTTTTTATATTAACAGTTAAGATGTGATAATAAAGGCTTTGTGAGTCTGGAAATTGTTGTTTGACGTACCTTGGAAGAGCTCAAATAGTGCTTGAATTTTACCCTTAAAAAGCTGTATGAACCCTGGATACTGAGTACATCTCCAATGGTAACAGAATTCACACAGAAATCTGCCTTAAAATCCAGAGATATATGGATCATCACGGGAACAGAATCTCTTTCTAATAAACCAAACTATTCAGCCCGCTCGCACTAAGTGAACCGTATGTCTAACATTAGTGAACTCATGCTCCCATCTACTGGACAGAGAGTGTTGCTACATGTTATCAACAGCAGTGTGCATACGGTGAATAAGTTAATCTGTGGTACACTGTAGGTGTATGCTGTGGAGGCGAGCTCTATGGCTGAGTACACCAGACAGCTGGTGAAGCAGAACGGCTGTGAGGAGGTGGTCACGGTGCTGCAGGGACGAGCTGAGGACATCGAGCTACCTGAGCGGGTGGACGTCCTGGTGTCTGAGTGGATGGGCAACTGTCTGCTGGTAATGATGACTCTGCCAATACTGTGAATTGTTGTGTGAAGATTTTACTTAAGGTGATTTATCCCGGTATCATTATAGATTTATTTTATCGTATCATGCTCTTCCACCACATCATGTTTGCCTGTCTGTCTGTCCTCCCTCTCCTCTAGTTTGAGTTCATGGTGGAGTCCGTTCTGCTGGCCAGGGACCGCTGGCTAAAGGAAGGCGGCGTGATGTGGCCCTCATCTGCGGCCCTCACCTTGGTGCCATGTCAGGCCGACAGCTATTACGCTGAGAAAATGGCCTTCTGGGAGCAGCCCTATGGCCTGGACTTCACTCCTCTTCAGTAAGAGCCATCAGTCTTACTCAGAGTTCTTGCAACTAACAAGGTCACAGTTCTGAATCTGATTTTCAGTGGGCATTTTAAAGATCTCGGATATGGAGTATAAGCATTTAGTACAATAATCTGTGGTGCTAGGTCGATGCCACGTTGTGATGCTGCTTTATAGATTATGTCACATTTGGCGGGATGAATGATATGTGTGACAGTCAGAGAAGAATCCACAGGTATGGCAACCTCATGAGTAAAAGAGACATCAGTTGCAAATATACTTTAACTTCTATATTTTATGAGAACAAATGACTCTTTATACCACAGAACTTTTGTGTACAATTAACTATTTTCACACTTCGGCATAAACACACATACTGACTGATCCACCAGCACCTCAAGCAGAAACTAAAAGGAGTCTTTGTATTTCTCTAAGTTTCCCATATGTTGCCCTATACATAAAATTGGTGGCTGTGAATTAATAATAGTATTAATAATCATTTTTATTTGTATAGCAACTTTCTTAACAGTGTTACAAGGTACTAATGAACATTAAACAACAAAGTGCCAATGCACTGCAACAAGAGACCTGCTCTGCACGAGCCAGATAACAACCCATTTATGTGACTCATGCAGAGCAGTTTGCCTCCAGGAAACACTGACTAAACACTGTGTGGTTAAAATTGGTGCACACACAGAAACCTACAGTTGTTTATGTTTTATTTCATCAGCATCTTATTTCATGTGTGATTAAATTCCATTTGTCCTCTTCCCTTTTGGGCCATACAAGCTATCTGTGGCTGCATCCGCATTTTCCCCACGGTGCTGAATAACGTGTCGTTCCTGCAGGCCCTTGGCACAGCAGGAGTTCTTCACCAAGCCCAAGTTCAGCCACGTCATAGAGCCCGATGACTGCCTCACCGCTCCCTGTGATGTCATATCCCTGGACATGTACACCCTGCAGGTCAATGATCTGGAGGTAGTGTGGGAATGTGTGTGTTTAATGGAAATTGCTCCAGCCCATTCATGGTGTACCTAACTGAGTGCTCGGTTTCATTTCTCAGGAAATGAAGGGTCAGTTTCATTTTAGCGTGGAAAAGTCTGGGATTTTCCATGGATTCACCGCCTGGTTTACGGTTCAGTTCGAGAGCCTGGAGACAGGAGGTGCTACAGTGGAGCTAAACACTGGACCTAACTCTGAGTAAAACAGCAAAGACACATTCTCACTCCGTTGTGCAGTAATTCAAATAATCAAAATTAGTGAGTGGTGAACATGCAGATACTACTACTTTGTAGCCAATGTCTGCGAATGTCTTAGTACATCTTAGTAAAACTGCAATGCATGACAATATTAAGGAGGCGCTCTTCTCCTCAGGCCGACGCACTGGAAGCAGACTCTGTTCATGCTAGACAGGCCGGTTAGCATGTACGCTGGAGACTCCATCAGCGGGACCATCGTCCTGCGCAGGAACCCCACCTGGAGACGGCACATGACCGTCACCCTGCACTGGAGCATTAACAGCAGCACAGAGGAAACAGACAACAGCCAGGCAAACATCTAACCTTCATTATCTATAAAGTGGTGTTTTATGTCCCTGTGGTTCCATTTGTGACTCTCGTGCAGTGTGACTCTTACACACACCATCCTCCCATCAATCCTAACTTGATCTTAAACTTGTAAATGATGTTTAGTGGGGTTTTTTTTTTCTCTCTGCCTTAGGTTGGGACAAAGAGTTTCCCCATGTGGAGATGACAGATTCTCCATCAGCGGTGGAGACCCGCAGACAAACGGTCACATCCTCTGTCGAGTTAGGGGTCAGCGAGGCGTCAGCTGTGAGCTGCTGCTGACCTGGAATCAAGTGAGATTGTCACATCATGGCGAATGTGACGGTCCTCAGAACAGAAAGTCCTGTAGTAAGTGTTAAGCCTGGCAGCCATAAGCCCAGGTGATTTAGCACATCATGAACCAGATTAACAGAGAAGACCTTAAATGTCAAGAATGAACTGTGGAGCATCTCTATAACATTGACTTGAATGCTCACTGGGCTAGACAGGTAAAAAGGCTTTATAGAAGATAAAGATGTTATGTTGACACTAGTTGAAACTGAAACACCTAATTGTTTTTAACAGATATTTGTGGTCTCAAGGTGCAAGAAATGAAATGGCTCAGTTCTCCGCTTTTATGCTTTTATGTTTATTTTTACTCTGTGCATATTGTTTTACAACAGGCATTTCATTGACATTGTTTGTAATTTGTATACAGTGGACACCTTTTGGAATTTCATGGTTTCATGGTTCATGAATTTGTCATAAAATGTGATCTGATCTTCATATAAGTCAAGGGTATTGACAAATATAATGTGCCTCAAATAGTAACACAAAAAAAATTCCGATCTTTCATGTCTTTATTAAGAACAACCATTAAAAACCTCATAGTGCTAGTGGAAAAAGTATGTGAACCCTTGAGTTAATGACCTCAAAATTGGAGTCAGGTGTTAGCATACCCGGAGTCTTGTTAAGAAAATGAGTTTGGAGGTGTGGACTAGAGCTACTTTGACTGATTAAAAACCACTCAAACCTTTTGAGTTTGCTCCGCACAAGAAGAATACGCTTCTGTGAGCCATGCCTCGCCAAAGAGAACTTTGAGAGGATCTACGATCAAGAATTGTTGATTTACATAAAGCTGGAAAGGGTTACAAAGTGATTTCAAAGACTTTAGAAGTTCACCAGTCTACAGTTAGGCAAACAATCTACAAATGGAGACACTTTGGGACTCTACCAAGTAGTGGGCGCCCAGTCAAAATGACCCCAAGAGCACAACAAAGACTCATCAGTGGGGTAAAGAAACAACCCAGAGTGACGGCCAAAGATTTGAAGGCGTCATTGGAACTGGCTGACATCAGTCTTCATGAGTCTACAGTACGTAAAACATTGAACAAGCAGGGTGTCTATGGCAGGACACCAGGAAGGAAGCCGCTGCTTACTAAAAATAACATTGCTGCACGCCTGAAATTTGCGAAAGAGCACATTGACACTCCACAGCGGTATTGGCAAAATGTTTTGTGGACTGATGAAACAAAGATGGAACTATTTGGAAAGAACACGCAGCACTACATCTGGCGTAAAAAGGGCACTGTATATATCAGCATGAAAACATCATCCCAACCGTAAAGTATGGTGGAGGAAACATCATGATTTGGGCCAGCTTGCAATCATTGAGGGGAAGATGAATTCCCAAGTGTATTAAAAAATTCTTCAGGGTAATGTGAGACTGTCTGTACGTCAGCTGAAACTCTGTAGAAGTTGGGTGACGCAACAGGACAATGACCCAAAACACCGGAGCTAGTCCACAACAGAATGGCTTCAGAAAAACAAAATCCGCCTTTTGGAGTGGCCAAGTCAGAGCCTAGACCTCAACCCAATAGAGATGTTATGGACTGACTTGAAGAGAGCCATAGACATGAGACGTCCACAGAATATGACTGAGCTAAAGCAGTTCTGCCAGGAAGAATGGGCTAAAATTCACATAGATACGCTACAGGAAGCGCCTGGTTCAACCAATTATTAATTCCAAGGGTTCACTTACTTTTTCCACTACCATTTTGAATGTTGAATGAGTGTGTTCAACAAAGACATGAAAGATCAGAATTTTTTTGTGTGTTATTATTTTAGGCACATTACATTTGTCAATACCCTTCAGTTATATGAAGCTCAGATCACATTTTATGACAAATTAATGCAGAAAACCATGAAATTCCAAAAGGTTCACGTACTTTTTCTTGCCACTGTAAGTGCTATACATGCCAGTGGGCTCTATGAAGTAAAGAAAACAATGGATTAACCATGAATTTGAATGGCTAGATAAACTTTTTGAACAATGTACACCACTGAAATGTTACTTTTACAAAATGTTAAATAGACTCGGATGCTAAACATGGCATTAAAAACCAACATTTTAGTGCATGAAAAGATAATTTCATGGTTCAATAACTCTAAATAAAATAACTGTACAATTTGTAAACTCGTGTTAATATAAATCGCAACTTGGGAGTCACAAATTTGCCCTTTCTTTGATAGGTTGTAAACATGTAACTTTTTTTTTTTTTTTTTTTTTTTAAATGACGTTAACACGACACTTTTGTCCTGCATTTGCTATTATGTGCTGTGGCAGAACTGTTATGACACATTTCTTTTAGTTTAAGAGTATGTTTGTGTGGCTGCTGATGCGTCCCTCTTGGTCATGGCTCCGTTTTACTCTTTGCTTTAGCTCTGGAGCGCGTGTTGACCTCAGCGGATAGAGGCTGAGGGGGTAAGGGCTCAGGAGAGGGAGGCTTGGAGAGCGGGACAAACAATGGAGGCTTCACAACTTTGTCTTTGGCCTCCTTGCTTTTATCCCTTTTCTGCCTTAAGTGTTTATCACAGTGGTTCACGAACGTATCCAGCTTGACAAAGGTCTTGTTGCACACTTTGCAGTGATAAGGCCGCTGTCCTTTGTTGAGGCGAATGTGCAGCCTGATGTATGACGATCGCACAAAGGTGCGGCAGCAGACCCCACACTTCAGATCCTCGGGGCAGCTTTGCGTCTTCTGGGGCTGGCTGAGCGCCGGTGCTGACGCTGGTTTGGTCTGCCCAGACGACTCTTCGGCCTTGTGAGCAAGCAGGAGCGACAAAGTGCGAAAACCCTCACCGCAGTTCTCACACTTGTACGGCCGCTCCCCTGTGTGCAGACGAACGTGTGCCAGGAGCCCAGCCTTCTGCGTGAACGACTTGTCACAGTGTGTGCACTTGAAGGGCTTCTCGCCTGTGTGGAGTCGGCGGTGGGTCTTCAGATGGGAGGCGCGGCCGAAGGTCTTGCCACACTCTGGGCATTTAAACGGCCTGTCCCCGCTGTGGATTATCTTGTGTGCCATCAGGTGGGACGTCTGATGGAAGTACTTGCCACAGGTGCTGCATCGGAACTTCCTCTCCTTGTTGTGTGAGGCGAGGTGAAGGGTCAGGTGAGCGGAGGAGATGAAGGTTTTGGAGCACAGGGTGCAGCTGTGAGGATCCAGGCGGATGCGCCGGTGTGGACGCCGGCCATTGGGGAGGCTGCTGTCTCCTGCCTGACAGGATGGACATTTTGAAGGACTGTCCGCTTTGTGCACGCGCTGCTGTTTAGGAGAGGCCGATGTGATGGCTGGATCGGGGTCAGAGTCGGGCTGGGGCAGGCTGAAAGTGCATCCACAGTCTGAGCAGCGCCCAGACTGTTGGCCTTTATCACTGGTTTTATCCAGCATGGTGCAGTCTACATCCAGAGTGGAAGGGGAGCCATTCTCTGCCACTTAGGACATCTGGAAGTGAGACACACATGTAGTTTATGTTTAACAGAGGTGTAGCTCAGAGTACAACGCACATCCACGCTGCCAGCTTTACTACTATTATAAATAAGAGCTACGTCTCGGATTCTCTCGTCTTTTCATTAGTTCCTCATCAGCGCTATCAAAGCTCATCTGGATACGCGGGCTGATGAGCGCACAGACCGCCGTCCACATGCAAATCTACAATACAGACACACACACTAGCTTATTTCGCAACCAATCAACCATGTTGCAGGCCTCGCTCCGTCCTCAGCAGCAGGAGAAGGTCGCGTAATGGCGCATAAACAAAGACTTTACATACCGTGTTCAGTCTTCCTAAGGAAATGTGCGCGTATTATCGGTAATTATCTCGGTTATACAGCACAACATCACAGCCAGATGACAACAACAGGAGGGCTGATGGGTCGCGTTTCATCGCCTGCTTTTTTTTTTTTTTTCTTTTTTTCCTGCAAGAAGCTGCCCGGTTTCCACCGATGAAGACGGGCTGCAGCATCATCTAGCGAGTGGCGGAGTAACTGTGTGATAAAAATGATCCCGTCTGAGGGCCGGAGGAGGCACACCATGAAAATACATTAAAATGCATTTAAACAGAGTTGGACTTCAATCAGCCCCTCACAAATGATTGCTGTAGTTCTACTACAGTAGTTCTACTACAGCAAACCAGTGTGTGCACACCAATGCCACAAAGATAGGATGGCCTACAGGGCGCGTAAGGGCAGATATTCATCGGAGATGGTAACTACGTCCTTAATCACTCATTTAAGTTTCGTTTCACCGAGGATGCAGCAAGAAACGAGCCATTGTGTCCGTGCTGCCTCCTTAACTTTCGTTTCATACTTGACTGTAGTGCAAAACGAGAGAAACCGGTGCAGAAAGGAGGTAGATGACTGGAAACGACGTGTGGTTTTGGGGTTGGACACCAGCAGCATTTATAAGGCGCACAGCTGATGAACCATCTTTTAGTTTGTTTGTCAAACTTAGACAGAGGGAAGATGAGAGGAGCCTTCAACAGACATGACTGAGGTAATGTGACTTTAGCACATTTATCTGAAATAAGAGTCTGAAATAGTAAAGATTGACTGCCAGAGTAGCCTGATTAGGGGATTAAACCATGGAATAAAAAAAAAAGTTGGTTCCTTAATTTAATTTCACACTTTCTTTCTGTGTTATTACTAATACTTTTATTTATTTGCTTATATATTTCTGTTTATGTATTTGTACTATTTCTGCATGTGTTTATTCATCCACTTCCTTTAGTGCTTTAGTGTTGGGCACTGCCCTATCTCCCTGTCCACAGATGCAGATGTGTCACAGGGCCTTTTTTTTTTTTTTTTTTTTTTTCACTGCTAAACTACTACAGTTTCTTAGAGAAAGAGAGTCTGTGAGGCAGCAAACTCTAAATCTGAACGTTCAGAAGTGAAAATCCAGGGTGCAGTGAATTATTGTGCTCACTAAGAACTCACCCATCTGCATGCCAGGCTTTCTGCAGTGTGCAGGAAATCTGTGCTCCCTGGTGACAAAACTGGACAAGAGCCAGCAGGCACATGCAAGCAGAGGCTGCCAGTTTCCTCTACAGCACTGCAGTGACTCTGAGTAGTGAGCTGAATAAAACCAAAAAACCCTCAAAACTCTAAAACAGGGTTTATGTATTGAAGATCTGATTTACATCTCTGGGCTCAGACAGACAGACACAGAAAGCTCTGTGAACCAGGCGTCGGTTTTGTCTGAGTTTATCACTTTTATCACTGGTTCAGATTTTTTTTTGTTTAGAAAACATTATGAATTTACTGAAGAAAAACTTTTGAACTGAAAGATAAAAGTATTTTACTGCTAAAATTACAATAAAACAGTTATTTCTGTTTTTAGCCTTGTAACACGTAAAGCCCTGAAACAGATATTCAGCCATACTGATGCATTTTTAAGGTGTCATATATAAGCAAAGCGTCCTGTGTGAAGTGCTCAGGCCTTTGCGTTAACTTACTGTTATTGCCTGAATTCATTTGATGTACAATGTGGATAAAATGAGTTTGTTCTGCAATGCTTCCATCACAATACTCTGACCCTCTTGCAGCATCCAACCCAGGAAGGATGAGCTCGAAGATAAAGAAAAAAACTCGGTGAGTTGCACCTCTGTTTGTTTTTACCGATGACTGTAAGAGCTTTTTCGAATATGCCAGTGGTTTGCCTTCATACAGAGAATAACATCATGTTAAACCCATAAATTCAGGTTGTTGCAGCCATTGTGTATGTGTGGGGTATTTGTTTAGTTTTTTTGTAATTCTGTTTTTGAACACTGGGTGGTACATGTGTCCATGCACACGCTGCTGTCAGTTGTGCTGTAAGAAAACAGTTTTGCAAGTTCGTCTGTATAGAGAAACACATTCACACTAGTTCTTTTTTTTTACCTGCAACATTTTGTACATTTTTATTTTTCTTATTTATTTGTTTGTATTCATGGTGGTGGTCACTTTTACTTCTTTACTATTGTAACACCAGAATTTCCCCCCCGGGGATCAATAAAGTATTTCTATCTATCTATCTATCTATCTATCTATCTATCTATCTATCTATTCTAACCCACTCTAGCAATCACACAGTGGCTTTGTGTAGCAATAGTCAACACTGCTATCTTAGTTTTTGACCCTCCTGGACACCATACATCATCTTGTACAGAACATTATTGTCGTGTCAGACAGATGGATGCTTGTCACATTAACCAGTGGACCTAGAGACTGTCAGAGTGAACACTGTTGAATCATAGTATCACACACATATGTGCATGCTATTATATCATCACTAAATTATCAGAATTTACAATGAAGTTTGGCATGGTGAGATTCTTGTATCATACAAACCTCACCTGGCTACAGGATCATCATAGGTTGAGGTTCCACTTATTTTGATCTTTTAACTTATTTTCCATGAGTGTTAATCAGCTCACTACATTTTAAGGCCAAAAGGAACTTGTAGTATACGCGAAGATATGCTCAGCAATTAATAGTATTTAAACCATTAGTATAACTAAGATCAAGCTCGTATTTATAGTACTAGTAAGGCCAAGTGTTGTGTGTTGGCATCTAAATAATTGGCGGTTTTAATGCATGATTAATGTATTATTTGACTTAACAGGCTTTTTAGCATGGCTGATTAAGCACAGTAACAATACATGGCAGTTCCATAACCACTTACAAGCCAGATAAGGATTTTTTTAAATTCTTATTGGAGCACCCTCCTGTATATGATAATATACTATATGTAACTAGTTACAACCTAATGCTGTAAGACTGATGCCTTTTTTGTAATTGTTTGTGTGTCATTCCTTATGTATAGGAGGGAAAAGTCACACGTCTGCCTGCGATCATTTTCATTCACCCTGTGTTGATTTGAATTTTAACTCCAGTCTTTTTTTACCCCTCTCTATCTATCTACACCCTCCGGCTTTGTTTAGAACGTCCTTCGGGGCAACAGCACCGCCCTTCATCGACTACCTGAAAGATATTCTACAGCGCTATCCAGATGGTGGACAAATTCTGAAGGTTGGCACAATGCCCTGTCAAAGGGTTATGATAATTACTTTCATGTTTTTTAATTGGTACATAATCCACTAATTGCATTATTCTTCACACCTTGCTCATACACACCTGGATTTTTTTGAAGTCTATTTTTTAAATCTAAGACATGACTAAAGATGCTAAACATGTTGATTCAGCTTAACTTTTTTTCTTAATGTTTGAATGCTAAATATGATTACATTTGCTTTGATTCAAATTGCATGGTTTCTTTTTGTCCTGCCAGTGAAACAACAAAGGACGTGTCACATTCAGTGGACTCATTTAGCACATTAGCTCCGATTGTATAAAAACACTGGATGGGCTCCCACCCACACAGGAGCAAATGAGCTTTCGGCAACGTTTGGTGTATTGAATATGTTGTCTTGTTGAACAGTAGAGAACAAATGCAATGTAATGGTCGCATTCCCCACAATGGATATATCATTTGGGTCGACGGGCCAGCGGCATAGCCCTTAGTGTCATCAACTGTGGGGCCTGTTTAAGACTCACTGGTGGCGGTCTCGGGGTCACAATGAGGAATTTGGCAATTGTTTGTTAATATTTTCTTAGATTTGCACGACTTAAGCTGTAACAGTTTTGACATTATCATTCCCTGCCTTCAATCCCCAGACTGTTTAGCTTTTTTTTAATTTTGCTATGTGTCAGATTTGTTTGTTTTGTTGTAATTTATTTGCCATGTATTTCTTTTGTGACCTCTGTTCAAAAGCCCCTTTTGTGTTGCAACTGATTTTAATTCATTTTCATAATCTTGCCTCTACATATTCTCATTTTAAATGTAGATATCTGATGTCTTCATTGTTTTTTCTGACAATGAACTGGATTACATTTGTGTTCCTTTATCCATTATCCATCATCCATTATGTGTTTCTGAATGAACAATATATCATTGAGCACTCCATTAAAGGAGCTAATTGAAAGAGAATGGTACAAAATGTATTTTTCTACCCCAAAATACTGGTCGTAATTTGGTGCAAAGCGCACTCACAATAGGCCTTTTTCACAGCAGACATTTTGACTTGTCATAGTAGGAATAGAACAGCTGTTACTAAAAGTGTCCTAGTAAGACATGACAGTGTGACAGTAAGCCAGCATGAACAATACCAGGACCCCGAAACTGAAGTAGCTAAATGGAACGCAGCCTTCATTAATATTATTACTAACAACTGTGCTTTTCTACTATGACAACTTATTTCTGCTGTGGAGACGCCTGTTGTTTACCTTTACACAGGCTAAATGGTGAGCATGACATCATCTGATATCACTGGTTTATTGTAAACAAATGCAGAATGCATTTGCATTTTACATTACACTGAGTTGCCAGTTTATTAGCTGCCCCTATTTGTGTCAGTGGATAGACAACATATTAGTAATATAATGCAATAAGATTCAACAACACTATAACCCACAGCCTCCTAAATTACTATAGAAATTCATATCACTTTTAGCAAAGCTCTCTGATGCAGTGATAAAATCGAACGTGTTAAACCACATATACACACGTTTTAAAGCAGAGCTGTTGAATTGCATTTCATTAGATTTCACCTGTGTGGATGTACTGAATTAACTTGTAACTCCATGTATTTTGGTTAAGTTTTCAATAGACAATAGTCTCACAGTGGATGTTTGACTTATCGAACACTTGGCTACGCTTATCAAACTAATCACATTAACTATGGCTGTTCATTTAGGTGTGTCAGTTCTCAAAAAAGTCCAGGTGCTTTGCTTATTACAGCAGTAGGATGACTGAGATAAATGAATACGCACATATATTACTCTGGCTGATAAGACCCCTAGACTAGAGTAAGATGGGTGGACATGTGCTGGAAATGACACAACGTCACCAAGTCCCTTTTAGCGGGGGCTTAGCAAAGGGTTAATTAGGCAAAATAAGTGAAAACATCTGTGTGGGTGGACTCAGGCTGTGCAGGAGCTTTAACTATACTGATTTCTGTAGCCCAGATTTGGGGCTTAGCACAGTGAGAATGCTGCAAAAGGAACATGTGAATCCTTGAGTGTTTGCTTTTGGCCTGCTACATTAATTAATGGTTAATTCGTTAATGGTTACTGTTCTTTCTTATTTGTCACCAGGAGCTGATTCAAAATGCAGATGATGCTCAAGCCACAGAAGTGGTCTTCATCCATGATGAGAGGCATTATGGGACTGAGAGCCTTTGGACTGATGAATTGGGTGGATATCAAGGTATGCTGGGTGTTCTAGGATGGTTACCAATATCAGCCATGATGTCCTTTTCAACAAAAATATATGCAGCTAATCTCAAGGAGTTTGTATCTTCTGTCTGTGTTCATGTGGGTTTCCTCTCACAGTCCACTGTGGTTGGCCAAAGAGGATGTCATTTGCCCAAAATGCTTATTTTTTGATCTTGACATTCACAGACAGTTTTCTTATAATACGCCAATCATTTATATTCAGCAGACATAATGCAGTCTCTGCCGCTGGTTACATTTACATTAAACCATATAGAACAGAAGACCCTGAGATCACTATTATATACCATATACTCTGTTATACTTGTCTACCCATTTTAATCAGCAGTTATAACAATATTTAACAACATTTAGACTTCCTGTATAACCTTATGTTATAAGCACTTTCCTTTGGTACTAATTTTTCTGGTTTTTGCAAAAGGTCCTGCTCTCTATGCCTACAACAACGCAGCGTTCACTGATGACGACTGGGCAGGAATTCAGATGGCAGGGAGGAGTGTCAAGCGCAACGACCCAAACAAAGTTGGGAGGTTTGGAATCGGCTTCAACTCTGTTTACCACATAACAGGTGAAACTATGTACATTTATCACACATATACTGATAGTTTCAGGTTAAGTTTTAGGCCTCAAAGAACACACGTCATAGATTAATGGGACAATATTTGTTTAATTTCATTCACAGATGTGCCAAGTATATTCAGCTCAGAGCACCTTGGATTTATGGACCCCCAAGAAAAAGTGTTTGGAGAAAGAAATGGAGGCTTTCTGTGGTCCCTGGATGATGCAGAACACCAAGAAGATCTGACGACTTTGCATGATCAATTCCAGCCCTTTCGAGATGTAGTTGCGCTTGTCAGCGGACAAGAATGGTCAAAAGTCATCATGGAGGATCAGCACTTTGACGGGACAATTTTCAGATTCCCCTTGCGCAATAAAGCATCAGATATCTCAAATAATCTATATGACTCTAATAAGGTGGTTGAGCTTTTCGATAGCTTCATTGCAGATGCACACTTAAGCCTCTTGTTCCTGAAAAACGTGACCTCTGTGTCCTTGATCCATATCAATGCACATGGCACTGTTAACACCAAACTTGAAGTGAAATCCTCAGTCTCCACAGATGTTGTTCTGGAGTCGGGCGATGAGTCAATCACTGAGGGTTCAACAAGATTCAAAGTAATAACCCTCAACTCAAAAGACTGCAAAGAAACAAAGTGGCTTGTGACAACATGTACCATGAAAGAAGGCAAAGTAGAAAGTCTTGATTCACTCGCAAAAAAGTTGAGCTTTTACCCTCGAGTTGACTTGGCATTCCCTTGTGGTGAGAAGAGAGACAGTGGTGAGAGTAGACTGAGCTGCTTTCTACCTCTCCCAAACAATGAGTCCAACAAGACAGGACTCCCAGTTTATGTCAACGCGTGCTTTGGCCTCACGGACAACAGAAGACAGATCAAGTGGCAAGAGGAAGACCAGAAACATGACGAACATGCTGTGTGGAATGAAATGCTGATGAAGGAGATGCTCCCACTGGCGTACGTCATGATCATCCAGGATGCTATCAAACTTGCCAAAGAGTATATTCTGCCTGTCTCCTCAGTGTACGATCTATGGCCGGATATTGCACAGATGAAGCACAAAAACAAATGGCATGCTGTCGCTCTGGATGTTCTTGATCATTTATTCAGACAGAATGCGGCCGTCCTTTCTCTTGCCAAAGATGAAAGAAAGTTCGTCACTCCACCAGAAGCTGTGTTCCCCTGTAATGGTCCAACAAGCCCTGACATACTGGCTGCCATTCAAAGGACTTTGGTTTCCTTTGGAGAAAATCTTGTCACTTTACCAGGTAGTGTTGCAAGAGCTATAAACGCGGCCTATCCACACCTCAGCTCCCTAAAACATGTGACTCCAGCTTTCTTAAGGGACATTCTTCGCAGGATTGGCGTGGACACCATCTCTAAAGATGACAAACTCTGTCTTTTGGAGTACATTTTGAGTGATGGAAAATACAAAGAACTCGAGGGTCTTCAGCTGCTTCCACTCAGCGATGGCTCTTTCAGATCGTTCACAAACAGAAAGGAGGACACTGCTTTGATTGACAGCAATGAATTTCCAAGGTAGGGTTTTCATTTTTGGATATATTCTCTAGATAAAAAAATAAATAAATTACTGCTAAAGATGTGTCTGTTATTGGACATAAAGGGTATCTGGTTATAAATATTGTTTGTCATGACCATTTTTGCCTTACATCTATAGAAGGAAAGATATTTGTTGTTTGGTTACTGTTGTTTTAGCCATTTGTCGTACACAAGCAAAATAATCGCTATTAACATCACTGTTACTATAATGGGGAACAACATATGGACCAAACAATATTGTGACTGTTAGCAAGAACTGGATAATTGGATGGATAGTGATCGCTGGGTGAAATTGGCAGTTTTGGTATTCTAGTCTGAAATAATTTGCTGCAATCTCTGTGCCAGGAGATCTTGATTTGAGGAGAATATTTTGTACCACGTCTACTGTGCATCCACCGTTGAATTCGATAGTCACGCTACTCCCAACTCTGTTTTGGTCATCACTCTCAGGTGGAGAGAAACATGATTTAGCCAGTAAATGCTCCACCAGCTTGTCGCTAGTTTTGTCTGTCTGCCATTAGGTTTTGGGCAGGTACAGTACAATGAGCTTGTCAGAGTTTTTTTTGTTGAAAAGAATGGCCTTCTGCAGCGGGAAAAGGGGTTGATGAGGGTTCTGAAATTGAACCAAAACAGTAAAGGAAATGATGGATTGAAAGATGCCAAAGTGCTCTTTGAAACTTAAGGGAGTCGTCTGATCTATTGTAATATAAAAACATTGAGTAGTGCAACTAACTATGATACTATGATAAGGTAAATGGTCACAGGTGTGGGCCCATACTCCATCCTCAAGTGCTGTGATATTACATGCATGGCTTTTATTCATTCAGTTCCCGTAGAATTTGTTTCAGACCATAAAAACACCACATTTTTTCCATGATCTCCAGCAATGCTGTTCTTCAAATTTATAACATTCTATATCAACACAAGTTAGAAATATTTAGTGTAATTTAAAGCAATTATATTCATATTAAGTTCACATGTTGGCAGTTAATTATCATTAGCACTACCCGGCACATGCGTACTTGCTTCAGTATATTATTTGACAATAGCTATTATTTTATCTCTTTTGGATTGGATTCAGATTGTAAAATATTGTCTATTGTCTGTCTACATTTACACTAATATATTATATGCAAAGGCCCTTGTTTTTGTTACATGTACAATAAATAAATGTATCCTTTGTGCAGAGTCTTGCTACCATGCTGCAAGCACCTCTTCATCCCAGATGATCTTAGTCCATCCTGCAGAACCCACCTGAGAGAACTGGCCAGAAAAGGTTGGAATGCATTTTCCAGAATAAAGGGATTTAAGATGTATTTGCATTTTTTACCTGCATGTTTTCATTCTACATATATTTATGGATATATCTTTCAAAAATCTTTTTTTCAGATTTGTTCATGGTCATTGACATTGATGCAGACCACGTGGCTGAATATACAAAGAAGTATTTGCCCCAGGACTGGAAGCAGACGAGGACGGGCCTCGTTACCTGGGACATCAGCAGCAGTCAGCATCCACCTTTAGACTGGCTGAAAGAATTCTGGAAATTTCTCAACACTCACTTCAAAGAGTTAAGTAGTTTCACTGGAATGCCATTAATACCAGTCAGTCCTCTGTCTGTCACTCAGCCTGTATCATTAGCAAGGCTACAGCAGAACACAACCCTAATTTTTCAGAAAAACAAGCAGATGAAGTTGCCAGAACAAATAGCGCAGTTGGTGAACAAAATCGGTGGCACAGCAGTGAGAGAAAACGAGTGGCTCAGGCACGAAGATCTTGACTCTTATGTGTTGTGCCCGTCTCCACAGAGTGTCATGAAAGTCTTGGTGAATTTAGATTCTCAGCATCTCATCGGAGAACTCAAGACTGCCTCTCAAAAAGCACGAGAAGAACTGAAAGATTACCTCTCTCGTCTGGATTGTCTCTCAGCCAGAGAGAGAGATTTACTGTCAAAATTGCCTCTGTTTCAAACTATGAAAGGATCCTGCGTTGCATCTCAGTCAAAACAGGCTGTTCTTCTAATTTCTGGTCTGAGGGTACCAGCAGATTTCCCTATGCCCGATTCAGTTGTGCAATGCGCAACTGAGGCTGATCGCAGACTGTTACAGCTGCTCAAAGTTCATCTCTTGGAAACAGCTGAGGCAGCTAATCTCCTCGTTGACTGTATTGGGAAGGGAGCTTGCAGAAAAGAAGACACAGAGAAAATCATGACTTGGATTTTACAGCATGGTAACATCCTTTTCTCTCAAAATCAGACCTTGAAACACAGACTTAAGGACTTGAGCTTCATCGATGTGAATGGAATGCTGAAAAAGACCTCAAGCCTTTTTGATCCAAGAATTCAAACTTTTAAAGTCATTTTTGACTCAAATTTCTTTCCCCCACCTATATACACTCGCACATCGCAGATGCTTGAAAGCCTAACAGACCTTGGATTGCTAAAAAAAGAGGCAGATGTGTCACCTGAGCATGTGCTGTACGTCGCCACGCTGATTGACAAACTATATGCTGGCTCTCAAACAGAGGCTCTCAAAAGAGCTCAGGTGCTCTTGAAAATGTTGGATACTAACGATCTACTGTCAAAGTTTTCAAATGAGCAGCTTCATCGCCTCAAAATGCTGAAATGGGTCCCATGTGCTAAACCAGGATGTGACAGCAAACACTGCAATGACAAATCTCAGGAAAGTCATTTCTATTGTCCAGATGAAATAAGACATTCTGTGTACAAGGACATTGTTGGACATGTGATGCCTCTGGTGGGAGTGTTCAGTGACAGAGTTAGCAGCCAACTTGGTCTCAAGCGCCTACCCCCACCGGAAAAAGTTATAGAGAATTTGTCAGTGTTTATATCAGAAGCACAGAAATTGGCTGATCCTGACTCAAATGTGGATTTCAGAAGGAAGCTGCTTAGCATTTACAAACACATGCAAGACCACATATCTGAATTCGCAAGAAAGATGAACAAGGACACACGCTGGCTATGGAGCCACAACCAGTTTGTATCACCACAGGATCTAGTTCTAGAATACCCACGAAATCTAGATCTGAGCTCTTACATTGCAAAGGTGCCAAAGGAATTTCTGCCATACAAGAGGTTACTCCAGGAGTTTGGTCTGAGAACATTGCTGTCAGATGAAGAAATTGTTGGCATTCTGTTTTCTATTGAGCAAACCATCAAAGGAAGGCAACAGCCATTTGCAAGTCCCGCTGAGGTCAAAGTGTCGATAGAAATCCTCAACTGGCTGTGGAGAGAGAAGAAGATAGTTCAGGATGACATCCCAGTGCCAGTCCATGTAAAGGGTAAACATTACACCTACAAACCACTGTCAACAGCAGTCTTCTGTGACGTAAGCAAAAATGGGTTGAAGGAGCTTAAGTACAGCCAGGAGGAAATTCACGTCATACATGAGGAAATCCCAAAAGCAACAGCTGAATGGCTGAACATCCGATTTCTCAGTACCTACATCCTTGATCCAGAGTTGGTGGGAATAGAACAGTGTGGACAATCTGAACCGATAACAACGAGGATTAAAAACATTCTCAAAGAGTATGATGAAGAAAGTGACATCTTCAAAGAGCTCATCCAAAATGCAGAGGATGCTGGCGCAGAAGCCTGCAAGTTCTTGATGGATTTCAGAGTGCATGAAAATGCCCCGGAAAGTCTCATTGACCCTGACATGACCCTTTGTCAGGGACCTTGTCTTTGGGCATTTAATAATGAGCAGTTTACAGCTGAGGATTGGACAAACATCGTCAGAGTTGGCGCTGCCTCAAAGGAAAACAAGGTGGAGAAAATTGGAAAGTTTGGACTTGGATTTAATACTGTGTATCATGTGACAGATGTGCCTTCGATCCTTAGTGGCAACAGTCTTCTCATACTTGATCCAAACGTCACTCACCTTAAGAAGCACATCAAACATCAAACAAATCCTGGTATCAAATTGGATCTCTCTCAGCAACGACTTTTCCGTTGGTTTCCTGGTCAGTTTGGACCATATGAACGCATTTTTGATTGTAATTTCACCAAACAAAGCCGTCCTGAACCCTATAGGGGAACTCTGATAAAATTACCTTTCCGAACTGAAGAAGAGGCTCTCAAGTCAGACATAAGCACAAAGGTGTATCACAAACAAAATGTCATCACTTTTCAGCAGCACTTGACTGACAATTCACAAACTCACCTGCTGTTTCTGAAGAACATCAATACATTATCTCTACAAAGTATCTCAAAAAATGCATCAACTCCACCAAAAGATGATGAAATAGAAACCGTCCTCACTGTCTCCAAAACCACTGTGAATACAATGATGATTCCTAATGAAGCCCACATGTCAAAACAGTGTCAAGCTGAGAAATCCTTAATGAAACTTGATGGAAAATGCAAAGAGGTCATTGACTACGGCACAGTCAGAATTGTCCAAATAACCAGTCAACAATGTGGTGTAACTGAAGTCCAGTTCTGGCTCCTGTACAACTGCTTTGGTGTACATCAGTCTTTGAAAATGACCCTTCAAGAAAACAAGCGAGTCAAGTTCTCTTTGCCAATTGGAGGGATTGCTGTGCCCTTGCAAAAGGATCCAGAAACTGGGAACCTGTCCCCATCACAAACAGATCTTGTTGGACAGGCATTTTGCTTTCTGCCCCTTTCCATTCACACAGGTCTTCCAGTCAATGTAAATGGAACATTTGCTGTGACAAGCAACAGAAAAGGTCTGTGGGAGAGTGGAGTGAAACATGACTGGAACAGAGCCCTTCTTCAGGATCCTGCAGTGACGGCATACGTTACTGTACTCTTGGTACTGAAGACGATGTCTGAAAACAAGAAACTGGAAGCTTACTGTTATCACACATTTTGGCCTGATAGAGAGAAAGTGAGTGAAACATTCAAGCCTTTGGTGGATGCGTTTTACACCACCATTGCGCAGCACTCCATTGGTCCAGAGCTTTTTAGCGATGGAGAACACTGGTGCTCAATGGACAGTGTCATCTTTCTTCATGAGAGCATTGAGGAGGATAAAAACATCAGTGCCCTTGCAGTACAGGTGTGCAAGAAACTCGCAAAAGCACCCAACTATGTTGTTCCACTTCCATTGTGGTTGAGAAATAGCTTCAAGCAGGCTGGCCTGGAAAAGGTTTTACAAGACAGGACATGGAACTGGGAGAAGTTTTACCAAGAAGCAGTGTTTAACAACCTTGATGCCTTGGACGCTAAGAGTAGAGATACTCTGGTGCTGCATGCTATTGACCTTGATATGAAAGAAATTGACAATCTACTGGTCTGCTATCAATGCATCCCCACAAAAGGCGGGAAACTCCAGTATATCAAGAAACTTGTGAATCCATCAGGGAAAGGGGCCTGTCTTTTTGAACCAGAAGAGGGACGCTTGCTTGGTGGTACCAAAAATGACTTTTGCTCCCCCAAAAGGATCCAACGCTTGGTGGAACTTGGAATGGCAAGTGACCATCTCCCACTGGAGGACATCACAGAAAAAGCAGGCACAATCACCAAAACCTGGAGCACTGACAAAAAGAAAGCCTATGGGCATCTGAAGTGCCTTCTTGAACTTATGAAGAATCACATGCATGGCACAGACTCTGACCACTGGGAAACACTGAGGATGACTGAGTTTCTCCCAGCATTTTCCCCTGGTGATACAAAAATGGAAAGAAATGTAACACTAAGAAGGCCCACTGATATTTTTAGTGACAAATGCTCCCAACTCGTTAGCTTGACACAACCCGTGTTGGATCAGACCAATCTGAAAATGCACAACACTGATCCAGTCCTACAAATTTTGGGAGTTCGTCACAGTCCAAGCCCCGAGACAGTGCTTCAGCAGCTGCAAGAAGCTTGTAAACAATCTCAATCTACTGACAGATCCATGCTTCACAAAATAGCATACGAATGCTATAAGTTTCTAGATCAGTGGCTCAATGATTTTGGGAATTCCGCTTTGATTTCACAGAGGGCAAACTCATTCCCATTCATTCTTGTGGGTGATACATTTGTAAATGTGCACTGTGTAGCAGAAAATGAGCAGTTTGAAGCAAAACCCTATCTCTATGTACTTCCACCTGCCCTCACTAGTTTCAGGAGACTCTGGGAAAGTGTAGGTGTTGAAAAATGTTTCACAATCAGTCAGTTTCTAACTGTGCTCCAGGAACTGCACTCTCGACACGGCAACAAGCCCCTGCCAAAGAGTGACCTATCAATTTGCCTCACAATCTTAAACAGAGGGATATATGAGGCCAAAGAGAAAACAACAGGTAACTGTCTGATACCGAATGAACATGGTGTTCTGCAACCTGCAAGTGAGATGTTTTACAATGACAGCCCATGGATGCCAGTTGCTCCAGGTGTCACATTATGCCATGAGCATATTCCGCGGGTTATGGCTCGCCACTTTGGAATCAAAACCACCAGACATCATACTCTGCAAAACCACTTAGTTGAGAACATTTCACCATTTGCTTTTGAGTTTGAACAAAAGGAAGAACTAACTGTTCGGATTAAAAACATAATTTCAGCCTATCCATCAAAGAAGGATATCCTCAAAGAGCTTATTCAAAATGCTGATGATGCAGAGGCAACAGAAATTCACTTTGTTTGGGACAAACGACAACATGGCAAAGAAAAAACATTTGGGAAGAAATGGAACCATCTCCAGGGTCCAGCACTGTGTGTGTTCAACAACAAAGTGTTTTCTGATGCTGACCTGACAGGCATTCAACAGCTGGGAGAAGGAGGAAAGCACAACTCTCCAGGAAAGACAGGAAAATATGGAGTTGGATTCAACTCTGTTTACCATCTGACTGACTGCCCCTCAATCCTCACTGGAGATGAATTACTCTGCATTTCTGATCCCAATCAGAAATACATTGAATGTCATTCACACAAGTCACCAACTGGCACTGGCTATAAACTAGCTGACACCTTCAAGAACATGTACATAGATGTCTACAAATCCTTCCTCCCTGACAAATTCCCACTTAAAGAGGGCACCATGTTCAGACTACCTCTAAGGATGGGCACCATGGCAAATGGCTCTAAAATATCAACTCAGGGAGTCACTGACCATGACATGAAAGAACTCTGCTCTGCACTCTCTGAAGATCCTGAAGGACTAATTCTGTTTCTGAAAAACATCTGCAAAATACAAGTCCATGAAATCAATCAACATTCAGGCAAACTCGAAACCATCTTTGTGGTTGAAAAAAGCCTACCACAGAAAAGCAGAGAAGGAAAAGATGCTTTTGTAAAACTTCAACAAAATGCACTGCAATCTCACAGACCGGTAAAACCACAAAACGCCATTTATGGAACTGTGATTTCAACCTCAGATAAAAGACAAAGTAAATGGATCATTGCAGAACAGTTTGGCTCATCCAAAAACAGTGGCAAAACAGAAGTAACACAATCATACAAACTTCCCCAAGCAGCAATAGCGGCACGTGTGAGTTCAAATACGGATTTTACTGGAGTAGCCTTTTGTTCACTTCCTTTGCCAGGGAAAACTGGACTGCCAGTGCATGTCAATGCAAACTTTGAGGTAGATTCTGCTAGAAGAAGCCTTTGGAAAGAAGATGGGCAAAGTCTAAAATCTAACTGGAATGAATCTTTGAAACTGGATGTCATTGCTCCACTGTATGCAGATCTCCTTCACTACATCAGCCGTAGCATTGCAGACAAGAAAGCCTCCCTTCTACAAGTCGAGTCATGCCTCAATAACTCATACTTGTGTTTTTGGCCAGCTGTATCGAAAGATATTGGCCAGGACTGGCATGAGATGATACATAAGGTATACATATCGATCAAAGAAAGAGGCCTTAATGTGATTCCTGTGTTGCGGAGTTCAAAACGTACAACTGCAGGCATAACAATTAAGGTGTACTCTTTGGACTGGCATAACGTTGAAGAAACTGAATCAACTAAGGCACCTTACCTGACATCCATAGGTGACGAGATTAGTGATATTTTGGAAGATCTTGGAATGGCATTGGTTCCAGTTTCCATGGAAATGCAAAAAGTTTGGAACAGTTTCAAATTGGCCGGTATCGCTGTGAAAGATGTGAATCCTTCAACTGTGCAGACATTCCTGAGAGAAAAACCCCTCAATGATCCAGCCCAAACAGATAAGGATTTACCCCTGCCCATAACTGCCACTCTGATCAGAGATGAAAAAAGATGTTCAAAGCTCTTGAGTTTCTGCTTAAAATATTTCTCCTTGAAAAATGTCACCACGGACGATTCCACTCTCCTCAACGGGCTTCCACTTCTTCTCACAAAAGATAAAGTTTTGAGAGTGTTTAACTCCGAATCCCCTAAACTGATATCAAGATATGACCATCTGTTCTTTGACTACGAGGACCAATTTGCAGATTATGAGACCAACAAAGACCACATTCAAGTTCTACAAACTTTAAAACTTGTCGTTGGTTTGACAGTTCCACATGCAACGAAATATCTGAAGCCATTAATTCAGAAACACCTTCTGAACTGTGAAGTTGATCCACACAATGGTCTTCACGTCCCAAATGAGTCAATGTTGAAGTGGTTGAAATCACTTTGGAGGTTTTTCATAAGTCACATAAAACCTGAAAGATCCTGTGGGGACGGTCAAAGTCTGACTTTAAAGGATGTGAGGCAGCTCTTCAACGACTGTTGCATTTTACCTGTTGTATGCCCAAGGTTGAAAAACAAGCGCTTCCTGCAAACAATGAAAGACATGCCAAGTGTGATTCAGTTCGCCTCAGACAGGGACATATCAGACATCCTCTTTAAACTTGGTTTTTTGAGGCTTGACAGTGTGTTCTTCTCTGAGATACATGCAGACCGACTGGCGCATTTAGTCCTATGCCCTGAACTTATGGATGTGAATGATAAGAGCTCTGTGTTGGACCAGGTCTACAACATTAAGCACTCAGAGTTTTCCCAGCTTTCCACTGACGAAATGAAAGAGCTTCAGTCTGTCCTGCAGTCTGGAGTATCCAAGGCCAAAAACAATAAGGAATACCAGCAAAAGCTCAAATCCTTACCATTATTTGAAACGATACATGGTAACCGAGTGAGGATTGATGCACCTAAAGAAGTATTTGTCCTCAACAGCGCATGTTCAATGACATTTCCAGATTTGTTCACCCTTGCTGAGAGCAACTGCATTTTCCTCCAAAACAGTCCAGAGAATTGCAGTCTGTCACAAATTTTGGACATCCAAGTCCTAACTGATTTGGAGTATTTCATGAAGTTCATTCTGCCTGATGTACACAGACTCACAGAGAAGCAGCTGCTACAGTGCCTCAAGCTGTTACTGTCACTGCAACATCATTTGAATTACTCTCAGTGCAAGAACAAAATCATCTCCTCACTGGAGACAGTGAAGTTGATTTGCAATTCTCAAGGCAGAATGGAGACAGCATCATACTACTTTGATAAGAGTGTCAAGCTATACAATAAAATGTTGCCCAAAGAGCGATTTGTGCCTGAGAGATTTTGGACTGAGCTGTGCAAAGGAAACCCACATACACAAAAACAAACAGAACAGCTACTCAGAGAACTTGGAATGAAGTATGTTGTGTCAAAAGAAGACATAAAAACTTTTGCATACCAGTTAGAATCAGAAGCAAAAGGAAACTGCCAACTTGAAGAGTTGAAATTGAAATCATCATTGTTATTCCATGACGCCTTGGCAATAGTGAATAACAGCAAAAACAAAGAGGAAAATTTCCTGAAGTGCATCGCTGACATCAAGTTCATTTTTCCTGGGAAAATTCAAAAAGAGCTCTGCAACTATCACAAGCCATATGCTGAGGAGAGAACCGCTGTTACAATCAGAGGTTCCTTGATAGAAAGTGATGATAAGCATCAAAAACTGATTTGGTCCTCAATGCCCATCATACACTTACCCATTTATAAGTCACAGAACCTCCTGAAAATGCTGAAAAATGCAGGAGCTCATGAAGAGCCGCCTCCACACTGTGTAACCAGTAACATGAGCAACATCTGCCGGTCGCCCTGTAAAACTGACAAATTGATCGAAACCCGTGGTGATGTGTTTCGAAGTTCATATGCCTACCTGCAAGCAAATGGGTTTGATGATCAAACACTGGCTGGTCTTCCTGTTGTGTTGGTCGAAAAAGACACTGAACTTGTGAGGACTGATGATACATGCTTTTCATTGGACAATGACCTTGATTTCAGACCATATTTGTACAAAATTTCTCCAAAGGATGTCATGTTCGCTGAGTTCTTCCAGAAAATTGGTGTAAAGGACAAACCTACCGCAGTGCAGTATTGCAATGTTCTGGCAGCAGTTTATGCTGATTCCTGGGACAAACCACAACTACACCCAAACCAACAGAAAACTGTGAAACGTGCTGTTGAGCAGCTTTTCAAGTCAATCAAAGCTAAGGAAAACCAGTCCCTTGTCGACAGTGTAACGACTCTGTATCTTCCTGCAGTAGACGGGAAACTGTACCCATCATGCACACTCTACTATAATGACGCAGTGTTTGAGACCAGAAGGTTAGAAAAAGCACTGCTGAAGAAGTTCCTGTTGCTTGAGAGACTCAGTGAATGTCATTTGGGCAGGGACATCTATGAGCATCATCGGTTGCTGGAATTGCTGCCTCAGAAATTTCAGCCTAAAATGCTGTCGCAATTCACTGAGGAGAAAGTAGTGGAACATGACATGCAACGTTGTGAGCTTGAGACGGACTGTGAATTTAGTGGATGGTTTAACAAGCATCTGTCCTCAGTAGCGTTTACACATGGACTAATTTGTCTTATCAGAGAGCAGTCTCGTGGAGAAATAACACAAAAAGATGCAGCTGACATGTGCAAGAAGACGTTTGGCAGTATTCAGATTATGTGTTGCACAAGCCTGAAAACAATGCTTTGGCTGGATAAACAGCAACTACACAAAACTGCCACTGAAACCGATGTTTTTGTCACACGAGGGCAACAAGGCTGCATCTTTTACTTAAAACACAACAATGACATGGTTCCTAAGGTGATAAATGACATCAATATGACACTGACAAAGGAGATTAATGCTCTCTTAGGTAACAGAATTGCATCATCCCACCTCTCAGTCCTTGGACAACTACTCATGTGTGACACTCTGGAGGACGTTCAGAGAACTCTGGCTAAGAATGGGATCCATGACAGTGCTGAAACTGAAAGCATCTTCCATAGTCCACCAGCCCCTGGAACAGATATTCCAGAGGAATGGCATGATTCCTTGGACATGAGTTTCCTCAATAACTTTGAAGAGGGAGAATATGTTGGCTACAGCACTAACAACAAGTATATCTATGCAGTTATTGTTGAAGAACTCCCTGGGCACTCTGGACAATATTTACGGCGATACAAAATAGAAGTTGGAGAAGATGAGCCAATTGAAGTCAGTTGTCTTGACCTGTATCAGTTTAAACGACAAAAGAAGCCAAAGCCTGGAGGGAGGACTTGCACATCTGCTGAAGCTACTTGCATGGAGCTGGAGCTGCTAGCAGGAGCTGTGCCACATTCATCCCAACCATCAACTCCAAGTTCCTCATCTACAAGATCCTCACCAGCCTCTCTTGACGAAGCTAAAAGTGAAATTGACAAATGTCTGACAGAGATCTGGACTCTTCCTGAGAAGGAGAGGCATAAAGCCATCAAGCGACTGTATCTGCGATGGCATCCTGACAAAAACCCTGACTGCCAGTCTCTCGCCACTGAGGCATTCAAATACTTGCAGAATCGAATTGATGAGCTTGTCAAAGGCAAAGGCAAAGGAAAAGACAGTGGCACAACTGCAGGTTCGTCCTGTCCAAAGGGAAATTCAAATTTCAGAGACTTTTATCAGGAATGGAACCAGGAGGCCAGACATCACAGGAGAAGTCGTGAGAGATTCTCTACAGGTGACTTTTACTACGATTTCTGGAGCCACAATGAAAATGTCCCGAAGCCAAACAAAGAGGAGGCCCAGCGCTGGTGTAGGCAGGCTCGCTGTGATCTCAACGCAGCTCACAAAGATGCTGGTGGGGGAAGCACAGAGTGGTGTCTGTTCAAAGTCCATCAGGCAGTGGAAAAGTCTCTAATAGCTGCACAATATAAAAAACATGGTCAACATCCAAGCAGCAGCTCCATTTCAGTCACTGCTGCACAGGTTTCACTGTATGACCCCCAACTGAGAGCTCTGCCTCAGATCGTGGTGAATCTGAAGGCGCTGGGGGTGGACGCCAAAAAGACTCAGTATCCCAACTGCCACCCCTTTCCCCACATTCCCAATGGACAGTTCAAATCAGAGAATGAAACGTTGGCACTGAACAAGGCATCTGAGCTGCTCAGTAAAATAGAGGCATATGTGAACTAGGATTCAGGACAGACAGGCGTTGAGTCAATTAAAGATTTTTGATTTTTTAACATGTTAAAATGCAGTTAACAATGCAACAGTGTGATATTGAAACATTACTAGAAACAAGCAAATTATTTTTTTTAACAAGACAAACGTGCCTGATGTGACTGTTATGAATATTATGAAATGATTTTTTTTTTCTTTGACTCATTACTGAAGACCAATCACTGTATAAATTTGTTACCTAATTTTTTTTTTATAGCAATATTAAACATTTATGTCTATTCACAGAGGAACAATTTAATCAATGTATGAGTCATAAAAATGGAATCAAAGATTTTTAAGCAGTGTTTTAAACCTTCATGATTACTCACTACTCACTTGAGGACCAATATGATCACTGTACTGTATGATATTGTTATGTTATCATTAATAGTACTCGCTGTAGAGTAAGAGCACTCACTGAGGATCAATATAATCACTGCACAATGTTATGAAAATGCAAATATCAAAGCATTTTGTGGAATTTTGTTGCCATAATTCTTTTTTGTTTTATTATCTTTTACCTATTTTTAATTTTAAACAAATAAAATAATGAAATGTTATTAAGGAATGTAACTATTACTTCAGCAAACCTTTTCTGGATGAGGACACCAGAAGAATACTTTGATCATTTGGTAGTGATTGTGTGTCATGTGATATAGCTATATATCTCTATTTCTGATTCTGTCTTATTGATTATGCACAGTACGTTTGCTCAAAATAATAATAAAAAACAGCTTAATCCAGTAATTGTGTGTGTGTGTGTGTGTTTTAATGGGTTTCAACCTACCTGTTGTCTGAGGGAGATTTGTGCTGTCATGTATTTCTGACTTAAGGTGGTTTGATGGCTGCAGCTGATAGATGGAGAGCTATTTTTAGCACCACCTCTTGAAGGGTGAAGAAGTCCTTAATAGCGACCGCTGAAACCTAAAGGGGAGGTTCGCTTCATTAACAATATCCCCAGGAATTATTACACTTTGACTGTTATCATGCTTTTTAGATTGTTCACCCAATATGGGGCATCAGGCTTGAAATAGTTTTTACAAAAAGCTGAACTGACGTTTTTACTGGCACCTCAGATCGTAGCATTTAAAATAAGTATTTACCTTAAAATGTTCTTATTGGACAGGACACTTGGATGTTCAGTTGCCGAAGAAAACAAACATTTCAAGTTAAAAGCACTTTTTTTATTCATTAAGAAATCATGTTATGAAAATAATGACAACTAACCATATATCAGACAAATGTATCTTTCTGTATGTTGACGACAAAAGTTTGCTCTGGAGCGCGAGGCGTCTCAGCAGTCACCAGAGCATGACCCGTCCTCTCCTTGTGCTCGGAGTGTGCTTCGTTTCACCCAGTTCTTTCATACTATAAAAATGTTTACAAGGCTTTTCATGTCTCTTCCCAGCGTCCACACATGAGGATACATTTCAGATATTGTTTTTTGTTCACATATATACCAGATTCGGTCTTTGCGTTATGCTTCCTGTCGTCTCCTCCTATCGTCTATTAATAATTTACACAAAACCTGTACATACTTACAGCAGGCTGGGGCCTGTTTCTGCGGGGATGTGCACATAGAAAAAAAGAAGCGACACACAGTGAACCGAATCTTTACAAAGTCAATGTGACAAGGTGGGAGTTTACGGTGTTACGAACACTTAGACGCGTGCCTCATACGGTACATGCAGCTAACGACGTTTCGACTCTCATTCAACCTTGTCACTCAAAATGAGACATTCTGCATCAACCCAATGTCGACTACAATTTCTTCCAGTCTTTTGCTATAAAACACTCATTCAACGCAACTGACAATAGTGACGGACACAGTTAAAAATGTTTATGGAGTAAGTGTGTGTTTGTAATGGCTGATGTTAGGATCAAGTATATTCATCTTAGATCAAGACTTTGGGTGCAATAAGAGCAGGATTTACCACACCTAACCTCCCTCTGCATATTCCCTCCCTATCCAACAGCTGATAAACTTCACAAAATTAAGTTAGACAGGAGCTGGGATAGGAGCAGGCATCTGAAAAAACACTTAAGGCTTAATTCATATCATTTGGCACATTGCTAATAGTAAGCAACGATTATGTTCCTCGCCATCTGATGACTTTGAATGATCGGCACTTGCTGTCTGCAGTCATTCAAAGCAACGTCTTTTACATCACTCATATTGCATTTTGTTCAGATAAAACAATAACTACATTATACATTTTAGATTTAGAAAAAGAACGAGATTGAGTCAAACCACATTGTTTCTAAGCGTTCTGTTACTGACAAACAAAAGCACTACTGCTGGAAATGAGCAACAAATAACACTAACTAACTGCCCCGTCCTCCTTCACCACTGCTGTGTGCTTCTTAGAACTGCGCTGGGGCACAAAAATCAGGGTTCACTTTAGGGTGCAGCTGTAATCTGAAGAGCTGCTCCCACACTCCCAGACTTTCTCGACCTGCAATGGCACAGGAGCCTCTGTGAAAGTGAAGTGTGTTGGAGCTTGTTTGAACCAGGGTTAGGGTACTGGCATCAGTCCTGTTCTATGGCACAAGTGTATGGCAAACACAGCTAACATTCATCATTTTGGAGACTGACAGTAAGTAAATTATGCTAATGGCACAGTGTAGTAATACTTAACCACCTGCTGTACTGCTATCGGCTGTCCTGGATTTAAGGAGTCTCTAGCATACGTACAAAACTCACCTCAACAAACCAAAATGCCCATAAAAACATTATTTGTTGAGGCAAGAAATCACAGGGAGAAATAGACATGAAGTTTGAGTCAATCTTATTCCTCTTGGGACTTATCTCCATTTTGCTGTGAAGTTTTGCATCCACGTTTCTTTCATATTCCCACTTCTTGAGCTGAAAGAAGAGAGCAGCTCGCTTTCATTCAGCAGACGCTGTGCTGACTCCGGGCCTGCGACAGTTACCAGCCCCATATTCACTGTCCCGCTGTCTCCTGTTGTGTGATAAGCCACGTGGAAGAGTAACCCTCCTGCAGCCGGGCCCTCACATGTTGTAAGCCACGTATATGGGGTCCAGCTGGTCAGCCAGGAATCCGTCTCTGAGGTGCATGCGTTGCTTCTCCCCTCTGGAGTTGATGGGGATGACGCCAGGGTCGACCACCACCACCACCCCTACGATGAGGTAGTGCTCCTCCAGGACTACGTTGGTGACCAGGGCCACCAGGTCCAGGGCCTCCTGCTCTGACCCCTCCAGCTCCACGACCACCACGAGGAGGTTGGTCCAAGTGAACACCGCACTGGAGGGAGGCAGAGACACGGTAAGTGGGAAAGGGCAGACGGTAGTCAGAATTCATGTTACTCAACTACAGTTCGAATATAAAATGAATCAACATCTGGCTACATGGTGACTATTTCAAACTGAACAGTGATAATCTCATCATATTTGCAATTGGTGTCAATTCCTCACCATTCAGCTATGCTCTTGTGAGAACGGATAACAGAGGTCTCGATGTCAATTGGGTGATACCTCATTCCCCTCAGCTCCAGAGTCTCATCAAGAGAGCCCACCACATAGAGGGCGTCGTGCCGCTCTGAGACACATAAACACACGCACACAGTCACAGATTTGTCAGTTTATATCTGCTAGGTTACAGAGATCAAGTTTTGAGGTGAGAGAAAAAAGGAGGTAAGAAATATCTATAGTTTGTAATAATCTGTGTTGAAAAATGTGTGAGCCCAGCTGACGCCAAAAGCAAGGCGCTGACTGTAAGCTAGAGCGAGCGCTGGTGAGTCTCACCTCCACTGGCGTCAGTCAGCTCTGTGCGCCGCAGGAAGCCCAGGTAGCCCGTCCGCGCCCACACTGTCTGCGTGTCGCCAAAGCTCAGCTTGGTGTTGAAGTGGTCAGCGTGCAGCGCCTCCTCACCATAAACTGTGTAGTAGCCTGTGGCATTGTGAGGGCTGCTCACCCAGATCTATCACACACAGAATGATCATCATGCTCATCTGTCGCTCTTTTGACCAAAGTTATGGGTCCATTACACATTTACATAAAAAAGATAATAAAAAGGTATTAACTTGGAATCATAAATATTAATGTGTTGACTGTGTTGGGCTTTGAACATTTTAATATTAATTAAAATGTTATAAAATATTAATAACTGTGTGCATAGTCACAAGATGCATATGATACTGACAGGACAGCTGTGGTTGTTTGATTATTTGGTAACGATACACGAGAAGAACAAAAATCTGAGGACATTTTTGATTTCGGATGGGATTTGTGCCAAATAAATAAGGTAGTGTTACACAGTACTGTAGGTGCTGCTGCATGGCTCCGTTTCTTAGGCAGCATGTTTACATGTACCAAAGAAACATCAGGGTATCAACTGTTTATGTATCACCAATTTGAATTTCAGACTTTAATGGCACCATTTACTTACATTTCAGGGCAAGACACCAAATGTTAAAATATAGTCGTACAAATACATATAATGTCGGTTCAAAACTTTAACAATAAGCTGACAATAACTGGTTTAGTTAAAGAACAACTGTCCAAATATATTTATTAATGTGAAAAAAATACATATTTGTCTTTAATGATATTAATCACTACAAATGTCTTGCAGCCAGAATTGCATACGTTACGTGTTCAATGAAGCTGCACCATTAGCAGGAATAAAGAGACATTTGAAGTAAACTCTGAACTGATTTCTTCAAACATTCAATATTTATTTTGTTCTTGGAGTGGATTTTTGATCAAGTTTACAGCATTAAGATGAATTAATATCTAAGACCTTCCTAAACAGAATTCAAGTCTAGTTTCCAGTCAAGTATTTATAGTTTTTTGAAAAAATATTTAAGGTCTTTTATCAGTAAATGTGAATTTAAGACATCTAAAGCTTTTTTTAAGAACCCACAGCAACCCTAAACATGGTTACTTTGTATCCACATTTTCATGCAGCAGGTCAGTAATGTGATTTCTCCCTCTGCTGACTTATTTGACAGCATTAATTACTGTAGCATTGAAGCAAAATATGGCTTTGTTTTTGTTTGATTGTGTGTGTGTGTGTTAATTTGCAAATAAATTCTTTAAAAATCAGACAATGTGATTTTCTGGATTTTTTTTTCTCATTTTGTCTCTCATAGTTGAAGTGTACCTATGATGAAAATTACAGGCCTCTGTCATCTTTTTAAGTGGGAGAACTTGCACAATTGGTGGCTGACTAAATACTTTTTTGCCCCACTGTAGGTGTCTCATTTACATAATGTTTAAGAAATTAGTTTACTGCAGAAAACCTGATGGTGGAACAGGTTACGATGGAACAGGTCAGCTAACATTACCTCTCCTAGATGGGAGTCTCCCAAAGGTCCTTTAGTCTCCGTGTTGGCGATGATCACCTTCACTCCTGGAAGGATCTGCAACAGCAGACGGCCATATCTCAAATCACCATGTCAGCTTGAGGAGAGAGCAACTATTTGGCAGCATAAAGTCATAGTTGTTTTGTAGTGTCTTGTGTAGTGCATGTTTACATGATGCCGTACCTTCCCAGACTCCATCAGTGGCAAGCTATGTGGCGACCCTCTCTCCACCAGGCGAACCCTGAAGGAAACACGAATGAAAAACACAAAATGAGCAATTTTGTTTCTCTATTCTCGTTTCAGTTCTGGAAAAAGGAAAAACTTCTTTGGAAGAATGTATTTAAGTAAAACTTTACATTTACAAGAAAATCAAAAGAAAACCATAGATAATAAAATCAAACAAGAATAATAATTAATCACATCATATGGTAGCAAACTATACATTATATTATAATCACAATGCATCAACATGACAACTTTTATATCTCAGACAGCTCATGTCGTCCGAATGGCTGCAGTGGCGCCCCCTACCTATCATGGCGCAGAGCTCTCATGTCCACATAAACAGTGGTGGGGTCCGGTCCAGCTGTGCCCTGGAGATAAAAACAAGCAGAGTGGGGCACGAGTCAGTGATGTAACTGTTATGGGCCTAAGAGTAATGCTTGTGTGTAGCCTGAGTGGAGGGGAGGTGGAAGCTGCTTATGACACAATTGATGACAAAGCGGGGTGGGAGGGGGGCAGCCAGAAGCCGACCAGCCAGGCTATGATAGTTAGGACTTTGGCAAAACTCAGCCATGTAGCCACAGACGCTGTAAGTACCTGCAGAGTTAAAGTCACCTGCTCTGATGCTGCCAGTTTGTTTTCATACAGGTGTAAGAAGGTCGGGAAAAGCTGCAGTGCCGGTTAATAGAAGGAATACAAGAAATAATAAATCAGCTGTAGTTTATTTCCGTCGAATGCTTAAGTTCTGTAAGAAAAAAGCCAAACAAATGTCAGAAACAGTCTAACTGAGCACCATGTCTCAGGAACTGATTCTGGTTGTCAGATATTAATCCCCTCCACTTTGGGATTTGTCATCATTATTGCTGAAAGACTGGTCACAGCACATTGTGTTTCCCATCACTCCTTTGCCAGCATGCAGCCAGAACACAAGCTGGCAATGAGTCACTGAACGCCTGTCTGTGAGGTCAAAGCAAGACACAGAGCGGGCTGATTCTGTTTATTTAGAAAACATCAACAAGACTCAATACAGAGATTAGTCTTTGCCAAAAAAACAAACAAACAAACAAAAAATAAAACCAAAGCCAGCGATTTGATTAGCCTAATTAAAAGTGCATGAATCTCCCCCATCATAGATAATAAGGGAGTCCTCCTCTTCTAGACCAAACTCCCTGTCCACTCTTGTTCATGCTCCCGTCAATCTTAATCTAAATCTCTCCCTATTCAAAAAATGTAATGGCCAAATCAATGTTTATGTTGGCCTTTTTGCTCCACTAGCAGAAAATGCATTAATCCACTCGTCTTCAATATAGAGAACATTTTCTTCCTGGCAGGCTTGTGGGATCAAAACAATCAAAGACAAAGATATCAAAGATATGCTGATAAGATATTCTTATATTTACAAGAACTCTCAGAGAAGTTTAATCTTCCTAAAAATCTTTTTTAGGCACATCCATATGTTGCATAACCTTTAGTTGGAAATATTCAATCTCACAAATGACCTCAGTCTCTGTCAAACAATCTGGAATCACTGCCTCATGGTCAGAGTCACCCTCACGCCTGCAATATCAAATTATTTGAAAAACTGTATAGCTTTTGTAACTCTCTTGGCTCGCTCCACCTACTCATCTCTCGTGGATTTTATAGACATCCTCTACTTTGTTACAATGGGAAAGAAAAAAGCTCAACACTATGAGGATCGTTCTGTTTGTTCTGTGTGTTTGTTTGTTGTCGTTTACTCTGAAGTGTGTTTTGTGATTATGTAAAGCCATATTAGGAACTCTGTATACTAATGTTATCTGTTATCTGTCTTGACACTCAGTGAATAAAGTTTAGGAAAAAAAACAAGTGAATTAATCACTACTGTCAAACATTTCCTGTTAAGAACCTGATCAACATGTTGGCTCATCCTGTGCGACTTAACCGTCAAAACTGTGTGTAGTATTTGTTAATGAGGAGTTGAAAAAAATATGTCTCACACTAAATGACTACTGGTAGAAAAGACGAGGCTACCAGCAGAATATTCATTAAATAAATAACTAAATAATTAAACAAAATAATTATCCACTACAACCAACACATAAACTAAATATGGTAAAATGTTTCAGTTAGATCAAAGGGTTTGACATGGTACTCAAATCAGAAGTCCTCCCAAATTAACTTAATTGCAGCAGAGTTCATATTGCTAGCTCATGGTAGCACATCACGTATAACCTATCATAAAGCAATGGTCGAGAGCCAGCCGGTACAGGTAAGACTCGGCTAAAATGAATAGAGGCAAAGTGAAGCTTAAGCCTGTCAGAGGAAAACGAAACCAAGAAAAGAAATCAGTGAATTAAAGTTAAGTGTAAAAAAATCATGCCAGATGAGGAACAAACACACACAGACACACACATACACACACAGATCCAGCAGCAGCCCAATGAGCAAACAGCAACTCTTATCCTACAGTTACCTGCTCAGCCAGTTTCCCTAACCTGTTGGGCTGACGGGACAGGGCAGGACAGATAAATAAAGACATATATATATATATATGTATAGATATGTGTTTATATATGTGGACATACATGCACACACCCACTCATGAACAAAACCACCAGGGATAGGGAGAACCAAGTTAAACAGAACATCAAAGGGCCACAGGAGGAAAGAAAAATGATGAACAGTCAGACTGAGAAGCTTGGTATGGTGTTTTCGCCAATGTTCGAAAACCTATGAAATATAAACCTTTATACATTTCCTAAACCCATAAATTAGGCATTAAAGCATAAAAAAAGATTATTTCTTTGCATTTACCTCCATTCAGGTGATAAAATAAATGTGAGTTTTTTACTTGCTTATTTGTGCCAGCTGAAATGCTTCTGTTACATTTTGCACCATTTTGCAAAATGTAACAGAAGCATTTCACCAAATGAACCATTTTGCTCTTGTTACCATCGAATAAGTGTATATTGACATATTACTTTTTGGAGTAACCCTAACCCTTTTACTGCCTTTTTCTGTTTTCTTGATTCCGAGCATACAGTTGTGGTCAAAAGTTTACATACACTTGTAAAGAACATAATGTTATGGCTCTCTTGAGTTTCCAGTTATTTCTACAACTCTGATTTTTCTCTGATAGAGTGATTGGAACAGATACTTCTTTGTCACATAAAACATTCATGAAGTTTGGTTCTTTTATGACTTTATTATGGGTTAACAGAAAAAGTGACCAAATCTGCTGGGTCAAAAATATACATACAGCAATGCTAATATTTGGTTACATGTCCCTTGGCCATTTTCACTTCAATTAGGCGCTTTTGGTAGCCATCCACAAGCTTCTGGCAAGCTTCTGGTTGAATCTTTGACCACTCCTCTTGACAGAATTGGTGCAGTTCAGTTAAATTTGTTGGCTTTCTGACATGGACTTGTTTCTTCAGCATTGTCCACATGTTCTCAATGGGGTTTAAGTCAGGACTTTGGGAAGGCCATTCTAAAACCTTAATTCTAACCTGATTTAGCCATTCCATTACCACTTTTGATGTGTGTTTGGGGTCATTGTCCTGTTGGAACACCCAACTGCGCCCAAGACCCAACCTTTGGGCTGATGATTTTAGGTTATCTTGAAGAATTTGAAGGTAATCCTCCTTCTTCATTATCCCATTTATTCTCTGTAAAGCACCAGTTCCATTGGCAGCAAAACAGCCCCACAGCATAATACTACCACCACCGTGCTTGACAGTAGGCATGGTGTTCTTGGGGTTAAAGGCCTCACCTTTTCTCCTCCAAACATATTGCTGGGCATTGTGGCCAAACAGCTTGATTTTTGTTTCGTCTGACCACAGAACTTTCCTCCAGAAGGTCTTATCTTTGTCCATGTGATCAGCAGCAAACTTCAGTCGAGCCTTAAGGTGCCGCTTTTGGAGCAAGGGCTTCCTTCTTGCACGGCAGCCTCTCAGTCCATGGCGATGCAAAACACGCTTGACTGTGGACACTGACACCTGTGTTCCAGCAGCTTCTAATTCTTGGCAGATCTGCTTTTTGGTGGTTCTCGGTTGACTCTTCACCCTCCTGACCAATTTTCTCTCAGCAGCAGGTGATAGCTTGCATGTTCTTCCTGGTCATGGCAGTGACAAAACAGTGCCATGCACTTTATACTTACAAACAATTGTTTGCACTGTTGCTCTTGGGACCTACAGCTGCTTTGAAATGGCTCCAAGTGACTTTCCTGACTTGTTCAAGTCAATGATTCGCTTTTTCAGATCCGTGCTGAGCTCCTTTGACTTTCCGATTGTAGCGTTTGTGGGCGTTTGTATCCAATGAGCCCTATTTAAATGGCCTCAGAGAAGTCACCAGCTGTAGTCACTCATAATCACTCACAAGAAGTTAAGAAGCCATGCTATGAAGCTCATTTCATTGACACAACTTTCTAAGTCACCAAAATTGCTAATTCATGTTGCTGTATGTATATTTTTGACCCAGCACATTTGGTCACATTTTCAGTTAACCCATAATAAAGTCATAAAAGAACCAAACTTCATGAATGCTTTTTGTGACAAAGAAGTATCTGTTCCAATCACTCTATCAGAGAAAAATCAGAGTTGTAGAAATGACATTATGTTCTTTACAAGTGTATGTAAACTTTTGACCACAACTGTACATCTGGTCTACATGCTTATTTTCTTTTCCTGTAACTGACTGCTGCATAAACTAGCTGAACAGGCTGTGTAAAGCAACAACATTCACTGCCTACATTTTTCAAGGATTTCTTCATTCCTTCTCTAAAACATTGCATAGATTTATAGCCAGTTTTGCCCCCTAAAACATTGACCACCATGAACTCTGGACCTCTCTAACCCTAAGCCGCCTCTTCCTCCTCCTCCTCTTTTTCCTTGACCACCCGCTTACCTGCAAACAGATCGCCACATTCACCCTGCAGCCAAAGGTGGTGCTGACAGCGCGTGGCGAAAGCCCCAAGTCCTTGAAGATCTTTGAGAAGGACTGAGTGAGAGCTATGCGGGGCCTCTCCTCTGCTACCACCATGCATGTCCGCACACAAGACAGGTTCACATTTCGCAACTGCAAATGGAAAAAAGAAAAGTTGGATCAGCAAAAACTAAAAACTTTATGTAAATTGTGTGAAAACACAAATGTAGTTTAATACAGTAAACAAATAAGGATTAAGTAATATTCTTTCTCAATTTGCAAAGACGACTGAGGAAGTTGCAAGCAATTTACATTTTCATATTAATAGAACTTTTTATTAGATAGATTCTACTTATCAAACACAGACATGATTTGTAAAAACAGTAATCAGCATACAGACACGGAGAGGTGAAGTGTTTCACAGCTGAGTACCTTAACATTGTCGGCAACAGCACCACAGGGAAAATGAATAATGGAGGAAAACTGCAGTTTGTTGCTTCACCATTGACATGACTCAACACCTGTAGAGAGAAACTAACCCGCAGTGCTTCTGTCTGTGAACCCAGGCCCTTGGTGCACATCTCCATGACTGAATACGAGCAGAAGGTGACACGCACTTTGTACTGGCTGACAGCAGCAAGCCACAGAGACGCGTTGCTCTCCAGCTCCAGGGGGGGAACTAGGATCGACTGGTGGCCTGAGTACACACTGAAACCATAAACATACATGGAATCAGGGAGGCTGAATGTGAAGACAGAGACAAAAAAGTCTCCACTAGAAAACAACACAACGTTTCTGTCCAGCCAAAGGCTCTTCAACACCAATGCTTTTATTTCTGATTTGACCGTCATTCGTGTGTCCAGAGCTGCTGGTTTACCTGCACAGGCACCAGAGTGCGAAGCCCAGGCCGCAGTAGGGGTCCAGACAGATGGCGATCTGCCGGGAAGGGTACAGTTCACACTGCAGTTTGATGGAGCGACACAAGGCACTGGTGGCGGCGTGAGACATCTAGAGGAGATGATATGACACACAAAGACATGAATGATGCATCAAAATGGGATTTTGGAAGTTAAAAACACCTTAAGTTAAAACAACTCCTTGAGCTTTTAGACATCCGTTATCACTTGGACACCTCAGCAGTGTGAGGATGGTTGCTTTAAGAAAAGAACTTTCTCTATAATCAACTGGACTGGTGCCCAATAAAGCAATACCCTCCAGCTGCCTGTGAACTTTAATGTGCTGAAGTTTACCCGATCTAAACATTTAGTTTTGTATTTTGTTAGCTAGTAATGACAGTAACCATATTGTTGTTTTACTCATAATCTCTACCTGCAAACAGCAGACTGTAAATATTAAAATTAATAAAAGTCCTACTAACAGAAACAAAGAAAGACTGGCACAACAGACTATGACATCCTATCAAACACCCAGATGGCCCATGTGTGTCCTTCAACATACTTTGACCCCTGCTAAGATGCCTGTTGTGGACACACTGAAGTCCAGGTAAGCTAACATCTCTGGGGTCGGGGGCTTGTACATCTGGGGACTCTTCTTCCTGGGGAGGTCATCTGGGGGATGGACAGGAGGAGTGAAGGAGAGATTTCAAAGCAGGCATGGAAATCACTGATCACGTCCTTTCTTTGCTAAAAAAAAAAATCTACTCTTTGGTGGGAATACGAGAGCATAAACTGAAAACCTGTGTGATGTGGGAGTGTATACAACTCACCTGTGTCCAGCACCATGGGCCAGCTCTTGATGTCCACAGCAGCTGCAGCCTCTTTGGATTTCAGCAGTTTCATTATTGCTTGAGTGGTCAAGATACACACCGACTTACTGACCTTTAATACACACATATAACATTGTTAATACATATATATTACATTACATGTAATTCAGAAAAGCATCCCTCATTTGGCAGAGCTGATTTTGAATATATCTTATTTCATTGCAATTTGTCAATACATACATTTGTCAGGTTTAATGATTGTAAAAATTGTGCAGAGAGGGATTAGATTAGCATTTAGATGCAGGTCAGCTGACTCTATTACCTCAACAATCATCTTGACAGTGGGCAGAGTGGTTGCCAGGTTCTGGGGGTGTGGGGGTCTGACAGTGACTGGCACACAGCCAGCATACAGGCAGCCATAGAAGGTGGCAATCAGGTCGATTCCTGTATGCAAATGTCTATATTTAGAATTTTGCATTTTATACCTTGTAGTTGATGAACTGAATATGGGATAACAGTAGATTAGGCATTACAGTAACATTAAGAACATCACTGAGAGCCTCAGTCTCTTCTGGAGTGTGACTATGCTTAATGGAAAAACTGAAGAACTGAAGATGGGGACAGTGAGGACATAGCTGTCACACTAAAGAACAGAAGTGAAAGGACAAGTAGCATTAGTGTTAGAAGCACCTCTTACCTGGTGGGTAGACGAGTGCTACGTGGTCTCCAGTGTTGAGGCGTCCCATCAGTGCAGCAGCCACCCGCTCTGCCCGCTTGTGGAGCTGCAGACAGGAAGCTGTGCTGGCCACCGTACCCTGAAAAGCAAAAGATAAGAACACACGGTACATCCATTTACACTGCTGTTTGTATTTCAAAGACAGCGGCTCGTCTTCATCATCCTATTGATTCATCAGCCAGTAGAGATTTCAATCCAGGTAGCTTTCATTTTAACATCTCCTGCTGTTTTAGTCCCTTGCAACCTAGTTTCCTTGTCTGTAGCAAACATATAATTAAGACTGCTTATTTTTTCTTTTTAGAAAACTGGAGTTAAGAATTTTTGCATCAATCCACTGAATTTGACAAAAATAGACATAAACTAGATAAGTAGATTACAAGAAAAATAGATAAATCGTTTTATCTGGTTTGCTGAGAAATAAACTATATCACATTATATATTGCTATTGCAAAACACCATTCTATATACCATGAATAAAAGCCAATACCTTTGCATTGAGAACCAGGAAGAGAGGATGGTCTGGAGTGGCCTGAGCTCTCCATTGCAGCACATCTTGTATGTACAGAAACTACAGGGGAAAGAGACAATCAAGTTAACTACAGAGAAATGAGGGGAACACACAGCAAAGTCACGCATGAAATGATGGACCATGGTGGTTTTTCTAATGAAGGAATGACAGATATGATGTGAAGCTGAAAAGAGCAATGGGTGGTGATACAAGTGAAATCTGAGTTCCACCACGCCTGTGTTCATTCACATAACTTTCAGATTCCACTCTCTCCAGTAGGGATCCTTACCTGTGTCTGCAGTGTGTGTGCGGATGTGATGAGTGGGTGAAATGAGGATGACTATCTACCTTACGTGCCTGGTCATTGTCCTCTAGCTGGGCCACGTCTCTCCCACAGGCCTGTGCTATCCTCTTGCCTGCCACCAGGTTGCCCACTATCATAGAAGCAGGACCGACCTCTGTCCAGCACAACCACACGCACCAATGTCATCATACATGTCAGTGAGGTTAGAGCCAACATTCATATCAACACGAAAATATGTAATACAGCGCTAAAAAATGGAGAAACCAGATAAATGAGTTTTCATGCCACATTTGTCTCTAAACCTGATCCATGCTGGGACATCTGGTGGGCTACCTGGCTGTTTTTGTCTCGGCTTTGGCAGGTTGGTGACGCATGTGTGAGGGCACATGAGGACGTTGCAGGGGTGCAAAGCACCCTCCAGGAAGCGCTGTTTGGTCTCAGATATATGGATGCCACCCAGCGGAGCCTTAGGCAGCGTGTTAGCAGGCACCAGAGCCAGGCAGTATACCCCGACCTGGTGGATGCTGTCTATGGCCTGGGAACATATGGGTAACATGCAGAAAATTTGAGATCAGTAAAGCTAGTAAGTAAATGAGAGGAAGTTGTTTCACTTTTACTCTATTAAAACACAACAATATGAGTTTTTGTGTTTTTTTGCAATCCAATTCTTTGTTTTTTGATTAGAAAATAAACCAAATCAAGACAAAAAGTTTGATCTTTTTTTTTTTTACCATACATTTATTTTTTACCACATTAAATATAAACTATGAATAATATAATTTTCCAAGGCCTGCATTAAGGCAGTATTGATACTCAACCTGGACAGCAATAGCATCCTTAAACATCTTTCTTAATGTAATGCATTCAGGAATGCTTCAACATCCCAGACATGAGAATTATTCACTGCAATAAATTATTTCAAGGAAGATTGAAAGTTTTGCAAGTTGCTTTTAAAATGAAATTGATATATATGTAAACCAATGATTTCCTGGAAGGTAGAACATCAATTTATAATATAAAACTAGATGGAGTAATATTAACTAAGCATACCAGATTTGCACTTGGAGATAAAACATATAAAACCAGATGTATAGTCCTTAAATTAGATGTGACTATGCGATGAGATCTGAAAAAGTCAGAGCACAATGAGCACCTGAAGGACGCGGCTCATCCACTGGAAGCTGTCTTCCTCAGAGGCGTCTGGCCTCTGCTCTGCCACAACAACGATCCTCTCATCATGCAGCACGGACACAGAAAACACTGCTATCCTGGGAACACACAACACAAAAAACACTGATTCACTGACTCTCTATTGATACAGTATACAGAGAGGCACAGTTTTTAAATTCTGGATGTTTTTAAAGCTGCTTCCTCTTTTACCTCCCCCTGTACACAAACTTCATGGGCTCCACTGCTAATGCTGTGGCCACTACGTCATCAGCATTGTGTCTCCGCCCACTGACCACCATCAGTCCATCCATCTTCCCCACAACAAACACGAGGCTGTCCTGGTGGGAAACACAAAGCACACACACTGCTGACACATACAGTATGCGTCCAGACACATAGCACGAGAGGCAATGGTACTTGAAAAGATTTACTTAATGCCTTTATACCCTTGAGCTGTCCTTAAAATCAGAACAGGAATAAAAACCATCATTATCTGTCAACTCGTGATGTTAAAGTGGTAAAACGTGACAGTTGTTTGTTTAAACTAACATCTAAAGGTAGTTTCTAAAAAGTTTTCATAGGAACTTCAGTATATACTCCTATAAAACTGTCCACACAGAGTTGTTTCTGAAAAGACACACTGCAGTTGAATTTTAGCTCAATTGAAATTCCATTTTCTTCTATTGCATCAAGCCAAAGCTTTGGAGACATATATCTCAAGCCCTGAGCACATAAACTGAAACTATCTGCATGGTTAGATATTTCTAGATGCTTCTGTGATTTGAGTGAACTGATCCTTTACGTAGGACAGGGGCAGGTTGGGTAAAATAGATCAAAAAGATACGTCACTGAACATCGCAGATTGATGATCTATGATAAAAGGAGACTATTTGAGGCCTCAGCTGACATGTCCTTAAAAAGCATGTGCTGCCAAAACTACAAAATAAGTGGGACGTCTTTGAGAACTCGTGTTTTTAACAGGGCCACCTTAATGTTACGAGACAGACATCAACATTATGAATGGGTAAAAGACTGCACATTAATGAGGTAGAACTTACTGGTCCCACAAAGCCCAGCAGTGAGGTCCTGGTAAAAGGTCTGTCACTGATGGGAAGCCCGGATGATGTGACTGGGATGGTCTGCAACAAGACACAATACGTTAAAAAAACACACATTCATTGATCAAGAACAAATTTTAACTGTCTTTACAAATACACATCTATGAATACAGAATCTAAAGACATGAACTGCAGAATTTGTCACACATGAACCTCACCTCAAAGACGTTCTTGGTCATGCCCGGGAGGCCGTAGTAAGCTACACCCGTGCTACCTGAGCTCACGCAGATCTCTCCAACCTCATCTGTCTGACAGAGATAGGGTGTTCCCTCCACCCGCACCACACAAACCAGAGCTGGAGACGCATGATGACAGTAGGGTGGGACATTAGGAACAATGAAATATCATTTAAAGCAGATGTCTAAATTAGTTTACAGATTCCTGTTTGGATTACTTATTTCTAAACTCTTCAGTTTAGTTTTTAGATTTTACAAAATCTAATCCGACCACCGCTATTCTTTGAGGACAGACGGTTGTGTCTGTCTTTCATCTTTATCTTCAGCATTTTGCTCATTAACGGCAGCAAAATGTTAAAAAGCAGCACAGTGTACGGTACCTCCAGGCATGACCTGTCCCACATCCTGCACTGTGAGGACAGAGAGTTTCTCCTCCGTGTCCACACGGATCACACTGTGGCTCAGCCCCCCCATAGACAGCACCGCCTTCCCTGGAGGAGGAACACCCATTTCTGGAGGTCTGCAAGACAAACATTATCACAGTTACGCTTGTTATTACTGAACACAAGATGTAAAAAAACCTGCAGTTGAGATAGCTGCAGATGTCAGAAAACAACACTGTCACCGATTCCTCTTTAATTCCTCTGCCTTTCAAGTCAAACTGCGCAACTCAGTCTGTACAGCAGCTAGAGCTGGAAACATAATCCAGAAAAGAGGCATTTTTCATTTCAAAAATAGAGCCAGTTTTCCTATTTGAAGCATGTGTTGTTAGTCTTTCTGTCTTCCTAATCCTTCTCCATGACTGAGCCCTGTGATCAGCAGAGAACCTCTGTGTTAAAGTAGCACAAATCTCCATCTTTTCCACCCCGGATTTAGCCAATGTCGGGAATGCACTGGCATATTATAGCACAGTAATGCAAAGTGGTGGCAGGTCGCTTTTGTTCTAACAAGAAGCAGTAACAGCAGCTCACCTGCGGATGGCGACAGTCATGGCTTCTGAAGAGCTGGCACATGGACAGATCACCTCAGGTCGCAGCCCACGTGCCTGAAACACGTTGAGGAAGGCATCGCAGGAGGATATCGACCCTGTGGTAACACACACACGCACAAATGCACACACACGCACGCATGCACACACACACACACGCACAAATGCACACACACACACACGCATGCACACACACACAAAGCCAGACATGCAAGCAAACACAACAAAACAAATCAATGGTAATCTCTTGTGGCTTTAGGGTGTTTAATTATTTTATTAAATGAGAATCTGCAGGTGGACTCACATGGATTAGCGCCGTCGGCTACGATGAGCATGCGCAGTGAGCTCAGGCTGATGTCTCTCTGGTCTCTCTGGGCCAGAAGAGACCAGTGCATGTCCCGCGACTTCACCACTGCAACCCGTGCTGCGCAGGGGACACAAAGACAAAGAGACAGGCTCGTAATAGAATCAGCCAATCACCTCCTCTGTCATCCAGCTTGACAGCCAATTGCAGAGCATAAAATCTGACAGACAAATAGCAGCACGGCCTGACTCAGTTGCCAACAGGTGACTCAGCGGGCCTCCTGTGCTCGACCTGCACTGGGATAACGCAACTGAACTGGAGATCAGTGAGTCCCACAATCTATTGCTTGAATCCATCCGCCTGTCAAATGTGCAGTGAGAGTCAAAACTGAAACATACTCTCTCTCCAAGTATGGTCTTAAGAAAATTTTGTGTAAACTATTTAACTATTTTACTCAAGGTGCTTTCTTGTGAAAACCTATATACTGTCCTGCATGTGACATGTCCTGTATGATAGAATTCACTATAATAAATAAAATCAGTTTTACGTACTGAATAGCAATAAAAAAAAAATGCACCCTACAGTTACGATGAAATAAGGCTGGTTTGTCCAGAACTTATTCCTTCCAAGAGCCGGCACGCAGTGACAAATGTTAATATAGATTGAACCTCACCTTTGTATGTGTGAACCTTCTGTATCCAGGAGAGGGGGTTGACTTTCATCAAGGAGTAAGGGATGCTGATCACGTGCATCCGATTCATGACACTCTGCCATGGGAACGGAGAAGCATCACATAAGCACCAAAAATATGCCACGAGGGTATTATAATTACATGATGTCTCTGTAAACAAGCTGCGAGTCATGACAAGATGTTATCACTGACTATGCTATGAGTACAAATAAAACATGTTTGTGGTACTGCTGTGTCATTTTAGGAATTTAAACGTGCAACAACAGGTCAATATAAATTATGAGTTGTATGTAAATCCCAAGGCATGTTTAAAAGCATCATTCAAGGTTAGGTTGAGTATGTTTTGGAAGAAAGTGAATAATTTACTATAGGTTAAAAATTCTCAAATAATGAGACAAGGTGTTTCTAGCCATAAAGACTTCATTAGTTTGAATGGATTTATATACTGATGAAACCCTCAAAGGAAAGAAGTCAGATAAATCAGATATTGTATCAGTAAACTGAGCACGGATCTCTTCTATTTCCAATTATATAACCCTCCTATTAGCTTTACTCACAGTGAGAACACCATGCCATAATCCTGCTTCTCTCTTGAAGTCCAGGACGTTGGTTATGGTCTCAGCTGCAAATCAAAAAGGAGATTTTGCCAAGATTAGTGGTGAAATGGGGTCTGTGACATTTAATCTTGCATTCCTATTCTTTACTAGAGCATTTATACATCATCCTATTATTTTAAACAACAAAAGCTCAGTAAACGAAGCTGTGTAATGATATGTAAATCCTGACTGTAGCTATATTGGATTGAGTGAAGCACCAAACCAAAAAGTTTCAGAAACAGACCTGGAGAGTCTCCAGGGGCTGCTGGAGTAGTTAGGAGTTATTTAGAGCAAAACTGGGACACTGGAGGAGAGGATGTGCCTTATGTTCGCTTTCTTTTTAAGCAGACCTGACCCAGGTCTGACAGAAAGAAACACAACCAGCTGAGCAGCTGCATTTCTCAACTAGACTTTAATTACACTCATAATAGGATCTGTGAGCAACGTAAAAGGGGAATTCTATGATATTATAGATAATAAAATAGGTGTATTCAATGAATGTGCTCTGCCTTATCTAACATGCACTATAAATAAGAAAAAACAACACATCATTTCCAAAAAGCCAAGCCCAGTATCTACATTTCTTAATTATTCCTCCATTTTCACACAAATGAGTAAAAGCAGAGAGTCCTCCTCACCTTCAGTGTAGCCACAGGCCTGTGTGAGGGCGTGACAGTGAGCCAGCATGGCTGAATGGGACACTGTGATCCCCATGGTGCTTCCTTCCTTGCTGGTTTTATACTGGATATAAGAAACATGAAAAAACATTTGAACAGTTTCATTCCAAAAACAATGGCAAACATTAAATGAAAAAGAAGAGTACTTATTATTGCCTTAGAAATATTAGACACAAATGAAATATAAATTTTATCCACAATGAAACTCCACTTACCTCTATGTAGGCTATGTCATTACTGGCCTCCCGTACTGGAGGATGCCAGTCTTTTGGAGGCTTCACAACATGTTTTCCATCTGTCACAAACCACAGCAACCGCGGCCAGCCTGCAGAGAAAGAGACGTGAAGTCAGTACAAACCAAATTAAACTGTACAGACAGTCAAAATGAAAATAAAACCGGCTGTACCTTTGAAAGTGGCAACCTCCCCCGTTTGTGCTTTGGGCAAACCTTTCTGACAAGCATCAGTGGTCAGTGCCAACGTGACGCCACAGCTGCCCAACAGAAAGCCAATCTGCTGACTTCCTGCATCCTGGGGGACCAAGGACGATGAAAAACAAAAGTTCATACTGGCAAACTTTGTCAAACAGTATCACACAACAACTATTAAGAACAATAAAATTCAGAACATAAAAGGTTTGAGAAAAGATGCTCTAAGGGAATGTGGGAATTGTAACAGGGAGAGAAAGAAGGATAGAGATCGAAGAAGAAGAAACCTCAGATCGTTGCACATCAAAGGAGCAGCAGGTAAGAAAGCAGAGTGACAGCCAATCACTATTAAAAACTCTACCACTGAGCATCAAAGCCCAATCGTAGCAGGAACGAAGCCCAAGATCTGACAAACACTCACTCATATTTGATTGGCTGTGCAAATTAGCGTACAGCTGAGCAAACCACACTGTGCAAAAAAAAGAGAGAGAAAAATGGGAGAGATACCTGGAGGGAGGAAAATAAGTAATAGGAAGAAAAAAGGGGATGAAGAAATAAAGAGGAACAGAAAGTGAGAGGGAGGAAAAATGTGAATTGGCAGAGCGAGCGAATGAGTTTGACTCCTGAGAACAGTTGGCCTGTGATCTAATATTTTGACTGGAATTACACATCATTTCACCTCACTCAAATCTCATTAATTACAGGACAGCGTCTGCCAACAGCATGCTTATAAAGGGCAATCAAGAACAGGCATTGATATTCAGCCTGTGTAACTAATGTGGATGAATTTCATTCGGTTTGAGCTGATGGATGGAAGGAAACGGCGATGCATTACGGCGCTGTGTAGTTACAACATTTAAAACAAACAATGCTGCTGCTGCAGTCGTAATCATGCAACACATTACCAAGAAGCTAGATGTTGTTTGGAACAAACAGGTAATCTGAGATATTGGAATAAATCGTAAATATCCACATTGAAAAAAACTGCACATCTCGACTATCCTTCAATCATTTAGAGGTCAAATGTCCAGCAGGGGTCACTACTGCTCTGCACTGATTATGCAGAGCAGTACATATAAAAATGTCTATACATCATCCTAATTTTCTTAATATTCATCGGCATATTAATGCAAGCTCTGTGACAAAATAATGATGACATAATTAATATTAAAAATAATATAATTTCATTATTAAAGACAAAGTCAGACATTCGAGGAGACTGCATTTTGCATTTGCCTTTACCTTTCTGGTCAGCGGCACTTCAATAGGCACAGGTACCAGCTCTGCCAGAAGACAGCCGTAGAACGCCACCATGAACATCACTGGGTCGTTGTTGGGGAAAACAAGCGCAACCTGCAGGTGTATCACAGGCATAATATGTTATGTAGCGAGTATTGTGATCAAGATCTGAAGCCAAACATTTCCTTCCCCTCACAAAAAATGAAGTCGTGATGTTTTATTTCTAAAGAGAGAACAAAAACATGCAGCCTTCAGTAAGGGAATAATCAGACATATCAAGATTTGAAGGAGGCTAACTTCATATCCATCAACTTTTTTTCCCCAACAATTTTCCACACTACTTCTTGTTAAGAGAAATACAATGGCTCCAGACTTTGAATTGAACTTGTCTACCCTTGCATTCACTTTAGGAGCCTCAGTCAAATGTCTGTAATGTAATAAGGAATTTAATATGCAACAGACCACCACTGTTTTATCTCATGACTTACTCTGTCTCCAGGCATGAGTAAAGGCTCGTTCCTGGTGCTCAGCTTGTTAAGAAGAGTGTAGGCCAGCTTCTGACTGCGGGTCCATAGTTTACCTACAGAGGTCAACATACAGTGTCAAATATTTCATTTAATTTAACAACCCCAGACCTGCAAATCAACTCGCACAAAATGGGCGAGAATAACAGCAGATAAGATATGTAGAGACACTTCCTTGTCTGTTATTTGTACAGAGAAATCCACAAAGAATAGATAACGAGATGATATTGTTTTCCATTTCCGTTGTAAATTTGAAGCCAGTCATCCACAGGTTGATACCTACCATAGGTGAGTGTGTAGACGGGCTTGCCAGCATTGTCGAGTGCTGTTAGACAGGGGCTCTTGGGCTGAGTGGTGCCCCATCGTTGTAAGGCTGCTGGCAAGGAAGGGGGCCACTTGTTGACCACCCCGAGAGGCTCCCCTTCCAGGGTACTCATCTGCTGACCTTCTGGCTTTGGCTGGTTGGGATCTGCCTGCTGGACTAAACACATGGGGAAGAGAATATCGGCGTGAATGTGGCTCAATGGGTATGTAGCAACAAAGCGGAACCAGCTCCTGGTATACTGGTGCCATCTGAGCTACTTGGGAAAGAAGCTCTGTGTGTATTTTTGGTTGAATGAATAACAAAGAAATGGTAAAATTGTAAATCCTAAATCTTTTGAGGGAAGGCAGGATGATAGAGGTAGTGTGGGGATTGAAAGACTGAAGGATTAAAGGTGTGTCCTGTCCTTATCAGTCTTAGCTGCCTCAGATACAAATTCATGAGAAACTTGGAGCTATGGCTTATTGAAAGACACAGGTATCTCTCTTCATCCTTTACCCAACTTTCCTTCACTTGCTCCTTTCCATCACTATTCTCCCCTCACACTCTCCTGAAATCTCTGATAAGTGGAATTCAGAGCTGCTTAACTGAGCTGGCAAGATGTCCCCGCCAAATAAAACACCTCTAGCGGGAACAGATAGTGTTCAGCCTGCTGCCATTTCAGCTCTGTGTGTTTTTCTGCACACACCAAGAAGACCACCGACGCTTGCCGTGCCACAGTTCCTGTGCTTTACAATTACCTGCTGATGTTTTACTATTCCTGCTGGTTATTTATTTTCACAGTGTTTATTCAGCCTGGCAGAGTACCACCCAAAACCCACGATGGGCTGGTTGGAATGGAGGAAATGGTTAGAGAGGGCTGGTCCGCCGTGTGTGTGTGTGTGTGTGTGTGTGTGTGTGTGTGTGTGTGTGTGTGTGTGTGTGTGTGTGTGTGTGTGTGTGTGTGTGTGTGTGTGTGTGTGTGTGTGTCTCTGTACACTGTACTCCCTAACCACTCCCTTAGCACACCTGGTGGTCTCAGCTCCACCGAGAGACAAAATAACAACCACTGATCTGAAAGTGTACCCTGACTGTTGATTTGTGAGGTGTGGTGAGGTCAGTGTGAATTTTTATCTCAGCTGCAACAAGAACTTTATAAATAACCAATACTGAAGCTGAAAACTACAAAAAAAAATAGGGCAAAATATTACAGCCGAGGTGGCTGTCACACTCAAAACTGCCAAGTGTCTGATCAGTATGCTGATCACACCACAGACAGAGGGATGCTTTTATTCATGATTTATTGATTTAATAGAAGCAATGTAATTGCTTTCAGGCCAGCTTACCATCCAAAAGCTCCTCAAAGTCGTCGACGAAGAACTCTCGCAACGGTGGCCGCTTTGGTCTCTTCAGAGTGTTGAGCAGCTGCTGGATTTTGGAGGAGACTCGACTGTTGACTGGAACACCTACACAATGAGATTGGAGGGGATGAAAAGAAAAAGATCGGGGGAATAAACATGGCAAGACAAGGATATGGATATGTGTGGTGGAAAGAGATGTAATGGAGCAGGTGGGAGGCAGTACAGTAGATAAAGATGCATGTAGACAGATTGATTGAGAGATTGATGAAGTAAGGAGGAGGATGGATGAGCGGAGGACAGATAAGAAAAGAAAAGAGAAAAGGTCATTGTGGTGCTTTAATGAGACACAGACGACAGCCAGCTGACACCAACACTGTAGCAAGACAACAAAACAGAGGACCTCGAGGCCCTCGCCAGTCACCTGGAGGTCAAAGGTTACAGTCCTTCAGTCAAGATACTCTCTGGAATCACTGACAGACCTCGCGGGCTAAATAAATCGCATTTGTTGTTGCTAGGCTGCTGCCTAGCAACAAAGATGTCCTCACAGCAGTAAGTGATTCATGAGGTGTCTGTCTCACATACGCTCTGCAAAATTCATAACTGGGAGACTAACATCAACCTTACCCCAGTCAAGTCAAAATATATGTAAGTCATTTGACATTTATGTTGAAATCGTTGAACCAGAACTTAATTACAATACTCGGAAATCAAAATCACAGAGACATGAAGACATAAAAGAAAGTGCAAGACAGAAGGGAAACAACAGACTAAGAATGAGAGAAGTGTCCCTCACATTCTGGACAAGGGTATGTGCAGAGCATAATCACCACTCCATCATTTTCTCCATATGAATTCATACTTAGTTGGGGAGGGGTGGACTACGTCAGACATTCCAGACAGCCACAGGAGATGAAGGCCGCAGCTGCACAAAGCTTGCATGATCTATCTTACTATAATAAGCCTGGCTCAGACAGACTTTGCCTCCTCGTGTAGGGGCAGATGTACTGGGAATAGACGTGTGGGGGTCAGCACCGCACCTGATGGGCCAATTAGAAAGCCCAAGACACACAGGACATCTGTGGGCCCTGAACCCCACCCACTCAAGGGCCTTGATCATTAATATCACAGTCAACCAGGACCCGTCTGTGATGATGACTATAATTAACGTATTCATGTTTTCATAATTTACCCTGCTCTAGTTTAATTCTGAGACAATAATGCCACAACAGATCTTCACAGTTAACAGAAATGCATTTACCAACAAGCTCAGACCATAACAAAATTGGAAATAAAGAACAAGTCTGGCCATATTCTACAAATAACAACTTCAAATTACAACAGTAAGTATTGAACCACTGGACAGACCAAAACCAACTAATGTGTTAGTCTGTCTTTTTAATATTTTTGTCGTCCCTACTCTGTCTTTGACTCTCAGCCACAAGCTCATTTGAAGATGTGATTCTTTCAACAGCTGGGCATTGTAGTTTTTACTGAACTCAAAAGAGAAGGAACATTGTATTTGTTGATCAGATTAATACACATTTGGTGCTCTGGTGAGTGGTTATGGCACCATGAAGATGTATGTTGAGTTGACTTAAAATAAACTATAGTGCCCATGTTTGTTACAATAATGAAGGGACATGCCATTTTTAATAGTTTTTGGCAACAATGGAGGTCTATGGCGCAGAGGAATGAGCTGTATTAGGCTTTGTATACACAGACAATATTTATTAGTAGGATTAATTAATTGTTGGTTTTGGCCTTTTCATGGGATTTGTTGACAAAAAAATGCACCACAGTTTGCATGCTCCATAAAGAAACCCACACATACAGTGTCAGTATCTGAGAACAGATGGAACCCAAGTTACTGCGTGGCATGTTTTCTACACCCAAGTATGTGTTGTTATTAAAATGGCAACAGTGCTAGACGGCTGCCGTCAAAGAGCCCACTGTGTGGCTACAGGCTAACGGGCTTGTGTCACTGAATATAGTGAGAAAAATAAACTGACAAGTCTTAGTGTCTCAGTGTGAAGGCAGAAACCAGTGTGTCAACATGCTAATTATTCACAACCCAGAATGAGTAGTTACACCTGTCACAGGAAAGGCCTTTTCACAAAATCTGCTTCAACAACACAAATTTGAAGAACATTAAGGGTTACACACTGCACACACACACACCCACACACACACATCTGAATTCACTGTAGCTTTGCAAATATATTTGGAAAACACACGGTTTGGACAAGTGCTAGACCTGACAGTAGAGGCGAAGGCAGACACCAACACACACAAACACAAATGCACACGCAGTAGAGTGCACATATAGCAGACTACCATAGAGTTGGAGGAACAGTTATAAATACCATCCATTAAACTGAGGGATCCATCACCTCTCCACTCACAGCCTGGAGGAGAGACACATCAGGATGTCAATCAAACTGCTAACTAACACACTAAGAGTGTGTGCACATGCGCGCACACGTGTGTGTGTGCATGTGTGAGAAAGTGTTGATGTGTGATAGAGTGATCTATCAGCAGACAGACACAGGTGAGAGCAGCCTTAAGAAGCTCTCAGGCACAGACTGTTGTTGTACAACAGCAACAAAGATTCTCTTCTGTTCTTGTTTTTGATCATTGTGGGAAAGTGTGGGCTTGAAACATCTTGAACGCGAAGGGATATAAATGACACTGTTTACATCTTTTAAAAATCCATAAATTTAACAAATCCCTTCCTGTTTATGTGTCAGCTGAGTGGGCTGGTTCAGCATTTATTAGCAGTGAAAACTCAGACACGCACATATTCTTAATGAAAGAGGACGGATGGCAGGAAGGTAACAGCTCTGCTGAAGCTGTGTTACACTTTTCTGGCTGCGAGCTTATTAACACATTGGACATTAATTCAAAGGAGCATTTCAGCTCTGATGTTGAAGAAATTAAGATGGAGGGGTGGCAGGAATACAGTGTCACTCCTTTTATAGACTGGTCGTCCAGATTGTCATCTATAGCAACTCTCTGAAGTCTCGTTGGAAAAAAAAACATCTATCGTAAAACACAAGTTTCTGGAAATGTCATGTGCTATTGGGGGGGGGGGAATCATAAAACAAGTTGACTTACAATAATACCAGGAAGAAACGGCCAGTTAAATAAAAGTTTTAGGCATTATAATGACACATCATCTTGGTTTGTTTCACTGGGTACCCATCTCACTGCACAGCATCTAATTATCAATATCTGCAATGGCCCATCTACAAACAGCTGGCAATATTGGTTGGATACCAGACTGTGCTGCTTGAATGATGAACGCTGTTTGGGAGCAATTAGTTCATCGTGTCATGTTGCTGGTGAATCAATGCATTAAAACTGAGCACAAGAAGCACCTCTAATAATGTGGTTTAGCAACGTTATTCAAAGAACTTTCCTTTTTAGGACTACAAGAGAAAAAAAAATCATTATCAATGATAATTGCATGTTTTTATCAGCATCAACTACATATTAAGCATTAAGGTAGAAACACTGTCTTTTGCAGAAGGGCTTGGAGAGGTGCAGTGTTACCATGGCAACACACGAGGGTCAGTCAGCAGCTTGTGCCAGTCTGACTAAGGAGAAGACAGAGGGACAGACAGCAGGGTAGAAAAGGAAAGGGAGGTGACTTTCTCCGTGTGTGTGTGTGTGTGTGTGTGTGTGTGTGTGCGAGAGAGAGAGAGAGAGAGAGAGAGAGAGAGAGAGAGAGAGAGAGAGAGAGAGAGAGAGAGAGAGAGAGAGAGAGAGCATGAAACTCACCATCTGCAGTCTCCATGACGCTGGTGTGGTGGTTGTAGCCACGGGAAATGCCTCGCACTGAGGCCACCTGGGGCCGCTCCGCATGAAGCGGGGAGCGCTCCGACAGCCCCGTCACATCGGGGGGCGCTGAGTGGTTATCTGTGATGAGTGGGGTGTCGGGGGTTAAAAGGTCAAACGCCAATTTAGGTACTGGATTGAGAGATCTGCCAGTAAAGAGTCTACTACTGCAGAAGAGTGTATTTTAACAAAGATTTCAAACTTTACCACATTTTAACTACTTGCCATGATAATGAATGAATGTTTCTAATCAGCAGATACACTCCTTTCAGTGAGTGATGTGTTCACAGAGGACAAGATGTCTGTGTAGTATGATTAACAGACAAGTCTGCTGTCCAGAAACACCACAGTAAACTACAACTTCATTATTAAACATATAGTTAAAATAATACCTCTCTGATAGTGTGTATCAGATTAAGATTATTTTAGATATTTAAGAGGTGACCGGGTAGTTAGACCAGGTACTTTGGTACAGAGTGGAGGGAACTGAGTTTAAAATGTAAACTTTTGAACACTAAACTGCTACAGTAACACAATCACTGTTCATCAAGGCTATGGATAAGTGAGAGCTGAGGATCCCCTCTAAAACACCTAATAACCTGTTCAAATACATCTTACATATATTAACTACATAGAGTGTAGCACCATCCATATTCTCATGTATGATGGCCTACTAGTCACTCTCTATTGCTGAAATGAATGAAAGACAGCTTGAGAGGCCAAGGAACAGGATGATATGGGAGATTTATTTAAAGGTCCATTCAGCACCAGTCTCTGCTGCTACTTTATGACAGCAACCTTGAGGAGAGACAAGCTGGACAGAAATCAGACAGCTCCATCCTAATAGGATATCCTTCTGCCAGTAACACATACAGACACACGTGAACACACGCACACATACGCAAGCAAGACACCATCTCACTTTGCTGCTGCGGAGAGACGGATGGAGATAAATCCACTGAATCTCATTAACTAGCTTTTGACACTCACATGGCAACGTGGAATGAGGAGCTTTGAGGGGGATGTGGCTGTGAACTCTTTCACATGACAGAATGACAGTGGGATGGCAGGCAGAGACGGCTAATTAGAAAGACATGAATTAAAACTCTGTCGCTGGTTCCCTTTGTCTTGCCTCATCAAGTACTTATGTGTATCTGGAGGGAGATATGGCCCTGACTGGAGGAGATGTGTAAGACACCGCTGTCTGTCTACAATTGAGCTACAGCTCTAGAAAAACAGTCTGAACAACACAAGTTAAGATGTCACCTTTGACATGACAAAATTTGTGATTGGCTGGAAATAATGGAAGACAATGAACTTCTGCTGATACCAGCAAATGTACGACAATGGAGAAAGTAAAAGGCTGCAGGCTCAACAATGCATGCATATATTTAAATGGAAGAATTTAAAACCGTACAGCTAAGCAAAAGGTTCTGCAGGCTTGTTGAAAGGACTGTAATTTTACTGTGAAGGTAACCTTAATTAAACCTACATTGGGATTCTTTCATCAGCAAACTTGAACAGTGAGAACACTATATGCCGGAAATAATTCAAAACATCCAACACTGTTTGCTTGCTTAGCATGATTATCTCATTGTACTTCTGTAATACCTTCCTACTTTAGCTAAAAACTACACGACTCACATTTTTGCATTTCACCGAATAGCATGAGGACGCAAAAAGACTTTGATTTACGTGATAAACGTAACGTTTGATAAACTTATTCACCTCTGGACTAACTGCATGAGAGCACTGCATCAGTAGAAATGGGACAAAAACATACAGAGCGACCAACTGAAATGTGATGGCGTGTGAGACTGTGTGTCACTGACCTAGCTGGGTGTGTGCCATAAGGTCGGCCAGTGCTGTAGCTGCGGCGTTGGCGTTGAGAGCTGCGTGGGCAGTGGTGTTGGTGGTGGTGACGGATCTCCCTCCCGGGTGAGATGAGGTGGATGACGCGGAGGATGAGGTGGACGAACCCTGGATGACACGGTTAAACCAGTGCTCAACGGCTGGGTGGCCGTGGCCCTGGTAGGGCGTGGAGGTGGCCAGGCGTCCCTGCCGGCGAAGCGAGCCCTCGTCTTCCGACGCTGAGGAGGTGTCTGTGTTTGACAGGTCAAGACAGGGCAGCGTCACAACAGTGGACATTGACATCGGGCCGTACAATGTCACCAGGAAAATAACCAATAAAACTGGCAATGGCAGGATTTATATGATATGCTGATGATACATTATTCTACTTATACATACTGGATAAGAGTACATATAAGATAGTGGGATGGCCAGATGATTTTGATGAGATGAAAGATGTTAGCCTGAGGGATGCTTGTTTTTAAAGCTTCACTGGTAGATTATGCAATTTAAATTTACCTATAGAGGTAGCCACACCAACACATACACAGAGGTTTCAAGACAGCCCAGCTTTTTAACAGAAATGTTCATGGTACAAACTATATACAGTTGCAAGAAAAAGTATGTGAACCCTTTGGGATTACTTGGATTTCTGCATAAATTGGTCATAAAATATGTTCTGATCTTCATCTAAGTCACATCACTGGACAAACAAAGTCTGCTTAAACTAATACCGCACAAAAAATTATACGTTTTCATGTTTTTATTGAACACAACATGTAAACATTAACAGTGCAGGGTGGAAAAAGTATGTGAACCCCTAGGCTAATGGCTTCTCCAAGAGCTAATTGGAGCGAGGAGTCAGCCAACCTGGAGTCCAATCAATGTGATGAGATTGGATGTGTTGGTTAAAGCTGCCCTGCCCTATAAAAAACACACACCAGTTTTGAGTTTGCTGTTCTCAAGAGGCATTGCCTGATGTGAACCGTGCCTCGCACAAAAGAGCTCTCAGAAGATCTACGATCAAGAATTGTTGACTTGCATGAAGCTGGAAAGGGTTACAAAAGTATCTCTAAAAGCCTTGATGTCCACGTGTCCACAGTAAGACAGACTGTCTACAAATGGAGAAAGTTCAGCACTGTTGCTACTCTCCCTAGGTGTGGTCGTCCTGTAAAGATGACTGTGAGAGCACAGCGCAGAATGCTCAATGAGGTGAAGAAGAATCCTAGGGTCAGTTAAAGACGTACAGAAATCTCTGGCACATGCTAACATTATTGTTGACAAATCTACAATAAGTAAAACATTAAACAAGAATGGAGTTCATGGGAGGACACCACGGAGGAAGCCATTGCTGTCCAAAAAAAACATTGCTGCACGTCTGAAGTTTGCAAAAGAGCACCTGGATGTTCCACAGCACTACTGGCAAAATATTCTGTGGACAGATGAAACCAAAATTGAGTTGTTTGGAAGGAACACACAACGCTATGTGTGGAGAAAAAAATGCACAGCACACCAACACCAAAACCTCATCCCAACTGTGAAATATGGTGAAGGGGGCATCATGGTTTGGGGCTGCTTTGCTGCCTCAGGGCCTGGACGGATTGCTGTCATCGACGGAAAAATGAATTCCCAAGTTTATCAAGACATTTTGCAGGAAAACCTAAGACCATCTGTCCGCCAACTGAAGCTCAACAGAGGATGGGTGATGCAACAGGACAACGACCCAAAGCATAGAAGTAAATCAACAACAGAATGGCTTCAACAGAAGAAAATACGCCTTCTGGAGTGGCCCAGTCAGAGTCCTGACCTCAACCCGATTGAGATACTGTGGAATGACCTCAAGAGAGCGATTCACACCAGACATCCCAAGAATATTGCTGAACTGAAACAGTTTTGTACAGAGGAATGGTCCAAAATTCCTCCTGACCGTTGTGCAGGTCTAATCTGCAACTACAGGAAACGTTTGGTTGAGGTTATTGCTGCCAAAGGAGGGTCAACCAGTTATTAAATCCAAAGGTTCACATACTTTTTCCACCCTGCACTGTGGATGTTTACATGTTGTGTTCAATAAAAACATGAAAACTTATAATTTTTTGTGCGGTATTAGTTTAAGCAGACTGTGTTTGTCTAGTGATGTGACTTAGATGAAGATCAGAACATATTTTATGACCAATTTATGCAGAAATCCAAGTAATCCCAAAGGGTTCACATACTTTTTCTTGCAACTGTATATCTACAATAGGTGCTGCTAGAAAACTGAGCACTTAACTGGGAGTTAAAATTGCAGCTAAGAAAAAAAAAGATGTGTTTTCTTCCTACTGTATCAGTGCATTTGCCTACTACATAGCACTATTATTCCTACTTAAAAGTGCTGCTTAAAAACAAACTGCAAAAACACACGCACACTTTACTTCCATACAAAACACAAAACTGAAATTTTCTAATTTCCATTTTTTAATTTCTAATGTTGGTATACAAAAAAAATTCCAAAACATTGTGTATGCTCAAACTATTACAGCTTGTACTCAAACCCAGTCATTGATGATTTTACTGCCTCTCCTTTGAGGCAACTGTGAGCAGGTGGTCTCGGCAAAAAAAGCCTAAACAGGAACAACTTCAAAGTACGGTAAGGCTCATTCAAAATGAACACATTCCATTTCATCTGCCAAATTCCCAGAAATGTCTGTTCCTTCAACAGGATCACTGAAGTTACACAAGAGCAGCCCAGTTTGAGATTTGTGCTCTGCAGAGAATTGAGAGCAGTGAAAGGGCTAAACAGGCTTAGGCATCATCCAGTTGAGGAAAATTAAATACTTAAGTTATAAAAATTGCTGTTTTCACACTTTTGCACATTATTCATCATGAACGAAATAAACAGCAGTGCTTGCCCTGCAGCCCTCGTAAAAAAGTACATTCAAACGTCTCAAAATATTACACTAAAGTCTCTGAGCATACTTTACAAAAACCTCAAGTCCCTGGAGAGGATGAGGGAGAGACATTTAAAAAAAGAGTGATTAAGCCTGTGTGTGTGATCACCACATGCCTGATGATGTTCGCAAAACTAATGAGCCTTCATGTGATTAATCTGCCTCCTGATCACTCACAGAATGCAGTTAGACTTAAAGTCCATCAATTGAGAAACTCGCTGTTGCTCTCCTCAAGCTTCATCGTGGCCTTGCAGAGGCTGTCAGAGGAAAGCTGCATGAGGTTTGATTATAACAAGTTAAGATTTAATGTCTCTACATCCAGCAGACTCATGGGGGTTATCTCGCATTTATGATTCTGTTTGTTATTCCTCTGCCTCTCTCAATTTCTCTCTCCATCTCAGTAACCTTGACACAGTTACACAGAGGGAGACGGGTCAGAGAACAAATGCAATGCAGAAATAGAGAGGTGGAAATAATAAGAAAAAAACTAAAAGGGGAAAAGAGGTGTAAGTCGCAGATAAACTGACAAAAACAAGAATAGATAGTGCAGACTGAGTCAGAGAGACAGGCAGTGATGGAAGATTTTGAGGTAGAGAGGGGTATAAAAGAGAGAATACCTAAGACAGAGAGACAGTAGCAGATATGCCAAAATCTCAGTTATTCTTGTGCACCACTGAACTACCGCATTATAGCAAACACAGACAGTTAGAATAATAAAGCTTCGGCCCAGAAGTTAAAAGATTGAGCTGGTTTTCAATAAATAATTTCGACAAAAAATGCCTCAATCCAAATGTCTGCAGCAACATCATAATGGTTGGTGCCTGAAAGTGACAATTACTATACTGAGTAAAGTGTGGATGTGTGTGCATACTCTTTTTTTGTATCCTAAAACAGGAGCCTGAAGGTTCAACCTATCCTTCATTGATGAAGTATAAATGACAAATCACTTTTGCTGATTACCTTTTAAGTTGTCTACTAGTGACGAAAACAAGACTAAAAGGCTGTACTTGGGCACAGTGGTGATTTGAGCTTAATGGTCATGTCAGTATGCTAACACAGTCTAAGTGATGAAATGATGTTAAAATAGCAGGTATATGTACCATGCTCATAACAACATTAGCTAGTCAGCTACACCTGAGGCTGATGGGGGATGTCGTTAATTTCGCAGGTATTTGGTTTTAAACCAAAACTGAAGACAATTTCTTGGGGGAAAATGAATGACTGAGCCAAATTTCATGGCAGTCCATCTAATGACATGAATAACATACCATGAATCTTGTAGTAGCGGCAGAGGATCACCAAAGTATGTACGCTTCATCTACTGGGCACAATGAATGTCTGTACAATGTTTCATGGAAATCCATCCAATAGTTGTTGAATTTTCTGGGGCAGTGCATAACTAAAATACATTGGAGCGTTTTTTTGTACAATGTGTTTTTAGTTCCAATGTTTTGTGGACACTGCTGTCTATTGTCACAGTTGGTCTGTACGTTGGCCACATCCAGTCAGCCATTCAATTTAGATTTATTTATATAATGTGACCAGATGTGAACCTTCCACTGGAGATTATCAAGATGGAAAAGGAGAATGTTGCTCAGATGAAATGTGGAAATAACTAACACAACCATGCCACTGTGTGCACACCAACACCTGTAGCTGCCATTAACCTTGAAAAAGTAGCAGAGTCCCAGGTTATCTTACTGTTGATGCACAATATGAGATTTTGTGGGTCTGTCAGCCCTACCTATGCACCTTATCCAAACAGATTAACGCTGATCACTCAGAGTGACTGAGAACAACCATGAAAAGGCCCCCTCCTTCTCTTGTTCAAGCCCAAATGTCTGAGCTCATAATCCAGTTACTTGCTCCACCACTGTGTCCTCTCTTTATCCAAGACATGAGGCTCTAAGGCCCCCCACCAATGAACTCTTACAGACCAACGATAAAACCCCTGTAGTGTTTGAGAGACTTTGAGGCAAGTTTTCTGTCATCAAATCACACAGACATCTTACTGACTGACTGGAATATAAAATGCTTTCTTTGGGAAATGTTTGGGATTCACAACAAAAAAGTAGCTGCAGAATGCAGTAAAATGACAAATATTCAGCTGAACCGGCCCACACAATACAAACTGTTATAAAAGCAGGCAAAAGGTCAACATTTTGAGACTATGTTAAAAATCTGATTATGCACCCATTATGCAACTCATGTGGGAAGGTCTGCCTCTGAGCACAACAGTGAGAACCGAGTCCTTTATAGTCACAAATAATGGACACATTCATCAAACCGCACATTTTTTCCAGTAGCAAATGCTTGGCGATATCATCACTGACCACTGGGCACAACCGTGTCAGCATCCTACACTCCAATACTCATGGGAACACATGTAAACAAGCCGGCGTGAGCATAAACCTCAACTGTGTGTGTACTGGACAAACTCTGCCCTTGGTGAACAGTGGATTTACAGGAAAGTCTCACCTGGCGGGGTGCATGCCTCAACCGAAGACTGAACTAACACAGATCGTCTCTTGGAGGGCATTGGCATCTTCCTCTCTTTGTACTTTGCCAAAGCTGCTTGGACGGCTTCTGTGTGCAAATCTAAGAGAAAACATCAACACAGTTAAGCTAGTGCATAAAAGAAGAGCACGAGGCATTTAAAACTCCAAGGAAGCATGGACACATGATTACCAGATCTGAAGCGCTCATCCCGAGTGTTGGCGGCCCGAGACTTGTTGTGCTTAGAGCCTTGGAGAACAGCTTGTGAAGAGGCCTGGATCCTGTTGTCAATTTGCAGAGAAGGATCTACACCTGCGGAGAGACAAGACCAAAGCAGGAAGAGGACAGTTGATAACTGGACAGAAAGTTATATATTCCTCCAATGCAGAATGTGCACAATGTTGAACAACGCTGCTGAATATTGCTCGACCAGATCAAGTATCCACAAGCTTAATGGTAATCTCTATTTAGGCTGCTTTCTTCTAATACAGAAGCTTGCAGTTGTGAAAGTATTCCCTTTAATTAATCCAGCCTCTCTCGCAGCTCTCCAGCTGCCTTCCAGCCGCCTTCCAGCCTTTTAAGAGAAGCAAATGCAAATTACACAGACGTTAACGGAAAGGAGGTGATTAAGCACCATGAATGTCAAAAAGACAACATCTTCTAAGTAGAACATTCTAAAATGATAAAACTCTCAAACTCGTCAACCTCTCTGTGCTCGGTGTGACACAGTCAGTGATTCATAGTTCAGCTTATGCAATTCTCATTGGAGCTTCATTAAGTAACTAGTGGTTAGCATCAGAGGAGAAATCCAAGACTACTGCCTGAAGGAAGGTCATGGATCAGGCTCTATTAGTAGTCTCATATCACTGGCTTCATTTCATCCTCTCATGCTCTTATGCTGATGCATTTGAAGTTTGTAGGATGGATAAATGTAGAGGAAAAACTCACAAAATGATTCCAATGAGCTTTAATCTCATGACACACAGAGGATGTAAAATGTGTCTAAATGAGATTAAATTAATTTTACTGTAGATCAAAAGTTTGATCTAGATAAACTTCTTGACCCAGAATCTTCACCTTCTCCTCTGTTATGGTATATAATATTCTGCGTGTTCGAAGATCTAAATGCACACATAAAAATGGAATATTACTAATATAATATGAACACACAAGCTAAAGAAATGCTTCTCCCACAACTTGCTTTTATTTCTGTGTTGTGTAATGAAAGGCCTTAAAGGACCTTTTCACACAAAAGAACAGGAAGCTGTCGCAAAGAACGGCATTATAACTCAACTCAACCATATCTGACAATTTTTGAAGGTATATTTTCCAGAGAGTGGGACAAAGAGGAGAGTAACAATATAAATAAACAATGCCAACTAGTACCATGTTTCAACAGCCTCCTGCTGGTTTTCATCTCCACTTGAAAGATTTATTACAACAAAATTCTCTTCTTTCTGATACTCAAACACTACATGTATACTTACAGATATATCAAAGCAGCAGCACAACAAAATACATAGAATTTTTGTATGAACGAAGTACAAAAGCGACAATGAGTTGACTACTGAAAAAATAACTTGAAATATCATAGGCTCAGGTGCATGCAACACAACTAAATTTAACAGAAAGCCCTTTACTCAGATGAAACCTACAGTAACAGAGACATTAACTTATACAAATTCTCATGGCAAACATAGCTGACTGTGTTCACTGGAACGCACAACAAAGCCAATAGTACAGCTACTATGAAATGAATCCTACCCCTCTGTGGCGGTAGGCAAGAGGCTTTGCTGCTGCACCACCAATGTTCCCTGCGTGAGTATGATAAGATGCTTTCACGGACATCTTGATACTGTTTTTCTTTTGTTAGATGGCTATCACTCCTGGAGCCTTCTTTCCCCAATGGAACATTATTTGAATAGTTACAAAGATGAGTGATACAAAAAAGGATAACTAAAGGTGTCAGCAGTGATATTATATCAACCTGATGACACAGACTGAGTAAGTATGAGCGACTAGAGGCCAACTGATTAATCGGTTTGGCCATCAGCTTCTTCCTGCTCCAAACTCTCGTTCTATCGACCTTTAAAAGTCAAATATCAGTCGACCTCTGAGGGACTCATCAGTAACATTACCACAACAGTCCAGCTCTATTCACACACTTCAACCAAACCTTTAGGGAGTCAAAGCAGCTCCTACTTTTGGCCAATGACTAACAGTTGTCACAGTGTGGAATGACAGAAAGTCTACAAATCAACAATTGGGTGCTAAAAAGCATCTCTGACCAGACTGTGGACAGCTTTGGGGTTGCTGTGACGACCTGTTACCAAATGAACCAAGCAGCATACAGAGTGGTTGCCTTTGCATCAAAAACGGCCTTTTGAGGACAGAGTTCTGCCACCACATTCAGCCTGTTACATCCAACACCTAGTTGGCTGGCGAGTCAGACACCCAGCCAGCCAAGCAGTCAGCCAGCCATCAGCCCGCCTGGCTTTTCAGCAGCAGCTTAGTGAGGATCAGTGAGCCCCACACTGTCAGCAACTCTCAGACGGCAGCAGCACACACACTGAGCAACACTGACACACTCTTCAGCTAAATCTAATAACATGAGTTTCAAATATTACACAATGTTCAATAAGGCCTGAGGACATTTAAGGACACGCAATGCGTGGAGTCTGACACACACATGCACATGCAGCATCCCCTGAGCATGGACAGACACATCAATATATGCTGGTCCCTTATATCGCTCTGACAACCCAGTCGCACAACAGCCTTTCCCCGCTCCCAGAGGAGACAGGTCTATATAACAAGCCAGGACACCGGGCCTGGTTGCTGGGCAGAGCATACTTCAGAGACACTGAGCCAATCAGAGGCATGCTATGTCATAGCAGATGTTGTTATTGGTTCACGGCGAACCCTGATGAATTTTTAGCACCTGTCTGATGCCAACACTTACCGGTGTGGCGGCTGATGACACGTGAGCTGTGTCCCACTTCCTCGAGAGCAAATATGCATGGCTAATGACTTGCATCAAGTTCACAGTTGTATGTCTGACATGTGCCTAATAAAAATGAATGGATGGCAAATTCAGTGCGAAAGAGCAGGGACTCAGCAACAGCACTCACTGTCAGAAAATGAAAACCAGACACCACATACCCGTATTCTCACAGAGAAGGTACAAAAATTCCTCCGCAGAGAGCAATTTGACGTTGATTGATTTATATTCATATGCCAACTTTCCCTTATTTTTTGACTTCCAAGTATGGTCAACATCTGAAGCAATTATTTACTCTGAAAGCTCACAGTAAAACCTGAACACTAAAATATGAACAAAGGAAATTAATGTACTCTCTCGTAGATTTTAACAATCTGGTTTTATACAGTTACTTTACTGCACTTGGCACATATGCAGTCTTATGGCACCAGTGAAATACAAGGCTGTAAAATAGCTTGTTGCATGTAGCTCAGAGGTCTACAATCTATTGGTCACCTATTTAAACCATGCAGCTGCTGAACCCTAATCCACCGATTAATCGCACTGGATGGATATGTCATTAATTCCCAACACATCCATTCATCCTGATGGAATATGAATGAATCTATGTGAAAAAGCTCACCCACTCCGAAGCCCATCCATCTCTGCTCTATATCTATCACTTCCCTGCTTTAGGTGTTAGGATCCACACTGTACTAATCTAACAATGGACATCAGAATGAAAATCCATAAATCCATGATAACAAGGACAGAGACAGCGCAAGAGAATGACAGAGAACGAAGGAGCTGGTCCGCCCAAGCTAAATAACAGTCCTGCTAACTTCAGTGGAAAGCCTTGAGCGAGTGGCCCACACCAGACTCTGGTTTCCACTGAGGCTTGCTGTTCTGATAGTGGGCCAAACCAAAGACTGCCATGGACCCTGGGTAGAGGACGAAGAAGCATGAAGCATACAGGCAACAACTCCTCTCTGGGATGCACCACAAACCAACTCAACCCTTTAGTCTGCCCAAGGCGGCTGGGGCTGACTGACTGCATGACTGGGGCTAAAAATACACTGAATTGATTGATAAATGCATGCAGGCCCCTACACAGTCAAATGAGTAACATACAGCTGATCAAGTTCAAGCCTCCCTGTTTTTCAAAGTTCATACATCTCATTTCAAACACCCATAACACAGGATGGTAAAAAAAAAAAAAAAAGCATTCCTCTAAAAAAGCAGGCAATTACCTAAAACGCATAATCACAGCCTATAAAGTGCATTTTATTAAATCAAATTAGCATGTGGATTGAAGAGCAACACAAATTTAGTACCATTACTAGCAGTTATGATCTTAGCAGAGACACCTAATATTTCCATAATATGCCTAATATGCCTTCCTTGCCTTGGTAGATTAGCTCCTGTTTTCATTTAGCCACAGACATAAACTAATGGTGACTGGCTGAAGCGGGGTTAAAGGCATTAACAACAGACTCAAAGGTCACAGAGAGCACAGCAGAGACACATCTAACTCAACTTTATGACCGTGTGATGTTTGATGTGGTATCTCTGATATTCAAATGACTCAATTAACTCATCTAAAATATACAATTTCTACATATACACTGTTTTCTTTTGGCTCCTCTTTTTATTTATGTTTTTATTATATTTGGTATTGTTTCTTTTCTTTATCCCAACAAGCAATAATAAGGTGTGTCTTATTTAAAAAAAGCAAACTATGCTATATGTATGTATATGTCTGTGCATATGTAAATGAAGCTACTCCATAGTATCATTGATAATAATGATGATAATAATATGAGATACTTGCCTCATTCGGTTTGCTCTTGCAAGGACACTATGCTAACTGCTACGCTAACAGACCGCCAGAGCAAAGATAAAACCCATTCTGGACAGTAAATTTCCTGCAGGCCCGTCAGTCTTACCTTGTATCTGTGGGATGTACGGTGCCAAAAGCTTGCCTCTTTTCTTCTCATAGCCCTTCTGAGTGATGTCCCCTGTACAGACAGAGACAGAGAAAAACAGAGGAACAGACAGACAGAGAGAGAAGAGGGGGGGCAGAGAGATGAGTCATTAGCTCAGCCGTGCCTTGGTAATATATGTGTGTGTGTGTGTGTGTGTGTGTGTGTGTGTGTGTGTGTGTGTGTGTGTGTGTGTGTGTGTGTGTGTGTGTGTGTCTGTACACTAGTGCTTCAGGAGCATACTGCCAGGCTGGTTACACTGGCACCACGGGGCACCAGAGGAGGGTTGTGGTAGCAGATGACCAGCTCTCACTCACTGGATGTCTCTCTCACACTCACACTCACACACACACTGGTTGCAAAGTGACATTGCAATCGTTAGATATGATAGTTGATAGATAGTAGTGTGGTGAATTTCCTACTGAATACTTGGATGATAACATCAGCCAGGCAAGGGGCATTTAAAGGATCATTTGTCTGGTGCGTCTGGAATATTTTCCCTCGCAGGATTTTTACCAGAAATAAAAATACTGCTGATGTCAGCATGAACTGAATCCACCCAAGTTGTCTCCACACATATGATTAAAAAGTGGTCTGTTAAAAAGGATATAGCTGCATGTTGTTTTAATAGCCCTATTTGAAAGCAATATCAATGTACATGTTTTCCAGCGCAGGAATTTAACTACAGTAAATGAAGACAGAAACATTGAGGGCAGAGGAAGACAGAACGATGGGCGGAAGGTCTATGGCTAAGTAAAAAACAAACAGCAAAATGTGATCTTTGGTTGATATGCAGGCTGGGGGCATAGTTGCCTGTATGATATCATCACACAATCAGGTACACAGATTTTAAATTTGGGGAAAAGAGAAGCCAGGCACCGGCTGTGGTAACTGTATTAGCAGATTCGCTGAGTTGAAGTATCAGAATCTACAGTGAGAAAGAAAAGTGTGATCAGTCCATCCCTAGTCAGGTACAGTAGTACAGTAATATTAGAGGACGCTTCATTAACTACACGGAGTATGCAGTGACCCTTTATTGCCTTTTTCCAAGAAGAAAGAAACCAGCAAAATACTGTATGTTTGCTGGGTGACATAAAAGCCTGTAACAAATGACAGCACCACTAAAATGACAAAAAATGTTGAAAAACATCCATGTCCACATGGGACCTCTTTAAAATACAGAGAAGTAGGTCACTGACTTGACTGTTTTGGCTGCTTGTCGCTGATTTGGGGGTTTAAGATGTCACCGTGCTCCTGCATATGTGACACTGGTGTGGACCAGGCTGAGGCTGATGGAGGCTCATTTGCACTCTTTTGCAGACAAAAGGCATATTGATTCGCTCAGAGAAGGCTGCCTGACAGCACCTCTAACAAACCACGAGTGTGTACATAACTATACTTGCATACATGACCTCTCCAACACCCCTAAGAATTAATGTAAAAAAAAAAAAGAAAAAAGGCCAGAATAAGATGTGGTATATGAAGGGCCTTGGAAAATATGCCAGTCAAATATTCGGGCTACAAGAAGTGTCAAAGTCAAACAGCCACTTGACATGACACATATATTGTTTTGGCAGGAAGCTAGAAATACTCACAAATGTCGATGAAAGATCTCAGTCATCACATTTTCCACTGGATGTTAACGTTAGAGTCCAATAAGCAGGGATCACAATGTGTCATTAATGTTTATCTCTTGGGGCTCTCAGTGGGGGTCATCAGGGTGGAGGTCAAGTGAAAGACCAATACGTTCAATAGGGCTATGAGAACAAAACCAATAGAAACCTCACTATGGGCTCACATTTCATCATCTCACCATGGGGAATACTTTATTTTGCTCGTTCCTCACAGACATGTTTAACTCATTGTTGAATTCATTAAAGGTACACTGTGGTTTTTACCTCCCTCATGTCATATAGTATTTCATGCCCCTTCATTTATGTAAATATGTATTTCAGAAGCAAAATACTCTTGATTTATCTTTGCCGGCCATCTGCTCCTCAATCCTCTTGAACACAACAGTGTGGTAGTGTGAGGGCAGGTGTTGTTGGTCACACTGGTCGCCGCGCTGCCCGCCGGTACTGAGTCACCAGTAACAGCTGAATGCCTGCACTGTTAAATGTCCAGGAGAGCTGGAGGCTAGCAACAATACAGCGCTGTCCACGGGCCGAGCCGGCTGACCTGACACTGACTCTTTCTGGTGATAAGTGTCTCTGTTTGTATGTGTGTACATCAGTACATGTCTGTGTGCATGCCAACATGTCTGAGTGTGCGCGCCACGGCAGCCAACCAGCCTGACAACCAAACAATAGAAGGCTATTCTCCGCGGTGGCTCCGAATTCTGGCTAACAGCCTCGGTGGCCAAGCGCTCCTTCGCACACTGATCCATCAAGTTATGTCTCAGTGAAACTAATCTTTTGATCCAAGAACAAACAGCTTTGTCATTGAATATGGAGGAATGGACTCAAGCATTCAATGGTAAACAATGACCCGAGCAAAACAAAAGTCTGAGGCACCAAAGGATCACAATATTTCCTGTGCAAGTGTGTTGGTGTTTGCATATGGTTGTGCATATATTTGTTTGTGCATCAGTGTGTGTTTGCAGGCAGATGCTGCATTTCCCCTCTCTGTTTGAGCTTTGAGTGCCCCCATAAGAGAAAAATAGGAGGATTCAAAGGATTCAATATGTGGCCTGCCGCCTGGGGAATAGCCGAGGGGAGAGAGCATAGTGGGATGTAGGGAAAGAGAGATATTGAAGGATGGATGGAGGAACGCTTAGTATGTATGCCAAATTAAACAGTCAAAAGAGACAAGCTGTAGCTTACTGTATATTTACAGTGGGTGGGAAACACTTGATTTGACCCCTTTCACCCTCCTCCAGGCTACAAGCTTTGCCATGAGAGCTGTAAACAAAAGGCAAAAGGTATATATCTAAACAAGCACCTGAGAACAAATGTGTCGAAGAGGAGATGAACAGAAGCACAACAGGGAGGGGTGCAAAAGAAAGGAGGCATCTCTCAAGTTGCTGACAGAGACCATCATCAGGGGCTCAGCTGGAAGAGCTGTTTTTTTCTTTCCTCAGCTGGCATCCACCTTCATAAAAACTCACCTCCTTTGTTGCCTCCATCCCTGCAGTCTAACCTCTTCACCTTCTTCCCAATCCTCAAGGGCTCACCGTCCACACATACTAAGCAATCGTGTCATCTTTTGACCTCTCTTTTTAATTATGGGCAGCAGCTCTTTCTGAGGGGATATCATGGCTTACGTCCACATTTTTAGGAGTATTAATGCTAATCTTGTGACACTAGCCTCCATCCATCTGAAGTGGCACGATTTTATTTCCCAGAGACCAGTGTGCAATGTTGTTACCGTAAGCATTCCTCTCACCCGGCACTGAATCCAATTTCGACAGAGAGACGGTCAATCTTGTGACACTCTAAACACTGACAGCAAGAGAGCCCGCTGTCCTCTGCTTTGTCGTATTGACTTTAATTGACTGATGGCTATTGAGTATAATTGACTGATGGCTATTGAGTGGAGCTGTTCCTGCGATGGGGCCCATTAGAGAATTACCTTGCATCTGTACAGGCGGATCTCTTCAACCAGGAGGGAAATACCAAACACAGCACATTCCTCTACAAGCCAGCACAAACATGTTAAGGATAGATAATGAAGCTCTGAATGTAGCTGGTGAGATTGGCTTTACTCCTTGCTTAGCTTAATAAGACAAAGTAGAAATGAAGATTTACACATCCACACCGCCACACACATTTTCTCTCCTCATTTAGATGCAGAAAGCCAGACAGGCATCTCAACTCTTGCTCTCAGCAATCTCCCTGGGTATCTCGCACACACACACACACACACACACACACACACACAAACCAAAGCAGAAACAGCAGCAGCAAGGACAATCCCACAGCAATAGTTTCAATGTCTAAAGCCCTGCATCTGTTTGCGTTTTCCTCTTCTGCAAGCTGCCTATTAAAAAACAAAATCCACAGCCAGTATGTGTGTGTGCGTGTGTGTGTGAGTAACTAATGTATGAGAGTCAGTCTACTACAACAAGCAACACTAAGGTTGGGTGATAATTTCACATTATAACAGATTGCCTCTGTACATAAATGTGTGTATCACAATCATCATCTGTAAATGAGTAGGGGATGCAAATATAAATTATTTTCAGTATCAATTAATCTGCCGATTACTTTCTCGATGAATGAATTAATTGTTTGGATAAATAATGAAAAATGCCCATCATATTCTCTTAATGCCCGATGAGGTGTATAAAAATTGCGTCTTATGTCCAACCAACAAACAGATATTCAGCTCATTAACAGTTCAGTACAGTATATTGATTGACAAAATGGTTTCTGATGAATTTTGTCAAATCGACTAATCTTTTCAACTCTAAAATGAATGATGAGTTCAATTTTACCATAATCTCTCAGAGAATCGGAGATCTGGCTTTGAAAATGCATTTTAAATTTATATATTAGACATTAATGAACATATCAAAATGGAGATAATGCTGTGTCGATTGGTGCAGTACTAATTTTGTCAATATCGGCTTCTGTTAATCAATAGTCCAAAATTATTCTAGAAATCCCCCCATGTCTTTGCCACACTGCTACCTTCCCTTCTTAAGGGACAGACAGCGAGAGAGGTGGCCCCACCCACCCTTAATGTCAGTTCCTGTGCCAGGCTGACCGACTATGTGCCAACACTGCTGCCGTGCCAGCAACCAAGCCGTCTGCCCTTCAGCCACAGAAAACCACTGCTAAATATTTAGGCAGGGCAGCATTTGCTCTGCAGTCTTGTGTGTTGACTCCAACAAAAGCAGATGTAGCCGGCTGTCATTTAGCATTAGCTCTCTGGCGTACAAATGTCAGTTTTACGCATCTGGATTAAGCTTTACCCTTGACAGGCGCTGAAATTTTCTAATTCTATTTGAAGACCAGAAGTGACCTATTTCAGGTGTGCATGGTCAGCTCTGTTTATTACTTCTCTCATTCTCCCAGCCCAGAGGAAATGGGCATATCCCCCTGCTACTCAAAGCTTTTCCTCACTTGTGTCTGAGGAAAAGGAGCAGAAATATGAATCAGTGGCAAAGAGGGCGATAGTTGGAGAGAGAGCAGATCCACACCACAGATTCAACCGCATGTCTTGCTTTTTAGACTGTCTACATGACAAAAAAAACTAACCAAACTGCAGAAAAAAGTATATTAGAAGTATAGTGTGCAATGACCACAGCAGACCCCTATTAAATTGCTTTAACACACACAGACACATGCAGAATAACTCACATTGAGCAGCCAGGGAAGCGAGCAGAGGAGCGATGAGGCGTCTTCAGCAGAGGCAGAGATGTGAGAGATGTACAGACGGATGGAGGGAGAAGAAGAGGCCAGCGGAGGCTAACCAGCTAACAGGCTAACAGACAAACTCTAAGAAGTCCTGCTGTCATAAGTCAGGCCCTTTACAGCATCCTTTGTTTCCTTTCATAGAGAGAAGCAGGAGAATGAACGAACCCCATCTCCCTCATTCTCCCTTCCCATCACTCCCCTCCCTCTCGCCCTGCCTCAAACCAACTCCCCCACCTCTTCAATCGACTGCCCCTGACACCCCCTCCTTCTCCCGCTCCCTCTTTCTCGCTCTCTCTCACTCTTTCCATCCCTCTCTCCTCCCAGCTAAGGTCTCCACACAAAGCCAAACTCGGCTGCAGGATTAGGGTGTCAAAGCAGACCCCTGCCCCCCACCTTCCCACATACCAATCTCTCTCTCACACACACACACACATACAGTACAATAACTATGGAAGAGGCTTCGTTAGCTTGTTAAAACACGTTGATACAGGTCCAGTTACAGAGCATGCAAACCTTGTTTCAGTGTCAAGAGGAAGGTTTCACACTGATGCAGGTAACCACAGCATTACAGCTAATGTTTGTTTCAGCATTACCAACACTGCTGACTGGTAGACATAACCACAAAGCCACCAGGACAGCCAGATCAAACCTGCCTGACAAAACAGCCGTACACTGTCTCTAACCTCTAATGGCTGTAATTCTGCTGTAATTTCCACCTTGAAATTGGTTCGTGAAACATTTTTCCTGAATTTCGGAAAGAGAAGCTCTGCTGCAGTAATGTTAAGGTTTTACTATTGTAATGAGGAGCCCTTTGATGTGGAGGAAAACACTGCCCTGTGTTTAGACTGGTTAAAGATGGAGTGCAACTGCAGTCACAGCAGGCTTATCACCCAAGTGGTGTGTGTGTGTGTGTGTGTGTGTGTGTGTGTGGGTGCGTGCGCGCATATTACTATACTAGAAATTAGAGACCTTTTCACCCCATGGCAGTAGGTTCCAATGAATAGCTGCATATAATTAGGTTCAATTATTGCTTGCTAGCACACACACTAATGGACCTGCACAAACACTCAAGCAAATGCACACATACAATAGATCATCTCCGTTGCTTCACCTTGAACTAGTGGGCCAGTCACCTTCTGTATGTTGGCTTAAGGTCACAGGAAGCCATTCACATGTTAACCACAATATACACTGGGTGAAAAAAGAAAACCCCCTGTACAATGTAATGAACAGTAAAGCAGTAAAGCCCTGCAATCGGCACCACCTTTGTGAAAGAACTAGTTAGATAATCAAGTAATCATTTCTGTCCTTTTTTAACATTTAAGCTTTTTTGTGTCATATATGACAGTAAATTGAAAATCTTTTGGAATCTGGACCATTGGCAACATAAAACAAGCGAGCAAGTAATTGTTGCACCCCTACTTATTACGGTCAATTTCTTTTTTGTTTTTATTCTTTTATTCTTATAGCATTTTAAACTTTATAGACTGAGCACTAGAGCAGAAGCACAAGGGCTAGAATGAGGTCAGCAATCTTCAGCGACAGATACATAGGTACAGTTCATTAAACAGGGATTTAAGCATTATTCAATGATCAGTTTTTGATTTTAGCTCAGTGGTTGGGTTAGTAGAAATTTACGGTATGAATAATATGCAGGCGGTAGTTTGGTGTTGTTACCTGTTGTGACAGCATGCCAGGTATTTCCACCTTGTTAGTGTGTGTTTGCGTGTGTCATCATGATAAAATGTGGGCCTGGATACACTTCTTGAGGCCAAAACAAACCACAGAAGCTATTTTGAATACTTGTACAGTTGTGACGCTGTCGTGTTGCCAAAATCTGTCCTGTAAACAACTGACAGTCACGAAACTTAGGGGGTAGGAAGTACACAATTGTTTTAAATGGCGGATCACTGTATCCCGGTCTCAATCAATCATTCCTGTCCACTGATCCATCCCAATCTCAATAACATTCAACCCTCATTATAACAACATCTGTTAACGATGACCATCACATCCTTAATAAGTAACAATATTATTGTTGAGGAGCATTAAACCACTACTTGGGTGCCCCTATCTATGTGACGATGGTTACACATGCTGAATAAATCTGGCACAGATCACCTGTTTTGCCAAATTCACTTCTCTCATGTCATGCTTTCCATTGCACCATACACATAGATCGGCGCCGCAGCTGGTGTGATCTAATCACAAGATGGGGTCTAGTTATATTGATGTTTTTATATTTTGTCCTTGGTCACCTCCAATTTAAGTAACCTGACAGTAGTCCCGGACCAGTGGCACCCAGCTGAACACAGCAGTATAGTACCTTTCATTAAAGCCAGTGGCACGTAACCTCGAGGCTGTAACAAATATATGACTACAGATTTATTCTGTTGTACAGCTCGAGGCACACTGAATGGCATGAATGGACAGAGTTGGATCATTTATATGTGTCACACATCCTAGTGGAAGGTTGAGGGATAGGAGGAAAAAGGGTAAGTGTGGCAGAAAAGAGGGGTTGATTGAAGATGACAAGGAGCTTGACACTGAGAGCCAGCTGGAGGAACGTAGGGGGGGCAGGGCCGAGTGGAGGAGGCTTTAGGGAGAATTTAGAGACAGAAAGGGGGGGATGAAGAGAGAATAGAGGGGGGATAAGGAATAAAGGGTATGATTAAAAGGTAATGACTTCCTCTTCCTTTCACTAGACACACAGACACATGCTCACACACACACACAGACACACACAGACACACACACACACTGATATCCCTGATCCTAAAGCGCCTGGGTGTCTCTCCATCCATCAACTGCACCAATCACACTGTCGCATCGCTTTTAATTAAGTAGTGCCAACGAATTAGGAGACTGGACGAACCCTCCATTACCACTTTGCTAATACATAACCCCCTCATCACATATTCACACACACACACACACACACACACACACACGTATACGCACAGCCCAAAATCCCCCTCCATCCCCCAGGCCCTGTATGGCTGGTGAGCAGACAGACAGCGTGAATAATAAGACATTAGATGCAGTGCTGCCTTTCTCAGGGGGCCCTGCAGCTGTGCACTGATTTGGGGAGCAGGCAAGAGGGGGGCCGTAATTAACAGTCACAAATAAACACTGATACTGTACACACACACCAAAGAAACGCACACACATGTGCGATGCTTGCACCAGCACTCACAAAGAGGCAGATGCAGATCAACTCAAGCACAGAGCACTCAGAAGAGGGATCAGGCCATCACTCACACATAAACACACACAGACATAGACATTAGCATGCAAACCTCACACATTGTACTTTAGTTATTGACTGTGTCAAATGTTAAATTGTGGCACCCTGTGTACGTCCATCTTTGTGAGGACCAGTTTGAGCTTTAGAGTGATGAGACTTCGGAAACGTCCTCACAAGTCCTCACAGCTATTTGAATGCTTTGAATGTATCATGTCAATGGGTGTCCTCACAGAAATCTAGAAATCTAGAAATCACAGAAATGTGTTTGTGAGACAGTGAGAGAGAGAGAGAGAGTGGCCTGGCTCCAGTCCAAACATATTCATCTCAGCCCCATTCAGATACACAGGCTGGACTGAGCCGCGCGGTAACTGAGCGATGTGCTGCTATTCTGGCTCTCAGCCAGAGTTTCATGATGTGTAAACATGTGTCTCACCTGCATATCCAACATCACACTCCGTTCATATGAAACCACCCTGACCAATAACAACAAAGAGCACTACAACTGCACACCTAATCTGTACTACAGCTGACCTGCCCGCTTCTCTTTAGTGAGTGTGATATCTTCTACACATTAATGTTTGCTTTACTATTTAAACCTGCTGGAGAGAGCAATATAAATGTTCACACAAGGCTCTCTTATTGTGTAAGTCCTTTCATGTTGCCCATGTGTGAGTGTGTGTGTGTGTGTCTCTACAGTGTATGTGTGTGATTTGTGGAGCAAGACATCTGTGTGACAGGCGTGACCAGTGTGGGAGCCTCACAGTAAAGAGGCTGCCATGAAACACAAGAATCTGTTCACAGCCAACAAGCACAACTCCAGCCTCCAGCTACACCGCCACGGACTAACTACTGTATTTTATATGTTTGGCTCGCAGACCTTACTGTACTCGCTGCTGCTTCAGTTATGTGAAGGCACGCCTATATATCAGCTCTGCTGGTGGTGACAGCTTCAGGATCTGTCTTGAGCTGCAGAAAGCCATGTGTGTTACTGTCATTTGGCCAACACATCCGAGCTGATGTGTCGTCACAGAGTGAGAATAGGTGCAGTGATCAGCACAAAGGTCAAGACTGGTGCCTTACTAGCTCCTAGTGAAGAGCTCAGTTTAAAACTGCCGCTCCATCCAATTTCTCCTCATTCAGAAACTGCGTCTTGTGTGTGTGTTGAGCTGGATGCAGCCTTCACACACGGTCGACCCCCACTGTTAACTGAGATGATTAGGAGGCTGAAACCAGAAGTTGTTGTGTTCCTCGCTGTGAGCAGCTTTGAAAAGTAAGAAATCAAGTCAAGCAAAGTCAAACTCAGTTTCCCTAATGCTCTCCATTCAGGGCATCACAGCTCTATTCTCTTACTCAACAATCTAATTTGTCTCAATTCAAAGCGAGTCTAAAACCCAGAATGGCCAACCCTGATGGGAAATCTTTTGCCACGCTCATCCGAACATCAGCATGCAATCCAACTGCTTTAAATTCCTCAGGGGACCTGTTAAATAACCTGAGAAGGACACTAATGTTTTCACAGACCGAGGCTCTGATTAATAGAATTGTGAACATAACACTTGCTTGCTAAACGTACACTTTTTTGTTCTAAAATGCAGTGTGATACAGGCCAAAAGCCTGTCACATCAGCACTACTCAATTTTTGTCCTTCCTTTAAAAACCACAAAGACACAGTGACAAGTAAAAATCAAAACACAACTTAAGGCTACTGCCCTAATGAAGAACTAACGCTACTGAGTACGACTACCACCTACTTGGCAGAGGCGGCTTTCAGCTCTTCCAGCATGAACCTCTGTAGAGAGAAACCCTGCGTCCCTGGTGTCTGAGATATGAGTGAGATGGTGTCCCATCTGAAGCTCCCAGCTCTGTAGGATCTGCTCACTTTTCTGTAAGGTCTCAGAGGATATGGAGAGATTTATTGTCCTCTTCTTTGCTTGGTTATTACCATATGAATGACCATGTTTTCACCAGCCTGACACAGGCTTAACCATTAAGCCCCTTGCATATATATAAACACACACACACACACACACACACACACACACACACACTAACACCAACACTTTTGCTGTGGGTTGGGGCTGGGTGTCTTTGCATATACACACAAAACAGCTAAACATCTACACATGGGTACCGTGGCAATCCAATTAAAGGGTGCACACACAGATAACTGAGCGTTTGTGTGTGTGTGTGTGTGTGTGTGTGTGTGTGTGTGTGTGTGTGAGCGTGTGTGTGTGTATCCATATCTATATGTCGGCAGCCAACTCTGCTCCAAGTCTAACAAGCCATACGACAAACTCTTTTGTTCCTCGCCTGTGATTCATGACCGGGTCTTGGAGGGGAGCCCAGCACCAGTATGTGTGATTACATGAAAGTGTGTGTGTGTCTGTGTGTGTGTGTGTGTGTCTTTTCGACACCAAACATACCATAGGCCCATCATTTCCTGTCAACGCTGCTACAGTGAAACTTTATGTTTCCAAATACACACAGCTCTTTTTTTCTATCCAGGTGAGAGAGGACTGACAGCACTGCTGGCAAACAGCAAAGGTATCAGGTAGACTTGCTTTTGTTCTTCTTATCCAATTACAAAATCAAATTTGAGAAGGTGCAAAAACATTCCTGGAGATAAAAGCTGCAACTAGCAATGATTTTCATTTCATCTGTATTATTTATTTAATTATGCTGCTAAATGTTTAGTCTATAAATTGTCAAAAAATAGTGAATTATCGCCATCACTGTTTCCTGGAGCTCAAGCGTTCTGTCTAACAATACACACATCAAAAATATTACATTTACAGTGACTGAAAGAAAAGACTAAAGTCTAGAAACAGCAGCTGTTTGGCATTTCAGCACTATTAGAGGTACAAGGTGTTTACTCAGTGATATGGATTATATTTAGACAGTGAGTTTGAGGTGTCTTATTGTCTTTTGCTCGCATACACAAATGCAATAAATCCCTGGTCCGCTACAATTCTCCCCCTTTCGAGCCCGGGAAGTAAAACAGGCCAATCTCACCAGGCTCTGGACAGGACAACCACAAGCCTCACCTCCTCTCAAACACCATCTGTTCCTCTCTTTCCATTTCCCTTCCTCTCTGCATCACAAACTCACAGTTCCAACAGCCAAAAATATACAGGCGAGTAAGTAACCAAGCAACCATGGGCGTCTATAGCTTACATGCAAAATGGTTTCATACGAGAATCAAACCAGAAAATCAACCTTCTTCATTGTTTTCCACAAACTAACACGAGCACATGCACATGCACACTTTCTGGTGTGATAAGGCATGCATGCGTGCGATTGCTCGTCTATAAGTGAGTAGTCGCGTGGCACTTTCACTTTCTCTGCCATACAGCTGAACTGTGCTCCTCTGGCTGCACCAAGGAAGTAATTAAGTGGAGCAGTGATAGCACTCTGAAGGCCAGACATAAGCCTTTTAAATTTTAACACCACAGCTCAACACTGCCCCAGTCCCTGTTAACAAGAACAGGGCTGGCTGGAACATCTGGTTGCTCTCAGACAAGATATTTATTACTGAAGGAAAATGCTGTACGCACAGTGACGGCCAGCAAAGTTGAGCTCAGGAACAACAAGAGATGAGCAGGTTTTTATAGACTTTTTTGTAACAATCTGACTTTGCATACGTTCTTGTTCAGACGTGGCGTATTGATCGTTTGGGCTACCTTAGAAAGGAACATGTGTGAGAGAGAGAAAGAGAGAGCTCATTAAAATCAGTCTCATCTGAGACACACACACACACACACACACATTACTCGTTACTTTGCTGCAAAAAGCCCACTAAAGCAGCACACACACATACAAATGTACATCAATGGCAAAGAAACGTTTAAACTTAAATATATACAGACACACGCACACTCACCTAAACTCACTATTACACACACACACACACACACACACACACACACACACACACACACACACACACACACACACACACACACACACACACACACACACACACACACACACACACACACACACACACACACACACACACACACACACAGTGAGCAGTACATTAACAGGAGCAGAGGTGGTATGAGGAGACAGTCCAGCTGGAGCACATGTGCAGAGCTCCTGTTATAATGAGTCCATTAGTCAGTGGCACAGCAACCACAACTGCTACCACACACATGCACAAATATACACATGCAAAAATGCACACTTTAAGTACACACTTTCAAATTCATGCAGTACAGTCACAAATTAATGCATCCCCTGCCCCAGGGCTACGATCAGACCCACATCATCACGACACCTTGATTTTGCCATGATAAATTGACGCTCCATACAACTGGATAACTCTGGGAATAGCACTCCTGTCAAACAGGCTTATCATGTTACATGATAGCATCTCGCCCTACCCCACCGGAGTGCACATTGGCAGTGAAATAGCAGTGGGCTTTTGTCTAATCTGTCCAACAGAGGGTGCTAGAGCGATGTGTAGCCCGAAGGCTCCCATACTGTCACTTTTTGAGTGCCTCTTTGCGCCTTTCATTTCACCCAGTCTCCTCGTCCTCCTCCTCCTCCTCTTCTCTCGCTACCTTGTCCTCTTCTTCAGTCTCACACAAAGTCACACTGCAAGGGTATTTATAGATCCACCGGATATTCTCTATGTGTATGTTTATTTTTAAAGATTAAAATGTTTTACAACAGACTTCTACCAAAATTTTGTCTGTTCAGTCATTTACATGAAAGAAGAATAATTTTTCAATAACCGGAGTATAACCATGAAAACTCTCATGGATAACACCCCATTACACCACTATTTCAGACTATTAATGGCATAATTCTACCATGGCCTGGGGCGGCTCTGGGCTCTCTAACGAGTGTGTGAGACATACTGTATCTGAGCACCAGCAGCTTGCAGACAGAGCCTGATGCTGTCATATATGGACTGACAGACTGAGCTGCAGCATGGCGGTAAACCGGCTTTAGAATGTGTGTATATGCATGTGAAGTGGGAGCACTTAGCCTGTGCTCATCTATCACAGTGGTTGTGTGTGTGTGTCTTCTAATGAGCGTGCTACTAATGAGGCTGAGCTCTGAGTGATCAGCTCTCTTCAACAAAGGCCAAGCTGTAAAAAAGCAATCACTTTGCCTCAGTAGCACAAGCAAAGAGCTACTCTTGCACAAAGTATCAAGCTCACGGCCTGTTCAGGCAAATAGCACCCATCATCTTTCCATATGGGTTTATGTTTACACCAGTGTGTTTACAGCTTTGCTGCACTTTAAGTGCTGAAACGCTGATCGCTATTATTTTAAGAGATTTTATTTTAATCTATTAATCTATGGATAATCTGCTGCAGGCAGAGAGCAGATACCTCTGTTAAAACCTATCAATTTGTTACTGTAATAATTACAAATGCGAAGATTTTTTAATAGCCGTGTCTGGACCCATTTGTTCATTTATGTTACTGGAGCACTTCATGAGAAAAATAGAGAAATCATTGAGAATCCTAATACATCTGCGTCAAAAACTCATTTATTCCTTGGACCATGGCCTTTTGTTTTTAAGTTTTATTACAAGTATTAACTAGATCTTTTGTTTTATCTTAATATCCTCCTATCAAACTGGCTAACAAACTAACAAACATAGGTAATGAATGTCAAAGTATTGGAAATATGCCAATATTCTATGATTGTTGCTTATTTAGATCCCTGACTAAATATATGGAGTCTACTTCATATATTTTTGCTTTGTTAATGGCAGTCTGAGCACAGCATTGTTTGTAACGCTAACGCGGTACACCTTTGAGCTACTGATCTCAAAGGCAGCTCTGCACTTCCCTGTAAATGAGCCATGTCCCTTTATGCGCAGAGAGAGTGCTGAGATTGCAGATGTGGGCCATTGCATACAGAGGTGAGGGAGGGAGGGATGCAAGGGTGAGTGACAGATGTCTCCTCTTTACTGTACCTATGAGAGAGTGATGCCAGCCTGTGACCTGCCCTCAAAGGGATTTACGATGCTAATGCGGGTGGCACAGCTCCCTTCAGGCTGAACTAATCTGTGCAGCATACTGGACATTAACCTTCTACCCTCTGACTGAAGGGCACCCTTGACTGAACAGAGACAAAAGCGTAGGTGTGTGTGTGTGTACCTCTGTTGAGGTGCATATGAGGGAATGGCTCTGCATATTTTCATGTGCTTGATGTATGTATGTGTGAGTCATGTGGTGGTGCAGCACCATCTTTGCTGACTGTATTGTCTTAGTAGAGCAGAGCGGAGGGTGCAGCTCTGACCTAACAGGAGCAGGGCCCCCGTCATTGGTGAATCATCAACAAACCCACCCACCACAGCCAACTGGACAAAAGGTATTAATGTCAATGTATCAGTATCAAACTATTTTGAAAGAAAACAGATATCGGCTAAAGTAGTTTACACACTGCTGACTATTTTAAGCTTTACTTTGAGGGAATTCAAAGGAGTACATTCATAAAAGTGGGCTATCTTAACCCTCAAACACTTGTGAACATGACAGAGTGGCAGAACAGGAAATTTGATAATACAGGCATGTCATTGTAAAGACCCATGGTTAAGCCTGCTATAGAATCCTAACTGAAGGGAGATATTATGTGGTACAAAGTTCAGCAGCTATTAAAATAAGTGCCATGCAGTGCCTCGCAGCACTGCCTGTCGTGCATATATTTTGTGCTTGACAACTGGCTTTATGGTGGTTCGCGGAAAATAGGGAGCTCCACTAAAAATAGTTGCGAAGATGGAAAATAAGAAACAGAAAAAAGAAACATTAGTCATTCTAGATTACAGGCTTCGCGTTAGTTCTCAGACAGAGCTTTCCTTCGCTCTCTCACTATCTTGGTGCTCTCAGAGCGTAGCCTAACAATGCCAAGTGTACATTTCACCATCGTTTGTCCATACATTCCACCAAGTATGACATAATGCCTTACATGGGCCTTTACTTTTCCCAAACTCTCTTCGCCAGATAAGGTGCAGTGTGATCCTCCCCTGAGGGTACCTGGCCTTGGCATGAAACCCGCCTGCCCACCCGCCTGAGTAAATGACTGCTACAAGAGGGGGAGGCGCGCCTTTTATGTCTTTGGGCTGGTGGGAGTCACTCAACATGAGATGGAGGGTGAGAAAAAAAGGAGGCCGGGAGCAGGAAAGGGAAGAGGTGCAGAGAGATAGAGGACGACTAAGGGAGAGAAAGAACAGAGAAGGGGAAAGATATTGATTGAACAATAGGAGAGAATACAAATAAAGGAAGAGTGGGATTGAGTAGGTAGACAGGGAAAAAAAAGGAGGGGGCACGTGCTTTGAAGTTAGGAGCCGAGCAAAGACCTGCCTCCCTAGAGTAACGCCAGGGGAGGGTCGGAGCCTGCAATCGTAAAGAGTGGATGTTTGGAGGAAAGAGAAAGGTGATGAATCATAATGAGCTGGATAGCAGACCCTTTTTAAGCCTCCATATTTCTTTTTGTTTCTGTGATACCCGTTTTATCGGTCAAATGACACAAAACAGGGAACCAAGGGCTGAGTGTGAAGGACTGTTGCAAAAACCTGAACAACTTTCCTCTCTGATGCTTGATGGTCTGTATTAAGACTGCTTTCTCTTTGCTGTTTTTTTTTTTTTTCTTTACAGACTTGGCAGCCTGTGAGTCTCTCTGTCTGTTTCAGCCAGGCCAACAGTGGTGATTTAATGCAAGGCTTCCAGCATCTGCAGCACTAGCCCAGTGTGCCCCGCTGTCCAAGATTGTCTATCCCAAGCAAAGGTCACCATGGTGACAGCAGCAGTGCTCTCCAGGGTCATCTGACACAATGTGCTAAAAAAGACTGATTGTTCAACTTTCACAGAAACTAGACCAAAGAAACAAAGTTGTCTTGCAAATCAATGAAAACTAGCCATCAACTGTTAGAAGCATGAGAAATCTGACTATAGGAGAAATAGGATGTGCTTTATCCTTTCAGAAAACGACATGAAGTGAAAATAAACGTAAGTTGACCCCTGACAGAGAGGGCGATGGAAAATGACAGACATGAGAGGGGTAGCAGGGACAGAAAGATCAGTTTATAGGATGGAGAGACCACTTTATCTTTCCTCCACACTCCATGGCCTCCCTTACAGTTGCCAGGCACGTCCTGTTCCATTGTGTAGAATACTGGCTGTACGCACAGGAAGTGGGCTCTTTGTTTCCTTTCTCCTTCCTGCTGGTGTCCAGCTCACTAAAGGCAGGAATGTGCGTGGACCTCGGAGGGAGGGACAACAACACGCTGTGTTTGCAAGTAACCAGGAAGGAGCCCCTGGTGGAGACCTTTGCACTTGGAAGCACACACACACAACAGTATGGGGCTGTGGGGTGTGAGTGTGGGGGCTGTACTTCAAACATAAAGAGAGCCTGATGCCTACAAACAGGAGGAGGTTCTGAATCAGCACAGATGGGGTGATATCAGATACTTCATAAACCGACATTTAATGTAGGCGCACAGGCAGCCACATGCCAAACGTCTGATTAGACACCTGATCCTTACTGATGAATTGATCAGTTTGATGACCCATCAGGGAACAGAATAAATCATCAATGGCAGGCTTTCAGCCACAACATATGTCATGTCAGCCAACTCTATTTACCACTCTTTATTGATTCGCATCTCCACAATAGCCTCTGGAAAAGCGGCACTCTTTTTGGCTTGAAATATCCCATCAATCCTGCCTTTAATCTATGCTGCACTGCTGATAGCTAAGAAAAGAGGGGATTTATCCCAACGCGCCATCAAAAAGATTAAAAGTTGAGTATATGGCCCCATTTCTTTCAGTGTGTTATTGCAGACACAGTAACAGCACCTCCTTCTCTCTTCCCTGAGGGTTAATAAGCCACGAATGTCACTCACTGTGTCTGTCACATGTGCGCCTCGTAGGTTTTCGAATTTCCTTCTCACATCACATTGGAAGGATGTTTTATATGGACAACACTCAACTCAGCTCAGTCTGGAATCTACTGTTTGTTTTTTAAAGAACCATTTTCATTTCAGTGTAATTTCACTCTCTTACATGACATTTGCACGTTTTTAAAAAATGTTTTTATCTGTAAATCTGTGAAAAATCAGCAAAGTGAGAACCAACACGCCACAAGGCAAATATACCATACCTTGTTTGCAGTATTATCTTATGTTTGTTCTACTGCCCCTTTGATTGTAGCTGTTCTGTGTCTTGTATTCTTCCCACTTCCATTTTAGTTCTAAGAGATATGTTTTGCATTCATCTGCATGGACTGCACCTTAGAAGTCTGTAGCAGTTTTGGTTTTGGTTTAAGTCACATTCAAATATGGATTGAATCTTTATGACATAACCTCTACAGTGCAATTTTTAAACGATAGAAAGTAGGGAGAAGGTCAACATGCTGCCACCAACACCCAGAGAAACTAGTTCCACTAGACAGACAAGTCAGTGGAGAAAGAAACAAAAAATGAGGAGAGAGAGGGAAAGGATCAGGGAGGCGGGCGCGAGGGCAGCTGTCGGAAAGATTGATTTAAGGAGAGCAGAGTAACGACAGCCCGACATCATCCAATCAGACCCTTGTTTCACAAGGCTGGCAGAGCGGGGCAAGAGTGTGCGTTTGTCTGCACGGTAAATTCTCAAAGGAAAGAAATAAAAGAGAAAAGGAGGAGGCACGAGGCAGTAAGAGGAAACCTGCGGTGTTGTCTGGTGCTGTCATCTGTCACAGCTCCGAGTAGCAATAAGAGTAATGGAGGACGCAGCGGGAGAAGCAGTAAGTTTTAAATTCAGAGTAGGAAACATGTCGGCCAAGTATGTGTACACACACGAGGAATTGACAAAACACAAAGCTGAACAAAGATACTCTGATGAGATTTCTCTGTCAGTTTTCTCTATCTTTCTCTTTCCACAAGCCAAGTGGGTCGAAAACTGTATTCTTGGGAAACCATAGTTTAGTTTAGATGTGATTTAATTCAATCCAAAACGTAGAGATGTAGAATGATCAATACTGCAGATTTGTCTCTCCCCCGTATAATCTCTCCCTGTTCTGTTTTGGGAGTTCTATAACGACACGAAGAGTCGTCTACAGTCATGTTAGCAGCTGTGTGAAGCTGAAGTTAGGCGCTCAAGTGCTGGCAAATTAAAAGTTTTTTTAGAAGCATGTTTATTGATTTCCAAAGAGTCAAACTATTAAGGATGAGAGCACGTGACAAAAATATATAGACTCTTTTCCAACTTACACTTAAACAGAACACGTTTTCTACCCACACAGTCACAAACACACACACACACACACACACACACACACACACACAGAAACCAAAAATAGACAAAGCTTTATATAATTTGGTGTAACCCGGGTAAATCAGGCATAATCATGGGGTAATGGTATATTAAACACTAAGACCTGCATGGACATGCACCTCTCAGTCCATGCTAATCTGTAGAGACCACTCCGAAGGGCCTCACCATCTCTAATATAAATCAAGAAAGAGGTAACAAATATGGAAAAATGTAAATGGTTTGCCAGAAGTTTCTAGATACTAAAGTGATACGTTCACAACACTCCAAATCCAGTGTGAAACTGTGGGGCTAGAGTCTGAAATCCATTGAAGAACACATGCCCCTCACTAAAGAGGCACCTTAAGCGGCTTCAGTGGCAAATTCAAATTTGACATGATGACGGGGCTCGATGAAAACTTAAGGGATCACCTCAGGGGGGCGTAAACGTCAAAATCCCATGACAGTCCATCCAGTAGTTGTTGAGATAATTCGGTCATGTTGGTGCAAGAGGAAAAGACAGCTGGATTCATCCTCTGCGGACCATGAATGTCTATATAAGACTTAATGGAAATGCATTCGATGGCTGTTGAGATATTTCAGTCTGGATTCAATCAACAGCCGTTCTGCTATCATGGCTAATGAAATATAACCTCATGGTGTTCAGGAACTATAAGCTGTGACTCTGTTACTCCTTAGGTATGACTTATTTGAGCAGGCATCTGTGACATCTGTGTCGCGCTCATAATTTTTTAAAGGTAATCATGTACATTCTTCCTTTATCAAACAAGCCAGAAAATCAGACTAATCTTTCATTTAAATGTGCCTCAGCCAACCAAACTATTCTGATGCCAGAAGGGGTAATTACAGCTGAGCTGACCGCCACCCGTCAGCCCTTGTGTCCATCTCCACCCTGAAACCTGATGGCGTGTCAGACATCCAGCACTGCTGTGTCCTCCCTGAAAGCAAACAGTTTAAGAAAGCAAAACAAATGAGATGAATCGCCCCTCAGCTGACAGGCTTTGGCTCAATGTTGCAGTCACCTCGAGCCCTCTTATCCCCACTGTGTCCACCTGAGTGATAATGTGTGTTCTCACATGAACTATTGCACAGATGTAGGCTTAGAGTGAGTCTCATGTGTGTTACTGTCCACATCAAACACCGATCTGGAGGCGCTGTGACCCTACACACAATTGTTATTATGTGAGTGTGTGTGTGTGTGTGTGTGTGCCCGTATTGTGACCTGAGGCACACACACGATCTATAGATTAGACTACAGAGGACACAGCTGGGCCCTTGACTTCTGGCCATCTCAGTTGTTCATGGGAGTTTAATGGAGTGTGATAATAATGGAAACTAATCTGACAGGGTGATGGGAGGTCAAGAGACCCTGATTGACTCGGGGTGAACACAAGAAGAGAAGAAAGAGGGAGAGCATGTGTTTGTGTTTGTGTGTGTGACCTGAAAAACACCGCACATTAAAGGAAAGATGACCGGAATGATGGGAAGCTTTTTGTACAAACAATAGCACACCAGGAGATGAAATCGATCTGTAACCGAAACAGCTCAAATTAGCAGCTGACTAAATCCAGCAGCAGCACACACACACACACAGACAACACGCAAAATCAGTTTACAAAAAAGCGCCCAAGAGAAAAAAAGAGGGAGATAAGGGAGGTGGAGAAATAACATGATAGCGACAGACTGGTAGTTGTACAGTATCTGTCTGCTCTTTGATGATGCGGAAGACTTTTCCCACAGGGGCAATCCCCTCAAATGGGACTGACGTGGAGAACAAACAACTGTACTGCCTTCTCCCCCTCCCTCCCCCTCCCTCAGAGGTTATTTTAACCCTCCATTACCTCTTTTCTTTCTCTCTTTCATTGTCTGTAGCCCTCCCTTCCTTTTTCTTGTCACATAACCTCTGTTCTTCTAGACCATTTTTTCCTGTTTATGTCATTTTTGCCATACTGGAGAAGATCAGAGAAAGAACAATTAGTCACATAATAAACTGAATGCATTGAAGTTTTTTATGGCTGATGATGAGACACAATGAACAGCTGGGTATTGGTCATTATTTATTACTTTTTACAAAAGCTACAAACATTTGCTTATAGTCTTAAATGATCAATAGATTAATAAAAAGTGAAAATATTCATTAGATGAGGCTGCTAAAGATTTGGGCTCACAGAATATCTTTAAACTAAAATGAGTCCTGCTTTATTTATCTGTCTGGAGGACTTACTGCATCATTATTACCATCTCTGTTATTTTCAATAACAGAAGTCATTACAAACGTAAGCTTTCTAAACTTGGACATATTTTACTATAACTGTTAACTGTAGAAACTAAAATCACGGGACCAAAGTTGAGCCCTGGTTGGAAATGTATAGTCTTTGTGAATGGAAGGTACAGGGAGTGGAAGTTAATCAGCCGTTGCTAAAAAGAGGAAATCCTCCAATTCCCCAGCTCCCACCTGTCACTCCACCTGACACCTGCCCCACAGGCTATGTCTCTCTCTCTTTCTCACACACACACACACACACACACACACACACACACACACACACACACACACACACACACACACACACACACACACACACACACACACACACACACACACACACACACACACACACACACACACACACACACACACAATGCTTTTACAAATACCTTCCTATGTGACAACGTGCATGCTTGCATACTAAATGCATTGTGGGAGACGTAAACAAACCAGTTAATACACATGTAAACACAGGTAAACCCTCATACCTGTTTGCACATGCTATTTACTTGGCGACACCTTAATGTAACAGGCAGAGAAAGAGGCAGATGGACCAGATGAACACTACAAAGGAACGTTGCACTGATGGTTCAGAGACTGCCGGGCCCACACACACAGTGCACCGACACACGAGCAACAGTAATTATACACACCCGTGTACTGAATCAGTCATTCTAAAAGAAGCCTCGTTTTACTTAATCACAGCTTTCGTACCAATTATTAAGGAAGAGTGAGGCGTTTTGTCACGATACAGAGGAAACATTTTAATTCAGATGGGAGACATGCTTACAGAGGAGAGAATGGAAAGTAAACCACATATTGCTTTTTTTTTTTTTTGCTTTTTAACTTTGACCCCTAAAAGATATCAATGCACAACCTCAACTCTTTTAACTAAGAGGGCAATCTCTTTCAGCCACAGGGCCACATCTGCACAGAACTGTACACTAATGGCACACTGCATTAACACACGCACATCCATTCTCTCTTTTACTGAAATACACACACACAGCCCTAATCCTTTGTTCCACACTGGATTCACTTCTAAAACACATCCAGAACTGATCCTTGTGTAGACCTATAACTCAAAGACGATGTCCCTCTTTTCTATAAACACACATACATCTGCGTATGTGTGTTTTGTTGTGTACATCCAGTGCATGAGTGCTGTGTGTCGTTTTTACAAACCCCCACTTACAGCTATTCGTTGACTCCACATATCAGTGTGGGTTGTGTTTGTTTTTGTGAACCTGTGAACTCAGCCGTGTGTTTGTCCTGGACTCCTCATATCTCCACTCCTAGCCGAGAGTGAAACCAGCTAAGCGGGTCTACTGTCGAATCAATGCTCACATCCCTAGGTGGCCTTCAGCAGACCACACCACTATTATTTTGTGAGCCAAAAAGAAAAAAAAAACAAAGCGAGCAAACACGCTTTGCTTCCACATGCTTTGCAACAGATCCATACAGACACACACGCAGAAGCATGCATGCATTAATGTACCGACACATGAGCACGCACAGATTTGTTTTTCTCTCACACCACATGTGCTCAATAAATACCACAACACTGACATGTGCACACACCCATACTGTAAAGATGAGTTTGACATACAATAACATAATCCTGATTCCTAATCCGCCCAGATTCTCATGATATGCAGACATAACCTAAATAGCGTGCAGCTTACCTCGCAGATCCCCATTAAAACCTGAGTTGTTTCCACTCAGCTGGTATTATCTCCTCTCCGGCACACTGTCCAGGTCTAATGAGTGACACAGATCCATTGTGCTGGCAGGATTACTAATGTAAACATGTGCTCTCTGACTCGGGACACGGTCTAGCAGCTTCTCTGACAAACTTGATTATTTCATCTGTCCATCCTTAACTCTAACTGCCTGGGTTGTTTAATAAGGTGTGTTCAACAAAGATCCACAAAGATCCCCATTGTGTGATAAATACTTAATAGTAAATCTGGGCCCACATCTTAAACACAACTCCACAGCAGTTTATGAACACAAATGCTGACTCAGGTGTGCTACATGCTGGCCGAATGAAACCCAAGAGATGAGACAGAGCAGGAGGCATTACAATAAATCATCAGCTCTGAGGCAGCACTTTGGATCATTTCCTTATAAGGACCAAAGGACTGGTGATGCAGCGCTACAGTCAGAAAAACTGAAGCGCCTTTCATCGAGGACAACAGAAGGTTCGACTTGAATCAGGCTGGAAACAGAACAGGGAGGGCGGAAGGCAGGAAGAATGGGGGGAGGGCGGGGAGTAGACATGAGAGACAGGAGAAATAAGTGTGGACACAAAAAATGAAAAGCAAGGAGGAAAACTTACGTTTGACGGACAGATTATGGGAGGAGTGAGATGAGAGAAAAGAGAATGGCGTGAAGAAAAGAGAGCACAGCTACACTAGATACTGACGGGAGACACAGCAAAGGAGAGTGAAGTGTGTGCGTGCATGTGTGTGTTTGTTTGTGAGCCGCCAACAGGAAACAAGGGACACAAGCCATGGCCAGTCTACCGCTGCCAGCTCAGATAACACACACCAACAGCCAGCCCCCCTCCCCATTAAAAACACACAGACACAAAGACTAAAGATGGGTAAAAAAAATACACCTGACTGCAAGTGCATACCAGACACACACAAAACATAGTAACTGACACTGACAATCCTTGTGTTTACATCACAAAAGGCAAACGATGCTCTGCTGTTTGACAGGCATTTGGATTTCAGAGTAAAAGCACCTGCGTGTGGAGCAGACACTGCATATGCAACCATTTACTCAACTCTCAGTGTGCGCGTATTGGAATGATACTCAGAGTGCATTCTTGACCTTGAAAACAGCAATTGAGAGAAAAAAAAACAACCAATCCAACCAAAAAGGTCCATTTCATCGCTGTTATTGGAGCATTTGATCATATCACATGATCTTCATCAGCAGATGGGGGCTTTTAATCAGTTTCAAGGGTAACCAAGGAACTTTAAAACATAGACTTTAAACCGACATGGATGAGAAGCCTTAAAAGAGCTCAAAAATTTGAACATCTACATTACCGTGACAAGTGGGTAAATTCTATCTGGAGATCAAGTGAACAGCTGCAAAATGTAGCGTGTGGTGAGATAATTTTCTCAAATGAGCATTGACGTTCATCTAGCTGTCAGCTGCAACCCACAAAATTCTTTGTTCCATTAACTATTTTTCATTATTTTTGAACTTGGTGCTACACTGCATGCTGCCATCACTTTGTAAAGTCAGCCTATCTGTTACTTCATGGTAAAGGAACCTGTGTACTACAAGTATAACACTGTCTATGTATTCACATCTGCTAATTATGCATTGTAAATTACATTTCCCTCAGGATGAACAACTGAATCATATTTCTAACCTCAGAGGGTCAAACAGAAACTACACTCGCAAAGAGTTTTTGTTCCTTCTTTCTTTCGTTATCTGTAGGCAACACATAACTCACTGTGACCATGTATGGTGAGAAAGGTCCCGTACTAAAAAAAAAAAAAAAAAGTCATACATCATTGGATAGTTTTGCAAATTAGTCATCTGGTTGCCATACGATTCGGTGCTACGCTGCTAGGCAAGATGCTAGCTGAGGTCAGAGATATGTTAGATGACATCAGGGTAAAGGCAGCCTGGAGATCTGCCACATATAACTTCACACAATAGAGGAGGAACACTGGGTTTTTATTTCTCGTCTTTCTCCCAGTTCTTTCTTTCCGTCAGCCTGTCTTCTTGTATTTCTTCATCTTCCCATCTGTCTTCATGCCTTTTCTTTACGTCTTTGTCAGAAGAGCTCAAAAAAAGAACGAGGGTCTGCGTTCATAGTGTCCTGAAGGGAGTTTCGTGGCTTTGTCTCATCTTTCAGAGGTCCAACCTCCTCAAGCTAGAAGTAAGAAAATGTAAATTGTCTTTTGTTTGGGCTAAGCTATATGACTCATGAAAAAAAAAAACTATAGGAGACATATAAGGGATGACTAATACAATCGCTGTAGTCCTCTCTTGCTCTCACAAGTGGAGGATACAGTAATACAGTTTTATGCTCTTGATCCTAATGAAACCACTGTTCCATTAATCTCTCCCACCAGAATTCAATAACTTTAATCCTGAGCGGCTTCACTCACTCTCTCTTTCAGCCTCATCACACACTGATGCACCACACGCTTCACAAGTGATGTCACGAAGCCAGGCTGCCGGCCAGGTGTGACCTCATTGACCTTTAGTTAATTTGGTGGCGCTGCAAAGCTGCAAAGGCTCATCTGTGAGAGCGGCCTTTAGTATACCAGCTCTGAGGGAACTCATGTAGGCGAGGCATAAAAGGTCAACCTCAGGCCACAGCCTCTTTTGAAGCTGATGTCCCCTGAATAAGGCTAAAAGGCCCGCAGCTCGGCGTGTGTCACGTATGACCTTAGCATGTGGACAGAGCCTGTCGGCCACAAAGTGACCATCTGAATCCAACCTGGCCGCCTGACTAAAGAGTTCAAAGGTAAAGGAAAAGTCCTGCACTACAGGAAATAGAATTATTTAAATGTGTGTGCGTACAAACACACCCGCTAATCAGTGCGTGACCTCTTTAATATCCGACTTTCACAAAAGGGAAGGGGTTCCAGCATCCAGTGGTCGGAAATACCAGCGTGGCGGAGAGCCGAGGTTTGATCGCTCAGCTGATGACGGACACTTCCTCCTGCAGTCTGACTGATAACAGTGTTTACACTGGTTACCTCACAGCAACACCCTCATCCGAAAAGACTTAACCGCACTACCAACCACCCAAACAGGGGAAAACCATATATGTCCTATGAAAAATTCAGTCGCTGCACAGCCAGAGTTCATTTCAACACAATATTCCAAAGGAGAGCGACACTGAATTTTAGTGGGTTTAATAATTTGTTTTACTTACATGCCCATAGACAACGAGCATTTCAAGGAGGTGGAATCTCATGTTGGACTTATTTCATTTAAGGACTGTCCCTTTGGATGTGTGTTTTTTCCCAAAGCTAAAGAAACTATTGACAATTACGTCAATCGCATGGATGTACGTCCATCTGTTCCAACGAAATCAGGAAACACAACAAATCTCTTAAAAAGGTCCAATTCCTGTGACCACATCAAGAGGATGAATAATAAGTTACAATTCAAGCTACGTTGTATAGTTTAAATAAGGCAGGTAAAGCATGCTTGCAAAGTTAAATGTTTACATTTACATGTTATTCAATGTATTATTTTATCACAAAATCTATTCTAAACCAAGCTGTGTTTGCACAGTTAAATGTTAACATTACATTATTTGTATTTTTAGTTCACTAAACTGTACTCTAACTGTAGTTTAACTGATGAAGCCTCTGGTTTTTTCAGGCTTCAATCATTATCAGGATACTCTTCAAACTGGCAGCATTAATCAAATTATATGTCATGATATATATCGATATTGATCAATATGGAAAATGTATTATATTTGTGCCATATCACCCAACCCTATCGGTAGCATATTATTGTGGGGAAAAATGAATCTCTTACAATACTATTAAACAGATTTTTATTAGTATTAAAGTGCCAGTTTATGCCACAAAGACCACAAAGCCAGACTCCAATGTTCATGTATCATTGTTCATTGTACACAGTGCATCAGTGATAGTCTGAATTATATTAACTGACTACAAATGTGCGGTACGTCAGCTGCAGCACCAGAACGTCTCACCCTGCTGTGCAAAGTATCTTTTCATCTGTTTGTATCTGTGATCATATAGGAAGAGCTTATAATGATGGGTGAGCGTCAGCATGTGCATCTGAGGCCTTGCTTAAAAACAACCATTACATGAAACACCCTAACATGAATTCTTACATTTATACTTCCACAGGAGTAGGCTAGAGGGATCCAGAGAGAACTAGTGCCACAAAGGGGAAAATATTCAGTCAGAGTCAGTGAAGAACACCCTTTAATGCCTTAACCTTTGCTTGGCACTTCAATGATGAAGCAACAGCATCATTATAATAATGTAATATAAAGGACTCCACGCACTGACTCATCAGCTAATCAGATGGGCTTTGCTACATATTGAAGGACAATGAGGACAACAGTGCAGTGATTCTTTGCAGGATGGTGTTAGCCTCACCACTCCCCTCTGTAGGCAAGCTGCCCAGCTCCCAGAGGGAGAGAGAGAGAGAGAGAGAGAGAGAGAAGGGGGTTGGGGTGGGGGGGTGGGGTGACGGACAGAGGCACTTGCTGACCCGTGACTGTGCTTTGCTTGCAGACATTAACGCAACACACATTCCAATCTGCAATCACAGGTCACGCACCGTCCACTTTCACATTCGCCTGAGGAGACACATACATATTTTCACACACACACATGCATTAACTCCAGAATAGCTCACTAGCAGCATGGTGGGCAGGGGAAGACGAGCGGTTTCTTGCAAGAAAAATGCTTGTCCCAGCTAGGGATGCTTGGCTGCTCATTCACACATCCCAGGGCTGGGATAAAGCCACTTCTGAAGGCCTTATCTGGAGACAGGAAGCACACAAATGGCCTGAATGGTCAGAGAATCAGAGTGAAAGCTTCAGTGGTCCCCTGTGACGTGAAGGCCCATTACATTTAGTAGTCAACAAGTGCTCTGGGACTATGTGCAGTGGAACTAGCTGATTCACAATTTCGCCTTGAACGTATATTGTGTGTTAAATTTTGCTTTAACTTTAGAGTGTGTAAGGTGATGAGAACCCTTTTCTCTGATGCTGCATTTATGTCAGATCGTATGTGTTATCCATGATCTAAACCCACGTATATGTGTAGAACTTATAGTGGGTAAAACATGTTCCAACTGACAAACTGAGCCTGGTGAGTGACATCAGCCACTGATTGAGCTGTTTGTCTGTACTTTGTAAAAACTCAGACCTAATTATTTTCCAGACATTGCGAAGTGCTGCTCTGATTAACTACTGCGAAGGGAAGATATGATGTGATCGATCAATCAGTCCACCGCTGAGCTGAATCAGACAGATCCTGGCGCATCGCATTACTGATACAATTTCATATACTGATGTAACTCATTACTGATGTAGTTTCTAGATGACGATTTAAACCATCTATTCACTCGTGAAATGTGGCCAGTCTGTATGATGTAGCACTACAACTGTTTTTCTCTGAAGCATAACAGGCCTAATAGTATATGAATTCTTAAAAATGGCCGAATGACAGTCTCCAACTCCATCTCCCAACAGTGAATTCAATCTAACCACAGATACTTTTACAACACTGATACTCATCATTGTATCGTCTTAGTCTACTAATGAAGTGAGTGTCAAAACAAACTTGGCTCCTCTCACCCGTCAGCATGTGCAAACTAACGTTATCGCACACACCTGCTGGCTCATGTAATCTAAGAATGCTGCAGAGAGATTTTTTCACAGCCTGATCATTTTACAGTGAGGTGATTTGATGCTTCTCAGCATTGCCTTGAGACCATTTTTCTCATCGTCTTTCATTGGGACACTCTGTACCTCAGCTGAAAGTGAGACAAGCCCTTAGCTGACATAGCCTGAAGGTTTGGTCTGTAACACATACCGTACACCTTCACTATCTACTGGGCATAATACAGAATGTACAGTCTCGTGAGATACCACTTCAGTAGGATATGAACTGTTGCCAATGGAAACGTTTTGTTTAGGTTTTTTTTCTGATTTTAAGTAACATTTAAAATGGGCCTTTCCTCTCAGCCAGTTCTAGGTCTTGTGAATGAATTTGGCATTTCAAAAAGACGAGAAGTTGCCATTTGTTTTGTTTTCATCAGTCAGCAGTCACAGCGTGTGAACGTACGAATAACAGTCCTCAACCAGAAAGCCAAAAACATTACAGCCTTACAATGATAGTCACAATGATAATCCACTTTTGCCACATGGCATCAGAGATCCAGTACGAACTAAACCTGGGCACACATGGCCGATGAAACAGCCAAAGCCAGACATGCGATGTCTTGGTTTGTTTAGTGATATCATGAAAACACATGTTTTAGACATGCTGATCACACAAGTGGATGAACTCGTGTGGACAAGATGTTTCACAAGTACAAGTTTAATGGATTTCATTCAGACGTTTTGATATCGTTTTGCTATCAATAACGAGCTACCGCTTTGGAAGGCAACACTGAAAGATCCAATCCTGATCTTTATCTTCAAAACTGATAAAACTGTAATTTGCGGATTATATTTTCCAGCCCAAATGAAAAGCTGAGCCTACAGGCTACGACATGGGAGTGAGCAATAGGGACAAAACCCTCTATTGCCGTATTATGATACATGATTTTATATTGCAATAACGATATATAGCATGATATATAGAAATGAAAATAAACTGTTTAAGGATAAAATAACCAGATGGAAATGTCAGTTTTTGGCCGATTCTGAAAATTAAGTACTATACCTGTCATATCATCAAAATCCAGTAATGCTTTTTGGTTATCAATTAGCAATGTCACCTTTACCTACTACATATTATATGGTATGACAAAATTCATATTGTCTAACAGAATACATATCAGCAAAACCTCATGCAGCATGTTACTCTCTTGCCATTTTCTTACTCTAATTCCAGCCTTCACACTCTGATCCTTTGCTAATGTACTTTATCTCTCCGTCACTCAGCAGCTCTTGCTATCTTCCATCATTTTCTTCCACATATCTAAGCCTCATGCTCCCTCTCATTGTCTGCCATTACTCCCTTTTTCAAGAGTCTCTCGCTTTGCTTCTCCATCCTCCAGCTCCTCAATCAATATCCTCCCCGCCGAAACCTCAGGCATTGGTCAAACCGCTGAGTGAGTGTCTCAGTGTGGATTCTGGCAGGCAGACAGAAAGAAATGAACCCAGAAAAGATGCAGCAGATTTCAGCCTAAGGTGAGCTGAGGTTAGCCTCATGCCCTTTAAACTGAGAGAGGAAAGAAATGCATCGACAGCTCCAGAACATCTGTGCTGCAATGACGTGCGGTGATGTACCTCAGAGAAACGAAACATGCCCTCAAGTTAACCTGTATGTAAATCTTCATTCTGACAAACATGAGACAGATCTCTGGGATGCACCTTAAGACACATAAATCATCATTTACACTTTGTAGATGAAGAGTCCCGCAGATGTATGATGGTGTTATATCATGCAAAAAATAACAAACAGAATAACAGCAACCACAGAGGCTTGTTTGCTCACGTCTGTCAAAGAGACAACCAGCCTGAGGTCCATTGCAGCTTCCTGACGTGTTCTGCCAGTTCTTGCTGCTTCCCCATACACGGGGAAAACAACTGAATAATATGCTTGTTCTAAAATTTCTCAAAGCCCTCGCAGGCCTTTTTCCAGCCCCACATTCCACATACGCCCACAGTTCAAAGTCAGGCAGCCTTCGGACCAGGCAGCAGCAGGGCTGCTCACTGTTCTTCCAGGACATGTGGAAGATAAGGCAGGAGAGTCAGCTGTGGTGATATTGTTCACAGGGCTCTTTCTCAGTAACACTAGCCAGCTGATACTGTCTGCCAACTCCACTGCGGGCTAATCGGCCTCTATTAGCTAATTTGGTGAAGCCTCTGCCTCGCTGGGGAAATTAAAGAGTTTCAAGTACGTCCCTTGAGAATTCATTATGTGAAGTTTATAAACAGACCTGAGTCAAATATTTGCAAATAATTCCAGTTTCATCCTGCTAGGGGCAAGTGATGGTTGAAGCTTATTGTGTAGAAGTGCTTAATGACTGCCAGAAAAATGGGCTATTTCAAAGTCAATTAAGCAACACTTAAGTATGGCTGTCATGCAGTAAACAGCATGGAAGTGGTGAACTAAATAGGTTCAATTCAAACCTCAGGAACTATTGGCCAGTCTTGAGGATCTAGCCAAAGGTTTCTTGAACCCACCGCAGGAATGCATGCACTTCTGTAACATATTGTTTTAAAATAAACATCTCCAAAAATTAATAAATACCAGTCATTACACTAGACAAAATATCCAGTATTTATGGAACCAGTGTTAGATTGCTATGGGTGGGGTTTAACTTGTTAGCTTAAAAAAACAAGTGGAGCTGATTCCAAGACAAAAACAAACTCTTGTCCTGGCTGAGTCTTGTAATAGCATATTTCACTGAGCGAGGCATTCGGTGCTCCAGACCCTTCACCACTCAGAAAAAAAGAAGAGTGAGAGTAAGAATAAATGGTCAGCTCCAGAGAGAGAGAGATAGACAGACAGACAGACAGACAGACAAGGCAGCCAGCACAGGGTCTGCTTTTGCACTTATCCACACACACATGTAAGCCAGGGGCCAAACCCCCAGCCTAATTCAACAAACAGTCTGTGACACCAGGGACGAGGGGAGGAGTGTCTGTCTGTGCGTTACTGGACATACATGTTCATGTACGAAGCCTGCAGACAGTGAAATATACAAAACGGAGCAGAGTCAGGGTTCCCAGATGATCATCTAAGCAGACAGAGGCCAGCTCTTTTGCCCTAAAGAGAAACGTGCAGATTGATGGCCTACCATTTGTCTTCTTTGACCTACAGGGAATACAGCATTCATCCTGACACAGCATCAGTAACAGTAGGTCAGAGGTCAAGGCCTTGAGGACGTCCCTGCCAAGGCCTGTGGACAGTTCATCTTTAAAACTCTTCAAGAAGACAAAAGGACAGTGACGTGTCTGCACAAGTGAAAATTAAGGCGTGAAACACATGCGGATGTTGGAAGTACTCTGAATGATTTTTATTGGCATAGCTCTTTGAAAATCTCTTCAGGAGTGAATAAAATTAACAAAACACCTTTTATTTTTAGTGCTACGTGAACTGCCACAAGAAGCCAGTACATTTTAAGTGCTTTTGATGAAGCCTAATGTTTCCAGTAGTCTGACTGAGGGAATAATGCGTGTCAGCTTTTACAGCATTGTACTAATCTGCAGGGCTGGATCAATATGCATCTACAAAAAGCACAGTGATTGCAAACTCTTTTACAGAAATTCTATACGCTGATGTGCACACACACCTTTTTTTTTTTACTGCAGTCACTGTGACTGTTTCACCAGAGTGAATGCAACATACACTACTCACAAAAAGTTAGGGATATTCGGCTTTCGGGTGAAATTTCAGGATGAACCTAAAATGCATTCTAACCTTTCCAGGTGAACTTAATGTGACCTTCTCTAAACCTTTGAATGCACATGTCCAACTGTTCAGTGTTTCAGTACTTTTTGCACAAGTTGCTGTTCTCTAACAAGAAGCTTAACAGCAAAATTCACAACAGGTTTGATCCATGAATCGACCAATACATTTCCTGCTTCAGTTAGAATTGGTATTTAAACAGTCCTCCTCATCAAGCTGTTCACATTCTGACATCATGAGACCAAGACGACACCTAACAATTGATCAACAGCACCTCGCCATTGCGAGGCTTCAAACAGGAAGTCCTCAGACGGAGGTGTTCACTGAGCTTAGAGGGTCACAGAGTGTCATCAGGAGGTTGTAACAGTGATACAGAGAGACTGGAAGAGTCACAGAAAGGAGAGGAGTGGACGTCCTTTGGCCACATCCCAATTTATTGAGACTGAAAATTTTTTGTTGTGGTATACCCACCACTGCTGTTAGCTTTTCTTTCAACAAATTGTTTAAAATGAAGAAATTCCCATTGCATGCTTCTACTTAAATGCCCTACTTTCATGATATAAAATCACTGTAGCATTCACTTTTTCCATTTTCCATAAATTTCACCTGAAAGTCGAATATCCCTAACTTTTTGTGAGTAGTATATAAGGATCCAGTCTTTCAGAATATGTGATGTTAATTCTTTCTTTATTTGTTTCACTGTGGTATTTACTGCATCAAGATAACTATAATCAGGAGGAGGAGTCATCCCATAAAAGATAGACTTGAAATAGTTTCTTGTAATTGTTTCTGGTATTGTGACAAAGCACATAACTCTGGTACAAACAGGTTAAAAAAATAAGCAATATGAATAATTGGTAAATGACGTCCCTGAGGTCTGACATACTCCAGCTGTTTCTGTGTAAGGGAAAATTTAAATCCAGGCCTCGTTATTCCAACCTCCCCTCCTTTCTTCCTCCCCTTTTTCCTTCTCCCTCAACTGACCCTTTGGACACATACATGTAAATACAACTCTCTTTATAGATTTGACTTGGAGGGACTGGCTTTAACCTCAGAAAACCAGACCACAATGCAGGACTGGAGCGAACTTGAAAGACATGTCATCTTTAAATAGAGGCAGACTGGTTACCTCCGCTGATTTTTTTCATTTTTCAGTACATTTTCAACAGCATAGCTTGGTCAACATGACATTCATTCCAACGTTCCCCACAAATGAGAGTTAACTACTCCTTACGCAAACTACAAAAAAGGCAAAAATAGAAAAATGAAATGTTTTGCAGTGCGCTGACAGCATTCAATCGTCAAAAGAAGACGAGGTGCTCAAGTTGAGGACCAGCAGAAATTTGCCATTTTTGTGTAAATCCTTCTCATTTCAGTCCTTTTGATCTCCACCAGACATGGCAGCCGTGCAGGAACGCATCCTCTTTTTACTATTTTCCTCTCTCCGTATTAAGTTAAGTCACCTGGTCATCAGTGTACTATGATTTAATATTCTGGTGGCTAAATATAGGACTGGCCCGACCATGACAACAGTAAAATTAAATTCAGTTTGTTTCATCAAATTAGTTAACAGGGAGGGAACACGCAAGCAGCAACTGGGTTAGCTTTCTGATTTTCAAGTCATATGGCTTACTCACTCACACACCACACAATTGCCAATTACGCTGAGAATTGGAGGCTGCAGTGGTAAGCCTCAGGAGAAAGTTTGCACTCAAGTGTGTGTGTGTCATCAGGGGCATGACACACTAGGAGAGCCTGCCGGCAGCTAGGTGCCACTTGGCATTTCATACTTGACTGCTTCTCCCTCCCTAATGACAGACAGGGTGGAGTCAGCAGTATCATTACAGCACATTTGGCATAAACTGCAATTATTATGTGGCATTATTGACGATGTTGAATTATGAACCAGCGTATCCCACTGTTGCTCTGGTGATTATGGCTGAGAGACAATTTAGAGCAAGACAAGTCCTCAAGCAACTTTAAAACAAAGACCTGGTTACTTCAAACACACACAGACAAACACACCCACCCACCAAACCACACAAACACATTAAATGTTTGCTTATTTGCCTGAAAGGCTTCGCACAAAGAAGAAAGGTTACTGGAAGGTGGGGGTCTCCTACTGAGTTTCTTGGTGGGAGGCACAGAGTGCGATGGGGAGGGGATGCGGGGTATAGAGAACAGACGTCTGAGATTCAACAACTGAGCTCCAACTGTCATCGTGAGGCGAGTCACACACATGTTATGGGACCACAGCCATGAGCATCAGCCACAGGCTGCAGAGGCCTGTGACCTCTATGTCAAGAATGTTGTGAGTAAGAGCACGGAGATGTGACGTGTGTGTGTGTGTGTGTGTGTGTGTGTGTTATATTAGATTACAGGTCAGCTTAAAGTTGTATCCATGTCATTGTTCCTCCCCAAGTGTCTGGGATTCCACGAGTAACACTGTGTAAAAAGATTATTCAGAATCTCTGGGGTGTGTGGACAAGCAGTAAAAGTGTGGTTATTTCAGTGACAAAAAGGTGTATTTCATCAAAGTATTAAGAAGCCACATATTGTTAGCAGATTGTCGGGTGTACTAGTGTAAACAATGAGCCTGTAGACTCATTTTAAAGTTAAAGGATTACTCCAGTTTTTTTTAAAGCCGACTCTGTTTTTATATACATTGGGTTCGAAATGACTGGTAGGAACAAAAAGCTCTGGAATTGGTCCAGTAGATCACCTCAGCCGGCACCCGAGAAGAATCAATAAAAGAGCTACAATGGCCTTAATGCAATTCTTTGGGGCAATTGCAGCAAATGAAAGTGTGTCCATTTAAAGTGCTTTTTTTCTGCCACTGACAGGCTCCGATTGTTATTCGAAGTGTCTGACAACATTACAGAAAGGGTCCCTACAGAGAAAGACCTGTAAGATCCTTTTTATTTAACCAGAAATAGCTGTTATATCACTTGGTTCCAAGTCGTCAGACTCCAATGACAAAAAAAACATAATTTTACACACAGTTGCTGGTTTACTGCTGTCTCAATGAGATGGTTTGTTTATTTTATTGCGTGACTGCGGTGTTTTAAAAGGTTAGTTCGTATCAAACACAATATTTGTCTAACATAATAACTCAAACAAAAAAACTTATTGAAACAGCCACTCCCAGGCTCTGCAAAGTAAAATTACTATTTTTCTCAACAGAGTTTTGTGGGTATGAATAGTGTGACACAACAGCTGTTTCTAGTTAAACAAAAAGGATCTTAAAGGTCTACCTCTGTAGGGAACATTTCTGTAATGTTGTCAGACACTTCAAATAACAATCTGAGCCTGTCAGTGGCAAAAACAAGCCACGTACCAGTGGACATGCTTTGATTGGGCACAACTGCCCTAAAAGATTACATTACAGCCATTGTAGCTCATTCACAACAGCTGGCTGAGGTGATCTACTGCACTAATTGATAAGTGTTCTATACCTACCAGCCATTTAGATCCCAAAACACGAAAAAACAGTGGCCAGGTTTAAAAATTCTTGGGTTATCCTTGAGTAAAATGCAGGTAAAGGCAAGATGCTTGGTTCAAAAAATGTGTTCGGCTACAGTCTAGAGTAAAAAAAAAAAAAGGTCGACAACACACTCCTCTCTGAACTCCTTATCTGTAGAAACATCTGTTGTAATAGTGGTAGTGCCAGAGAAACACATCACAGTGATTACTTTAGACTTTGAACCTGCATAGTGCGAGAGAACACGCTCATACACTATTATTCAGGAACGGAGATTGGATGCAATCTTCTTAAATAGTAATTCCTATCCGAATATAAAAAAGGCCACCGAAAGCATGTGAATTTCCATAAAAGCTGCTCAAAAGCCAGGTGGAATAGCTTGCACAGTAAAACTGTGACTGCGCTTTGATAAATAAGCCGTTTGTCATGCCCCCCTGCATTCAAACGTATGTGCACTAGTTTTTAAATGTAGCACAAGGAACTGACTCATGAAACATCTCGCAACAAAAAACTTTTTGTTTATAGAGATGATAAGACTTATGTCTTACAGTGGTTGGTAATTGTTAAATACCGAAAGAGACTCCAGTTTGTCAGTTATGCCTTAGGAGCTTTAAATGCAGTCCTGACTTGCCCTCACTTTGCATCCCACTTTTCTTTCTGGCTGTACAGGTACACGTTGAATAACACACTGGAAAAAGTCTCTGGAGAACAGCAGCAGCAGAGCTCACCTAAAACTGTCTGCTTGCTCAGAGCATGCAGGCTGAAAATATATTTTCTGGTATGTGAGCCGAGTTAAGTTTTATATCTAAAAAAAGCTTTAGCCCCACAATGAAAAAAAACCCTCCCAAAGTTGTATTTTATTTCTTCCCTCCCTTATTCTACTGAGACACCGAAGGGAATGAGGTAAAGCAAGGGGGGGCATCTTGGCCTTGTTCTTTCAAAAGGCTGGAACTGCCTGCTAAGCTATGTGCCTGTTTGTTGTGTATAGTCGTGCCCTCCAGCAGTGGCGATTTGGAAAACCCACTCCTCATGGTTAAGTTGATAGGTCACGGCACATTCCAGACATTTTCTCTCTGTTTGTTTTCCACCAGGAAGGCTCACAATGCAGCTTGCTGGGCCTCAAAGGCCCCTATTTGTCTTTGATCTGCACATCACACCTGAGTAGGCCTAGACATTGACTGAAGCAACAAAAAGATTCAAAACTTGTTTATGGTCTTAGACGTCTCATTGCTGTCAACTTTAGCAATTTAAAAACTATTTTTAGACTTCAGTCTCTTGGCAACAAAAGAGATGCACAATCTTTTTTTTCATGAAAAAAATATTACCCCTATCTTACTGTAAATAAAGCGGCAACGCTATATCTATTTTTTTAGCACTGTTTACCATCAAGGTTGTTCAAAAAGTTGCCTTTGCTACCTTTGCTGCTTGTTGGCCAGCTGCTGATGGAGCTAAGTTCATAGACTCCACACAGTCCTGTCATGCTGTGCAGGTTGACCCCTTCTAGCTTCTGGCCAGAGAAGGTCAAGAGAAGCTAATAGGTGTTGATGGCACTTACCCCTTACATCATTAAACTACCTCTCTGGGATGAATTATCATCACTTACTCCATCGCTACTACTGCCGACTCCTGCCAACATTTTCACATTTGCAACGTTTATCATCACCCCGTCAGGTTTCCACCATAAAGGGCTCACTTGTGAACAGGGAGCCAATACAGCAAACAGATTAAAATCAGTAAGAGAGGCTTGATGGTTCAAGAGGTTTTAACATTATTACTCAAGCTTCATTCTTTAACACTCTATGCATGCGTAACAGGTCTAACGTGACTCTTTTTGTGTGCATATGCGTGTAGAGCGATCAAAATGTGTTCAAGCTGCCGCCTTTGGTGGCAATGTGAGGCAATGTGTTCATAAATGGCACCGAATGAATGTGTGAAACGCCATATGGGTATCTTGTCAGTTCAGGTATGTGCATCATGTTTTAGCGATTCATGTAGAAAGGACATAATAAACAAGAAAAGACAGCAAATAATCGGGACGGCAAAGAAAGATTTACTGAAAGACTATTCATACATTTTTACCTTGGGCTCTGAAAAACTACAGTATAAAGGCTCACTGAACAGCTCGGTGACCTCAAACCCCCCCCCCCCCACCCCCATCCTCTGCAAGCAATTCATACAGCACCTTGAAAACACTGCAGTACAAATGTTGTGAACATACTGTACTTGTGAGCAAGAAACACAAATAATAGAAAATATGCTCTTAGAGATGAGTGTAATTCACAGCATCTAGAGAGGATTCAGCTGCCTGAAGAGCAGAGAGAGGCCAGATTGAGCTGTGGTCGTAGCTGGGAAGGGGTCCTTAGCTGCCATCCAACTCTCATGCTAAGCCTCAGTCTCCACCAGATGGGCACAGAGAGGGTGCAGAGCGGATCAAAGATACACTCACAGGTAGGCAAATGGACAGCAAAGAATTTACACCAGAAAGCCGATGGAGGCAGAACAAAAGCCTTGCTGGCCAGAAGAATGCGCTGCACAGAGCAGAGTGAATTTTGCAGTGTGTCCTTGAAGTGGGGCATGCAGCTTGTTTGTTCAGCAGATCTCCCTGGCGCCAGTGCCCACTGCACTGCCCTGCTCTCCGCTGCACATGCCACCTCTCTCGCAGCAAGGACACACATGGCGACCCCACTAGCACCTAAAGCACAGCGCCTGGCATCCGTTACGATGAGGAAAATGTTCTGAACTGGAGGGAATGTTTATCAAGTTGCGCAAAATTTTGCCCACACCTTTGTCGATTTGAAAGATTTCCTTCTAGCTCCTGGCCAACCACAGAGCTCAGTAATCTATCTGTGGCCAGATGGACAGGATGGTGGCCTAACTGGAGGCTGACGCCATCTTACTACAGTTGTCTTAGCAAAGGGCCAAGTCTCCAGTGGGTTTGAAAAAGGACTAACTTCTGTCCTCTGAACGGGAGGAGGGATAGAAAAGTGTCTTACCTTAGACATGATGAAAACGAATGATTTACAAACAACTTACAAAAAACTTGTGAGTCCGTGATCTGGAGCATTAATACATATGTTAGCCTTATAAAGAAATGACAGAAACTATGATATAATGCCGCCAACAGTAATATTTCATTGGCAATACTATTCAAAATAAATGTGGACAGTGATTATCTGTTCATTTGGTTTTCTAAAACATTAATAAACCAGTTGAAAGGTTATTACCCATTAAGCCAGCATATATTTTCAGTTACTGATGTCATGAAAATACTGAATAAATGATGGGGGACTGGTTTAGCTTTTGGTGGGTTTTTCACAATAAATTAATTGCACAGCTAGTTGGACATTTAACAAACGTCCATGTCTGACTAATGAAATGTATCACATGTAAATCAAGCTTCACTAAAGAGTAAGAAACTCAATTCCTGGCATTGTCAGCTTTTGTTCTCTCGTACAAAGTACACTGTAAACTGCTGCTGTCTGCTACACGCTGTGGACTGCAGGAGTGTGGCAGTGTAAGTGAAAAAACACTGCTGAAATGGCACCAGTAAGTCAGTCAGTAGTCAGTATTTCTTCATGGTTGAATCAGTTGAGCGAGAATGAAATGTCATATTTTTGGCAAGCGTGCAGAGGGAAAACTTCTTTGTATCACACGTTTCAGAGCAAACTACTGAAATCCTTCTGAACCTCACAATACTTCCACAGGAATGTAGAAAGTAGTAACAACCATTACTAAAACAATGCTTGTGCTCATTCCACAATCTAAAAATCTAACTAGAGCAAAATGAAACGGTTAATTCAGCAATAATAAGTGGATACAAAAACTGAATAGATAGATAGATAGATAGATAGATAGATAGATAGATAGATAGATAGATAGATAGATAGATAGATAGATAGATAGATAGATAGATAGATATTCACTGCTTCTAAAATGAGATGCAACTGTTGCATGTAAAACTTTCCTTTTTAAAAACTATAATAATCACCAATACTGAAAAACTAAATGAACAATTCCAACACGGACAACCACAGGGACACTAAGATGACTGTGCTGGCAGAAACCTTACTCTGTAGACTCATCCACGCTGAAACAAACAAAGGAGGAAAAGCCATATTTCTACATATTATATTCCCATTCTGCAACCATTAAATATTCATGGCTCCTGTAAAGACAGAGACAGGATGTTGAAGAGTGCTGTAAAGAAAACAAGCAGGAGGGACCTCCGGTACAGAGCAACAAAATGTAGTGGAATCACCAGGACAATAACTGGTCGTCGGGCTAAAATGAGGCCCAGCTCTGTGGTCGGTGTGAGGAGCACCTGAACAATCCACTTGGTGTACAGACTTGCATATACAGGCAGAAGCATATGGAAGCAGGAATCTGAATCTCCACTCTGCTCTGAGGCACACCCTTGAAATATTTATGACCCTCCACACTCTATCCTCCACTATGGCAAGGGCACAGCGTAGCTGCCTCTTTATCTCTAAACTGGACATTGCGGCAGCTACTGTACATCAGCCAGCTAGCTCGCTCGCTCCAAGGCTCAACATTCTTCTGTTTTGGATCCTATTACAGAGCCAACCAGCAGCCATGTACAAAGGCCCTTTAGTAATCGCCCTAAATCCTACATGTTCTCAAAGCTCTTAATGTAGAATGTGATTCTACATTCATCAAATGTTTTGGTTTTGCTTAACAATAGGCTGAACTCACTGGGTGAGCCCAGTGGACGTTCTTTCTTCATGAGTTGGTGGTGGGAGTAGGTGACCACAGAGAGGAATGAGTCAGGACCAGTGTGCAGTCGTCCCCTGTACAGACTGGTCTTTCCTTAAACTCTGTAGGCCCACTCACTGGGGTTTCCTGTAGACTCAAACTTTCCAAAAAGATGTTTTATGAAACCAAAGCCATCCACTAAACCCCTCCTAGTATGCAGAACTATAAATGTGATTGTATAGCAGGGCTATATAACACATAATGGTAAGATATATGTATGGCCAGAGCTTCTGATGGATGAAAATCATATCTTACAAGAGAGAATTTTAGGGTTTTTTAAAGATCGGTTAAAAATATGGCTTTAATACCCGATCATTTTGGGACTTGGGCCATAAAATAAGTGTCATGATAGTAGAAGTGAAATTGAAATTTGTTTTACATATCGTGGCATGAGATACAAGCATGTTGTGACAGCTGTGCGTGTTTATTAGCTGAGGCAACAAGTCCTGTAGTCTCAGACAGCTGCTAACCTCTTAGGATCAACAGCAAACTGGGGTGACGCTTGCAGCCTCGGGTCACAACTGTCCATCTACTGCTCTGTTACTACAAAGACCAATTATCTCACTCAGAACAGAGAACACGGTTTCCTATCGCTATTCTTAAGGAAACATTTTCTATCAAAACACTGCATCTGTGAGCGCCTCGTGAGTGAGACTGTCAGAAGGTGATGCACTGAATGCCCTTATAGCTGTAAAGCTTTATAAATAAAGGTATTTTGTTGTATGAAGTACCTGTGTTGCACATACAAGTTCATACTTTGACTGTTAACATCATCTGTGAAATTGAACAAGTTTCTCTCTCTCTCTTTCTCTTTAGAAGTGGTTATTTTGATGCTAATGCAAGAATCATTGGGTAAGAATAAGATTGATAACGATGAATGGCACAGCTCTGCTTTAAGGCCCATGTGAGCTTTCAAATCCATCCAGAGTGGTTTGGAGTTATTGTGGTCCATTAACAGCAATAAGATACACACCACTGACCACTACAGCATCAAGCTGCTGTTAGTGCCAGAGGTTGACACGCATGTCTACATTTAATCATCACTGTTTCATTGCTACAGTGACCGCTTGACAGCACTCTGCCTGGTGGCGTCTTAACCTACAGGTTCACAATGAGTAAAGTTTCACCTTATCTGAATAATTAGATAAGGTGAAACTTTAATGATCTCCACTGGGAAATTGGGTCATTGCTGCAGCAGATAGTAGGATATAGATAACTGACCAGATCATTTTCATTATGCTTTTGCAGAATATTTGCTAAATACAGTAGCCACGTTTATACTGCTGCATCTTCTTCCACCTAAAACCTATGAATCTACTACCATTTTCTCAATGAATACAAAGAACCAGAAACAAGCAGGAAACAAAACCTGTAATGCTCCTCTGTAAACGTTTGCTGAATTGGAGCAGGCAAAACATGCACAATTACCAACCAGGGGTTTGGCAGTTTCCCAGCAAACACCAGCACTGGACTAAAAATGACTTTGTAATCAGAGGGTTTAGAGAGCAAACAAAGGAGGAGGGAAGCAAACCAGGGAATGATAGAGTGAGCCTATGAATTACTCAGCAGACACGTCTCTCCCTTTTTCCTCCCTGCACGAGATAATGGGGATCATCAGTCTTCTTGCCCTCCTTTACGCCCCATCTTTGGACCACTCATCTGCATCCAGGTCAGCTGAGAAATACCACAGGTCCTTTCAAATAACTGTGATGTGTAGAATTTGGTAGGAGGAGATTTCAGTCTACCAGCATTGTTGGGAGAAAACACAGCAACCTGTCTGACAAAGCAGAATTACCGAGCCAGATAACGGCACTGACTAAAAGGCACTGAAATCACATAGTCTGAATCAGTGTCGACGAGTGGCGGAGTCCTACATGAACATACAGGTAGAACAGTTCTGGTTATTTAACATGAGAGATTTTGTTTGAGCTCTTCTCACTGTTTAGAAGTGGGAGGGGATGGGTGAGAAAACGGTGATGTCCCTGATCTAGATTTGGCATCATCGGATTCGGGATCAGACAACAGCTGGTGGGTCGTTAGGTTACTTACAGTAAAATCTGATCAAACCACACCCACACTGTCCTGGTGGAGCAGATTAGCTGTGTTCTGTGACAATTATCTTAGCTTAGCACAGAGACATATAGGAAAACAAAATTCAAAATTCGAGTACCAGCACCGCCAAACCTAACCAATTCATCTAAATCTGGCATGTTTTTTCATCAAATCTGACTAAATAAAGACACAAAACATACAGATAAAAAAAAATCTAAATATAGAAACTCAAGAATAAAGTCTTGGCTTTCTGCTACAAAAAGAATGAATACTCCAACTATTGTAGTTTTTATTTTAGATAGATTTAAACAGGAACATAGTCCATTTTCCACATTTAAAACGATTCAAGGTTTAACTCAGTGAAGGTATCCAGATTATTTTATAATCCTGCTTCACCAGAAAGTCTATTCATTGCACAGACTCACTGAATAACGGAGCAGCATTGAGGCAAGTTGTGAACAAAAAGAACAAAAGCACATTCAAAGTGTCATAGAAAGAATAACTTGGCCGACAAGCACAGGCAAAATGACTGGGTGGCTGGGTTAGCCTACACATTCTCATTACCACAAAAACTCATCTCAGGACAGTGGAGTGAAGTAAACTAAACATTTCAGGACACGTGTTGGCTAAGAACTAAACACAGAGCAAGCCAAATTGAAAATAAATGCATCTCTGGAGGAACAGACTATTTATTATAACCACAATAAGAGTGCACAGATTGTTTATTTCACACATCAGCAGGCCTAAGCTGCTGATGCTGGAATATTATCGAGCTGGGCTGCTGGGTTGTCTCAGGCTCATGTTATTCCAATGGCTGCTGCTAAACTGCTTAAGAAAACATACATGGCACATTTATTCAACTCCATGAATAATACAGTGTTCCTGCACACTAACACACACCTACTGGCGCACTCGTGCATACTAAAAACGGAGATGCGTCCCTCAGCGGGACACAGACATGCCCGACTTTAAACCTCTATGAGAAGAAGTCATTGAGAAGGACAGAAAACCTGCAGGATTCTCAGGCTCTCATCTCCTTCCAATAAAACGACTCGTCTATCCTATCCTGAGACAGGATGCAACGGGGAGGTAACCAAAGGGCATCATCACGAGGTGAAGAGTTCACAACGGCGTACAGGAGTAGAATTTGAGAGTGAAAAAAAGGAGAGGTGGATTTTTCTTTACCTGAAAGAGGATGATAGTCTCTTTTTTTTCCCCATCAGGGCGAAAATAAGAGGAAGTATGAAGGTGGGGAGTCGTGGAGAGAGGCAGTGAAAGAGAGACGTTGGATAAGAGACAGCATAGTATGTCAGTGGAAGGAAAGCCAGAGAGAGAAGCAGAAAGCGATGGAGTCGGGGAGATACTGCTATCAGAGCCAACACGGCAGGATGTGACATGTGGAGAGCAGGAAGAGGAAACTGGACAGATATAGATTAATTTGGTTGCCTCTCCTGAAAACATGTCTATCCCATTAGGGGCCTCTGTGGCAGTTAATGTGCTTATCAAAGCGTGCACCTTTGGTCTATTCCCAACCCTGGTATTGTGCTACTGCATGCAGCTAACATGGAGGCAGAGAAGCCTTTTAATTCAACTACAGGTCAGTGAGTTTTCTATTATTTCAAGTTCTAGGAAGACACTTATTGGCTTGCAGAGTTAATAGTTATCCAGAGTTGGCAAGAAACAGGGTCACACCCCGGGGTCAAATCCCAAATCAAATCAGACTTGATGTAGGTCATTAATTAGTATGACTTTACCACAGCTCAGCTAATTTTACCACATGAGAACTTAAACAATGAGTCTCATTGAGCTAACAAAAAAACAAAAGAAAAGCTTTGTGAACAAGGAGCACCCTCTTCTTTAATTACAGTGCGCAGATACTCTGCGTTTAAGGATGTGAAGACAACAAGAGGATGAGTCCAGCTATGTTTGCTCTGTACCGTGCTGTAAAGTCCTTCTAACACCAAAAAAACAAAGAGCTTTTGGACAAAACAGGCAGGTTTCAGTTGACAGGTGGTACAAATATGGACAGTTTCATCATGTATTAATTTTACATGAGGTTCCAGAGAGGATGAACTCTGCTGAGACGGCTTACACATTAAGATCCTTTTTAGTACATTCAGCACAAAGGTTACATCCAGTAATTCGTCCTTTAGGGCAAATATCAAGGAAAGTGTTTAGGCAGCATAATAAATCATACACTGCTTTCTCATTGTAGAGGGCTCTGTAGTACATAGTTCATGATATGATGTTTATGGCAGCAGGTAAGAATGATAGTTAAGGGGCTTGTCTTATGTGAAATAGACCTTTTCTTACATATATAACAGTAAGTACTTTTGGTCAAAACACACGATTCATACAAAAAGGAAAAATACATAAAATCACATTAAATGATTAATGTTGGAATTAAAACACAAAGAATTCAATTTAGTGGCTCAATTCATAAGGTCTGATTTTTGAAAAATTTAAATGCAATACTTTAAATACCCTGCAGACACAAGGTCTCCACGTTCACAAGCCTCACTTTCAAACTCTTATCAAAAAACAAGTGGAAGGCAAAACACAGGATCTAAGCAAGAACATAGACACATGGATGTGCACTAAAATCACCAAAATTATGGGATATTCCTTCACATAAAAACATCAAGCCTACTTTGCCTTTGAGAAGCAATGTAAGGACATTCTTCACTGTTCCAACTTTTCCGATGACCTTCTAATTTCATGGTTCAGAGCCAGAGACCATCACAGAGCTGGTCAGACAAGATGAGAAAGGCCTTTTGTACTCAAAGTCTCATAGCATATGCTGAAGTTTATGTGTGACTTTTCTTTTTCATGAGCTAACAAAAGGACAGACCCAGTAGTTCTGTGAAAAACAGAGCCACATAACAGCAGCATGGGTGTGTCAGCTCAGCTGTTCACGGCGAGGCAGACAGCCATCTGATCAAATGTGGAATTTGGAGTCTGAGATATCTAACATTTCGGAACAGCTTGTCTTCATTATGAAGTGAAACAAACCCGTGCGACCTTTAAACTGATGTAGATTAGTTGAACAGCAGCCTGTGCTGCAGTGGTTAATAGTCATGAGGTGAAAAGTACAGCAGAAGTTCAGTTTTGGGGATGACTGACGGGAGCAGAGGGGGATGCTGGCATGTTTGTAGACATGAGCTGCAAAGCCCAGATAAAGGGCGGTGGTTCTGATAGCTGTCATGTACATGAACAACCTTTAAAGCACCTCTACAGGTATATTTTAAAAAAAAGAAGCTTTTGGTGCTGTAGTTTGTGTGCATGTTGCCAACTTACCCTCAGAGAGCTCCAGCTCCAGCTCCGCCAGCTTCTCCCGGACCTCCGCCGGCAGGGTCATCGCGACAGCCGGCGTGGGCTCCAACATCATCGTCAGCAACCCGGTGGAGGTTCTCTCGGCCATGGTGGTCCAGTACGAGGCACGAATAGGTCCACTGGGTCGCAGGGGTGGACAATGAAACCAGGAATGAGGAAAATTACAGAGCACAACCCCTCCTCACTCGGTCTCGGCTGCGGAGGGCAGACTGGGTGTTGGTGCTTCTTCTCCCGTCTCGCTGCAGCGTCGTACAGATGTGTGAGAAACCTCTCCGACCGTCATGACACGGCTAGCGGCGGGGCTAGCAGACACACCTGGCCGCCTGTGTCCATGTAGTGAGGTGGGACCGGGTCCTGCCGGCGTCTCCCTGCCTGCTGTCGGTCCCTCGGCGCTGACGCTGTCCTGACTGACTGACTGTCGGCGGCTGCTTCACTTCAACTGTGCGGGGAACTCATTCAACTCCTCGCTCGCTTCCCACCGCGCAGTCGCCATTGCATCATAGCAACAGCCGCCCCGGCGTGCGCGTCCACGAGGCCCGCGCTCCTGTCAGTGCGCGTGCGCGTGCTCCCCGCACGCCGGCCCCTGGTGTTGCTCATAAAACTCGCCTGCCTCCTGCTGTCAACACCGCAGCGCTGCGTGCATGCGTGACCCTGAGGCACATGCGGTGTGATTTCTGAGGCACTACCAGTGCAAAGCAAAGTGCTGCATTCAAAACCTTAGGCCTACTTACTAAGGTGAAAAAAACAGCTGATTGCTTACAGTGAGACAATTATTTTTTGCGTGATACAAGTTTCCTTGCAAGCATTTTGAGTTTACACATGCATTTGAGTTATCATCTAATCAAATATTCAGTCATTTGCATTAATTTTTAGAACAGAAATCTGAACAGTGGATAAAGACACGTTCAAGATTATTGCTGACATATTAGAGCCAAAGGTTTCTGCAGAGGAAATTTTGGCTTTTTGCAACATTTTCACTCTATAAATATATAAATCAATCACTCTATATATCAGAAAATATCCATTAAATAAACATTTTAAAAAAAAATGACATGCCATGTATTTAGGAATAAAATGTTACATAAACAAGGCTATGAATGATATATGAACAAACCCCTCTGTAAAAAAACCTTTAGAATACAGATGGGATTAGAGCTGGAAAGGTGGTGTATGTGAGTACTATTGAAGTGCAGATCTGTGTCTTAGATTATGAGAAAAAAGTCACTTTGGGGAAGCAGCCTTTACGGATCTACAGACAGATCTACGGAGGAATCTACAGATGCAGACAGACAAAGTGTGGAAAACTAAACAGCTAAATGTGTATTTTGGGCACTGTCTTTCTACCAGTCTGAAATAAGGCATGTTATGAAAGTAAAATAGCCCAAAATCTCAAGATTGAGCAGTGCATGAAAAAAAAATTATGCTTTTGCCTGTAGTGTCTCACCTTGAGTAAATATCTGGAAGTATTTTTGCTTTTCTTTGTGACAATGCATTTCCAGCTAATCCAAGAGGATTCCAAATAGATTGTTTGGCATAAGAAGATAATTTTGTCAGTCCCTAATGTTACAACCCTGGCTCACAGGTTGCAACAAAAGAGAGAGTACACACAAAAGTAGCAAGGAGATATTTATTTCCACAACATAAATTAACCAAAATATGACTGTTCTAAACAACAAAGGTTTGCTGGCCACGTGGTCAGCCAGCACCTCAGCCCCAGAGAGAGAGAGAGAGAGAGAGCAGAAGGACAGACAGCCTTTTATAAGATAAGACCACACCTACAGGTGTGGCCAGGCAACTCGACACCCACTTCTCCGGGGTCAGGACGGAGAACAGCAGCATAGCAGACACATCAGCAAGGCCGTCACACTAAAATAAACATTTAATCCTCCAAATTATCAGAAACAGTAATGATCACCACAGAGGAAGGGGCTGAAAGTGTGTAATCTGAAAGAGTAACGAGTAACTACAAATGTCAGATGAATGTAGTAGAGTTAAAAGTACAATATTTGTCTCTGAGATGTATTGGAGATACTCGGGTACAGTAACCTTGAATTCACACTCAAGTGCAGTGCTTGAGCAAAAATATCTTCGTATACCAGATAGAATACAAAACTCCCTATGAAGATCTTTGAAGAACAATTTATAACTAGAAATGGCTAAAATTCTCTGAGGACAAAAATGAGTGTGCTTGCTGCTGATGTGTTGCAATAGAAACATTTGAAACAGCAATAATACAAATACTGAAAGTAATAGAAATACCCATTAAAAGGGAAGTGTAATTTTAAATGTTTTAAGCGCTGGTAAGTATCAGTTGAAATTAAAGTTCCAACAAGCTGAAATGTGTGTGCCTTAAGGTATGAAAGGAAAGACATTGTTAATTGAATTTTAGGGTAAAGTGTATATGAGTGTGTAAGGTCACTGGAAAGCAAGGCAAGTTTATAGTACTGAGGCAAAGTTCTTTATATACAATTTCACTTTACACACGTTACCAAATTATTTACATAAAAGATATTTTAATGTGTCAAAGCGTTTGTCATGAAACAAATGATGAGAATAGTAAGTAAAGTCACTACGGAATTCAACAAACTGACATATATACTGTATATATATTCCATTAATAAAGTGATTAGGTCATCAATTTTCTGAAACCGAAGAGACGGTTGTGTGACAGCGGTGTGGTTGGCGTCTGGGCCGACACCGCGCCTGAAATATGGACTTACAGACGAGAACTCAAATGACCCACATCAACACATTGGTCATCATATTTAACTTTAACTATAGTATTAGCATAACATAGACACCTTTAAAAGAAAAACAGCAAAACACAAAATATCAGCTATAATCTGTGGAGTAAAAACATACTGAAGGTGATAAATGAATGCATACATTAAATTGCTTTCAAGAATTAGGAAGAAATAGTTTAAAAATGAGTATGTTCACCATTGAATGATAGTTTGTCTGATAAATTATATTACTAGCCCAAGCTGTATATAGTACAGCAGTGCATGGAATGTATTTATATATTGTAGACTAACAGACATATGTTAATGTTAATGTTAATGTTAACAATAGCAAGTCCAGCCAGTAGGGCACATTTCTGGTCACATTAAAGAATGCATTACAAAAAGACAAAAGAGTAAAAAAATGAAATTAAATAAAATTAAGTAAGTAAGTAATCAAATAAGTGTAAATCCCAAAACAAAGAGACATCATTGTAAAATATCTATGTATGTGTGTATGTAGACAGGTAGATGGCAAGAATAAAAAATTATAGTGTTTCCTTCATTACAAATTATTTTGTAATACAAATATTACATTTCTTGCTTCAAACGTTTCTAGAGAGTGATACAGAGCATAAAAACACTATAAAAAATATGGGTTCTGCATAGCTGCACTGTATGAGGCATAAAAGAAGCCATTCACATTCACATTACACTTCAAAAAGCAAAATAAGTTACATAATATGATTGAATGTTTAGCGCATTGTTTGATTATAACATGCTACATCTTCACTATGCTTGATATTACTTCAAAAACATTATTATTATTATATTATATTATCTTGCACGAACTGACTTTTTCCTCTATTGTGCGGCTCTGACTGGCCCTGTTGTTTGCAGCTACCTGTTGTCGAGGAGTAACTGTTGTCTGGTGGCTTTGGGTTGGAAAGTGAGCGTCTTATTATCATTATTGTTTTGTCATGACTGAGCATGTCTGTTATGAAACTATTAGAATATACATGTGCAAAAAAACAAAAAAAACATGCTGGGTGAGAATTTTTACAACATTACATGAATATGCTTGAAAACAATAAGGTACATAAGTTTTACCACTTCTGAAAAAATGAGATTAAATGCTTTGAGTTAAAACAACCAGTAGGTGTCACTATATAAACAGTAAAAAAAAAAAAAAGATTCTTCTTTGGCAAGACATATTAATATGTGGTAGTATTGAGGGTTGAGTGATGGTGTTAATTCCTCTACTGTAAGTAAAGATCTTTCCGTAGAGTATGTCTCAGGTCGATTTGGTAGCTTGCTTCAGGATTCCTCTTGTTATGTTCAAAGATGGCCCCATTCACCTCGGTATGAACATCAACAAGATGTGTTTTCCTGTCAGAACACACACACGACAGTTTAATCTACAGCTTCTATAGCCTAATGCTTCTGTGGAAACTGATGCTATACAGAAGTTTTTCTTCTGGTGAGTGTTTGCCTGTACCTCCTTTGGCTTCTATGGAAGCCGTCTGCCAGGGCCCTCAGGTAAACGGAGCGGTGCTGTCCTTGCTCCAGTTGACGTTCATCCGTCCAGCAGTGACTCCAGAAGACATCTGCATCTGTGGGGATGTAATCAGTACTGGACAGCACATCATACCCGTCGGTCTCCAGATCCTCATCGCGGTGGTGCATCCTGGAGCAGAGCTGGGCCTCAGGGACCGTGTACCTCTGGATGAAGAAGAGCTTGGGCTTGCCAGCCAGCATGGGGCACGAGTCAGCGTTGAAAAGATCTCTGATATCATCCAGATGTAAACCTGGGCCGTACAAGTCCGTACCCAGGAGGCGATTTTGCACACCGCGGCTAATAATGCAGCAGGCAAAGCCATCGCCTTTGAGATTCTCTCTCTGTCTGAATATCCCTCTGAGAGCTGAAACAGTGTCAGCCGCACTCAGCCACTTGTGGAGGATCACGTTGAAGTGAAGAGCCTTAAATGTCTGCTCCAACATGTCTGAGAGATTAAGGAAAGATGAAGAATTTACGTTTCAATCTGATAATAAGTTACTAAAAAGATAAAGGAGAGAAGACTAACAGACTAACAGACTAAATAACGATGTCTTTTAAATTGCTTGTTTAATCCAACCAACACTAAATCCCAACGATATTCACTTTCCTATCACGACATGTTTATCTTGTTTCTTCTTACAAAAACACAATGACTGTTTGAGGATTTGGTTATCCCCTTTAAAACTTCTCACACGGTTTTATTTCAATAACTGTTCAAGGCCCCCAAAGGTGCAGTTGTTTGTCATTTCACAAGAGAGAGAGAAAGAGAAAGAGAAAGAAAAAAAACACCTGCAATTCCTCTGCAATGAATAATCTTACAGCTTCACATTTGTGGGGCCTGAATCACTGAGTTGAACCTGACTGTATATAAAATAGTTAAAATTGGATCCACCACAAACACACTAAATTACAGCATTGTTATTTCTGTATAGCAGACCATCACTGTGGAAGCCATTTTCATAGCAGAAACCATAAACAATTGTTGGAATACAATTGTTTGTGAGTCAATATTCTGTGTCAAATGGTTGATTTCTTTAGCATGAAGCAGTGTAATAAGTGGAGCAAGGTGCTTAAAGACTGTCAGAATTAATTTTGCATTAATGACCGACTTCCTGCACATTATCCCTTACATATAATAACATGCCAGTCATGGGCCATTTTTCTTCAGAACTTGTGATACTTTTAAGTACCTTTAGCTGACAATACTCGTTGGATTTTACTTGAACTGTGTGTGTTTTGTGTCTTACCTCCGTCATTTCCCACGCAGTCTATGATGACACAGACTCCTCTGGGATTAGTGTTAAATTTGTAGCAGTCGAGTTGACTCTGTAAGGCAAAGGGGCAAGCAAAGCTGCTTTATCAATGCAATTTAGGAATTAAACATGCTCAAAATGTGTGTGTGTGTGTGTGTGGGGGGGTGGATTGTTTCAGTAAGTGAGTGAAAGCCTGACATTACCTGGAAGCTCAGCTCTCTGTATACAGACACTGGTACATTTGCTGTGGCTGGTGACAAAGAGTAATACGGTAATGTGAATAATATGAATATCAAAGTGACATACAATAACAGACCTGGGGGATTACTGGGGAGCTAAAAAGCCCCATGTGAAATAATATTTGCTTGTATTTGTTCCAGCGGTTTGAAAGGGGTATTTTCCACTTACAGTATCTCAGCCAACTACATATCTTTGAAATTGCTATAATTTGCTGATATGTAGCCTGTCTTACCACTGTGGAAGGACTGTCCTTGTCTTGTTTGCTGTAGAGAATGGGAACTATTCGGAGCGGGGAAGGGACGCTGAGGAGAAGATGTTTTTCAAAAGTATTACATTTTTGAGAGAGTAAATGAATAAATGTTAATCCTAATAATGAACATGATTATAAGTGTATTTATATAGCACCTTTCAAGGACAGAGGTCACAAAGTGCTTCATAATAAAATACAAGCAAATGAGAGAAGGAGCATCAAAAGCAAACATCCAGCAAGAACAAACACAAGACAAAAACTAAATACACATGTGGGTCTCTGTGGCTGCTTTTTGAACAGTGTCCAAAGACCTTAAGCCCACTGGGAGAGAGTTCCAAAATTCAAGAGCTACAACCTCAAAAGCACAGTCTCCCCTGTTCTGAGGACATGGGGTTCCCACTGGTGTCTGACCAGGCAGGGCTCTAGACCAGATTATAAGGATCTTAAAACTGGCTTCTGTATTTGATGGGAAGCCAATGTAAAGACTTCAGGATTGGTGCTACACGGGCCCTTTTGGGGACTCGGTCGGGAGCTTGGCAGCAGTGTTTTGGACCACTTGTAAAGCATTTCGGGGATGTTTGCAAAGACAAGTTGGGCGGCTGTGGCTCAGTGGTAGAGTGGGTCGTCCCTCAATCTGAAGGTCGGATACAGACCATTTACCATTTACAAAGAATCACAGTAGATGGAAGGAAATTAACGCATGTTACTGGTTAATCATCTGTGTCTCAGCTATGGACACAATGGGCCTGGGTTTAGAAAAGTTTCTCAGGTAGTGGAAATGGAACAATGGAACCAAACAATTTACATGCTGGTTAAGACTCAAAGCCTGACCCGGAGAAACGCCTAGATTACAAAAATAAGAAGATATAGAGCCAACGCTCTTCATTCACCTTCAGTACAATGTCTTCTGGAGCACATATAAGAACTCCTGTTTTATTAGTAATTACTTGTAGAAAAGTATTTGCCTTCCAATCTTTAATAGTGTCGAGGCAGTTCAGTAAAGCAGCCACTTTTGAAATGTTTTGTGGCTTAAGCGAAATGTGGAAAGAGCGAAATGGAAAGAGATTCCATTAAAATTGCTTGACGTCTGTACTCTGTCATACTCACCAGAGCTCTGCACCTTTGCAGTTGAGATGGTTGTTGTTCAGACGTTACAGCTGTGAAAGCAGACAGAGATACAGGTAAATTTAAGCTATATAGGATCATTTAAAGCTTGTATTTCTTACTTATATCTGTGCTTGTGATTTTTTTTAACTAATCATACAGCAAATGGACTGACTGTACTTTTAAGCTGGCTTTTGTATTGCATGCTTTGGAATCAGCATACAAGTGAGGTTGCTTGGTCAGGATTTAATTCCATGTTTCCCCATTTCTTGTCCTTTTTTGTGGGCTACATAAATGCAGACGTCGGTATTCCCACGTACACTAAACTCTACCAAGACTGTGCAAGAAACTCCTCATTTACGGCACAGATATGTGGCCCCTTGGGCGAATGCACACTTTATGGAGAAGCATACATCATGAAAGAAAAAGCTAATATTGTTTGAATAAGGTTTGGTCTCTTGTTGTTTACAGTAAAATGGAATTATGAGGTTTGGAATAAGCTAAAACACACAACATGGCTGAATAAATGTAGAAGATGAAATGCATTTTGTTTGATATTGTCCTTTCTATCGTAATCTGGGGAAGAAAAAAAAATTACTTTCCGTTGGAACACAATATGTATAGTAGCTATTGGGTTTCAGTTCTCCTTCTGTGGAAAGCATGATTTAGTTTCTGGGTGCTTTATATGGGGGCTGTGCACAGCACGTGATCTGCGGTAAATGTCTACACAGATACTTATAAATAAGTATGCGACCATTCAGTGGTTTAACATGCAAACATGTATATTTCACTTCCCTGCCTAAAGAATGAGTAATTTTCACTCTTCCTACTTTACATACAATACAAACATGCACTTCCTATTCACACATTCGTTGATTCATAAACTCCATAAAAATTCAGGCCATTCTGCATTAAAAGATAAAAGTAAAAACACAGTCCCACCTGACACCTTGTACGCAGTCACTTTTTTGGCGAGGTCAACCCTGTCAATTTTCATCAAACACTCCTCTACAAAGTCGACCCTTTCGGGTGAAACTATGTCCAGCTTCTCAAGTTCAATAATCACATCCAGGAAACTCTGTGATGAAAGAGAGAGGGTGTGTCTTTTTTTCCTCAGAATGTAAAAGACATTATTTCTAAATGGTTTTTGTCAAGTGACACCAAAACCTCCCCCTCCCACACACACACACACACACACACACATTAGAATCAGACATCTGGGAAAACCAAACCAAACGTCATTCATTTTTTTTCACCTTTGCCTTCTCCATCTTCTCTCGAGGTAATGTGCTGCTCAACAAGAATTTCACACTGTTCATATCTTCATTGGCCATATCTTCACTTATATTGGCCATCAACACTCTGAATGAAGGAAACCCACTGTTACTTAAAGAACCACAAGCGTGTTAACTCGGATTGCTATAATATTCACAAAACATATGTAAACTTACCTGAACCTTGGTAGAACCTGCCTGTGCTTCAGATTCCTCTCCACCTCCTCTCTGCTGGTTTTACACACCTTCCTCAGGATATCAAAACGCCTCAGCTGCAGCATCAGCTCTCTCAGAAACAGGTGACCTCTCTCCTGACCCATCACCTCGGATTTCAACATCTCCTTCAAACAAGGCACGCTGTCGTCCAAGTCCAGGCTCCCACACAGGTAGAAGAGGCTCCTGCGTTCACTGCTGCTGAGAGCCTCTGCTATGTGGTTGATCGTCTCAAGTTGATGCTGGTCTAGGAGAGCCATGGGCGGGTGCCAGCTGACGGTGTGCCCACAAACTGGATCAGGTTCAACAAACCTCTGAATACACTGAAAAATACAGCAGTGAATGATCCAACAACTGTGAGAATCACCGAAGTAACTCACTCAACAACCCCTGATGAGGAATTTAGAAACCACGCGGAAAATATGACGCATATAAAAGGAAAACAAAAACTAGAAGTGTCTGGGGAAGTACCTCGACTTCAACAGAAAGCCTTAAAGCCGTGTTACTCACCAAATCGCAAAGATCTTCTTGAATACGGGTCAATTCGTTGCTATTACCAAATTATTCGAGGTTTTCGTGAAGATAACCTGCACAATAGGGTGTCACACAGCTACAGTGAAAGTGAAAGCAAAAAAAAGGCGGCAGCGAGCTGATAAAGACTTTAAAGCCACAATCCAGGAGTGCAGCTCCAGATGGTCTGCACCAAAATCTGCTCATTGACAATTTGTAAACAGTTATAAACCTGCAGACTTTATCATTCAGTCCTGTTATTGGTGGCGTATTTATATTTATAACAGCAGATGTGATGTTTATTGGAGAGTCAGAGACACGTCAGCATTTAACACCATGTATTACTGTGTTATTACCAAAGAGAAAGGAGACTCGCCAGTGGGAGTCCTCATATCATGATAAATCAATATTTGTTCTTATCAGTGGCTTATTACAAGCATAATGAGCCACTGAGAAAGCCAGTAGCCACGACTAAAAAGCCACCAGGGATTGTTAAGATGAACATGAGTAATATTAAAAAAAAAAAAAAAAAAAAAAGGAACACTGTAGTGAAACAGGTTGGTGTTTTTAGACTATGTTCAAAATCAAAATGGTCCTTCTAATTAAATTCTGTTTGGTGGTTGCATGGGAGGGGGAAATAAGTATAGATAGATAGATAGATAGATAGATAGATAGATAGATAGATAGATAGATAGATAGATAGATAGATAGATAGATAGATAGATAGATAGATAGATAGAAATACTTTATTGATCCCCAGGGGGACATTCTGGTGTTATAGCAGTATAGAAGTTAAAATGTCCACCACCATGAATACAAACAATAAATAAGCAAAAATAAAAATGTACAAAATGTTGTGTGTAGCAGGTAAATGAATACAGAGTGTAATATACACTATAAACAGTACCAAGTGTACCAAATGTAATGTGCAGATTAAAACCAAAGTGCAAGTTAAATAAAAACTGTAGTGCAAGTTTTAAAGTCCAGTAGTAACATGTTAATGTTAAATGGCAGAGGGTGCTGAGAGCTCTCTGGCAGCCAGAGGTGAGTTATTAAACAGTGTTATGGCTGTTGGCAGAAAAGATTTTCTGTATCGGAGTATCGAAGTATTTTATTATACAAATATTGCAGCACCATATAGTAATAAAAGATTAACAAAGGCTACATTTTGCTCTTTTAAACATGCAACAAAAGAACAAGGTTATCATATGATTATATAAGGGTCCTTTTGCTTCAGATAACGACTGCATTCATTTTTCTTACATTTTAACTTTCTACATTTTTTTTATTTCTCTATTCTATAGCTGTCGTGCACATAAGCAGTGAAATCGATTAGTTTAATGTGTCTTTATCAATACGGTTAAGTCTGCTGCAGGCTAATGTAGAGGCGCACTGGAGCCGCGGTGCTGTGTTTTCCGACAGCCGTGAAGGTGTCGGTGCTGCTCCCCCTGCAGGTCGCCGGAGCTTCCTGCTTTCTTCCGCTCAGTCCGGCCAATCGTGTCCCGCTGTGCTCCAGCACCATTGCAGTGTGGAGAGATCATACGGAGGTGCTAGCACGCTCACACACACACACACACACACAAACACACATACACACACACAGAGGCAGAGAGAGAGAGAGAGAGAGAGAGAGAGAAGGATAATTTGGAGGAAAAGATCCTCGACCTGGGTGACCGCTCTGGGCAAACACCACCCCCGCTTCCCCCGATACTGTCACCGCATGACATTGCCACAACCAGCTCCAGTCGCGGTGAGTATTTCATTACCTGGTAGTTGGCAAAACATCCAGGATTTTCCAGGTAGTCGCAGTGAAGGGCTGCTGGTGACTTGGACCATCATCGGCGGCGTTGTGTTGCCGTGAACCCGCGGAGAGGAGGCTCCAGCGCTTGCGGGCTGGCTCGGGTGAAGTGTCTTTATCCGGAGACCGCACGGCAGATGTTTCGGCGGCGGAGCCAGCAGCCAGCCGCGTCGGCCTGGTCACGACTGGTGAGAAATAAGGATGAGGATGTCCGCCAGCTGCTGACTACAGCAGGGACGCTGACGGCTTGTAAGCCGAGCTAAGGTGGCTAACGCTGCCGTCCAGGTTCAGGCTGTCGTGGCAGCGGACGTTAGCTAACAGTGTTTAGCAGTTAACTAGTTAACTAGCTAACAGCTGCGTAGAGCCTCCAGTCAACACGTTAGCTAGCTACTGTTTAACAAGGTAAAACAGCCCGTAGGTTTAGCCTCTACACATTTAGTCCAGACATATATCACTTACACTATTTGTTTTTTTTTTTTTTTTACTGTGGTGCTTAAAGTTGAACTCTACTAAAACGCCGCGGCTTGTTGGTAAAACACTGGTTTTATTTTGAAATGTGTAAGCGGAAGCGTCAGTTTTGCTCTCATGCAGACATGATGTATAACTTTTTAGTGCTAAACCTTCATCTATTAGCTACGTTTCGTACGAAGTAACGTTAAAGGGTTGGGTCTGAAAGGAGTAATGTGCACTTTAAGTCGCTTAATATCCTTTATTACAGTGTCAGAGTGGAGAGTTGGTGACTTGTATGTTTTAATTCTCGCTGGTCAGTAGTTTTATCGCCATACCATCATGCCTGTGAGTTTGCAGCAGTACCATGCTCACTGCATATTACGCACATGTATGTTGCATGTTTCAATGGCCAAATAACCGAGGGCTGACAGTGCATGGCAAGTTTAAAAGCATGAGACCAGAGGCCTGAAGGTGTCTTAAGAACAGAGGTACACCTGCACCAGCTGGCTGAAGACAGGGTCCCACTCTGGCAGCAGCACATGAAATGAATGCTCCCTGGAGTGATACTGGTCATGATAAATAAACTACGCCTCAAGTAATGGCATCGTGTGCCAAGATGCAGAGCTGAAGATCTAGATAATTCCATGCCATCTGCTGTTCATCCTCAATCATCATCATCATCCTCCTCTCTCCTCCTCCTTTGCTCTATCTCTGCCACCATGTGTTTTGGGACTAGGCTATCATCAGAGCTGTGGCCTATTTTTTGACAGAAACTCCATTTACCTACTTAATCTGTGTCTCCGTCTCCAGGAGGTGAGTTTCTTCAATTGCTCAGTGCGGAAATTGTTGCCAGCTTATCCGGCCCATGTTCTCAGATGAGCACAAGGGTGCTAAATCTCTCACGTCATATCGTGGTATTATGGAGTTGGTGAATTCCCTTATCAGACAGTAAATTATAGTTACTTATGGAGCCATGTGCTGTGTAAAACTCTTAAGCTTGCATAATGGTTTCAAAGGGGATTTGCTAGAAGCTGAGGTCAACTCTTCTGAACTTTGTGTCAGTGTTCGAGTTGACTAATAACATTGTCGTGTGTTGGCCACACATCTGCAGCAGATGTGAGCTTATTGAGAGAGCTCTAAAACAAGCCAAATGTAACCGTAACTGTATTGAGCCCCAGAGTGCGTTGCCTCCCTCCCTCCTACGGTGGTGAACACGCCTAGGGGATCAAAGCTGTAATTAGCCTGACATAGATTAGCAGTGGGGACTATTTTCCACTGTACTCGCTCCCACTGAGCCAGAGGGTCACACAGGCAGACAGCCCCCCGTCCCTCCACTTCTTCTAGTGTGGACACCCAATATTTTTAAATCGATTATGGTATTTTGCTTTTGTTTGTTGCCTCCAAGCATCCAAATCGCTATGCGGTGCACTTCTAAGTCACCGGTGGTGTCATTCTTGTTGTTGCGTGCTGACAGTCTTGAGAATCAGCTGGATATGTGGTTGGCATAGAGAGAGAGAGAGAGAGAGAGAGAGAGAGAGAGAGAGAGAGAGAGAGAGAGAGAGAGAGAGAGAGAGAGAGAGAGAGAGAGAGAGAGAGAGAGAGAGCTGTGGTGCTGCTGACTCACTGCACTGCCAGGTATGAGGTCTCTCTGTGTGTAGGCTGTCTCCATGATGTACAGTATGTCTCTCCCTGAGCACCCTCCGCTCAGAGCCCTGTCTTTCTGTCAGCCAAACACGAGTTCATACTGTTCCTCTGGGGGCTCCGAAGAGGTGGAGCAGCATAATGTGCGTACTCTCTTGTTTGTAAATGAATCAATGCTTTCAAAACTGATTGCAACAAGGTTTAGGAGTCACAGAGTACATGCCCCAGCTAATGATGGTATTATGATACAGGCAATTCTGCCAAACACAATGCATGTTAGGAGGGTGACTGTTTCATTATAATAATTGTGTTTAGGGCTGCGACTACCAATATTTCCATTATCTCTTCATCTGTAGATTATTTTCTCATTTTAAACATCAGTCTGTAAAATGGTGAAAAATGCCTCTCAGAATTTCCCACATCCGAAGGTGATGTAAATAAATAAATTGCCTGTTTTGTTCCAATTTCAGATGAAAACGATTGAAAATGAATAAAACAAGTAATTGTTTATGAAAAAGTTGCAGATTAATTTGTTCTCAGTCAAGTGACAAATTTCTGCAGCTGCAGTTGTGTCACTGAAGTTATAACCTAGCTCTAATAGATAGAAGCAGTCAGTTTTACTACACTTAGTCACAGCATTATGATTCAGTTGCACAGAATTTTAAGAGAAAGTTTAAGAAACTGTGCGACAAAGTGTAGCTTTAGCCTTTAAAGCGCATATACATCACAACTACTATTATAGATATTATTATTACACGTTGTATCCAATCATAAGATTCAAAAGTAAGCAAACAAGTGACATTTACATCATAAATGTGTAGAAACGGATGGATACACCACATCTTACTGTATCTCAAATCATTTCACTATCGGCTAATGAAGTTTAAAAGAAGAGCGAAAATTAACAAATTACTATTTCAAATCCAATCCATTTAAGAACTATTTGTTGCCTCTCTAAGGAGAACACATTGTGGTACGTTGTATGAATGCTTCATCAAACCCATAACTCCAACGTTGGTGTTGTTTACGGGGTTTGACAGCGGTTGACATGTGACAGAGGATTACATGTGCTCGCAGTGGGTTTTTAAAACAATCTCAGATTACATTTGGAAAGTGGCCTGTGCTGCTGCTGTGTGCTGCCATCGCTGGAGCGTTGGTTTGCTGGACGTGTGTGAATGTTTTGATTAGGTTAGATTAACTGTATTATCCCCAAGGGGAAGTAGCTGGTTCCCATGGAAGTGGTGAAAGGCTTTGTCATTGCTCTACTGTGCAGTATGACCAGTTGATTTCAGTGAGCCACAGACTTTCACCTCCTTCAGGTCATTTCAGCGAGTGTTGTGTCTGAAACAGTCCATTATTAATCCAACACTGTGTTGACAGAAGAAGTGGTTTACCTTTAGTCCACCATTCTCTGTATCTGTATTATACAGTGTTGATAATATATGGAGAAAAGAAAGATATCTATTTATATCATGGGTTAGTGGCCAAAAATAGAAAATCTCAATGAATGCCTTTGAATGAAGTAGAATCTGAACTTTTTTCAGTTGACTACACTTCTTGTATCCAGATAATACTTTGTCAGCAGACACAAATGGATAGCTCACATCAGTGAACACAATTAACATGAGACTGAACGGCACGTGAACTTTCCCACTCGTGTGTTTTGAGGGGAAACACAAGCTCTGTATCATTAGTATGGCAGCATGGACGGCTTATTTAAACCAAGATAATAGGTCATCATCCTCTCAGAGCCACTGTTCTCTGCTGGGCTTTAACTTCCAGTAGATCTGCTCAGCTTGCTGGTCACGACTCAGCGCCTGTCTGAGGTTGAACGGATGCCAAAGCCTGGTTGAGTCCAGGAGCCTTTGAGTCATTGCCAGTTATTTGCTGTTGTGATATGATGGAAAAGACGTGGAAGGAGAGTGGGGGCTTTTGCCGAGGCGCTGTCGAGCGTGGCACCTGTTAACAAATATGTCCTCTTACATTTCGTGAGGCCTTGTTTGGTAATAAGGGGAGGGAGTATCTCTAAACTTATTCACCCTAACTGATCAACTATACACAGTGTACTAATTAAAACCTGGTTAAAAGCATAGACGGAATTCTGCATTATGTAATTAGATGTTTTTTCTTTTTCTTTTTTTTTAGGTGTCTATGTCTTAAAAAGAGTGACAAGTGTTTCATTGGAAAGCCAAAGTCTGGCCATGGCTCGATGGCTAATGCTTATTAACTTGGCTACAGTTGCTAGCAGACATTACTGTTATTGTCCAGCTAGCGCAATATCTTTGTGTCTGCTGCAGTGGGATAGACGGAGCCAAAACATAGCCCACATTATTGTTGGTGTTTGCAATGTAGGGAGCACTTTGATTGAACAATTATTACGAGTTTCTTGGGAGGTTGAGAGGCCAAGTTACCTGTCCCCTTCAGCATCTGAAGTGGTATTGTAATAATTCAGCCCCATCTCCTCTGTTCCCCCCCTTGTTGATCCTTTGGTCACGCAGCCTGGGGTCTCAGGCCTGGAGGCCGAGGTGCTGTGCAGTGGTCTGGCCATGTCACGAAAGCTCAAGGTGGCCCACTCATAGGAGACTGCTGAGCGGCTTATACAGCAGTGCACAATTTTTCCCAGTTTCTCTGGAGTAAAGTTAAATACTTAGCTGCTCCCCCACACACCATGCACACACTGTCAACAGCCGTGCTAAATACTGTGGAATTAGTGGTCATGTGTCTGTAGTTTGAACTGTCAGCGAACCTCCTGATTTCCTAAGCTTTCGTTAAAAAGCAGCCCCATGGCTCTTGTTTTACACTGTTTATTTGGTAAAAACCTGAACAATTTCATTCAATACGTTACAGTATCCCTGCTATGAATCCAGCCCTTGTGAAGCTTCTAATCCTCAATTTTGTTGGCATTGTATCAGTATTGATTAATCTCTATTGTATTCTTTGAGGATGTAGCCAGTGGTGGTGTTATATCACGCAGTGATAAAATGAAAGGTTTTTAATGTGTGTTTGCCCCTTTTTATATACACAAGGGTGGCAGAATGTTAGAGATACCATTCAATATAATGAATTCAATTCAACATCACCACTAACCACGGCTTAGAAAATAACCACGGTGTTGACTCAAGGCTTCTGTGACACAGTGTCAACAACTGAGCATTTGAACCTTCATGAGGATGGGATTTATCAAGTTCACCTGTACAATCTAATCAATAGGTTGTGCTGGTGATCTTAAGAAGCAGGTCAGTGTATATGTCCTTGCCTAGTACATCTCAACTGCACAATGCTTCTGTGTCCACAGGAACATTTGCGCTCCTCAGAAATACTCGATTTGAAAAAGCTGTGCTATTCGACATATTTTACACCAAAAAAGCACCTCGTAGGTGTGAATTTGAGTGTGAGTGGTTATCTGTCTCTATGTGTTGGCCCTGTGATTGGCTGGCAACCAGTCCAGGGTGTACCCCACCTCTCGCCCAATATCCAGCACGCCCTGCAACCCTGACAGATAAGTGATGTAGACGATGGATGGACGGAAAGCATGAGAACACTCAATTCTCAAAATACTACTTTGGAAATGAGACTCCTGTAGAATGGTGTCATTTTCCCTTTTGTAAGGAAAGCCATGACTTCCCACGACACAGCTGTAACACTTGTAGTCTCAGTAAGTGCTTGCTTATTATGATACTTGTCTGGAAATTACAGTGTCGTACGCAACATCCCATTGAATGTCCTACTGGATAGGATCACGAACTAAATGCTTGAAATGTACCACATGCCATTGGCTTTCATAAATCAAATTGTTCCTCCTTGATCCCAGTGCTAATGTGTGTAGGAGAGGTTAGTGTGGGACACTCTGGAGGGCCTCGCATGCAACATTTGTGTTGAGATCATTTGCATGCCTCAGTTTGAACAGCAGAGAGGAAGGAGGCAGGATGCTGTTGGCATTCACCTGTGCTGTTGTGTGTTGTGGCTCACCCTGTTTAATTTGTGGAACCGTGTGTGTGTGTGTCTGTGTGTGTGTGTGTGTGTGCGTGCGTGCGTGCGTGCGTAGTTGCATCACGGGCCCATCCCAACACGTCTGGCCCTGCAGCTGCAGCAGAGCTAATTTTAGCCCAGGATGTGCGTACGCCTCAGTTCCCCTAGCCTGGCCTATGAGAGATGAGGAGAGGATGAGTGAGACAGAATAGCCAATCTTTCACTCTCTCTTTCCCTCCTCTTTTCTGTGCACGTATCTCCCTTCATTCCTGCTGGTTTTATCACCTCTAGTATGTATTTTTCATGCCCTAAGAAGCTGTTTTTTGTGTCTATGTCCACGTGTCCTAGGAGCACCGCTATTGATTCGTACAGGAACATATTGACTGTAGTCACAGTTGCCTGCCTGTTTGTGACCTTTACCCACCAAAAGTCTGTCAGTTGGAGTCTCACTGAAGTTTGTACCTGCCTGCTGCCCTATCTTTATAAATATATATATATACATATATATATATATATATAAACCAGGCAACAGGGGTCATTCTCCAGTGCTGTATTTGCTATTAATAAACCCGATTCTATTCCTGAGCAGACAGCCTACTGCACTGGTGAGTGGCTGGTTCTTGTTACGATTGAGAGAAGCACAGGGACGGAGATTACAGGCGACTGGTTTACTGTGGTCAGGTATTAGAGTTAATCCCACTACCGAGGGAAAGTGTCTGTGTGTGTAGTGTGATTGTGTGTGTGGTTCATGAAGAATGGCAACCTGCAAACACACATGCACCAGAGAGGATGAGTAAAATTCCCTCGTTGACTGTGTCAAATCAAACGTACGAGAGGGATTCTTGGGCAGAAACAAAATGAGTGTGTGTGTGTGTTTTTGTGTTTAACCCTTCAGAGTCTAGGACCGCCACACGGCGTCAAAGTCACATGTCGCACGTTTGAAAACGTAAAGCTGTGACACAAGCACGCACGTGCTCAATTCAAAGACTGTTGGAAAGTGTTTGAATTTTGGCGATCGGCCTATTAAGACTAAATTTCTGAAGAGCCGAAGTCGTGCACTACAGCTCTTCTACGAGTTAGAAGATGCTGAATCTGGGAAAGAACGTTCTGATTCTGAGGAAGACTCCTTTCAGAGGATGAACTGGATGCTGCGCGTGAAGACGAACGAGAGGAGGTGTCCGCGCAGACCCCCGCTCCTCCAAAGATCCAACTAGTTCCTACTCGGATTTTGTGTTTCTTTTGCACTTTTACATACAGTGTGTCCATATATTACGTCAAAATAAATAAATACTTGTAGAATCACATAGGTGAGGTTGTGCTGAAAAGAAAGACACAAAGAAAGGCAAGCTAAGCAGTTTTAATGGGAAACACAAAGGTAAAATGAAAAAAAGACTCTGAAGGGTTAAGCATTGGGGCCATGTTTATATGCAAACCAGCAGATTGACTGGAGCAGTTGAATGGCCATAATTTAGGAAGCACAACATATTTAAATCTCAAAAATATTTGCATGTGCTGTATGAGAACCGCACAAACATATTGAAACAGCGGACAGATGAAGTCCAGTATTGTCTTTGAGCAAGACACTGGGTCAGTCCTGGTCTGCATTTGACCCCATGAGCTGACCTTCCTGTTGAAAAAGGTGAGACGCAAAGAATTTCCCAACAGGGATCAATGAATCATAACACCATCATTGTTGGACGTTTAGTTTGCCATGTGTCACATTGAGCAAACTTGAAGGAAGGAGGACAGCATCAGTGGCGCAAACAGAGCAGGAACAGAGCTTGCTCAAGCTCAATAATTCATGGCTGACTGAGCTAAGCTGACCTTGAAAAATCCCCAGTGTTGGACTGTTGAAACCTGGCACTGCTCATTTAGGGCAGAGAGGAGAAGTTGAGACCGACAGATGCAAAGCCACATATAGGGAACATTTTTAAGTCTCCCGTGTGGTAACTTTTTATTTCTTTTATTCGTTGATGCAGGTTAAGAGAGTCATGTGCCGACGCAAATTTTTTATTTCATCACTGTAGTTCACATGTGCTCTTTATTTGTTTAATTTTTGTACCTTCACTTGGTTAAGCCAACATATATTCATCTATTACTTTTATTAATGTGTTTTTTTTTATTTATTATTTTTATTGTATTGCTGTCTCATGCTCTTCATTGGCTACAAAGAAACGGAAGTTGTATAGCTAACACTTCCATTGTTCCACTGTGGGTGGCTGTGGCTCAGAGGTGTAGAGTAGGTCGTCTATCAATCAGAAGGTCAGTGGTTCAATGAGTCTCCTATGAGTCAGCATGTCGAAGTGTCTGAACCCAAACTTGCTCTTGAAGCATAGCTTCATCCATAATGTGTGTGAAGGAAGAGTGTCCTCCAACTTAGATTCCTCTTGAATGAATGATGGGTGAATGAGGATGTAATGTAAAAAGTCCTTTGAGTGGCTGAAATGACGAGAAAGGCACTAGACAAACAAACACATCATTTACCATTTATTGTCTAGACTTATTTTCAGATGTTGCCTTGTTTTTGTTGTTGCTGTACCCAGCACAGTACAAACATCGGAAGAAGCAAATAATGGCAATGGGCACTAGTCCACCATGCTTAACTGAAATAATAGAGACTGAAATGAGATTGGCTTTGACTCCCTTCACTCCTCCTCCTGCCAAAACCTCTCAGTAATCTTACGACATGACCGTTTTCCAAAATTCGGTCTGATAACAAAAATACTTGGATATCAGTTTAGGTATCATAGATATCAGTTTTGACTAGAAGTGCTGATTCATGGGGTACTGGTAGCATTTGAACCGTGTCTTCACACGTCACCGCTGACTAAAACTGCTGCAGCATTTGCATTTGTTGTGGCGAAGCTACCCCACACTTATTTTCCTTCTAAATATTTCTATATTTTTTCCGCTGCTTTGATGAATGTTTTGAGCACGCACTTGCCGACTCGTGTTTGAACTGGCGCATGTGATAAAAGTGATTACATTTCCGACACACTTGTAGCTGGCTGTGGGGAAATAAAATCATTTTGTTTCTAACATGTTGAGACTGCAGCAATCACCGGAAAACCTAAATAAGTGTTGATTGTGTCAGGTATTTCTGTTTTTTTTTTTAGGGAGGTCTTGACTACGGCTCACCAGTGGTTCATACAGAAACCACAACAGCAAACCTGCCACCACTGGCAGGGAAAATTGTATCCCAGAATTAACTAATAGAAGCTCAGTGTTTATTGGTTTGCCTAAGGTTAGTTTTTACAACAACTGAAATCATCCAGGTCCGTCTCCTTTCTTCTGTTTGAATACAGCAGTGCTTCAGAGTGGTTCTCTGTACTCTGTAGAACTAGGTGTGTTTGTTTACACTGGTTTAATGAGTCACTTAGCCATGGATACTTGTATGATTCATCCGTCTGCAATGAATGATGAAAATTGTTTGGTGCTTGAAAGAGCACTTAGTACTCACTTGACATGAGACTCCAGCTACTACGGGCATAGGTTGCAGGGTAAAGCTGCACGGTTTTATGTGGTGCTTTGTTACCAATGTGTCACCTGTTGGAAAAGCGTCCTTTTATCGGTATAATCATCAGCTACTCTTGAGCCTCCCACCTAATGTATTGCTCAGTCAAGCCCCAAATGAAGAGGTTTGTTAACGCTGACAGCAAGTTAAACACATACAGAGCGCATGGACCAGCAGCGTGGGATTACCATGCAAGCTGTCTGTCATAGAACTGACGTGATTAGCATGCTTGCAGTGTTTGTTTATAGAGTTGCACAGCATGTCGATTAGCATGCTGCAGCTGTTGTTGGTCCTGTATGTCCTGGCAGCTGGCAGAGGGGAGGAGGGGCTGAGACGAGAGTCATGCCACAGTCTTTCCCCCAAACACTCAAGATGCTAATCCTATGTTGCTGTTTTGGATTTTATCACCGACTTGACCGATTGTATTCACTCACCAGCTTAGCCAGCCAACACAGTACTTATTGAGTCATGAGACTGCAGAGGTTCCAGGGTTCAGTATGAGTGTGAATGGTGAGCAATTCTTTCCCCTCCCTCATGAGCGCAGTGAGAGCAACATGAAGCACTCCACACCTGCCTGACTCAGTTATGTATTAACCAGTGGTGGTATGAAAGGTTCCACTATTTCAGCCCCATAGCATCATCATATAATAAATGGATTGCGTTTACAGACTGAGAAAGGAAGACTTGATGGACTGAATATTTACATAATTGTTTAATTGATCGACACACGCTTTGGACATTCATAATCCCCATGAAATGAATTGTAATAGATCTGTTGATCCCAAAACTTCTCATTTAGCACCAACATCAGAAAAAATTCACTTTGTTCGGGCCATTATTACGGCTGTAGACTCTTAATCTTGTTTCCTGTCCACTGCTCAGTCCAGGGTGTATCCAGACAAAAAGAAAGTACTGTAGTATTTGTCATAAAGAAAATATTGAGCCAAGTTGCTTTATCTAGCTATGTTATACAACACAAATGCACTCTGTATTGCCAGTTTGTTAGATCCACCTAGCCAAAACGAATGCTGCCTTAATACAGCAACCCTGCAATACATCTTATAATATTCATTTTTTGTTGAAAGGTCTCTAGAGAGGTGTTGATTTGGGCAACTGAATATAATTCTGGTATAAAATTGTTGTGATAAAGGATTACTGCTAGCTGTATTATTCACGACAGTTTGTTAAAACCACGCAGAGCAGTTAACATATTTATTGTGTGCTAACTGCTCTTGGAAATAAACACACAAAATAAACTTGCTGGCTGTGTTTCAGCAGCGTGCGCCGTTAAGCAGTGTGTTTAACAACGACATTGTGTTTTGGGGTTTGAAGTGCCGTAAACAGGATGGGTTGGCACTCTCCCATGTGAGCCGCTCCCCAGGACAATGAGCAGGTCCTGCACAGAGGAAGAGTGGCTCATGAAGGAAAGTTTGCTTATTGTCATTCGCTGGGCCTCATTAGGTGTGTGACATTTAGCTAACAGCGACGGCGCGCTGGAAAACACTGTTGTTGTTAGACATGCAAACGCCGGGATGAGATAGAAGCAGAGTGGGGAGAAATTACTTTGTACTCCCAAAGTACACGTCCAGGTAATTATGCAGTTTTGTAACCAGAAGGGAGGACAGAGAGGACATTTCTGCCACTCTTTGGTCTTGCTGTGTTGCTTAGGTAGATGTTTAATATGTCTTATTATTAATTATTTTATATTGGTTCTGTGGCTTTTGTGTTTCATCTGTATGACGGTCAAAATTCAACCTAATATCAAAGGCTTGAGGCAAAAATCCTTTCGTTAAGACTGAAATTGTTGAACTGAAGTAGAAAATGAATATCCTTTTGTTACAGTGCAATCAGTTTCTTATATTTTATGATTTCAGGCACCTCCTCTGTCTTACTTGTGCGACAATTCAAAGACCAATTCACTGCAGTTCAAATGATGTGGGTCTCTTTTGCTCACCTGGTATTCTCTGAAAGTTCCTCGGGGAGTCTTAATAGATGTACCTCCTGCTTGCTTTGTTCCTTACTGTTAAGGAGCTGTTTTTTTCATTTGAAAAAGCAGCAGTGAGCAAGAATCCTATTGAAGACCTATTGAAGATATCTAATTACTGTAAAAGTTATGTGAAATAAAGAAAAGTTAACAAGTAATTGCATAAAAGATGAACCCTTGAAGATTTCACACCAGCTACTTGGAACAAAGCTCTAAACGTCATAGTTATTAAGATGAATTTGTACCTTAGTAGTGAAAAACACATTTCTACAGGGGTATACCATGAGGCCACTGCTACCTTGTACTGTCTGGTTAAGATCAGTCACTGTTTCTACCATTTAAAAGAAAGATAGAAACCTCAGATTAGATTTCTCACAATTAATGGCTACTTGTGGTTGACTATTAACTGAAAATAACTTCCCGGCAAACCTTTAACCTGCTTCTGTGATGTATGCAATGTTTTAGTGTTGCAGATCTTGTTTTATTATTCATTCCTTGTCCTTCCCTTTATTTCATTCACTCAACCTGGAGCCACTGTTGCCCTCAGCTTTGATGAGTCACACTATGAGTACGCTTTGTGAATACCTTCTTTACAGCTTTCAATAGATGGTAAAGAGGGTATACACATCATTCTAGACAGATGGGACGCCTGCATGGTAATTTCCTCAGCTCTTTGTGATGAATTGCTAATATAAGAGTCCTTCCGATAAGCACAAGGCTGTTTTGGAAATGCTTGACATCAGATGGAGTGCTCAGTGATGTGGCACGGTCTGCTTCTTAGGGACATGCAGCAGTGCAGAGCAAGCCCTCTACAGCCTTGATTCTTCCTGCCAAATATACAGTAAAAACTATGGGTGTGGATCCTCAAGATGCATTTTTAGCAGCCGAGGATAACAAGTTCGCCAGCTGACTGTTGCTATGCAACAATAACTCCTTGTGCCATGCCTCAAAATAACCTTCAAAACAAAAGTGTTTGTTGAACAAATGCAGTTTTTATCTTGAAACAAAATGCGTGTTATTGGTTTGTACTCTGGATGCATGTAATAAGGCCTCTGCATCACTGCGATGTCCTTTAATGCTAAAACTGGGCGTCTTTCAGTGGAGGGCCGTGCTGTTGTAGCAACCGTTTGACTTTTCCAAGTCTCCATGATGTCAACTGCTTTGTGCATTGTCTTTGACTGATCATTTGTCATTTATGTTGAGTGCTGGCAGTAGAATTTCCCTTTTCAACAAAATGAGATTCATAAATTCAAAACCACCAATCTTTGTAAAGCATTTTTTTGCAAGCTCACCAAATGATACTGAATAATAGGGAGGAAACAGTTTAACAATTATTTTCAGTATCGACCAATCCGCTGATGATCTTCTCAATTAATCACATTCATTTGGTTTGGTCTCAAAGACCAAAAACACACACAATAACACAATGTCTGAGAGCCCAAATTGATGTAATGTAATTCCTTGTTTTGTCCAACTACTACGTCTTAAACCCACAGATATTAAATGCACTATAATGTAAGACAAGCAATGGCTGCAGATTCTCACATTTTCTAACCTGGAACAATTATATTTTGCCATTTTTTAATAGGTAAAACAGTTGCTAATACATTTTTTTCAATCAACTAATTCTTTATGGTTTTACTTTATCTGATTATCTTGCATCATTTGCAGATGGCAGATCATTGTATTGTAAAAAAAGAATATTAACTGGTATCGCCTAATGGGTGCTGAAGCACAGAACATTTTCTTGTTAAATTGATTCTACCACTTCAGTTATGTCACTTTGGTCTGTTGATAATGGACCTCTGTTTTTTAGTAGTAGACACCTGTGGATGATCACACACAGAAGTTTTCTCTCTGGTGGTCAGACGTTTGACTGACGGCCATGTTGTGTATGTGTAGGTTATTGTAGCTGGTCCTTAGATCTGACACACAGTTGCACAAGTTATGTGAATCAAGTTTAAGTATCATTTGTTGCAGATGACCACTTTTCCCGTGATAGTTCTTCCCTTGAGGATGTGACTGATGGGTCATTTTTGCCTTGTTGTTGCAGGTGACCCTCAGTGATTGACAGATGTGTGACACTGTGGAGAAACATTTGCCTCTCCCAGTGGAGATCTGAGTTCTGGGACGCTGAGGTAAGCACAGGGGCGGGGGTCAACAACACGTTTACCAAACTGCCTCATATTTTTTGAATTTACTGATACTGGTGATCTCCTGAATTGTGTATTTGTTGAATGTATTTTCTGCCTTGATGCTACAAAAATCAGTTTCTCATTTACAGTGTATTGCATATTTTCAGTGACAGACTGGAACTAGACCAGTATTGATGCTTATTCTATTCTCGGCATGTTTCTCTAGTCATTTGGGTTTATTTCAGTATATATAGACTGATAGATTGCTATTACTGATTATGTAAAATGCTAACCATGACAATTACTGTACATCGCAAACTGCAAATGAAATTTAAATATGAAAATTGTCCCCCTGATGATCTGTTTGACGGATCATTTCCTTAATTCAGTGATTACAGATGTTTTTTTATCAAAGTTAAACACATGTTTTTTTCCCCTGGCTTTATGTTTTCACCTTTTTATATGTGTTCCCTATACACTTAGATCAAAAAACGACAAAACAAAACACAATGAGCTCTGGCTTTAAGAATTATGGTGTTGCTGGCATATGTAACAACAAATTTTGAAACCTTTTCATGTTTCACATCTCACATTCTCAGATTTTAATCTCGTATCAGCTCTTCCCTTACCTGACGTTTACAGCAGCCCCCTGTTTTATCTACATCATGAGAGCAATTTAAACTAAGCTGTTTTTACAAAATGGTCAGATCTTATTGGTGAATATTTGCCACTGCCTAAAAGTCACTCGGCTGCAGTTCCCATGGTAACTGATAAGCCTGCCCTGCTGATGGAGAATTACACTTCAGTGAGTCTTTGACAGTTTGACAAGCCAGAGGAAATGAATGAGTCAGCCTTTCATGAAGAGCTGAACAAGCTTACTAAATGGAGCCTCTCAATTCACACACTCGGATTTAAGGAGTGTGCTTGCACAAAAAGATTTGACTCGTTCAGATCGTCATCGGCTCTGAGCAGAGAACATGATCTCTGTCTCCTTCAGCCTCACGGCAAATCGGATATCTTGTTCCCCTAAGCTTGTTTTGTAACATTTTCAGACTTATCTGCACCATTCAGGGTGCGACGCATCATTATAGGTTGGATTAGCTTAAGATGCTAACCTCTAAATACTGGAGTGAAACACTGGTGTGCCTTTTTAAACCGTTACAGTAGGTAGTCCACATTAAGGTTAGCGCTTGTTCAGGCTTTAAACACAGGTTTGATTGTAGCATTTGTGTGTCCATTACTACCATTTACTGCTTTTTTGCAGGCAAAAGTAAGAACGTGAACATTTTTGGTCTTGCCCTATAAAAACATAGAGAATGAGAAATGAATCCCAGAGAAGCATTAGAGCTTTTGCAAATTCCCTTGCCTAATGATTCGGGTGTATCAAATAAGATTTTACAGGGGTGTGTCAACATTATACTTGCACACACTTTTACACTGTTTGGGATTTAACAAAAAAGAGCAGTGTGTGAGCATCTTATAAGCAGGGGTTGCTAAATCTGACTAAGTCTGTGTTTGCATATTCCCAATTTTGCGCCTACACAGCCTTTTACTCTTGAATCTAGGCAGTTTTATATGTCTTAACTCTCTGAATAACTGTCTGCATAATCTCTGTGGCTGGAGTTGAGGTTTGTTTACTTGCAAGTGTCACAAAGTTAAGGACACTGACCCAGATACAGCTGGAATGAGTTTATTCGCAACACTCCTCTGTCACATGTCGTCTGCTCTGAGAGCAAATTTGTTCTGCCAAAGAGAGGAATGCATTGGTCAGATCTCAGATTGTGACTTGCAATGTGGTCACAGCATGAAGGCAGAAGCTTTGATGAAATAGCTCATTGCAAACCAACTGAGTCAAATGTCTACTTATATTTTGTCTGGCTTCTAACCAAAATGAACAGTACAAATACCAAGATGTCATCTGTAATCACAAATATATTCTTGTGTAACAATATGAGTTCTGTACCACCATAATAGTTTATCAGCATGTATGCGATCTATATTATAGTTAATTTTTGTCAATTGAATATTGCTGTCACAGTCACAGTATTTGATAAAAAGCTCAGACTGAGTTTGTTTTGAAGCGTGCAGGTAACACAGTCAGACTGTTAGCTGCAGAAGAGCACCTGACAAGAGGCCTTTGCCTGAAATGCTAAGTGGGATCTTCCCACTTTGAAATGAGAATAGATCGAGCTAATCCTAATCCCATCAATGTAAAACCACAACAAGTTTATGAGCCACACGGTGTTTCCAAGAGCAAAGGTTCCAGGGCACGTCGAAGCTGAGCAAAGGTGACAGAAGTCAGAGACCAAACTCGTGTCTGAAAAAACACTCTTTTAAAGGGTTTATGCCTTTGAGTTGACAAAGTCTCTAGGTTTGTGTTTTCAGAAAGGCCCCAGTGTGACCATGACTCAGTCCGCATGGTTTAGTTTAGTTAGTGAGGTTGGAGTCAAGGACTCTCTTCATCTGTCACATTTTGCCAGTTGTGTGTGCAGCTGCTAGGCAAGTATAGCTCAGCTTTGGCTGCTTTGCCATTCAAGATCCTTTTGTTCCTTAAATATGGCTGCCATTCAGTCCAAGTTTGTTTATTACAGATTTCACATTACCGTCTGAGTCATGAGAGATTTAACTGACTGGTTGTCAAATTGTGTAAAAAGATTTTGGCATTTATGGCAAGCTATAAGTCTAGAATTACTTCAGCTTGATTTATCTCCTTCATTCTGGCAGCTTGGCTCACTGTGTCTCTTGCAACATCGCCGACAGTCTGTGTCCAAACTGTCACTGCAGTCTGTGACCTCTCACCCCGCTGAGCTGCACTCTCACACTCACACACTAGCTGAGACTCATGCCTCCTTCTCAGCTAGCCATTTTATGGGATAATTAATATTTTCCATGCAATGAAGTGTGAAGAAGAAATAGCTTTTTATTTTGGGCAGTTTGCTGAAGTTAATTTTAGCTGCTGAGCGCAGAGAACAAGACGAGGGATAACAGGGCGCCTGTAGCCCGAGATCAGAGTATGTTTGAAGAAACCAGGGGGCTAACTGTCTTTTATTATCTCACACATCATCTCTCTTAATGTACTATGAATAGAATCTGTGATAACATGTAGGAAATTCACATCTAGCTTTCTGTCATTGCAAAGTACAATAAAACAACACAGTCATTTTCAGTTATTTCCTAAAAGCCCTGAGCTCAGCCACCTAAGATTTGTCATGGGAAAACCCATATGACTGTGTTGTGGTTCATGTCCATGTCATCGCTGATCCATGGTGACAGGTGAGGTCACTGAAGTGGCTACTTATACAACAATGTGGCCAGCATTATAGCTTCAACACTCAGAGGTGTTAAAGGGCCATGCTGGCGTTATATCCCATTCACTACAAGTCATCTGCAATAATCACTGCTGTTTCCAAAGCGTATCATAGTTTCTTAGATTCCTAACTACTGTCATCTATGCAGGAAATAGTTTATTCCAACTTGCCGGTGATCAGTCACACTAAACATTTAGTTTTCTTAATTTTCATAATGGCTGCCTATTTAGAAATACATTATAACATCTTTAAAAAAATGTATTGTTTCGAAAATGGTTGGCACTAAAATGAAGTACGTGTACTATGTGGTAAACAGGCTCAAACACCGAAAGACGCTGGTATTGATCTTCATCGCGTCATTGCAAGCACACATGGTTTGGATAAGTGCTCACCGTTTTTTACTGCTGTCTGACTTTAACTAACTAAGTGTTTGCTTTGCCTCTCCACCCATGTGTCCTCCTGCCCACCTTCCCTGTTGCTATACCTCAACCTCCACCTCCCCTCTCCCTCTGTCCTCCACCAGGCAGCCGAGGGGGGGTCTCTGAAGAAGATGCTGGGTTCAGAGCGTGGTGTTGTCGAAGAATGGCTCTCAGAATTCAAGGTAAAGGTCCTACTCTCCTCTCCTCTCCTCTTATGACTCACATCAGTGAAATGTTCTCCTGGACGTCATCTTTAGAGGCACTTTTCCAGAGAAACCACACACTGTGGGAGTAAGAGCTGTGATTGAGTGTTAAATGTGCAAGTTTATGCATGTCACCTCTTCAACATTTTAATCCTTTTGTAAATTGTGAATGCAAGCAAGAACTGTGGCCATTTTAGGACGGTTAAGATGGCTCTACTTTTATCAGCTGAAGTTGATTGTACTTCGTCCAGTTCAACCTGAACACACTAACAGTGCCTGAAGCATTTATTGGACGTCCATCTCACAGAGCAGATACACTTTTGATTTTACCTGTGAGACACGTGTTACATTTATCCGTATCATTATGCTCTAATTGAAACTTGTTTTTGTTTGTAATATAAACAGGCTTTGGACACAAGCGGTCATTCAGATCACACTTTCTATACTCTGTTAACCTGCAAGAATATGATTTATGTCTTGCTAGCATATAATAAATGCTGCCATATAATTTTCTTTCAAGTGCTAAAAGCTGATGAAACTGACTCAAAAACAGTAAACAGAGTCAGCTTCACTCACTCATAACTGAAACTCAAACATGGTGAAATGATAACAGCAGTTTTCCTGTTTGTTGTTAATTTGTCATTGTTAATGTGCTGTAGATTTAAGATCAGATGCATTAGAAGTCCACTGACATAATCCTTTGATAAAGATGCACATTTTCATAGCACAAAGCCTTCAGAGCTTTGCCTAAAGACGTGTAACAACAAAACAGTCATGTTTAAAGGGTTTAATCTGAAAAAAGATGACTCGTGGAGCGTTAATTTATGAGTTGTGTTGAGTGCTCATCAGCATGCACTAATCACAAATATTGACAATATTTAGATTTTCCTCCAAGGAAAACGTAACTAACAAAATAAAAAACCCGGCACAGTTTCACAGTAGCTTGTCAGTTCCTAATTCTACGCATGTATTTAACGTGTGCAATTTAAAAACACCAATCTGGTTTAATTATCTCGAGGAACTACATGCTCGTTTCAACATTCACTTCACTACTTTTCACTGATATTAAGGCACAGCTGGGTCTGACAAAGTTCATTGAAACACGAGGAAGTACAGCACCCCGACTAACACATACACAACCTTTACTATCTAATTTGTGAGCATCTCTTTTCTCCACTGCACCATCTTTACTCACTGGGTTTATTTTTGGTGGTCTGGCTCGTGTCTATAAAGCACAATATTCACATGGGAATTTATATGAATGCAGAAATTACCTGCAAACTGACAGAAATTGAATATTTAATGATATATATCCTTTGTTATTGACTTTGTTTTTAGACGGTTAAGTAGATTTTCTTGTTTGTTCATGTCATGTTTACTTTAAAGTCTGTTAAACAGGAGAGGCAAAGCTATTGTTTCCCTTTGGGCAGCACACTGTGTTTATTCAATAAAACAAATATAGCCGTTATCACCATTTCGTTAAACAAATTCAAGTGTCTGTTACTTTACAATCATTAATCGGTGGCAAATACCTATTCTAGAAGCTTTCAAGATGCAAAAAAATGCTGGCAAAACACACCTAAGCAATATTGGAGATGTGGCTGCTTGAAGACGCACCAGACTTGGGACACAGCAACCCAAGGTAACAATCAGGGTAGACCTGCCCCTGTTGAGTCTGAGATGTCCTGTACATCAAGTATTTAAAGTTATATGTATGAGATCTACAGAGTGTTAAGAGAAGATGAGCCAAAAATAAGGAATTAGAGTGAGGTATGTAAAGAGGGATGGCAGAAGAGAGCACTAAATTGTGAAACAGAGAAAAGAGGGAGTATGATGAATAGTGAGGGATTGGTATGACTCATTGTGTGTGTGTGTGTGTGTGGTGCAGACCAGGCACATTGTGTTCTGTCCTCAGAGTGACCATACTTGGGCCTTGCTGAGAGGATATCTCTGCCTTCTGTCACTGACAGACAAACACAATCTTGACCATTTAAAGAATTCCCCCCCAGGATACTGTGAGCCTGTCACAGACGGAGATCACTCTGTGATGTTCAGTGCCTCCAAAGAGTTATTTCGTAATTCCATTTCATGAGCATGTTCACCTTCACTTAACCAGCCTCATTAAATTGCTCAGTCACTTACCAGAGATGGGCCTCTTTTATCAACACATTTTGACACGTCACAGTATGAAAAGCACGGGTGTAAATAAATAATACAGTTGATCATGGCTGAGTTCTATTTAGCTGCTTCAGTTTCAGGGTCCTGGTGTTGTGCACACTGGCTGCTGTGCAGCCCTGTGTTGTAGTATGACAATAAATGAACCTTGTACCCTGCACCTTGTATTAGTAATACATGATTTCCCTGCTGTGAAAAAAGGGTAAGGGTGACATTCAGGTGTGGGTCATGATAGTAAAATCACAATAGCAAAGTTTCAGTAGACTAGGTCAGAAAGATGATCTATTTGTGCAGCTGCCGTTGGAGAATTAGTTTATGCATTTATTTTTGATTGATTGTTCAACATTAATGTAGACATTTAAATGCTGTGCACACTCTAGCTGGTGTTTTCAGTCACTCTGGCGAACAGATCTTTCGTCAGGTTGCAGTTGAGTGGAGCTTTGCCTGAAATCATAGGATGACACCAAACTTTATGGACCAATAAGATTGTTTGTGTCACTCTGAAAACGCTCCTTTTACATTGTAGTGCACTATACTTACTGGCTGTCATTTTAAGCACCCCGGTGGGAGAAAACATTGTGTTTACAGCATATACACTTCTTTTCTCTAACAATCTTGTGTCATACCTTTAAACTTGTAATTTCATGTAAAAATTGGGTGCCATTGCTCAGCAAACCTTTCTTTCTCCTCGCTCCAGTCCTTACCAGAAACCCACATCTCCAGCTACGCCGGCAGCCTTCATCTAAAGAAGTCCCTGGTGCCAGCTCTCTACAGAGTCATCCAGGACCCCAACAATGAGGTGATACACAGAGGGCATACATACACGCACACAAACACGCACAGAGTCCCAAGTATGGCTTTTTTTTTTTAGCTCAGGGAAAAGTGTTTGCTTGTGACTCACATTCTGTAGTCTCAGCTGGCAGCGAGCAAGAAACACGCAACTGTGCCTGCGGGCTACACATGCAGACTGTACTCTGGGAGAGTGTGATGGACGGGCACAGTGGCAGTGCCAGCCACATTACCTGTGAGATGGCACAGCATGTTCCCTACACTCACACACCGACTCACACACACACACACACACATACACATACACATACACATACACATACAGCAGTCTGACTGAAAGATCTGCTGCACACACCAGAAAAGCTGTAACGCAGATATTGTATATGCACAGACTCACAAATTCAGTTTATTATTAGGTGTGCTGCAACTCACAAACTATTTTTTAAAGCACAGGTGTTTGCTGTACCAGCAAGGCTAAACCAGTATTTTGTCTTTAAAGGACCTAATGACATGATTTTGAGGAAAAGGCCTGAAGCACTCAATGAGATACGACTTTGATTTCATTATAATTATACAGTCAGTGCCTTCAATTCTCTCCCCACCTCCACTGCACCCCGACCCCCTTATTCCCCCACTCTTTCATGGTCGAACTTGGGTGTCAAGCAGCCAGGGATCTAATTTCCATTAGTGTTGTCACTGTGGCTGCAAAATCCCATTAATGATCAGACAAGTGATCCGGGAGGGAGAGAGAAAGAGAGTGTGAGTGCGTGCGTGTGTTTGCAAAGTGTGCTTGACTGTTGCATGTTTGGGTGTTTTTTCGCTGATGACATGGAGGGCCATATGCCTTGCCAAGTTCATTAATGAGTTGCTGCTTATTTCAGGGTCAGCCACAGTACGACACACACACACTTAGACAGTAGTGCTGCGTGGGCACTCGCTTCACTGACCCCTGGCCGGCATAAACACATCGGTCCAGCTGGCTCCCCTGAGACTACATCTGACCAGGCTTTCATTGTAGTGATTTATCCCCTCTGCTCCTACGCACCTCCCACTATTGACCGGCAACAAAACTTTCCCTCCATCTATCCATCCCACTGTGTTACAGTCAGGATGTTCAATCATGTTTTATGATGAGAGCTGTGAAGCAAAGGCACTCGGTGTAATTCTGATGGCTATTCAGAAAGGTTGACAAATGGAAATTACATACTGTATTTCCACTAGGGTCTTAGACTTATTTGTGTTTACTTTCGTCCCCCTCTCCAATCTAGCTACTCGAACCTGTGTGCCACCAACTGTTCGAGCTGTACCGGAGCTCTGAAGACCGTCTGCGGCGCTTCACCCTACAGTTCCTGCCTGAGCTGGTGTGGGTATATCTGCGCATCACAGCCAGCAGGGATCGCCAGAGCAATGGGTGCATCGAGGCCCTCCTCCTGGGCATCTATAACCTGGTGGGTGTCGGCCCTTGTGTATGTAGTGGGGCATGGGGGGGTTAAAGGCGAGATCTTGTACAAGATATGCATTTGGAGCAATTGTTTCTTAATGTGTTAGCTGTGAGATATATCTTTATCTGCCTGTTTTTATCCCCAATTCAAAGTATCCATACCTACTAAGAGGGATGCAAAATGGCAACCACAATGGCTTCAGAAAAGGAGCTGTCACATAAAACAGAGCAATGGATGAGCAAAGAATAAGAACATGAATGGGTAATTGTCCTGCACTTGGCTTGTGTGTGCAGATAGGTACTGCAGTGATGAGAGAAACAGCAAACATCATCTAGGTCAAGTGTCATTTAGAGAAACACTGGGTCCCCACAGCTCGAGGGATGTTGCCCTGTAAAGGACCCTGACAGAGAATCACACCATTGTCACTATCATTATGGACATAAATGGCCAACAGGGACGTGTCCACATTCCTGCATTTGGACTTTAACTCTTCAAATACATGACGTGATAATTGACTAACCAGGATGCTGTCGCTGTTATGTTGTCACATCACTGTCAGCCGACAAAGACGGCCTTATTCTGTCTCCCAACTCTCAAATCTTTACAGGACATTGTTAATTAGGGGGGCTCAGTATCATACTTTACAGGTGATTGCTTGATGTGAATGGATATATGTAGATGTAATTTTTTGTTTCAGGAAAAGCTGTGCTTTTCTCAGAAACATATTTGGCATTTGCTTTTACAACCCTGGGGATGGTTATGATTGGCTCTGCGTGTGCAGCTTTTATACTGTTAATGTAGGAAACCGTTGAAAACGTTGATATACAAGTCATCAGTTATCTTTTAGTTGACAGGTGGAGGTTGTAAGTCTGTTGACATTAAAGACAATCCACAGGGAAAACCCAGGGAAAACCTAATGGATAGACTCGGGATGGATTGCGTCACCAGGAAACACCCTTGGGGAAATGGGCTAAGAGCCAGAGATATCTATAGACAGAGCTCCATGTCAGCCAGCATGGCTTAAGGTATATCCATGCATAATTTATTCCTCTGTGTCCATACCACACACACACACTCTGTACATGCACAAAGACCTCTTGCCTATAGCCATTGATGACTGAGCTCTGATAAACAGCTTTGCTCTCAGCAGTCCCATCAGATATTCAGAGATATACTGCGATCCAGTGAAGGGCAGGACAAGGCCTGAACCAGCAGTACGCTCAGGGAGAATGGGAGATAAAAGGGATAAAGCCTTTTTAGTGCCCCATTCCAAAACCTAGATTATGGATGCTCGGATGCATGGATGGATAAACTGATGGTTGTTGTTTTCTTTTGCATTAATTTACGTGCAGTGGACCCACGCAGACGGAAAATATAAATCTGACTAATTTGATGAGCGTATGTGAAAGGAAAAACTATTGCAGTTAAAGGGCATTTATGCATATTTAATGATATTATAAAAATCCCCCCACCTTCAACATCAGCCATAAATTATACAGATAATAGATAAAGAGTACTGAGAAACTAATACACTCAAAAGAAGCACAATCATTTCTATGTCTTTCAGTTAACAATGCCTGCAGTGGTCACGTGTAATAAAACTACTCAATAACTCTTGCACACCACTTGAATCCTCCTCAGCTGCACATAATTGGTTTACAGAGCAGAGCAGGAATAACAAGAGCTCTCTGCTCTACATGTACTTCATTATTATTTTCACTGGGATTGTGACTGGTGCTTATAATCAGGCATTGCTTTTGGAAGTGGCATCTTTTTTTTTTTAGTGACGCATTAATCTTTGTTATGTATCACAGTTTGAAATGGGAATTGAGTGGTGAGGGAGCTGGCAATGATATTTAGTGCGTCAGAGTCGATAGCGTGTACCAGCAGCACGGTCTTAGCCCAACAGCAGGAGGGACAGTGGATTGTGCAGCAGTTGTTAACCGCACGCTGCTGAATGCCTTTTCCAGGACCACAGAGAAGGTCTAAACTAGATTGAATTATGTTGGTAGAAATCTGAATTCAAATCAGATGGGTTTTTTTTTTAACAATATCTATCTACCATACCAATGCAGATGAACATCAAGCACCAGACTGTTAAAAACAATCCTCCACTCCTTTAATGACGCAGCCTTTCTGTCTCCTCTTCCCTCCCTCTCTTTGGTTTTGCAGGAGATCGTGGACAAAGACGGCAACAGCAAGCTCCTCTCCTTCACAATCCCATCTCTGTCCAAACCGTCGATATATCATGAGGTGGGCCTCCCGTCTGTCCCATCAATCAATTATTTTAAGGGTTTTTCACCACACCTCTTTTCTAAGTATACTATTTACTTTCACCCTTCCTGCCTTTCTTACCCCCCCCTTTCTTTTTTTAATCTCTTTTACTGCTTCTGTCTCCTTCTCTCTGTCTTTTCCTCCTTCCTACTGACTGTGGAAGCGTTCTCCAACAGACTTATTTAAGTGGCTGTTTGGAAGATGACACCTCCTCAGTGTCGTCTCCTGAGCTTATCCATTTATGTGTCATAAGGTGTCAGGATGTTTCAGAACTAAGGCAAAGGAAGGAGGGAGGGGGTCATTTTTCACACACTACTGTCAATTTGCGCAAACGACCAAAAGCTTCAACTATGAATGTGTTTTGAGGAATGATTGAGCATGCTAACGCCACCTCTGCCAGAGCCACTTTTCCACAGGCTTAATTAAAACCATTTAGGGTGAAAAGTTTGGGCAGCCCGACAACGAAGAACTAGCCTAGCCAGGAACAAATCCTTTAAAGTTTAGCTGGAAATGCTTATACTTAAACATTTCTGTTTGTGTCGACTTTTATATTAGAATTAGATAACTCTTACCTTTTCTTTTCATTTCCCTAATATTCTTTTTAATCTCCCGTTGCTTTTGGGCTTCTGCTACCCAGCCCAACTTCTGACCTGACTGCTAAAACAGGGCTTAGTATTGATTATTGTGTTGACCTGGATTTCATTAGCAAGGTGTTTAACAGGACATGCTGACCTACGACCATTTCCTGAGGGCATAAGGAAGCAGTGTGTCTTCTTGACTACTCTTTTTGGCTTCTGCTACGCAAAGCAAAGACTGTATAGTCTACTTTTATATGGTATGATAGCCCTCAGCAGGTGCTAGTGTGTCTGTGTGAGTGAGTGCTGATGACTCTACAGTGTGTGGCGCGTGCTGAGGGCAATTTATCGCTGTAATTACAAGCTTGAGAGACTCTTCCCTCCATGCTGAGAGAATGAAGAAAGCATGGAGGCAGGATTGGGAGGTGTGTGCATGAATCACAACAAGCCTCACAGACTGTAGTACGGTCCTGCACATCATGTGGCCTAATCCCCAGGCCTCCAGAATTAGCATACACTTCAGTCCCTCTCTGCTCAGAATCACCCGAGATACTTAGGGCAGAATATCAATTCAATTTAGGGGTGACTTTTGTTCTGCACATCATAAGAATGAAGTAGCTTTGTGATCTATTATCATTGGACATAAATTTAGACTCCACTCAGTCATTTTCTGTCATTACCAATGCCACTTCCTCTTTCTATTTTGCTCATGAAAGAAAGAGATTTAAGATTCATTTGCTTATTGCCATATCAACCATATTTGCAATGAATATGTCTTCTGGATTGACTCAATAGTCGACCAATGCAAATTCCCCGAGGAAATCATTTAGCAGAGGCAGCAAGCCACTGAAATCCTCACAAATCTCATTTTATGGCCACTTTAGTTAGTAGATTACAGCTGAACGAGTGCCTAATTCTTTAAAGGTATGCAATTCTATGTTGGGATTAACACACTGACTTAATCGTGATAAGTCCAGTAGTAAAATCATTCCCCTATTTAATAAAATGTGAATACTAACAACAACTTGAAGAGCACAGCAGCTTGTCTGCACCTGCTAGAAACACAGCATCATCGATGCCAATTTACTAACATGCTGTAAAAGCCAACATGGTGGAAAGTGTTTAATTAATGTTCTGTTGTGTGTGTGTGTGTGTGTGTGTGTGTAGCCTTCTAGCCTGGGATCCATGGCATTGACAGAAGGGGCTCTCTGTCAACATGACCTGATCAGAGTGGTGTACAGTGGCCTCCACCCTCAGAGAGAGACATTCACAGCCCAGAACAGGTACTACTCTGACTCCACCAGCTGCTGACAGAGAGGGAATAATCTGAGACGCAGTGCTAACGTCACAAAAGAGATTAAATTGCAGCAGTTTAAAGACATTGTGGTAAGTGTAGCGCAATGAATGGGTTACCAGAGAGTGAAGCCTCTGACCGAGAAATGGGAGCATTGTAGGACGTTCAGCGTCAGTAAACACAGGTGGCATCACCAGACTGTCTGACTATAGACGTCATTCTCTCTTGTTTATTTTTATTTATTTATTTATTTTTATTTTTTTACAACAAAATAGTTCCCTTTTCCTGACATCTCATCCTTTGACAGGAGATGAATAAGACCTTTTAAATTGATCAGAGGGTAACCCTCATCTCTATTCAGCCTCCCCTGACCAGACTCAGCAGGCCTGAAAGCTTTTTTGGCTATCACATTTTCTCTGCTGCTGTGGATGGATGATAATCTTAGCATAGTAATGAAGGGTGCTGGAATCCTGCCAGAAAATATTCTTCTGCTGCAGTGAAATGAGCTCACTTGCACTTCGTACATGCGTTTGTTTGCTGTGACACATGCGCACTGACAGACACACATCTGAACTATCAGAGCTGATGTTGTAAGGGCGGCACAGACAGCACTGGACATCCTGTTGTCCAGAGCAGCGTGGCCGTCATTGTGAATATACTCTATGAATTTCAGCAGGGCCGGGCCTCATAGCTTATCTGGAAATCCGTTTGAGTGGCTGGGCCTGGGTTAGTGTTTATGAGAAGAAAGCCCAAAGCTCCTCAGAGGTGCCAACTCACTCCAACTGATGATATACAGCCAGCCGCCTCCTTGTTGTCCATCAACACACACCCACAAACACACACACACACACACACACACACACACACAGTCACACACAGTCACACACAGTCACACACACTACAAAAGACACATGGCCTAAATAGGGTGCAAGTACCTGCAGTCTGTCAAAGAGATCATCACAGTCCCCTTCAACTCAAAAATAATATGTGTTTTGGCTTTACATTTTTAAACATCTATGTTCTTGCAGTTTTTCTACAGCAGCAAGATTCTCTATAGCTCTGCACAGTCTGCTGACTGTTGTGATCAAATGAAAATCAGATATGAGCTACATCTTATTTACATGTAATTTAACCAGAATTATGAGACATTTTGGATTAAAAAAGGCACACTTTTAGCTCTTGACAAGGATCGCAGTGGAATCGACACACAACTTCTAAATCTGAAAACAAAGCGATATACAGACCTGTGTCTGACCCCAGTTGACATGTGGATTTGACTTATGTCTGAAGTATTAAACTAATTAATACATGAAAGTATAAACCACATTAACATATCTAAATGACCCCTCTGTGTGTGTTAACTGATGTGCAGCACGGAGAAGCATAATTCCAGCTTTTACATACTTTTACAGACTCTACACCACTGACACAGTGTGTGTTGAGCATTCAAGGGAGATTACGGCAGGGATATTAAGCTGTGCGTCTACATACAATACAGAAACTCACAATGAACAACACTGCAGAGGCAAGCAGTTTGCTTAGAGGACTATTTTACAGTTCCAAGTTAATAACTTGTTTAGAAACTCAACATAATTGACACAGAAAATTGAAAATAGAATGTTTTATAAAATGGACAAATAAGAGTTTAACTGAAATCTGCTTTAAACGGATATCTATTTTTAGTATTTATTGTTAAATTTGAGAGTTTTTGCATTTTATCATTCCTGGTGTTTTGACTTTAAATGAGTTAATTGGACCCCAGTAAAAATCTGTCTTATTGTCTTTGATTGTTGGTGATTGACTGTTTTGCTGTTGCAGGTTTGAAGTGCTATGTTTCCTCATGCTTTGCTACAACTCTGCTGTGGTCTACATGCCCCTATCTTCCTATCAGTCAGTCTGCAGAATGAGCTCACGGTGAGAAACACACATGTAAAGCATATCTGTTTGTTTGTTTTGTTATTTTGCCTTTTTTCACCCACAGTTTTGTCCTTTTTGTACCCAATTAGTGACCACCCGCTCCTCTACTTACTTGCTCTCCTGAATCTAGCATTAAATCACCTCCTCTACCCTGCAGCCATACACTGACCTCGATACTGACTGTCCTTGTTGCAGGAGGGTTTGATAGGTACGATTTCATTAGGGCTCGGTTGTCTGTGGTTGCCCAAATGTAAGCGTCACTGCTGGATACCTGTCTGAGTCTGTCTGTCATGGATACACTGAGATGCCCTGAAGTTAGGAGAGAAGATCAATGCGGACTTCACAATATGAGGCCGCCCGGTGATTGTTCCACTGCAGCGTGCAGGCGATTCAGGATATGAAAAGTTCCCTGCACTGTGTGAGCAGACGGACAACGCCTGAAGCAAGCTCAGTCTAGACAGACAGCAAACTGTGATTGTGAAGATTTCCGAGCTGGAGAACAATGCTCCCTCTTTGAGTTTAGCCTCACTGTGTAGCCCCCGAACACCCCGCTGTCTAACCTTGCCCGACCTCTGCAAGTGTAAAGTAGTTAAAATTTTACTGCCTGTTTGACGTGTCTCCTCTTTGTGTAGTTCAGTCTCGTTGTTCTTCTCAGCCAGGCTCACATGCTGCCTTTAAACATGGTGCTCTGCATTCAAGTAGTTATGTTGTGATGACAGTGTTGCTAGGCAACGTGGACGCCAAAAGGCAAACTCGCTGTTGTCTTGTCATTCTTTGCTTCTTTCTAGTGTTGCATAGTTACTTACTTTGACAGATACAGCTGCATGACCAAAGATAAACCAGTGGTTATAGTCATAGAAACATTGTTGTAACACAAGGCTTTTATACTTGTTGCTAAACTATAAGCACTTAAAGTTGGCATCTAGAAGCCATCAAGGCTAACAAATTAGCTAGCAAGTGAGCACAGGAATTTTGAAGCTGTTGGGAATCTCAGACATAAAATTACTAAGAAAAACTATATGACTAAAATAACAGTATATTAATGTACCTCCCGTCTGATTAATGAATGCTGTTTCTGAAAACATCAACAAGAAGACGGGCGTTCATAACATTTTCTGTTGAACACATTAAACACGACCCCGTTTCAAGGCACTTGATACTTCCTGCAGCAGTTAGAGGGAACTTGCTTGATGCTGAATGACTTTACAGTTTACTTACGTGAGTGTGTGTGTGTGTTCTCCTCATCTCAGGTTGTGTGTATGTGGCTTCCCCCGGCAGCAGCAGAAGCTTTGGAAGGAACCGTGCAACCGCGTGCTGCTGGACCCCGAGTTCATGGTGCAGATGCTGACTGCTGTTTATCATGCCATGTATGTATCTTTAAAGCAGTTACGGAGCACCGTTATAATTCATTTGGAGTTTTTAAGGGCCACCTGGGTAATAGAAGTCCAAATTCAATCTCTTTTAGGTCTGTTTTTTTTATGGCTACCAACCCCTGAGGGAAATATCTGGCTCTTTAGCTGCTCCATTATGTTCGCCAGCTAGTCGCTAACTATGTCTGTCTGCTGTTTAATGCTGAGCAGGTAGTTTTCAGTGTGTTTTTTTAAAGCATCTTCACTGAAAACAGCTGCCTGCTGTGACCAAAACGATGCTATGAGAGCAGCAGGAGTGAACCAGAACAGTTAAGTCACGGGCCTGACAGCTTAACAATGTGCTAAAAGTGTACAGCTGATGAAAATTCTCTATAAGGTCACCACTACGAGCGACTCGCTCTCTCATTTGATGCACTGTTCTCAGTCTAAAACTATTGATTATAGCCGCTTTAAGTGTTTTTCTTCCATCACCACTCTTAGTTGGAAGATCATTGAGGACATTAACATTGACTACTGGATATCAAGGAGGAAGATAATCTCATGTATGTTCCTCACCCTAACAGATATCCTCATGTGCAGAGTTCCTTTTTGAGCTACGCAACATAATGTTTCTCGTTTTTGCTGTTGTTCCTCCGCGGGACGTCACTAATGAGGGCAGTCTCTCTGTGAGTTTGCTGTGATCTGCTGCAGAAAGTCTCCTAACAGCATATGCTAGCGCTCTACCAAGGACAGAAGCTCCCCATTGCACAGGCTGATTACATCGACAGTGCATTGTGGGAGCAGGTGATTTCATTCCCTATGAGGACAGTCATTGCAAAGCTGATTACGTCTCCTCGATGATAGCTCGTCCTCAGAGATAGATCCCCTGATATGGCAGTGACTGGAATCACCACTGTTGAGGATGATGTTGTAAGGGGGAGAGAGAGAGAGAGAGCGAATGAGTATGCATTCGGCCTCACAAGGGTACACATCAGCAAGCAGGAGATTGGAGCAGTCAGTGCCGCTGGATAAAAACCCAGACTGTGTGTATAGGTGTGTGTGTATGTGTGTAAGAATAATAGCCTTTTTAGCAATCCCTACCATAGGTCACCTCAGTGCCAGCCCGGGCTCACACATTCACCCTTGGCTCGAGCAGGCTCACATGAAGGGCAGATAAACATGAATACACAGCTCCACACATGCAGAGGGACCTTGGCACTCGTCGAGGACACTCTAGGATTTAGGTTAATATGTCCGCTAATGCTACAGCGCTGTAATACCACATGGGGAGAGAGAGAGAGAGAGAGAGAGAGAGAGAGAGAGAGAGAGAGAGAGACAGGCAGGGATATCAGAACAAATAGATACTCATCTAATTTCTTTTTTTCCTATCAGGTTAAATGTATTCTGGACCGATTTTCCAGCTCTCACAACATCAGAGAGTCTGTTTTTACCTTCCCATTCATGCCCTCCTTTTCATCTTGAGTCTAAAGGGATCCCCAAACGTTTGTCTCTGGCTGTGTCGTATGTGTAGGACCAGATCAAAGAGAGTTCACCCGTTCAGTTCATCTTTTTTTCTCACGTTTTTTGAAATGTGCAATGTATTTATTTAGCGTTGCTGTTCCTTTAATCCTTCTTGATTTAATACGGGATTGTGGCCTCACCTCATGCAAAGCTAAAGACGCCCCTCGTTTTTAGAAAAGAACCAGGTGATAACCCCAAAAATATACCAGCTGAGCCCTCACATTGATCCTTTTCTCACTCCTGTTGTTGTGTTCAGCCTTCAGCTTCTCCAGGTGCTTTTGGAAGCTGTTCCCTCTAAAACTTCTCTTTGTAGTTTGTAGGAAAATGGTCATGCAGAGGTTAAACAGACAATAGTGTGACAGAGAGGTATAATCACTTAAACTGGATATGTGCCCAGCTTCTCCTTCCCTCCCTCGCTGTAGCTGCAGGCCTTACTAAATAACTATTAATAGTTCAGGGGGATGTGACTCAGACATCAAGGCATCTTGTCAGACACTCCTGTTTACTCAAATAAGCTCACAACATGATGTTATTAAAAGCCGGCGTGCGCGCATTTGTGTTTTGTGTTTTGTGATGTGTAGATACAATGGAGAGTGGGAGATGGGGCGGGAAGCTCTGGAGGACATTCTGTACAGAGCCCAGCTGGAGCTTTACTCCCAGCCTCTCCTGGTAAGACCAACAGCACCGTGTGTATGAAGTTAATCACATAAATCAGTTCAACCTGTCTGTAACCATGGAGCCTGAGTCAAATAAAGCCACTAGTAAAGTTTTCTATCTGGCATGTTTTACACAAATTAGCACAGGCTTTTAAAGTCAGCAGCAATGGCTCAATCAAGGTCGTAATACCTCCCTGATTTTCTCATTTAACTGCACATTGAACCACATCCGTTTATGTGTCAACTCAAGCTGGGGAACGCCATGACGAACTCGCTGCCAGACAGCGCTCCCGACGAGCCTCGGGGACGCAAGGTGCTCCAGGTGGAGGTGACACCCACCATTAGCCGCATCTCCATCTCAGCCATCACGACCGCCTCCATACGACGCCACCGCTGGAAGAGAGAGGGTAAGACCGCAGCAGCCCTGGAGACAGGAAACGGCTTCAGCACACAGCGAAGTGAGGCAGGCCTCAGCGCAGGAGAGATCTCAGTACATGTGACAGCACAGTGGATCCATAACAACGTTTTTTTTTCTATCCTCATTATTAATTTAGCACACTAGGGTAGGTTGTGCAAGAAAAAAGACCAGTCATGATTTAAGCTGTAAACTTACAAGCTGTTACTTTTTTTTTTTTGATCAGTGAAAGGCCTCAGGAGGGAACTATTTGGTGAGAGAATGACTTTTCTGGTGTTTGTCCTTAGCAGTGAGAAGAAAATCTGTCTCTGTGTAAACCAGTACACCATTGGCATTATCCAAATGGTGTTTCGTGTCAGCTATTGTACGTAATCTTGGTCATAAAGTCTCTGTGTTGCAGTGCTTGTGCCACTCACTGCTCCCTATCGCTCCTGTTTTTGCTCGTCCTGTCTATTAAGTGTGTGCTGTGCTTCGTATCACCAGTTAAATTTAAGGCTTGCGGATAAAGAGAAACTGGCGACAAAATGGTGCCTGTAGATTCTGCTGATTGCGTTTTACCTTGTCTCTGGGCGATTACCGGGGGAAGTTCACTTTTAAAATAGCGTTGCGTTCCTCTTTTCTATATTTATTAATCTACAAATGAATTTACAGAGCGCTGTTAGGCCTGCTGTGCCCATGATGGATGAGGCCCGAATCATTTGAGGCTTGCTGCCACTAAAGAAACACGTTTCCCCGTCTGTGTTGTTGACTCCCAGATTGTTTTGACTACTCAACCGATGCAGAGTTGAGCCTCATCGTCAATCCTCCTAGCCTCGCCCAGCTACAACACCTCCACCACACTCCCTGGGACCCCGCAGCCAAAGAGGAGAGAGAAGGGCAGCCTCACAGCCACCACAGCAGCAGCAGCAGCAGCATCATTCCCCCCATCACATTTGAGGGTAGGGGACAGGGGCGGACACTCAGAACAGAGAGGGTCTCAGAAGGAGGTGCCCCTTCGATCTGTATCTTCCCAACCCTCCTCCTCCTCCTCCTCCTTCCGCCACTCCACAGCTTGAGGGGGTTTACTCTGCCGTTTTGGCTGCCTCTTCACTTCCCCAGAGTATACTAACTCATCCAGTCTATAAGACCCTCAGCCGTTAACCCCTCTACTACCAGACTGCTATTTTTCGCCTCATCCAAGAGTGGAAGAGTCTCCTATTCTGGGTTTGAAGGAAGTATGGCTAGTGGCCATTTTGCATGGGCCTTGTCATCATGTCATATCCTCTCTTTTTCCTCATCATGCCTCCAACGTACTTAAGACTGCTGCCCTTGTCACTCACTGAGCATGTTCAGTGCCCAGCCTGCAGCTCGACCTTCTCCTCCGGGCTTTCTCAGCTCCCCATGTCTGACAATAGCTTTCATAGATTTATTTTTTCTGTAGTTTTAACAGGAAAAATACATCAGTTTTACAAAGCTGGCGCAGAGTACTCGACATCTTGTTCATGTGCTGCCCCTCGCGGTGTTTGACAGCACCACAAGTTCAGGGTCACTCAGGCCAGCAGCACCCATCTGCTGCCGCCATTCTGCAGGAAGAGGCCTTCCATTTTGTTTTTCAGTGCAGCAGCTAATTTTGTGTTCTGCCACATTACATTTCTTCTCCTCAGCTCAGTGAGTGGGAACGAGCCCTTCATCATGCATGCGCACGTTACGGCAAGCTTCGAAGCATTCTGCAAACACATGAAACCCTAGGACATTAACATTTCAAATGACACAGCCAAGAGAGCAGACTGAACATTGTCACGCTTAACAAGTCCAATACTTTGAACAGCAGAGGCTATTCCACTGCCAGGACCTACCATACGGCCCATTTTGTCTTGTTGAATGTGTGTCCATTTCCATGTGTGGTGGCTCCGTGTTTTGAAATCTTGAACTATCACTCAGATCCTTACAGTTAGTGTTTGTCTGAGTGCCATCCCGTCTTCTTCCCTTGATCTTTCATTAAAGTCGGTGCAGCTATGGCGAAAGAATCCTTAAAGTTGTTTCACGAGGCAGAAATCTACCACCCAGTTAAGCGAGAACCTTTACACATGGTGTCCTTTATTTTGGAGCTGCATTTCAGCAAAGTTGGAAAAGACCAAACTGGTGGTTTTGCATGTTTACACCTGTTAACTGCTATTTAATTTAGTTTTGGTCACATTTTCCACACTACATTTTTTTTGAATGATTCCCTTCCTTCCACAGTTGAAAGTCTTTGGTTTGAGTAATTTGACTACCGGACATGATTTTAATGCCAGAAATCACAAGGCCAACACACAAAGTCGTTATGTATCTTGTTTAAAATAATGTAGCCATGATTTAAAAATGTCTTTTTAAGCTTTACACTTTAACAAACCAAAGGCTCCCTTACATATGGACTGTGTTTTCCTGCCTTCACATTAGCACAACCTGTTTTGTGTTGTATTGCTGCCAAACCCAAGTAGCGCTTCCTTCCTTGGATTTTTACTACAAAACTTGCGTTATCCTTTTCACATGGACTGCATATAAGTATTCAGGACTCAGATTCCTGGAAATATACTTCATATATGAGAGGTGATTTTCAGCTCTAAAATTTTGCATGTCACTGTGTCCTTGAATGCACCATCAAGGAAGAGTTTTTAAAATGGTCCCTGCCCCACAGCTGCAATTAAAAGGCTAAAACATGCAAAAGCACTGGTACAATCCGTGAATTGCATCCATGTTTGTAAAGCTCTAGCTCTTCATTTGGGTTGGCTTTGGTTTGGCTTGCAGACCGGCCCGTTTAGCCTCGCGGGCTGTCAGTTTAACTGGAGTGCTATTGATCTGGTGAGGTGTGCGGACTCGCCTTAGTGCTCTCCACAGATTGGCAGGCTCGTCTCGGCCAGCCAACCATGTGACCGCCGGGCCAGTGCTGCAGGAGAGAGGAGGGATGGGGCAGGAGAGCATGTGTCTTCTCCTCATGTTATGTGCATGTCAGTCCAGACCTTTTCTTCTCGGTTTCTCCATTTCTTTTCTGGTGCTGCCTGTGGTTCCCTGTCGTCCAATTTTGCTCGTCCCAACGATGCATGACAGAGACAGACGGCTGATCCTCTGTCTCCTCTCTTTAACAGGCTTTACCCTGCATACTGTATGTCAATAACCTGCTTTTTTTTTTTTATATAACTCAATTTATCATCTTTTTCCCTTTCAGCTTTCAAACAACGAGGTCATAGATGGATTATTAAATTAAAAATGATTGTTTAGATTTCTTCATGTCAATGTTGTGCCTGTTAGAATCCCACCAAATTATTATTATAGATATTAACTGTTAATATTTAATGAATATTGAATATGACACATTTTGTAAAACAACCTCTGTTGTCTTATCAGGCAGGTCATTGAACTCACACTTTTCCTAAACAAACAGCTCGTCAGACTTTAGTCAATCTGAATGACGTCAGATGATCAAAGCTCAAGGTCATTGTGCACTGTATTGAATTGTAGCTCTGTTTGGTGCTAATTCTGAGTGAGCTAATGAGGCAGCACTGTCTGTTGAATGAGTATTCGAGCTGGCCTGCCTGAAGGGTACTAATCTAGTCTGCTAATATATTCGGCATTATTTGTAAACACATTTCACATCACTGGTAACACAAATGAGCAGCTAAGGCCTTTCTATGGATTGTGCTGATATTTTGTATTTAGTTTCTTTACAGTGATTAGCAATTGGGTTATTAGTATTTTAGAAGTTGTTTGCAGCTGTCTGTCAAAATTTGACTTATAGCATTAGGTTTTGTTCACAGTCAGGTTTTACTTAAATTTGTCAACAAAACCTCAGAGGTGGTCTGACCTTGCTCACTTTCCTGTTTGTCTATCATGCTTTCTTTCTGTGTATGTCGGTGCATGTTCGTGTTCAGATGCCGATGGTATGAGCGGCGGGGAAGATTCCTTCAACGTCAACGACCCTGACGAAGGTTTCTCCTCCGGAGCGTCTAACAGCAGCCAGCCCAGCGGCACAAAGGCGGGCGGCAGCGTAGGGCCGAGGGGCGGCAGCCTGAACAGCAGCAGCAGCAGCATCAAGAAAGCCATCACGGCCCGGCTGTCTCGGGACAAGGAGCGAGAGCGAGAGAAGGAACGGGAGAGGGAGGCGGAAAAACAGGCAGATTTGTCGGCGGATCACCAGGCTGCTGTGAGGAGGCATCACCAGAGGCAGCAGACACCTCCAGCCAGCATCAACCTGGATGCCATCCAGCTGAGCCCCATAAAGAAGCACCTGAGCTTCCCTGCGGGGCCCACGCTGGTGCGGACTGGCAGCACCTCCTCCAGCAAGTCCTTTGACTGCATGAATTTCAACCTGAACGGAGGTGATGATGAGCGAGAGGAGGCGACAGGCGGCTCTGACAAGGAAGGAGGGCTTGCAGCAGGCGGCTCCCACCGCCACTCCACCATTAGCCTGCAGGAGGAGCACCTCATCAGACCAGAGGACGCCCAGGACCTCCTGTCTCCTGGAGCTCCTCTCACCAAGCAGTCCCGCTCCCCCAGCTTCAACATGCAGATCATATCACAGGTCTAACGTGCAGTGCAGGGCATGGTAGACACACACACACACACACATACACACACATATATATATACATACAAAATACCTGTTCATACCACACATCCTCATGCAGTTTTTCTCTGCAACTCTTTACAGCCCTGCTGTGACAACTCTGTCTACCTATCTGTGTGTGTGTGTGGGTGTGTTTGTTTGTGTGTGTGTGTGCGTGCGCAGGAACACATCTTCAGATCTCAAAAGTTGTGTCCCCACCTTTTTAACATCCATCACACCTAAAATAGTGACCTGCAGTCGTTGCTGGAGGGTTTAACATTCATGAAAATGCAACAGTAGTAAATGACGAGTGTAGAGGAGTCCTCCCGTCTGACCAAGCTGAGCTTTTCACTCAGAAGCTCTCCTCAAAATGAGGAAACAAGGAGAGGAAAACCCATACGGACGCCACGCTAGCCGTTGGAAATATATATATATGGCATTTCAGATATTTTGAGTTCCTGACTGAATCAGTCAAAAAAAGAATCAGCAATAACACTTACCGTCGCTCACGCAGAGAAGAGTGGAGATTATTGCTCTTTCTCCTCATTCCTTCCCTTTCATTCCCGGGCTCACGTGCAATCGTTCTTGCTGATTATCTTCCTTGTTAATTACTGTTTTTAATTAGGCATAAAAGGTTTTATCAAAATTTCTTTCAGTGTTTTTTTTTTTCTTTTCTTTTCTTTTTTAAATCACAATCCAAAGACGGTAGCGTTTGTTGACAATGATTTGGCAGAAATCAGTCAGACCCAAGCGATCCTCTAGTTTTCAGCCCATGACCTTTCACTTCTTTTTATTTATGATATTTTCATTTGATCCGTAAAATCAGACTTTTAAGACTGTTGTAAAACCAAACTGGAATATGGTAATGGTTTGTCCTGCCCCAAGCTTTTTAATTGGACAAATCCGAAGAAATCACTACTGTGCAGCTACACGAGGAATGAATTCATCTTGTGACTTAAAATCTGAAGCTGAATCTTGTGGAAGAACTGGATTAAAACATTGTAGACGATGCATGTTTGGGTCTGACGCTAAAGGCGATGACTGTATTTTATATTGGATTGTTGTGGTTAAAACCATTCAGTGGGTCCTTCCATGTCAAAAGCACTTGTTGGCGTGTGTGTTGGTCTGCGAGGATGTGCACGGTGCCGTTTCTGAGCCGGTGCGTTACTGCCCTCTGGAGGCTCGTATCAGCCACCGCGCATCAGCAGTCACCATGACGATGGTCTCATGTTTTGTGCTCTGGTTGGATGCTCATGAAAACATTTTGTTCTACCTCATTGTGTGTTCACCTGCCACTCAGACACCAGTCTCCCAATCAGATGCATGGATTTAAAGACACCCCCCCCCCCGCCCCCCCCCCCCCCCCCCCCCCCGTTAGGTCTGAAACTGGAGCGCTTGACCAGTTTGGGGATTAGATAGTGAGGACCAAAACGGTTTCACACTGCAAACTGTAATAACACAGGAAAATCTGTGTGCGTTAATGTGTTAATGAGGAGTTATGACTGAATATCTCGGCCTTTGCATTTCACTTCAATCACATCATAAACGAAAACTTAGCTGCGAAACAAGAACATGTGACTGTCTTCAGGTTCTGGTATTTTCCGTCATATATCAAACAACCACATTGGGATTAACCTGATTATTTGAATTCCCCAGAAATGTCCTGCTTATCTTTTTATGTAATGATTTTTGAAGTGCAATTTGTTTCTGTTTGTTTTTCTATCCTCATGTGCATGGAGTTGGATCTTCTCTGCTGTTAAACGCCTGCATCTGCGCACAGTGCTAGCTAGCCTTTCTGTAGTGCTCCCTGCCCAGGCTGAGTGATTTGAACATGGCGTGCTTGTCTGCATGCTTAGTGCCCTGCAAAGCACTGCTGTTTCAGATGCATGAAACAGCCAGCGAGCCAAACCCAAGTCAAGTCCTTGTCTTCGCCAGATGTGCCAATACACATCCTCTCCTTAAGGAAAATAATCTTTTGCTTGGGTGTCTTAATTTGAAATGCCTATTTTTTTTTTTCTGTTTACGCGTCTTATTTTGAAGTTAAGGGACAAATAAAGGGATGTTAAGGACGTATGGCTCAACGTGCCCTTAGATGCAGCTTCACCTTTTTTGCCATGAATCTTCTTTTCACCCATCACAGGTGTGTGCGACGCACTGTACTTACACAAACATCACTAAGCTTTGCTCTTCACATGTAAAAGCAGTATATTAAGCGTCTGTGTACCGTAGATGTCAGCTGTTGTATTGCATTACCCATGTCTTGCTCACGTGCTTGTTTAAAACGAGGATGAATGATTAATGTATATAAAAGTCAGTTCAGTCTGCAGTGAAAACCCCACACGCTCACCTCCCAGCTGCTGCTCCTGGTCCTGAGTGAGTCCTGTGTGCTTTAGCCTTAAACATTTCAGGCTGAAAAAGCCTCGACCGTCGGCTCTTTGGCCTCCCGTGCTGCTCCTCCTCCTCCTCCTCCTCTTGCTGGACTGGACTGTGGAGGAAGAAGAAGAGAGGCGTGCAGCTAGAGTTCACACTCTCACCTGGCCTGTCTGCTGTCATCCCCGTGCTGTGCGGCTCACGACGAGCCGGGTTCCCATTTTGCTGTATTTTGCTGTGAGTTGAGTGGCACCTTTTTGCTGTTTTTCAAACTGGTGACTTGTTCCTGTCATTAATATGAGTGCCCCCGACCAAGGTTACCAGCAGCCATGTTGGTACTGTATGTTGACTTAGAGTAACCGGTAGACAAATATCCCTCAGCGTCTGGTGTTATTTGCATGTGATCAGGGCAGGAAATGAACACCAGAGAATGTTGATAGAAATTGAAATTATGTCTACCATCCGTTTTGGTAGAACGTATCCACTTACATTTAAAAAAGAAGAGACTCATTTAGGTGGGAAATGTTAAATTTGAGGATGATCAGCCACTGTTGCTGGTGGACAAAGTTCATTTCCTGCCCTGCATGTGATAACTGTGGGCTTTGTTTTCATACAGTATAAATGCACTTTAATCCATCCACCTCTCTCCTCAAGGTAGTTATTGAAATGATATATATAGATGTGCAAATATGTATACACTCAATGCAGGGTTTTAGTCTCTTTAAAGTAGTACTTCTATGTGATGTCACATCCAACACAATGCTATTTTTGTTAAAGTCTAAGGGTACAGCTATTATATTTTCTTTTCAAAACCAAAAAAAATGTTACGGGGTCTGGAAGGTCTCAGGAGTTTATCAAAAAGCCACATTTTTAAAATGGCAGCACCAAACTTTCTGTTCTTGAAGTCAGAATTGATTCTATGCAACATTTTTTCCCCTTGTTTCTGTTTTGTTGTTGTTGTTGTTTTTTTTTTGTCTTTTGGTGTACTGGCTTTCATTGGTCCTTGTCTGGTGGGATGGGGGAGACGCTTTTAAGATGATTTTTAAAGTGCAAGTCCTCAACAGTGTCCCCGTTCAGTGAGTCTGTTTAAACACCCTGTTGTGGTGCTACAGAGCAAAGGACCTCTCTCTCTCTCTCTCTCTCTCTCTCTCTCTCATGTGGGTGAAATAAGAAGCCCATCCATTCGTCATCCGACTGCCCTCACAGAGAGAAAGCCACACCTGGACTTCTGGTGCATGTTGAGCCCTTCTGTCAGTCTGCTGCTCTGTGGCTCAAAGACGTCTGTTGGTGTATGAAATATAAGCAGATTATCAATGATGAATCTAATCTAGATGCTTCGAGGGAAGCTGCTGGACTACGTGATAACACTGTACTATTGATGTTGTATAAATGGAGAGAAAGACTTATTTTAAATCTTGTAAATAAAAAATGTACAAAGGCGAAAGCGAGATGAATATAAAAAAAAAAACAAAAAACTGAAGATCAGTCTGAGATGTAGAGAGAATTTAATCTGTATATTGTTGAATAAATATTGTGCCGTAAGGGATATGAGTGTCTGTTTGTTTTGTGTGTGTGTGCAGGTGGTTCACTGATAGTCACTTGTTACAAAAGAGCCATAGATAGATCCACTAAAATCCACAGTACAGTTTACTTTTACTGGGAGGACTAATCCATGGTGGGATATTTACTTTGGGGGAAATTAAAAGGACTGAGACACTCTACAAATCAGTAATGGTGAAAGTGATTCACTTTCGCTGACTAATGGTGCAGATTAACTGTTAACCCATGTAAAAAATAATGTCACGTCTTGGTAGAATAAATGTGAATTAGAAGCATGAAATCAGACATCAGCAGAATTCATATTTGATCAGTTAAATGTTTCACCAGAGGTCTTGTATTTCGACATATCTGCACTGAGCAGATTTGTTACATTTTTACACGAAGATGAGTGAAAGAGTGAATAAAATGTCATTGTTTGGTAAATGGTTTATACTTGTATAGCACCTTTCTAGTCATTTTGACCACTCAACGTGCTTTTACACTACATTCACACATCATTCACACTGGAGGGATCTCTCTAAGTTGGAGGAGACTGTTTTCTGTTTGCAACACTGCAAGTCAAATTTGCAATGTATCAAAATACTAAATCTGAGAAAACTACGACTGAAATCCTTTATTACAGAAACACCTGCAACAAGCTTGTGATTAGTGGTGATGTGCTGACATCTAGTGGTTACTCTTTTTATTCATTTGAATAATTTCATGATTACAGACACTGAGATTTGGATTTCCCTAATATTGTGTCAGTGGATTGGTGTTTTGCCTCATTAATTAGAGCTCAAAAACCAGAAAGATGAGCTTCCCATAAACACACTCTGCTGTGGACCCTGTGGACCCCACACCACACCCGGTGGGCCTCATACGCTGACACCTTTAACTAGTTAAACTTGTTACACATAATCCATCTTTCACAGCAGGGAGGCAGCGTTATTGAGTCAAACATTAGAATTGTTAAAACCAATGGAACTACAGTAATTGTTTTGCTTTAAAGTAGCTTCATAGTTTACCAAGGACCAGTGTTACCAATATATTTATTGCTCAAAGAGAAATTATATTGAGCAGTGTTTTACACCTTAAAGACTGCCAATGGATGAAGACCATGTTTATAGCCTACATGTTGCAGATTTCTCTCAAATTACATCTTTAAAATGTTTGACAGCCAAATGCTAACTGCTCACATTTAGCTGAGGCTAAAAGCAGGTAGCATGGTTACTATATTAGTTTAGCATGTTAGCGTGCTAGCATTAGTTAATAAAACAATCCCATTTCCCATTTTAATCTCGTTTTCAGAATATATTCTTAAATATTCTCGTCCCAACAACTAATCAGCTAAAGATATCACAATACCTGCTACCATTATTTAATATAAGAAAAGATTTCATGGATGCTTCAATCCGACCAAATCCAAGTCATTCATTTTCTTATCTGCTCTATTTTTCTCTGCACTATATTCTACTGAGCCTTCACAGTTTATACTGAATGAGCAGCACCAAGGACCACCTGTGAGGCGCAGGAACCATTCAACTCAGAAACTGTGATTAATGCCAACCATAATCACAAGCGTACAGTAGCTGCTGGCGGCCAACCAGAGCTCCATTCATTCAGTAACAAGATCCCTGGTTTAATACTCTGGAGGTGTCACCTGGCAACAAGGGCAGCAATGTCTGGCGAAGGACATGAAACATACACACATCCACACACACCTGAAAGTGTGTGTTTTTCAAGCTAGACACTAGAAAAGACTCACTGTTGTTTATCCAAGTGAAAGGAGGATCTGGAAGCAGTCGGATGGGTAATGTTAACCAAGACAAATCACAGCTTAAATGGTGATTTTTTCTTCTCTAATGTTTGTAAAACGAGTGAGCGCTCCTCTCTTCCACCTGGGGTCTGAAAACACTGACTGAAACGCGTAAAGGTACGTGTATAAAACACAATCGAGCTGTGTAAGGCTCACATGTTTACATATATGTTATCATGTTTTGGTGTTAGTGGGGACGTGAGGCCTCATTGGATGGCAGAGTAACTTCTCTGGCTGCTGCACTAGATGTTTCGAGGGGAGAAGTTTTGACTTTATATTGTTTTGAGAAGGTGGAGCCATTTAACAGTGCAACATAACAAAAGAATCACAGCTTCTCTATCCAGTTGAGATCATGGAGGATTCATGCCATGACTGAATTAACGGGTTAGTTTGGACTTAAAATATGTGCAATAGATCCTTCATTAAAAATCTGTTTGCTGGCACGAAGAGTTTCCTGCTATTCCAGATACTTCTGTGGAGGAAGTGGAGATAATGCAGAATAGGTCCCATGTGAGCAAGATGAAAGCATTTGTCAGAATAATAAAATCCCAGTACACAGCATTTAGGAGTTCATAAACGACAAGATGCACACTCTGCCTCTAGTCTCTTCAGACTTCCTCCACGAGAGGCTCAGGGTCCTTCTCCCAGGCAGAGATTTTCTGCTAATATTTTCTTTTTGCTTCTTCAGAAATGTTGCCTAAGTCTGAGAATAAGGTTCACCCACAGCAAATGATCCAGCAGCTCCACGAGGACAAACTGCAGCTAAAGCGAACAGTTTCTCGTTTTAAGAAGGTGAGTGTTTGCCTCTGATATGTTTTTACCTGTGATCGAACACTGTGATTATTAGTGAACATTTACCAGCATGAGAATTAAAAGGACGAGAGTCGTATGACTTGACAAATAAAAATCCTGCATTCAAAAATAGATAGCAGCCTTATTTCAACTACCATAATATTAATATCTGAAAAGTAACTATAGCAGTCAAATAAATGTAGTGGAGTAAAAAGTACAATTTAAAGTAGTATAAAGTACCACACAATGGAAAGACTCTGTAGTACAGTACTTAAGTACATTTACTTGGTAACCTACTTACCACTTGGATGTTTGATTGAATTTGTGAAAACTGGAACTACATTTCGTGCTTATGAGCATAACAAATTCTTTTGGTTTCATGTGATCAACCATTAAAAACTACACCATACATCCTTTTTTAATGGCGGATTGTTTATATTCCTGTTTTGGAATGAATTCAGCATGGATTTAATCCAATCTCTTTAATGCAGCCATCTATTGATCCGCCTGCCATCTACTGGTGCCCGGCTACTTTCTTTAGTCAGGTTTCAGCAGCCTGCTCAGCTCTGACATCACTGATGCAGTGCCGAGTGCAAGCCGGCACCCATAGCAGCGACTGCAGAGGCTCCTCTCTCCTGACATGCTGTCAGCTCTCAGCCTGAGGCAGATCTGTGCACCGTAGCCCGACCCCCCCCCTCCCTCCCACCCATGTTGCCTCCAGGATGAGGGAACCTGAGGTGGACTTACGGCTGATTCAAACTCTGGCGATCAGCGCAGCCAGCACCTCTAAGCACCTTTCTCTTTCTCCCTCTTACCAGCGCTTCGCCTTTGGATCCTGGGTCAGGGAGAACATCAACAAGAAGGAATGTTGCTTCTATGAAAAAGGTGTCAGGTAGGATGTGCTGCTCTGTACTGTGGTGGTTTGGATATTAAAGCAGATGAGTTGACCTTGTAGTTTCTGCTGCTGCAGCACTTACTGCAGTTACACTACAGAGGCATCGCCCTCAGTTACCGTGGGGGCAGTTATACATGTTGATTAAATTTATCAGTAGTTTCTGCTAGTGGTTTCTCTCCTAAAACAATCTGCATGCTGATGTATCACATCTTGCCTATGTGTGATGTCTTCCTGTTTACATGGAGGCATTGCAAGTATTAACTTTTGTTTGTTCACCAGAGGGGATGTGTGTAAGTGTGGCTACTCGAAGACGGATCATGTGGATGAGGCCATCAAGCCAGAGGACTTCACAGGCGAGGCGTGGGACAAACACAGACACATCCGCGAAGTGCCCAGTGACGCTTTCGGAGACATCAGCTTTGGAGGTTTGGGACAGAAGACTGGCAAGGTGAAACCCATCCTTTCTCCCCGCTGTAACAACATCGCATGAGTCCCCGTATACACGTGCCTGCATGTCTTTATCCTCACCTTTGCGTCTGTGTTTTTTACGTCCATTCTCAGTATGCGCGGGTGTCCACGGACACCAGCCCTGAGATCCTGTACGAGTTATTGACTGAACAGTGGAAACTTTCCCCTCCCAACCTGCTGATCTCAGTGACCGGAGGAGCCAAAAACTTCTATCTGAAGGCTCGTCTCAAGAACATGTTTCACAGAGGTCTTATCAAAGTGGCCCAGACAACAGGTGCGCCTGCCAGAGAGAGAGAGAGAGAGAGAGAGAGAGAGAGAGAGAGAGTTGTGTGTGCCAAGGTGTACCAATGATTAGCCAGAGAGTGTGTGAGAGCGTGTGTTTTGTGAGTAAAGTTATCGAGTGTGGGCGTTCGCTGTCTCATGATCTTACTGGCTGTGTCCCACTTAATGCTGCATACCGTCTAGCTGGAAGCATTTTTAGTGATACCAGCAAAGAAACCAGAAATTCTGAACAAATTATTGCTGGTAGTGAGGCAGCACCAGAAAGATTTAGAAAACAAATTCAGTATTAAATCTTTGGAAAAACATTTCTCTACCTTTAGTTTAGTGCCATAGCTTCCATAAGTCACTGCCAGTTTGATTGATCCTTAATTTGCTCATATACTAACTAAATATGTGGTCAATTTCCACATAGTTTTGTGTACTTTTGGCTATTTTTCTTGGTTTTTGGGCACCAAAGGCCCCTTAATGTTAATGCTACAGCATATATATGAAAGACAACAGTGTGGTTTCAAAATTTCAGAGGTTTTCTGTCACCAATCCAGAAGCATCTTGCCTGCAGCCAGCTTCCAAAGTCTACCCAGAAGAGTAAAATTAAAGGAATAGTTCTATGTTTTAGGAAATGTGCTCATTCACTTTCCCGTCAAGAGTTAGAAAAGAAGATTGATCTGTTAAATATAAGACTAAAGTTAGCTTAGCTTAGCATAAAGAGGGGAATCAGTGGAAACAGCCAGTCTGGCTCTCTGAAGATAACAAAATATGTCTGCCAGCACCTCTAAATCTCTCTGATTAGTATGTTAAATATCATGAGTGCAATCTGTACAAAAAAATAAACACTCACACGCATGCTGTGCTGTACACAGGTGCGTGGATCATCACTGGTGGTACGCACACAGGTGTGATGAAGCATGTGGGGCAGGCTGTGAGGGACCATGCCCTCAGCAGCTCCATGCAAGGCCAGATTGTGGCTATCGGAGTGGCAACGTGGGGAATCATTCACAACAGGGATGCTTTGGTCCATGCAGAGGTACGTTAAACACACTTACACACTTGGCTTGTGACTAGATTCACCCCCTGCACAGCATACAGTCTTCTCTTCTTCCTCTTTGTCTGCAGGGTTGTTTCCCAGGTCATTACTTGATAGACATCAAGGGCCAGGGCCGGCTGTCCTGCCTGGATAACAACCACACCCACTTCCTCCTGGTGGACGATGGGACTCAGGGACACTACGGTGTGGAGATTGAACTGCGTAGCCGTCTGGAGAAATGCATCTCCGGGAAGCGTCTTGGAAACAAAGGTCAAAAATTGCTGATGCAATGTGTGCAAAAACTGCAAACCATCACAGATGGCATCTTAAATTTATCTGTCCTGCTTTTAATATTGATTTTTTATTGTCTGACCTCCAGAGACTGGCGTGACCATCCCTGTGGTGTGTGTGGTTTTGGATGGAGGACCAGGCACTCTGAATGTGAGTCATCAGTTTTCTGTGTGTGTGTGTGTGTGTGTGTGCCCCTGTCTTGTCTGACTGTTGGTTGTTTCTCCTCTCAGACCATCTATAATGCCATGCTGAATGGTACACCATGTGTGATCTTAGAGGGCTCTGGGAGAATAGCAGATGTGATCGCCAACGTAGTGGGACTACCAGTGAGCCGGGTCACTATCGCCCTCATCCACCAGTTATTGAAGAAGTTCTTTGGCCAAGAGTACGAGAGGTTCCCCGACCCCAGCATCATAGAATGGACCAAGAAGGTACCTCTTTAATTACAGAGCGATCTCCAAGATACTGTTTCTTTCTTAAAACAAGTATCTACTGTCTACTTTATGGTAATTTACGGTAATGTGTGGTATTGTACAGTAATATATGGTAATGTATGGTAACGCATGGTAATGTACAGTAGTCTATGGTAATGTAGAGTACCGTATGGTAATATGGTAATGACCGATAGTATAATCTCTCACTCAACTCAGATGTCAATTTTGATTCTCAAGTCAAGACAGTAGTTCAGCGTTCAGTAGTTCTCTCTGCTTAAAAGCATATGTGATGATCCTTTCTGTCACCTGCTGACCCACAGAGAGTTATTTTCTATCGCTTGGTTCTGCATCTTAACAACATAAAGGAGTCGGGATCACATCGCCCCTATCCGAGCCTCCCTGCCAAGGCAATCACTCGACTTCAGAATTGATATCAAAATGTTACCGACTACTTTGGAGACTAAATGTCTCGGCCCAAAATACACCTGAGGACCCTGTATGAGCCGGAGCCTCAGTGGTGATGGTCTCCAGGCTGTTCACTTTAGTACTTTAGTGTCAACTTTCCCCTTTTTAAGACATATCAATTCACTGTTACCGGCCTCCTACATTAACTACTACATCCTCCAGTGTGATTTTATATTTTCTTATAATTTTGTCTTTCATATGTACATGTTTTTGTATTCATTTCTACCCTGTGAGGCAGTTTGTAACTCATGTTTTGAAAAGTGTAATCCAAATTAAGTTTTATTAAGTCCTGCTTGATTGTGTCTGCTCTCTGTGCCAGATTCAGGACATCATCAGGATGTCTCACTTGCTGACAGTGTTCACAGTAAGCGAGGACGATCACAGCGATGTGGACGTGGCGATTCTTCAAGCACTACTCAAAGGTGGGGATTTGGTTTGATACAGTCTGTTGTTTTCTCTCAGACGCTCAGTCCCTGACTGGATCTACTGTAGATGAACAAATCAGCCTTAAGTATGAAAACAGGAAGTCTTGGAGCCCAACCAGCACTCAGCAAGTTTAATGTGATAACACCAACCATATCAAATCTCCAAGTAACTGGACTGCGCAAAATGTGCCAAGATCAAAAACCAACACAGATATTCTTGCAGATATATCTGAACTACTTTTCTATACAGAGACATAATAGCTATACTTGATTTATTTGTAAAAATATGCAGACGTATTCTTCCTCATGCTGGTCTTGAGAAAGACTAACGAAACCTAAGACCAAGCTTAATGTATATTGTTATTAAAGTATAGTGAGTCCACCACACTGGAAATACACTTTGGTGATGATTCATCATTCTAGCCAAACTGCTTTTCCCATAGTTTCCATCACTGACCCATTAACAATAGTAGAGTAATTTCAGTGCATTTCCAGGCCTTCGTCCTGCTTGCTCAGAGCTTCCACTGTCCACTGTAACTGTTCGCTCAATGTAAATCGAATATGGTTACCAGTGTCTCATACATTCTGAACTCAGCTTCGAGGACCAACGAGTCACTGGGAATCGAGATCTGGAAGAGGCAGCTGGAGCTGGCTATAGCCTGGAACCGTGTGGACATAGCTAAGACTGAGATCTTCACCGAGGAGAGCCAGTGGAAGGTGGGTGTCGCCTGTTATACAACACACTGTAACAGCAAAACACCAATCAGACGCAGTACTGACAAATAAAGACCAGACTCTGACCTTGACCCTGTGCTGCAACTGTTCTTGTCTTTCTTAGGATGGAAAGTGATCCCATGATAATATTTTCAAAGTTCAATACCAGTTTACCACTGTAGGCCTGTACTTTTATGATATGAAGCACAGAGGACATTTGTAACTATATGCACCTGAGCAATGGAGCAGGCGGAGCACTTGATCCCCCACTATAAGACTCAGTGAAGCAAACGTGTGTTTTTGATCCCCCACTTTTTGATCAGACAAGATTTACGGTAATGCATGGTAGTCTATGGTAATGTATGGTTATGTACAGTATTCTATGGTAATCTATGATATGGTACGATAATTTCTCATTCTCATTCAGTTTGTTTATTTTCATTATTTTCTACATAGTGACATTTGCAGGTGTTAATTAAATTGAAAAATTCCAGCTATACCGCACCTTGCCAATCACTACCACCACTTTTAACCATAACCAGGCATATAAATTGTATTGTATAAACTGCTATCCCAGTCAGTTTACATCATTCTCTAATTCTGAACAGACTGACAACAATAAGTGTATCTTCTTCTCCTGGTCTGCTCCCCTCCAGTCCAGTGACCTCCACTGGGCCATGTTCTCAGCCCTGGTTGGCAACAAGCCCCAGTTTGTGAGTCTCCTGCTGGAGAACGGTGTGAGTCTGAGGGAATTCCTGCAGGACGAGGAAACTCTGTGCGAGCTCTACAAACAGCTGCCCAGCTGCTTCTTTCTCCGCAAGCTGGCCAAGCGGGTCCACAGCTCTTACCGCAGCAGGAGGAGGCGAGCGATCCACATCAGGGCTCGAGCTCACTCAGGCGAGGTGATCTCCATGACTCATGTTTCTGATGAGGTGCGCCACTTGCTGGGCAGTTTCACTCAGCCCCTCTACCCTCCCTCCACCTTGACAAACCACTTCAACTTGTCGATGGACGATTCATCAGCATCAGTGAGTTCGTTTATAGTGAGCCTACTGTGCTTTGCTTGCAACAATGACTGGCTTTAAAGGATTTGGACTTTCTGAAATCCTTCACTTTTCCTCCAGCCGTCTAAAAGTCAGGTGGGTTCCCAGGCTCCACTCAGGGAGGACAATGCTGAAACACAGAGGGACCTCAGCAGAGACCTTTTCCTTTGGGCTATCGTCCAGAACAATAAGGAGCTGGCAGAAATTGCCTGGGAGCAGGTGATCTAACCACTTACCCTCACACCGACAGAGTTTGGTAATACTTGATTTTGTGTTGTGTGTACGTGGCCTTGCATATTTCTGTATCTGTATTTGCACAGTGTCGAGACTGCATGTCTGCTGCCCTGGCCGCCGGTAAGATCCTGAAGAAAATGGCAGAGGAAGAAATTGATGCAGACGAGGCGGAGGACATGAAAGAGCTCGCCAGTCACTATGAGAAACATGCCATTGGTACTGTATAATACCACAGGCATAAAGCTTCACTGCAGTAAAGTATAGGGATTTTTCAAGGTTAGCATTTGTCCTTATTCTATATACTGTATGTGTGTGCGTGTGTGTGTCCCAGGTGTGTTCAGTGAGTGCCACAGCTGTGACGAAGAGCGGGCTCGGAAGTTGTTGGTGCGTACGTCACCATTTTGGGGAAAGACGACGTGCCTTAGGCTGGCACTGGAGGCTGATGATAAAAGCTTTGTAGCTCAGTCGGGTGTTCAGGTACAGCAGACTTTGAGAGACTTGAGAAATTCCCTGCAGAGAAACTGCACACTCTGTGGGATACAAAACTTTGTGGAGTAGAAAAGCAGAGAAAGAAATGTGATCAGTGAATTGAGCTTGAACTATTAGACTTTTATAAACCAGATATGAGTGTATGAGATTCGGTGTCTGGTAACAGCTCTGTCTTCCAGGCTCTTCTGACACAGATCTGGTGTGGGGAGCTTTCAGTGGATAACCCTTTGTGGAGAGTGCTGATCTGCATGGTCTTCTTCCCACTTATCTTCACTGGCTTTCTGGTTTTCAGGTGAATTTTATCAGCTGTAAAAAGTCTGCTCTCTGGCGACAAGATTTAAAAACCTCATCACATTTAGAAAATTCTTATAATCTCTTATAACACTAGATTTCTCACTATGCAAAATACTGTGGTGAGATTGCTGCAGCAAGACTACATTTAACATAGAGTGAAAATAAGAGATGTTTCATAACAGTACAGCTTAAGTGCTTAATGATATGAAATTGATTTGTTGTATGGAGCAGCTTTGAAAGTGGTCAGAAAAAACACACACTTGATGCGTTTCCAAAGAAACCACATTTTGTTTTCTGAGAAATTTGATTGAACAGAAGCGACTGAATGCAGAAAAGAGATCCAGCCAGTACAATCAACGCCAATCACAGACAAACATGGCTTCCTAAAACTGAACCAATAAAGTAATCAGACATAAAGCAAATCAGACTGATTCAGATTCCTCTGTTCTCTGAATGCTGTGTCTCGGTCTGACAAACCTGGCAGTGGCTCCATTTGTGCACCACTTGTTTCTAAAGCCAAAACCAAGTCAGAAGTACAACCTCCTGGAACCCACAGCGCTGAGGAAAAACAATACTCTGATAAACCTGTCATTTCCTGTTTTCTCTTGATTTCATACCTGAGATTAAATTTGGAAAAAGAAAGAAATGTGAGGTCACTTTCCAGCGTGAAGCTGTAAGAGCGACCATCTTATGGAAGTCAGTCTGGTTGATGATTGTTCTGCCATAGATGTTGAATAAACTATATAGTGGTTTTATGATATTTGGATGAGGTCAGATACTTTTTATGCCCCTTTAATCAGTAGAATAAAAATCACATCAGTGTCATAAAGGAGTTTCTGGAGGCGTTCCCTCTTGAGGATCAGTCTGGAAACGTTTACTTCACTTTAAATGAATGTGCGAGCATGTTAAGGAGGTCTGACGCTGTTCTTTAGAAGAGTCAGCATACTTCCTATTCTCCTCTGCTGTGTAAATCCAAGGTCCTTCTGTTACTGTGTACATACAGTAATAAAAAAAACAATAACACTCATTATAAATTCATACATTTGGTGTATTACAGCAGTGGTTTGTGCCAGTCTGCCACAGGAAACGCCTTTATCCGTAGAAACCACCTGGTGGCAGCAAAAAACTCTTTTGCTGTCTTCTTTGCAAGCCACCGACTAATTCATGTTCTTAGTCATTTATGAATTAAACACAGTTTGCAACATTGTAATGTAGGGATTCATAATGATATCTAATTCTAGTGAATTATTATTCTCCCTAGGCGTGATGAAGTCATCCAGAGAGAAACTGAGAAGAACGAGGAGATCAAGACGGTGGAGAAAGTGACAGGAAGTACACTTCGAACAAATTCTCATGGCTTGTAAGTAGACTGTGCCTCATAATACACTGACAGCAAAAGACCCTTTTCACTGAAAATCCTTGATTCTGTCTGGCTGTGTGATACTTTATAGACGCCTTAGTATTTTACATTTGAGGTTTCACTTCAGAGGTCACTTGGAGATCAATTGGGGGAAAGTAAGAAGTGTCCAAAATATGGAAACATCAAGTTGTGTCTGACTCCAGAGATCTTTCTGCCCACAGTCACCCCGCTGGTGTGCGGTACCTGAAGCCTCTGGGCTGCTGGTCCAGACTGATCTACCTGCACAGCTCTCCGCAGGTCAAGTTTTACTGGAACATCGTCTCGTACTTTGCCTTCCTCATCCTATTTGCTGTGGTGCTGATGATCGACTTCCAGGACTCGCCCTCAGCTGGGGAGGTGCTGCTTTACATCTGGCTGTTCTCTCTGGTGTGTGAGGAGGTCAGACAGGTGAGACGATCAACACACTGACATCTGAAACTGTTGCTGTTGTTAATCTCACTTACATGTTCCCGGTGCTGTAAAAACTCACCAGAGTATCAAATATGTATAAATCGCTGGTAGAAAATAGTTCCTAACAAGTGCACTGCTTACATCTGTTTCAGTAAAGTTTGCTAAAAACTACAGTGGCCAGGAAATTACTGACCCTTAAAGATGAAACTCTATATTTTGTATCCAATTTTAAATATTTAGATCCTCAGCAGGAGTGAATAGATTTGGGACTGAGCGCCACAGACAGGTTAGGGAAGTCACAATTGTTGGTTTTGGTCTTTTCATGGGATGAATTAACAATAAGAAATTACACAATAACAGCAGTCTTATCCTACAGCAAAACTTCCTCTTCTCTTGCTCCATATTTATTTCATTTACTGTACCAGGACCTGTCCTTCATGTTCAGTGTTTCTTAGCCAGAACAATTTAGTGTGAGTTTCCATCCGAGGTTTTACTCAACCAGTAGGGCTCTTGTTGCCTCCAGAGTATGTCTTCTTCTAATATCTATATGACTACATTATTAAAATCAAGTTTAATCTGTCTTTACTATCTCAGCTATTTCATGATCCTGACGGCTTTGGGTTTCGTAAGAAAGCCAGGATGTACATCAACGACCTGTGGAATATTTTAGATGTTCTGTCCATCATCCTCTTTGTTATGGGCCTCGCATTTAGGTACGTTTCCTTCCTCCCAACGAATCACGTTGTGCCCTCCACCTGCTGGGTTATCTGTGAATCACCCAGTCTTTCTGTTTCAGGTTGACCATTCAGCTGTTCTACGCGGGTAAAATCCTCCTCTGCATCGACTTTGTGGTCTTCTGCCTCCGTCTAATGGCCATCTTCACCATCAGCAGAACCCTGGGACCCAAAATCATCATAGTCAGGAGGATGGTGAGAGGGTTTCATGCAAATATAATGATATAATGCCGACCTGATGTAATGCGGGAGCAACTGCAGAGCACAAAAAGCTACGCTCCAAAACACCTTTTATCTAATACAAAAGGAGGTTTCTGCCTCACTGGGCCTCCATCTGGTGTCTGCAGATGAGATGTGCACTTTGTGTTAAATAAAGGGTGTTTTTGAACAAACTGTTGCAGCTGGTCCGCTTGTTACCACACTGGATTTCAGTCAGACAAACCTCTAATTATTCCCATTATTCCGTTCAGGAATAATCAGGACCCCATTATTGTTCACACAGAGATTATACTGATCAACAGAGCAACATATGAACACTGAAAATGTCTCTGAAAATATCGAATCTGTTACAGATGCAAGTGTCCACATGTGTCAGCGTGTCCAGCTCCTGACTGATGTTTGTTTGTGCTGCAGATGATGGATATGTTCTTCTTCATGTTCCTGCTGAGTATCTGGGTGGTAGCCTACGGGGTGGCCAAACAAGGCATCCTCATCCACAATGACAGCCGGCTGGACTGGATCATCCGTGGAGCAGTTTATGAGCCGTACCTCATCATATTTGGGAATTTTCCCACAAATATTGACAGTGAGTGGAGACGGGAAATAGTGTGTCGCTGGTTTCTTTTAGTCTTAACTGTTACCTTAAAAGTTACTTAATTAAAAGTATGTTTGGGTCCTGAGTAAAGACAGAGCACAGGGACAGCTTCTTCTGTGTAACTTCACTTTAAACTGTCTTACTTTATATCACATCTCAAATTCAAGAAAATAATACAATAATATATGTAGTTACCACTAATTGAATTATGCAAATGATCTCAATAAACCTCAGAAGGTAATAGGTAAAATAAATCTCAACAAATAAACCTCATCTTACATCAGTATGACTTTCTTTGTAGTTCATGTGGAATCATTGTTTGTGTATACATATTACCACTAAGAAAACAATGTCTTTGCCCTCTGCAGATGCTGCGTTTGACATTGAGTCCTGCAGCATGAACGGCACCGATCCTCTGAAGCCCAAATGTCCAGTGCTGAATGAAAACCAAACCCCAGCCTTCCCCGAGTGGCTCACCATCATCATGCTCTGTGTTTACTTGCTCTTTGCCAACATACTGCTGCTCAACCTGCTCATAGCCATCTTCAAGTGAGCTCTCGTCCACATCTTTAGATGATGATGATGATGATGACGATGATGATGATGTCTCCACCTCTTTACAATCCCTTTCTGGTCATTCTCTGTGTCTCTGTGTGTCCCTGCAAAGCTTTACGTTCCAGGAAGTTCAGGACAACACAGACAGAATATGGAAGTTTCAAAGATACGAGCTGATTAAGGAGTACCACAGCCGCCCCGCTGCCCCCCCTCCCCTCATCATCCTCAGCCATCTTTACCTCTTCATCAGGAACGTGGTGCTGTGCAGGCCCCCCATCGTATACAAAGAGATTAGTGAGTATGAAATCATCTATTTCTGCCTAAAGAAGACTTTTGGTTAGATGCAGCAGACGTCCCTCTGTTAGAAAACTTTACTTTTCATAGAAACACACAGATAAGGAATTTGGGTCGTTTATGAGGGAAGAGCACAACCTTCAACTCTGTTAAAAAATCTATGTCTTTGGGTTTGTGTGCTATAGTCTGCCTTCATCGTTCTCACAGTCGATGTTCTCTGTGGTGTTCACGCATCACTCCAGGTTCTTTAGGATGTACCAGTAGAGATATTAGTGTGTTGTAATGTCTCCTTACTAGTTAAACTCAGTTGTTGTGCATATGCACATGTACAGCAGGTGAGGTAGTGAAAAAGCATTGCTGTTTGTGACTTTTCAGAGAACGAGCTTCCTCAGATGGAGGAAGAGGAGCTGTTGTCCTGGGAGGCCTTGATGAAGGACAGATATCTGCTGTCCACACAGCAGGCGCAGAGCCACAGCATGGAGCGACGCATCCTGGACACGGCCCAAAAGTAAAATCCCACAGGAATGCAGCCCAGTGTTGCTGCATAACAATCCTCTGCTGCTGTCTGTGTGAGACCCCTCATCACACCTTAAATATGTTTCAGCGGTGAGCAGTTGAACCAAAGTTCAGCCTAAGTGTTGTTGTAGAAAACTTTAAAGCTGCCTTAATTAATTTTAAGCATAAATATTTCATGAAGAAAATCCGACATAAAATTACCATTCGACTGTGTTTTATGGAGCTTCTTTCTGCTCATTAGTTACTTTTTTACCACCTGCAGCTGTTTTGGTGGCCCCCCAGCACCGTCTAAAGCTGTTTTTCCAGCGGTCACAGCAAAAATCACTCAAGTCAGATTTAAAGGAATAATTTTGGGACATTTTGGGCAACACCCGTCTTTGCTGTCTTGGATGAGAAGATCGTTATCACCTCTCTTATGTCTGTCCATTAAATAGAAAGCTAGAGCCAGGAGCTGGTTGGATTAGTTTTGCTTTTTAATAAATAAACAAAATAATAAGTAAATTAAAAAAAAAATTATAAATAAAAACCAAATAACAACAACAATAATAATAATATACACAATAATAATGAAAATTAAACACAATAACACATATAACATGATTGTAGATAAATCCTGACGTGTGTATTCTTTAGCAGCGTAACATTAAGTATGGTTGGATCTAACTGACTCATGCTTCTGTGGGTATGTAAGGGAAAATGATATGAAGTGAAGGTTATGCTTTTGACAAATTCTATAAAGGGGAGCCAGGTTTTAATATATCTTCACAGGAGCTATTCTGATTATATCTTGACTTCTCTAATGCAGCCTTAGACAGGTCAGGAGCTTAATCTTAATTATGACGGTCAGAGATAAAAATAGCATCAATTTTCTCATCTGACTCTCAGCAAGATTTCACAGACTCTTCCTTTAATGCAGCAACATAGTCTGTGTATTTAAGGTTTGATGGGGCTCATATTCTACTTTGACTGAGCACACAGAGTAAATAACATCAAACGGTCTAAAGACCAGACGCCCATACTGTGCTTGTTTATCTCCTGAGGGTAAACACCATTACCGATCGGCTGGAGAGGGACGAGGAGGCGAGCTCTGCTGCCGTGGTGAAAAGACTGGCTCGACTAGAGGAGCAGGTTGTGACCTGATTTTTGGTTGTCACTAATGTTGCACCTGTGTCTGTGACATTTCACGTCATGCCGTTGCAGCAAGCCGCGATGCAGAGAGGGGATGACACACTTCTCTATGCACCCATGTGCGATTGTTGAGTTTTGTTTCCAGACATCCCCGCTGAAGAATCAGTCATCTTCAGTGTTGTGTAAGCACTCGTAAAAAAGTGTTTGACCCACTTTTTCTCTGCCGCATCAGGTCGTCCAGTCAGCCAGAGCCCTGCAGTGGATTATGGACAGCCTAAAATCTCAGGGTTTGGCAGCTAAAGACGCACAATCACTGAGTCAGCAATCAACTTCCTCGACTGTTAAATTGCATATTTTTGTCATAACTTTGCAATTATATTACACGCCGAATCTCCCCCTGTTTGTGCTCACTTTGTAATCTTCCCTGCAGCATTAACTACAACAGAGGAGCCCCTTGACACTTTGAGAAATACGTCAGAGAGAGAGGATGGGTTCCACGTGAACGCCCGACAGTTTCACTACCCAAACAGCAAAGTCACACGTTTCCCTGTGCCTGAGGAGATGGTGCCATGGGAGGTATTTCACATATATTTCCACCACAAAATCCCCAGCCGCTGGTCCTCAGAACATCACTGCATTAAAATTATGGTTTGGGTTTCTTGGATCCAGGTGGTTTTCATGTCTTCTTCTTTCAGGCCAGCTTCAGCTCATACATGCCGACCTATTACGCCTCTGAAGACAGTGGGGTCCATGTGGACGGGTGTGTTTTTACCAAGAGGATGCATTGCATATGCATTCATATATGTTTTGTTCCTACTAGGCTTGGAGTCTGGATATGGGAATGTCATTATGGGTGTTTTTGTCAAGATAAAAGATGTTCTTATTGAAACAGAGAATCACAATGCTGTCCGAAGTTAAATATGAAAATGTGTTTGAAATATTTTAAGTAAGGGATGCGAGCCGGATACAGGTCTTGAATCATCCTGAAGCGCTTGCTGCACATTATCCCTCTTATTACACGGCTTTGTATGAAAGAAACACAACAGAAAATGCTGACTTAAAAATGATGATGGTCCCATATAATGCAAAATTCACTTCTTAATGTCTTTTCAACATACATATGTTTCGTGGTGTGCCTACTGACCAACAAACTCTGAAATTAAAGACCTGATCCATCTTTCAGTAAATGTCTGTGAAAACGCAAAGCCAGCAAATCTAAGTTTAGATTTGGCTCCCCTTATGATGTCATAAGGGGATCTGGTGATCAGGTGACTGCCTCCAGCTCCTGAATCCACCTCGCTGTCCGCCACTATCTTTTCCTCACCAACGCCACCACCAGTAACCTAAAGATATCGCAGAAAAAAGAACGCAGAATTCTTTTAAAACTGAGCTTTTAGACAGAAGCTGAAAACAGCTGCAGCAGCCGTGTCTGCTACAAGAAAATGATTCTGTTTTTCAAACATAAAAGCATGTAAATCTGTTCAAGAACGTCCAAACAAATGAGCAGAATATGGAACCTTTAAAAATGATTTTATTGACTTTATCCGCTTCCATAACTGCGTCCATAGCAACGGTCTGTTATTCTCAAAGAACAGACCATAGAATCAGACCAATCAGACTCGCGGATTCAACAAAGCCGTGTAATAACATAAATTAATAACTAACCTTTGAGGCCTAACCCTCAGTCCACTGTCTAATTAAAAGGCAGCTATGCTCACATTTCATTCACTCTCTCTCCTCACAGATCAGAATCAGGAGCCTTAGATAATTACAGGTATGATACTAGATACGATACACGAGGCATCAAATAGCACTAACAGTAACCGTACAAGCATGTCTTAATGTCTGATGTGTATCTCGTCCGTCATTAGAAACCCAGGAGGGAGGACGGGCGTCAGGGGACGAGGTGCTCTGAGCCGCCTTGGTCCCAATCTGAATGTAGACCTCGTGCTAACACGGTGGGTCACCTCATGTGATTACGGTGCTTCTAAAAAGGTTGTTTCATCTCCGCTGAATTGCACGGCATCATCTAAGACTTTTAAAATTGATTTTTAGCTGGCGAGACAGCGAGAGATCCATTTTGGAGTACCTGGTGGTTTGGGACGAGAGCCAAGGCACCTTGGCTTTACCCGGGGTGAGTCCTGCTGTTTGTTCACTTCAGGTGGGTTTCACTTTTTGAGCCGTTCAAATAAATGCAGACTTCTGCTGTGATCTTGAAACCTTCAGGGACCCGTCGAGTCTGCTGACCACCTGCCGACGACCCTTGAGAGAACCATGGGGAAAAAGCTGTTGGAAATAATAAATGAAAAAGTATCAGAGGAAACAAAGGTAGGTGTGTTCAGCACTTTGGGTTGCCTTTGTAAAGTAGATTTTGAATGTTCCCGAAGGAAGTCAGATGAATAATAGATGCTAAAACTACAGCAGTGAATAAATAAACAAGACGTACATGTTTACCTGATGACCTGGGAGGCCTTGTAGACCTGCATGGGATTAGGAATCAAAAATAGATCTTTGGGTTTATGGAAATCAGCTTTGAGTTTGTAGCCGTGCGCTCAGAAGTCTAAAATCCACCAATAAATGTTAATCTGAACATTTATTGCTGGGGTGGACAAATTCTCAGACATCAGATCAGACCAAAATCTTCAAATGCTACAATCTTTAAGTTCAGCTGAGGCTCCTCACTCAGTGCCTTGCTCAAGGACACGTCTACATGACTCACTGGCTGTTGTGAGGGATCAAAACTGTGGCCTGGCGCTGTTCATTTGATTTTGCTCCCATTTAAGAATAAAGTGGAACAGATAATTAACTTAAACGTGCTTCTCTTGACGTTGAGGAACTTGTTGGTAGTTGCTGTGTTACTGTGCTGTAGGTGTCTGAGGGTTACGTGGACGACTGCAGGAACACAGATAACGCCTGGGTGGAAACCACCGTCCTAAACATTCACCTGGACAGAACGAGCCAGCTGATGGTTGACATCAACAACATGGTGAGAACATTTTTATTGTTTCAGAATATGGAGAACATCCAAAAGCTCACAATGGCATGAAGGACTTGGCTGATGATGTTTTGGGTATTTGGCGATGAAATTCAGGCCACGATTCCCCCCTGCAGTGATTATTTAATGACTTCCTGTTTTGTGATTATCTGCTTCATAGATGATGAGCAGCCGCGGCGCTCTTCAGTGGCAGGAGGTGAACGGCAAAGCCAGACTTGGCTCACACCAAAGAGACTCTCTGCGGCAGGTCGCGGGGCTGCATAACAGGAAGTTCTGATGGTTCTGTAAACGTGCCTGTATGTCCGCAGGCTTTTTTTCCCCTCCTCTCCCTGGTCATGTGGCCTTTTGTTTAGGCTGCCTTCGGCTAATTCTGTGGCACTGAAAGCACCTTTGAAATCAAGACACTATAAAGCCATAATTTATGCTGCTGTGGATTATTTATCAAAGCAATTTGCACAAACGTCATGGGACAGAAAACTGAATGTTAAGCATATGTGTTCACATGTGTTCGCTGACAATAAATGCTGCTGCGGTGCAAAGTAATTATACTTACTCAAATATGGTAACATTTTTATCTAGTTTACGCTATTTTACACTTCCACATCACCACATTTCAGAGGCAAATATTTCATCTTTTACTTCACTACATGTATCTGACAGTATGGTCAGTATTTTAAAAACAAACAAACATGAATATGCAAATGACCACCTTACTGTATAAGAAAAAGTAGTTCAGATAAAGTAGTTAAAAAAAAGGTCCAGCAGATGATGCATCATAACCATAACAGAATGATATGATTTACAGCAGATACAGCAATCTAATAATCTGAAAAGGACTAATACTGTAGGTTTAACTTGTGTTTTTTTTTTTCTTTTTCTTTTGAAATGAATGAAATGTTGGTTAAAGCTGTAAGCATGATGACTCATGATGGCCATATAACTGGTGATACAGCTGAAAGGATATAAAGACAGTTTATGGGGCGGCTGGATGATTTCTTTAATATGAGCCAGGAAAAGGTAGCATTGTTTGCAAAAGTTGTTCATAGATTTTTAAATTTTCATGTTCTCTAATTTAATGAGGTCATTTTAAATTGTGGCAGGCCACTTGGTACTACTTCAACTACTCAGTTTTCCTGTATGTCAAAGAATATGTGCGTATGTTGCAGTTTATTTCACCTGTGACCTTTACATAATCAAACACTCTCATCTCACATTATTAAAAGAAATACTACCTAAACTGAACTGTCTTGGCTGTTTGTGGTGTTGATAGAAAACAAATGGAAACTCTGGGTGTATCTCTGTGCAGTGAACTCATGCATGTTAGTTTGTTCTCTGTTCTCAAGTCTCCACCGTGTGTTTTTCTCCACCTGGCAGACGTGCAGCCCTGCACTAGTTTCGGAGCAGCCAGACAGCGCAGTATCGGTCTCACACCCTCCCTCCTCCCTTCCTCATTCAGATCAATCACTTATTCCAGGAAATCAGAGTTCCTGCTCTGACTGTGTGAATTGTGCAGAGCTTTAATGTGCATGTGGCCTCATGAGCTGCAAACCTCCTCCAGGCGCTTGACTGAAGAGGTTTGAAAAACTGAGTCCTCTGTGGGAACTAAAATGTCTGAGCTGCTTTAACATCACTGGCTTTATCATTAGCATTTGTCCTGTAAGTCCCCGGCGGCGCAGCGCCTCTGAAAAGAAACAGTAACTATTTTTAACCACAGAACCAGAGAGAGGAGAAAAACAAAGAGCTCCCACTCTGCTCGTTTTTCATGACACCACAAACAAACGTCTGCCCTCAGTGGATCACTGCTGTGTTATTGAACACTAAATGTTTTTTTTTTTATGAATCAGTATTAGATTAATTATGAACATCAACTGGATTTAGCAAGATTACTGTGAGAAAGTAATGTTGTATTGTCCCAGAGACAACACACTGATGAGACCAGGGTTCATACAATGTCCTGAAAAATTGGAAAACTGCTATTTTCATTTTCATTGTAATTTTAACAATTATGTTTTCAAAGTTAGGAATATGGTTTTTTTTTCAACACAGACTTGTGTTTCATTGTCACAATCACTCATGTGAAGCAAAAATCTTTTGATATTGTAAATGAAATGATCCCGTTGTCACTCTTGTTTGGTGCCTCGTCCATCGTGAGCTGGTGGAGCATCAGATAAATGAGAAAGTGAAAGAGCTGAATGAGTTCCCATGAGCACTACACTTTTCTATATGTAGATATATATACATACCAATTTATGAATTTTATTAAGTAATTTACCGCTAAACACAGAATAAATGAAAATGCATTAATAGTAACAATATAGAAATTATGAGAAAGGCCATGAGAAAACCTGTATAAAACCAGGGAGACTGACTTATTCATTATATCTACATCTCTAATGTCTATGGACAGTAAAGATTTAACAAAATAAATAGAGAAACAATGTGTAACAGGCCCAGGAATGTAATATGATATCTTAAATCAGTATTGTATACTAATACTATCAAATATATTCTATTTACTAATGTATATACCGCAATATTTTGGTAGTTGATAATTGAAATAAAGGTCTTAGTTAAATGTCTCCCACAGAGGATAGATGTGAATGGCTGCTCTTAGGAGAAGAGGGGAAATCAAAGGGGAGTCAAATTAATTTACGGTTTACATTTACAGCCTATATGTCACTTAAAATGTACAGGTTTATCTCTTGGGCAGTACAATGCATATGGCATGCAACAGCCTTTATCCTTCTGTCCTGGATTTACAGGGAAAATAAAACAATTGTTTCTTGGTGATGAGCGTCTGTCGTGTCGAGTCACTTTTATACATGTTGTTGAATAAAGTGTTTAATACAACAACAACAACAACAACAACAAAACTGACAAACAGAAAACATGTGATGATCTGGCAGAAAATAATACAAATCATAGTATTGATTTTGGGGCCCTTGAAAGGTTGATAAGGTGTTAAGATACAACAGCTCACCTGAAGTCTTACAAGCTCTCAAAGCCTCATGGGAGGTGTAGTTGAATAATAACTAATCACTCTGATCCCTTTTTAAAGGGAATGTTACTCCAGGGAATACTCCATTACAAGTAAATGTCCTGCATTCAAAACCATTCTGAAGATAAGATATAGACAAGAGTTCGCATTAAAATGTACTTAAAGTACTCTTCCTGCAACTTAACCCACTCAGATTGTTATACGTTATCATCTAAATATTATTACTGATGTGTTTATGTAAGCAGCATTTTACTGCTGTCAAAGTAGAGCTAATTAAACTACATAATATACTTTTCTGTAGTTGAATTTATAGGAATTCATTGCATCTTTTAAACTGATCATAATTGATTGAACACGTAAAATCTTGACCTGAAAGACCTGAACTAGTAACTACAGCTGTGAGATAAATGTGGTGAGGTAAAAACTAGAATAACTGCCCCTGAAATAAGACAAGATAAACCTTTGAACATTTGAATTGCATTGCAAGGACAGCAATAAGTGCAGATAAGCACAGACAGTAAAAGAATGAATAATAAAAAACTAAAATAGGACTAGAACACAATAGAAACATTTGGAGACAATATTACAAGGTAAATAAGTGCAGTAGTGTGATAGATAACATTAAGTCTGTGTAAACAGTGAACACCAGAGTGTAACATATGGTATGATTCTGCAATGGTACTTAGTGTTTGTCTGTATTAACACTTTAGATAGAATATAATGCAAAGTTAATGCAACACACTAACATAATTTAACATAACATATTATATGTATGTGCATGATGTGGAAATAGTATGATATAACATAATATATACTACAGTATAGTCGAATAGAATAGAGTAGAATAGAATAGAATAGAAATGTAGTAGAGTAGAGGTGCCCACAGCCTCCATCTGGATGCATCTTCACAATAGACGATCTGTGCTGAGCGGAGCTGCTGGGGTTTACAGGTGTACGGGCCAGAGAGTCCGGAAGTGACGTGGCGCTCACACGACTCCGCCATTGGTCAAAAAAAATAGATGGAGAGAGAGCGAGAGAGAGAGAGAGGGAGAAAGAGGGAGAGAGCGAGGGAGCAGTCGGACATCTCTGAGGGATCCTGTCCAGTCAAACGGTAATATTCTCCATTTTTAATGACTTTTATCGAAAGACGCAGCGTTGTGGCGACTTTAAAAAGCTCCAGGTGCACCGGGGGTTGACGGGAAACGGGCTGGTTTGGTCGTGGGATGAAGCCGTGAATGTGCTGAGTGGGGCAGCTGTCAGAGGAGGCAACCATAACACGACGGCGATGGACTGACTGTCAGGACAAACTGCTTCATGAATGAATTTTCAGCCACATACGAGCAGGGCTGCTCCGCTAGTGTAAATCAGCAGGAGGCTAACAACACACGGAAAGTGCGTACGAGGGCCACAAGAGTTATTTTTCGCCTTTACCGTGTAACCAAGTGGACAATCCTGCTGAATAAGTGGACAGTTTGGACGTAGAGAAAGAGTGTGAGCTCGCCTGTTTTCACCAGGAGAAGGAGGAGGAAATTACAGGCTGCAGGACAGGAGGCTAAATTATAGTGGCTGGTGGAGAAATGTTTGTTTTCAGTAAGATGTTACTCACAATGCACTTTGTCTGGTGTGTTTGACTACGTGGCCGTAACAAAAGAGGAATAGGTGGGCTTTGATTTAATATTCTGTGATCTGCTCTCAGGCGACTGTTTTTAAAGGGCGTGTACACCCAGTTTATTAGTTACACCTGGCTGAAACTGAGGCGGTCACATGGCATGCAGCCAGGCAATAATGAGGGGTTCTGTTTCAGGTTGTTTTTTTTTTTTTTTGGAAACTGTTTCAGCTTAAACTTGAAGTAGTTTTCGGTGCTGTGGGATTGTACTGCATCGTCAAGAGAGGTGTTTCTAATATTTTGTCCACCTCGTGCATCAGCAAGGTTAGACGAAAGCCAAAAGTTGGACAAAGTCAATGTTTTGCATGTCATAGCTTGGTCTCAAGTCCTGCTTTCTGACATCCTGAGTCAAATCCAAGTCCTAAACAAGGCTTTATGCACCCATCAGCAGTATTTTTAAACAGAGTAATAGCACTGTAAGATAATGATTTCCATAGTTATTATATTTAAATAAGCTGTATAACATTTCTATGCAGAACGATCAGCTGTTCCTTGTTATGTCAGATCTGTGTTAGAGCAGCCACTTGTGATTTCTCAGCCACGTGTTTTTGCATTTCGCTGTCCAGTTTTTTGCTGACCACAGCACACGTCTTTACATCCAAATGTCGTAATCTGCCATCTGTTTTCTTTTCTGCGCGCTGGTCTGCACTGACAGACGGACCTTTCCCTCCATCTCGCACTGTGTGTTTGAGTTCAAATGAACAGCTGATGAGCTGCACACATTTTTATAGCATAAATGTAATCTGATTGAGCTGCAGTTGTTTTTGGATGTCAAGTGGAGTCTAAAGTCACCAGATTTATGACTCGAGTGTAGCTCTAATCTACAAACTGCAGCCTCCTCAGTGATCATCAACACGTCTTGAAAACCGTCATGGAGGTGGGACGTAGTGCTTGACTTGTATGACTGTTGTGTGTCAGATGTGGGACGGCTGACAGATCAGCCTGCGTGTTCTCGGTGAGCATCTCTCTGCAGCCATCTGACACAAATCAGAGATGATCATTCATCTGCCTTTCATGACGACCCAATGTCACAACAGTTTTATGGTGCGGCTGCGTTTCTTGTGTGCGTTTCCCACATGCTTTGACAGCCAGTCAGCAGTGGGACACGTTACATGTGTGAGCGGTGGATGCTGTGTGCCGTCATGGCAGCAGCGGCATTGTTTTCCTCCCTCATTGTGCTGAGTGGGACGTTTCCAGTAAGCGTCCACATGTGTCACTAATGGCTTTGCTTCTCTTGTAACTGCTCCCCGTGTGCGGTGCAGTTACAGGTCACGCTCGGCACCAATCAGCCAAATGTGGTCTCCCGCTAACAGCGTGTTGAAGGCTGCACCTATCGTGTCTTCTTTGTGCTCTTAACTGTGGCACAAAGACACCCAACACCAGGTTTACAGCTAATGTGAGCAACTACAAATGTGGGCCAGTTTTTAGCTCTAATCTGTTAATTAAGAACATGCAAATGCACTGTGACGAGTAGCATTTTGTAAAAAAAAATAAAAAATCCACTGTGACTGCTAGTTTTAGAAAACAACTGAGGCTTTTTTTCAATTAAAATACATATATTTGATTTGATTGAAAGCTGACAGAATAGTCATCATAAGGTGCATTTTTGTTCTGGACACTTAAATGATTTCTCATCTATGTTGGGTAGAAATGAGTGGGCTTGGATGTGAGTGTCCCAGACAGGATGGACACATTTGTTTGATTGTTTCTTTCATTAACTGTGTTGTCAAGAAGAAAAATACAGAATGCCACTGCTGCTTTATCCTCTGGGTGGTTCAGTGCTCAGATCCCCTCTTCACCTTAGTGATCCTTCTGCAAGGCAACATGATGTTTGTCCAGGTGTCAAGAGTACCTGTGTATCTGAGCTGTCATGTGCCACATCACGTTGAGCATCAGCAGAGGCACAGGAAGGCGGCGGGGGTCCGAGGGGGGGAGGGGTTGGGGATGGGGATGTGTTGGTCCTTATGCTGGCATGGAGACAGGAAGCTGTATTTATGTAATTGACATGTGTAGCGACAGCAGCAGTGTAGCCTTGCATCTGGTCTGATCTCTCTAATCCGGGCCCTGGAGACTGGGCTTGTTTATTTTTTGTCAAATTTATTTAACATGTGGTTTTTATATGTGATCAGTGGTGTGCTGCCCCTGGTGAAAATTCATTAGAACTGTCTGGTGTTGTGATGGCTGTAGTACTGTAGTCTGATTAGAAAGGTTATATGTTTGAGTGAGTGATCTCCCTTGTCTACATTAGTTACTCCCTCATACACTCTGGTGGTTCACCCCCGGCAGGTGACTTCACTTTTGGTCGATTAGAGCTCACGGACGTTTACGTGTTGCCTGATTGACATGACTATTAAAAGAAGACATCATAGATTTATAGGTTTATAGGTTTTGCTGTGGACTGGGGAAAGGGAGGCTACATGCTATGCCTTGATTAGGGACCGACCCAAACCTATGTATCGTTATTTGGATTTGAGAAGGCCATCTGAGTAGAAACAAGCCAAATAACAAACGTCGGGCTTAAAGGAGGGGTGTGAACACGAAAGTCTTGCTCCCTCGCGGTCTCTATCCTCTTACCCGCTCGCCCTCTCTCTTCCTCTCCTCCCTTCCTATCCCTCAGGCCCTCTCCTCCTTTCCATCCCTCTGACTGACATTTCTGTAATGACACCGTCTGAGCTCCGCAGACCCTGCCTCCATCCCGTCCTTAGCTTACTGCGCGCCACACACGGGGCCAGCTTGTCTCACTGAGAGCCCGCCTGGCACATCTCACGTCCATATCGGACCACTAAATGCCAATAACGACAACTCAGCTTGATTAAGAAAGTAAGCATCTTCCATCTCCGGGCCTCTCTGTTCTGTTGGCTGTCCTGGAGATGGAGTTGTCGTTTGCCAAGGGGTTTATTGGACACAGTCGCAGACACTCTGCTGGTCAGCCTGTTTTAGGATTGGGATTCTGTTCAGAAGTGGGTTAAGCCCCACATCTCTTTATATTTGGGCAGGGGTATTACTGTAGTGACTGTGAGGGGGTAGATTAACTCAGCATTGTTGAACCCTAAGTGTGCCTGGGCTTTGCTGCGAATGTTATACAGGCTTTACATCCTAAGAGCGGGCTGCGTCTGCTGGTTATAGGTCAGGTATGAGTCGACAGTCATATTTAGAAAAAGTCTAAATGTATCTGTGTCTTTTTAAAGTTCTAAGTGTTGCCAAATGCCACGACCATCCACAGTGTACTTTGGTTTGTGTGCATGTATGCATGTACTGTATTCACGCAACTGCACATGGCTTTAAATGTACTTCTCTCTTGTGATGTGTCTGCTAGCTGAGCTTCTATAATTACCACAGCCTGCAGCGCCTCATGGGGAGCATATTAACACACACGAGTGGAGGAGCAACAACCAGAGCACATGCACAAGTCATGCAGGCCGTGTGTGTGTGTGTGTGAGTGTGTGTGTGAGTGTAGTTTTGCATTATCTCTGACCTCTAATGTGTGCATCTATAGAATAATACAGGCATGTAATGTAATGTAATAATAAACAGGCATGTATATGAATAGAAGGGATGCACTTTTACTCACAGATCATAGTACATTAGGTCCTTATTAATCCATGAGTAATGCTTGACTAATGCAATACAGATTATTTTCCCCTAATCAATCACAACCACAATTGCAGCATGTACCATGTGATCAAAACAGCAGCAACAGCCTTGAGTAAGTGTGTGTGTGTGTGTGTGTGTGTGTGTGTGTGTGTGTGTGTGTGTGTGTGTGTGTGTGTGTGTGTGTGTGTGTGTGTGTGTGTGTGTGTGTGTGTGTGTGTGTGTGTGTGTGTGTGTGTGTGTGTGTGTGTGTGTGTGTGTGTGTGTGTGTGTGTAATATCAATCAGCTGTTTACCATTTAAGCCATTTACCAAGCAAAACAACCTACAAATCTCTGAAAAGAAATAATCTGCCCAATGTGAGAGGTGCGTTATTCGACCATTTTTATTTCTCGTACATTCTCGTGTCCACTCTGTCTCCGCGTGTCTCTGCACAGCTGTAACCTCATATATTCATCTAACCTTTGACCCCAGCAGCAGGCAGCAGCACTGTACACCCCCAGCTACAGCTGTAATCCCAGGCAGACCACCACTGCCAACCCCCTCGCTCTCTCTTTGTGTCCTCTGTTCAGAGGGAAGAGGTGAAGTGTTTGTGAACATGACATCCCAGCGTGGGCTCCTTCTCCTCCCAATTCTCTTTCATGAAATAATTAGAAGCAAGAAGGCTGCAGAGCCTTCATAACATTTTATGTTATCTAAGACTGGCTGCTGTGTTCTGCATTATAGCTCAGCACGCAATCCCATAAATCACGCTCGGGATTATCAGGTGCACACAGCTGAGGGAGGACGGCACATCCAGGCTTTCTGTCTGCTGCTCCTCATCTGTTTGCTCCTTTAGTCTGCTCTGAACCCGCGATAAAGAGAACCAGGATAGATGGATTGTTGTGGGGCGGGCAGAATCCTCCGGGAGCGTTGAACTGTCATTGTTATGTAATTTCCTCTCTGCGTGGATTGGTCGCGCTGTGGGTTGTTGGTGGGCTCAGGGCTCAGCGCGTTAATCTCACAAGCATTATCTGTCCCTCAGAATCAGTGGTTTGTTGTGTGCAGGACTCACTCATCCATGCCTGCCTTTGTAAAACCAACCAGTGAGCCAGGCCGGCCTGGATCTACCGTCCATCGTAGGCAAACAGGTTTGTCCATGTGCATGAAGTCAACACACTCAGGAGCAGTCTGTTCTCAGTAGTTTAGGTATTTTCCAAAGACTGCATAAAAGAAGTGGACGTGTCTTCTGGGTCTGAAAATGAATCCAAGTGTCTTAAACCTGCATTCGTTCTAAAGCCCAGCAGGGGGTGACTCTTTTGAAGTCGATTACTTCGTGAAATTGGATTGAATTGTGAAATTCTATGATAAAATGGCCTTACTTCTCACTTGATTTATTACCTCAGTTAACACTTTCCTAATGAGTTTATGTTCTCAATCGATACTGAAAAGTTTTCTTCAATGCAGCAAGAGGCTTGTTTTGTAAGTTGTGGTTCCGTTTAGAGTAAAATAAAGTAGAAATCAGAGTACAGTGTGAGGTGGGACATGATTATGACTAGGTAATCAGAGACAAGTCATGCCAAAACCTAACCAGTCAGACACTGGGGAAAAAGGAGATATGTTGTAGGGTTGTGTTCTTTCTGCTTTATCTCCCATTTGTTAATAACTACTATGAAATCAACATAATACATTATTATACAATTTAATACATAAATTTGAGGTTTAACAGCATCTTAACCTCTCCAAAGCATGAGTCATAAACTAAGATGACACTTAATGTTACTGTTACTCTGGTAAGCTAACGCTAGGATAGCTAACTGCTGCTAAGAGGAACTACTGTGGCTTTTATTACTTATTTGTATGACTGCTGGTAGCCCTTATGTATTCAGGCTAAATAAGTAAATTACCAATATGCTGGCTCCTCAAAATTGATACTTACACAGGATATAGCTTGGGGAAACAAGTTTTTACAAATTTAACTTTGACCAAGACTACTTGTGGCTATAGCTAGCTTTAGCTTATAACTTGGTTAGTTCACTTTTTGGTTTGAGTTTTAGCTGTATTTTGTAGTTGTGTTACTGATGATAGTTTATGTCTATTTGAAATTAAATGTGAGCGGACTTGAAAAACATGAAAATTAACATAGTTTAATTCAGTTTAGGCTATAAGCAAATATATTTGTATAGTACCACTCAGACACAAGGGATTTCCAAGTGCTCAACAGTACATTGAAAATGAGACATTAGGAAAATATCAAAACTGCACGTCAAAGACTATAAAAGCCTCTAAACAGTCAAAGATTAGTTCATTCTAACAGAGTGAAATCTTCCCTCTGGAAGTATCTGGTCAGTCTCAGTGCACACAGAGACAGACCTTTGCTGCGCCAACAATAGACCTTGAGCCAATTACTGTGGCTGAGAAAGGCTTTTATTGACGGTTTAATTGCTTTACTCACTATTTCCAAGTTTAAAACATTGATTGTCTTGGAGTTCCTGGTTCACGCTCCATAGACATGTGTCCCCTGAGCTGTTAATGATGTATGTTTCACTTTTAAGAGGAAAATATCATACTTTTGATTTTTCTATGTTTTTTTTTTTTTAAGCCTGTGGTTATTTAACAGATTCAGATAAGCTCTCGAGGGCTATTTAGGTTTTGAAAGGTTTCTATACTATTATGTTGATACTATTGTATGTTGTCTTACATTTTCTATGCCTTACTTTGATAAATTTGACAAACACATCTATCTATCTGAATCTGGCCTCCGTAGAATTTGATATGCCGTGCTAAGACAGCTCTATAGCTCATAATATATGGAGATATCTCCCAAATCTCAACCTTTCAGAAACTGAAAAAAACCCAGCTTTGTTTTAGTTAAATAACACAAAACCTAAAGAGTTTAAATAACTGTACAAGAAGAGAACATCAGTGTTGTGTTTGGTTGGCGTTTGTGTGGCGACATCGCTGGATTTGCTAACTCCTCCACCAGAAGTAAGACTGAGCAGACCTCCTTGGAAGTCTTATTTATTTGTCGGTAATCATAGATGTGTGTGTGTGTGTGTGTGTGTGTGTGGGCCAGCGTGTCTATAGCAGGCCGCCGCATGTGATGGCAGATTGTAAAGGTAAACCACTGTAAGCTGCGATGGTGCTTTTTCTTTTATTAATGCAGAGGACACAGGAGCTGTCAGTGCTGCTGTTCCACTGCTGGTGAAATAGTAATGAGTGTGTGTAACAGAGCTGAGCCAGTGTGGTTTACAGCTCTGTTGCACTTGGAGGCGAGACCAGGGCACATGGAGCAATGACTGGCTGTACATCATGTCTGTGTGCCGGTGATGGAGACAGAGCAGGAGGCTTTGGCCACAGCTGGAATAAAGCTCATGCAAAGACTGAGGTCAGACAATTTTTATGTCTACGCTTTGGAGATGTGGCACATTATGTTTCATGGACAGATATAAGTAATTTTTCTAAACATTTAGACACCTTAGAGCTCATAATGTTGACATATTATGAGAATGATGATGGATTTGTGATTGTTGTCTTTCCTTGAAGGGTGGGCTGTCAGACTTTAAATATCAATTACTGTTAATTAATATTGTTCTTTCTTGGAATATGAATCTGAATTTTTGTTTTTTTTCGACAAAAATGTCTTAATTTCCTCTGACTGTTGTACTGGATTGTTAACTTGGCTCTCTGTGCTTTCTAAGAAGGAGGGTTACAAGTGTGGGCAGAGTTAATTAGTTGTCACTGACTGTCAACCCTAGACTTCATTCATTCATAATAATTAGTGGCTAGTGATTGATTGGTGATTATTAAAGATTTTTCGCACCTCTATGACACACAGTAACCAGCAGTGGCATAACGTAGCAGTTTGACGCAAACAGAGGCGCAGCTCAGCATCAGTTCAAGCTCATGGATCGAATACTTTGCCAGGAGTTTCCATGTCTGTCTGTCAACATGATAGTTTCACAACTGTGCAAGATACAGTCACAAAACTTTACAGTCAACAAATTTTACAGAGCACAATGAAGGCTGAGTGTGGTACGAGTAAAGGTGGAAGAAGCAGGGAGTGGAAAGTAGGGAAGGAGCCATTTGCCCCCCAACTTTACGCCACTGGCCCACATTTGTTTTATGCCAAGAACAATTATATCAATCAGTGCCAGAGAACATAAAAAAGCATGAAAATAGAGTTTGGTTATTAAAATAAAAAATTCCCCTTAGAGCTGAGCCCCAATGTCCTCAGACAGAGTGTATGGGGGAGAGAGAACCTATCAAGCGAGGAAATGTTTCAGCAAACCACACATATATGTCTGTATTAACAGTTGGCCATGCCAGGCTGGTTTGGCATATTGAATAAATCTGGCACAATACACCCTCACCAGAGTGATTTCTCTCGTGTTATGTGTTCCATTGCACCGTACATCGCAAGACGGTCTCAGTTATAATCTTGCTTTTATTTTATGATTTTTCTTGTCATCAAAAGAAATGGTCCTTTCATCCTAAATAATGACTTTAATATAAATATCACTTATCAGCGGACTTACTGTGCTGAAAGGCAGTTTCTACCTGAGGAAGCTTCAGTCAGAGTACGAAATGAAAAAGCTCAAATTTCAGCTGCCCTGCAAGTTATTTACAACTTTTAATTGAAGTTAAATTGAATGAAAATTGAATTGAATGACCTAAAACCTTTAGTAGCGTCGTTGAATGATGAAGATTTAGGGAGAAAATGAAATCTAAGTTAAAAATCAAAGCCGACTCTCATACAGCCAATGGATCACTCTAACTTCTGCATAACTACACAACATACTACACAACACTACACATTTTAAACACTGGAAAGCCTTTTTAGCATCAGAGCAGCTCATTTTGAAACCAAAATTTACAATACTTTCAGTTAAAGTTAAATGTTATATCACTGTAATGTTTGCACACAGAGGCTTTGAGACCCATAAATGTCAAGATTTTTTTGATGAGACGTTTGTTGGCAAGAGGGACGTTTGTGTAGGTAGAGACAGTTTACCTCATTTAGGTCTCTTTTATGCGATATTCATGCACGTAAACGCATTAATTACCACTGTGGTCTTATCAAGCTGAAAGCTGACAGAATGAATCATCAATACATCCTGCGCTTTTGTTTTTTCAAAACTTGTGTGGCGTTGTGGTGAAATGGAGTTTTGAAGAAGTACTGAGCATCCTTTGGCCATGGGTCATAAAATCCCTAAACTGCATTGAAAGGGTTTCATCTGTAGTTTGTGGCTTGTTTTTGTCACACAGTGTGGCTTTGCTCGTTTCCACATGAGCCCACAGGCTTGTGACCTGCTGACCTTTGGAATTTCAGCTATAGAGCAGAGCTAGATGTTCTCGCTAAGCAAACAGGTCAGGTATTTGAAGTCTATTTTCCAGTGGATACCTAATGTCTCTCTCTCTCTTCCTCCCTCTCTCTCTGTGCCAATATTTAACTAGAACTCTATTTTGGGGGAATTCCCAGTACATGTTTACAGAAGTGCGTCCTCAGCAACATGACAAGAAGAACTATTTCAGTTTACACCACTCTGGTTCTTTTCAGTGTCAGAACAATGCTTGACATTGTGTTAATTTTGGACTTTGCATCACAAAGGTGTAGTTTTAACAGATCCAACAATGTGCTAACACACTCACCATTCCCTAACGTCAGTCCCATTAGAGCCAGCATCCTCGGCCATCTGCACCGTGACTCATTTGACTGTCATTTCACACCATTTATAGGCTACGTTTGGAAGTCTCCCCCTCAGCCTCGCCCCGGGATACCGGACCGCCTGCTCTGGCAGTGTCCCCCGCCGGGGTGTGGCTTGAGGATGGAGATTGGACAATGCTAATCCAATCTTCCAACCCCCCACCCTCCATGGATCATTACATTCTTACTACTCCCCCTCCCGACTCCCTCCTCTCCCCCGTCATCATCTCCCCCAGAGGTTTGGCCCTGTAATGAGAGGATGGGGTGGAGCATCTGTTCCCTGAGCCTGAGGCCCTCCCCCTCAATCAGTCTCTTTGATACACCCCCTCTGGTCGCAGTCAGTCTCAATCTCTGCCATTATCGTTCATAAACACACACACACACACACTACAGTCAGACACACCACCAGTGCCTCCCTCCGTCTGAGTTGCAACCCCTTTTGTTAATCTGGTAACTCAACTGTTTAGTTTGTTTCTGAAACGGCTGCAGATGTGGACACCTTTTGTTGGTGCTCAGTCATCATCATCATCGTCCTGCCAATCCTCAGTCTGTACAGACTTTAACATGTCACCCACTCATATGAACCCTGCTCTGTGTGTGTGTGTGTATGCAGGTGAGAAGCAACACGGAGCCTAACCTGAGCCCAGATCACACTCAGCAAAACCTGTGAGATGCCCAGAAACCACCTGACAGGTCAGTGCAGCATGTTTATACATACAGATGTGTTCACACCAATGCGCACATGTGCTGAGAGGTTGAATGGCTGAATAAAGTGGTTTTACAGGAACACATTCAGGGGGAGTGTGAGAGACATTAAATGACCTTTTGGGGAGAGAAAAGGTTCTTCTGACATTCTTGCTCTGACCTTTTTGATTTTTCTTCAACTGTTGTCACCCTCCAAAACTTGAACTTTCTTATTCCTCCTGTGTATAGAGCCTAAATAGGTCCTGTGATTTGAGATTCAAGTGCTCTGTGTCATGAGAAAATTGGTCCAATTCAGCACACAGTCATGGCTAAACATGGAGGGCACAAAGTGCTCAAATGTGGTTTTCATGCAGAAAAGCAGTTAGTTTGCAGCAGAATACTTATTAGATTACGAAGAGAGAGCACAGCTGTGCAGACCATTTACATCCTGTGGTGAAAATGTAGGCTAATCACGATAATTTGATGACTACAATCACATCTCCAAAGTTTAACTACAGGAGCAGGTCTGAACTCTGTGTGTGTGTGTGATTGTAGTGTGTGAGGAACAGGATGTAACCTCCGTTAACTCAAGATTTTGAATAATAAGGTCTTGGGTTGTATTGTTTTTAAAATTTATTTTATTTTTGTAAAATAATTCATTTCACATTCATTTTAACACATTATTAGTATTACTGCTAGTAGATTCATATAGCTTTGTACACATTTAAAACAAAAAAAATTGCCATACTTTTGATAACCATTTTACTGCTCTTCCAGAGGCTTTCCTTAATAACATTTGCTTTGAATATTTGCAATTGAACATCGGAAGCTCGCACCTTGGATACTACAAAGGGTTGAAGGTAGAAAGCAAAAAGAAAAAAAAGTCGAAAAAGCGAGCTGTCAAAATAAAATGATATGAATCACATTATACTCTCACTCATTAATTCTATTAAATCAGTCTGACTTTGCAGGTTTAATGTACTCTGTCCATTTGGTCCAAATCTGAAAAACTTTTTGGAGCATGATGTATTTGATGAATGATAAATATCCCTTCATCGATGGTGGTGTCTCTGATTTTAGCCGCTTCCTCGCGACGGCCTTTCTGGTTGCTGCCAGAATTATTTGTATCAGTTTGTTATTATTGATATTCCACCCTTCGAATGAGATGTCACCCGTATTATACAGCATCACATTGAAAACAAATGTCGGCTCCAAAGTATATTATTTATACATTTATGCATTTCCTGCCAGTTCCAGAAATTACAGTCTGCAACAACTCTCCCACCCTAACCTGTCACTTCCCTGATGCCCTTCTTTGGGTTACATCATTTTATGTAGATTAAGTTTCAGCAAATTGCTTTATTAATAGGTAATCATTTACCAATACTTCATAGATCAGTTGTCAGTCATAAATGAGAAATTTAGTTTATTGGCACTAGTGCTGTCCTAGAAGACAATGCATCGGAGCCATGAGGATTTTTCACTACCTGACAACTCAAAAGATGGTCAATATAGGGGCGTATAACTGATCTATTAGGCAGTTGAAAACATATCAACCATAAATAATGTCATTAGTTACAACATGAAAACCCTATGAATCAGATATATGCTGCTTCTCCCTGTTGTGTGATAGAAAACTGAATATGTGTGCATTTTTAACTGTTGGTTGATGAAAACAAGTAACGCAGCTTTTGGTTTTTGGAAACCAAATTTTATTTTCTGACTCTGAGAATGATTTCGTATCGTATCAAATAATCAGCACATGAGTAGAAAACGAAAATCGTCATTATACATGCACACATGAAATGTTTTCTTGGCAAACCTGTGAAACAACAGGACACATTGTGCAGTCGTATGTGGGATGTTGATACATTTGGCATGGAAAGAACCGATAACTGATTTGGTACAAAGGGATTTTCTCTTGTGCAGAAACAGTCTGTCCTACTTAGAGAGACGCCACTGCAGCCTAACCTGCTGTTCCCAGCTGGTGCTGCTTTGAAATACATCCCCCCTCCTCCTCCTCCTCTTCTCTTCTCCTCTTCATCTCTCTTTGCTCCTCCTCTCCGAGTCTGTGCAGAAGGCTCCGCCTCCTCCTGCTACCCCCTCCTCTGCTCTCCGAGCCGCGTCCTCCCTGCGTCAGACAGCTCCATTCATGAAAAGTGTGACGTGAGCAGGTCTTCAGCGACCCGGTGACGCTGCCGGCCACCCACTCACAGCACAGGTGCTGCGAGAGTTAGAGGGATGTCTGTCATTCCTGTCACTCCCTGCTTTTCTAGCTGTTTTTCTCCATCCTGACCGTCAGTTCAGTCTTTCTCCCCCGGCTTTTTTTTTTTTTTTCTCACCCCAGCCTCCGAGCTGAGAGACGACCATGAATCTGAGCTCTGTCTGCTGTGAGTAATCTGCTGATGCTGTGTCTTTGCCATACATTTGAGTGGGAACAGTGGGATGTGGAGGTACTTCTCCTGCCTGTATATTTGTATGTATGTGTTCAGGCAAGCAAGGAGACATTCAAGTGTGTGCATGTGTGTGCCGGTTTGTATTCGTTTGCTCAGTAGCAGTGCTGCAGGAGTGTGTTGAGCGGTCGTGCGTTGATGCGTGCAAGAGCTATTTTGGGCTCAGCCTGTGATGCTGCTGCTGCTTTTTGATGCAGTACTTCTCGGTGCCCTCTGAAGGACAGGTTGAGATGTAGGTAAAGGTATAGACCAACAGAACACCGCCCTCCACTTCCTGACGTAGCAGCCAAATGATACCCTGAGGCATTATAACGCTGGTGGTCACAGATGACAGACTTTTCTGGGACACACGTGTATTGCGCACAATCACGGTCATTTCAGTATGTGCACATATACAAATCACATTCACTTCCCTTGTCCAGTGTGTCATTTTGTCCTAGTTTGTTCTGCCTCTCTCTTTGTCCACGTTTCCTTGCCTGCCTCACCATCTTTGACTCCTCTCCCCACTTTTTGTCTTCATCCGTCTCTGTATTCAGCCGGCTTGGCAGCAGGAAAGCTCTGTGTGCCCACCTCTGTCCTCTGCTACTAAGCATGTTTATGTAACTGCACTGGATGAGTAGCCGGCAGCCGGGCTTTAGAGGATAGGAGGAGGAGGAGGGGAGTGTTCCATCCATCCATCCATCCATCCATCCTCCACAGAGCATTTAAAATAATGGCTGCATAGTCATATCCATGAGGAGTTTGCCATTTGGATTTTGAGTGTCTGACGCTGCTTGGGGTACAGGATTTAATATTAAAAATAGATGAGATGCATGTTGTGTGTGTGTTTTTTAAGGGCAAGCAGGGATATTATGAACCCAGAAGCTAATGGAAGCACTAATGTGTATTGATTTTCTGGCTTTCTGCTGTGGCATAGTCATCTTTGGACGGAAGAAAGAACATGTACTGCAACACCCACTTCCTCTTGTTATACTCACATGCCGAATTTCTTTTTTTGTGCCTTGTAGCTTTACATATTTTCACATTAAAATGGTGTCAGTCACAGCCAGTCTCCTGCAATATGCGTGTTTGTCTGTTGTGTCACTTTTTGTGTGTCTGTCTCCCTCCTCGGCCCTTGTTGTTGGCGGGCCAGGCAGGCCATCCCTATTAAAAGAGCACAAGGGGGATTGTTGTGGCAGCAGCTGCTCTGGTGTGCAGTGTTGAGTGTGTGTGTGTTTGTCTGTGTCCATGCCTCTGTGTTTGTGTGTGCGTGCTGCTGTCTCCTGGCCGTGCAGGGCAGACAGGCCCAGTTCACATGGAGCCGGCTCCTCTTGTGTCCTTTGTTGTCGCTCTGGGAGTCTTTCCCATTGGAGCGTGCTCGGTACAGTATCACGCCGCAAGCAGCCACAGCAGCAGCGGAAAAGCAGTTTCTCTTTCTCCTGTTTATCTGTCTCTCATTCATTTTCCTCTGCTCTCACTCTTTTCTTTTTGTCTCCAGCAGCAAAATGACTTCCTTTTCTTCCTCATTCACAACCCTCCATGCCCTTTTCTATCTCCCTAATATGCTTTTCTTCATCTACTTTTCTCTGAGCCATTCTCTCCCTCCACTGTCTCCTTGGCCCCAGCGTCCCTTTCTGTCTGTTTGCATTCATCAGCTATTCTGAGGTATCTGGTTAGTGTTCATAAATAGAGCTCTGTAAAGCTTTATCGTTTAGCATCGCTGGAAAAACCTTCAGTCTGCTCGACTGAAAAGAGTATGCGCGATAGTTGCAGATTTTAGGAGGCTGTGTGTCCTGGTTGCAGTGCCGCTGCAGCCACACTGAGAGGCTGGGAGAATGAAGCTGGAGGGAGAGTGTGTGACGTGTCGATGGCGCACACTCTTTTCTTCTGTTATTTATTTTTCTCCAATTCTGGCTGGTACCAGCTGAGGCTATTTGAGGCACAAGTTATGTGTGGGTGTGTTTGGGGTGCTAATGATTCACAGCCATGTTAGCCACGCATCTGCATATTAGCGTATCCCTCCAGAACGTGTTGGATCTGAAAGCATGAACTTGGTTTGTTGAACTCACACAGTCGGGCACTGATGTTTTAGACTTCAGAAGAAGAAGCCGAGGTGCAGCTGTTTTTGTTTTTACACACACACTTTCATTCTTCTATCAGTCAACTCTCCCGGTAGTTTCATTCATCCACCTGACTACCCTCCCAGCCTTCACTACAAGCCAGGCAGCACTTTCCCTTTGGCTTCAGCAGGAGCAGATTTGACCTTGTTCCCATTTACCCAGCAACATCAGTCAAACCCCGAGTAGGCAGGTTGGCGGGTAGGGATTATTGTTCTATGGCCTACCTTCCCCTTCAGCCACCACCAGGTATTCTAGTCAGTCCAGGTGAGTCACCAGAGGGAATCAGAATTTGTAGAAAGAGGGATTATAGGGAAATGCAGATGCCTGAACGCTGTGCCAGAATTTGTTTATTTTCCCCTCCACTGCTGTGCCCGCACCAGCAGATTATTACTTTCACCCACCTACAACAGGCTGTCCAATCCCCTCTGGCAGGACTCATGGCCTTGGTAGCGAGGGAAAGCTGATTTAGACATCGGCCCACATCCGACAATCAAATCAGGGCTGGGCGGCTCTGTTGGCAGAGTCACATTTCCGAGGTCTCGGTATTTGATGTTCATATCGCTAAGTATGTTACAATTCCGTCTGCCTCAGTGAAAAGAAAGACTTGTACGAGCAGTATGTTTCCAGATTTCTGTTTTATAACATTGTTTACTCACATGATGAACACCAGCCGTGAAAGTCCATAGTCTGCTCTGAGCAGGGAAACGAGTACAGATACCAGAGTTCAGCTGTTCAACTGTGACCCAGAATAACAGGCAGTCACATGTGTGGTTCAGACCGTAGAAACCTCTGAGCTACTGATGATAAGAGACTCTTGTATTTGTCCAGTCTATTTTGTTGTAATACTCTAACCTTTTTCCTCGTTGGTCACTTTAGTGTTCAGTGGAGACTCATACTGCCCTCTGTATCCATTTTTCGTGCCGTTCGTTTCATGAGAGGAGGTCAGGAGGGATAGAAACGGTCTGGAGTAGGTATTTGTCTTTCCTTTCAGCAGTGAGCTTTCCAGGATGGGGCGATACAGCCGACCAGTCTGCCGGATCTAGACTGTATCTGAAAAGGTTTGACCCTGGCTCACTGTGCTGCAGTCATTTGTCTCTGTAAGCCACAGCTCTCTAATGATGTCAAGTCAGATTTTATTCTGTAAATCTGCTGGAAAGATGAACATGAGGTAGCCCACGAGGCTATGATTTGTATCCATCCCCTTTTGGGGTAAAGAGCTATAAGATGTATGTTGTTGTACAAAAAAAGCAAATATATTCTGATGAATGCAAAATACTATTTTGGATGGCTTACCCACTCCTCACTTTATAGCAACACTATTCTGTTTTCTCTATGTGACAGGCTCAGTGGATGTAAATGCAACCTCCAGGCTTTTTGGCCACTCCAAACCTGAGCGTTGGATGAGAGTGAGTGTGACTGGTAGCAGAAGGTCAGGATGGATGCAGTGTTGACATGGTAACGTGTGAATGATGAGGTTGGATAGGGGCTAAATTGGTTCTTTGTTGGTGGCGCAGCTGTCACCTAAAGGGAGGTTCCCCCTATGGGGCCCAGCAGGGCTTCCCTTAATGAGGAGCAGAGTGATGGAGGCACAGATGACGCTGCTGCTACTGATGGCGCTGCGTGAGTTTGTTCAACTGCCTTTGTGAAGCCGGAGTATACTGAAACACAATCTTAACAACCATATTGGCGTTTGCTGAGTAGCACAGAAAAACTCCCTCCCCAGTGGATTGCTGGGAGTAGTTGGATTATTGGATACTGCCAGACACGCCCCGGGTGTGTGTGTGTGTGTGTGTGTGTGTGTGTGTGTGTGTGTGTGTGTGTGTGTGTGTGTGTGTGTGTGTGTGTGTGTGTGTGTGTGTGTGTGTGTGTGTGTGTGTGTGTGTGTGTGTGTGTGTGTGTGTGTGTGTGTGTGTGTGTGTGTGTGTGTGTGTGTATGAGCATGTGTGTTCTGTGAACCTGATCCCCCTGCACCACCAGCTGCTGTGTACACGCACACATACACTTATAAAGTGTGGTACAGTCCGCAACGATACCAGTCAGGTCTTTCTCTGCCAATACTTCTCCACATCTATAGATATGTTTATGCACTAAAGATGTATTGATCATGCATTGTGCTATTGGCCGTTGACATTATGTTGCCTTTAGAGAGGCAAGAAATGAAAGGAAGTGTGTAGAGGATATATTGAGGGGGAGGGCTGTATAAGGTCTGTGTTTGTACAAGCTTGTGTCTAGAGCCCTGTAGAGGGATTAAAGGATCAGCCCCTGATAATTTCCCTCTCTCTTTCTCTCCCTCTCTTTCTTTACCTTATCCATTCTGTTGAGCATCTGCGTTGTTGCCTTCTTTTAAGCAATATCTACTTTATGCAAACATTTAACACATTTTTTTTTTTTTTTTTGTCGGTGTGTCCTTCTGCCAAGTCACGGTCACTTTCGGAAAGTCCTGTGAATAAATGACTGTGTAAATGAAACCACGGGCCCTTCTTGATGAAGCACAGACATTATTCATGGGTTTCTATGCCCATACAGATCTTCCATTAGAGATTAATGGCAGAGACTGAGGTCCGTTTCCTATTCTTGGTGTCGGATATAGATGCATAGACTCAGCCCTGATTCGGCCGGTTAGGAAAGAGGAAAGAGATTGGGCAAAGAGACGTGAAAATTATAAGTTGAAAGGCATCAGATTTACCATCAGACTGTGCTCTGTAGTCATTATCTAGACAAGATAATTGTGCGGTTTTACCTTGGTTATAGGGGTCACTGTGCATGCAGACTTGTGTCTTCATGTGCACATCCACCCTCTGCGGCCCACATCAGAAACCCAGCTCTGAAAATCGTCCACGGGGTGGAATTACAGCACGGGCCTCTACTCGAACAGCTCGATTGTCTCGGCTGTGGAAGGGACGGATTTATTGGATACCTGAGAGAGCATTCTCTCCTTCCCCTGCACTCTCAGCAACCTGCTTAGAGCCAGGCCTACATTATAGATGAGCTTCTGGCAGCCACTACACTCTCACAGCACTCAGGTTACCCCCCAGTCCATACATGCGCACGCACACACACACACACACACACACACACACACACACACACACACACAGTACATGCATGTGCACAGACATGTACAGTGCTGTGAAAAAGTATTTGCCCCCTTACAGATTTCTTCTGTTTTTGCTTTATTGTCACACTTGCATGTTTCAGATCATCAAACAAATTTTAATATCACACAAAGATAACCTGAGTAAATACAAAAAGCAGTTTTAAAATGATGATTTCATTTATTAAGGGAAAAAAGCTATCCAAACCAACCTGGCCCTATGTGAAAAAGTAATTGCCCCCCCTTGTTAAATCATGAATTAACTGTGATTAACCACATGTTTGAAAGCTGAGTTCAATTTCATTAGTCACACCCAGGCCTGATTACTGCCAGAGCTGTAGAATCAAGAAACCACTTAAATAGACAACATGAAGTAGGCTGAAAGATCTCAAAATGCAACACATCTTGCCCCGATCTAAAACAATTCAAGAACAGACAAGAAACAAAGTTATTGACATCTATCAGTCTGGAAAGGGTTAAAAAGCCATTTCTAAGGCTTTGGGACTCCAGCGAACAACAGTGAGAGCCATTATCCACAAATGGAGATAACATGGAACAGTGGTGAACCTTCCCAGGGATGGCCGGCCTACCAAGAGCGCATCGACGACTCGTCCAGGAGGTCACAAAAGAACCCCGAACAACATCTAAAGCACTTCAGGCCTCACTTGCCTCAATTAAAGTCAGTGTTCATGATTCAACAATAAGAAAGAGACTGGGCAAAAATGGCCTCCATGGGAGAGTTCCAAGGAGAAAACCACTGCTGACCAAAAAGAACACAAAGGCACATCTCACACTTGCTAAAAAACATCTTTATGATCCCCCACACTTTTGGGAAAATATTCTGTGGACTGACGGGACAAAAGTGGAACTTTTTGGAAGGTGTGCGTCCCGTTACATCTGGCGTAAAACTAACACAGCATTTGGGAGAAAGAACATCATACCGACAGTCAAACATGGTGGTGGTAGTGTGATGGTCTGGGGCTGCTTTGCTGCTTCAGGACCTGGACAACGTGCCGTAATTGATGGAACCATGAATTCTACTCTCTACCAGAAAATCCTGAAGGAGAATGTCCGGCCATCAGTTTGTGACCTTAAGCTCAAGCACACTTGGGTTATGCAGCAGGACAATGATCTGAAGCACACCAGCAAGTCCACCTCTGAATAGCTCAAAATGAAGGTTTTGGAGTGACCTAGTCAAAGTCCGGACTTAAATCCAATTGAGATGCTGTGGCATGACCTTAAACAGGCCATTCATGCTCGAAAACCCTCCAATGTGGCTGAATTAAGACAATTCTGCAAAGAAGAGTGGGCCAAAATTCCCCCACAGCGATGTGAAAGACTCATTGCCAGTTACTGCAAACGCTTGATTGCAGTTGTTGCCGCCAAGGGTGGCACAACCAGTTATTAGGTTTAGGGGGCAATTACTTTTTCACATAGGGCCAGGTTGGTTTGGATAGCTTTTTTCCCTTAATAAATAAAATCATCATTTAAAAACTGCTTTTTGTATTTACTCAGGTCATCTTTGTCTGATATTAAAATTTGTTTGATGATCTGAAACATGTAAGTGTGACAAAAAAGCAAAAACAGAAGAAATCTGTAAGGGGGCAAATTTTTTCACAGCACTGTATGCAGGATCTACATGGACCAACGGACTAGGGTGCGTACCATGTAACTGTGAGCAACTGTGAACTTTTGATATTCATCATCCTCTGTCTCTACATTCTGCTGTCAAGTATCCAAAAAGGAAAATGCCAAATAACAAGTACATGATTAAACACATAGTGAGGTCTGCAATTCAAGCTCAGTGTCATAGCTTTGCAGCATTTCAGTAGCAAATTTATCTGCATCAGGGATATTAAAGCTTTATTGTACTTTGACCTATGCCAAGAGGAAGAGCTGTACATTCATGCCAGCCTGCAGGGGGAAACATAAACAAAGTGTGCTTCGACTGGACTTCATGACCGTCCTCTCCCCTTCAGGAAACTTCCACGTAACACAGAGCCAGCTCACTGCTCTGCCTCTCTGTCTCCTCCCTCCTGGACTTTGATCTTCTGTTCTCGACTGTACACACTGTACAGCCTCTCGCTATCTCCCTGTCTCCCTTGCTCTCTGTTTGCTGCTGCCCCCTCAAACTTGATTGGATTTCTAAGGCCATGTCCTCATGGGTTTAAAAGGAGGAAAAAAATCAAGTGTCATTTACAAAGCAATTGATTCACTGCTTTGTGCTGCTTTTTTGCCAAGATTGGTAAACAAGCACAGTCGGACTGGATAAATGGCCATCTGTTTGTCTGAAAACACACTGTATGCTACCGTTACAACTGTCTACAGCCCCCATGTGTAGGATTTCAACATTTCTGACACTGGCAACTCCCGGTGCAAGTGTTGGAAAAAGACACTGTGATAGGCAGCATTGCAACACCAAAACACCTGCACAAACTCACATCTGACCCTGTGACACATAATTAGACTCTTGACCAGATTTCTTCAGGATTGTCTCATTTTTCTACAAACAAAAAGTTTTAGTAGCTGAAAAAAGCTGCATCCAAACAAACATTCAAATTGTTTGTGAGCCACTTCTTAAAGGATAAGGCTGGAGATATTATTGAGTCACATGAAAAGACCAAAACCAACAATAATTTGATCTTAATTTTTTTTTCCCCACTGCTGTTCGCTCACTACAGATCAGCAATGATTTGTTATTATGCAGTGAGACTTAATTAAGTTACTGACAGTATTACCCTTGGAAGTATGGAAGTTCATTCACGGCCTTGGGATCATTACGCATGATAACATGATCTCAACTCAAGGTCAATGTACTTGTCAGAGCTTTTAACAGCTTCCCACTTTCTTCATCAGCACTTGGACCACTTGTTATCACATGACCAGAGTTCCACACTCAGGTCACGTGATGACACCTGAGACACCTTATTTGTCACACCGTATTATCCTTGTTTATTCTTTAAACTGTTGGATTCCCTCCTGCTGTACATATACATTATATCTGCGTTATATCTACATTTGCCATGTTTGAGAAATCTGCATTTTTTGCCTCAGGCTTTGATAGACAGTGAGTACAACTAGCTTCGGCCAGCACAACAACCTGTGCTTTAAGATGATTTAAATGTATCTGAGACATGCTGTGAAAACTACCTGTCAGTATCTCTGGATGTGTTTGGTAATTTAGTATTTGTAATATTAGTATTCATTTATAATAATATATAATTTCTGTAATATTTGGATTCATTTTTCAGCCCTAATTTTTATACAATTTCGCATCTATGTGGTGATTTCTTGGGATGATATCTTGATTTATTTGGTTTTAAATTTGCAGGAGTAGCCGCACACAGACACTGTCTGGATATTATATCAATAAACAGTTTCTCAAATAACTTTTCCGTAACTGTTCTGTATCACAGTATATATCAACATGTTGATTGACGACCTGTGCGTGTAGACGTTCAGGAAAGAACCTGACCCTGGTTTACCAGTGTCTTGTGTAAGACTAATAGGCAGATTAAGATGACATTGATTTTCTCCTGGAGATTTAGTGTCTGAAGAAAACTAGTGTGTTTGCTGTGCGGCTGGCTTCCTGCCTGTGCTGGCTGTGGCCAGTCCTGCTGGTTAAGCAGTGAGAAGGGCTGTGTGTGCCAGATGTTTTGCTCTCAGCAGTCCTAATACACAGCAAGACTTTTAATCCCTGCTATACTGCTACTGCTTCACAGAGAACATAGTAAAGCCGCGTGTGTGTGTGCGTGTGATTGGTTTAGTCCAACTGTTTCCCAGAAATTTCCCAGAATTGTATTATTTGTATCTATTCTGTAATGTCTCTCATTCAGCAACTCTCTCTCTCTCTCTTATGCACTGATTTAAAGCTTATCTGATATTTCCGACCTCATCCACCCTGTAGTGTTTGTACGCCATAGTTAAAAATAATCATCATTAATGTAAGCTCTCTCAATCCCAGATCTATGAGAGCAAATGAGAGGATTGCATTTCTCTTTGTGGAAGTTAATAGGGTCCCTGGGCAACGGTTAGAATCATGTTTACATTGAATCAGAGGTGTCTACAGTCATCTAAATGGACTTAACTCAGCTTTTTATTGTGATCTGCATTTTATTTCCCATGTACTTCATAATTTAGCTGACCTGTCTCCCTTTCTTGTTCTGTGTCTCTCTCTCCCTGTTCTGCAGGTGATTTTCAGCATTCAGATAAACCTGTGTGTTAGGACGTGCCCGATTCATCATCACTGGGTAGCCCATGCACATGCACGACACCATGGGTAGCTCCCCCGAGGTGCTCTCGTGGACTTCCTGCCCCAGTCTGTTGGTGGGCAAGCTGAAGGAGGAGCTCAAACTCACCGTGGTTGGGGACGCCATGAAGAAATCAAACTCGCCCAACTCCCAACCTCAGCCTCCTCAGGCCCCTCTGTCCAATTTACCCCCTCAGATTATCACAGACCTTGCCCCGCCAACACACCTGCCCGTTCCCCTGCCCGTTCCCCTGCAGACGCTCCAGACTCCCGGCCAGGACGAGGACACAGTGCTGGGGGGTATAACACCCCCAAATACAGCCTTGAGTGTGGACTCAACACGGAGCGAGGGTGGGCACTTTGACAACAGCGTGCTGCAGCTGCAGGAGCAGGACCATGACGAAGCCGGGTCTCCAGCCTCCTGTGAGCACGGCTGTGGCAGTGGGATGGAGGAGCAGACAGGAGAAGGGGACTGTCCCATGGACCACAGTGGAGACGGGAGGCCGAGTCATCCCCATCACCCTGATGACATCAAACTGCACTTCCACAGAGCGGGGCCTGGGTCAGGTGGCTTCTTAGAGGGGCTGTTTGGATGTCTGCGGCCTGTCTGGAACATCATAGGGAAGACGTACTCAACAGAATACAAGCTACAACAGCAAGGTTAGTTCTGGGTTATATCTTTCTGCATGTCATCAATTTAGGAAATGAAATGTTCCCTGCCCCTTTAAGGCATCTGAGAAACAAACCGATTCAGATTTCCCTCCTAATGCAGTCTGAAACCATAAATGAATAGCTAACCCTAGCTTCACCATACTGCTGTTGTGGGTGAAGCTGTACAGTTGTCAGTTTGAATTGAGGTCATGGTAAAGGTGGCCTCACCTTGCTGCAGGGCTGCCTGTACAGGCTGGACACACAGGCTACAGGATACAAGTCGAGGTCAGACAGAACTGGGCTGGGTCTTGTGGTCGGTCAGCTAATGTCCAGATGTAGTGGGCTGGAAATTTCAGCAGCATAGCTTCTCCTCTATGCTTGTTTCAAACCACATAACAGGGATGGAACAGCATATGACTCACTGCTTTGAATACCATTTATAGCAGTTGTGCACATGGCGTTAGGTTTGATTTTGCTCAGTAAAGTCTTACCCTGATGCGTGTTTTTTTGGTCCTGTACTGTAATCTCTATGTCCAAGACACCATATTCTAATAACTACATGACATTTATTTTGAAAGTGTTGTGACTGTGACTTTTTAAAGGACTAACTCAACCTTTTCATTTTCACTGTCCTGTCGTGGTGAGGTTGTAGCTGCACCCTGCCAAAAACATAGTCCAGCACATCACCCCCTGTAAAATGGCAAATAAATGTATTTACACCACGATTTTTGTACAGATTAAACAAATGAGATACAACCTGGTAATCTGTGAGCTTTAGTGGTTTTGGTAGGCAGAATTTGTTACCTTTGGACAGAGCCAGGCTTGCTGTTTCTGGTCTTTGTGCTATGTCAACAGTCGTCTTTTCTGTACAGTAAATATGAAGCTACAGCAAGAAGAGTGGTATCACTCAACTCATCAAACTCTCAGCATAAAGGAGAATAAGCTTAAGCAGTGCTAAAGATCAGAATTAGACAGTTACCTACAGGGTTCGCACAGGTGTTAGAAATCCTACAAAATCTTGAATTTTGATGTCGTGTTCAAGGTTTCAAAAGTTCTTGGATTTGAAATAAAAGGCCTGAAACAGCTTGAAATTTTAATTGCATTAGCACAATAAATCGCTGTATGACTGAATATTTCTCTGCCAACACTCCTCTACTTTGATAAATCACTATGTGAGTGAATAATAAAACAAGTCAGAGAGACCCTAATTGATTGGAGTGAATGTAATTTACCAGTAAATTAACAGTGAGATACTGGAAAACCATGAACAGATACCCTGAAAGCGCTGGAAAAGGTGTAAGAACTCTATATATAAACCTGAAAAAATAAAAGTGTAAAGCTTTTATTTTGACTGAATATAATTTACATGTTTCCAGACATGTGGGAAGTTCCATTTGAGGAGATTTCGGAGCTGCAGTGGCTGGGCAGCGGTGCACAGGGAGCCGTCTTCTTGGGCAAGTTCCGCTCTGAGGAGGTGGCCATCAAGAAGGTCCGTGAGCAGAAGGAGACGGACATCAAACACCTGCGTAAACTCAAGCATCCAAATATCATCAGCTTCAAGTAAGTCTACAACCACTTGACCTCACACGTTACCTGATGTTGTCTTGTTGTTTTCAGCTGGTGGAGCTCTGACAGTGTCCAAATGTGCACGATTCAGAGGTACTGGGATCTATAATTGTCAGGATCTGTTGATCTATAGATGTGTTTTGTCCAACCTAGGGGTGTGTGCACTCAGGCACCTTGTTACTGCATCATCATGGAGTACTGTGCCCAGGGTCAGCTGTATGAGGTGCTGAGGGCAGGAAGGAAAGTGACCCCCAGGATGCTGGTGGACTGGGCCTCAGGCATCGCCAGCGGCATGAACTACCTACACCTGCACAAGATCATCCACAGAGATCTCAAGTCTCCCAAGTGAGTTTCCTCTTTTCCTGGTATTGTAAAATGGGAACATAATTTTTGGAATATTTAACCTAAAAAAAACAGTGAGAGGGAGCCTCACTTACAGTTGTCTTGAGTTACAAAAGAAATACAGTAAAATGAAATGAAGATGCTTCTGTTTGTAAAGCAGCAGCAGAGTTGATATTTCCTCCTCATCCAAAGGAGAGCAGCTGATCTGTGAAGCTCAGCGGCCATGTTTGAGACTTCTTAGCCCATAGCAGCAACAACAATTCCTCCTTTTGGATCTGAATAGTCTTGACATTAACGCAAATGCCATTCTCAGAACTCATAAAAGCTAGTCGCCTTAATTTAAGAGTAAGACACTGTGTCCTGTCTCATCCCGCTGATCCTCTCTCGTCCTCTGCACACTAGCCCTGGTCCTCTAATCAATATCATCACGCTGCAGCACTGCCAAACACTGTATTAGTCAGCAGAACGATAGCAGGCTGAATGTGCTGGAAAGGTCAGTCTCATTTGGCTAATGGGGTGATTCAGAGGCTGAATGTGCTTCTGTAACAGCTGACTCTTTTAGGCTTGAAGATTGAAATGCTATAAAAAAAAAACCAACCTCATACTGATTTCAAATCACTGGAATGTTGCAGCAAAAACTTGGCGTCGGTGTGCATGGTTTAACCCAGGTCATCTGACCTGGATTAATGTCGTACTGACACTACGTGGCTTTGATGTGAAAGGGTGAATGTGGTTTGTTAATGCTAACTCTAGAATTACTGTACATTTGATATAGATTATTGTAGGACTACCATAAACTGGAAGAAAGTATTGTCTGTCCTTTTTCTCCTTTTAATCAAACAGTCTGACCTTGCTAACTCTTTGTTTTCTGTTTGTGTCTGTTTTAGTGTTTTGGTCACCCACAATGACACTGTGAAAATCTCTGACTTCGGGACGTCCAAAGAGCTTAGCGACAAAAGTACTAAGATGTCATTTGCGGGTACGGTGGCTTGGATGGCCCCAGAAGTGATAAGAAATGAGCCTGTGTCTGAAAAAGTAGACATCTGGTAGGTACTAAGATTATACAAATTTAAAATAATGTATTGTTTCAAGAAATATAGTGAAATAGGTTATAAAGTTCAAGCTTGAATTTGAGACAAATGTATGCTAAATTAGGAAGACATTAGGGCAGTATTCAGCTGTTACACATCAGAGATAAAGTGAATTATTATTGTCAGTGATGCTGTAGTAAAATCTCTTTACTTACTTGTGGATTTCAGGTCATTTGGAGTTGTATTGTGGGAACTTCTGACTGGGGAGATTCCCTACAAAGACGTGGACTCCTCTGCCATCATTTGGGGCGTTGGCAGTAACAGTCTTCACCTTCCCGTCCCCTCCACCTGCCCGGATGGCTTCAAAATCCTCATGAAACAAACTTGGTGAGTGTGGGTCACATATTAAGTGAAATAACATCTTCGTCCAGCACATCTTTTGAACTACTGCTGTTAGGAAGTGCTGCTTTGATTGATACTCAAAGATAAATGCTGATGTTGCACAAAACAAAAGTACAAATCAAAATTAGCCTTTAATCACATTTCCCATCCTTGTTTTTCGTCAACTCCAGGCAAGGCAAGCCCAGAAATAGGCCGTCGTTTCGTCAGATCCTCCTACACCTCGACATTGCCTCTGCCGATGTCCTGGGAGCTCCTCAGGATACCTACTTCAAGTCTCAGGTCAGCACTCTTGACTGCAAAACACATTAACCTTCAATTTGTATAAATCACAGTATCATATACATACATTTTCTTAACAAAAATTTGATATTCACTCACAATGAAAGTAGTGCGGTAAGCGGTAGACAGTGTTTACTTTTCGAGTCACAGTGCTGAGTTTAAATCATCTGATGGCGTTGTGTGTCTGTGAGTGTGTGTTTGACTGTGTCCGTCCATGTTACAGTCAGAATGGAGGGAGGAAGTGAAGAAACATTTTGAGAAGATCAAAAGTGAAGGCACCTGTATCCACAGACTGGACGAGGAGCTGATCCGACGCAGACGGGATGAACTCAGGTGCGAATTAAAGAAGAACTAGAGGGACACATGACCTCATTTACAGGAAAAGACAGCAATAGATTCTCTCTGCCTGTCTGTAATGAGTAAATAAACTCTGTAGCACCTCCACCTCTGTACAGATGTATCATTCCCTTAAAATGCATCGGAAAGGTTTTACATGATGAACCAACGGATAATCCACAGTTCCTCCTGAGCAATTTAATTACTTTTGCACTTTGTGGAAATTAAGAAGTTTTCAAATTGAAACATTAGTTATTGGAAGTAAACATTTGTCTCTATCTCCTGTACACTTCCAGGCATGCTCTGGACATCCGGGAGCACTACGAGAGGAAACTAGAGCGAGCAAACAACCTCTACATGGAGCTCAGTGCCATCATGCTACAGCTGGAGGTCCGAGAGAAGGAACTAATGAAGTATGTAAATAAACTATTTATTACAGTGGTCATCGCCCCACTTCACCACTATCCTGCTCCTTTTATCCATCATTATCAGACCTTACTAGTTGTCAGCATATCATTTCCTTCTTCTCAAAGGCATTTCCAGATATTTGAAATTATTACAGTGACCTGGCAAGGAAACTAACACAATGTTCGGCCTGTGAGAAGAGAATATAAAAGTCCCAGTTTTGGGTCAGATTGTAAAAAAAGACATTTTTGGGGTCAAATCACAATTTCAGATATTTTAAAAACACAAAATGTTATGATGTGAAATGAAGAAGAAATATTTAAGATTCTGCACTATTTCTACAAAGGAGTTGTCTTGGTCAGTACCATACATTTTCCTACATCTGTCTCTCAATGCTTCTGAATCCCCAAACTATGATTTATTCAGGTTGTTTCCCAGGAGATTTTCAATGTGCTCTCAGGCTTTTGGACCCCAACTGTAAAGAGATTTGTACAGTTTACCTAAATTCTGTCCCGGCTTTTAAAATCATGTCGTTGCAGAGTTTGGAGTAATACAACTACACATCTCTAACTGAATGTGAATGCTGTTCACTGTCATGTAATTCCAAATTAATTCTGCCATCCTTGTAGGAGAGAGCAGGCAGTGGAGAAAAAGTATCCCGGGACCTACAAGCGCCACCTGGTCAGGCCCATCGTCAGGTCCAACGCTGTAGAGAAGCTCATCAAGAAAAAAGGGAGCATTTCCCACAAACCTGGGATGCCCCCCACTAAAAGGTCTGAACAAAGCAAACTGAACAGTTAAATGTAAAAGAAAAGACAATACCCTGTTTCAACTGCTACACATCCATTAGCATTTAGATCAATTTATTTTAATAATTTAGTTTGGGATTTATATTAATTTATCAACTAAACAATTCTCAGTAAAATAAGATGAATGACTGTGTGTTCTGGTAAAGCCAGAAGTATCATTAGAAGACATTGGAAGTAGAAATTTTGATACCTTCATTTAATGTTACTGAATGCATTTCTTACAGGCCTGACCTGCTCCGTTCTGATGGCATCCCCAGCGTCGACCCTCTCCCCTCCCCCTCACCACTATCAGCCAGCCCGAAGGTCTCCACGCCTCCTGGCAAAGCCCGGTACAGAAGTAAGCCTCGTCATCGCCGCGCCAACAGTAAAGGAAGCCACAGCGAGTTCCCCGGGCTGCTGAAGCCTGTTCTTGGAGCACCAGAAGACACCCAGTCTCTTCAGGAGCACCAGTTCCTTCATCACCACCACCACCACCCACCAACCGAGGGGCCCTTCCTCCCCTTGAAGGGCCGTGAGGAGGCTGTTGTAAACTGTGCCAACAACCTGCGCTACTTCGGCCCCGCCGCTGCCCTCCGTAGCCCTCAGACGGACCACCTGCAGCACCGTGTTTCTGGCTCCAGCCCTGACCTCATATCCACCGCTGTGGACGCAGACACGCGACAGCAGACTTCGTCCACCAGCTCCAGTCTTGTCCCAGGTGCTGGTGCGGGTTCTTTGTGTCCCTGCTGCCAGGCTCACCCCTTCCCCGGCTGCCTTCACTGTCAGGAGACACCTCCTGCATCAAGCCACCCAGAGCTGCCCCACTACTCGCTGCTCAACACCCAGGAGGGCACCCTATCTTCATTAGGGGCTCCCAGCAAAGATCCAGCCTCAGACGGAGAGGCCACGAAGAAGGCTGAGCCACAGGAGCAGCAGTCATCTCAGCACACTCACACCCTGCCCGCTGCACTGCCTCGCATTCTCAGACCTCTCAGGAAGGTGAGTACAGCTGGTAGCCGTCAGTCAGTCTGTAGTATGTGTTGGTGTCAAAGAAACTGTGGAAGACGATGGATTAACAGCTGTGTTAACTCCTCTTTCAGGGTGGCGATGAGTCATCTGAAGAGGAGGAGGGGGAGGTTGATAGTGAAGTGGAGTTTCCAAGGAGACAGAGGTAAAAATACAGTTGGTCGTTAAGTTTGCCAGCTTGACCTTCACGGTGTTGTAATAGTGTTACATCATGTGGTGCAACAACAAAGAATATTATGGACCACTCACCACGTCCCCAACAAAATAATCATTATAGCTTACCACATTTTTGCATCCTCTGGTCCATCACAGACCTCATCGCTGTATGAGCAGCTTCCAGTCCTACTCCACCTTCAGCTCAGAGAACCTGTCGGTGTCCGACGGAGAGGAGGGAAACACCAGCGACCACTCCCACAGCGGGCCCCTGGAGAGGCTGAGCGCCAGTCAGGAGGAGCACCTAGACGAGCTGCTGTCACACACACCAGACATCCCCATCGACATCTCCACCCAGTCAGATGGCCTCTCTGACAAGGAGTGTGCTGTCCGCAGGGTGAAGACCCAGATCTCCCTGGGAAAACTCTGCTCCGACGAGCACAGCTACGAGGTCAGCACTGTGGATGTGTGGTCCCCGCCATGCTAGCTCTCTGTTTTTAGTCATGCTGGCAGCGTGGCTCTAGGGATGGTCAGCGCTCTTGTAACCACTTTGGTACAGACTGAAATGTTGACAACTATTTAATGGATTCCAAATTTGGTGCAGACGTTCATTATTCCCAGAGGATAAATCCTACTGACTAACGTGATCCCCTGACTTTTCATCTAGAGCCACCATAAGCTTCACATTTGTGGTTTTGAGTTTGGAGAGTCTCAAATTGTCGTCTCCACAACTGTTTGACGGATTGCCATGAAATCTGGTACAGGCATTCTTTCACAGCGTGGCTTAGTCTTGTTGTTACAGAAACACACGAGTGATATGTCAGTGTGCACCTCATAAATACAGAGAAGTATTTGCTCTGTTACTACAGACAAATATCTCTGTTTGAGTGTGGTCAAGTCAGTAAAACACATCACCTTTCATCGCACCGTTGTCTCCCACTGAATTTGAAACAAACAAAAAGATGGATCTTAATTGTATTCATTTAAAACACCTAGATAGGTAGTCTCTTGTAAGTGTTCATATATACAGTAGATTCAGATATTATGTAGATTTAATTACATTAACAAACTAAGCATTCACATATCAAACATGCTCAATTTGTTGGGCTTTATTGTCCATCCCAAAAATGCATGATCAGATCATAACATTAATGTACTGGATATGTGCTGATGTTTGTCCATCTGTCTCTCATTTTTCTCCCAGAATCCACTACAGTTCGGGGACTCAGACTGTGATTCGTCAGAAGCAGAGTGCTCCGATGCCACGATTAGAAACAACAAAGTCGGGGCTCCTTCCTCGTGGTGAAACCTCACCCCGGGGCTCGGTTTTGTTTTTGCCTGGAGGCCATCGTGTCCCATTCTGCCCCGCAGAAATACAGCAATAAGAGGACGACATTGTAAACAAAGCTCCCTATAGCAAAGACCCATGCAATCTCTCCCAGAGCCCCCTCCGCCCTTATCCCTCCCTTCATAAAGCCCAATCTCCCTCATCTCTAGCACAGCATCCAGGCAACCCATGGCAGGGAATCCCTTTTGAATGATAATGTACAGTAGATAGTTTAACATTCATAATTTATTTTTGTCTGAGTTTTGAAGGAAAATTCAGGACCTCTGTACGTTCTCTGATCTTAGCAGAGGAAAAAAAAAACTTTTGAAAGACATTTTGAAACTGAGCATGGGCTGTGTGTTGGGGGGAGACTGAGATTGGACGAAGGTGCAGAAGATGATGACGATGATGATGATGATGATGGGAAGGAGGATGTGTTTCAGTGCTGATGTATCTGATGGCTGACGACTAGCAGGGTGGAGTCACATCACTGCGACTGTCGGTCTCTCAGGTGACAGGCGCTGTGTCACTGTGAGCCCTTTGACCCGGCTATGGCTGCTTTCAGCATCTTTCTGCTTTAGACCGAAAATCCCCAACAAACAAGGTCTCCTCTCACTTAAGTAAAACCAACCTGCTTTCCAGTGCAGAGCCCCAGTACCCTGCCTTCCCACCTCCATCCTGTCCCCACTATGGTGAGTGGGGGACAGGGACCTCATGAAGACAGTGTGAACACCAGCATGAACAACCTGCCTCGCAACCGGACTCCCTCCCTCCTTCCCTCCCTCCCTCCCTCCCTCCCTCCGTAGAACCACCACACGTGTCTCGTCATCAGGATCCCCGCTGAACTGTCCTAGCATGCCTGCGCAGCCTGCAAAAAGCAAAAGCTGCCAGAAGACTGCATGAAGTGGACAAGCTAGCAGAGCAACAGAGATGAAGACTCAGCTGTCAGCTAAGAAAAAGATTTAAAAAATAAAAAAAAGAGACTCTTCCTCTGTGACCCAGCTCATCGTCCTTCAAGACACGCCAACGTCATTGTCATCATCAATCAGATGTCATGACCAGTAGTAGAGGGAGGTGTGTGTGTGTGTGTGTGTGTGTGTGTGTGTGTGTGTGTGTGTGTGTGTGTGTGTGTGTGTGTGTGTGTGTGTGTGTGTGTGTGTGTGTGTGTGTGTGTGTGTGTGTGTGTGTGTGTGTGTGTGTGTGTGTGTGTGTGTGTGTGTGTGTGTGTGTGTGAACACAAAGCCCTCTCTCCATTACACATAACAGTTTCAAGTCTCATCTCAGGATTGTTCGAGGACTGTGAGAAACTGGACTGGACCAATTATTGTATGTAGGGATCTTCTTTGAGAGGCACATCATATGGACCACGCAGGAATATTTAAAAAAGAAAAAAAAAGGTCTACAGATAGCCTTGATGTTCAACTCTTTACTGCTGTAATGGACATTAATGTCACGTGGAGACGGAGAGCATTTTAGTTGCAATCCAGGTGCAGTATCCCAATTCTTACCATCACTAGGTGCAGCGTCTCCCATATACCATTTTCTAGCAGAGTATTTCGTTTATACTGTCTAATAAGCCATGTCCAAAACAGCTAATTATTTTTTCTTTGCTGTAGTGAATTAAACAGCAATAATGCAGGTTGGTGCTCAGGTGAGGAGGAAGTAACTTGCTCAGGATCCGGGGCGTCTAGCTGGCTAGACACAGTACAGTGACTGGTGGCTAGAGGAGAACAGCAAGGTGTCAAACAGATTATTACAGATGCTATATTTTTAAATTGTCCCATTTTTTTACAAAGTCGCCTTCCTGGGGTTTGATGCTCAGGTTTTATGTTGCCGATTGACAGCAGGAGCAATATATCAGCAGCCACTAGATGGTGACAGTTACAATGACTTACTTTTCCCTGCGTTCTGTAAATGTCCCGGCTCCAATCCTTTCTTTTTCCCACTTAAGGTAACTAATCATGAGCATCCAAATCCAAGAATCCCAGCAATACTACTTTTTTGTCTCATTGTCTTTGGAAAGGGATACTGCATCTGCGAGAGCTTAATTTTTATCCCTGTTAGAGTGTTTGTGGCCCCGCCTCTCTCCCTCTTACTGATTTTGCGGTTGAAAAATAGCCAGCCAGGGTTGAATTTAACGATAATGATGTCAAGATGTCAGCTCAAGTGTACGCAGACGGCTGAGTTTCTAAATTAGGAATAAAAGCCAGAGACAAGGCCAAAGAGCAATGAAGCTGCTCTTGGTTTTCAACAACCTCATCTCAGTGTTAGTTACTCCTGTATATAAACATCTGTAAATGTAATCTAACTTGTTTTTTTTTGTTGTTGTTGTTGTCCTCTCTCTTTAACGTATCGAACAGCTCTGACAGGGCCTCGAGCTTCTGTCACTGACGACCAGCCGACTGGTTGAAAGTGAGCAGAAAATCTGTACTGCGTCAGTATTGAACACTGCAGGAGGGAGCGTGGGTCATGGGAGCTGAGTAGCACAAGGTGAATCTAAAACTGTACTTAAGGATAAATAACCTTTTGCCTGAAAGCTTTGGAAAGGCTCACGCCTGGTACTGAAACAGCTGCTGCCTTTCCTTCGATCCTCCTTCAAACTTCTTCACTGTGTTTACGTACGTGTGAAATAACCTAGTGTATTGTAATGACTGGGTAATCCGATCAAGCTGTTAATAACATTGTCTTTCTGGCATATATCCTGTGAAGTATGATTGTTGTAAAGTTTTAATTTAATTTTGATTTTCTTTTTTCTTTGTAGCTGGCCTACATAATTATTGAATTAATTTATTATGAATGACTGGTAAGGTGTTGTGTTCTTTTTAATTTCAGGCAGCTTTAGACATGTCATGACCTTTTATTTCTCCTGAAAAGTATTATTTAAAGGAAGCACAATGAATTGGTATGGGAAGAGGACAGTATTTGTATGGTAGAACAAAAGCATTGTCATATCACAGCCATCTGCTATCATTTTTATCTCTGCGACCCAGTGGGGGACCATGGATGAAGTATTGATTTTAGCAGACTTCACATCAGTAATTTGCAACATCAGTTGTTCCTAAAGCTTTTTAATCTCGCCATCGTCTCTAAGGAATCATGTCTACTACAACCAAAAGCCAGTCAGAGGACTGCAACAGCAGGGTAATTGAAAAGTCAAGCCTGAGGGCACGTGTGATGCCGGATATCTGTACTTCTGCAGAGATCCCCTCCTCTCATTTAAAAAAAAAAAACAAAAAAAAAAATCAAAAGTACCAGTTACTTACATCTGAATTTCCGTGAAATTGTCTTTAACCGTGGACATCATGTTGCCTCATCCCGTGTATCAAACATCTGTTTCTTTGTTACTCTCATTTCCAACTCCCTTTCCTGTTAAATGGCATTACGATCAACCAATCCTGTCAGTTTCCTGTATTATCCAGTGTACAGTGCAATGGGTATCTGGGAGAATAAAATCAGAGCAAACAACTGCATGGAATAAATGCTGATGTACTGTACCCAACACGCTGTTGTCTGCCTCCTCTGTGACACAACAGAGTCCCGTTGACTTTCATCACAATCTATAATAAGTTATAGATTTATTGGCTTGTAGAAACTAATTCTGCGTATATTTCATGTGTATTAATAGAAGCTAAGATGTGTATTTTCTGCATTATGGGCTATCCATTTATTTATTTCACTGTTGTATTTTATGTAATTTGTTTCTGCTCACATTAAGTTTTGTACCAAAGGCTTTTGCAAGAAATGTTATTATTGAAGAACACTAAATTCCTTCATTTTAACACCAGAGACACTTAAAAATACTGATTCTACAACTACGTGTAAACAGCTCGTCCATATTTCCAAAAACATTACTGGTGACAAGACTGAAAACTAAAGCCCCGATATGAAATGAAACATTGAAATTTAAGTTTAAGCTTATCTAAATTTAAATAGTTTTTAAACAGAACTTTGGGTTGGGGCTATTGGTTTAGTATTTTTATTTTCTCACCAGCTTGAGCATGCAGTAACTGGTAAAGGATTTGAAATGAAAATGAAATTACTAAATTAGCCAGTAAATGTATTAAAGTCTTCAGGTTATGTTGCCGCCCCTCAGTAGCTAAAACACTAAAAAATATAGGCGCAAAATACAGCACTTTTCTGGACACATGTATATATTTATTTATCACAGTCAGTAAAACTAAAAGTAAAGAAATAATAAAAAACAACAACCAATGTTTCTTCTGGTGTGATTATTTGCGCAATGAAACCTGTTGAAATTAGTTCGTGCTGTACGTGCTGCCGTTGAAGTCTCTTCCTGTATATATTTCAGGACTCGCCGAGCGGGCGGGGTTAACATTATAATAAGTGCTGATTGCTGTACAGAGTTCAGCCGGGCGGTGCGGTGTCCTAAAACCAACAGCCGTCTAATGAGGGGGGCGGAGTCAGAGTCCGGAGGGGAGTGCCTGCTGTGCGACTCCTTAAGGGTTAACCTGCCGCAAACAAGGAAGCGACATCTGGACTAACCCGGACTCACCAAACCACTTTCTTTACCTGGCTACCGGACATTTTGTTAAAAACATTTTCCCCCAGTTTGGTTGTTGTGAGTCAAACCGGCCAAGATGTCTTCGGTGGACCTGGAGAGGCTGAAGATGACCGGGGCTGGACGGGCCATAGCGGTGCTGACCAGCGGTGGAGATGCACAAGGTGACTCAAAACAGCGCCGAAGTTTGCGTTATATCGCAGTTAGTCGCCCTTAAGTACCCTCAGGTATAAACTAAGTCTCTGTGCTAAGTGTTAACATTAAAGGGAGGAAATGCCAGTTTTTCTACGGAGAGTTTGTACGAACTGTCCCTGACAGTGGGATCCTGTTCAGGGGTCAAAGGTCGTGCATACATACAGTACAGTACTACTGACCTCTTTTATACAGTCCCTAAAGTTATACTGCATGTACCTGGAAAGTAACTCAGTACTCTAATCAAGCACTGCCCTTAAGTACAATTTGAGGTACTTGTACTTCACTTGATTGTTTCAATTTTCTGCTACTTTCTACTTCTATTCCACTTCAACTCAGAGGCAAATTACTAGTATTATTTACTCCAGTACACCACAGCTATTCATCAGCTTTAGTTACTGGTTAGTTTGCTGGTTCAAATTAAGAGTAGAGAACATAATAAGATTGGACTTTATACTTATTGGGGGTGGAGTGGAGGTGGAGGGGTTTACAAGTCATCTAAACTAGCCCCACCTTTACAAGCTGTTTACAACATTAAAGTGATCTACACATCGTTGCATCAATAATTATGATCCAGTAATAGAGTAGAAGCAGTGGTGGAAGAAGTACTCAGATCCTTTACTTGTGTACTTTTTCCTTAAGTGGGATTTTTCATGCAGGACTTTTACTTATTATTTTTGCACATTGCTGTATTGGTTAGTTAAAGTGATGAAAATACAGAGATTCAAAAATGCTCCATGACGAGTAAAAGTCCTGCGTGAAAAATCCTACTTAAATAAAAGTACATAAGTGAATGCATACTTCAAGTAAAAGTACTAGTTTGGTCCTTCTTGCTGAAACGTTCAGTGAAACAAATCTCCATTTGGTGGAGCTGTTAACAAATCATAGACAGCTGAAATGTGACCCTGACTGTCAATAGTCACAGTACTTTATTCAACAATGCGCTGTATTTTAAAAGCTTGTTATGCGATCCATTTTGTCAAATCTTCATCTGAAAAGTAACGACATCTGTCATATAAATGTAGTGGAGTAAAAAATACAATATTTCATTCTGAAATGTAGTGAAGTATAATGCCGGACTCGGTACGTCCCCACACCACGATTTTATTTATGGACTTCTCCTCGGCTTTTAACACTGTTAACACGAACATTTTATTGCACCAGCTTGTGGAGCAGGTTCATCCTGCATTGGTTTTATGGACTAAGAGCTTCCTGCAGGACAGGCCACAGCAAGTTCTGGTCAACGGTTTTAAATCTAACAAACTGTTTTTAAAGACTGGGCTCCCCCAAGGCTGGGTTTTATCTCCTATCCTCTTCTCTATCTATACCAACAACATTTCCTGCAGCAGCGAAGGAATTACCCTTTTTAAATATGCCAACGATATGGCTTTAGTGGCCCATATGAAAGACAGCAATACACTGTCTGACTACCATCAGGCAGTCAACATCCTGATCAGCAGTTTTAAGGAAAGCTCCCTTGAGCTCAACATCGATAAAACTAAGGAAGTGTGCTGTGGGAGCAGAGGAACAGCGGACTCAAAACAGTCCCCACTCTTTCAGCCCCTCAACATCAATGGCCAGCTGGTGGAACAAGGTTGTGTCATTCAAATACCTGGAGATTGACACAGCCATATCTTTGAATACACATGCGGACTCCATCTACAGAAAAGCTCAGAAGCTCCAGTCCTTCAACATCAATACAGACATTCTAATCACGTTTTACAAATCACTGATAGAATCTGTACTCACCTTCAACATAGTATCCTGGTACAATTCACTCACAACCAAAAATAAAACAAAACTGTCCTGCATCATAAAACAGGCTGGGAAAATAATTGGATCCCCCCAGACCCCCCCTCACAGAACTTTACACCCAGGCAGTTACCAGGAAAGCCAGCACCATCACACAGGACCCCACCCACCCTCTGCACCAATCCTTCCAACTGTTACCATCAGGTCGCCGCTATAAAGTCCCACTTTCCCGGAAAAACATATACAAAAAAATCTTTTATTCCCACTGCTATCTATCTATCTATCTATCTATCTATCTATCTATCTATCTATCTATCTATCTATCTATCTATCTATCTGTCTGTCTGTCTGTCTGTCTGTCTGTCTGTCTGTCTATCTATCAAAATTAAAAAATATCAAAATTGTACTTAAGCACAGAACTTGAGTAAATGTACTTTGTTACTTTCCACCACTGAGTACAATACATTATACTTTTGGTACTTCAAGTATATTTTGATGCTGATACTGAAGTGAAATCTTCAGTGCATGGGAATTTCTAAAACTGTGGTATTGCTACACTTACTGCAGTATTACTCCCTCCACCGCTCACACTCTGTTCATGTAACTCTTGCCGAGGACTGTGATTATACTGTGCCCAATACTTGCCCAATATGAGATAACGAAGTCATATCCACCGTAGTGCTTGATTTCCTCATGCAGGGCGATGGTGCAACAGCTTGTGTGTAATGACTTGAGGGGCAGAGGTGAATCTCATATTTCTGTGCAAATGTCCTTGACTCAGGGATGAACGCTGCTGTCCGAGCTGTGACCAGAATGGGCATCTATGTGGGGGCCAAGGTCTATCTAATTTACGAGGTAGATAAGCTGTTTCAGTCTGCTTGCATTAATATGACTATAAACACACACACGAGTTATGTCGTCATTATTGATTGACCTGTCCGCATTGTTCTAGTCATTAGCATACAATTAGGAAATGTCAGGGTTTGTACAAAGCCCAATATTTTCAGGGTTTGGAATATGTCTGAATTCAAATATATTTCTCAAAAAAATGGCTTAATTTTCAGCGTAATGTGGTAGTTAATCAACACAATCAATCACCAAAAATCCTTTAATATTTGAAATGAGACGATTGTCGTCATATTTTTTTAGATTTTATGATAAAAACATACAATCAAAAGCTGGTAAAATAAACAGTGTGGCAGTATATATACATTGATTGCTGTGGTAATAAAGGAATTTCGTAACTTTATTTTTTATTTATTTATTATTTATTTTCAGGGATACCAGGGCCTGGTGGACGGGGGGGACAACATCAAACTGGCACACTGGCACAGTGTGACCAACATCATCCAACTGGTAGGTTAAAATATCATCATCATCATCATCACAGCAGCATTAGAGGTGAAGCTAGTGTGTTAATGGGAATCAGGTGTCTCAGTAACAAGCTCTGCTACAAGAGCTACGGCGTCATTCATTTTATTATTTACACCGGTGCTTCTCCGGCTCACACATGCGGAAATCTCTTCCGTCAAAAGGCCTATTGTGCCTTTGTTATATCACGATTTAGGATTTGTGTTGTTTCTTTCTGGTCTTAAATATCTCTCCTTTTCTTCTCTGTCTCTTTTATAATAGTCTTTGATAAGGAGTTTCATTGTTTCATCCGTCTCCTCTCTTCCCGCCTGCCTAACACTGGTTTTAATCTGGTAAGGGGCCTTGCTGCATGTGCTTTAAACACTATGAGTAGAAGAAGCAGCAAGTTGCACTATTCAAAAGAAAATTGTCTACAGTCCCACTATTCTTTTTTCTCCTTCTTGTTTAACCTACATCATAGTATCTTCAGTGCACATTTGGCATCAAAATAAATCACAAATATACCCTGAGGTGACTAGTTGTGATCATCCGTCTTGGAAATCTGCTTTATCTTAACAACCATCAGGAGCCAAAGCAAAAAGAAATATTATTTAGCATATTTTTAACTTTGTCCTGTTTGTCTTGATTTGGTTTGTGACTTGCTACATGACTTGCAGGGTGGGACTGTGATCGGCAGCGCCCGGTGCAAGACCTTTACAACTCGCGAGGGAAGGCTCGCCGCCGCCTTCAACCTGGTGAAGAAAGGCATCACCAACCTGTGTGTGTGCGGTGGAGACGGCAGCCTCACCGGAGCCAACATCTTTCGCTCTGAGTGGAGCAGTCTGCTGGCTGAGCTCGTACAGAAAGGTGACGCGCTCTCAACATGTCACTGAGTCCTAACAATAGTTTACCCTCATCGTGTACTCACACTGCATGTTGGAAACATCTGGGCGAATTAAATTTCATCCCGTGGTTCAATCAGTCCTTTAAATGACAACGGCAGTAATTTTAAATGTGGGCTCTAATTTTACATGTTTTGGGTTGTAAATGACTGTTAGGTACAAAGTTGTTTTATTTTTTACTGAAAGGATCCCTACAGAGATGGATGTTTAACCAGAAATAGCCATTATATCACTCAGTTCCAGTCTCCAGTGACAGAAACAGTAATTTTACACAGGAGTTGCCGGCCTACCGCTGTCTCGATTAGTTAGTTAGTGTGTGTTATTGTGTGACTTTGATGTTTTAAAAGGTTGGCTTGGATGCAACAAAATATTTGTGTAACACACAATGTTTTGACTTTTTAACTTGCTTTTTCACTGTTTGTTTTTAACTGTGTGTTGTACGGTGTCCTTGAGTGCCTTGAAAGGCGCCTATAAATAAAATGTATTATTATTATTATTATAACACAAACAAATTAACTGAGCACGGCTGCAGTAGACCAGCCACTCCTGTGCTCTGCAAGGTAAAATTGCTGTTTTTGTCAACTGCATCTTGGAGGGCTTGGATGGCGCAATACCATGACTACTTTTGGTAGAAAAATAGTCTCTCTGTAGGGCTCCTTTCTGTAATGCTGTCAGACACTTCAAAAACAATCTGAGCCTGTCAGTGGCAAAAATAAGCACTTTTCTTGTAAGTTCTTTGAGTGGGCGCCACTGCCCTAAAAGATAACACAATCTGCAGAATCATTTGCAACGTGTTCCTGTGTACTTAAAGGCATCATTACATTGTCCTAGGTTATGGGCTTGTGAGGACTGTGTACACTGTATATGGGACTGAATATAGACAATTAAAGAGCTGTACCATCCACAAATTTGCCGTTCACATTTGCGAATCACTCTGTAGCTTATTCTGTAATAATCTGATTGTTATATTGTTTTGCTTCGGCGTATATAATAACTATGTGTGTTTGTGCTACTTCAGGAAGGATCACGGACACTCTGGCCAAGCAGCACGATCACCTGAACATCGTGGGTCTTGTGGGCTCCATCGACAACGACTTCTGCGGCACTGACATGACCATCGGAGCTGACTCTGCGCTGCACCGCATCATGGAGATAATCGATGCTATCATGACCACCGCACAAAGGTCAGACACGGTTTGATACTGAGCAGTGGCAGCACCGAAGCAGCTGGTGTTCAGTCAAAGCAATAATTAGCCTTCCCTCGCCCCACTGAAGTGCAGCACTGATTCAGGTCTTTGAGATGGAGCCAGGTAAAGCTCTGTAAAGATGTGGGCACAAGCGGTCTGTGTTTTCCTGCTGCTTGGCCAGCCTTCGTCACATTTGGTCCAGCCCACATTCCAGTTTCTTCTTCTTCTGGGGCGGTCGCGTTAACCCCTGCCGCGTCTGGTCCCGCTGGCGGTGTTGAGATGCAGTGAACAGCAATGATCAAGTTCGCTGCTCTTAATCCAAACCCTGTGCCTCAGTTCCAGTACCTATGAGTGACGTAGGCAGTACGTGTTTTCCACATGCACTCCCAATACCATGGCGACAGCATAGTGGAATGATTCATTCTTAATGGCGTGCAGTTTAGTTATAACCCAAATCCACCATTCAACTCCGGCACATAGTGCTCTTGCCCAGACTTGTTCATTTGGATCTCGGCATGTTTGTACAATCTGAAAATTCTCTGTTTGTATGTTCACACAGATGCTTGTTTCAATATAACTGTTGTTTACCTCCCTACAGCCATCAGCGCACTTTTGTTCTGGAAGTCATGGGACGACACTGTGGGTGAGTAACACACGGGCCCATTTTGCTATCCTTTCTACTTTGCCACTGAATGAAACAAATTATTTTGCTGTTGCTCTGTGCTACTGCTCTAGATATCTGGCCTTGGTGTCAGCACTGGCGTCTGGGGCAGACTGGCTCTTCATACCAGAGGATCCTCCTCAGGAGGGCTGGGAGGACCGATTGTGTGCCCGTCTAGAGGCGGTATGACACAAAAACTCTATATGAGCTCCAGGCACATAAACATATATGTTATCACTGGAGAGGTTAGACATGCTCTTTGGTCTTTCAGGAATAAAGCAGGCTGAATATCTAGTCTTAAAATACAGTATTTAGATGCAGGATTGTGTTTATTGGCTAAAATGTATGTATCTGTACCTCCAGAGCCGCATAAAGGGGTCAAGACTCAACATTATAATCATCGCAGAAGGAGCCATCGACATGAATGGCAAACCCATCTCCTCAACTTATGTAAAAGATGTAAGTTTAAGGAAGTATCATTCACATGTTTCACAAGCAAAGGTAGAAAGCGGTGTGGTTCAGAGTTCAAATGTCTGTAGTGAACGAAGGCCTTAAAAGCCTGAAACTAAGATTTGAAGCTACTCAAATGTTTGTGAAGGACTTTTCTCTCTTAGTCTCTCTGCTGTGTAAGCCTGCTAAATGACAAACCCATACTGACGCCGAAGCTCTTCCATGTGTGTTTGAAGCTGGTGGTAAAGAGGCAGGGTTATGATACCAGAGTGACAGTGCTCGGCCATGTTCAGCGAGGAGGAACTCCCTCTGCGTTTGACAGAATACTGGTGAGCCAGACAACATGCTGATTTTACTTTTACTACACTGTGGGTGTCATCTTCCATATAACCAATACATTACTGATGAGGAGGAGGTGATGCTGTCCATCGTTCATCATCAGTGCATCTAAACGCACACGGATGGACTCGCTTGTGTTTTCAGAGCAGTAAGTTGGGCGTGGAGGCGGTGGTGGCTCTGATGGAGGCCTCTCCCGACACCCCGGCCTGTGTCATCGGCCTGTCGGGTAACCACGCAGTTCGTCTGCCTCTAATGGAGTGTGTGGAGCTGGTGAGTCACCCTCCTCTCTTATGTGTAATTGATCTTAATGGACATATTCACAATCTGTGGGAGGCGGCTGTATTTTTCAGCTGTACCATCATTTTTTAGACTAAGTTGGTGCAGACGGCCATGAATGAGAAGAGGTTTGATGAGGTCGTCAAACTCCGTGGCGGGTGAGAGCTGAGATTTGTTTTTCATGTATATTAAATAGTTCTGATATTTCATTATATTCACAATGCAAAAACAGCCTTCACTTATGTCAAATTTCCAAAAACGTTGGAGTGTAAGTGCATCATCATTCTATCATGCACACAGTTTCAGTTTGCTGTTGTTTTTTTCAGTGCAAGTCAAAGCAAAAAATGATTTTCTTGCAGGAGTTTTGAGAACAACTGGAGCATCTACAGGCTTCTTGCCTTCCAGAAGCCTGCCCAGTTTAAGGTGAGCCTCTCACTAACATAACACGTGTAAAATCACAAAACTTAAACTCAAGTATGCTTATTAATGCCTGACTCATGTTTCCTTAGAGCAATTTCTCCGTGGCCATTCTGAACGTGGGAGCTCCGGCTGCTGGGATGAACGCTGCGGTGAGGTCTGCTGTGAGGGTAGCGCTCGCTCACGGACACAAGGTCTACGCTGTCAGCGACGGCTTTCAAGGACTTGCAAGGGGAGCGGTGAGAAATTTTTTTTTCAAATAATGTCTTGGTATCTCAAAATAATGAGTAATTTTGTCAAAATTAGAAACTTTCTCAAAATAATGACGTGATAACCCAAAAATACTAAGAAACTTAAAATAACGACTTGGTTTTTACCACATTGCCAGTCAATTTTAACAACGAGTAACCTGTATGAGACTGAGAGGAAACTGTCACCTGTCTGTCTGCAGGTCTCTGAGATGGAATGGCACAATGTGGCAGGATGGACGGGCCAAGGGGGCTCACTGCTGGGGACAAAACGGTGAGCAACAGGACACTGATGTCTCCGTAATATGAACATATATAAGTAGAGAATGCTCCAACAGTTGTATTTCCATGAAGTGTGGGGACTAGACGGAGACAGATTTTTTTAGAAGCCAAAATTGATGGAGGACAGACCATTTATACTGTGTTAAGGATCCCTGTCGTATCGCTTGGTGAATTCAGGGCAATGTGGAAAATCAATCAACAGGTCTGTGTTACAGTCAGTTGTTTGTTTTTTTTTAAATCATTTTTGGATCAATGTGATGAAGTACTTTGACTTCTCGGGTATCTCAGGTATAATTTGCTAAAACAGTCAATACAGAGATGTCACTTCCATGAAATTCATTTTCATAAAAGTCACAATCACAATATATGTTAATATTTACTTTCTTTCCTTTTTTATATACCTAATTATCAACGATGTGGTTGAGAATTTTATCAATATTGCCCAGACCTAGCAGAGGCTGAAACATCCTGGTGTTTATTCATTAGTATCTGTATACTTCCAAAAACACTTCCCATAATGCAACTCAGTATTGTCTTTAGAAGATCTTCCCACCCACATTTTTCAAACATGAGCCACAGGAGAAATGATTGAAAAACTGTTTTGAGGCTAAAGGTAAAATTAGTGGGATGCCTCTTTTAAGTGCTTTTTAATTTCTGTTTCAGAACTCTTCCAGACAAACACATGGAGAATATTGTGGAAACCATCGTCAAGTTCAACATCTCAGCTCTGCTTGTGATTGGAGGGTTTGAGGTAGAGTATGAGATACAGTCTTTCAAAGAACCAGAGCTGAATTACTTGAATAATAATTTATAGTGTTAATGTTACATCAAAGAGATTTTCATTGTAATTCTTGGTGACTTTCAAAGGGATACCATGGTGTGCTGCAGCTGTTTGAAGCCCGGAGTCGCTATGATGAGCTCTGCATCCCCATGTGCGTTATCCCTGCTACCATCAGCAACAACGTCCCTGGAACTGACTTCAGCCTGGGAGCAGACACCGCTGTCAACGCTGCCATGGAGGTAATGCTGAGCAGATGGGAAATTAACAGTGTGACTTTGATGTTTCAGAATTAATATGAACAGAGACCGAACTAAGCCCGAAACCATTACACACATCTAATACGAGCTGTGCAGTGGTGTGGTGGTGCGCTGAGAAGTGGATATGTGCTGGTAATATGGAGCCTTACTGTGGTGACAAACATCAGGGTAATAGTGCACCAAAGCTCATCTGGATCTGAATATTTCTGGTTAGAAAAACACCACTGAAAGTAGGGCTCCCGTTTTCATATGTAAAGGCTTCTCTGACTCTGATACTTATGTATTGGTTATGTTAGACTGAAGAGTTGCTTAATAATAATAATAATTATCATTATTATTATTATTGTAACACATTTGAAATGAGATGTTACACTAGACAGCACAATAATGAGGGACTGCTGGGGCAGAACTGTAAGAAAACAGTGTTTTAGTCTGGTCCAAAGATTGTAATGATGGATAAGTTTGAGCTAAAGTTAAGAGAAACTATGGTATGTAGCACATTTAGTGAGATGCTTTGTAACTGTTGGACAAGGAGAGGAGCAGTTAGCAACACGCTGCACTCTCTTTACTTTACACTTTCTTTCGGACGAATATGCAAGGAAAAGGAGAACTCGACAACAGGGGAAAATGAAAAAAAACGTACTTGTAAATTAGATAAATGTTCACAGTGGAAAACATGACTACCAGATACAGAGCTGGAGAAAATGAGTGATAAATGACGTGCATCAGAGGGGATTTAGAAATGGGTGTATACAAAGCCGACTGAAAGGTAGACAAGTACATACACCACACCGTATACCCTGTACCACACCACTGAAGCTATATTTCTAAGATATAAATTGAACTACTTTGTAAAAACAGGGATTGCAGTGAGTGTTTAGAGCTTCGGTTTTTATCTTTAAACTGTAAGAAGAGGTTGATAGAGACAGGCAGCATTCCAGTTCAGCCCTGTACTTCTATACTAAGCATCACACCTGGAAAAAGCACATAAACACACCAGTAGTCCTTCCTCTGAGGGGCAATGTTCTTTTTTAAAGCTGCCTCTTTGTGGTCTGTCTCCTGCTCTTTCTGGAAGCTCTCGGCTCCAAACTTGTATACAGTGTAAATTAGATTAGATTTAATTAGGAGGAAGTTAAAGTTGGCTCTCCCCACTCCCAGACTTTAGACTTTAGGCCTTCACTTGCCTCTATCTCCTTTCACACTGCCATTTCGATTTCCTCCACAGGGCTGCGATAAGATCAAGCAGTCTGCCACTGGGACCAAGAGACGAGTGTTTGTGGTGGAGACGATGGGCGGATACTGTGGCTATCTGGCAACCAGCACTGGTATAGCCGTGGGTGCTGACGCAGCCTACATCTTTGAAGACCCCTTCAACATCCACGACCTGAAGGTAAGGCCAAAGAAGAACCTCTGCTGTTTGCTTTTCTTTTGTCCATAATGTGCACGGCTTTCTCTTTATTTAATTATCTGTCTGGCTCTTTGACAGACCAATGTGGACCATTTAACTGAAAAGATGAAGAAGGACATCCAGCGGGGTCTTGTACTAAGGTAAATCACACTCAGCATTACACAGATGCACTGCTGATGAAAAAAGTGTGCATCGTTTCATCAACCTTCAATCTATGTTTGTGCTGCGATCATGTTCTCTATTATGGGTGTGCATAATGCTGTGTAAGTACTGTTTATCTCCATTGCTACAAAACAAGGACAGCCAAGCTAGCAGCTCTGTGAGGCTGTAGGCAGGCAAGAGTCTAAGCTAAATGCTAACATGCTGATGTTCAGCAGGTAATATTCACCATCTTAGTTTAGCGCGTTAGCATGTTGTCATTAGGGAAACACAAAGTACTTCTGAGGATGATGGGAAAGTTTTTAGTTTGCAGGTATTTGGTAATAAACCATAAAGTGGCTATTCTCACTGGATTATGGTGCTGCATGATGTGTCTGAGGACCACTTAAGTCCAACACCATTGTTGCTGTTGCTTCTTAAAATGAATCAAATTAATTTAATGGCAGCTGATCGAAAAGTTGGTGAGATATTTCAGTCAGGATCAAAGCTGCGGACTGACCGACTGAAGGACATGGTTATCGCAAAAAAACATATAAACTATTTGACCTCAATAAAAAAAAATTAAAAGAACATACTGTACAGCATGTTTGGAACATGTCCTGCTGTGTATATAAAACATTGTTGATTTAGTCTTTCCTTCGTTCATTGTTTTCATTCTGTCATGACAGGAATGAAAAATGCCATGAAAACTACACAACAGATTTCATCCACAGGCTGTATTCATCAGAGGGGAAGGGCATCTTTGACTGCAGAGTCAATGTGCTGGGACACCTTCAGCAGGTATGGAGCCATACAGGATCCACCGACTCTAATAAAACACAGCTTGATATCAGTTACAGTGATACTCATATACTGTAAGGACACAGGGTTGCAGCTTATTTATACTCAGCTTGTGTGTTTGTGCTTTAGGGAGGAGCACCTTCTCCCTTTGATAGAAACTTTGGCACTAAATTGGGTGTGAGGGCTATCCAGTGGATTTCAGACAGATTGACTGAAAACTTCCGACAAGGTAGAGTGGCACAGTAGTTAACATAAATAAATTGCTGGGAAACTCACAAACCATAGCCATGTTGATTACACTGCTTTTTCCTCACCAGGCCGCGTGTTCACCAACTCACCAAATACAGCGTGTGTGCTCGGCCTCAACAGGAAGGTCATCTCATTCGTCCCCATGACCGAACTGAAGGCTGTGACTGATTTTGAGTAAGAAAATTCACTGTTTTTGTTAAATAAGAAGTGTTCGTTATTAGTCAGTCTTGATATTATGGGCCTTGTGCCTCTGTTTTTCAGGCACCGGATGCCTAAGTTCCAGTGGTGGTATAATCTTCGGCCAATGCTAAAAATGTTGGCCAAGTATCAAACCAGCTTCTGTGAATATGTCCCAGGAGAGATGGAACATGTGACTCGGCGCTCCATCAGCATCGACTCCGGGTTCTAGGCCATCTAAAACTACAGCACACCCCCTCACACTTTTTAACCCTTATCTGTCCATCCTACACACACACACACACACACACACACACACACACACACACACACACAATAGTTTTCAATCTGCTGCTGTGCATATTTCCAAGACTGAAGACTTAAGAAGCCAGCTTCGATCTCAGTCCTTTGTCAGTGTCATAGCAGCTACAGTATATTAAATAATGTCGAAATGTGGTTCAAGTATTCATTTAATGAATGAGGAATTCAACACAGAGCAGACTGTCCTACTTTAACAAACAACCAAGCCTTTGTACCGTCAAATCACTGCATTAAAAAGGAAGCCAGGCGTGCCGTGAAGCTAAAATTGTATTCATTTACTACTGAATATTTTATATAAAGCAGATTTTGTGCAGTGTGATACAAGTGGTTCCCTTCAGAAATCACACACTAGGGGAAATATTGACTTAACTGAGATGAATACTGAGCCAATGATCTGATCAGGAGCCTTAAGTAACAGAAGTGTATATATTCATGTTGTAACATGTTTTATTAGCTAAACACGATAGCTATTATAGTTTTGGAGCCTCTATAATTTGCACAAATAATTAAGTTCATGCAGTTCATTACTTTGTAATAATAACTACTGTACTTCCAATAGAGAAGTCTGTGTTGGGTATTCTTTTGATATTAATGCTACATCTTCAATAAAATATTATTCAACATCAATAATGTTATTGAGATATATTCATAGCAGAGGCAATGTCTATTGAAATAAGATATTAAGTTAAACAGACAAATACATACCAACCATTTAACAGAACAACAAGCGACAAACTTCACTTATTTTCCATTGACCCACCAAATGAGAACATTACCAAAGAGAATCAGTAACAAACTGGTCTTACAAACAACAGCTCAGCTTCTAACATGTTTCTCTTTTGTAACTTTTATAACTCAAAAGTTAAATGAAAATGGAAACTCATCCTGGTTGTTGTCTTTTTTAGCTGTCTGAGGGCTCTTTGAGGTAAAGACAAACTGGAAGTCTTCACTTTGCTCTGATTGGCCAAACAGGAACTCAGGGCCTGTAAAATCATATACATACCAAGCAGGTCCAAGCAGGTAACACACACCACAGAAGTAGAGAGATTTGAGCTGATACTTACAGCTTGGAGACTTTGATTCTGTGGTTTTCTAAAAAGAGATGAACAGTTTTTGTTGTTGTTGTAGTTACACCATGAAATTAAGAGGGGTTACAGTATAAATGCAGTACCTTCTCATCGAAGAAAGTGAAAGACGGGTCCTGTAAAAAGAAACTTGGAGGTAATTAAAAAAACTGAGACAGTAATTCTGTCAAATCACTTATTTCTATCGCTCACCCCTCACCTCATCCTGTGATGAGCCCGCGTCAAATCCAAATCCAAATCCAGAGAAGGTTGGGGTGCCAGCATTAGAGTTCAGAGAGAACAGGAAAGCTGGAGAATTGGTATTTGAGGTCCCTTGATGTGGGGAGCTGCCAGGGCTAAAGCTGAAATTTCAACATGAAAACATAATTCTCAGAGGCTGTCCTGACAGTGAATCAAAGCATTGGACAACTCGGTCAAACCCTTACGTAAATGGGAACGTTGGGGTTGAGGGCACAGCTTTCACCGTTGTTGGGGAGGATAGAGGGTTTGTTTCTTGAGATGATGACTGAGGAAAAGCAGTGAGTCCTTTGTTGTCCTCTTGGCCTGGGGCTTGCTCCTCCTCTATAACTACTCTTTCCTCCTTCTCCTCCTCCACTGCCTCCTCTGTGTCTGAAACAGCGGACGGCTGTTCCTGTGCAGAAAACACACCCTGTATGAACACATTTCCAAGACTGGAAACTTTATAAACTACTAAAACTAAATGAATGTAAAAAACAATATTCTCTCTAACATGTCTTCACAGACACAATGTAATCAATCAGGAAATACTTTGGGATCTTGCTGTGAAGCATGTTATTGGCTGTGCTACTTTGGCAGAATTAAGTTCTCAATCATAAAATCTTTCGATTGTCGTCAGTAAACTAGGATTATTTTTGCAAAGATCTTAATTTTTCAGATATATTTCAGAGAGCCATAAAAGAGTACTCAAATGATTAGTATTTTAGTTCTGTAAAGTTAAGGGACTTGTGTGACAAATTGAAAATATATAATATATATGATCGATAAGACTGAAACCAATAAACTTTTAGTGCCTAATTATTGGATAGGGACTACATGTCCCATAATGCAACTTGATAGTATGTTTCACTAGATGTAGTTAATGTCCATGTCTCTCACACAAAGAGTTTGTTGTGCAGGTTTGTCGTTAAAAACTGGTCCAGCTAAATAGTACTCCTCATAACAAGTGAACTGGTGTTAACATGATCCTTTCACCTCCACTGCTTTTGAGTTTGATACAGTAAACTAGACTCTGTGGTGCAGATCTCAAAACCAGTACCTGAAAAATACAGTACACTAATCGAGATACCAGCAGCACTAAGAGGCAGCGGGTTTTAGGTAAACTTAGTAAAGGGGCCATTTTAAGGTCATTGTAGGTGTAATAGATAAACATTATCAAGACCTGGTCATCTGGTCCAGTTTTCTTGTGCTGCTCCTCAGTGTGCATCATGTCTGGCCATCTTTGTTCTGAAGAGATAAATATTCTGCTGATGGGGTTTGATGTAACATGAACATCCAAACATGGCAGGTGGTGTTTTCAGGTAGCATTAACTAAAATATGAATCCGACTTTCCTCCTCTTACCATCTTCTTCTGGGAAGGGGCTGCAGGCGGTTGGATCCAGGACCCTTTGTTCCTCATGAATTTCTTCAGCATTTGCTTCGACAGATTTATGTCCATTCTGTAAGATCTGTTTGAGTTTATCATAGTGGTTAATGGTTAAACAGGACTGGCTTCTACTTTTATATTTCGTATTGGCTGGAATATCGTCAGCTTTACGATGCCATTAAGATTGATTGATGTATCCGAGTACCTTTGTCTGGCTGAGATGAAGAGAGGAGATGTCAATGGAAGAATCACTGTCCTCTTCTATCTGAGGACCTAATGGTTTTTCTGCTTCTGTTATGGGCTGCTGGCTAAAAACACTAGGAAGAAAAGTGGACCCAATCAGAGAAAAACAGAGCTTTACTGAAATCTATGTCAATGTTCTCTGTGTCATCTATTAGATTCACTGAAAGATACCTGACCGTTAGATTCTCAGTGGAAGAAGAATTGACTGCTGGACCTGGTCAGACAGAAATTGAATTAATTGCGTCTAGACTTGGAAATATTTCAGCTCTGCCAGAAGAAGTTGTGATGATATAAAACATTTATTACCAGTGAGATGGTCCACTTCCTTCTGTTTCACTGTTATTTGATAATCACAAGCCTTGATCCTAGACTCAATTTCCTCTTTTTCAGCCTGCAGTGTGAAGAGCTTCTGAGCAAGAGGATTTTGGCAGTAATATTCTTTATGTGACTGGAATATCTTCCAGTAGCTTGCAATTCTCTCCTCATAGACTTCCCTTGTTGGGTTAGAAAGGAAGAACAATTCAGCTTTTTTTATTATTGCTCACAAAAAATGTATTAAACACCACAGATGACTGAACCCACATGTCCTGGTTGTAGCTGGCTTTTCTGCTCTCCAGTTCCTCTTTCAGAGTTTGCTTATACTGAAGAAGCAGGCTGTTAGTCGCCTTCATACTAAAGTTACATGGATGACAAGCAGTAACATATGAGTATCCGTACTACACTGCACTTCTTAAGTTACATATCATATATCACTGTGATCCATCGAGGTTTGGCCCATGTTATACCTAGTCATCATACCTTTTAGCATTTGCTTTGTTGTGTATCACAGTGCTCTGCTTCACCCTGATTTCCTCTTCAAGTGCCCTGGTGTTTCTGTGGATCGTATCTATGTAAGATCTCCACTCAGCGATGTCAGCTCTGCAAACTGTTGATGAAAATGTGAATTTCAATGCATAGAATCTATGGTTAACTACTTGCTTGATAGCCTGACAGGCTATTATAGAAACTTCTTTTATTTGTATATATTTATATAAGTAATGTTACCACTGTAATGTTAGGTTAAAAAGGATAGCTGTTTGGCATACCTTTAATTTGTTCGTTGATTTCATTCTTCTTTTGGGAAAGCTCCCGAATTTGAAGAGCTAACAAACAACAAAATTAAATTAAAAAACCACAAAACCACAAGAATACAAAAGAACTATTATCTATTTTGGTAATAGTAGTAACTATTAGTTGTATAACTTGAATTAGCTTAGGTTAGCTGGTTGGCTAACTGACACCAAAGCTAGCTTGCAATTAAGTTAGCCAAGCAGCTAAAGTTTGCTAAACCTTTGGCAATATCAACCAAGCAAACTTCAAATGACAAAACTAAAACTATTAAACAACAGTGCACTCAATGACTGAGCTCACCACACTGAAAGAGGAGGCTGTCAACACTGCTGAATGAATACAGGTCGTTCATTTTTACACCAGCCTAACATTAGCAGACATTAGCCACACTAGCTAGTTAGCTGCTTCCTAACCGTCAAGCTGTTACTGTTGTCATGTCAACGGTTTAGCGACACGTGATCACATTGAATCTTTCAACATAAAACAATTTAATTTTAAACGTTTTTATTTTCTAGTTATATAATATAAGTAGTTGTGCTAATCACAGTAGGTGATATCATCCTAGAAAAAGTAGGCAAGACAAAAAAAGAAAAGAAAAAAACCTTACTGACTTAATATATTAACATATTCAAGCTGTAATAATTACTATTAATTTAACTCTAAACAAAACACATGACACCAGGAGCCCATATAAGTAGAAAAAATTAAAAATATCCACATTAAAAATATCCACGTCTGTATATGATTTTTACAGTGTATTAGTATGTGTTTATTTTATTTTTAGTTGGCATGTGTTGGTGATTAATTCGTCGCATTCCCTGGGACAAATGTGTTTTTAATAGACATTTTTGTGTCGGTGCTCACATGACGACAGAGAGGACTGAGGGTGGCGGAGGATTGGTGAGACAGAGGTTGGAGGGGCGGGTTTACGGCTATTCTGGAAATCATTTTACGTAGCGCATCTGTACGGGCTAAAAAACACACTCACACACCAGTGATGTGATGTGATGTGATGTGAGGGCTCAGCCGAAACCTGTGATTTATCCCCACACGGCTCAGTTTTCTCCTCCCGGTCTGAAGGTAAGGCTGCATTTTGATTAGCAGGGCTAGTTTGGAGTGCATGTTGTTCGCCGGCTGCAGACAAAAGAGCGGACATGGGTGGGATTTAAATGGGAGGGGATCAGCTGTGTGAAGAATGGCTTGCATTGTCGATTTCACCCCCCTCTCGTCTAATCATGCATATTTTTGTCAAACCACTACTGAATTGTGCAGTTTTTCTGTCATTGTGTCTAGAAATAAAAGAGGTAGGATGGTGTTAGTGCACTGAGTACGCTGGAGCACCGCTGAGCTGTCATGCAAAACAGAGACCACCCTTTCTTTTCTAAAAAAAAAAACATATCCATCATGCTTTATTTGTCGTCTATCTAGAGCAATTTAGTCTGCCGGCTCAGATGCCCAATGCTATTAGATCAATAGTGATGTGACATTTGATTTTATCAGTCATCATGTCAGAAAAGGCGCCTGTGCAGAATCTAGGCCACATTCACTGTACATAGAGGATTAAATTAAAGCAAACCTGCCTTGTAATGACTCCCCCCTCTATTTCTCTCTCTATTTGTGCCTGTGTGTGTGCTTTTGTCCCTTTGCTTTCAGCCGTAAATCTTCCTCAGACTAAGATCTTTAACACAATGGGCGGACATAGCTCAGGACTTCACTATTAGTCTCCATAAATAACCAGCCAGAGTAGCCCAGGAGTAAAAGAGTTTACTGGATCAGGTGAGAGCATGGCACAGGTAGAGGAGCCTCAGACCGAAGGAGAGGGCAGCCCCCAGATGATCTCCTTAAGATCAGACGTATCAGGGAACCATGTGGATGAAGGAGAAGTGGGACCCGCCATGAGGAGGAAGAGGAGGAAGAAGAAAGACCCGCGTCCAGAGTCCATTATTGTTTACCGCTCTGACATGGAGAGGACGCCTGGAGAGGACCAAGGCACTGAGGAGGGAGCAGAGAGGAGCACAGAGGAGGGAGCCAAGTTCCTCTGCACCCCTACAGGAGAAGGTTAGTGTGGTGTCTGGTTCTGCTAAAATCATGATCAATCATCGATTGTACTGAAGGAACAGCTCAGTTATATGCAATTAACCCCATGCAAATAGACTGTATGAACTAAACTAAAGGAGTTAGTATGGGGTCATATGAGTGATAAAATACTTTCACAAAAGAACCACATTTCTGTATTAAAGTTCAATGGACAGAAAAAATGTGATTTGAAGTCTGCTGCTCCTTCTCACAGGCTTCCAGCATCCAACTCTAATCGAGTGCTTAGCACCCAAACAAGGGGATACAAAAGGAAGGGAGCCTTATTTTTTGTTGTTTGTCATATAGGTAATGCCAAAAATGAAAGGTGATCGAGCCTTTGAAGTGGTGGCTCCGACATTAAGGAACAGCCTTCCTGTAGACATTCGATCTGCAGTCTCGGTTGATGCTTTTAAAAAGCAGCTGAAAACACATTTATTCTTTTTCTCGCCTCCTGCTGTCTCGTATTTATGGGTTATGAGTGGTGTGTTTTAGATCTGTTCCTTCTTTTATGGCTGATTGTTGTTTCTTTTGCTGTTTTTATGATCTTATTTATGGTTTTTCTCATATACATTTTGTTTTTCTTTTACTCCTGCGAAGCACTTTGTGACTTTGCTCTGTGAAAAGTGCTAAACTAAATAAACTTTACTTACGTTAATGTCTCAGCAGGAGGAGGCTGGAGCCTTCCTCCAGACAGCCGCTATGTGACCCTGACAGGCACCATCACTCGAGGGAAGAAGAAGGGTCAGGTGGTGGACATTCACCTCACTTTGACGGAGAAGGAGCTCAGGGATCTGGCCAAGTCAAAGGAGCGCCTTAATGCAGAGTGCGAGGCCGGGGAAGGCTCCAAACGCACCTGTAGCCTAGGCGTGTGCCAGGGACCACATGTCGTCCTCTGGAGCCTCTCCTGCGTCCCCGTGGTTTTCCTCCTCTCCTTCATCACCTCCTTCTACTACGGCACTCTCACCTGGTACAACGTCTTCCTGGTGTACAATGAGGAGCGGACGTTCTGGCACAAGATCACAATATGCCCCTTCCTCATCATCTTCTACCCCATGCTGATCATGCCCATGGCGCTGTCTCTGGCTCTGTACTCCGCTGTGGTGCAGGTGTCGTGGGCCTTCGGCGAGTGGTGGCAGGTCGTGAGAGACCTGGAGAAAGGCTTCTGCGGCTGGGCCTGTGGGAAGCTGGGACTGGAGGACTGCTCCCCCTATAGCATAGTAGAGCTGCTGGACTCTGACACGGTTTGTGACACTCTGCAGAGCAAGGCCCCCAGCGAACTCGCCCAGACATCATCGGTGTGAAGTGGGAGGAGGGGGACCCTGATGAACAGGAAGTTCAAGTCGGTTACAGGAAAGTATTTGAAAGCTGCTTCGCTATACTTTTCTGTAAACGACAACCAAATCAAAATCAAACACTGCCTGAATCGTCCTGAAATGCTGGACTATTACTTTTAAATTTCTTAAAACTATATTGGAGATCTCCATAAATCCTCTGAGCATGAGAGTGATGAAGTTGGGTCACTTTTTACTTGTAGGTAGTAGAAATCACTTAATTCTCTCACAGACCTCTGGATACATGTGGGCTTTGGTGGCTCCTGTAGTAGATAAACTGGCTGTGGACACCGATACCTGCATTGCTGGAGGCCTGGAGGTTAAAACAATTCTTACTTCACCTGTAAATATCTGTAATTAAATGTATGTGATCACTGTGCTGTGTGCTGACATCAAAAACGGCATTCCTTTCGATGGCAACGCCGTCTTGTATGTGAAGTCAACATAATCTCTGAAGTTTGAAGAAAGGCTGGATCACCAACTGGGAAAAGTGGACACCTGCCCAAAGGGCCGCAGACACAGGTTCACCAGGGGTCGGGTACTATGTGGAAATATGATCAAGATTCATTCGATGGGGAATATTCACCACTGAGCACAATATTGACTAGAACAATAAACACCTTAAGATGGGCAGTTTCCTGTGACGGGGTTTGGTGTCTAGTGTCATCTGGCGTTTAGATTTTTCCTGATGTCAACAAATCCCGTGAATAGACCAAAACCAACAATGTGTTAGTGTGTCATAAAATTCAGACTTCTCTATCCTGTCTGTGGCTTATTGGTTCCTACTGAAAAAGTTAATCTTTCAGTTTAAATTCAGTTTTATTGACAATAGTTAAAATATAGAACATTAGTGTCTTTTAATACTTGTGTTAATCTAGGTGATATTGTGCTTACATGGTGCATGTTCCTTAAAAAGACATGTGTGTCATCAAGAAATGCTCCAGAAAATGAGTGCTCGTTGGTTTTTGGGCATCTGGGATGATTATGATTAAGCTGCCATGTCGTGTACGTGAGAGCGACAGAGTAAACTAACAATGTACACAGAGAGGGGGGGGGGAATCAATAGTGGCCCATTTTTTTTACCCAGTGACCCCCTAGTAGGTAAATCCAGTCATGATTTGAAGCCATAGTCAGGACAAGCTGACAAATCAGACATTTCTTTGGTGAATTTCTGTTTTTTCATTGTCATGTTTTCATATGTTTGAAGCGCCATCAAGGCAGACATTTGTGATTTCACTCTTTCTTACTCTGTACTCGTGTTGTCTTCATAATGTTGGTCCACACATGAGTAAAATTAAGTTGTCATTTTTCCATCTGCAGATTCCTGTTAAATTTTGACACAGTCATGTTTTTTTTAATGCTGATTTAATTTATTTAAATATTTAAGTCTAGTGCACTTGCTGAAAATGTCGTAGCTAGGTGTTTCATACTCTGGCACTTTGAAGTAAATGTATTTCACACAGTTATCTGAGTTAACTGAGTGAAATGCACAGTGGATGTGGTTGGTTTAAGTAGACCAGATGGTTTAGATATTTCATTCAAATGTTTAGGATTGGACCTGGCTGGGTATAAAGTAATACCATTTTATTTGAATACAGATAAAGACATGGATCGGTTATTGGGGAATTGAGTCTTCCACATTACATGTTGTGAAATCACAGGATGCAAAATTACACAAATGAAATAAAATGTTACGTCATTACATCAAAACTATGTGCTGTTTATTTTAAAATCTACATTGTGGAGGAGAAAACAACATTTCTACATGTTGTAGAGTAATGTATGGCAGGTCACTGTTCCCTGTGTGGTTTATACGGTCTCTTAGGAAAAACAAGTCAGCCTATATCCCTGCATGGTGCACACAGGTGCAGATGGCTCTGTGAGATCTGATTATTGGCACCCTGTTGTTACATTGAGGTGTTTACTGAAGGAAATCCATATGCCCCAATGCCTAATACAGTATGTTAGAGAAAAGCACCATCAGGGTCAACACAGACTCATTTACTGATTTATTTAACTAAAACCACAGAATATGGTCTATAGGTCCAAACCACAGAAATGAGCCTGGATGGTAAGTTTTCTGGAAATTTTACAGAATATTTTTTGTGGAACAGCATTTATACCTTCATGTAGGGAAATTAAACTTAAAGAACATACCATTAAAACAAAACAAAATAGAGTATGAAAAATCCAATTAAACTTTTGGGGATTTTTGAGTTTTTATTTTGTGTTTTTTTTTATTTTTATTATTAATCTGTGTTTATCTATACATGCATCAATTTATTTTATTACTCTTATTTGTGGATCATTCTTTTTAATTTGACCTCAATATGTCTGAAATTGAATAAAATGAGCTACCAGTCTACATGCAGCAGAGCGCAGAGCACCCTCATCCAGGGTCTCACTCTGTGCACAGTGACATAAGAAACGCTGGAGGGCGTTTGACCTACATCTGATTATTTTGCCTTTTCATCGCACTGACTCGTATCAAGCTGAATAACACCACATTGCCACAGCTCGGTGGCTGTCTAAGGTGACTGACCGTGGATGTTTTAAGAGACTAGCCCACAGTAACACATCGTGTGAAGCTCCCTGCCTGAAATAACCGAGGAACCAACATCACCGGAACATCGGTGTTTTTGTCCCCGTTGGTCTCAGTTTCTCTCCGGAACCACAACAGTGTTGCACGCAGCCTTTGGAAGAGGGAGAAAAGAAGATGGCAGGCGCCAAAGTACGTTAATTTCTCTTAAGTTCCTTTTAAAGTTAATAGCCACAGTGCAAAGCTTTGTTGGATAATGTTTGTTGTTTAAAAAAGTGGTTTTTAAACGTCAGTCAGTAACAAATTGTTTGTTTTTCATTGAGCTTCAGACGTCAAACATCAGCAGCGACATGTTAAGACATGTTGAGACTAAACTAAACACCGTCACGACCCCTCCTGAACGTATACAAATTAAATCTGTACTGGTCCAACAGCATTAAAGTAACTGGGTGCCCATAATAACATTTTTGATAATGCTTCAAGTGGCCCTGACTGTAACCCTTAAATGTCTTGTGTGTTTTGTGCAGTCAGCATTGGTGTTGTGTATGGATGTGGGATACTCCATGTCCAACTCCGCCCCGGGCGAAGAGCCTCCCTTTGAACTTGCCAAAAAAGTCATCCAGAAATTCGTCCAGCGCCAGGTAGATTTATCCTCCACGTTTACAAAAAAAAAAAAAAAGTAGAAAGAAACAGAATCTGTCGTATTGAAAATGAGTTTCTCTTTTGGCAGGTCTTTGCAGAGACCAAGGATGTACTGGCTTTAGTCCTGTTTGGCACGGACTCCACCAAGAACCAGCTGGACCAGGATGGCCAGTACCAGAACATCACCGTGCATCGTCACCTTATGGTGCCAGATTTTGAGCTTCTGGAGGAAATAGAGAACCAGATCCATCCAGAGAGTCAGCAGGCTGATTGTATCCTTTTGCTTGATGCTTTTAGCTCCATCAGTTTATCAGATTGTTTGCAGGTTAATAGGATTTAAGGCTACAACTAAAGAACCACCTGAAGAAGAAACAAATCGTAAAAAAAAACAAAACAATACAAAATAAATAAATAGAAGATAGTAACCAATATCAAGTAAAAGACATGATAAAGACAACTTCCCGTAAAAGCGAGTCTGTGAAATTGGGTTTTAAGAAGTGATTTAAAAGAAGTCACTCACTCTGTGAGACTGTGTGAGTAAAGGGGCCCTGACGGCAAAAGCACAGTCGGCTTAAATTTATGCCTCCACTTTGGAACAGCCAGCAGGGCCTCACCTGAGAATCTAAGGCTATAAACTGGCTCATACAGGGGTCAACATTTCTTCTATGTAGCTCAAATTATGCAAAAATTTAATATATGACAATATGTGTCGATATTTTCATATAGATTGTAATGGGGAAATTGCTGACATATGCTGACTGTGCGTACTGATAGAAGAAGCACCAACTGTATGTAACTACTGTTTCTCCCTTACATTTACTGTGATGAAGAATTTCATTAAAATCACACAGAAAGTTGCTCTTCTTGATGGTGCTGTAAGCTGTAAGCCACAAATGTTTGAATTTTTTACTCTTAAAAACCAAAATCAAATGCTCACTGTGATCACTTTTAAGTTGACTGACGTATTGCTAATTTATACATTTATTCAGAGCTAATAGGTGTAACCTAATGACTCATGAGACAAGCTGCACTCTAGAGGTGTTCAGTGACTTGGATTGATTTGTCTAGCAATGGCTCTCCTGTGTGTTTCCATGTTATTTTCACTAGATTCTATTAATGTACAATAAAGCAGACACTTATGTGAGAGTTGTGAGGTAAAGACAGACTGTTTATATGTGCAGGAGTTCATGTATATGTACAGCTTCTTACTCCTAGAAGATGTATGTGTGTGTGTGTGTTGGCTCCTTAACTCCTGTTAAACAGGGCTGGATGCTCTAGTTGTCTGCATGGATCTCCTTCAGACAGAAACAAAGTAAGAAACTACCTCTACCACATAAATTATCCTCACTAGTCACTAAAAAAACTGTTGACTGTGCATTTTTTTAATGTAATTGTTTTATGAGGATGAAGTGACATTGTGTTTGGGGTGTCCTTTCAGGGAGAAGAAATGTGATCGTCTCAACATTGTCCTCCTGACTGACCTCAACACTCAGGCCAGCACAGAGGAGGTCGACGTTATTATTGAAAACCTGAAACAAGCTGGCATCACACTGCAGTTCTTGTAAGATTCAAGCACATTTATCAAGTGTCATTTTAGTGGAAATGTCTTTAATAATTGCTTGGCTCTCTCACACGCAAAAAAGGCTTTTCATCACAGTCAACTATAGCTATCATATTCAAAAAGCCATTTAATTATCAGAATTTAAATTGTAACAGTTGTGAATGGCATCTTATTTTAGCATGTCTACAAGCACACACACTCTTGATTCTCCAAATACTTAATGTACACTTATTAGAAGACACTGGATAAAACAGGAACTTTGATCAAAACTTCAAAGATAAATGGATCTCTTGTTAGTTAAGCTAAATTTCATGGCATGTTCTCACACACTCGCGTATCCTTCCTTCCACCTTATGACACTTCCAGCTTGCCTTTCCCTGCGGAGGAGGATGAAGAGGGTGGAGGAGATGCAGACAGAAGAGGCCCCGGCCACCCGGGCACAGGCAAAGGTCTGTCCAGGGAACAGAGGAACGGCTTGGACATGGTGAAACACGTCATGCTGAGCCTGGACGAGGAGGACGGCCTGGATCAAATTTACACGTTCAGGTTGGAGGGCGGCTTGTATTAAACGCTGTCTCACTTCTTTCTTCTATACACGTTTTTCTCTCTGAGGCACAGTAGTGAAGTCGTGAAGGCTTTTATTGTATTATGTCGTACGACTTGGCTTTCCATGTGCTTCACTCCTGCTGTAGGACTGCTATTGAGCAGCTGTGTATGTTCAAGCGGATTGAGAGGAGACCCATGGCCTGGCCCTGTCTGCTGACCATCGGCAGCTGTCTGCCCATTCGTATTGTTGGATACAAAGCCGTAAGTTAACTGTGTCTATTAGAGATATTTCCCATGTTTTATTTGTTTGCTTAGAATAAAATGATCATTATATCCTATAGAGAACTTAAAGTTTTATTTCATCGTAGTTTCCTTCAAATTGGTTTCACTTTACTGTTGTGTTATGTAAACACAAAGCTCATCACAAAACGCCACATAAAGTCTTGCTACCACTCACCATATATTCCAGGTGACAGAGGAGAAACTGAAGAAAATGTGGATTACAGTAGATGCTCAATCGCAGCAGAAAGACGACGTGAGGAGAGAGACTGTCTACTGTCTGGATGATGACAATGAGACAGAGGTGCAGAAGGACGACACCATCCAAGGTGAGGCCGTCTTTTGAAATCAGATCTAAGCGATCTGATTTCATGCTGTTGGAATTATCAATTAGAAATTAACATATCTAAATCGTTGTTTTTTTTCATTCACAGGTTTTCGTTATGGAAGTGATATCGTTCCCTTCTCCAAAGTAGATCAAGAGCAAATGAAATACAAACACGACGGGAAGTGCTTTGCTGTTCTCGGCTTCACCAAACAGAATATGGTATTGTACTTTTTATGAAAGTCTGATGCGCACAGCATCTAAAGAGTATTTGAGTCTAACAAGTGTCAGATAATATAAACCTAAATCTTTAGGACTGAGCAGGTTACTGCATTTGCCTGCTGTCTGCCTGCAGGTTCATCGCCATAAATTCATGGGGAATCAAGTCATCAAGATTTTTTCTGCCAAGGATGATGAGGTGAGTGGAAGTAACGGTTACATCACTGGTGACTGCATGTTGATATTCGCTTGGCTCAGATTCTACTGTTCTGTCTGAGCAGCATGCAGGAATTGCGCTGTCCGCGCTCATCCGAGCGCTAGATGAGCTCCAGATGGTGGCCATTGTGCGTTACGCTTATGATAGGCGCAGTAACCCTCAAGTGGGAGCAGCCTTCCCGTGCATCAAGCAGGACTATGAGGTGAGACCACAAGCTCCTAAACGTGCTGTTTCAAGTTTGTACACCGAATATGTGTCAAGTAGGACAGAGCTAATGGTCTGTCTCTGACCCTCAACAGTGTCTGATGTACGTCCAGCTGCCCTTCATGGAAGACCTCAGACATTTTACATTTCCTTCTCTTGAAAACAAAAAGTTAACTCCGTCAGGTACTCTTTCTACATGTCAAGCTTATTAAAAAAAAAATTCAGTTCTTTTCAGATACAAAACATCTCACTGACTCACTGAAGTTTAACAGACTGGAGATTCTCCACAAGAGGGAGCTTTCCAGTCATTATCACAGCAGCAGCTACAGTATTTAGCCCTGCAGACGTGAACATGAGTGTTGCCCCCTTCAACTACAGAAATGCAAAACTGCAATCTGAACACAGTTTTCCCTGCATGTAGTTAGCGCGCGCACACACACACACACACACACACACACACAAACACGCATACACATTGTCTTGTGTGTATTTGCAGGTCCTAGCTGTCATAGCCACAGCTCTTATTTTACTAGTTTATATGTGGCACTGGTTCTGATGTAAGCTGGCAATGCAGCTCCAAAGACATGAATACTCTGGCTGCGCTTCCAGCTGCTTCACGTCACTAACACTGTGTATCCTTTCAAAGAGGAACCGATTTGACCGGACTGTTTTTTTTCTTGTGTGATTCCTTTAGACACTCAGCTGTCTGCTGTGGACTCTCTCATTGACTCCATGATGTTGGTAGAGGAGGATGATGATAATGCAGGACAAAAGGACTTGTTCAAAGTCCACCACATTCCCAACCCTGCCTTCCAGAGGCACTTCCAGGTACTGCAGTCCACTTTGTATTTAAACTCCTGTAACTTACTTACTCTGAGTTGAAGTAGATGGCAAAGTTTTGAATGAGAAAGGGGTAATTTTCAGCTCAGTAACATTAGAAAAAAAAAAGGTTTCATCTGTTTGGTTAGAGCTTCAGCAGCCTAGAAGCTGCTGATATTCAACCAGGATTCCTTCTTCCTTAGTCACTGTCCTGCTCACCTCCCTTACCCAACCTTTCTTTCAGTGTCTGCATCATCGGGCGGTAAGCCCCGGCACCCCTCTTCCCACCACAGAGCCATGGCTGAAGGCTGCTCTTGAGCGCCCTGATGTCATTAGCGAACGTTGCCAGGCTCCACTAGAGGAGATAAAGAGGAAATTTCCTCTCACTGAAGTGGAGAAGAAAAAGAAGCTGAAGACTAGTGCTCAGATTTTTGGCAAAGAGTAAGTTTGGTTCAGTGTGTTGGTCGGCCTCTGGACTTAAGAGACAAGGCTGTAGGACGTGTGAAAATAAATGTTTTTTAAACTGTAGTCTGACTTAGCCCCCTTTTCCGTTTACAGCTCAGAGGAGCCAGATAACAAGAAGGCAAAAGGAGATGAAGAAGAGGAGGAGTATAACCTGGCTGACATTGCTGAAGGCCACGTTACCTCGGTGAGGATCGGGGGAGTTGGATGGCATAATAATCGTAGACAGATACCCAGCTATTCCAAATAAAGCACGTCACCACCTGTTTGAACAGACATACTATAAAATTCCAATTTCCCTTCGTCCTCACTTACTTTAAACACTTCACCAGGTGGGAAGCGTGGATCCAGCTCGCGACTTCCGTACTCTGATCAAGCAGAACAGTCTTCCATTTGGAGACGGTGAGGTCATTTTTAATTTTTTTTTTTGCGAACTGGCCTGATAAACATTTTTCTTGTTGTATGATAAACCATCATGACTCATGTTGAGCCCTGGTAATTGTGTTTATCTCTTTGTTTGGTTGTGGTGACCCTCGTGTCCTTCACAGTCTGTCAGCAACTGACTCACAGGATAGAGCAGTTGCTTAGCAACAAGAACACACACTACTACATGAAAAGCATCACCTGTATTCAGGCTTTCAGAGAGCAGTCCGTTAAGGTAAATAAACATCCGCTATCTTCCATTTGGGAAATGTGTGGGGGTTTCTGTTCTCTGTGTGAAATATTCTTGAGCTATCAGGAGGCATACTTTTGGATTTACTACGGAGATTATGAGTCAACTCGAGAAGATTATAATGAGTCTGTTTCATTTCTTGCAACTTGAACCGAGGCCAGTTCTTGTGTGAGTTATGCGCTTATGTGTCTGCATGTAGATGTGAGCTTTTAGGAGACTAGTAAATGGATTTTGAATGTTTTCTATCTTTTGTAATTCAGCTGCTGAACGCCAGTCTGTACAATAGCTACCTCCAGTCCCTGAAAAGAAGCATCCCAAACAGAGGGCTGGAGGTCTTCTGGGACCTGCTTGTTCAAGGTATGATAAGCTTCTTTCCTCAGGGCAGCAGGATTTCTCTCAAGTCAATCCTCCCTTGAGATGAGATGAAATTTCCACATAATTTCTTTAGTGCAAAATATGTAAATAATACAAAAATGGGGGGGCTTAAAAGTGCTCTGTGGCCTGAACTGCTCGTCTGCTAAAGGAGTTCAGTGTTTGTAGACTTCATTGTTGCTGTTTGATTGACAGATGCCATAACTCTGATCAGCAAGGACGAGGTTGAAGGAAGCACCGTATCCAAAGGCGAAGCTAATCAGGTGACTTAATGAAAGCTTCCCTATTTAAACCAGTGAACAGCTGAGAAACAATACAAGACGAGACTGTTGTACACACATGAGATTATGGTGATCTTGAGACTGTACTCCTGTGTCCTCAGTTTCTGGTTACCGAAGAAAAGAAAGCGGAGGCGGCTCCACCGCCAGCTGAAGACACTGGAGATGTTGATGACTTGGTAAGTGCTTCTGTGATTTAGTTTTTTTTTTCTGTGACTTTAATTGTTTACTTTTATGCCCAGGGGCGAAAATCCCATTTCATTGTTGGGGGGGGACAATAAACAGTAAAATTTCAGAGAGTAACTCCTGGAGGGGACATGAAAAAATTGCTGTCTGGCCCTATGAGCAGTAATGTTCAACTGAACTTTGCACTTTTGTAGATAGTTTACTTTGATGTTCATCTTGTCTTTTTGCAAATTGTTCCTTCCTGTTTATATTTCTGCCAGATTGTATTTTGATACAAAAAAGGGGATTTCATTTGTGTTCATATGTTCTGAAGTTTCAAGACAGTAAAAATGATTTTTATTTTTGTTGTTTATTGCACTTTTTACGGCTGAACATGGTCTTATACAAAGATATGTATGCTCATAAGTATCTGGCACACTTAGATATTTGATTGCACTTTTGTAAATAGTTTCTTTTGATGAATATGCTGTCTTTGCAAATTGTGCACAATGTGTTATTTATTTTTGTTTTTGTTACAGTTTATAAAAATGAGTATATCTCATCTTTTTTACGTTTAGAATTTTGAGGGATACATCTATGGCATTTCTCTACTTCTATTTCTATATGTGAATGATTTTCACTTTTTTTTGTGGTTTACTGCACTTTTTGGCAATTTATTTCATTAGTAAAGGCATGAATCTATACATATTAAAATTTAGGATGTAAGGGTTGTATTGATGTAGTACATTAAAATACTCCAAAAAATGTCTCGGTGTGCTGGGGTCTGATGACGTGCCTGGCCTTTTGAGACCTTTCATATAAACTCTCCAGCCTTACATCTTTTTTCTTTTGCTCTTCCTGTGCAGCTGGACATGATGTAAGGAGGGAGCCAATGAGCAGTGAATATGCAGAGAAATGAGAAGAATGCAGTCATTCAGCTCGACCAGACCAAGCCCAATTCAGCCGCCCATTGTTCTGCCTCCCACTTGGACCCCTGATTCTTTGTAACTGGTGATTTTCAGTAACCACATATGTACTGCTCAGAAGAACATTTGGCTTTACTGATGTTTACACCAGTACTGTATAAAAAAACTAGTCCTCCTGTCTTTAGAATTCACAAAAACTATTGCAAGTACTGTATGCTAAGGGATTTACATGCTTGTTTGTCAAATATGTTATAAATGTCAATTTTACTGTATTATTTATGGGTCTCTTGTTCTAATTCCTTGGTACTTTTCAGTTATGTTGGATACAGTGGGTGTTGTAAATCTCAAGATTTTTGTGCCTTTAAAAGTCTTAATGCCTCCACAGAAGACGGCGCTGCCTTGTCCAAGAAACTGCAGGTTTATTACCGAAAAATCAGTAAAGCTTTATGGTTGATGAACACTGCTTGAATTGTACAATGTTTTAGTATGTGCTACTAATAAAAATATTGAGGATCAGTACAGTTTTCCTGACGAGTGGCAAAGCATAATGGAAATTAAATCGCAAACGATACAGTGCACAATAAACCACTATCTCATGTTTAAAATGCTAGATCAACAGCAGTAGCACCTGCATGATGTTCAAGTCCATGTGGTGTCGCCCTAACATACCCAATGGATGAAACGGTCAAACAAACTGGATCGGGACAGGTGAGAGAGGTCTTTTCCTTTAAAGATGGCGCTCTGGTCGCCCATGGCCAGCTTCGTTAGGACCTCTTGGTCAACGTCACTTCTCGTGGCTATCACTGTGGAGACGATCTGTGCTCCGCGCATGGCACTAACCGCCTCCTCCAGGTTCTTGGTCTCAGTGATGCCGTCTGTGATGAAAACAAATGATATCTCTGCGTTGCGCCTCGCCTGGCGGGCATTTCCTTTACCCAAGATGTTGTCGATGGTGTAGATGATGGCAGGCGCCACACTTGAAGAAGAATCTAGATAAGGCAAGCTCGCTATGCCCTCCACGATATTAGCAGGATCGTGCGTGAGAGGGAAGGCCACGTGGACCTCGTTCTCCTTGCCGAACTCTACCAGTGCCAAGCGGGCTCGCATACGATCAGTCTTGCTCCGGGCCAGTCCCAGTTTGTCTGCGACCTTCTGCACAAATTCACGGACATGCCGGAAGTTTTCTGTCCCAAGGCGCTCAGAGCCATCTAGTAGAAAGACCAAATCCACTGGCCGCTGGACACACGGAGCTACATCAGGTTCTGTAATCAAAAGCAAGCAAATCTCTCACTGAGCTGCATTCCATTAAAACACTGAAAAGATAATGTAGTGTTGAATAACACCGACCGCTTTTACAGGGGAGGTCAGGACACACAATTACTGGCTCTGGGAGGGAAATCGAATGGAGATAAGTTAGACAGATGGTCAGAAGGATCAGTATTGTCATCTTTCTGTGTGTACTGGTACAGGCTTACCGGGGCAGAGCACGTTCTCCATCTTGACTATGAAGTCCTCAGCCACCAAATCACTGTAACGTCTCATCCCAGTGACACGATTCTTGTCGTCACACGCTATCGACCCCAGGATCTCATCATCCTGTTTCTTTCTAAACATGTCACCAACTCCAATGGCGTTCACCACCACGTCCTTGTCGTTGCAAAGGTACCTGAGCAGGCTCTCATCGTCTCGCGGGTCGTAGCGGCCATCTGTGATCACCACCACAGATACTTTGGCTTTGGACCTCTTGCTGTGCCTGATGAGGTGATCGTAGGCGAACTGGAGCGCTGAGGGTGTGAAGGTGCCCCCTGCGATCCACTGCAGCCTCTTCACTGCCATTTTAAAGGCAGACATGGAGTTGATGGTTGGGTCATCGAGACGAATGGCCTCAAAGGTCCCGTTGTGACTGTACTGTACCACTCCGACTCTTGTGCCTGGAAGAGACAGACATGTCAAGTGGTGCATTTCCAAATTTGTGAGTTCAGTTTTAGAGCAGTTAATTTATCTGTTGCTACTGTCATCAAATCCCACAAAAAACTAAAGTATTTGGCTTTATGTAGCAAATTGTACTCCAACAGGTATAAATTAGCTAAATTTACACTGTGGTGATGTATGACAGCAGGACGCTGACTGTGGAATTGACTTGAAATGAACTACAGTGTCCATGCTTCTTTATGAATGAACATCATCGTCATCCAGTTCAATGGTGTGCATTTTTCATAGTTTTTAGGTCCATGGCACAGAGGAATGAGTTATATCAGGATTAGGCTACACAAGTAATACTTTTCAGTAGAATAAATCAATGTTTGGCTTTGGTCTTTTCATTGGATTTGTTGAAAATAAGAAAAATATAGAATATTGCCAAACTCATCCTTTAAATGCTTTAGTTAAAGGTGCCTTCCACAGGCAATTTACATAAAAATCATAGCAAAACATAGTGTTGTGGCTTTGAGTTCAATGTGGATTGACACAGTTTACAGTATGAAGTTGGAATTAACTTTGAACACTTGATGGCTGAATAAGCCGCACTGACAGGCTGTGCACTGTCGTTAGTGTACAGTAAGTGTTAATGAGGAGTGCTGTGCGTAAAAAGGGACCTAATATTTTTGGCTCTAACTGTATACTCAGTGGTGGATTAAGTGATTCACTCTTTGGAAACTGTTAATCTTTCATGGCAGCCTGTACTCCTTGTCACTTGAAACTTTGTGTGCAGAAGGATTTGCAGGGAAGTCTGTGTGTGCTTATGCTCGACTGTACCGGTTAATGACGCAGGGTCGCTGGCCATAGATCCCAGCCTGTTGATGGTGTTGATAACAAAGTTCTTTTCCAGGGTGAAGTTTGTCAGCCCAACACTCTCTGAGCTATCGATAATGAATACAATGTCCAGGGGCCCACAGACCTTCTCACAATCTGAGACAAAAGATGAGAACAGGATCAGTATGTTGAAAGATAATAAACAACGAAGCCTTGTTTGATCAGTGGTGATATTTACCACAACAACCACACGTCTCCCTGATGTAAGTCATGACTTCACAGTCCTGCAGTGACAGGTATGAAAAATACAGTCAAGATTATACAACTTATGTACTGTAGTACTGACAGAACTGTATTGCTTTTAAAAGAGTTCTCACATTGAGCCCAGGATCGCCAACTGGTCCTTGGTCCCCCTACACACACACACACACACACACACAGACAAATGCAATTGGATCTCAAATTTGCATGTATGGATAAGCCATTATTTGAGTTGTGCTATTACTTACATCAGATCCAGGATCTCCTCTGGGCCCCCTGTTTCCTGGCTGACCCACCTGACCCGGATCTCCCTGCACAGAAAACAATTTTCAGTGGTATTGACTGGTGTTTCTGCGTGATATTGCTCTTCTTTGGAAGTCATTGATTTCTTGCTGATTTCTGCCTCCAGTTAACACCAGTAGTACATAACTGATAGAGGTTTGAACGCTTTAGTAGAATATTCCAAAATGTTCTGCATTTCTCTTGTGTTTTTATGGACTGTATCTAAACAACTAATCACCATGTTGGATTCATGCAAATCTATGCGTGTATTTCGATGTTATCAAGTGTTGTTTATGGTTTTCGTGTCTTATATCAAGAGGTTTTACACCTCATCGGTCCAGCTGGTGATCTTTAGGGGCTGCTGGTGTGTGATCATTTCTTTATTCCAATGCTAATACTACAGAAAACACTTAAAACTTCTCTTCCAGAGACAATATCCCGATCACTCAGAACATTTCACAGACCTGTGTGGGAAGAGTTTTCTTTGGAACTACTTTCTACAGCACAAAGAGCCCCAATGAAGGGTGGTCACAATGAGGTCTGTGCATTATTCTGAGTACCGGGGACATTGTTTTTGGATAGATGCATTTCTGTTGAGCTTTGAAAAGTAATTATCCAGTGCTCTGAGCACCAAATTCCATCCAGTTAAACCGTGTTGGAGTGGGGGAGGAAATCTCTCTTTTTTTGCTTTTCACAATTTGTTTAAAATCCTTTTAAATCACAATTTAAAATCCTTGAGGCTGAGCAGCATACATTTTAAGTTTTGCATTTCCAGAATCAGTCTCAGCACCAGAACGACATCAAGTCTTGTTTTGTTTATCTACATCCCTCTGGTCAAAGCACAGGTTGCTCTGATTGAACCCGAAATGTCACTTCCACTTGAAAATATTATTAATCTTACAATATCCCCTGGTGTTCCTTTATCTCCAGATTCTCCTTTGGCGCCACATTCACCTCTGCCCCCCCTGGGTCCTTTCCTACCTGGATCGCCTCTGTCTCCCTGGAAAAATCAGAGTTTCTTGAGACTCAGGTTTGCAGAATATGCTAGAATTTCTTGAGGTTCAAGAGAAAAACTGTACAGTGGGTCCTCTTGGTCCAGGATAGCTGAATCCTGCTCTGCCATTGTCACCCTTTAGAAGAACAACACCATCAATCACCAAATGTTATCTTATAGTATTTTACATGATGCCATTAGGAAAGTGATGGACCGAAAAGTTTCACCCACTTGTGGTCCAGGGGGCCCAGTGTCTCCCCTTGGTCCAGGATCTCCAGGATTTCCCATGGTGCCCTGCGATCACAGAAGAAACTTTCAATAAAACTTGTATCACCTGCCATGTGTTTCACACAAATACTTTGTCAAGAATCCACTCAAAGCTCCAACAATGAGTGTCAATGATTATGATGTTATAAGCAACGCACATTTCCTCCGGGGCCTCCTGGATCTCCTGGCTGACCCCGCAGTCCTGGTAGTCCCAGGTCTCCCTGGAAGAGGAAAGAAACAGACTAAACATTTCTGCTGGACATCACTTCACTCCAGCCCACATAAAGAGAATTACTCATGCTGATGTGGATCTGGCAACACATACCTCTGAACAATTCTGTAAAAAGGCTCATTTTGTTCTTTTGTAGAACTTCCTGGGAAAATTCATTTTTATCATCACAGGCTCGACTCAGGCTATTTTGGCCAGACGCCAAGTACATTAACTCAAGTACTGGAGGTCCAACGAACATTGGCTGGATTCTAGTGAAGCTGCTTAGTCATCCATCTGCCAAAACCCACCCACAGTGTGATCCCCTCACCTTTGCGCCCTTGAGCCCGTCTTCCCCAGGCCGACCTCTGACTCCCTCTGGCCCCTGCTCTCCCTGGAAAATAAATGAATATGTCAGGATTTGTACCTCACCATTAATCATCAGCCAACGTATACGAAACACAACAGCAACCAAGAGGCAATAATTCTATTTCTATGAAATATGTGAAGAATTTTCTTGAGAACCGGGTTACGACAATGCCTGCGGCAGCACAGAGCCAAATTATAACTCACAGGACTCGCCTCTCATGCTGTTTAAATCTCTTGTAAAATCAACAGAATCCACTGGGATTTGTTAACTTTTCCTAAGAAGTTGTTATTTGGCTTCGAGACCAACAGCACCAGCTCCGTTTCCCTCATGATCCCTTCCACATGTTTCTTTTTTTTTTTTGTATTTTTAATCATACTACAGCTCGTGAAGTCACATTTAAGATCAAATCTTGTAGCAACTTTGCCAGCTTGGTCTTTAAAAAAGAAAATAAATTCATTAACATATAAATTATAAATTATGTTAATGAATGAGAAAGTGATTAAAGTATATGGTATATTTCTCTTTGAGCGCTGAACTCACCTTCTCTCCTTTTAGCCCATCAGAACTCTGTTCTCCCTTTACTCCAGTGTCTCCTCTCCTTCCCTGTTAATATTCATTTTAGAATAATTTGTGACAAATAATGGCAAATTCTCAAAATGCTGATATGTTTTTTTTAAATAAGAGTGTTTGAAATACCCTTTCGCCTTTTGGTCCAGGTAAGCCATCACGCCCCTGTGAGAGTTAACAGTTTTATTTCAGAGTCATCTTTGTAACATTAACTTACAGCAGTAAATAACAGAAGAAAATATAATGAAAGTAAACTTTGTTCTGTACTGGAGTTGATTTTTCTCCTGGTATTCCTGGACTTCCAGGATTTCCTCTTTCACCCTAAGGAAGAGAAATTCAGTTTGGTGATTTTATTTCAAAGCAAAAGAGAACATTCATTTTCTGACTGTGTTTTCTATTTAAGTTTCTGTTTCTGTTAAAGTTTACCTTTGGTCCTGGATCACCCACAAGGCCTTTGGGACCTGGATTTCCAGGGATGCCTGGGCCACCCTAAACAAACAAACAAGCAAACAAGACTTAAGACATTTACTGATGCATATTTCAAACATCTAAAAGTCTTTTGGTCCCATAAAATAATGGAATGTTTGTTTGATCTATCCTGTCATGAACTGGGCCTGTAGGACAGACAAGATGAAAAACCAGGGATTCAACAAAGTCTTTGGAATATTTATCCTCTTAGCACCAAGAATGTTTGTGTCAAATCTCATGAGAATACATCCAAAAGTTTGACAAGCTCTGAGTAAAGTTTGAACCCTGGAATGGCTGATCACACTGATCTGATTTGTGTTTCATTCCCAACATTCATTATCATGATGAGTATGGATTTGAATAATAATACTGTTCACATATCGTGAATACTGCACTACTTTAATCATATTAGTGCCGTCGGTCCACTATTTTGGTCCAGACTGAAAGATTTCAACAGCTCCTGAGTGATTTGCTGTAAAAACGTACACAGACGTTCGCTTTCCACACTGGATGAATCCTACTGACTTTGGTGATCCTCTTACAATTGATGGAAGTGTGAGCTGCTGAATGCAGTGCATGGTTACAGCTAAATTAAATGTTCATTCATGTCATAAGGAGTGTCATAGGACATGTCATAAGACCATAAATATTGCTTTTCCATGTGTGTTTCCTCCCCAAATAAGTTCACCATTAAAACGCACAATTTTTCCATTGAAATTATAATTTTTTGTAAATTTACCAATTCTTTGCATCGATAATACAGACCTTTTCTCCGTTGTCACCAGGTGGCCCAGTGTCACCAACATCTCCATGGTAGCCATCTGGTCCCTTTTACAGACAAGAAAATATTCATTAGCTCAGGAAACTGATATTCACAGCTGATGAATTCGGTTGATTAGATAAGATGGTTTGAATAGAATCGGACCTGTTAGCGATTTTACTGCAGATGAACTTTCAGACTTTCAAAATAATGAGAGCAACATGTAGAAATAATTTTGCATTACTACTAGACTTACCTTGTCACCTGGATCACCTTTGCAACCAGGAGCTCCAATTCGGCCAATTTTACCCTGAAGGCAATGATATGTCAGTACAGTGATCATATTAGAGTCAATGTATCCTGCACATTTTACTTTGTTGATGAAGACTCACCTTTTGACCGTGAGTTCCATTCATGCCGGGTACTCCTGCCACACCCTGCGTATTTGGACGTCAACGAAGACCCAAAATTAATTACTGAATGTAAACATTGACAGAGATAAATGTAGTGGGATCTAACAGGAAAACATCTATGCAGACATAACATTAAAAGCATTGCTTACCTTTGCCCCAGTTGCTCCGATTTCACCCTGTCGAGGTAAAACAGTGTCATTAATCCCAACAGCATCTCGGATAGAGAATAGAAAAGTGAGAACGCAAAGATTTGTCCCTCACCTTATCACCTTTCAAACCAGGCTCTCCCTTTAACAGAGCACAGAAGGACATGTTAATGAGATTTCTAAAATGACAATTTTGTTAAATATTTAGCGCACAAAATCCATGATGAGTGGGCCTCAGCAAACCTTTGGACCGGGTTGTCCGATTGGACCTTCAATGCCAGGATCACCCTGTAATATGATGAATAATATTCAGCATTATAATTATACAACATTGTTTTTACAGAATTTCAAGCGTAATAATGATGCTGATTTCTACGTACCTGTCTACCCTTTAAGCCTTTTGGCCCAGGGCGACTTCTATCTCCTTTTAGACCCTACAGATGAGAATGAGAAGAAATATTTCAACAAAACAATCTTTGGTACAAGCAGAGATACACATTGTTTATATACTTTTGTTTTGATTTTGTTTTTCAATACTCACTTTTGGACCACGAAACCCTTTCGGTCCAGGGGGCCCAGGAGTCTCAAGGCATTTATGTTCATAACACTATGAAAACAAAACAATATTAAATGTAGTAATACATGAAAACACAGAGAACTTTTTAATAACATGCACAAAACAATTGCAAAGCCTTTCTTACCTGGATATAGGCTTGATATTTCTGCAAAGAAACAAACAACAGTAAGTGAAAAGTACCTGATAGTGATATTGTAGTTTAAATTAAAGTGTAAGCCTTTGTGTTAAGAAAGGACAAAGATTTTACATCACCATGGCTTTTATGATACGATCGATGGTTTCAGTCATTATTTTTGGTCGCCTGCCACTGACATCCACAGCTATGTAGTCGTCACGGTACAGATCAGAGGGAGCGCTGGCAATCTCCCTCATCCCTAATTCATCGATGACCCTGGACGCTGCCACTGAGAAAATGCGGATCCCCTTCTCCCGGGCTTTCTCTGACATCAGCTTAATTCCTCCACATGGACTTCCTGTCACATGCCCATCGGTGATGAACACAGAGAAGAGGACGTCATTCATCCCCAAGTATTGGGTCATTTTCTGAGTCATTCTTTCGATGGCGCAGTCGGTGAAGGTGCCTTTGCCCTCGTATATGATGTTAGAAACGTTCCTGATGAAGGTCTCCTTGGTTGTGAACTGGCTGAAGATATGCTGCGTCTCGGAGAAGTTCAGGCCTCCTACTGACCACGAGATCTGGATCTGGCCCCTGTACTCGTCATCAGACAGCCTCTGGGCAAACATCTTGGTGAACTCCTTAATACTCGTCACCAGGGTCTCAGGTGGGGACTCCTGTAAGGCAATAGTCTCTGAGGTGTCGAGGGCGAAAAACAGCTTGATGGGGCAGTCGATTATCCCACCTGGAGGAGAAACCGTTGACAAAAGTGTGAACATCTTCACTACTATGCTGTGTTTCACCACACAGATGGAGTGTATTATTGGTTTGTGGCCATTGGTTTGTGGAGCCTCCAGTCATCTTGGTTTTACAACCAAAACTAAAGTTCATCCTGCGAAGACTCCACGTCTGATTGGTTAGGTTTAGGCCTCACCCACCTCTAATTGGTTAGTCCGAAGGTAGTCCCACCCAAAATCATACCCTGCTTTATCGTCTGTTTTCCTCTAAATGGGATCATAATTTACTAAATGAACATCATGCTGTGTTGAAGAAGACTTGAATCTAGACACTGAGACCATGAACTTTATTACTGTGGTAATGAATCAAGCCCATTTACTCATAGACTTCCTTAAAATCAGACTTCACCCCCTACAGGCCATTAGACAGATTATAAGTTTAAGGCACCTTCGCATTGGCTTCACTTACCAGATCATCATAGATAATTGGTATTTGTACTTTAACCTCAGTTAACATGAAAAGGTCTCAACTCTTATGAGGAATATCTGAAAAACCATATTATTATCAGATTTTATTGTGATTGAAGAGATATAAATGAGAGAGAAATAAATGAATGGAGCTCACCGTCACAGCCTGCAGGTCTCGGTGGGAATGGTGGGAGTGGCGGTACAGTCGGCTCCGGACTGTCACCTCGCCCAGGTATGGGCCTGGGACCACGGGGGGTTACAAATTGACAGATTGCGGCTTGGAGCATGCACAAAAAGATGAACCCTGAAATCATTGCCATTTTTCCCTGCAAAAAAAAAAAAAAAAGATGAAAAAACAAGACAGACATGAGCATTGTTGGACAGTTGTGGAAGGCTTACTTTTAAGTCCAAAGCTCCCCTTAAAAGCAGGAAATAGCTGTCACACAAGTGAGTGCTCACAGAAGGCGTCTCCACAGAGCTTAGGAATGTTTATCGTTGTTCTAAACAATGTCAGTGAATAACCACAGTGTGTACAAAAAGACGACAATATTTAAATTGGAACTGGAATGGAAATTTTAGTTGCTGCAACCGGTATGTTTAGTGAAACTGAAATCCATGAGGATTCTCAAACTGTCTCATGTCAAGAACAAAAAACAAAAAAAGACAACTGAGGATCTAGATAAGAGGTTTTGTAAAGAAATCATATCTCTTATGATATCATCTGTTTGGTGCAAGTTGAGTTGTTGACAGCCATAATTACTTTAGTTAAAAGAAGAAAATCTCTATAACCCAACATCAACAAAAAACTAACGAATAAAACACTGATTAAAAAGTTGGTTTAACTCCAATCTACAAAACATAAAGAACACATGGATAAGAAGGAAGTCAAATCCAGGACAGTTGTGCTCTACAGAGGAGGACTGTAACTTATATATTTAATATAAGTATATATGAATATATATATATACATATGAATATTTACATTAGTTCAGTACTTCAGTGGGGCAACTTGCCACACTTTTACATCACAGTCACTCTTTTTCCATATCACACTGAATGATACATTATTGTGCACAAATACGCGATCTTTACATTTTTACCTCTCACTTTAATATAAAGTTATAAATTGTTAAATGCAGACTTTGCATTTTGTAGCATCATCGCTGGGTAAGCTATAAAACTAGAAGGTTTCACTTTCATTTTTACAGATAAAAGTCAGATTTATTTAGACAGATGTTTCCGGTACCAGCGCTTCATCTGTGTCTGTGAAGGAAAAACAGTAGCAAGTCATGTAAGTAAATAAATGAACAAATAGCAAATGAAAAATAGTCTACGATTGGCAAGATAGATTGATAAGTCTTATTTTCTTCATACTGTTTGTATATTCTTACAAAAATATATTTTTATTATTGTATATTATTTGTATATTTTAAGCTTCTTCACCGTCCTGAGCATTTTGACTTGTTTGTGGCCATAATTATAACAATTGAAATACTACTACTAATACACATGCATTGTTGTTTACACGTTGCACAGTGACGTGAGCCTCTGCAGGGCTGCAGCTGGATAATGTTGCTGTATGTAACCTGTGCTGGAGGAAAATGTCCACAGACATCCGGCCCCAGCCATATTGCAAGCTAGCGTTAGCACAGGACTTTGGTTTAGGTATCAAACGACAGCCGTTCTCTCGAATATTCAGTGCAAAAACAATACAATTAAACATACTTACATATCAAAGTTTTATTATATAATTAACGCTGTTTAGTTTTATACTTCTATAGTTGAAAAATGACAGTGACTACACTGCATCTGAAGTCATACATGACTTTTATTAGTGAGCACCCTGTGGCATTGGAGAAATAACCAGTGTGACAACTTGCCCATGTGACCAGATGCCCTTCTCTCCTCTACCAGTACTTTACTTGACTGTTTCCTTTTCACACTCCATCATTTAACCCTACTACATTCCTGAGGGGAATAATGTACATTTATCATCCCACTATCTAACAGCTACAGTTCCCAGCAACACTTCACACATTCATGACTCACATCCAAAACATGGAAACATTTCTAAAGAATAATAAACAGATAATACAGATAAACTTGCCCAACAGAACATAAAGTACATAAAGTTATCTCACATACATTAATGCATCAATAACTGAGGTCCAGTATTATAATTATAATAATCATCCATTCTGGATGATGAGTACAGTTTGCTGCTTACTCTCTCTTCTCACTCTCTTTACCTCACTTTCCTTTAAGAACACACGAGCTGTAAAGTCAGACAAACACCAGACTAAATGCTCTCCACACTCAAACAGTAAAAAGTCCAAATAAAAGTGGACTCACCGTGGCGACGGAGGACGTAAAATCCAGCTAAAACTTTGAGACTGACAGGAAATTCACCAGATCTCCAGAGACTGTAAACTACAAGATAATCATCTCAGTCGGAAAGTTCCCATATCAGTCAGGGTCAGCTCAGAGCAGAGGAGCCGCCCGTTTTATTCCTCACACTCTCTCTCACACACACACACACACGCACGGACAGGGTGGGGGGGCTTCATGGGGCGTCGATGTTTGGATCATCTTCTGCTGTCTGACTAAAGCAGCTGGAGTCATGAGTCCAAAAACGAAGATGCAGCCTCCTCCTGTTAAATCAAGCAGGTTTTCACATAAACACACCAGGCTACGGTGATCAATTCATCAGCCTGATCTGACAGGATAAATGTGAGATTCTCTGCACGCAGCAGCTTCACAAACACTGGAGCTCCTCGGCTCCACATCCTTACATGGAGAGAGCTGCACACCCTCTCAGTCTGTTTATATCTCAGGACTATACAGCATTAGAGATGTCATGTTGGAATCTGACTGCTGCAACTGCACATAAATGACCCTCTACGGAACCAGGAGTCAATTAATCAATTAGTCTGTGTCTATTTAAGTGTAATTGATATATCAATTTAGCAAATTTTTGCTCAGATGTGAAGGTTTGTCACTTTTCTCTGTTTTATTTTACTGTCAAATGAATATGTGTTGGTTTTGGACTGTCCTGTTTGGATACATCTCCTTTGGCTGTGGGACATTTCATTCAAAGTATTCAGATCCTTTATTTGATTAAAAGTACTAATGCAGCAGAGATCTGTTGTTGCTCATGTTTTTATGGGCTTGTTTTTAGTCTCGTGAAGCACTTTGTGACTGTTCTGTGAAAGATGCTATACCAAACAAACTTTTTTTACTTAATGTAAAAATGCTCTGTCACAAGTGTTTCATTGAAGATGTGTGTAAGTCTCCCAGGAAAATGTACTTAAAATATTAAAAGTTCAAGTTCACAATGCAGAAATATGAACCCTTGGACTACTAATATCATCAGATTATTACGAACATGCACTAGTGTAAAATCACGATTTTACTGTTGTAGTTGGTTGAGGTGAAGCTGATATTACTATTCTATATCGGACTGCAACTAATAATCATTTTATTATGGATTTATCTGCTGATTATGTTATGGATCAATTGTTTAGGTTTATGAAACTTCAGATCGATCAACTAATATTTCCAGCTGCATGTGTAGAATTGGTTGGGTGGTTTAATCTATAATAAGATATCATGCTCTCTGTCTGCATTACAGTACACTGTGTTTCCTTCAGGACTAACAAATGTGTTGAATGCATTTTCTTCCTCAAAGCAGTTTTTTTCTTTGTGTTTGAAACCTATATTGTTTACATGTTTGCGTGTCTCGTCACTGCCATTGCTGGTGCACTGCTGCCTTTCTTGGTACAATACATCCTCCTGTAGATCAGTGAGATCGTGTGAAACCATTGGGGGAGTGTGCTCCAACACACTATCAGAAATATGGCTCGACAGCGCAACTAGTGGCCAAAAACTCCACAAGGTACCTTTAAGTAAAGGTTCAGCCACTGAGAAGTGAGAAGGCTCACTCAAAATCCTGTTACTTTTAGATGCCATCTTCATTTTTACATTATTTTATACAATTCAATTTTGTTTCAGTCTAACTGAATCTGAATATTTGTCCTCTGCATTTGATGGCACCACAGACGCTGCAGCACGAGCTCAGTTCTAACTGCCACGAGACATAAAATCAATTTTTCATTGTCTCTTGAAGGACATTTTTCCTTTCAGACGCTGTAGACAGATTATTATGGATGACCTGCCTGTCTTTTCATGCCTCCATGGTTTTATTCATTTCTTAAATAAATCAAGGGCAGAAACGTGTCCTCTCTGAAGTGACAGGTCACTCCCTGATGATTGAAACTCTATGCTTCATTTAACTACACTATTTAAAAGCAAGTACAAATATGCTTTGGTGAAAATGTTACGTGAGGCACTCAACAGACTGTGGAGTTTATAATTTCCCTGTGAAAACTGACCAAGGACTCTCTCCATTATAATAGATCAATTATGTTTTCATACTGGGTTGTACTAAGTGCTGGAGTTAATCTAAAGACACAGCGCTTGTTGCTGTAATGATCCACTCTTTTTATGTGCACAGTAATTTCCAGTCATAATTTGTTTGACTACCACCATATTCAGTTTATTCCCTGTAATTTATAAAACTCAGCTAAGGTCTATCACTGAAAAAAATGATTTTAAAAATGTTAAAAATGTATTTAAAGCTTTCTATTATACGTTTATAATCTGTCTTCAGATTATATTTGATTTTCAGATTCAGTATCTAAGCATACAGTACTTGGGCTCCACTATAGCTCTGCTATTTAAAGATAATTACGATTAGCAGCTGACTTGTAAGCTGATGAAGTGAGTGAATGAAGAATAAGGCTAAAAAACGGAGAAAAAATATATAAACAAGAAGACATCAGGAGCAAGGTGCTAGCTGCTAGCTTGGAGTTAAGGGCATGTAAGGATAGTAAAGAATAAATGAAAAGACCTGACCCTCATAAATCATTTGCTGTTATTCTAGTCCCTTGATCATTCACATTACTCTGGGGATGCAGCTACTGACACTTGGATATCCTCACCATCAAAAACAAATACACAGGATGATCTTCGCAAATGTATGCTGAAAAACATTAAGAAGGTGTAAAAAAAAAAAAACCCAACAGAAATAGCGGGATTGTTGAATAAATAAATAAATCTGAAAATGTTGTCATTCGCAGTGCAAACAAAACAAGGCAGCCATGTTCAGCAAGGAGAAGATTACTGCACTATTGGGCTTGGACATTTAGAGGCATGTGCCCTAGTTTAAAAGATGTATTTTAATCAGGTCACAGAGAGGTACTCTGACAGTGTGTGAAACCCAGCAGGAGTGCAGTAGTGTACAAGGATGTCTGTTTATCGACATTCAAACGCAGCGAGCTCATGAAGTCCCCGATCAGGGGCTCAATCAGAGAAACGCAGTGATACTGCTGCTGATCTGCTGCCGCTGTTTGTGGAGCACCCAGCTGTGCGCATGTCTTTGTGTAGCTGGGAGGTTTTTAACTGGTGTTGTGAGGACAATTCGCCTGGTCCTCACAATCTCAAAGAGCTGTTTGAGGGTTACGACTTGATTTTAAAGTTAAGGTTAAAATTATGTTCAGATTAAGGTAAGGTTAAGTGTTGGGATTAGGCATTTAGTGATGATAGTTAAAGTTAGTGTGAGGGACACGGGAATGCATTATAATTACTGAAAGTCCTCACAACTATAGAAGAACAAGAGTGTGTGTGTGTGTGTGTGTGTGTGTGTGTGTGTGTGTGTGTGTGTACTTCTGAAGAAATGCTGAGTAAGCAATGGAGCGATTAAGAGAGATTCTGAGATTGTTTCTGTTGGGCGACGCTGTATTTGACAGGTCTGCTGCCTCCAGATGTTTGTATGAAGGTAGAGCAGCTGCACCACGAGTACACGAATGACAATCAGCGAGTGTAGTGACCACAAACTGCACAAACACACATCAGCACAGTAGTTGTATGCTGATGAAAGGTGAATACAAGATTCTATTTATGGCAGGACATGTTAAAAGTGTGGAGCCCAAATATTGTATGTTACAGTTTATGAGACAAATGTAAAAGATTATTTAGGTAAATAAAAGCATCACTGTAGTAAGTAAGTCCACGACTTTTTCATTCTATACCTGTCAAAGCCTGATATGTTGGTTTTTTAAAATAAGTCCTTCGTCAAAGAGTTTTTTTTTTCAACTACTGAGACTAAAATCAAATACGGAGGTTTGGAGTTAGGTCACAACGTCAATGACATCAATTAATAAATTCACAAAGCAGCTTTAAGTAGAAATTCTCAAGTATTAGCACAAAAATGTACTTAAGGATCAAAGTAATTGTTATTATAGTCATAGTCATTATGCAAATTGGCTCCTCTGAGTAATAACATCACACGTACATAACATAATGTTTCGGATTATCATTACTGATTTATTAATACACACAAAGGTGTTTAAGCAGCATTTTGCTGCTGTAGCTGTTGGAGGAGGAACAAACTTTATATGTCAGTAAATAAGTCTGTAACATAACACTCATGTTTAGTTATGTGTTGTATCTAACAAGGAGGACGCAGAGGTCACAAACTCTGTGTTTTTCTGTCTTTGTTTCTCTTGTTTGTGAATTTCTGAGAGGTTTCAGTGACCAGATGGTGATTACATCCGACTATTAGAAGATTCCATCTTTCCCGAAAGTGTGCAGATAGCTTCGAAGGATGCGTTAAACCTTCATGTTTGGACTTCTTTTTGGACTCTATTCTCAAATGCTGACTCACTTCCAAATGTAGTGAAGCAACATTTGGCTACAAAATATAGCTGAATAGAAGAAAAAAAAAAAACTGTTATGACAATACTGAAGAAAAGTGCAAAAACCTGAAGATAGCAATCATAGAGGAAGTGCTTCAGTAAATGTATGTAGTTATTTTCTGCTGCTAGTGATGCGTAAACTGTATATAATCACAGATTCTCACAAACAAGCACAGTCTATGACAGTGAGCACGATGGTCTTCATGCTTTTCTGTTAATAGAGACTCATGATCGTCCCTCAGACAACAGTTTTCATCTGCAGCTGCCACGTGTCACCTTGAGCATCAAACTCCTAACTAGTCCAAACTGCATTATTGCAGCTATACAGCAGTGCTGACAGTGCAGACATGCTCTACAATGTTGCCCCTTCAGTGTGAATATCGAGCTGTTCGGACGCAGAGAAGCCTCGGATTTGCAGGTCTTCATGAGCAGTGCACCAATGAGCCACCAGGGGGAGAACATAAGCTAAAAAAGAATCATTTCTATTACTGGTGATCATTTTTGATAAGTGAAATACAGAACGCCGTTTATCTTTTCAATTGGTTCCACGCTTGTAAAAGTCTATTTCTTCACAATGGGAGATCCCAGATAAAGTAATCACTAGAAGTAATGGGTGGTTTCAGGTTTTTCAGTCCATGAGTGGCGAGGCGTGGTGGGACCTCAGCGGTTAGTCGTCTCATCTCACAGTTTAAAGATCATGGGTGTGACTCTAAGCTCTAGACTTCCTGTTTGGGGTTTCTACCAGTCTGCTGGCATCCTCAGCTTCCTCCCTCAGCTTCCAAATACAAAAACATGCAGATCAGTTGGGCTGAAGCCTCTAAATTGCTCATACATTTGTTTTTCTGTTATGATTCACCCATAGACTTCACCTCGTGACCCTGAACAAGTCTACAGAGTTATAGAAAAGGGGTAGCTGTATGTCTCTGCATTAAAAGATGAAAACGAATCTGACCTTAAGTGTTACGGCTGCCTCTCCTGGAATTTCTCCTAGCATTATCACTGACCTTCAAAGCTTCTAGGTTCTTCATAATGCCTGCCATTTCATCTCAGCTCTTCAAAATGCTCCTTTTTCATTATCAGATGTAGGAGATGTTGCAGGGAGTGAATGCGGTGTTCTCTGCCAATGTAATTCAGACTTCAGACGACCTGCTTGAAAAGCACATTAGCTGACTGCAATTTAAACCAGTTTCAAAGGTTCGGTGTTCTATATAGCCTGCTAAGATCCTTTTTGGGTCAATTTTCTGCAGATGAAAGCAATGTGTACAATGCTTTTTTTTTTTATTTTACACTGTACACCAACCAGGAGAGAGATGGCCCTTTTGAAATCACTGCTTCCTATGAATTTCACAGATTCAGGATTTATAAAGTGCCTCGATGCTTGGCTTTAGCAGAAAGATTCAAAATATATTAACATTCGATAGGAAGTTTGATGAGCTTCTTCGCAGGCTTTGTTCTCGTCAAGGCGTAGAAGCAGAAGTTCTACCTTCGATTCTGACAACTGGAGAATATTGTTCCACAGGGGTTGGTGTATTGGTGAAGTGCGACACCACACTTCCTGCTCCATCTGCAGGAACTGAATCTCAACATGCATGTCATTTCCAAAGCGTGGAATAGATATAATCTCAACATGAGCAACGGACTAGCTACAGTTAAATAGCATGCTCCATATGATAATCCTGAAAGACGACATTCAGGCAATACATTCCTACGCATTCGCTTGTTTTGCGGGTTTTATCAAAGCTAGGTGGGCATGTGCCCGTGAATTCAAAGAGACAGGGTGTGAAGAGAACTGAGCCAAGCAGATTGATGAACTCTCTGCAACCTCCCAGCTCCTTGCAAGTTGGTTCTATACAGCAGCTCCCACCCATTGATATCAGCACTTCATGGCTTAAATAATTCAGGAGAAAATCACAGCGCTACCTGATTCTCTGCAGATACGGTACTCTTGGCATTTGATTATGATGAGCAATAGCAGAAATGCAAAATAGCACATCCACATCCATTAAACAGAATACTAAAGGCTAAACAGAAAGCAGCTATCCTCATCTCTTCATCATTATGCCTTTTAACAGCTGAATTACTACATGTGGAATGCGTTGTTATCCTTCAATACAGCAATAAAATTCTTTGATCAAGTTCAAGCTGTGAGTCAAAACAGTGTTATATCGATAAGACGAGGTTACAGTGCACTGCTGTGCTGCAAAAACCTACAGGAATAAAAATACATTGCACGACATTAAGCTCAAGCATCACTTAAATGAATGCAGGTCATTCATATCAGATGTATTTTTAAGCTAATGATGTGTTTTAATGTGATGCATGTTGGAAAAGGCTCAAAGGCTCAGAGGCATCTGAGGCTGAGCTCCTGAAAAATGTTTCACACTATGATCAGCTTTGGATTTTTGCTCGCAATGGATAATATTAGCATCAAAATGGTTTTTTTTAAGGAGACTGCATCAAAATGAAACTGTAGAATAACGCGCAGTGTCTTCCCTGCACAGCATCACAGTGTCAGTCTGTTGACGTTGTGGAAAAACAACATGAGTAACATCATCTCTGCGCTGCTGTGAGCATGTTTTTAACAGTGTTTTCTTGCCTCCCACAACATGCTTTAGAGATCTGGTGTCTCCTGGGATAAGATTGATATTTCATGGGTATGAAACAAGAGGTGCGAAGAAACATCGAAGAGCATTTCTGAATCTGAGAGCCAGGAGACGGGGAAATCACCGGGTTTGTGAGCCAAATGTGAACATGACTGTGTCCCTAATGGACAGCAAGTGACACCACTGCTTTGGAGCAGATGCGTGTTTTCATGCGTGGAGATGCTGGCAGAAGCAATTACGTGACCTAGCTGATGACCGTCCACAGTGTAGGTTTTCTCTTCATTGTTTGGACTGTTAGACAAGCCGTAAAAAAGGCCCATTTCAGAGAATAAACTGTGTTCCAAAAAACGAGCAAATGCATTCTCAAAACTCTTCATACAATCAACAAAATCACAAAATGGTGTCTGAGAAGAAAATGCTGCCACAAAAAAGTGCTCATCACGGACAAAACTCCTCTTTCAAAACAGTCCATCAGACCTGCATTGATTTTATTCTGCCTGTTCACTGCTCCATATCTCGCCTGTCATTTACACCAGGTCATGGTTTTAATCCACATCACACTGACTGTAATAATCTTTCTGATCTGGCCGACACCTTTAATAGAAAATATAAAAAGACAAATTAACTTTGACTTTGTATGTTTTTCCACTTCACATTCGACAGCTCCAACTCCACCTATCTCTCTCTGCTTCTTTTTGACAAACAGCAGGTGTCCGACAGAGTGAGACTCTTCAAACTGACTGTGGAGTCAAAAGTTTTGTACCTTTGCAGAAACAGATTTTCTTCATTAGTGAACTGTGATTTCAGTGTGATATTTGGGTGAAAAGTAACAGAGAGAAAACAACCAGAGATCTTTAAAAGTTATGAGAATGTTTTGGAAGTTTTGATGGCTACATTTGCAGTTGTAGACAATGATGTATGCAATGCATCTGGACAACAGAGGACATCAGCACTAGTTACTACTGCTTTGATACATCCAGATATTGATTTTAAAAACGTAAAAATCTTCATCTCTAATTCTCTTCCCCATGTATTGTTTCCACAAATCCAGAATGAACATTGATACACATGTTAGTAAATAACTGTAGTTCATTGAACGTAGTTCTTTAAAGAACAATTTTCCGCAAATTTCTGTAAATCAAACAACTTCGACTTTTATTCAATCCATGTAAGGACATCAGAGATGCATTTTGAAACAAACAACAACATGGTATTATTCCAGTGCAGTTACGATAAGACTTTTTGTCAACTGTCAGCTGGTTCATAAATCTTTCACCTCCATGTGAGATAAGGCCTCAACTGACTCCTCAGACTGTAGTGACTCTCATGACCAGCTCTCGTGTGCTGTTGCTGGGTTGGCTGCGGGCCTCCGGCTGCCTCAGGTGGCTGAGGAGGTGGAGGATGTTGTAGGGACAGTGTTGGTCTGGCACTGTGCTGCCGCTGTTGGGGTCCACGTGTATCCCCAGTCCTCCTGTGGCCGTCACAACGGTCGTAGAAGTGGAGCCAGCGGCTGTGGAGGCGACCACCATCAGTGAGGAGGTGGAGGTGGACACTCCCACTCCAGTCTGAAAGCCCGGGCTGGGCTGAGACAGAGTCCTGTCCACAGTGGCCTGCTTCAGGTCATCGCTGTCCATAGACTTATTGTAGTTGAGGACCTTCCACTGCTGGTTCACGGCCTGCCAACGGTGGAAGATACGAAACACAGACGGCCCCTCGTGGACAATTAGTGCTGTGGAGATCAGAGCATCAATTAGACAATGTCACTGTCTGGCAGCAGTCTTAATGACACCCCAAAGTGATATATCTCTGCAGTGGTAGATTCACTGTGTTAAAGCCTGAAGGAAGTATTAGCTGAGGGAGCAGCAGAACAGAACGACTCATCTTTTAAGTATCCCACCATAACCCCGAGATAAGATCTTCATTTGTCTGAGAAACTGTAGACATGGCACAACTTCTGATACACTCTCCACTTTTGGATTTAGGTTAGCAAAAATGATGCATCTGTTCTCTGGACTTGTTCGATAACATCTTATCGCAGTTTAAAATTGCTTATTGATTCGTGTTCATTGAACTCCGTATCTGGAAAATTGAAATCAATCTGTAACAAGAGATGCTTGGGCCCCAAGATTTTACTGCATTGTTTCCCATATTAAAGTCATGGTGAGGGAAATAAATGGGATGCTTTCTAATCTGTTTGACCTGAGCTGATTACCACTCTGTACCATCATCACCACCAAAGCCAGTACACAGATCTGTGTATAGAAGCTGTACTCATTACACAGATAACAGATTTTAATTGGTAATGTCTTATATTGTCCTCTGATATAGTAATAGGTTACATAAGGCTCTAATATTGCAGCAACTGCAATGATTAAGTAGCAGTCTGCCAAATATGGACACTTAATGATTCCCAACCTCTTCTATATTTACAGAGTTTATTGATAAAATCCTCTTCAGCTCTGCTTCTCTCCCACTTTAACTTTGTGGATAAGTAAAAGTCAGGTCTTTGCTCTTTAATGCCTGCCAGGTGACAAGTTAATCTCTGTAAAGTGCAGAGTTAATGACTCCACAGTCAATCCTCGCCACCAAACCGGAGACAATCAATCTCCTCTCCCTCTCATCTTGCAGCCTGCTGCAGTGGCAGTTAAGAGTTTTTTTTAACGTGAGATGCCATCACGGTATCATCCAAAACATGCAGGCGAGGACGGCAGGTGTAAAACGGATGCCACAAGTTTCAATTTAGACGCTCACACAAATCAAGAGGATGGTTAAAAATGCTTCAATGCACCTTTTTTTTGTCTCCTCTGTGTTTTAGCTGTACACACTGGTCTTTAATGTTTGCTTGAAAACGGCGCCGCAGCTTATATTATAGAGTGAAATACATTTTAAAATGTACTATGAAAACTACTTCTGTTGCAGCAAAGGCTGAATACTAAATGTTCAAATGTTTTGAACATGCAGCATTCATGTTTTATTAATCCAGTAAGCGTTGACTGAGCTTTCATCATCTTATAGTAACTGTAGTGAATATTACAAAAATCATGTGTTTAATACAAATCATAAGCCAGTGTAACGTGGCAAGACCCAGTGTTGATTTGAAGTAGTTTACTACGTGGTGCAGATTTATTGTATTGATTGTCAATAGTGTAAACTGTTCATGCCGTTCACAATGATTTGTACACAGCTGGCAGGTATAATTATTGACTCTAGTGAACATCTCTGACATTATTTGTTTTGCCTGTTGAATGCATAATGAACATGGAACAATATGGATTGACTGGACACTCGCAAAATCATTCTCACACACACTCGTTCAAAGAAGAGTGTTATGAATTGAATCAAGTTAAACAAATAATAAAGCAATGTGAAATCTAGCGCCTCACCGATGCAGACGACATCCATAAAGCCGTACATGCCGTAGCAGATCTGGAAAAGCAGATCTTGTCGCTGCCAGCGGGCTGAGGGACTGAAAGACGACCACACCAGCCAGGAGATACTGGCCATCAGGAACAGGGAGCCCAAGATGGCTGCTGCTATCTGCACTTTCTCTATCACTGTCAGGGAGATGGCCTGCCACTGCGAGAGGACACAGACCACAGTACAGCTTAGCTCCTTCTACTTCATTAGTTCTCTTTACTGAATACTTGGAAAAACCTTTGTGGGACAAGAATGAGAGCAAATACATGAAAAGATGTACCAACAAGAGAAAGATGTGATCAATGGTTACAATTACTGATTAAAAAGTATTAATTAAAACACTGACATCAGAAGTTAATCACGCTGACAATCAGATTCCTAAACTATTTTCACCACAACAAAAGCTTCAGATTTGCTTTTGCTGCCATGGGGAGGGAGGACACAGGCAGGGTGCAGGTATACATGTGCATTTAAATTATTTGTATCCACCATTTTGTTTTGAGAGGGCGTGCTTCCAATTATTTTTTAAAATGCCTTTATCCTGAGATCACAAGGTAATTATTTTGTTACTTCCGATAAGCAATCAGTTATCACGAGAATACAAAACATTACATGAAATCATCTTATCAGAGATCAGGGATGCTGCCATGCGAGCATGCAGATATCCTGGATAGCATTATCTGGAAATAACAAGTTCATTTTTTCATTGATTAAGTTTGTTTTCTTGAAATAATGAACTCATTGGCTTGAAATCTGAGAGGAAGGGGCATAAAAAATTGTGAGCACAGCTGTTCATGGCTATCATGTACAATGGACAGTGAAGAAATCTTTCACACATCAGCCCTATATGGAAAAATCCCCAAAAACGTATGTCCTCTCAGAAACAACCATATCATATCACCAAAGTCTAAAAGTCAATCAATTCAATGTTTTCCACTCAAACTGTGATCAGAGCATAACTAGAAAGACAGTGTGATTCCTAAAAATTGTGTTTTAGATGATTTGTCCTGAATAAATTTTGATATGAAAATAAAAAATTAATCCAAATGGGTCCCAGAGGAGAAGGGCCTGGGGCTGAGTCTTGTAGTTCAAAGATCCTACACTAACTTTTTGTTTTAAGTGTCTACAGCACTGAGCTTTACACCTACAGCTCACCTGTAGTGGGTTCTTGGTGCTGATGGCAATGACTTGATATTTGTAGTAGCACAGCTCACAGGCCCAGGAACCTCTCTCGCTGATCCACTTGATGAGGCAGGGATGGTGGGTGCAGCGTACTGACCCACTGCACCGACATGGGCTCAGGAGCTCCCCCTGTGGGAAAGAGGCAGAGTCGGTCAATACCAGCAACCCAGGACAAGAATTTTTCTCAGTCCATTTAAATTAATAAATGTATGATTTTTGCTTCATGTTTTTACTTTCACTGCATATGTTGTCCATACAATCTGTGCCGCCTCTGGTGAAACATGAATCTTGACGCCTGTGCACCGACTACAACAAGAGGAGCCTTCTCTGCTTCATATCACTGGATTCAAGCTTAAGAGCACCCTTCATAGTGACTGGTGATTCAGAGGTAATATCTCCCTATAGCAATCACTGACCGGGAAACAGTCCTCACATCTTATTTACCCCCTGCTGATAACCCTTTTTTCATGCAATATACTGCAGGTTACACTATACATACCTATATATTTCTTTGGAGTTCTTTGTGCTGTCTTATTGATTTTCTGGGAGCTTGGCAAGCATGCATGCTGACTCTCTCTCTCTCTGTCTCTCTCACAGTGTCATATTATAGCAGAACGCCAGTTCAGGTGTGAAATGAAAGCTTTGCCTCAGACCTAGTTAACAGGCACAATGCTTCATTACTAATACCGCTGAAAAGCGGAGGATTAGTCAATGAAGCTTCTGTCAAAGACCAAACCCCAACAAAAATGCAAAATACTGCACTAAAGGTACACTGTTACTGCAGCTCTTAAAGTGACTGTAGCGGACATATGTATATAAATATTCTGTAATAGTTGCAAAAATAGTTACTTCAGGCCAAAAACAAATATAGAAGAAACACTTTCCTCTTTACTCTTCTTTCATCCTTTCTGCTCTCCCTACCATCCTTTTTTTTGCCTGTGACTGATCTTTAACTTTAGTTTCAATAGCACAAGGCAATCCAAAGTGCTTTACATATGACATTAGACATTCGGCATTAAGAAAAGGAACATAAGGAAACATGAAAAGACATTTAAATAGTAAAATAATTTGGAAGATAAAAATAAGCTTAAATAAAATGAAATGTTAAACAGGGCAATAAAAATCACCGTACATTGCAAGATATAAGCAGTTCCAAGTTTAAACTAGCAAAAGGCAACAGTAAACAGAAACGTCTTAAGCCTGGATTTAAAAGAACCGAGGGTTGGAGCAGACCTCCGGTTTTCTGGGAGTTTGTTCCAGATACATTGTGCATACAAACTGAATGCTTCTTCTCTGTGTTTACTTTAGACTCAGGGGACGGTAAGCAAACCAGTCCCAGATGATCTGAGGGGCCTGGATGGTTCATGACAGAGGAGCAGATCAGAAATTTATTTTGGCCCCAAACCATTCAGCGCTTTATAAACCAACAGTAATATTTTAAAATCACTTACATGACAAGCAGAAAGCCTGTGTAAAGATCTGAGAAATGGAGTGATGTAATCCACTGTCCTGGTGTTTGTGAGGTAAAGATAGTTGAGCCTAGTTTTTAGGTGTTAGTTTTTAGATTTTTAGGTTTAGTTTTGTAGTCTGTGACTACACCAAGACTTCTCGCTTGGTTTGTGGTTCAGTGCTTGTATGAGACCATAGTCACCTGGTGGTATTATTATATTCTGTGTATCTGTGTGTCAACTGGTAAGATATTTCGTTGTCTTCCACAATCTGCACTTGTGGGAGCATGCAGACTTTGAACAGAAAAGGTCAGAGAATGCAGCCTTGGGGGACTCCACATCATTTTTGGAAAGTGAAGTGTAACAATCAATTGAAGTATCACAGTAGTCAAATCAAAGTAGTCCCTGTCCTTCTAACAGGATTTACACCAGTTTAGTCCCACCCAGGCTGTCAGTCTGTCTAGTAATATCTTGTGGTCGATTGTGTCTAATGCAGCACTGAGATCTAATAATATCAAGACTGAAACTTTTACACTGTCTGTGTTTAAGTGGATGTCTTTCAAGGTCTTAATAAGAGCTGTCTTGTCTCTGTGCTGTGGTGTGGTGTGGTCCTCCTGACTGAATAACATCAAAACAACTGTTCTGGGCCACAAAGGAGTTCCGTTTTTTTCAATGATTTAACTAAAAAATGGTAGATATGATATGCGCCTATAGTTGTTCATTAGCGAGGCGCTTAGATTGTTTTCAGGGCCTGTGGGAAATGACTCTGAGAAGGAGCAGGAGGATTTCAGACTTTGCATCATTTCTTCCAAAGTTGATAGGATCAAATTGTGTCCTACTAACTGAATACATTTTAAGTGGACACAATACAGAACTGATAGCTGATGGCAGTAGTGACAGTTTATCTAATTTTCTGAATTTTGTCAGTGAAGGCAAATTTAGTGCATGAGGTGGTGGATGGAAGTGCAGGGGCACTGACACAGTAGGGTTTGTAAGCCTGTCAACACTAGCAAATAACGCATGTGCATTACTATTGGTTTGAACAGTGATGTCAGATAAGGGAAAATGTTAAATCTAAAAATGAGTGTCTAGTATTCATTGGTCAGTTCTAAACAACATCCAGTATTTGACACAGTAATTGTGGAAGTCAGTCAGGATGTTAGTATAAGTATTTCAAGTCCCCTGCATCAGCCTGGTGGCAGCGACATATGATTGATTTCACTGACAAGCTACCATTATACTTAAGCCGCATTCAGCCTGAGGAACAAATGAGAGATTTATAATCTCTCACCCTGGACCCAAAGTACATTAAAATATATTACCAATCTTGTCATATTGGATATAGATGATGACCCAAAGGGTGTAAGCCAGCCACTCTTTTCAGGTCCTGACCTGCAGTTAAAGAAACTATAAAATTCAAAGCAGGGCCTTCTTGTATAGATGTGTTTTAATTTCAAAGGGACTGAGCAAAAAGCCTTTAGTGAATGAAAAAATAAATTAGCCAAACCACTTCAGCTGCAAGAAAGCGTTCCACCTCTCTAAGCTGAGGCATTCAATTTACAAACCATGGTATCATTAATATAATATTAAATATTCCCTGTCCCACTCTACCATGGACATTGCATAGTGAATATAGGAAGGAATAGAAAATGCTGTGAGTTTCCAAATTATTTCTCCATGCCATTATTGTGCTGACATCTCTGACAGACGGAGCAGCACCCTGGTTGAGGAGAAGGAAGGGAAAAGCAGAGAGTTAGAGGAGAAAAGGCCCATCTACAGATGGCCAGGGTGGGAGTGTATTGGCAGGAGCACCAGAACACTTCTGCCGTGTCCAGTGGGACTCAGACCGCTCACTGTGACTGGCCTGATTGCAGCCAAGAGCTGAAACCTAGATCACTCTGGTACAACTGAGGCTGGAGAGAGAGCAAGAGAGACTGATAACAAATGTGGCATTACAGCCCACGCATACAGAAAGTGATGACTAAATGTCCTTTTGTTGATCAAACAGCGAATGATCATTGGAAAGCCACAATAGAACAATGCATTGAAAAGACGATAAGTCTGAAAGCTTTGGTTGTGTGATTCCCTTTCTCTGTGCTGCATTATCCAAAAAGCACCTCAGAGCACCTTCATTTTCTCCTTATAAAACTGACTCCACTCACAATGTATATTATGACATGGAACTAAATTAGAGATGGCTATTCACATTTCTTAAGGGTCTGGAATCAATGCAAGTGAACTCCATTAACTCTGGGCAAAGGGAAACTGTGGCATAATAAACTAGCTCCCATAGAAACTGAATGAAAATGATTTTTACAATAGCCAGTGGCACTTAGGCCACAAGCATTTCTTCAATAAGAACCTGCAATACTGCAGTCATTTGAAAAACAGCTTCATATTCGCATTTTAACCATATTCAACAAGTTATAGGGAAAAGAGGTACTATCACTGAAAAATCAAATTGAAAGTCATATAATTTCAGATTTATTTACCTGTAATGACTGCTCATAAAACATATGCTGGAGAACTTCCACTCAATGCTTGTTTTACGGGAACCATTAGATTTACAGTGACAGTTAATGGCCCTTTACGAGTAACTGAATAAAAGAGCAACCAGGGTTTATAATTTAAGTTTATGAATTCACTGTGCCTGTCTATAGACTTCAGCTAGGCCAAAACATTTCATATGCTTATGTAACTTGTTTATATCCCATTCCCAACAAATGGCAGAGGAGCCATCATATGATAGAGTACAGAGAGCATAGTGCGGTGGCTCTGAGGGGCCATATAGAAAGAATGATGCTAACTTGACCCCTCGAGGCTTCTCATTGTGCCTCAGACAAACACACTGTGCAAATGCATTATCTGTGTTATGATTTAGGCAGGAAAGCTGACATTTTTTCTAAGCAGCAGGGACTCACATATTCTCAACATGCAGCTGAAGTGAGGACAGGACAGTAGAAGCATCTGCCCCAGAGGGCACATTGATGTAATCGTGCATGACACTTCAGGAAAGGATCCTATACACATGGAAATATTCCATGACTTTTCCTAAGATCATTTTTTTGTATGTTTTTTGGCTTTAATGGACAGAGACAAAGAAGGCAGACAGGAATCAGGGGAGAAAGAGGGGTATGACATGCAACAAAAGTAGGCTGCAATTAAATCTGCCACTATGCGGTCATGTGGCATGACTGTAACTTCTCGACTACCCCGACTTTTCTTTGAGTATTACTTTTTAAATACCCTTTTTATAAGTTACGATTCGAAGATACAGCACAGAAATTGCTTGTTCTTCGAGGATAAAGATGTCTGAAGTGTCTGAAAGCACAAGCTTGAATAAAGAAAGAGCTCCATGAAAGCAAGCCAGAGACCCCTGTAAAGCTTCTCGCTGACCTTTAACCAAACAGAACTCATAATGGATTGAAATATGGATCAAGTTAGCTGTATAGATGAATAACAAGAGGTGCTGAGGTAAAAGATGTCATTTCATCTCCAACAGAAGTAGTCTGGCTTCAGGGATTTTTTCATGTCCATCTTATGACAAAACTTTCTTGTCCAAATATATTGTAAATACTGAAAGAGTTGCTAGTTGCTCTGATCATCCCTCCAGTGAATCTAATGCAAGTGATGCAACATCGACAGCATTTGTTTTGTGCTATCAAGTGGGTAATATCCAAAGTTACAGTCATTTTTGTATGAAATTCCCTTTTTGTATTTCCACGTACAGTGTTTCCTTGTTGAGCTGTCTGGGAGGGGTATTAACACAAAGAGGGGATGTCATAATAAAAAGTCTTAAAAAGATAAAAAGATATCCACTTGATTTGGCTTAAAGACTCCTAAAGGGGGACTTCATGGGCAGTGTGGACAAGAGGAATGATTACAGTGACAAATACCTTTTCATTGGCATGTGAACCTATACCAATAAAGATGCAAACCTATCTTACAAAACAACAGGACTTTGGTTGTGAATCACGAGAGGCACCTCAATGAAAATGGCACGAAAACAGACAAGAATTCAATTACACAGACTTATTACATTGTTTGGTGTCATATTAAATCAGAGTATAATCGTTTTTCAATGGGTGCCTCAGTCAGACACACAGAGTCCTGCTCTAGTGGGATGCTTGAGGAATGCAATGTCTTTCGCTCCCTTCTTTACTCTGTCTCGAGTGTCTCAGCCTTGGGGATGGAAGTGTTTTAGAGGTGGATTGTCAGATCAGATACTGGCTGCCTCAGTGACATCCTGGAGGCTAAGGGAGAACAGAGGATAACTAATGTCCCCACTGCCTGTATCACACAGTGACACACAGACAGTCCACTCATCTCTCTTTTCAAATGGAGCCTGCACGGTTCTCCTTGTACCCATTTACACCTCAGCAGATCCATATCTGGACCTTGCCCAAACCAACAGCAGAGATGACAGCAAAAGGCAGGCAGGTGATAGATAAGACTTGCATAATGAAAAGACAGCAAGAAATCAAGTGCTATTGATGAGCTGCAATGTTTCAAGGAAGCATCGATGAGACGAGTTGGAGGAGGCCATGGGAAATACTGCAAAATTTGAAGGCGGTACTTTGTATGCATTGCAGAGTGTGCTGACTATCTGTGGAGTTTTTTTGAAAAAATAAAGATGAGGCCTTGTCTTCGAATCCCTCCATGTCAGTAATAATTACAAAGTCTGTGCTCAGAGGTGGAATGATGCACAGAATTGCTGTTGGACTAATTAGTTGATGAAACACAGAGAGATAGACCATACACAGTGCAATGACCATGAAATGATACAGTAAATCTGCCGCTTGACTAAAGGAAAAGCAACTACGAGTACAGACTGCTGGATAAAAAAGTTATGTTTTACACCTCAGTTATCATGCTTCACATTTTTTACAACCTGCCTACCTCCATTACTAATTGGTGAGGTGTGACATTTTCGTCCGTGTGGTCTCAAAGGCTCTGTCAAACAGTGCAACTAATGTGTCTGCAAATTGCTAAGTGCCAGCTTCTCTGTTATAATTTCATATTATTTATTGCAGCACAACTTAGCCATCTTCTTTCAGATTTTTTCTCTCCTGATTGATGTAGTATGACATTATCATCAATGTGGCCTCAAAGACGAAGACACACAGTGATTAACTTGAAGGTCTTCCTTTCTGCTCTGTGCACATTATTATTATTATTTTTTTTTTCTGTGTCCAGGTGGTGTGTGTGAGCAGCAGAGTGAGAGGTATTATTTGATTTTTTCATGCATGTAATGCTTCGATTTGAATTCACAGTGTTTGGCTATAATGAGTTGTTACTGCATCTTTGTGTATCCTCCACACTTGTCAACCATAGGGACAAGGTCTTTCATTATCCTCCCACTGCCAGCTATAGCTGTCTTTTCAAGCCACATAAAGGGATGAGTGCAGTGGTATGCCTGTACAGAGAGGGACTGGGAGTGGGTTTTCTCACTGGAAAGGAGGCTTGACCAGTACATTCTCATATAACAGAGAGCCTGAATTTAACAGAGGCTCTGCCAGGAAGGGAGGATATCTGGACCTATGTGTGCAACACTCCCATCACTTGATCTGGACTGTTTTGGTTCTCCTATGCTTCTGGGAGAGCAAGTAGGTGGGAGATTTCATTATATTTCACTGAACCCCCAGAAATAAGGTATGTGTTTAATTAATGGAAACTTCCTTCATGGCATAAATCTCTTATTATATATAGGATTTGTTTTTCCTTGACTCACGTGTTCTGGTCCCTGGAAGCAGATCCTGCACACAGGCGTCCTGAAGCCACTTTCCGTGTAGCTGGTGAGGGAGAACCGCTCCTCCAGTTTGCCCTTTGAGCAGTCATCAGAGGAGCTGCTGCAGCCGCGCAGGGCCGCCGACAGCTCTGCAGCATCAACCCAGGCAGGTCGCTCCCCGCCCGGTGGCCCGGTGGCTCCTCCTGCAGGTGGGGCACCCCGGTCTCCTGCGTGCTGGTGGCTCCGCGTTAACGTGTTGTTGTTGTCGGGGATGGTGACGCCTGTCTCATGGCTTTCGGTTGTTTGGCCGCTCATGGGGGTCAACGGAGGCAGCGGTGTCGGCGGTGCCGGTGGCCCGAGCAGGAGCACCCTCAGGTCACCGAGCAGGACGCAGCAGCGGCTCTTCAGCATGCCCTGGCTGCGCAGCATCAGGCTGTCTCCGGCCAGAAACTCACAGCACCGTGCAAAGGTGCTGGAAGAAAACAGCATGTACTGCCTGTGTCCCCGTCATGAGCAAACACTTCTTCATATGTCGTGAGATGGGATAGGTGGGGTTAATGGGTGCGTTTTCGAGCGTTTGTTGGGGTTTAAATCAGCCTTTTAGTTTCCTTTGTTGATATTCGTGTATTCTAATTGAAAGTCTTTTATTGTCTCCCCACGAGAATGTAAATCCAACCGACAAACAAATCCCATCGATGCAAACAAGTGTCTGAAGCCATTAAGTTCAATAAATGGAACAGCTAAAAGAGGAAAGTCAAATGTTAGATTGACAGGAATATGCATTCAAGTAACAAGGCTATGGCCCGCTCACTCACTGTCCACTGTCATTTCATGGCTTTAATAATCTGCCTGAGTGCAGAAACCGAGAATCAAATCTGCCTTTGGTACAATATACTGATAGACAAAACAAAATGTCAGCGCTCAATCTTAAAATTCAATTATTCCAACAGCATCAAAAGCCGCTTTAAACAAAGCACAAAGCACAGAGCTCAGATTACTGTCGACGTCTTGTAAGGCTTTCAAAGCAAATCAAGTCAGTCGATGGCGTGCCATGTTAGGAAGCGAAATCTGTCTTACCTGGTGAGCTACCCCGATTTCTATACGACTCACAGTTTGAGGATGTTTTTTTTTCTTCTTCTTCTTCACAGATCTCCAGCCAGACTGCAGGTCGCTGACAAGTCTGTGTGAACCTTACATCCCCAATTATCGAATTTCCATGTCCGAGAAACAAGCCGACGGGTATAAATCCCTCCGTTAAAATCCAACACGATGGTCGGACTGTCCTGCTCTGGGTGAAAACATCCGTAGCGCCGGATTCTCCTGTGATCATTGGCTGCTGAATTGGTGCTGCAGCTTCAGCACCATGATTCCTGGGACAGCTCCCAGACGCCGCACGTCACCACCGCACGGTGATGCAAGTAGCCAACTCATTACTACAACTGAGACAAATACACAGGGATATGGTTAATCACCTGCTTTAGACAACACACTCATCATTAGCTATACAAGGAGACATTAAGTTGAAGGTGAAATTAATGTTAGGTTTTCATCAATTAAGGTGAAAGTAGCTTAAACCTTACAAATGATCACGTCTAGAAGAGAGCATTAAGCTCATTCAAACACTATTCATCCGCACTAAGATAAACTGGGATTGAATATATGGGGGGAAAAAACTTAGAAAGGACATCTACATCCTAGAGAGGACAAATACGACATCAACATCCTTTAGAAAAGAGAGGCATCCTTTATTTTCACCCTCAATACTCTTATCATCAATGGGCTTAATTTAGATTTTGATTCCAAACCTTTTTTGCAAGTGGTTACAGTTGGAATTTAAACATTTTATGAATATGGTTTATCTCTCCCAAAGGTTCATATCTGTTGATGGAAAACATCCCTTTTCTATTCTTTTCCTTTGCTGTTTGTGCTGTCTTTCCTGTTGTAGGCAGAGACACAGCACATATAAGTAAATGTCACATTGACTGCTTTGACCAGTTGCTGCAGTACCACGGATGTACATCCATGTGCGGTACGTCAACGGCCGCAATATTGGAAAAACACGATTGTTTTCCAATACTTTTCCCCTCTACTCCACAAAAATCACAAACCACTGAATATAAAAACAACTTATTGAAACTGGTTCAGAAATCTAAAGGTTATTGTGCTTTTTATCCAGAAAAACTGCATTGCCCCCTTACACTGCATTTACAGGCCACTCTTGCCCTGTCCAATATGGTGGAAGTACAATGTCTGTAACTGTAGGTATTAATACAAATTCTGGCCACTTGACACACTGAACTTGCCTGCAGTGTCAAAATTTTGGGGGGGAAATAATACAGACCTATTGTTGTTTTTATCTAGTTATTTTTCTATATAGCAGTGTTTATGATGGTTATGGTTTCTGGAGGATTGTGTGATTCAAATCTTACTACATTTCTGATGTGTTGTATTTGATATGTTCCTGTGTAATATTGATGTTTCTGGTTGTTTTTGCCCTTCTCACAAAGGCCAATGTGGGAGTATCAGTGTTGTTCAGCTCTGCTCTGACTGCTCCAGAGTACACTGACTCCCAATCACGTAGATCACAAACACCTGAGATCAGTGTGTGTTTGTGTCTTTATGTTTACTGAGTTCTGATTCGTGATAGCAAAGCCTGACGAAGATCTCTGCGAGACCGAAATGTTGCTAAATTTGAATTTGGATCTATTAATGCAGTGTGTGGATATTTTGTTTGATTCTTGCCTTTAGTTTGTTTTTTTAACCAGCACATGTAAATGTTTTTTTAATGCGTACCCTACACTCTTGTATTATGTCTGAGAGAGTGACAGAAGACGCTGCAGACTAGACTCAAATTAGGCAAGTACCAAAACCACTTAACTAAGCACATTATGTGTAAGTCAATATAAAAAAAACATGAAATTATACTCTGATCAAACCCAGAGGAGGAAGAAGTACTGAGTACTTTAATTATTTATTAATATGGAGATCTGATCAATTGTCTGATTAATCAACAAATCATGTAGGCTTTAAATGACAGAAAATAGACAATAATGCCTGTCACGATTTCCCAAAGAAATTTCTTCAACAGTCCAAAAACCAAAGATATCCAGTTTACTATCATAAAAGAATAGAAAACCTGAAAATAGTCAGCTGGAGCCAAAGAATTGTTGGCGGTTTTTCATTAAAAAATGATGACGAATAATCAAATTTGTTGCAAATTAGTTTTCTGCTGTCAGTGGATTTGAGTCGATTATTCATTCTCTCTTAAAAGTAAAAACACATAAATATCATAAAAAATGTAGTTAAAATATCATCCTTTCAGTGGCTATACACTCTTATTGTATTATCTTTGACATTTAAGCAGTATTTTAATAATAACTTCAACTACTTTATATACTGTTGAGTAGTTTGATTAACAATGTATCCTATTAAATAAACTGATCATATGTTTAAAATTTGAATCTGGAATAAATGAATTTGTAACTAAAGGTGCAGTGAAGTAAAACGTACAAAAAGGTTGTACTTTGAAGTCATGTGGAAGCACAAATGTGTAGAAGTATTAAGCAGAATACTCAGTTAAGTTAAGTACGGGTAGTAGTAGTTTTGATAATGATTAATAAAACTGATGCATCAATCTGTGCGTAACGCTAGCAGGTTGATATAAAGCTAACTTTAATTACTTTACTTGGTATCTAGTGAATCCTTAACAAGTTATAATTTCATTCATCTGCAAAGTAACTATAGCTGTCAGATAAATGTAACGATTAGTCAGTTGAGTAAAAAAAATACAACATTTCCCTTTGACATGCAGTGGAATGTATAAAGTAACATAAAATCGAAGTTTATCGGGTGAAATGCATGAATTTAACTGTTTACACTTACAGTTATGCTACATTACTTAACGCTAGCTACTTTAGTGTAACCTAAACTTTATTAGCTAGGTTTGAGGTTAAATACAGCAAAAAGGTTACTGTACCATCTTTGTCAGGATTTGTTTAGCTTTTTCTTTCAAGCTAACATGTTAAATAAATCTGCCCAGGATGCATAAAGACAACAAAGCAGAACTTTAAGACATTAAATATATTTTATCGTTAACACTGACGGATATCGTCGTCTGTCTTTGGGCATCTCACAACGTCACCAAGCAACCACCACCACCTCCACGTGCCCACTTGTTTTTCTACGTCACTTCCTGTGCGGAAAACAGTGTCAGCTAGCTTAGCGGTAAATGTTTCGCCCTGCTCCGTTCGGACAAACTTAACAAACTTTAGCCGTCTTCAGATCACTCTGCTGGTCATCTGCTTTCCCACGTATGAATGCGCTCATATATCCAACACCAGTGTGGCGCTGAAGAAATGATTTGTTTCCCAGTTTTTACTGTTGCTGCCCATGCTAGCAGCGTTAGCTGCTGCCGTTAGCAGGGGAGGCTGCAGTGCAAGTTTACAAACTTTTAAGATAACTGTCGTAGCTAACTGATAGTCCGGATGGGTATGCATGGATCACTGGTTTGTAGGAAACGGTAACTAGATATTTTTCAGACGTTAGCTCAGAGTGTGACTGAATTTAATGACTGAAGCAGGGAGTTAGCGTGAGGAGCAGAAAAGTTCATCATCATGTCCAATCAGCTGACTGCAGAGCAGCAGCGAAAGATTGAGGAAAACAGACGGAAGGCTTTGGAAAGAAGAGCCCAAAGACTTGGACAGACCTCAGCAGGCTTCAACAGTACCTCAGTGCATGCACAGCCCCCTAAACGGAGCGCTGCCTCGGATCCTGCTGCCCTCGCTCCTCACAGAGAGACACCCAGCTCAGCTCCTGCTCCAAAACGGTTTGCTCCACCCTTCAATAAAGACTCATATAGCCTCTGTAACCAAAATCAAGGCCTAAAGCATCAACAGTTGTCTGGCGCTGGCAACCAGGTTACCCAGGATACTGTGTGTAACACCGCATCTTCGAGACAGGTGAGATATGTGCAGTGATGTCCAATCATTATTTTTGTGTATGAAAAAAATTGTCTAATTCCTTGTACTGGCTTTCCTTTTAGATCCAAGTAATTGACCCACTTCCACAGTCAAGGAGTCAACATGTGAACAGCCCTGCCTCGTCTTTCTTTGGTGTGAAGGCAGCTCAGCCCAAACCTAACCTCACCTCTGGTGGTGCAGTTGGCTCATTCTACAATCAAACTAGTAAACCTGCACCAAGCCCTGTGGCACAGCCTCCCCCAAACCCATCAACTTTGAATGCTGTACCTGCAAAAAAGCCTTCCATCTCTGTAAGAGGAAAATGTGCACCCCACACAGAGGGCCGCTTCAGAGTAGAAGTTGGCTACCATGCAGAGCTTATTGCTATTTTCAAATCCATCCCCTCAAAGAACTATGGTAAGTAACTGTCAGTGTAACTATGCTATTTTGTAGCTAAGTCTTGATGCTCAGTGCAGGCCCACCCTGTTTTCTACCCTTGGGGAAAATACATCTTCAACGTGTGGGAAACACTGGTATACATATTAAATTATAAGCATATATATGCATAAATTAGCCTGGCGTTGCGCAAATAAAACATGAGCTCACAGATTTGTCAGGTTCTCGGGCTATGCATGAATACAAATGAGCATCATACATTCAAAAGTGAGCTGGAATTTACACGCAATATTTAAGAAGGACATTCAGTTTCTCAAGCTTAATGAGTTACTTCATGTATACACCTCATACCAAAATAAACAAACCTTCATCGAAGTAGATTTTACCCAGTCATACGCCAGATATGTTTATGTATCAATCCTCAAAAGTTTTTGTGTACTTTCTTGCTGTATTGTGCTCTATAGCAGCAGGCATTGCAATTTTCAAATAATAGCTTTAGAACTCTCCTCAGGAGAAGAAGCCAGGTACACAAATCCCTCATCATAACCAGTAATAGTTTTCTACATAAGAATACCAAATTCAAAAATGTAGTCATTCTGTACCGTATATCTAGTGTTGAATGATCATCTCAATGTCTGTGCAGTCTTTTGGAATAAAACAAGAATTCTGCCTTTAGACCCTGCCGCAAAGATGTGGAACTTCAGTCTGCAGGACTATCAACAGCTAAGTATGAACATTAGGGAAATAATCATGGGAACACAAACCTTGTTTATTTTATCAGAAGTAGCCTGAATTTAAGGCATGACAGTATTATTTCTTTGGGCTGCTGCATCTCCTCTAACTGTGTTGTAGTGGAGAAAGCAGCTGCTGTTGCATCTGTGTCTTTGAGGCCTCTGGAGGGAATGGAGGCAGTGGACGTTGCAGAAGCCACCAGCCGAGCCCGTGACGGTGCAGCGCTGGGAGCGCTGCTGAAGCTGTGTAATGGCTGGCAGAAACCCGGAGCCTCTCTGCAAGGCCAGTGCATCCTGGTGTCTCCGACAAAGTTTGAGGTTGATATCGGTTATGATGTTGATGTCATTGCAGCATTCAAGCAGATGCCAACAAAGAACTATGGTATAAGTCAACTTATTTTTATGCAATTAATATCCTTTTTTTTAGTTCTTGACAAACTCTATTATGTTGTACTTCCATTCTACAGCATCTGATAGTTTTGTTGTGTTGCAGACATGAAAACAAGAAAGTGGAGCTTTTCACTTGAGGATTACAAGAGACTCTGTGAGTAGCAACATGTGCTTTATTTATCTGGTTTGTGTCTGTGCTCCTGTTTGTTTCTGTTACATTTACCATCTTGTCTGACGGTGCTGTGTTCCATACCCAGTGGATCTCCTCAGTGGGATAGCAGCAGCAGTAGAGGTGGAGCCTCTGCCCAGGGCAATAGTCCAGGCTTTCTCTGCCAGGTTTGACGGGGCTCAAGCCAGGTCTTTAGACGTCCCTGAGGCAGACCTCTCTAGCATCGACCCTTTGCTCACCCGCAGCCTCATGCCCTTCCAGAGGGAGGGAGTCAAGTAGGTGCCTTTGGACAGCCATTAGTGCTCTCTCTGCATAGTGCAGCCCATAATTCAATATTAGGAGACAGCTATTCATCTATAATTTGCTCAGTCTTGTGCAAATTAAGAGATACTTATCATAATGAGTCAATATTTCTGTGCCATTCTGTGATTTCAAGTTTTTGATTTGAAGGGTTGGATCAGTGTGACTTCCAGTCTACTAGTGTTATGAATTCATTGTGTCCCTGTAGTTTTGCAGTGTCTAAACAAGGCCGCCTCCTCCTGGCTGATGACATGGGCCTGGGAAAGACAGTGCAGGCCATCTGTATAGCAGCCTACTACAGGAATGAGTGGCCTTTGCTTGTGGTGGCTCCCTCCTCTGTGCGATTCACCTGGGCTGAGGTAAAAACATTCAGCAGTGCTTTTGTCAATCAAAGTTTTGTACGGAGAAGTAGTACTTAGTAAGTTTTAGAGTTTATCACTTTATTTCAGTTTAACAGTGTCATTAGCCTGCATTAAGTCAGCAGCACCCTCTTAAGGATATTCATCTAGTCTCCTCTGCCCTACACATTATCATGCTGGTTTCTGCTGAAAGCCCTCTGCATTTGAAGAATGTTAATACTGCTCCCCAAGGACTGCTTGCACTCTGTTAGGTACTTTATCTTCAGATCTGCTCCACCTGATTTTAAGGCATGAATAATATATTTTTCCATTTTGGATTTTATTTCAGATGATCTTTTTGGCTTTTCACCATTGTCTTGTTGCCTTTTTGCCATATCAATCTACAGTGTAACTCGTCAGTCCTACTTCTGATTATACACCGACCAACCAAATACAACGCAATCAAATATCAAGTGTACTCACTTCACCAAAGCAATTATTTCTGGTGATTTCAACATTCACATCGATTATTTCACAGTGTCCACCACACCCTGTTATAAAGAGTTATTGCAGTCATTTGACCTGACCCACCGTGTTAGGGAGCCAACTCATCAGCACAGACACATACTTGACCTTGTCATTTCCATGGAAACTGACATCAGAATAAGTGCTGGCACTGATGTCTTGGCCGATTGCTTTTTTAAAAATCTTTATATAGTCAAGCAGTCTCATTGAGATTAAGATCTCTTTCACAAGAGAGACCTGAGAACAAGCAAAATTCACAAAAATATTCACAAAACACTAAACCAAAACACGCAACAGAATTTTACACGATACAAAATTAAATACTAACAAAAATAAAGAGTGGTCACCTGAGGCAGTTACAGAAATCAACTCTTCAATATCTATATGACTGCGCATATTCAAAAACCCCCTCAGGAACCACAGCAGAAGCTTGAAACAGGTCAGAAAATAATTCTTCTCAACTCCTATGACTCCCACAAAAATGATCCAAAACACCTTTTCTCAACCATCGATAAATTCATTAGCCCTGCCCCTCCCCTGAACTGCTATCTTACAGGTAATACTATTCATGATAAATTCCCTTCTGGCTACCGTGCATCCCTTAGCATTTGTTAATAACATGATGATCAACATTGACAATTGGAAAATCTCCCAATCGTCATGGACATAAACGCTGCATTTTACATGGCGGGTCACGGGGTCCTGCTAGAAAGACTAAGAAACTGGTTGGGTCACTCTGGGACGATTCTCCAGTGGTATGATTCCTATTTCATCGTTACACTTGGACACGTCCAATCCAACAGACACAAATTGGTGGGGTCCCACAAGGCTCCACCCTGGGTCCTCTTCTGTTCAGCATATATATAGGTTTCCCCTTGGCTACATTATCAGTAAACATAACATTTGTTACTATAATTATGCTGATGACAAGCAGCTTCTCATCTCAAACCACTGACATCAACCAAGGTTGCTTTTTACAACTCAAACAATTCCAAATTCAGAGGCTTTGTTTCCCAGCCCTGCTTTGAGCATGCATTGTCTATTGCAATTCTCTGTTAACAGATCTTCCAAACAAAACAATCTATAAATTGCAACTTATCCAGAACTCAGTCACACAAGTACTAACCAGGACAAAAGAAAAATCACACCTCATAACTTAGATCCTTCAAAACCTTTTGTTTGCTATCTGTTGTTATCAGAACACCATTCAAAATCCTCCTCTCGGTTTACTTGGTGGTCTGGTTCAACAGTACATTTCAGAAATTTGAATTGAATTGAATTTGTTTGATTTGATACAGTAGACAGGTAGAGTGAACAAAGGTCCCTAGCTAACGCTCAGGCATTTTAGTTAAAAGGTGCATGCCTCTTTGTCCCTGTTTCCCTTCTACAATTTCACAATTTTCTCATGTCAGATTTCATTTTGGGTGTCCCTTTTTCTCTGTGTGTGTCTCAATGTTTTGTGTCGTCTTGTCTCTACTTAACTCACAGCAGCATTGCCAGGCTGCACTAGCAGCACATTTTCAGAAGAGCTTTACTTGGCCTTCTGTCTACTGAAAAGACAAGACAGTCTGTTCTCTAAATAGATATCTTGGATCAAACACAGTCCCCCAATCAGGAGCTTGAATCGCAGCAGAGAGTTTAGTCACAGGAAGTCGTCCCATTAAAGGACATTTACTCTGTCTGGCTTAGCTCTTATCTGCACTGTTAGCCTTGTACATTTAGCTACATCTACTGCAAAACATAGGATCTATAACTTAGTGAGTTTAAGCGAGGATGACAGGCAAATGGAGAGCAAGTAAGTGAATTGTCAGAAACATTAGGGCCACAGTGGACATTTTCCTAAACCACGGGATTGGTTGTTTCTAAATGGAAACATGATGGTAGAATGAATTATTGGTGATTAGTAACATTCAGACCAGCTGTTTGTCACAAAATTGTTAATGAAGGTTTCTATGATTGTTCATTACAAGTTCACAACGACTTATTCCCAGTGGTAAGGAAAAAGTACAACCTTAAAACAATGCTGTTGTTTGTTTCACTGTGCATCTCTGACATGATTAAGTATCTATGCATCCAGGCTTTCAGACGCTGGCTCCCCTCCCTGAGTCCTGACAGCATCAACGTGGTGGTGAAGGCCAAAGACAACCTGCGGTCCGGTTTGGTCAATATCGTGAGCTACGACCTCCTGAGCAGAATGGACAAGCAGCAGCCAGGAAACCCCTTCAATGTTCTCATCATGGTTAGCTGTGTGGTTGAACTGTGTGATAATCATAAATGGCTGTTTCCAGTTAAAAATAAATGCTCAACTTTTGGTTCCAAAGTTCTTGGTCATGTTAGTCAGTAGAGTCATCAACTACATATTTTTTTGCCCTAAAAGCCAAATACTGTGTGTTTTATAGAATATATGATTTTGTCGTTCTGTGCAGGATGAGTCCCACTTTCTGAAGAACATAAAGACTGCTCGTTGTAAAGCAGCCTTGCCTCTGCTTAAGGTGCTTATTCTTCTTTTCTCTTAGGTTTGATGTTTTGTTTGGATTAACAACTTTGTAATGTGGTCGTATTTTTTGTAGTGATGTTACCCACCTCTCAGCGAGGATATCTCAAAACATATCCAAAGAAACAGATCAAAAGAATAGCTCAGTGAATTTGTTCAAATAATCAGATTCACTAATGTATTGAGCTGTAACGTTGCATAGTAAAAGTTTCCTCACAAATCAGATTTGAGGGTGGTCAAGGTTTGCCAAGTGAAATTATCCAGATAATTCATTAAAACTCTTGGAACGGGACCCATATTTACATAAAATTGGCTGTTAGAAAGACCTTTGTCTTGTGCAAGAGATCCATTAAGTGTTCTACCCGCTGCCAGCACGCTCATACCAGGATTGTGGTGGTGGAACAGCAAGTTGGAAAAGCTCAACATTGGCAGAGAGGTGCCCCCTCTGAGGGCTTACTATTTCAATCTCTGAATTCAAGCAATGCACATTAAATTCTTTAAAATAGTTGTTGTGCTCCACAAGTTTCACACGTACCAGCGCTGCTTTGAAATTTGTACCTCTGTGTCACAATATTAGAGAGGAATCATAATTTTGTATACATTTAGTACGTGAATATTGGCTGGTAACATACATTCCCATACCAGTGAAGCTTATACACTGCAGCTTTTGGCTTGTGGTTCGGTTTAATTTCTTGCTCTGTCAACTAGACTCCCTCAACAGTGCTCTGATCAGAGCTGTTTTTCCATCCTCAGGCAGCGAAGAGAGTGATTCTTCTGTCTGGGACCCCTGCCATGTCCAGACCCTCTGAGCTCTACACCCAGATTCTGGCTGTCAGACCTACACTTTTCCCTCGCTTCCACGAGTTTGGAATGCGCTACTGCGAAGCCAAACAGGTAGCGTAAGTCTCAAGAGCCCTAGGCTGTCCAGGTGTGATGCTTAATACTGCTTAACTGTAAGTGGCTGTAATTATAGGATCTATAAGACTTTAAATGTGGGATTAACAAATATTTATTTATCTGCTCTTACTTACATGTACAGCCTGCAGTTTCTTGAAGGGGATGTGCAGTATGTGCACCAGAGGGAAAATTTGACAAGTCTGCTGATAACAGAGGCATAATGATATATGATATGGTGAAATAAGTGCACTTAAGATTCCACTACGGTGCTTTTTTTTTTTTTTTGTCTCCATTTATTTCATCTCCTTCTGTCACTGCCACTTACACTCCTTAGTTAATTTTAGTGGTTTTAAGTAGGGAACACGCTATGTGATTAAAAGACCAATTACATCCTTAATTTGATGAATGATTTTGAAGATTGTGGAGATTTGGACCTGCACTTGGTCTGATGGAAGTCGTATAACATGGATCCTGATATAGACTCAGACCAGCTGGAGCTGTCACTGTAGCATGTTTGATTCAAATGACTCAAATCTGAGCTTGTTAGTCTTCTCATTAGTCTCTGGCTTTACTTGTATTAAAACTAACCCCCTTGTATGATTAAAAAGAACCTTGACGTTGGAAGGTCTGGCTACTTGCTTTTGAGGTTTTTCAGTCAGATTTAAAGTCTTGTCTCTCTTCCTCCTTCTTACCGTCCTCTCTTTTTTTCTTAATTTCTTCTCTCGTCCATATCCCTCTCTGTCGCCTCTGTAGTTGACTTGGGGGTGGGACTACTCAGGGTCATCTAACCTTGGGGAGCTGAAGCTGTTGCTGGAGGAGTGTCTAATGCTGCGCCGCCTCAAGCCCGATGTCCTCTCCCAGCTCCCTGCTAAACAACGCAAGGTTGTCACCGTGACCATAGATGGTGTCAACACCCGCATAAAATCTGCTCTGTCAGCTGCAGCCAAGCATTTGGCCAAGGGACACGGCAATGTAAGTTACAAACATTCCCCACAGTCCTGGAAGGACTAGTCACAGGATTTCAACTTTTTGATAAAGTATTCACAAACCCGAAGATACCACTCTACTGGCATTTATAATCTTGGGAATGAATGCAAAATGAGTCAGTCTTTGTATTATTTGCGAGAGATTACCTACTTTTCTAAATATTTCTGTAAAAAAAAAAGTCAAATTGGAAGAAATAAAGTAACTAGGAATGCTCATTTATCACAGTTTTTCAGAAAAGCCCCAGTGAATTCTGCTGCAGTAATTACAGAAATTGTAGGATCCTATTGGACTGGGAGATGTCATGAAAGTTTCTGTATGATCCGTCTCTGCCAGATATTTTTTAAACATCAAAGTTGGCTGAAAATAGAATATTCTGACCTCCTGAATTATTGAATACCCATAGTTGTTGATAAAATGTATTCGAAAGACAGATTCGCAGTGACAATCTAGTCAGATATAGTCCATAAAAACACAGTACCTGTTGGTTGTAAATATTGATGCCCAGTGAGAGGGGGGCGAGATTTGGTTATTATGCTGATATACAGTATTTTAAATTAGATTTGAGGAATATGAACCCCTCCACATTACACGCTCTGTAAATAAAAATAAAATATAGTGTGTTCTTTTTAAAATGGAGTCTCTCTTTTTAAAAAGCATCACAGTTAAGAAATCATTCCGAAACTCCCGTTTAGCCCTTGAATGTCACATGTGTTGGTTCTGTCCTCTTGTCATGAGTGGGTCCTTTCAGCCTTCAAACACATACGAGCGCTTTAAGCTGACCCAGAATGCTCCGGCGAGCCTTATTTCGAGAGTGTGCGTACACTCTGATGTGAGTGAGTTGCTGAGCTTGATTGTTCATAATCACACTGTCCCTCGGAGTAAGTCTTATCAAGTCATCAAACAGAATCTCCTGTCAGTTCTTATCTCGTGCTGTTCCTTATCTCTCTCTCAGAAAATGGCAGAGAAGGAAGCCCTTCTCATCTTTTATAACCACACAGCTGAAGCCAAGCTACAAGCCATTATGTAAGTACAGACTTTGTAATGGCGAGGATCAGTTTGTCGAATACATTTAGACTCGATGAGCATTGCGATTAAAATGTAAAATGAATCAGAAACTTTTGTCAGACCTTTTGTGATTACACTGTATTTGAGATAACTTGGGGGGGTTCATGAATATACATGAAGACTGAGTATTTTATTGCTTTCTTTGAAACAGTTGAGATGTATATTGTTTCTGTCACTGCCAGGGAGTACATCACAGACACGCTGGAGTGTGGGAGGGAGAAGTTTCTAGTGTTCGCCCATCATAAGTCAGTCCTCGATCATATCACCACCGAACTGGGAAAAAAGGTGAGTGAGATTTACTGATGCCACACTGCACTAAAGCCTTACATCTGTGTTTCCTCTAATCGGTAATCCGTTTATTTTCTGATAAAATCAGTTGAAGCCTGACATGAAATGTCTCTGGTCATAATGTCCTTTGTAAATAATTAATATTATTTAAGGAAAATAAGAATGATAATGATATGAGCCAGCACTAGATTATGTTTTTTTTAATTTCAATTTAATTTCAAGTCTGCAGCAATCTTATGAGCCAGATAGGCATGTATTTTTTTTATCTGTTTGCTTTTTCTTTTATTTGAGAATACGTGGGCCTAACCGGCAGACATAACATAATGATAATACTGTGGATGCCAGAGCAGTGTGTGGTGCGTACGTGCCACAGAGATCTGCTCTACAAACATAATATTAGGCCAGTCTTCTAGACCATTTAGATTTTCTATATCAAGTGCCAAGCCTTTTCACGCAGAGATGAGCCATAAGGTGTCTAGGAAACACATCATCATCATCATCATCATCATCATCATCATCATCATCATGTCTTCAGGTGCAGCCCTGAAAATCTGCCTCTCAGTTGTTTTTAAGCTCAATAAACTGAGATAGTATTTGACCAGAATTTCTCGCTTTTGTGCAAGACATTAAAATCATGTGGATCAGCACTAATTTAACAGAAACCCTACTTATATGCAAAGTAATATAATTTTCACATAAAGAGGGCGTTTAGATTTTCCTGGGAGTTAAAGTCAACTCTTCTCATCAGCACCTGCAGAGAAGTGTGGGCAGGGCTGAGCACATTTGAGCTTAGTGCCATTACTGCTATGACTTATCATTATGACTTTTGTGAAATTACGTGGTTGATTTGTATTGGCCTGCTACTTAAACCTGTTCCTTTTGTTGGGCTTTATTTTAAGGGATAGTTGTTGGTTAGTAGTGTTACAAATGACACAACAGTTAAAATGGCCGTTCATTTCTTCTACAGAACGTCAGTTACATCCGTATCGACGGGACGACTCCCTCAGCTGAACGGCAGCAGCTGTGTGAGAAGTTCCAGCACTCGACCAACTCATGTGTGGCTGTTCTGTCCATCACTGCAGCTAACATGGGTCTCACCCTGCACTCTGCTGATCTGGTGATCTTCGCTGAGCTTTTCTGGAACCCCGGGGTAAGCTATGTAAAGTTATCACTACAAAAATACCATGTTCTCATTGTGACTATTTTAGCAGGAACACATCTTCAGTAATATTTTGGCCATCCAGCCATCCAAACACCTAGCAGATATATTTCTCAAAAGTTGAAGGACACCTTAAGTGTGAGGAAGACTTACATTCTTTAATGCAAATTTTGGAAAAAATTTGATGTGCAAAACTAGTCTTCAAGTTAAATAATTTGCCGACATGTTAACCATATTTGGTAATGAACTGTGGAAATTTTATGTGTGAAATAGGTTTACCCAAATTATGTCAGAGGAGGCTGTCTGCACCTCCACTCCCTCCTCATCCCAACAGTGGAGTTAGCAGCGACAAAGATGTGACACTGATTACAGTACAGGCAAATAGGTCATTCTAAAACTGGGGAGTAAAGCGGGACAAAGCTGCAAAAAAAGCTCCATTCTTTATAAACTGATTCCTGTAATCAACCTGACCTCTGCGCCTGTAACTACAGCTTTGGTTCCACGTGGAATCTTAATCATGCTTTCATTTCAGCTGTTGGCAGCTGAATTATTAGCCTGAATAATGACTTTTCATTTTATTGCAATTTTTCTCAAGTGTCGACCTTAAGGGGTCACTAGAGCTGAATGAAGACAGGAAACCTTTGGTAAGAAAACTCAAATGCTCTTTTTGCAATGCTTTTTCCCTGCAGGTTCTCATTCAGGCAGAAGATAGGGTGCACCGCATTGGACAAACCAGCAATGTGAACATTCACTACCTAGTTGCCAAGGGAACTGCTGATGATCACCTGTGGTATGTGTCAATCAGTGGGCAGTATGACCTAATTACCCTAGTAATCAAACTGCATTTAACAGTCTTACAGTCTTCCCCTGTATTCATTGGTCCTCCACTGCTGTTATTGAGCCAAAAATGTGGGTTGTCTGATATGCATATTGTGGCAACCAGTGAACTGAATTGCATCTGCTCTGGTATAATAATTTACCCATGTATTGATCCAGGCCGATGATCCAGGGAAAAATGAGTGTGTTGGAGCAAGTGGGTCTGTCTGAGTCAAACCTCTCAGACAATGCCGTGAACACCAGCTTCCACTCTAAGGTAAACTCGTCATCAGTACATTAATGGATCATATATAATCCTGCCCACAGTTTTTAAATAGTATTTACACGAGGCTACCCAGTACAACAGAGATTACCAAGCTAAATAAAAGTAGTGTGTGTACATTCAGTGATGAACCTGATTATTTGGGTTTGTTCAGGACCCTAACGCGAGGAGCATCATGGAGATGTTCCAGAGATCTTTCTCTGCTGATGACGACTTGGATGAAGCCATCTTACTGGAGGCTGCAAACGACTGGGAGGACACCCCCCCTGGAAACAGTTTGAATCAGCAGCACGGCATGGTCGGACAAAGCCCCAGCAAAAGGAGCATCAAAGACTATTTCAGCAGATGAGTCGGAAACTTTCTATGTTGAGAAATTATATTAAAATCACTTTGTTTTGCTTATTTGGATACGCTCCAGTTCCTACTTTTTAGCCCATCATGACTTACTGTTCTGTAAAAGTTAACAGATGGTTTTGTCATTTTAATATCTGTAAAATAATACTCTAATAAACCTATATATTTTTCTTAGTAAGAGAAAATAAAGAAATGTCTGACTGATGTTTTTTTTTACTGCTACTGGATGTAACGTACAAGTTTCAATTCATAAATCCGAGACTCAATTGATCCACAAGCACGCAGCTAAAAACACCAGGAACATTATGGTGTCGCTTTTATAACTCGTTATTTTGACTAATAACACAGCTAATTTAGCGGGAAGAAGTTATCAATATGTTATGAAGCAAACTGGAAAAACATCCAAGTGTGGTCACTGCCAGCGACCCATCACCTGCATTTATAAAAAGTGTAAACATCAGAAACATGTCTTGTTTATTTCATGATTCATGGAGTGATAGATTGATTTTTGTTAGTCAACAATACAAGAGAAACTACCTAATATGGTGATTGATTCAGTTTGAGAGCTCTGCATCGTTATTGCCTTCTGCCTGTAGACTGCAAGGATTTGGATTGTGAGGGTCACCTGTAAAGAAAAGAGGAAAATTAGCTCAAGTCCTCTGAATGACAATCACAGATTAACAACGAATGTGCTACACAGTTAAATCCTGCAACGGAGTGTTAGATTGCAATGTTGCGTTGTTAAAATTCATCAGCCACAGTCACCTAAAGCTGTTATTACATCAACAAAATGGGATCACAGAAGGTGTCGTACGTGTGAATTGAAGCGGTCCTCCACAGCCACAATGCAGCTGGTCAAGATTAAATTCACTCTCCCAACAAAAAGACTGACAGCAGTTTACATCTTCATTTAGGCTGTTGTTAGTGACATTATGAAGATCAATGGCCTCATTTCTCTCTAAATCAGAAGAGATGCCTCCTCTTGCTCATGGATGCCATCTTAATTGTCAGCACTAAGAGACATATCTATGCGCTAACTACTCTCCATTGCGAGGACGTAATGAAGCGATTGCAGTATCTCAATTAAGGAGATGGATACTCTGAAAGATGTAGCGCACACAGAAAAGGTCTGGCTGAACCTGTCTCCTCCCCAAATAAAACTCTAGCCTCATAAAGACCAAAAGTAGTTGTGTTTTCAGGCGCTCTGCATTAAAAATGGAACATCTGAAAGGTTATCACCAAGAGTATTCCCTCAAACAGCTGATTAAGTTTAAATATCAGTGGTAACCTGGGACAAGTGACTAAACACTTGGATGGAAATATAATATAATGGTAATATATCATTATGATTAACATCTATTACTGTAAGTAATGTCCTGTGATTAACGATATATTCAATATGGGGTTCATGTCTATGTCTGATGTTTTATCTACACAATCACTCATGTAAACCAAAGATCATTTCACATTTGAAATGAAACAATCCCACATGATTATGATCAAACATACAGTCAAAGTTTACATGAACACCTGGTAAAATAAAGCGGCAATATATACATTGATGAAGGAATTCTGTTAACTTGCTTTTTTACTTACTTGGATAGTGACAATTTAGATGTGATAAGAGCTAGGAGGAGAGTTGGGAGTTATTTTTGTTAGTTTAGGTACCTTGAAAGTGCTAAAAAAAAGAGCTGTACAAACGCTTAAATGTGATTTATTTGCTGGTGACTGGTGGCCAACATCTTGGAAAATCAATAAGGACCACCTGTGCTCAAACTTATGCCCAATGGATTGTGGAATGTTCAGGAGTAAAAAGGCATATGTACAGGCTGTGTATGCCTGTATGGGCCTGTGGGCAGGGACAGGCCTTTATCAGCCTGTACAGACATCAAGCCCTTGAACTGGGGCAGCTAATATAAATGAAATCCTACTTGATGCATACCTTCGTCTTGTTGATGATGGTTATCGGGAATCTCCTCAGTTGAAGATCTTGACATTCCTGTGTTCTCATCTGTAGAGCTGTCATGCTCTTTTGCTGAAAACATACAGCTAAGTATAATTTCTCACAGGAATCGGGTATAAAAACCAACTAAAACTTAAAAAAATGAACAAAATTGTTATTTATATGAAGCTAGTTGGAAACGTATGAATACCTAAAATGGGTGTTTCAGTCTCTCCATCACCGGTGAGCTCTGCGTCTGAGCAGATATCGCCGAATATAAAACGGATCTTCTCCTCGGCGTGCCGCTCATTGGAAGAACCGTGCACCGAGTTGTGGAGGATGTCGGTGGCAAAGCGTGCCCTCAGAGAGTTTGGGCATGTTTCCTTAGCTTGGTCAGGGTCTGTGGGGCCCATCATGGCCCTCCACTCCTCCACTGCATTTTCCTTTGTCAGGACGAGCATCACACAGGGTCCCCTGAAACAAACGTGTTGTTGATGTTCATAGCTCTCCCAACAACCATGATTTTGTGTGTAACCTTGCAAGGAATTTGCTGACAGCTGAGACTTAGTGTTTAACCTGTTCACTGTCAGTGTATTCAACACCCTTCAACACACACCTGCCCACCTTCTTATTGTTTATGATTATCAGTAATTTTGACTAATACAACTGATGTTCATGTTCTCTTTTGTTATGAATATAAATTTAGCAACATAACAAATGTGACGATGGACCATTTTGCACTGAAGAAAAATGCAACTAAATTGTCAACAGCCACAGTTTCTATTGTTACAAAAAGCAGCCTTTGACTGCACCTCCCCAGTAAGCATTATGTTGGTGAACTGTGAGTAAAGACATGTCGAGATGAGGTTAAAACAGTGCTACACTTTGTTGAAATGTGCAAGGTTTGTGGATGTCTGGGTTAAATGTAGCAGTTGCTTTAATAGCATTTAATCATTATATCTTAACATGCGTGCTTTACCTTGAAATGCAGTTTTAAAAAATTCTGTTGAATGATTTATAGACACCTTAAAAAAAATCACTTTTCAACTTAAGGTAGCCCAATTTTAACCTAAACATCGAGATGAGTTTTGCATATCAGGTCTTTCAGGATGATGCTTTAAAGAATAACCCCCCCCCCCCCCCGAACATTTTCTGACTGTCAGTGGTTCTGCTAATCTTGCTGCAGTGACTTACAGGTGTACTCCAGCTCTCTGTGACATCCATATAGAGCTTGGCTACAGGTGTAACAGACCACACTTGTGACTTCACCCAACCAGAGAAACAGGCTTAAAACTCTCAACCAGACAGGGCACCTTATTCAACCTGGTGTTGAGTTATTTCATAAATAAGTCATAAGACTGTTACCTTAGCTATAAAAGCAAACTTGTGAAACATTCTACAATGGTGAGAATGTGAAACTACAATTAAACCTGAGCTGATCTTGAAGGATAGTGACAGTGAAGGTAGTATCTCAGGCTGAAGTGCCCAGCTGCACTCATCTCTCTGCCCATTGTGTCCGAGCAGTTGTATAACAACCAAGTGAAGGGACTAATCGGAGCGGAAGATAACTCTAAAATCTAGATGTGCGATGGGACAAAGAATGAAATTGAGATGGACTTCTTAGCCACTTGCCTGAGGCTGCCTTGATTCTAAGCTGCTAAGATTACTGTTAAAAGTGCTGTTAAAACTTGCAGCGGCAAGAGGAATTAGGGCAGGTCTGCTGTGGTCACTTTGCCCTTCTCCTGTGGCTGTGTCCAGGGATAGACTAACCGACACATGAATTCCACCAGCTGGCTGAAGAAAGGTTTCTCTCTGTGCTCTTTATAAAACTCCTCAGCCATCTCCCTCGAGAGCACCGTCTCCTTTAGCTGCGTTACAGAGAAACCTCTGCCACGGATCTCCTCCAAAATCTCCTCTGTTAGAATGAACAGAAAATATGAAGACAATATCATAATCTGTCCACTTCTATACGAACACAACTAAATTACATTTTTTTATTGTTCTAAATGACCAGAAAGGACCTCTGTGCTCTTCCGTGGCATCAGGTTTGATCACTGCCAGTGTTTGCTGTTTAGGGAAGAAGAAGTCGATCTCTCGTTCTGCCTCTTCATGGCTTGCACTGCCATGCAGCTGGTTGATAGGCTCATTCTCCACAGCAAACTGGGCCCTTAGACTGAATGGTGAGGGATACAGAAGTCAGCATTATAGGTATAATTAGTCTGCTTGGCAATTTGATGGTTTCTTGGAAGTATTTAAAGAAATTATTATCAGATGCAGTGGTGTTATGGTTACTATACTTCCCTCACTTTGGCTCACCCTGCCTTATCTGCTTCTGCCAAGAGTTAGTGACCTTCCACACGCTTTTAACAACTTTAAAGAAACTGCAGTGAACACGGTGCACTGCAGGTGGAGTGAGACTACAACAGAACTTTGTCTCTGCTGTCAGTAGTGTGACTGCACTACTGTCTCTGGTGGATTTCTTCCAGTGTGACTGTTGAATGTCAGTACCAACTGGTTGGCCTTTCCTCTCGTTAATTACCCATTTATGTATTATAGCCCTCAAAACCTAACAAGGTTAAAAAGAGAGGCCAAAAGAGAAATACTTGTTCTTTAGTTCTTTTCAGTTGCCAGCTGTCTGACAAGCTGACAGATGGATTAAGTGAAAACATCATTGTTTTTCTATTAATTCTACCCACAGTGACTTCAATAGACTCGTTTAATTTTGTACATGAAGAGAAGCGCACGTCACTCACCATTCAGGACTCTCCTCTCTGGCTTTATCAACGTCAGAAGGACCGAGGATGTTCTTCCAGTGATGGACAGCCCCTGCTCTAGCTAGAGCCAAAGCCAGCACTGGCCCACTGTAAATATACACACATTACATGCACCTGTGCAGGGACAACCTACTCTTTAGATTATTTTTTTACAGCATGTATAAGTCACCTGATCATGCTTCGGAGCAGTGCAGGAAAGTAGTCCTCCTCAACATGTTGGAAGTAAAACTGTCTGACCTGCTCCTCGGTCAACATCACCTCTTTTTGGAGCGCCACGGTGAAGCCTGACTTGTGGATTTGAGCCAAGATCTCTTCTGCAGAGCCAGAGGTATGACATACACACTCATTTGCCAGTTTATGGAGTACACCTTGCTAATGCAGTCTGATATAGAGTCTCTCAATTAATTATACTTTCATGAAAGTTCAAATGTTAATTTTTTGTTACCTTCAAATGAGGTGGACAAAATAATAAAAAAGCGTAATGCAATACAAATGAACAGCACCATAAAATGCAGCCTCCAAAATGATCATAAAGTTGAATCAGCACCTCACTAAAAAGTTTCAACAAAAACTGAACATTATCGCCTTCATGGCGGAAGGATTTATTGCAGTGGTTATTTATTGCTTTGTAGGAGACTGCATGAGTTTTAGTTGGGTCTACCAACTGTCTAATTGAACATTTAAATACAGATATTTGCCGTATTCTAGTTGTATGATCATTTAGAAAAAAATTTGGAACTGCACCTGTGTAGTTCACTACGAACCACCTTTGTGTGTGTATCTCTGCTTGTACGTGTGTGTATTTGTGCTTGTGTATTTGGCACGAGCCCCACCTCTGTTCTCTTTGGCAACGTCAGGCCGGATAAGAGCCAGTGTCCTCTCCACACGCTCTTCCTCCCCATCCTGCTCCGTTACTGAGGCCGTCCTAAAGTTGGGGAAGAAGAAGGCAAGCTCCCTGCTGGCCTGGTCGATGTCCTCACTACCGTGCAATGCGTTGAACAGTGTTTGTGTGCCGAATTGTGCCCGCAAGCTGCAGGAAGCCAAGGGGGAGAAGGGAGAGGAGAGCAGATGGTTGCTCGGCTGGTGCTCAACCAGAGAGAAGCATAATGTTTGGGTGTGTCTGACAGAGCAGGCGAGAATGTGCTGTTCATTCGTTTTCCCAGACTTTAGCCTGAGATTGTTTCACACTGTTGCAGTCAACAGAGCATGAATAAATGTTTGTACTACAAACAAACTTCCTTACAAAGACACAGAAAGGATCATTTCATCATACCATATCTAACAGTTTTAATGCCATTGTTGCTGCTTTCTCAACTCTTATTTTGAACATGTACAATTTCCAGTAGATAACCTTTCTGGCTTTTCTCTCCTGGCCTCCTCTATGTCAGCTGGACCAATGAACTCACGCCACGCTGGTACAATGTTGGCTGAGCCCTCAGCTTGAGAGAGCACCAGAATATGGGAGGGACCACTGGACATAAACTGCACCAAGTCCTTAAAGCAAGCCTACGAACCACAATCACACACAAGCACATACAGAGACAAGAGCATATGTTAATGTCATGACCACAAAAAGCCAGAAACATGTGATTTTACATCAGCCCCTGCTTCAGATTTGAAGAAGTTATGTGTTTTAACCAACAAAGTCATCCAGACTTCTGTAAACCAGTAAACATTTACAAACTGAGATATTAAGAAGAGGATTAGTGTGAACTATTTTTTAAAAGATTACTATAGATTACTATATTATCGCTAAATCATTTCATGAACATTATTCCTCCACCTGAACTCCTTGGGTCACATATTTTGTATTTCTGAATCTCTAATCATTTAGTCTCAACACAAACAGCATGATAAGCAAAAAAAACAAACAAACAAACAAACAAAGCCGCTTACACAGCAGATCTATTTTGAGCGCGGTGCAGAGATGCAGATGGAAGTGTGATGTATTGCAAACTAATTGAAATGATTTTTGCACTGGTGGCGACTGCTCTCCCATTAGGATGTTGACTCAGAATTTAAATTGCCCAGACTAACCTGACAAACATGCACTGAGCCGGTCAGCAGTTTGACTTGTGTGCCACTCTCTACAATGAGACACAAACATGAGTGCGATATGAGGTTTTTTGCCATTATTCTGCTCCATTCTCACCATACCTCTGCTTCTTTGTGCTGGTAAAAATCTTGAGCCTCAGCATCAGTCAGTGTGCGCTCCTCGTGGGCAAGGATCTCAAATCCAGCATCTTGAATCTAGCCAGGGGAGTAATGTCAGCATAATGAAGTCATGCCAGCAGGAAGGCTTGAGACAATCTTGCCTTCCCAGAGTGGGAGCTGCGTTAGTCTCTGTGTACCTTCATGATGATCTCATTTGCCTTTCCATGAGCAACAGCATCTGGTTTGATGATGGCGACTGTGTAGGATTTACTGGCAGGAACTGCAGGAGAAAAGAGTATCTTGAGTGATCAGTAATGCAGATAAAATGGTTAACCGAATCATGATGACACTAGTAAACAGCGATGGTACTCACAGTAATAATAGTGCTAGTAATCAGGCATGGGCACAAATACATCACAAGTATCAATCACAAATACTTGCTCATTAAATGTATCAAAATAAAATACAAAATACTGGTATGAGAAAATGTATTACAATAAGTAATGTGGAATTTGGAAATACAAAAATATATGACGTACAAACTGATGTTATCACATTTTAGATCTAACCTCCAACACTGAAAAGATGAGCTCTGTTGATTTCCAATATCATAGATTTGAAATGGACAATCAGGATATCTTGGAGGTGAGAGGCTGTGAATTCAGGGTTGCATGCTGGGTAGTTTCTGTCAGTCAAAGCCAGACAATTGACAGTTTTTTTTCTATAGTTTAAACCGGGTATAGAAATCTTATTCTTATTTGAAAATAAAATAATATATTGAATAATTACAGTATTTTAAGTATATCAAGTACAGAAATAGAACCTCTGAAAGTAAAATACAAAATACTCATATATATTTATATATTTATATTTTCCCCCATGTGCAATAGCCTTTCTATCACCTCATTCTTTCATTCTTTCACCATACATTATTTTTTGTATATACTGTACATGTAAACATATATATATTTTATATTTTTTATTCCCTTTTTTTGTATGTGTGAACTGTATCTTGTATGTGTGAATCAGAACTGCTGCTGACTTGAAATTTCCCCATTGTGGGATAAATAAAGGAATATCTTATCTTATCTTATCTAAATTACGTATTTTAAACACACTTGATGTATTTATTCCCATCTCTACTAGCAGTGATGGCAATTACCACTAATATGATAATATTATTTCCACAGTACCAATTATGGTTTCTTCATTTTCTGACTGCTGGGGTGTCTCCTCCTCTTCTTTTGCCTCATCATCCACCAGACCATCATCTTTAATCTGATGAACACAGCAAATAAAAACACTGAATCCCTAACATGGGTGTCTACAAACACTTGTATACATACTTTGTTGTGTGAATGGGCTAATAATGATTACTCTGTCTGTTTCTTGATGAATCTACAATTGTTTGGTCTATAAAATGTCAGGAAATAGCTGAGATTGGCCTCCTCGACACCCACAGTGATTTCTACACATTGCCTGCTTTGTCCGACAAACTGTCCAAAATCCAGTTTACTATCATGTAAGACAAAGAAAAGCAGTAAATGCGGGCATTTGAGAAGCTGGACACAGACAATGAAGTTACTTTTTCTTTTAAATCAAACATCCTCAGACTGTGACAGTGTATGAACAATTTCAGCCTCTATCTGAGCTAAAGCATACTTTGGCATGCATGGACAAATACTCTCTTCTGGCAACCTGTTTGTCCCCTTTTCTTTGTTTGTATGTCCAGGGTTGAATCGAGGTGGCAGTTTTTGACCTGTGCTTGTTGTCTTGTGGCGGCGTTTTGCACATGTTTGTCCTTAAAGTTCAAAATAGCAAGGAAAAAAAACTTTTCCACAGGGGTCATTTTGAAATGTCACAGGTTTAGATTATAAAATGAATGATGGCTAAATTCCAATTTTTATGGCTGAATTCTCCTTTGTTATGCATAAGTGGTGGTCCTGGTATTATTCATGCTGGTCCACTATCATGTCGTAATGACTTACTGAGACATTTGAATAGAACCGAGCCATTGTTAATGTTGCTCGTACCACCTGTGCTTTTCTTACACTGACAAGTCAAAATATCTGCTGAAAAAGGCAGCTTCAGCTCAAGAGTTAACACGTGTGAATGCGTAACTGCACTGTGTAACTGCATGTGTGAATGTGTGCGTATCATAGGGCTCACCGCTTTGCGTTCACCACCTTGCTCCAGGACAAACTTCTCCTTGGCCAGTTCCTCAACAATTATTCTCTGGAGCAAAGGAGCGTTGGCCCCTCGCAGCACAGCCACCATCTCCCCACCCTGTTCATTCACCATGAAGACAGCCATGAATCTATTTTTTTGTTTAATTCAACGTAACAATCAGTGACATACAGAAATGCTTTGAATGCAGCAGGCCGTGGAAAACAGGAGAAGAAATATAGATGGAATATAACCAAATGAATACAGAAATAACAAGAGAATTCATTTAGTAAGTGTATATTAGTGTATACAATAATCAAAAAGGCAAAACATGGTTGGTTGATGTGAAGACACACATCTGCATACACACACTCACCCCATAAAAAAGGAAGGTGGGCTCACACTTCCCTCGATACTTCTCCAGAGCATCAATGCTATCTGCCTCGGCCTGTACCATGCACAAACACACGCGCACAACCACACACACACACACACACACACACACAAGCTTAGAGCTGCTCCGTTAGAAATGTTGTTCTCAATTTAAATTCTTCACACTTAAAAGTCACTCGGGGGGCTTACTGTGGCAAAATGTAATAGATCATCACCCAGTTCGTTCTTTATTTTTCGTAGAAGACTAACCACAGCTCGACAGGGACCACACCACTGTTGGTACACATCCACAACTAGAACAAGAGAGACAGTGTGTGTGTGTGTGTGTGTGTGTTAGTGTGGGTGCAGAAAAGACAGACAGGGAGGGGGATAGAGAGGATTGTAGATTAGTGCAGGCACTCAATCTGCAGTTATCCCAGTGAACACAGAGGGGCAGCAGCATACAACAAATGACAATGACCATGACAGCTCATTCACACAGACTTTTTTGTTTGTTTGTTTGTTTGTTTGTTTTTTCACAACTGTACAAAGGCACTGAACAGGCGCTTAGAGTTGTGGTGCCAAGTATTCACTTTTAAATAGATATAAGAACTGCTTTTTTTACTTCTATTAGTTCTTACCTGTTAAACCTTTGGTTGCCAGCATCTCGTCCCACTGCTCATGGTTTGTGACAGACGCCTGCACAAGATAAACAGAGAGAATATCAGGGATCTTAAAAACACAGAGGCGGGAGAAGACTTGTCAACATTACAGACGCCACGCTGTGTTTGTCCAACCTGCAGACTTGCTTCTTTCTTCTTGCCTGCCATTTCATCAGGACGACACATTAAAAAGCTATATCTAAAAGGGCTATCAAGCGCCGAGCGGTGTTTTAAAGACTCGGTTTAATTAGCGACCCGACGTGCCGCCACACCACCAAACTTCCTCTGCTGCTGCTCGGCTTGTTTGGCTACCTCATGGTTGCTAAGCAACGGCACCTTCCGCCTTCCGGAGCCATCTCCAAGGAAACTGAACTAAAAATGAAAAACAAAAATGAAATAGAAATACATAAATCAACGAATATGGAATTTATTTTCTGAGCTTATTGATACACAGTTTGATTAATTTGATGCCACAAACTATTTTTTACAGGAAACTAAACTTAAGCCCACTTTGAAGATTCCTTTGTTTTTATACAATGTAGATCTTAAGGTGTTCAAATCAGTAGGCTACATTATCCCAAGATAATTTTTTAAAGACTGGGCAGCATCATTGTTATATTCTGATATCAGTGGTAGGCATAAAACTTTATTAAATTCCTTAGGCACAGTGATGCAGGGGTGGAAAGTAGGTAAGTGTATTTGTATATTTACTCAAGTGCTGTATTTAAGTACTGTCACGAGGTAGTCTACTTAGTTGACTATTTTTTATTTCAGTATTATCTTAACCCACTTTCAATCAGGTATTTCTCTATAACATTAGATACCCAAGAGAAATGAAAGTAAACAAAGTTAATTGGAAAAAAAACCCCACCCATTTTTATCTATTATTTATTTAGAGTTAAACACTACAAAACCTCTCTGCGGATGTGGTTTTGTCAGATCGGGCCTGGCAACATAAGCAGATGACCCACAGCTGTACTCAGATTTTGATTCAGATGTAGTTAAATCCTGATGGAAATACATGGAATCAGCCTTTTCTAAAGAATCTCTCATGTTAAATAGCCGAATGTGTTCAAACTTTGGCAGGAAGTTACGTGTTCATGTTAGACCTTATGGCTCATAGTACCTGGTAAATAGTTTTCCAGGACCTATTAGTGGACGGTCTGAATGTTTCTGCTACCACTGAGTGCAGCTAACCTTCATGAACCAAGTGTGGATTCAACAGCTATATATTGCAAAATGTGGTGGATTAACATGACCTTTACCGAAGACATCCTGTGAAAAAAAGAAAAAAAAAGCATTTTCTTTGCTACTTCAACCCCCTCTTGTGATGCAGGAGGTCCGTGGCCCTGGGGCAAAAATAAGCCTGTGACCCCCCCTTTGTCCTGGTCTTTGTGAGGTGTGTTTGAACCCTGTCACTTCCAAGTACCCGTCAGGTACAGTGTACAATGTAGACTACATTTAGCAGGTTGTATTTTGTCTAAAAAAAACACACACACCAACCTACTGCTGTGGTATGATTCCTCCTGTGTATCAGTGACTGTGCGGTAATTTGATTAAAGGGGCACTCCACCAATTAAATAACTGATTAGAGCTGCAATAAGTTGATTAATCTGGTATTTGATCAGCAGAAATAGCAACTATTTGGATACTCAAATAATCATTTTTCAAGCAAAAAAATCAGCTTCTCCAGTATGACAGCTTTCTGCTTTTGTTTGTTTTCTGTGATAGTAAACTAAATATCTTTGGGTCATCAACTATTGGTCAGACAAAACTAGACATTTGAAGATGTCACCTTCAACTTGGAAATCCATCCATCCATCCATTGTCTATATTGCTTGTCCTTAAGGGTCGCAGTGGCTGCAGCTGACTTTGTGCGAGCCAGCCAATCGCAGGTCCTCTCTTAGAGACAGACAACCATTCATGCTCACACTCACACCTATCACCGACTAGCCTGCCAGGAGGAAGCCAGAGTATCTGGAGAGCACCCATGCACCCATGAAAATGTCATGGTAAACAATGTTACCAAAGCCTTAGAGTGTGAATCTGGTATTTTGATATGCCATAATTTGATTTATGCCAACTGAAACGTTTTGACTATTAAGACATGCTGACGTTGGTTAATGCTGATAACTTGTGAACAAATACCTGATGAATCTGACGGGTGTAAATGCTGGCTGATGAAGAAGCCAAAGCAACCTGACTAACCAATGAGATCTGAGCCTTTAAAAGTACATATAAATGTGGGCTCACTATTTGGCAAGCAACAGTTTACTGTTATAATTTTTTTTGTTATGTGTTATAACAGCTTATTAAAGATTTAAAAATCATTAACAACCTAATTAACAAACTAATCATAAACCTTTTGTGCATCCTCTGAGAGTAGCCTTCTTGTAAAGCGGTGCCAATAATTGTTAGCTGCAAACTTATAACCAATAAAATAACCCTGATTACAAAGCTTTACCACAAATGCTGAGTTGCAAACATAAATAAAATATGTGGACCATCACCAGGCAGATCGTTTCAGTATTGGAAGTGTAGGATCCAGTGTTTTGGAGCTTCACCTGAACTAAAGGTCAGGTTGTGTCGGCCTCGCTGCATTAATGTTTGATTACTTTTTTCTCCTGCAGGCCCCCAAACTTGGGGAGTGCAACAATAAATCACCTGCGTACCTGTTTAAAGCACAGATTCATAGGTTCACCTTGCAGACACACAATGCTAGAAGTGGAGTAACAAACGTATTTTATTCTTACTCCTTGTATACTAAAAAATCCCACGAGATTGAAGGCTAAAACGAAACTTTCTGTGTTCTGTGTCTGTGTTCACACTGACTTCCTAATCACTGCCCAGTCTTAACGATGATGTTTGTGCCAGTTGCCTTGCTCAAGGCCACAGCAAATTACCATTACAATCATGCACTTCTTGACCTACTAAAGTAAACACTGTGTGTGCATGATGTATGCTCGTTTGTGTCTACAAATGCTGTAGTAGTGAACAGAAGCAGGTGTTCACAGCAAGTTATTTAGGTCACACAGTATCTTCTCTTCGGTGCTGAGTCTCATACTTTCTTACTCTGTGCCATCCTGACACCTCAAAACGGTCTCCCTCTAACTGTAACTTCTGATTTAATAGTAAAATAGGTCCTCCAAAGAGATCAGACCACTTTTGCGTGCTCTTCCCACATGAATTTCAATGAACTGCTGCACTTAAGCGGTTCAGCGCCACAGCCTCCTCCCTCACAAAATGGCCCCAGAAAAACAAGTCGAACAATTAGAGTAATTTTGTAGAAGGACAAATCACAGCGCGCTGCGACAGTGAGTGAGACAGAGAATTATGAAACGTGACACTCGAAAAGCAGTGGTGGGATCCTTTATGCTGTAGACAATAGCCGCTCAGTGTTGCTCTCCCTGTGCTGTATGTACCATATGACATGTTTCTATTAGTAACCCTGTGTCTCACTCTGAGCTCAGCAGCCAGATGGGAACAACAATCACCTCCCCTCCATCATGGACTGACACAAGGTCCTGACACGACGCCTGCCCACAGAAACAAGATTCACACAGTCGCCTGTGTTTTTGTGCTACTTTTCAACAGGAAGATTCAAGGAGGTGATTGCTTTCGTTTCATCAAGTCAATGACAAACATTGATTTGATGCTTTTGTCCCTGGTGCTCAATTCAAACATTGGCCTTTGTGTCATCAAATGTCATCAGTAATGAGCGCTGCTGCCTGCTTGTAGTTGAACAGATATGCTCCTGCAAACTGAAATGTGATTGCTCTGTCCCAGGGGAATGCACTGGGAGAAGATTGTTGGGGGGTATTCAAATGAAATGTCACTATCTCATTCTGTGAAGCTGTATTGATTACTTCGTTAACATGGCACATGCTCAGACAAAGACTGGATGTGTGCATTTCCAGTGGATAGGCTATATTGCACTGTCCATATCTTGATAGGTGGTGAGTAATCATACTCTCAGGGTTCATCTTTATGTCCCGAATATTCATCAAAATCTGGATGCATCGACAAAACTGCAAAGCAATTTGCTTTTGCTCTCATTTTAAAAACACTGTATGACTCATTTGGCTCCTCGTGCCGTTAATGACAAACTTCTGTGAGCCTGTCTGCTTAAATTATGTCTCAAAGCAAAGGCTTTTTTTATTTTGACCTCAAAACATTGTGTTTCATAAACATCAAACAAAAATACTTCAAATAAAAGGCATGTAACCACCACTGACCCTTCAGTGAATTCAAAGAAAATCATCCTGCAGGACGTCTGCAGGGATCTTTGCCATAGGCCATTTGTTAGATGGACGATGAAGGTTTTTGCTTGAAGTTGGTTACCATGTTACTGTGAAAGGTTTCCATGGTACAATGCAGCCCCTTCCCCAGTCTCTCAGTAGGCCTTCAATCCCCATGTGGACCTGAAGAAACCACTTATCACCTTCCCTGGTGGATTGCTGTTAATCTCTCCTCAATGATGAAAGACACAGAGGATTTTGAGGCTACATAAGTGCTCAAGATTAATCTCTATTGACACATCTTTAGCACAGAAGTCATATTTAAGCTTCATTAAAAAAGAACTCCATTTGTTGTGTTTAATTTTGACAGAGGCTTCATCCCACCATGCTCAAAGCATAGGCCCAAAGGACGTTAGTCTAATTGTTCAGAAACAAATGCTGTGGAAATCCCAGTTGGTCTGTAGCTTCATGCCTGTAAGGAATTGTTCAAAACAAACAAAATGTCTTAATTCATTTTCATGTCTGTCTTTTTTCCCTCTACTGTGAGATACAACATTAAATTAAAGGGATTGCTCTTTGAAATGTCAAAATGTAGTGAAAAAATAATTCAAATGTCTTGTTTTGTTTGACTTAAAGTCCACAAACTGAAGATAGCAGAGAAAGAAAGACTGTGTCAGATTGACTGTATTTGGTCTTAAAACATTTTTGTGAATCTATTTTATTCACCTGTGAAATTTTTTATTGACACATTTTCAAATGCTGATATTTTTATGAGTGTATAAAAGATCGTTGGTGCATCAAACAACAGAATTATGCGATAAGACAGATATCATCCAACATTCAAGAGCAGAGGCAGGTGCTGTTTTTTTTTCAAGAGGGCACTGTTGTCGCAACATTGAACCACCCCCCTCCCCTCTCACTCACTCCTCAAAACACACGCGCGCACACACACACACACACACACACACCTCTGTGAGTTTTTTTAATAGCAGGAAAGCTTTGCTTTCAGAATGCTGGTTGCATGCTTATCAGCTCTTCCAGGCCTAAAACTTATCCCGTAAGCAATACAGCAATTGAATACAGAATAGCTTAATTTTTTTGTTGGCATATTTGTTAAAAGTCACGGTGTATAATGTCGAGTACTGTCAAACGCGAAGAATTAGGAACACTATTTCAGCTCACTATTTCACCAGGCTGTGTTTAGGAGTGACAGCTATGCTTCAGAGTGATGTGTTGCTGGATGTAATGAAACATAGACACTCTTTTGCATCCTGACAACCATGAATGCAGCTCTATGCCTTCATACACATGCAGCAGCCACACTGAGAGATTTTTTGTTTGCCTTTTTTCTGCATTAATGGAGGATTTATACAGAGTGAAGGGGGAAAAATGTGTGAGCCAAAGGGGGTTGAGAGGGAGTGTAGACAGGCAGTCAGTCAGTCAGTCTCATATACAGACAGACAGCTATAGTGATTGACTGTCAGTCTGTAGAAATGGGAGGGAGCCTTCTAGTCTTTTCCCTGACAGGCGGCTCTAGTGACAGAGGAAGCCAGTATGGAGGAAGTCATCTGCATCTAAATAAAGACCGCCAATGGCTTTGTTAGAGTCCATTAAGCAAATTGCCATATTTGATAAATGCATCTACCATCTCTTTTTTTTCCACCCATTCGTACAAACCAGCCTGAAGGCAAAATGGCTTTTGTTTGCTTTTCTAAAAAGGGAGAACGCACAGTGAGACATGAGTAAAGACTCCACTGAAGTATCATTTTGATGCAAATTATGAGTGATTTGTGCATTGTGCAATGCATGACATGACTTGCCTCATATCAGGTGCACAATGAAAGTAAATCACTCTCGGCTATATAGACTTGTTTTGATTGAAATGTGGAAATTCATGATTGCTTTTTCTGTGGATGGCACCATCATTGTTATCATTTATTTATTTTTTGTTAGTTTGCACAAGCGGCAAAGTCACGGCTGATTGCTCCACACCCTAGTTTGAATGTTGGTCTTATTTAAACAAGGCAGCTAATTCTAGTTTCTCCTCTCACTTAAAGTGCTAGGTTGTGGCTGAGATTTTGAGGCATCATTAGAGGCAGGTCTCTGTTATCTGTCAAAGCTAAAACAGCTCCAGGTTAATAGCTGCAGTCACTCAGCCTACTGATTCAGCCCTGCTGCTTCCAGAAAGCCTCATTTCCCAGATCCGCAGCTCACTTGCTCTCACTGCTGCTTTTTTCAGCATACCGAGTTGTTAGATTGAAAAACAGCAATGACAATCCCTTAAGACGTGCTTGATGATGATGATTAACTGATAACGAAAACAACACCCCCTACACAGATATAAAAACTCTATCAGGACCTCCAGGAGATTGGCCGGCTGCTCTGCAGATGTGCCTTCAATACTGATAATTCAAAGTGATACCATGTTCTGGCCAGAGAACAAAAAGCCCCGGGGCAGCAGCGGTGGAAGGGGAGAAGAAAAAAGAAGAAGTCAAATCAGACCTATTAAGTGGATTTCGAGTTATCTGCAGCACAGCGTGTAATTGGGTTTATGTTATCGTTGTAACGTCAGATAGGTGCTAATTGAAAAGCCTGTTTATTAGTGGGTAGACAGTCTTCAGAGGGCTGGTTTGTGGTTTAAAGGTCTTGTTTCAGATAGCCTCCCAAATGATTATGGATAATAGACTGCTTCTACTGAAGCTTGCAGCTCTTTCAGACGATGTAATAATTTAACGGACGTTTTTCTGCTGATTTCATTCTCCTTTGCCTGCTAGTCTTACGAGAATAGAACTCAATGTAGTGATAATAATATGTTTCATTCTGAGGTAAAGATTTTATTTGTAGTGTCATACTCTTCAGCTTTTTTTATTGCTCTGCAGGGCACTTACAATACCAGCATTCTTATGTACTTGACAAAAGCAATCTGTCTGAGGCCACTGTGAGTCATGAAGCAAAGCAAGCAAACACTGCAGTTCCTCCAATCTATTTGGTGGGGCTTTTAGTGAGAGCTTGAGGCTGGTACACTGCATTGTCACAGAAATGTTACCTTACCTTACTTTCAGTTGTACTGTCTGTTGTTTGAAAGGTGTCTTGATGCAGCCATAGAAAATTAACTGTGAACATTCATGCAGAGACCACGGACTCCAGACACTGTAAGGTGGCTGCCAAGTTCTTTACCTGGCAGCAGTAGATTTATGACAGTCAGACCTGTTCGGCCATGACCAGTGCAAACAAGAACAGAAGATGAAAAATGCCTCTGTCTAAAACTCAAAGCGCATAATCCTAAAATCTCTGCCAAAGCTGCAACAATTGTGAATTGTGAAACAAACAAAACAGGCTGCAAGAGGTTCTGCATCTCATGTTGTCAAACCACAACATCCACAGCACCCTGATCCTTTGGAAAATGACTGACAATATACAGTTGGAGACACACAAAGGGAGCCTAAGGGATTTCTCTGAGGTCACGTAACCTCATGGTAAAGCTTCTCGTGTGTCCTCGGGGTGCTGCAGATGGTACAAAATGAGCTGTGAAAATGGAACATGGAGCTGTGATCTTTGGCATCTAAATGCAGAGGGAGCTGAGGTGCTCAACTACCAGCTCAGGCTCAGCCTTTCATCTCTCACATCTGCACATCTCTGTCGCCTGCTCAAGCTGTAACAGTGAGGGAGACACATAAGGCAGCCAGAGAAATCTCTATCCTGCCATGACATCCACTACTGACAAAAGTTTCCAAAAACAGAACTGTTTGGAAAGCAATGTTCACTTTATGCAAGTGGGCTGTTCAAGGCTCAACTTGGGATGCTAGCTCTGCTGCTGCTGCTGCTGCTACTGGCTGCTTTTTTTCAGTTGTTGATGGGTGCACATGGGGTGCCTATAGTATAGAAGAAATGCCACTGAGGATTTGCTGCTAAAGCATGAGGCTGGCTAGCATGCATTATTCAGAGATTGAATGCAGTAAAGATGATATGCCTGACTCACACTGGAGGATGGACTGCCACCACAAGCTCCCATAGTAAGCTGTTTCCTTCAACACTGTTTAGATGCATCCCTAATCAGCAAAGGGAGAGCTTTCGTTTAAAGTATTAGTAACACTGGTCTCACTTAATCCCACCAGCACCCTTAACAATGTATTCCCTGAAAATGCATCCACAAAAACCTTTAAACCAAACAAATATTCAGCAAAACAATCTTTGTAATGCGGTTATTTCTTGCAATAGATACAGGGATCCTGATGTAGCTGGCTTTCAGAGAGAATTTATCCACATTTTCAGCAGTGGATGTCAGCTACCATTTAGGGTGTAGACGCGGAAAATGAAGGTTAATTGAATTAGCCTTGTCTGTAAAGTGAATTGGAATTGATTGTCACATTCACTTTCATTCTGCTGGGTATGCTTTTATCACCAAATAGTGTTAGAGGCACACTGTGTGAGTTTTTGTATGTTCAGCTAATCTTCTTTGCCTCAGCGCTGAAAATTATCCTCTGCTCCATAGTGTTACACTCACAATGCATGTTTGTTTAAATGGTGACATCCCAAAATAGAGGAATTGCATTAGTGTATAAAATATGACTGAATGCATTTAACACCACATTGCTCTCTGAATTGCTTTTAAAGAAACCAGCAACGAACAGCTTCTAATAGAGGCTGTCTCCGTCTGAAGTGATTCACATTGCTAAATACTGAGTGCCTGCCAGCTTGCAACTGTGAGCTGTTTCATTGTATACCTGTTGGTAGAGAGAGACGAAACACAGCAGCCAGATAAACTGCCACAGTTATACCCAGTAAGCAATGATTGGTTAAAAGATATCTAGACATCAAGATTTAAACTGGGATAGATTTAGATGAATAGTTACATTTCTAGAACCAGATGTATTTTTATCTTATCACAAATGTAATGCTTACTTAATACTGTTGGTCCTAAAGCTCACGTGGTAGAATTCATACTGGTGACACTGATGTACAAAACTGAAAGGGAATAACCTCAGGAGATAGAACATAATGTTAAAATGGAGATTTAAAGCTGGTTTAGTGAGGTAGACATCAGTGGGCAGATAGCGGTGAACCACATGCTGAAATAATGAAACCAAATGCGATGTAACTTTAAAATATCATTGCATAATACTGTTGTTGTGTCTGAATCCATTAGAATATTAATACCCTTTTATATGATATGTACGAAGTTGTGACAAAAGACACATTTTTGAGAAATAAATTATAATCCAGCTAATCCAAAATAATCTAATCTGAATCATGGACATACCATTTCCATAACTACTGAGCAAACTGCATCTGCTGATGAAGACCTTGTTATACAGTACAGTCAAAAGCTACAGAACAAATGACTGAACCAACCTTGAAATATTTTTGTCAAATGACCAAAATCTAATAGAAACTCACCTGTTAACTGTAATCTTAAAATAATTGCATCAACATCTCCCCGTGACAGATTCAACATAAATTTAACTTCAGTAAGTAGTAATAAAGAACGGCTCTTTGGACCGCGTTATGTTTCGTTGTTAAGTGTTTCTATTGTTCTGTCTGTCCACACTCATTATGTGGCAGTGCTACACTTCTTTGCATACACCTCCACCAGCTGTCCATTACTAGAGTGAGAAACCACTGGCAGGATTAAATATTGCATGTTAATGTAAAGACGCATACAAACAAAAAGGTGGACCCATGTGTAAAAATATTCATACCTTTAACAATGATTTCTTATTATGTTGATAGAAAAGAAAACCTGTGTGGCATTTCCTTATAATACATAATTGCTGTTGGAAGTTACTGTATAAAGGTAATTCCTTGGAGGCAGGTTGCTATGCTTTGTTAAACTGCCTTTTTCCCCTGAACAATTTCCCATTTATGAGAGCAATCTCTACACGCATTACTACACGTCTTGCTTCAATAGAACATATGTCAAATTATGCAAGATGCTCTCAAAGCGCTGCTCCACTATGAATTTAATGGTAATGCATCTATATTATGCTGCTGGAGTGATAGCCAAAACCCCATTATGAAGATTACTAGATGACTGTTCACCATCATAATGAACCACAATCAAGGCATTTCAAAATGCATCTCTGGTTGATTATCTATGAATATGGACTGACTAAAGAGCTTGTCTTCCTTGAGCCCACCCTGCTTCCTGCCTGCCCTCCCTCCTCCTCCTCCACCCTTCCCATCCCACCTGCCCCCAGCGCTCTGAACTCTACAGCCCTGAAAGTTCAAGGGAAAATCAGCTGCCATCAATCGCGGATGCAGATGAGAAGAGCAAGCTCTCTGGAGCAGCTTAGCCTGTTGAACATCACACGGCACAATTAAAACCCCTGAATACAAATCATCTTCAGTAGACCACTAAATGAAAGGAGCCTTTCTTTCAAGAGCACTCAATAGTGGCAGGCTTTTCAAAGCCTCTTGCCCATGTGCAGAGTTTAATGATGAAAGTCAGGAAGCAGGCTGTGTCAGAGGGAGACTGCGTGGCAAAGTTGTTACCATGACATTTAGCAACAATATAAGGCCCATGAGGATGCTGTAACACACTGTTTGAGTGAGTTTAAGGTGCTGTGGCGGATTACACAGTGTCATCCTTATTTATTTATTCATATTAGCCCTTTCTCTGCGTCCTCCTTAACTGTTTCAAAGTGAAACACATTAGGTAAAACTTTGCTAATTAAGAGAAGTACCTGTAGGGACTCTTTGATTTTGGTGTTTTAAGTCAGTTAATTTCTTTAAGTGTTTGACCTTGCTGCCTCTGCGGAGAAGTTTGGGAGCGAGGTAAAATGCCTCTCGCAGGACTCTGGCCATGACTAAGTAATTAAAAAGTGATCCACCAGGCCCTAACCTTATTATTACAGCCTTGGAGAAATACCTTCAGATGTTCCTAAGCTCTCCTCTGTGGGCCTGGGTGAGAAAGTTTATTTTAGAGGGTGGGCTCTGGATAAATTCTACCTCAGTCTACACTGGGACATTTTGAAAGCTAAAAGTCATTCTTATTAGGAGTAGATCTGCTTTGTATTCTCTATAGTAGCTTTGTTCTCTTTTGCTCCAGGGTCCAGCATGTTTTCAGGCTGACTTGCACTCAGTGAACCTCACATGATGCTGACATAGTTGCTATTCCTAACATGTTGGCTGTGTGATCCAGAGACCAGGTTGCTGCTGTCCATGAACTCTAGCTCTAGCTCATCCGGTTCATCATTAATTAATATACTAACGAAGTCACAGAACATAAAAAACGCTGTGTGCTCATGTTTCTCATAGTTGCTGTGTAGGCATTGTGATTTAGGAATATTGACCAAAGCCTTCAAGAAGATCCACTGACAGCCAGTTAGCTTAGCTTAGCATAAAGAAAAAAGTTAAAAGCTCATCCTGCTATGGTTATGCCCACCAGAACCTCTAAAACTCACTAATTAACACTTGTGTGTTTAAGCTGGAAAAAAATCGAGACTCCAGGAAGTTACCACGACACACCAAGAAACATACTGGCTCATAACTTAGCTAAAAATCACAATTTAGGATTTTTAGACTTTGGCTTTTGCATAGATTAAACAAAAAATATATAATGAGTTAATTAGTGCACTTTAAAGGTGCTGGAAGGCAGATTTGTTACCTGTTTCCTCCTGTTTCCAGTTAATATGCTTAACTAAGTTAGCCGACTGCTGGCTTTACCTTCATATTTAGTGTACATGAAAGTGACTTCAAGAAACTAATTGGTGTCAAAATGTCAAACTACTCCTTTTAGACCAACTAATATAAAATATCTACTGTTACTGAAAGAGCAATATACTGTATTTTCTATAGATCCAGTGTTGATAAGGCCAATACTGGCTTTATCAAATGGATTGGGTGCTGGCTAAATGTGACCAAGTTACATTAAATCCAGCTGTAATCAGACTTTCATCGTCAGTATCATTATAGGAATCAGCAATATTTAATCATGGTGGACCAAAACTTCAACTAAACCCACAAATACTTTCAAATTGTCAGGTTTGGTGAATTGACTGTGAATTTAAGACATCTTGTCCTAAATCTATATCCTTGCTGCGCTTCTATATATTTCACAAGTCAGATTCCTCTACAGATATAATGTGTGTATATTCTTTCTTTAAGTTGTAGTCCGTTCTTTGGAACTGTGTGCAAATGTTGTCTGATTAAGTAGACGTCCTCATTTTGGCAGTCACATGCATATTCTGGATGTAATTATGATCAAGAGGAGAAAAAAGAGGGAGTACTATGGACCACATGTCTGTTAATTATTCATCACAATATGAGAGATAATGTAAATCCTAGTAGACACTGTGAAAGGCGAAGTAAGATAATGAGACCACACAGTGCAATCATGGTCTTGATGAGGGTTAAGGAAGAAGGTCTCCCACACAGCTTAGGACAGCTGGAAAGACAACACCTGTAGATTCAGCCGCTCCCCTAGAGCCGCCTCAGTGTCATTTATCCATCAGGAACACACTGTGGCTAATTGGTGTATGTGGGTGGGCGTGTGCATTTGTGTATCTCTCATGTACGCTTACATTAATTAAACTTGTTTCCTGGTTCCCACGCAATTAGTATTCTGTATTCAGCAAACTTTGCATCATTGACATCTTCTTCACACCTTTCTCACAACAAAGGCAAAAGCTGAAGGTTTTATTGCCATTAAGTTCCTCAGTGCTGTTAAAGAATCACTTGATATGTGTCATAAATCTGGAATCTGGTTTATATAATTGTTCTACTCTCTCTGTGTCATTGCTTTCGACCACTGAGTCTCAGATGCCTGAGCTTGGCTGTTCAGAGATCAGTGCCATCTGTAATCAATATGTTTACTGCCCAAGGGGCAGCTGTTGATGGCCATAGGCAGGCCACAGACGAGAAAATGGCAGCCAATTAGACACAGAGGGATGGTGAATCAGACACTCCTCCTCTCATCACCTTCACAACGTCCTCAGCCTTTACCAGTCTGGAGGTGAAGAGGTTTGGACCTGTGGCCTGACAACTGTGACAGGCAGAGCAGCTGCAGAGGTGATTATCTTTGACTTTCATCAGTTTTGGGCAATGATTCTGAAATTGAAGGTGCAGAGAGAGACAGGAAGAAAATTATTATTTCCAATTCAAGCCCAATGAGTTCTGAAAACACTTTAAACCTTCAATTTGATATGGTGATATAACTTATTAGGAAACAGTATTTATACATCAGCTGCTTATTTACAGAGCAACATTACCAGTCATCTGGAGTCGTGTTTCTTGTCCACATATTTCACATAACACTGCTTCTTTCAGTTTTTCCCTGCAGCTTTCACTGCTTCATATGTCCAGTTACTCACACCTGAGGCAGCAGCAACATGAGGCTTTGTGTGAGATGCTGATAAATGTGACAGCCACTCAAGCTGTCAAGGGACACAGCGTGATTCAAACAAGTACAATAATGTGATTGTTCACCTTTTTATTACGTCTGGCTGCAGGCACAGGCTCATTTTGCAGACTGTCGCGATTATATTACATTCATGATATTGGATAGACATCTGTTTAGGATTTCAGTTTATCACACACAATATAATAATCAAAATTACAATTAAGGGGGAAACATTAAAGTGGATGTATGTGTCTTACTTTTGTGGGAAGCATTATGCTGTATGCTCTGATGATTAAACACCCTCACATGTTTGCACACATGCTAAGCTTTTAATTGCTCTGGATTTACTCTTCTACTATTGCTGCACACCAAAGACAATGAAAATATCTTTACTTATTTAAAGAACAATTTAAAATCCCTTACAATATACACGTTTTGAGAGAAAGTGATAAGACAAATCTACTCCTTTTGAATCATCCAGTGATGACCAGAAGCTCTTATTGCATTCTTACATTGACCAGCATACAAAGATTCACTACGGAAAGTACCCATTTTATTGGATTAGCAAGCTCTCACATTTTCTCTAACAAAAAAATAACTCCCACCCCAATTTATTAAGACTGAATAAATTAAAGTAAAGTCCTAACAACAAAAATGTTACACAGAGACATAAATTATGAAACTATGTACAATGTTTGGCTTTAGCTTGTTGATACTTGCAAATAAAGCTGCAAAAGCTAATTTAAGTAATTTAACAATGTGTGAGCCTGATTTACCCATAAACACACAAACACAAAACTTTCTTGCAAAAGCATAAATTCTGCTTTACTTAGCATATGAATAGGGGTAGTGATTATTGGTACCAAAATTAAAAGAATAGACCATGTTGTCGAAGCTACCAGCTTTAATGTTGTTGGACCTGCTCTGCACAGTATGCACATGTGCATTTAATGTGTCTTTGTTTTTTGCATACATATTTATCCACGGCTGCTAAGTTCATTAAGTTGCCTGCAAGAAGCTGTCGACTGCAGGCATCTGGTAACAGCGCGACCTCTGTGAGTAATCTCAATTTAGAAAGGCATCCTGTGAAAATAGGAGGCAGTGATCTTGTGCAGCCTCTAACAGCCGTTACTCTCTGCGAGAAAGAAAATTCACTCTGGAAAATGACTCTCACTCCCACCCGAGATCAGATATGTTGATTTTTTTGAGGGAAATAAACACTCTGGCAGCTCCCTCTCACTCCCACACAGCCAAATTAGCTGTCACTGAGGACATTAAGCTGTCATCTTCTGAGGTTCCTCTCAAACATGTTTCCAGCATATAGATGCTCTGTGAATGTTGCTGTCTAGATCCCATTTTGGAAATAGATGTACTATATGAAGGATATTCTGTTGTCTTTCTGTCAAAATAACTGACTCGATAGAGGGATATATACATAAATAGGTTGTCGCGTGCAGCCTACATCACTACTGTCCCTCGCTGACTGTGCACCCAACTGCAAAGAAACAACACCTACTCTCATAGTCCACCATTACACAACACCACTACAGTGACAGTGCTTGAAGTTAATTTGCTCCCTGTGTGCAAAGATGAAGTACACCTCATTGTGCATACTAATGGCCCACATAAGGCTTTCAAAATGATAGAATGGCTCTGTTTTGGAGATGACAATTGAAAGTTAAAATTGGTTTCAGCTAATAGACACCTCTCTTCCATCATAGTGGTGATAATTATGTTGATGTATTAGTGCAAAACAGTAAACAAAGCTAATTTGCTCTTGGGTCTCTCTGGTGTGGGAAAAGCTGCAGAGCTGTTGGTGTTTCCTGCAAAGGTTTTTGCTCTGAAATTTGCTGAAAGAACGCCGTCTCATTCCTCATAACCTAAATCACAGAGAGTTTACCGACGTCTCAGGACCAAAGGTAAAACAGATGGCTCTCTGTCGTTGCTCAGTCTTCATCTGTTGTAACTTTGTCCTGTCAAGCAAATGCTCAGTAGTCCCTACAAAGCACTCACAGCGAGTTTTTACACTTGAATTGCGCTCCTTGAAGTTCACATACTTCTAAAGGCAGCAACAACACTGTTTTCAGCTTTAAGGCGTGTGAAGATGGGTCTATGACAGTGTGATAGCTCGCTGCTGTTTTCTGCAGCTGGTGCACGGTTTTGCTGATGACACCATTCAGCGGAGTACTGGTGGCACGCATAGTCTATACAAACACGCCAATTACCCATCACCAAGGAGGCGTATTGAGGGCAGTGCCTAAGTGGCTCTGTCGCTGATTGAGAGCATTTTTAAAAATGACAGCAACACTTTAATCACTTCACACTCTCTGCCAGATTAACACGTTTTGATTAAAGAAAGAGTTTATGATATATACAAATCTGACAAAGCCTTCATCAGCGAGCTTTCTTCTGGAGTTCTGGAGCTTTCTATGATCACTTGATCTTCATCGGTACATGGAGTTTGCCCAGCTGTGATGGAAATGTTGATGTTACAATTTTGATTGTTTTGAACATTTTTTTCAAGCCAACATGAACTTAAAAATATGTATTTATTTATGTATTTATTTATTTGTTAATTTGTTTATTCTTTCATGTATTTCATTTATTTATTTAGTTAATCTTATTATTGTTAAAATACCAAATATACATATAATATGATGGTGAATAATAAGCTCACATTTTAATAATCAATCTTTTGATATTGTGATCTGGATCACAGTTCAGCAGAATGTCAAGTAAAATAAACGCTATAGACTTCTAAAATTGAATTGTGTCACATAAATCACATTCCCTCCTCTTATTCATCTCTGAAGTTATTCACTTCCTGGATATAATATACAATATCCTCAACCTCCTTCCTCCTGTGACTTTATTGTGTGAAGCTCCAGGTCGTTCATCTTGAGAGCAGGTGGAAAGAGGTCGAATCAGTTCTGCTGGCGGCTAGGCTTGTGTCAGGCTGAAGACACTGATCTGATAACGTCCTCATTAGCCGGCCTCGGCGCCAACGGAAACCACAGCTGGAAGCAGGAGGTCTGCTCTGCTGGTGACAGCCACCACCTCAGGCCCCATCGTGGGCCAGATGAGCCCTGGATGGCAGCTCACACACCTCTGGGCTCCATCAGTCATGACTTCTCTGTAAGAGAGAGGGAGGGTAAAAGGTAAGGGGGTGCTGGTGTTTGAGGATGACTTTTTCTTCAAGTCAGTGTCAATTGTACGACGTGACGGAACAATATAGTACCCAATGTGCTGTATAGCAAGAGATAACTACGGTATTTCCTCTCTCTTTTTCTGTCTTTTGAGGCATCACATGGATTCAAAACCCTACAGGAAATCTCACCATCACATCTGGTGCTTCAGCCTCAAGTACACACACTATAATAGCCAAATAGAAAGCTCTACTGTGGCAATAATCCTGCTCCTGTATGCTGCAGCTGCGTGTATACTGTCTGGTAAGGCTGCTTTGTTCCTCCAGTGACAGAGATCAGTTTATAGCCTCAGTGTGGAACTGTGGAGGAAGAAAGATCACTCCCACCCCTATGACTGATGGGCCTCTGAATTTATTTCTGCTATCAGCAAAGTCAGCATGAAGAGATGCCCCCTGAGTGTGTATACAAACATGTTTGAAGCTCCAGGATAACGCTGCCACTCTTCAGCTGACTGAAAAAGAGAAAGAGAAGCAGGGTAGAGCTGTTTTTGTTTAAGAAATAAAACTAAAAAACTAAACTATATAGTGATGGGTCAATATTTTATTGTACGTTTGCCAGAGAGCTTGGACTATTTTGATAATAGATTATAATTTCGATGATCAGCTTGTCTCTGTTTTAAATCAATATATATATTTCTTATCTTTGGTGGTTGAACATAAGGAAAGTTATCTTGGACTCTTTTTTTAAGATTATTTTCTGTAATTTCATAGACTTGACAATGAAGCAATTATTTTGTAAAACTGATTGAAACTCTTTCATCTGAAAATATATAATGTGGAATTCTAACAAATAAAATGTCTGTAAACCAAATGTGCTTTATGAAACAGTGAAATCCTGCTTTTTGTAAGAGAGAGAGGTCTCACCTCAAGGCCAATATAGTAGTGTAAGGTTCAGAAGATAAGGTAATTCACATATTTAAGTTAATTTACTAAGAATATATATACACTGTTTACACGGTGAACTATTTACATATCCATGTTTACGTATTTACACTTTTACATCTTTACATTTTATGATAATCTCCTGAATCTACCTCCTTAGTTTTCTTCATGGGCACCTCAGTCTGGCCTCTGATTGGTTAGTTCAGCCACATGTGAGTCAGAAACAAGGAAGTGTTGTTGTTGTGAAGCTGATGAAATGTGGGGAACACTAAAGTGCTGCTTGAGAAGGTAAGGAAGACCTCCATTCTGCTGTTTCTTCATCATACCATATGATCTTCACCAGCTGAGTTTGCCAAGCTGTCATGAACTGTAGATGTTTTTCTTTCAGAGAAACAGAATTGTGAACTGCTACACACAAATGAGTGCTGAGTGAAATGCTAATTAGGCCCAAACGTTAGGTATCACTTAGGGACCACACGACCAGTAGGGGAAGATGAAGAAGTCCATTATTTTCCTCTGGGTGAAAACAGTTTAAATGATGTTTAGCTGTGGAGTTGTCTGTGATTACTGTTATTGAGAGCAAAAACAAAGGCAGGCTGATCTTTGGCCTCACTAACAGAGAGTGAAATTAGAGGTGGAAAGATGCTTTCAGAGTGATCTGAGTGACTGCTATTGAATGCGTGGCTCCTCATTTCACCTCTCCCCTTTTGTTGCTGCTGCCTGCACTGAGGTTGTTTCCTCCTCACCCACAGCTGATGCAGTCTGACTATCACTCACTGTCACGTCTTTTGGGAAATTTGAGCATATGGGCAGGATTAGCAGCAGTCGGCGTATACATCTGCTGATCAGTGATCCTGATCATTTTTCAATCCGCTGCCCTTAAAGATTCCCCCGTGCAGCGAAGCCATGTGAGAAGATGGATAACCAGTTCCTGATCGCCCATCTGTCATTTCCGGCTGCCATCAGCACTAAACTCTCTGGGCTCATTGTGACAACAGAAGCTATTTCACGTGTTTTTCAATGACACTGACTGTCATAATGTTTCCAGGCAAACACTAGAAAAAGGCCAAACGGCCTTTGCGGAATATTTTTTGTCATCCTGTTCCCTCTGAAATGTTATTCTGGTGAGGAAAGCAGAAAGGCTGAGAGGAAAACCATGTAGTGAGTCACACAGTAGGCGACAAAGCTCCCAGTGGGACTTGCCTAGCCAGCTCGTTTTAAAGGCAGGTGTTTCTGAGACATCTCAAGGCATATTTCTTTTTTTGTTTTCTCAAGCCAACAGCAGAGATATGTGTTGCTAATTCACACATGACAGTTTGGTCTATTTTAGTCTTGGCACATGTTTTAGAGTATGAAATACAGTATGTCAGTGAGTCACTGTGTCAATCATGAAGCCCAAACCTGATGATGTGTGGTTGCCTATGCTTTTGCTGGCACGCCATCATGTGCTTCCACGCTCTATCCATCGAGCTTTTAACACATGTACAGTGGGGCTATATAGAACAAAGTATTGAGATGAACTTTTGTTATTGACCAAATACTTATTTTCCACCATAATTTGCAAATAAATTCTTTAAAAATCAGACCGTGTGATTTTCTGGATTTTTTTTTCTCATTTTGTCTCATAGTTGAGTTATACCTATAATGAAAATTACAGGCCTCTCTCATCTTTTGAAGTGGGAGAACTTGCACAATTGGTGGCTGACTAAATACTTTTTTGCCCCACTGTAAATGACATTTCTTTAAAGCCTGTTGTTCCAGGTAAAGAGCAAATAAATGAAACAACGCAATTAAAATCAGTGGAGTAACAGAGGGCTGCTTGTGGTTGACTCACAACTGATGTCCTATTCTATAGATGGTTTAATCCACTTTATTTCACTGAACTCAAAAGCTGAACATATTTAACTGGGGTTTTCTCTCCATATCCAAAAGTTAAACATGTGCATCATCTGCTATAACCGACAGTAAAACTTAGTCTACAAAAAGACAGATTGCACTAGATTATTTTGTTGGCATGCAGCAGCAACCAATTTAAAATACTGAGACACCATTTAATTCAGCTTTTAAAAGATAAGTCTGGTCAATATCTATACTTTTCTCATTAAATTCCGTAAAAGCACCAAACCCAACAAATGATAGATTTTATAGCCAATTATTGTCTGTTTAGCCAAAACCTGATGGCGATTATTCCTCTGTGCCGACGACCTCCGTTGTTGTTCAAAACTATTACAGACACATCGTTGAGCCACACACATTCATGAGGCCATGTGTTCCCTGTACATGGACACTATAGTTTATTTTGAGTCACTGTACTGTAAACGGTCACTAAAGTGTGTATGTGTATTAATCCGCAGCTGAAACTAGTCCCCACTAATACACCATTTATTGCTGTTTGAGTAATTTTTGTTCCCAGCTGTAGCAATTAAACTTTATATTATTGAGTTTTACATTTTTTACATATTCAGCAGGAATACATGGGCTTGAGTGCCAAACACGGGATGTGGAAGCCAAAAAGAAGTCTCAGAGAGAGAGACTAATGCATTACTTGTTTTGGTCTTCTTGTGGGATTTACTCACATTAAGAAAAATATAGAATAACAGCATGCTTTTCTCTAAGATAGCCTGATGAAAGAAAACCTATTTTCAGACAATAGCTGACAATAGTGGACATCACAACCAGGTTCACCACTGAACATGTGTAAAACGCATGAACACGACTGGATGTGTGTGTCATATTCTGTAAGGGTTTAGTGTTTCGTCAAATGTGCCTTGGGCCTATGTTCTTTGAATAATGTGTGTGCTTTGAACAAAACTGAGGTTCAAAGCACACACAGTACTCACACAGCTCTCTTGGGAGTGAAAACAACGAAATATCAACATTAAATCCACAAAGCAATGAATCAGATTTTAATTATTTTTGCAAGCTGTTTGTGAAACCTCCTCTCAGTAGCGGGGTGAACTGCTGCATGCCACCTTATCACTGCCCTTTAGCGTATGCTGTTAGTCACAAAAATGTCACCTCCTGTTGTCTTCTTGTAATATTTGAAAAGGTGACCAACACCACATCCTGCAGGTGCTTCTAATGCACTTCCGTCAAATATCTGATCCAGATTTCTCTTTATTCTCTACAGCTTTTCTTACAGTGGAAGCTGCTACAGTATTAGTTACTAATTTCCCTCACATTCGATTATGCTGAGGTGTGGTAGACATGTCTGCACTTGTCTTTGCATTGTAAACATTCACATCAGAGTGTAAGGGCTTTGCCAGAGAAACTGTGCACTCCTTTGTTTCCCCCGGGTTACCCAGCACAGCGCTGACATGGCTCGTAGTTATTCCTGCTCACTCATTCATGCAAACTCTCTCTCCCCACTCTCTTGCCTTACACATCTCCGAATATTACTCTCTCTGCCTCCCTCACTTTCTCTCTCTCACTCTCTCTCGCCGGCTTTCCATCCTCTGCCTTGCAGAGCCATTCATCCATAGCTGGTATATTTTTGCCTATCCTGTGTGTCTTGCCTCATGCTTATGGCCTACTCTCAGATCTCTGTCTCTCCCCTAAGTAACAGCACAGATTAAATACTTTATTCATTTTTTCCTCTCCCACCCTCACTTGCCTGGCATTAAAAATTCATCCACTCTGTGTTGTGTTAAAAGCACATTACGCAAGACTCTAAATATACCCCCTCCCAGGCAGGAACCGTTTGTCCCTCACTGCATTTACGTCTGTGCTTTGTCTCCGTGTGTGCATGCATTGCAAACATGTGTGTTTGTGTGTGTGTGCGCGCGCTCTGATACTGTATCTGTTTTATCTGTCAGACCCCAGGAGGAGGCCAGCAACATTGCTCAGGAACGTCCCTCAGGTGGCAACAGGGTAATGCAGCAGACTGAAAAACAGGTAGGGTAAAGTAAGGAGAAACACGAATGCCTGTTTTCCGGTGATGATGATGATGATGATGATGGAGCTCGTTTGCCACGTGGAAAAAGAGCCTCTGCATCTCATTTAGCGCAGTGCCCTCACCTTTCTCACCTGTGAGAGGTCATTATTTCTGCAGAGTTTGAGCATTCACTCTGAAGGCCATTAATCACGCAGAGATGGGCATGTAGAGGAGAAGAAAGTGCTGCTGTGTGCATCAGTCGCTCCCCAGGCTGGTTTGCCTGACTGTGTCCAGCAACAAAAGCTGACAGTCCAACTGTTTGATGCTCCCTCCTGGATGAAAAGCCTCTGTAATTGGCTGCCATTACAAACTGTACACCATCCTTGACAATGGCAGTGGAAAGATGAAGAGACATATGTTCTCTCTGCTATCTTTTGAAATTCTGTCTGTACCAAAGAGCAAAAGAACAAGTTCATTGTTGTTAAAATGGGGATTATATTTGTTTTTAATGTGGCGTTTAATTTCTCTTCTGTGCTGTTAAAGTGCTGAACCTTTGTTGGTGTCTAATTATTTGTTTTCAATCAGCTCTGCTGTGCTGGAAAAAGGTTTTCATTTGCACTTAATTGTTCACTTAAAATGTTGTCTAGTGAATAGTTCGAAACGCTGCTTGTCCCTTTTTAAAGGGCTGTTTTTCTTTTTTAATGTTGATGATTCATGTACTTTTGGGTCTGCAGTGTTGTGCATTATTGCTCAAGTATTAAGTATGTTTAATTCCCCGTATTGGATAAAATACAATGTGTAACTAATAAGTGTGGAGAATCCAATTTAAGCGGTGACATGCTGAAGCGCTACACTGCAGAGTACAAATACACACACACACACACACTGTTAAACACACAATCCTCTGTGCAGCTTTTTCTGTAGATTTTGGTGTGCCTGAGTTCAGTAGATCTAACCATAATGCCGATCACAAGGCTGGCTTTGACAGAATAAGGGTTTGTTCTGTTTCTCCAATCCACTCCACATTTGACACCTCATGCTTGCCAGTGCGTCTCTCCATAGACAACACCTGCCAGCTCTTTGTGCCAGCCTGCACTGATGTGTGGCATTCCTAACTCGATCACGATCGTGAACACAACACCTGCGATCTATAAAAAGTTGAGAATGCTGCCAAGTTCCTCCCATGGTGAGACATGTTTCTCTCTCTGTCTGTCTCTCTTTCTTGCTGTCTCTTTTTTGTCGCCTCTCGTCACCATCTGTACGAGTTGTGTGCACAAAGTGTGACACTGAGAGCAACTGCATCACTTGTGTCACTAGTGGCTGCAAGAAGCAGAATATAATTCATCTACTCCATACCTATAAAAGCTTCTTCTTCTCCGCATAATGCAAACAAAGACAAGGGGATGTAGGTATACCTACAGAGTGTGCTGCAGGGCATACTCTATAGAGGAACATCTGGTCCCTCGTGGCCAATTCGTCTACTTGTGCACGTTGCGTATCCAGTATCCAGTGTCCCCTTCCTTTCTTTCTCTAGCAGAAGGCTGCCTGAGTGACAGTAGTTTGCTGCACATTGGTCTGTTCTCTCCTCCCATGGGTCTAATTTGTGCAAGCTGCTTTTGAATTGTTGCAAAGAAGATGCAGGAACAAAGCCAGCTGAGGGGGCTGGGGCATGAGGGACCTGCTGTTCCTCCGTGCCTTTAGTTCTGATGCCAATTCATCTACATTCTTCTGTTCTTTTCTGCACTCCTTCCTCTTTCACCCCAAAGTGTCAGCCCTGTGTTTGTACTGTTTGTTGATATAATGGAGGAAAGGTGTGAGGTTGGGAGGTTAGTGGGGTAAATTTGATTGTTTGACTTTTGTGCATCTTTAATAATGTGTGCTGAAGAAAGTGAACCACCCAATGACCAAGGGCCACTATTTTGCAGAAGCACACAGTACCATATACAGCACTGTAAATAGTATTTATATCGCTTCAGCACAGCATATAACATTTGTGTAACTTTTTTTCTCACAGTGTCAATTTTTACCTGGAATTTACAGCAGCTAATGATAACCTTCAAATACTTTGACTAAGCCCTGACTCAGACAGAGACTCCGTTCCTTAAAGCAGAGTGCAGTGCTTTAAAGTACAAGCATCATACTGTAGTTGTTTTCTCTACAGGGGACAGGATGAATCAGCAGCATCTGAACTCTGCGGGAAAAAAAGTCAAGGGAATAAGCTCAGACCTTCAAAGTGTCAGATTTGAGAAGAAAAAAAATGAAAACGTCAACCTGTTTGTTTGACAAGTGAAGATTAGTCACCTGCAACTTTTGAAGAAGTAGGGTGCAGAGCTTCAGCAATGAAAATGTGTCATTTCTCTGCCCAAGGATAGCTCAGTTCGCTTTTGTATGTAGCCTTTTCCACCTGGATTCCCTATAGCAAGAGAGAGGAACTCCTGTCCTGACACCTAAGCTATAATGACATGCCAATTTATAACTCCCCAAGAGAGGAATTAGGAATTAGAGAGGAAGGTTACAGCATGCAAACTGTAGCAGTGACAGTGCTCAGCATCTTTAAAACAGGATTATGGGTACATCCAACTGTTAACAGTCTCGCTGTTTCTTCATGAATTTGGAATTAAACTTCATCACAGCTTGAGTCTTGTTCTGGTAGTTTAGATATAGGAACACATGATCTGCGCTAAAAAGTCAGACAGGCAAAAAAAAAAAAAGTTAGGCAGTCATATAAGTTGTAGACAAACTCCAAAGGGGAGAAACCCTGTCTCCCAGAAATTACGGTTTTATATTCCAAAATATCAGATAAATATATCAAAATCAAATAAATGATGGAAATGGACTGTCTGGATTTAGCCAGGACTTTGACTCTGACAGTCCACTATCTTTAGGTTTAGATTGGGAAAGATCGTGGTTACAGTTAACTGTAAATATAAGTTAAAAGTTAACACTTCCTGTGTTTTTTTTCTACCCATCAAACTTCACTGATGTGGCAAAAAAGAGTGATTGCAACTAAAAGCCGCTGGAATTGTTCTTTAAATTTGTCACAGATAAGTTACAGGATCACAGGGAAATGTTTCTCCTTGTCACATGACATGCAAATGAGCCTGACATTACATGCATGTAATGTATATGTGCACAGACTCACGTGTGCAGATGTCAAGATTACACAGGATAAAGCATTATGTACAGTGGCCCAGAGACTCCTCTCTTTGATAATCTCAACTCATTTACATTTCAGTGGCAGAGGAAAAAAAGAAGAGAAACAGCTGGAGTCTAATCAGTTTTTTTTCAAGCTACTCTCCTGGTGTTGCTCAAAATGTCAGCAGAACAACATAAAGACACACCTATTTTTACAAGCCACAAGTGAGAAAGTAAATGAAAGAAATGCTGGGAGGTTTATTGCAGCAACTGTAATGATTCATGATGGATAAGATTGGAATATAAATCAAAGAGACATCTGGCTAAAGAAAGTGGGAAATTAACTTGGGTAATGGAGTGTGGGAATAAACTGGGGAAAAGCTTGCATCAGACACAACTATTGACAATAACAACAGAAGTCCTGCTGTGAGGCTATAATGTTCCTCCCTGAGTCTCCTACTTTGTCTTTTGATTAAAAATGAAGGACATCATCCTACAAGACATAATGCAAATTACTTTGTCTGGGTTTTAAGACGTTTGGGACTCATGGTTTATCCTCCAATTTCCTTAAACAGCTGCTGAAATAGATGGCTCACTTGTCAGATGTGATAAAGTTGCTTCTTATTTTTTATATCTACACTGAAAACGCGCTGTATTGAGTGCCTGTTTCTCAGAGGTGTGAAGAGTTCCAGATTTTACGCATTCAACACTTTACACTGTCTTGGCTGTTTTTATTTACTTGCACATTTGCAGCTCCAGCCTGCCTTTAATGATTTCAGAAACAAAATGAGACAGCCGCTTACAATGGTCCCATGTGTCTGCTCTCCACAATGAGCAGAGGCAATGCATGATGTCATCCACAAAACAAAATGAGCCTGACATCTTAGAGGAAAAAATAGCCTTGCTGCCATCCCTTGGAAATATGCTGAGATTTGTGAGCATAAAAATGGATCACTTGGAGCAAATCTCGAGGCCTCATTCAAGAAATTACATAATACACCAGCATGCACAGAATAACTGACTCTGGTTTTAATTACAGGAGACTAATCATAGAGACATAAAAGCGGGAGGAAGGTGTTTCCTTCCCAGTGTAGCTGTGTCATGGGTTATGTGAAGAAGCAGAGAGGGATGAGAAAACCTTCTCTGCATTCTGGAGACATTCAAGATACACAGACTCAGACACTTAAGTCTTCATTTAGTGTGCCTTTTTTCACCCAGAGGCAACTCTGAGTCAATATCTGCAGCTTCACAGTAACATTTGCATCGTGCGTTCATACAGTCTGAGACGGTGAGCGTGGTGGAAATGCAGACAGGTAGATTGACAGGATAGATCCAAACCAAGAGGGAGATGATGGGTGATGATTATCTGGAGTGAGAAGGATGACAGCAGGCCCCAGACGGTCACCAGACATCTCCTGACTTGGCGTTTTGTCAGTTTGAAAGCACACACTGTCAACACTTTGTGTGTGTGTGTGTGTGTGTGTGTGTGTGTGTGTGTGTGTGTGTGTGTGTGTGTGCACGTGAAGGTGTGATAATGAGTAAAACTTTGTGTAGTGTCATTTCGAATTTAAATCCAATTACACCACATTAATTCAAGTGATTTGTGCGCTTGTCTGCCTTTGTCAGACGCACAACTTGTAACCACAGACTCTCCTCTGAGGTTGCAAGTTTTTCAACTTTGACAAGCTGTGAAACCGAGTCAGACATGCTGGTAAATACAGAGTACCAGTGGAGTTTTTATACCTGGGAGGGTTGTGGCTGCAGGCTAAAGAAACTACAATCAAGACCGTATTTGAAAGAGGGCTAGAAGCTACTGGAGAGAAGTTACCAAGTGCTGAAATTCTATTGATCATTCTGCTGAAGCATAACTTTGCCACATGCTTGTGTGTGTGTGTGTGTGTGTGTGTGTGTGTGTGTGTGTGTGTGTGTGTGTGTGTTTGGGCAGGTGTCAATTTAAAGTGCAAATGTGTTGTGGTGTTTTCTCAGATAAGTGCAAAAAGAAACTGTGGAAGGACAGAATGGATTTTCGGGGGTGATAGGTGGATAAGAAAAGATTGAACTGGCGAAGTTCTGGGAGTGCAGGAGTGAAAGGACTCAGTGATCATCCATCACTCTGCAAAGGGTTGATTGGTCATGCCTGAGGATGAGGAATGATGGACTGTCACTTTCCGCAGGGGACAAGCTTCTTTGTGGGGAAGTACGGGCGCTGGCGACAAGCCAGAAAACAGCAGAGGCTGAGACCGGGACTGAGCCTCTTTTGTTTGGACCTGGCTGCGCCCACCACTCTGAAATGCTCTTTAGACACACAGCCGTCCTCTCCGCTGTGATCCTTCATCAGCTGAGAGAGGAGGCCTTTGTTCCTGCCTGGCATCAGCACATCTGCTTGGAAACCTTGACTTCTACTCGGCTGCTATCACCACCTTCATTTGCAGCAGGAGCCTCTGAACCAGATACAAGCCATGTGCTAAAACCACTACAGCCAAATTTCTCTGCCATGTTATTTCCGGCAGCGGTGCCCCAGCTACCCGTCTGCCTCCTCTGTAGGCTCATGGGATACAGAGGAGAGTCTGTTGGGTTTCCTCAGAGATGACTGCTGTCTCTTAAATAATTTAGTGCAGCCACAGAAGGCTCAGAGCAGTGAAGGACAGAGGCACTCACTGCGCAAAATGCATGGCACAGTATCTACCAGCTGTCTAAACCTGTCACCCTTTTGTTTCTCTCCACTTTTTTGTGTGGTTATTGCAAGGAAGATATATATCCGTGTGTGTGTGTGTGTTTAACAATGGACATTGTTTAAGAAACTACCTTGAAAGTTGCAGACATCACAACAAATAAAAGTACAGTGAATGTTCTCTCAGGTGAGATAAACTTTAGTTTACCCAAGTAGTTAGTAGTTTCATATCAATACCTGCAGTTTCGTATAGCACAGCATACCACGACTGTAAAGACACTAAATAACACAAATAATCCAGGGTTCATCACAAGGAATTTTAAAGTTTTCTGTCTGTTTCTCCAAACCTGGCAATAAAGCACAGTGAGTTCTGCAGATGCAGGAAACTTGAGTGAAGGCAGGTACTGGGGTGGACGCAGTCGGGGTGCATCAGCTGGACTCCTGCACCACTCGGGATGACAGCGTAAAAAGAGTAGGCTGATCAAAGGAGGATGGATCAAAATAATTCAAATTTTGGCTTGTATATATATATATAAAGCTAAGCTCATGCAACTTTTCAGTTCTAAATGCCTCATGTGTTTGTGAGTGTTTTGGATGGAGCCAGGTGATATTCATTTGATATTCATTAAGTTTTCCTGTGTGGTTGTTCTATTTGCATATGCCTCAGTTGTCCCATGCCTGTTATTATAAGAGAGCATTGCACCCTTTGGCTAAAAACGCAAGGCTAACAATCGACCATTAATCAAATTCATTGTAATTGCACTCAATGTGCTGCACAAAATTGAGGAGCGAGCATACAGAGCTAGTAAATGAAGCGGGAAATAAAGACAAACTAGCAACTTCAAAGGAAAGACTCAACAATAGCTGCATGCCGAACAACATGCTGGTGTATACGGGCGAATATGTAGTGACTTAAACGACATGTTTTCACAGAATAAATCCACTTATTGACCCTGCTGCAAGATGTATTTGATGTTTATGTAAAAAAGTAGGAATGGGGATTGGGATTTGGTGTCCCTTTGCTCATTATATCAGAAAGCAAATTGACTCTGCAACATCAGAGTGGTGCGTGTTGATTTATGTACCCATCAAAGAGTAGCTTAAAGAAATAGTTTGGCATTTTGCAATGAGCTTATTCACTTTGTATCACTTTTCCTTGGTTGTGCTTTTGTGATTACCTGTTCAGAAAAGTTCAAAATAGAATCAAACAAATGTGTGGCCACTATTTTGTGTGTAGCTCACTGAAAGATGGACCCTCATAAAGGCATGCTCTCCCTGTGTGCATTCACATGTCTTTCCACTTTCTATAGATGCAGGTGAGCTGAAGAATTTCCTGTAGATTCAATACGAACATTGTGTAATTGTGTAAGCTTCCACATGGCCTTGAATAAGTGAGAAAGAAATGAACAAGCCAAACAGAAACTCACATGCCTCTATGTCGCATATGTCTCTCCTGTGTGGTGATTGGCTGCAGAAACTACCTTCACAACAGAGATATATTGTCCTTCAGGACTCCGTTTCTGTTATGCTGCTGCCTCTTTATCCACTAGAAGTGGCATGAGTGTCTACAACACAACAACCTTTGATATTCATACCAAGAATCAACCGGACCTCTCCACAACCAGCACCCACCCCCACATAATCCCACAACAATGACAAAAAATTATATTAATGCACCGAGAAGCTGGAGGTCTGGTGCAGCCTATCAGCACCCACAGGCGAAGGGGCTCAGCTGTCATTTACATGCTAATGGTGTTAGTGGAGGCGATGAGAATGGGGCCAGGGCAGGGGGCCAGGCTGTGTTGCGAGTTGAGGAGGTTTTTGAGGGGCCACAGCACAGCATATACAACCCTGTGGTGTGGAAAACCATCTGCTGGTCCTCATCTGGTCCAGCCAGCAGGTCCACTTACACACTGCTTAATCAGGCGTGTCTGTTGGACGCTCCTCCTCCGCTTCTCCTCTTCTCTGGCACACAGACACTGCCAGCCATCTTTTCAAACACAAATTAGTCTTATTTCCTTCTGCTGAGCTGGTGGTGTTGTGCACCTGGTTTTGGTCACCATTAAACGTCTCGACGTTTGGAGATTCTGCCTGTCTGCCTGTTTCATCGTCAGCATTAGGCTGAGCTGTAGCTGCTGTTTGTGAAATGTACAGATATTCTGTGTATACCGCACACACAATTAGGCCTTTATTGACACATTGTATGCACGACTGAAGGCTAGAACATAAGAAACCTTGATTTTTCACCCACACTCTCACTGTGTGGGGTAGGTGTAATGTCCTCTACTTAGATGCAATTCAATGGTTGGTGTGGGTGTACTGTAGGCTACTCTCACCCATCTGCAGAAAAATAAGAAGGCCAAGAATAGCCTCATAGACACACAGCAATAACTGAAGTAAACCAGTGTCCAAACTGATCATCTCTCATGTCTTTTTGCTAAATATGAAGCTACAGCCAGTAGCTGGTTAGCTTAGAATGAGAACAGTTTGCCATTAGACATTCCCAGACTGCATCTGTGTATGGACAGTTTCTGTCTTGGTGTATACTTTTTCAAAACAATTGTGGGCAGTTGTTGGCGATTAGTTAATCAAAATGAAATAATACAATATCAAATGTGCACTGCCAGTGTGGAAAAATGCATGTGTGCCGGAGCTGATGTGAGTGTACCGTAGCTTAAGCAGAGATAAACAAGAGAAAAGTCCAGGAGCATCCTTTTAGAGCCATGAAGTATACAGCAAAGAGCACCAATCACCTGTGAGACGACCAACTATTGTGTGTGGTCGGATTGAAACTTACACGCTATGACATCTTGGAAACCCTATACAAGTTTGCAAAAACTTCCGTCATTGCTTTTCGTACTTGAGGTAAAGGATGATGTGTTTTTGAGGACAACATTTCCCTTCAAGATCTCGACACGCATTAATGGATCCACACAGCTCGTCCTGGGGCACCATGATGGCAAAGATCTCGTAATGCAATAATTCCCCGGAAACCAGTGTTTTTTATGGTTGACAGGCAGCGGGCATTTAGATTTAAAAGCTTACGTCCCATATTTTTTCAGTCATATCTGCTAGAAGCAATCTGGGTCCAGCACTGGCCTAGTTCTCTCCCTCTATTTTGGGCAACCCTTTAGAAAGTATTAAACAGAGGAGAACAATGCAATTTTTGAATGGCAGCCTTATAAAATACTCCTGCAGATGAGAGCCACATCTGTCCAAAATGTTGCGGGAGAGGACTGGAACAGCATCAATCATGTGAATGTAGCCTGTGATACTAATCAGCCCTGGACGGGTGCAGATGGAGAGAAAATATAGTTTTATGATGTTGCAGCCTCTTAATGTCACATCTGCAATTCTGTCATTTTCTGAATGTGGAGTATTTGTGCTGGAATTTATGTGATTTAAAGCTGCAGTTTATGTGTCCTCAGAGTTTGAGTGATTTTGAGTCCCCACTGGACACTCAGGCCACCTGCTTTTGATGAATTCCTCAAGTGGCTTTAGCTGTACTGACCTTTGAATTGGGGACACGGTCTCCCCATTGGTGTTTTCTGTTGCTTTCTTTTTTCTAGTGCCATTTGAGGATGAAAAGAACAAAAATTACTCTCTTTTCATCTTGTTTAATATTCTAATAAAAGTCAGTATCTAGCGTTGCAACAAACACATTCCTGTAATGTAAAATTCAGTTTCTATGATGGACTCATCTGCAGCTCAGAAAAAAAGATTCAGACAAGAGAGGACACACATTAATCTTGTTTTCCTAAAGACATTAGAGAGTAGATGCTTCTGCCAACTCCAAATGACAGCGGTTAACATTGCCAACATTTATTCTGTTTCTGTTTCTAAAAATCAGAGGAGCAAAAAGAATAAAAGTTACGGGAGAAAATATTCAACAAACTTGAAAGCAGGCCCTGGAGAAGGCGGCCATATTGACTTCACTGGCTTTCAAGTTGAAAGCCAGCGTAGGCCTCCCCGACATCCTCTGACTCTTTGATGTGATTAAGATGGATTCAGACTTTCCCTCAGTGCACAAAAACCACACAATTGCTCCGCTAATGGCTGCTATTAAAAACTACAGAAATGTAAGTGGACAATAGCGTTTGTTTGAAAACTTGTGTGAATTTCAACATATTTAATTGAAGATCATTGTGAATGGTCCTCTTCATCAGTCTTTGAGTGAGAAATGCAAAGTCCAATATTTCAAACGAGCATACAGTGTGAAAAATGTATATATTGTGTAAATGTGATCACCTTTCAACATCATCAGCTCACCATCCACAGCAACAAAGACAACTAATCAGACTGAGATACATCACTGAGTCATTCTGCCTTCGCAAGAAGTTTCCACAAGCTTTTCACCGAAAGAAGCAAAAGGATGAATCACCAAGTAGCTTCAAGCAACAAAAAGGGAATACTTTTAAACACAGCCCTGTCTATTGGCACCAAAGCTTGAAGCTGTTGTCTGGGGTATGCAGGGAGAGAGTCACGCTCTGTGTCTAAAAGGAAAAAGTGCTCTAAATCCATTTCAAAGACGAGGGCAGACAGTGACGGAAAAAAGTAATGAATATTTTACAGGCAGGGAGTGCGGAGCTGCACTCCAGGTGACACTCTGGCGTTTATAGAACTTATCAGAAACCCATCAGCCATCAAGAACTGCCAAGGCAAAGCCATGTGTCTGATTGTTTATCAGCAGCCTGCTGGTGGGTTCCCCCGTTACCTGCAGGCCGCCTGTATCAGGCCAATCACAGGGACATTATGCTGTAAACTGGACATATAAATGGCCCTTTTGAAACGGACTGCTGCTGCTGAAGTTTGCCTGTGAATGTCTCAGATTAGAGACAGGCTATATGAGGAAGCTGTATGGCTGCAGTATATTGCTGGTTCCCTGTAGGGAGTCGATATGGATTTTCAGGAGGTGGTATTTCAAACTATAAATTATATTAACCCCAAAACTTCTGGTTTCTCCCTTTAATTTCTGTATAAGTGGCTTTGAAGTTGGAAAAAAATATCGTCCTTCATTCAGTTTGACATTGCATTACATACTTCTATCAGCATCGGCATGTTCTTCATTTAACTTATGATGATAGGAATGTTGTGCATCGTTTTATAAATGTTTCCTGCAAACTGGGATCTTTACTCATTTAAATTTAAGTTATGTGGATTTAAAGTAGAGCCAAAATCACGGTCACTGTCTCAAGGGGTTTGTGGTTTTGTGCACAGCGAGGCCAAGCTGAGGTGAAACAGGAAAACATTACCTGCTGCCTGCGTACTGCACCGTACTCTTAGATATCTCTGTCTCCTGGAGTCTAAAACCCAATTAACTTTTTAGTGAAAAACCAAAAAATACATATCTTATATTTAACTGTTTTGCCACCATAAAAATGTTAAAAACAAAAAGTTCCAGCAATACAAGGGACAGTTCGCTCTTTAAAGACCTGAGGTGTGCATTTCAGGTGAGACATGGACATGTCTGCATATATGTGCCTACATTACATTTATACAAAATTGAAGAGCAAATGAATTCAGCGGATTCCTCCTTATGCTTCTCTCCTTCCTCAGGTGAGGCAGCGCTGCTGCTCCATGTTTTCATTTTGTACCTTGAAATCACCTCTGACTGTTTGGCTTTTTGCTTGTTTAATAACTGGCCTCTGGAGAGAAAATGCAATTGTATGAAATTAAAGGGAAACTTCCTTAGGAAGGTAATGTGTTGTGTGCACATCAAAAGGAAAAATGAGAAACTGACAATATCTCTCTACAGCTTGTGTGATTCATGCTGTGACAACCTTGCTTGTGAAGTAGTCCTTGAACAAGGGCGTTTTTTGATTTTGAGTATATCTGCCTCTCTCTCTGTGTGTGTGTGTGTGTGTGTGTGTGTGTGTGTGTGTGTGTGAGCTCCCTACTGCTCAAGGTGCCTGCCAATTGAATGACTTTGCTGCGAGGGATTAACAGTAACAGCAATCTATCTCTTTATGAAATCTGTCTGTAGCTTGAAAAGCTCTGAAATTATTTAAATATGTTGAACTACACGGAACCCCGTGTGGCTGCACATGCACTCGCAGTCCGTCCAAAGACTTTACATGTGCTTGCATCATCATCCTTTTAATTGAGCTTCCTCTCCTCTGCCTGGCGCTGCACTCCCTCCACTTTTCTCTCCCCTTCCTCTTCTCCTCTCCCACTCTGCATTGCCATTCAGGCTCTCCAGCAGTCAGTTGCACACTCCTCCTCTTCACCACTGAGCAGAACAATGAATGTACATTTATATAAACTGATTAGCATTTCATCCCACCCTTTGGTTTTCTCTCTGCACAAGCGAAACACAGTTAATCGATAGATACAATGCAGGGGGAAAAGAGAAGCGTGGAGAAATCAATCTGGGCTCGAAAGTCAAGGTGAGAAAAGCACTTGCATAGTCTCTCATAAAATCAGCTGCTAGACAAAGTGTGGAGAAGAAGAGGAAGAGTGTCTGGGACTGAGACCCAGAGGACTTGGCGGGATTCTGCCTCGATCACTGGTGTGGATCAATGGGGATTTGGGGTCAGGGGCGGAGTGGCTTCACACTAACCTGCATTGCATTTCTCCCACCATCATTGTATGCAAAATTAAGACTGAGGTTCAGGTTCTTCAACCTCCACTCCCTCATCTTTATTCTTCTGTTGCTTTATTGTTAATGTTTCTATGCCTGCACAGTTTAAGACAGTAAGGCTTACAAAGGAGGGAATGTGGGAAACGAAAACAAAGAACATTCCTAAAGCCATTTCAGAGGAGACAAACAACCAAAGCTAATGCAATGACTCAATTTTAGTGTATCTCTCGCTTTACTTTGCTATTCCACCCAATCGCTGTGGAGCATTAGTCATCTGTGTGTCGGGTGGAGGAAGTTTGAGTTTCCTTTTCAAAAGAGGATTTAAAGAAAAGTGCCCACACTTTTCAAGCCACTGGCTACAAAAGACAAACCATAGGAGAAAAAAAAGAGTTTCATTAAGATTTATTCATATGAAAATAATATAACAATAATAAGAACAAATGACATGTTTTAAACTGCATTAAGAGGGACTGTGTTCAGTGTAATGTCAAGGGCTGCCCCTGAATAAAAAACATTTTATTTGAATAACAGATTTGTCTCCTCGTTGAAAACTTTAATTGTTTTTTGACATGGGGAACTTCTGCAAATGAATGCAGTCATGCAAAATGATTTTTTACATCTAGTGTAGCATTGTAGCAATACATGTTTGTGACTATTTAAGTGATTTTTGCAGACAACTCTCCAGGAAATAACTCTTCAAACAATATAGAAATGAAAAGATCCAGCCCATCTTCATTTTACTGACTGATTAATAAGGGACTGTCTCACAGATGTAATATCTGAGTGCATTTCTTATAGCATCATGTCCATCGCAACATCACAACACCTATTCAGCGTCCTACTGTCATCTCCTTTTTAGGTGCATTTTGTGACATTTTTCTGCCCCATACCATAAAATAACTGTGACATATTAGTTTAGCCAAGCCTGCAAACCTTTTCCACACTCCTGTTTCAGCTGGCATCACAACACATTTCACCGCCAAGCCCAGAAAGCAAAAGAAATACAGTTTATTATTAAATAAGTTTATATGTATATATATATTAGATATATTCCCTCTTGACTAGGGGTCTACTAGTTTCTGCTGTGACAACGTGACTTCTACTTCACGCTTCTGCTGGGGAAACGTCAAGTAAGGGATAATGTAAATCGAGCCGGTACTTTATCCCACTTATTACACGGCTTTGTACAAAAGAAATCAATAATTGGAATTAATGTCAATATTGATTTTATGGACTTGAAACTGATTTTATTGCTTGTGCTATCAGAATTGTGTCCATAGCAACAGTCTTCTGCACAGACATGACATACCATAGTTTGCCGTAATTAACCAATCAGAATCAGGCATTCACCAAAGCCGTGTAATCTTGCTATTTAATTTCCTGGCTGCTAATAGAGGTCGATACAAGTCACGTTGTGCTTAACGTCCCATTTAATCTTAAAAAGCACTGCAGTTCAGTACAACTTGACCAGAGAAGATGGTCAGAACAATATGTTAATGTCTGATCAATGGTTTTAGAAGTGATAAGAGTATCCTTGGTCCTCGCCGGCAGGTACAATATAGGAATGTGCTTCTGTGTAATCCTTGATTGTCGAACACTGACCCCTACCTACCTACCTACTGCTTGTGTTGGTGTGAGTAAAGTGCAGACAAATTGTGGGCCAGAATTTTTTTTCATTAACGTGATAAAAGCAGGTGTGTCCCTGCAGCTCGGAGCTGAGTAATTAACGGGTAAAAAGCTGATGTGCTTTAGGCCTATGAGAGGTAGCTGGCCTTGCACTTATTTTGCTGAAGTGTCAGAATCACTAATAGCTGTGGGTGGAGCCATTGACCAGAGAACAAGAAATGGCATGCTCACCTGCCACTTGAATGTTGAATTACAGTCTGACTGCCAGACTGGCGACTGGAGAACACTATTCCTAAGTGCTCATTATCATCACAAAACCTACTAATACCACCTTTGTTTCATAATTTAGCTCCAGTAATATGTACCTAAAGAGAAGTCTCACTTTTTCTCTTACTCAAGTGCACCTACTATAGATTCCTTCACTACTACTTCACATATAATTACCATGTTAAAGAGGTCTATTTGGTCCACTGTGCATGTGCTTGATATTCCTGTGCTTCTTCTCTCTCCTGTACTTTCATAAGAAATTCACTCCATGCTGGGGATGTGGGCAGAGGAGAGGCTGTGTGTGAGTGCAGTCGTACAGTCCTCGGCCACCTGCAGGAATTATTCTCAATAATACGATGCTGCTCTGTAGATCACACTCCCTCACAGCTGGTGTCCTTGTCGATGTTGTGTCAGTTACACAGTTGTTTCGATCTTTTCGATGATCTCTATCATAGACTTGGAGGGGGAGAGCAGAGAACAGTCGTCCTGGTCCCAGAGGCTGCCGGGGCTGGAGTTCCCATCTGTGCTCAGCTCGTCGTCCTCCTCCTCCTCCTCACTCTCCTCCTCGCAGGACTCCAGGTAGTGCAGACCCAGTGCGTTGATGCCGGAGTCCTCAGAGCTGGACGGAGAGGAGCAGTGGTCCATTTTGGGGCCTTTTATCTTATCCACGGGGGAGGGGTGTTTGTGTTCACTGTACTGGACTGGCTGCACAGGTGCGGGTGCGGGTGCAGGTGCGGGTGCAGGTGCGTATTGGGTAGGCGGCGTGGGCTTCACTGGTTTCCGAGGCTGAGTGGGATTTTGGGGCATCTGAGGTGGAGCGGGAGCAAGTGGGGGAGGCGTAGGAGGACGAGGTGGTTCTGGTAAGGGCGGCGGAGGGCGCTGCACATAGCACATTTTTCCGTTAATGCGTTTGACAATGTAGTCGTCCACAAACAGATCCGCGATGACGCAGTATTTGGGTGACTCCAGGTGAGGCGGGGACTGGAAGCAGGGGGCGAGCTTCAGGAAGCGCTCAGCCAGAGAGACGGACAGGTCCATGGTGTTACTGTACTCTGTCCCAGCAGGTGGCACGGCTGTGCTGGGCAGCTGGCACACATTGGTCATGGGCTGGTACACGTACTTGCCTAAAGGGGGAGAAAAATGAGAGAGAAAAAAGAGAGAAAATTATTTTCATTTTTTAGATGTTACATGATGACAAAATGGCAGTTTGGGGAGAATAACAAATCATTTTTTTGGTTTCTTTTAGGTGAAGTTTCATCAGTTCTTCTCAGCATTGTAGCTTCTTTCAGCTCATTAGTTTGAGTTTTCCATTCACACCTTTACTGTTTAGTTCACTCTCACAACTCTCATGAGTGTCATTTTCAGGGACAGCAGTCAGCTGATTTCAGGGTAAAGCCTCTGATTAATCCACTACACACTACCTGCTCAGCACCAAACAGCAGACAGACAAAGTATGTCAGTCAACATACGGAGCATTTGCTAAAAGAAGAATAAATATTGAATTTCTCACATTCATCAGAAACATTCACAAAAACACGACTTCAAATGAATGACTGTGTCAGTGAAACATTTAAACAATTTTAATAGCTCACCGGACTAACTTTAAAGGTGATAATATGTCAGTATTTTTAGGTTTAAGATATTTGTGATATACACGAAAAGAAGCAGGCAATCGCAACGAAATTCTTAAATCTCAACCTCTGCCCAAACAGCACTAAAAAGATATGTATGAAAAGAAAAACATGTCACTAAAAGTAGAAATTACAAACATAAAATAGTGCAGAAGTTATATAGGAATACAGAAGGAGTTATATGGGAATAAAACATAATAATAAATGAAACATGATCGTGATAGGCAGGTGTACTCTAATGACAAAATGAATAAACAAATAATCCGTCACAACTGTGTTGTGTTTACAGATAATTTCCACTGCCCCAAAATAGCAACAGTAAATGCAGCTTTAAATAAATAGTAAATAAATACAAATCATGTGGAAACATTTGGCAGGTATCCCAATAACAGCATGTATATGCACTCTGCAATTCATGTAAGTAAGCTTTGTTTTGAAAAGAATCAGTGAAACAAAAATATTACAACTTATTATCCTATGTCTCTGCAGTAATTGTTCTTTTATTTCTTGGCATATATTAAATGTACATATGGCCCAAAAAGAACATATTTTAGGATTTACACATTTACATATTGTAGGATTTCCTCCTGCAGACAAATATAAACACATATTTGATGACATATTTTTGATGGCATATAATGAGCAGAGCAACAAATTAGTAATAATCATAGTGTATAAACATGCTTCTGTCAATCTCGACCAACTACACAGTTTCTGAAGATGCCAAAACGTGGGTTGGGAGGCACAAGTGAATTGTGTCATCATCTGTCCTTTCTTGCAGACTGTAGCAATTTTCACATCACAAAACAGTTCATGCTGCCAAAGGCAGAAATACCTGCCTCTCCACCACCATCTGAGATGTAGCTGCAGTCAGAGAGTAACACGGTTTAAATTTCCTGTCAGCCAGAGCAGTGCAGCAATCATATGCTATATTTGACCCTCAGACACTGATGCAAGACTTAATTAAAAAATGATGAAATAACATACGAGATTATGGCCAGACAACAACGTTTTCAGCTCAAAAATTGCGAAATGGGGCTGATTTACATCTGGATTATTGCCACAATGGATCAGAAGAGTGTAATATACTGTACACTCTCACATAAATCCTCTGTGAGATAAAGGCCATGCATTTGTTCTGGAAAGTGGCCATATTTAAATACAAATTACAAACGCCCTCCATTCATATTATGCCTCCCATTTTTGCAACTCACGCACTGGTGATGATTGTGCAAAATGACTGCTCCCAAATGTTACTCATTGTTTGCAGCCCACTGCCTCCAACTCTGAGCCGTGCTGCCTGAATAGTGAGGCTCAGATGTGTGTTTAACTGGCTCCCAGGAGGGAAAGAAACTACAGAGGATGACAGGCCTACGCATCACTTCCTCTCACTCTGTGTCCTTGTCTTTTGTTTTACTGTCTGGGGGTCCCATTCAATCAAAGTCTTTTCCCAGGTTACACTGAAAACATCAAACTACTTCAAAGTAGGGAAGTGGCTCTATTTTGCATTGCTGAAGGGACAAAGTGGGTTTGTAATGCTGATGATCCATTTTTGCATCACACAAAAGATATTTAGATGAACTAAATCAACTTTTTCCCCGCAAGAACAGTAAAGTAAATTCACTTGACCATTAAAGGACACAGAACTGCATCAACCACACATGTGGAAACAGCGAAAACAAAGAGAGACTGAGACTGAGGCTTGATGTCCGTAGCTAACACAAAACACAGGAGCTGATGTTGCTACAGACAAAAAGGGGGAACAGTAGCCGCCCTCTGTTTAATGAGAGAAACTCAATGGTCCATGTTCAGACTGAGACGAGCCCATTCAGGCAGACAAGATAGCGGCAACAAATGAGAGCTAAAGCTGTAGAAGGCAATGTGTTGACATTTAGTTTTTAGCATATTACATCTAATTGCATTCATCCATCTGGAGTTTGAAATACCACGAGCAAAACTGGGGGCAGACAGATGCATACGGGGACAACTAAACAGGCAGACATATGGAGCTAAGATTGCACCAACACTGGTTCTCCACTGCAGCTGCAAAGACGGAACATCGTCTGTCTGTTGGTTTACACGGCGTCTACACTAAGTAAGAAATATCACTGTTTCCCTCAGCTGCAGACGAGGGGGGGGGGGCTGCGTTGTGTGTGAGATTAATGTCACTTAATCCGGCAAAAAGAAAAAGAGGACAATCTTTACGTGCAAAGCAAAACACAACTTTACCGTAAATATCTTGAGATACTTCAGTCTCTATTAATGACATGTAGAACTGCGACGATTGGTTGATTGACAGAAAATTAACTGGCAACTATTTTGATAAACAAATAATTGTTTTAGTCATTTATTAAGGAAAAATGCCAAAACATTTGTGGGTTTTACCCTTTCAGATATGAGGATTTTAAGGGTTTAAAATGAAAGCAAATGAAACTTTGGAATTTGAACTGTTGACCGGACAAAACAAGACCTTGGCATCCTGGGCTCTAAGAAACAGGCATTTCTAACAATTCTATGAACAATATGATTCATAGATTAATTGGCAAAATAACTGGCAGCTTGATATATAATGAAAAAAACTTCATTATAAATATAATGTAATTTCAGCCATAACGGGGTGACGTCTTTTCACATAATTTGACTACAAGCATTTACAAGTACTTGCTGGAGTTTCTGACCACTAGTAGCGCCATGAAGAAATGTTTTTATGCTAACAGCAGCAACATTAGCAGTGAAAAAGAACAACTGCAATCTAGCAAACAAGGATCGAAATGATGCCCAATTTAAAACCATTTTACAAGCGACTTTGAAAATGTCTTGTAAGAGACAAAATGCATTCAGCACATTACATATGTGCTGTTTGGGTAAGTATTGATGGATGTAAATGTAACCTTTCGTTTTACATTGTGAGTCATTAAAAGTCTCGACAAAGCTGAGCAGACGAGCTATTGTAGCGCTGTGATTTCCGTGTCGCTTTACTGTTCAGATTGTTCACTGAGAAAAATACAAACTCTAACTGACAGCCAGTGAACACTGTCCATGCTGCTTTATTGATATTCAGTCGTACTCTACCCGCCTGTGTTGTTCAGAGCTGGAGCCCTTGCATGACAATGTCAGTTGTTCAGCTGCCTCTGTAACCTCTCCCTCTGCCCTCTGTGTGTGTGTGTGTGTGTGTGTGTGTGTTTGTATTTCCATACTAACAAAGGACAGATGTCCTCACAAAGACAGAAAAAAACCTCTACAGTCTCCATACTGAGGTGTATTTATCTATCTATCATTTGCTTCGTTATTTCCAGTTTATGGCATGAGATGTGAGGCTGGCACTATTTTTATGTAAACAAATCCCATATTTAGACCAACAGCAACAAAGCATTAGTTAATCTCTCAACACTTTTTGACTTGCCTACCATGTCTGTGGCACTCATCCAGACACCCATTGGTTTCTAGTGAGGATGTAAATCGTTAAAAATGGGTCACAAATATGTGGCTCAGTTTTTAAAAGGGCCAAATCATTTCCTAAAACAGCTGGACACTGTGGTCTTAAGGAAATGTTACTTGGTGCATTTGTGGGGGACTATTTTTCATGGATTAATACACATTTAGTAGTCTGACTATTTAGGACGGCATGTGTGGGATCGAATAAACTACAGTGCCTGTGTTTGTGGTAATGAAGGAACAAGTCACATGTTGAAAGAGTGTGTGTGTGTGTGTGTTTTAGCAGCAATGGAGGTCTGTGGCACAGAGGACAACGCTCCCTAAGACACTGGCAGCACAGAAAATACTAGTATCAACTCATCACTGTAGAATATCACCAGACTTGCTCTTTATTAATGAGGGATTAAACAGCAAATCCATCTAAAAGTGGTACAAAGCTGTTACTGGTGGTGTGTCTTACATTTCTAGTCCTTTTTTGTTCTAGCGTGTTTCTTTTTTTCTACAAATAACTGGTCTTGTGGTGTCATGAGACATTTCGAGCTGTGCAGTGTTTTCCACTGACAGCAGCCTCAACAGACCAGAATAATATTCAGCCACGGGGCATGTGCACTTTAAGTAGGATGAATGACTCCTTAGTGTTTTTTCTTAGCAGGAAAACCTTTCATCACATTATCATTAAATGTGGCTGAAAGCAACAAGTTCACTGGGGACTGATGAAAGGCATTCTGGGAGATGTAGGAGAGCTCCAACTAAGTAGATGTAAATTAGGCTGCCGGGTTCATCATAAATGGAAGCAACAGCTCTTCATTGCAAAAATGTAATTCAGCATATCTACAGTTTAAAAGCAGAGGAGGTGACTCTTTCCTCTACTTTTCCAGTTGGAGATGAACTCAACATGCAAAGAAAGGTGCCCAGAGACAGCGAAATACCGCAAAACTAACTTAATTATTTCAGTGTGAGAATTAATTAGCTTCATGTAAGTGTTGGAGCAAGGAGATGTTTTAAAAGTGCATCTGTGGGGAAACTCTATGAGCTCATTCCTGGGAAGTTACAGATGGCTCTCTAGAGGAGGGAGTACAGTGGAGGAGATATGAGGAGCTCTAGCCCCTCTACTCCCACCTGTCTCCATCTTGCGTGCCTTCTCTGCTCTCTCCGGGGCCTGTGGCTGGCCAACGCCTGCACAGTCTGGTTTCATACAGAGAGGGAGGGAGAGAGAGAGAGAGAGAGAGATAGTCTCTCTGAATAATGCAGCATGTAGCCCTTCAGTTTCTCACTCTCTTTCACAGAGCTTCAGCATCACTCTTTCAAATTTCAGCTCTCCTGTCACTATACAGAGTGCAGCTGGGAGGAAAATACTTGGGAGGTTGAGGTTTACTGTCGACAAATTCAACGTGTTGTCAAATTGAATGGGCTTGACTGTCTCACACAGATTATGCCATTTAAATATCGGCTTATATCAAAGCCTCAGTAGAGACTGAGTCATTAGCGACCCCCCGCCCAAGTTTGATGTTTAGTATGTTTGAGGTAAAGCCAGAAGTCTGTGTCTGCAGACTGAGCAGATCTTCACACACTAGTTCGAAGCAGCATGGTGGCAAAACCAGCTGAAAAAAAAACTATTATTTTAGCAGATTGTTATCATTTATCAACAGCTGCTGCACCCATTTGGCCAGTGGATACGGTATGCTCACACATCCGCTGAGCTTTGTGTTTAAATCTGTCCAACAAAAAGGGGCTGCAGCCGGGGCAATAACACAAGTTTCAGGTTTCAGAGAATGGGACGGCCTGACCCAGCATCATGTGAAACTCCTTTCCTGTTTCCTGCCTCCACAGGCCTGTTCCCTGACTTACAGCCAGTTACAAATCCACTGTGTAGTCTGTCACCACAGTGTTAAAATGCAACCTTCTGGACTGTTTTTCCAATGCATGGTGAACTTTAAGGCCTTAAAGAATATATTCAGATCTCTTCAAGTCTAATCTAATACAAAACCCACATGGCCAAAGTATCAGTTAACTATGTTTAGGCCTTTTAACAACATACATTCTGACTTGTCACGGTAGGAAAAGCACATGTGGCACTAATAGTACTAATAGCATTAGCGATGACTTTGGGTACAAGTAGACCTACAGTGTGACACTGAGCCAGCATGCACAAATCCGGCAGCTAAATGGCATTCAGCCGTCATTCGGTTTAATATGTTACATCTGTGATTTTCATGTCAAATTGTCTTCCTGTGGAAATTGCTGTTCATTTCATTAATGCAAAACAGCGGAAGCTAGCTTGCTCCTCTGATGATGTAATTATGCGATGCCATGAAACCAACTGAGAAGAAGCATTTGGATTCAACACCACACATGGAAAGATCAAGGACTAAAGTGAGGCTGTTACCACAACAAAAAAACACAAGTCACCCCATAGCTGGTCAATACAGTGAGTTAGCAGAGGCACCAGGTAATGAATGAAACAACAACTAGACTACATGGGTTGTGTTCAAATCAGTTCCAACGAATGACATTTTTTTGGAAAAAAAAAAAAAGTTCACCTCCAGCTAATATGAGGCGTCAGCAGTCAGAGTTAGCCAAATCAAATGGGTATCATACAAAGTTGCAATGTTTTATTACACAATTTCCTCTTTAACTTTACCCAGACAGTGTTTCCTTGTGGAGCTGCGATGATGGGACAGTAGACAGACTTGAAAAGAATCTGCAATAATCCTTTAAAACGGCAAAAACTTCTCAAACTTTTGGTGCTGCTCTGTTTCCTACATTGACAGACCAGCAGTTAAAGTGGCTGAAGTGCTGTGGTTCTCAAATCAATCACAAAACATCCCCTCAGGCCTGTGCTGACAGCGTATTGATCCTTTAATAATATGCGAAGCTTTTTAATGACTCAGCACTGCAGTCGGTTTTTGAACCGGTCACTAAATCAATAAATATAGTGGAGAGCTTTATCCAATAAGTCTTCATATTTCCCTTTAGAAATAGTTGCCATGTACAGCTGCGTGGTGTGACAGATGAGATGAGGAAGTCTGACAGAAAAAAAAACACTTTCTTGTATATACAAGCGAAAAACAAGCTCTAACGTACAAAATTGGATCTGACAGAGTACGAGCAAACTGACAAGACTGTTCGGGACTCATTAGACTCCCTTAGACTTTCTTAATGAGTAATTCATTGCTCTGCCTGGTAATTGTAATCAGTTAGTGGAGTATAAAGAGAGAGAAAAAATATTCAGACCAGGTGGTTCCGGTGTTGCTGCGAGCAAAAGCTCTCATCAGACATGACATATTGGCGGTGACACTAAACACAGCTAATTACCGCTAATGAGAGGCTTGGACTGATGTTGTCACCAGCTGGGAACACCGCCTCCACCTACATCCAATTCCAGTTTTTCCCCCATTTTCTCAGCCAAAGGTTTAAACAAAGCTACAACTAAGAGTAAACTAGTGGAAGGCCATAAAAACAGCTGCATAAATGTCTTGCTAGAGCCAGCAAAGATGGCTCGAGAAACTAAAAGAAAGACAACCTGAAGATGTTAAGTTTGCAACGGCACAGAGGAAATAGGAGAAACCAGGAATTAAGTCATCAGTAATCATCCCAACCTGCTCCACAGGTAAAATAAAAGAAATAATTTGTGTTTGAGAATATAAATGCTGAGCCAAGTCTTACTACACAGTGACCTTTTGTGTTTGTTTGCCTGGAAACCTATTAAAGATGTAATTAAAAAGGCTGTCTAGCAAGGCTCCCAGTGGTGAATGCACAATTATCAGCTTCAGAACAAGTTTATACTCCAGGCGACAGTCATAGGCACGTTCAAAATGAGAACGTGATGAGATAAGGGCGTTACAATATCCAGCGTTAGTGCTGGAGAGAAGGGTGTGAGCCAAGCAGAACATGCAGAAGCACGCTGCTATCGCTTTCTCACTGGGAGCCCTGGTGCTGCCTGATTCAGCAGTCTAAGCTGGTTTATTCTCACTGTGGCGCATGGCTGTCCTGAAGGGGCACCTGTGAATTACAGCGGAAAGAGACGTGAAGGTGACGATCTTCCTTCTATGCCATAACGAGCCTGAATGAAATAATCAAGACCAAGGGCTCCATGTCCATGGTGCAGCACGTTTTCAGACAGACTGATGAATATTTCAAAGAGAGGAGGAGCAAGTCTAAATGTTTACAAATGATATAACACTAAACAGGCTCTGCTGGGAGAGATAAATCCTGGATGTGGCTCCTAATAGACACTGGAAAGACTTCATCATTTTTATGCCACATCAGATATTTCAAATAACTTGGCTCAGTCTGGATGGAGGCAGGCATCTAAATCCAATCATTACATGGCAAAGATTACAATGTGACTTGTGCAGTTGCACACTATAAGCCCTGACTGACTGGTGCAGAGTGGACGGTTGATTGTGTTTTACTCTGATCTGAGGATTTTCAGGTCAGCCAGAGATGGGATAAATTAGGGCAGCACAAAGAGAAGGACATCTTGTCAGATTCCGGCACAGCTATTGTGATTCTGCAGCTGTGTCAAAGTGTCAGGTCGAGAAAGGTTCAAACGGAGGGAAAGTGTCGGAAGTACATGGGTGGTGAAAATGCCAGCGACAAGAGAAAAGAAAATTGCTCATGTTTGATCAGAACTGCAGCTCTGTGCTCTACTACCAGTACAGTCAATTCCACAGCCAATAACAATTATATTGCTGCTGGGGAAATACTATTGAGTCCAGGCAATATAATAAAATACTTGGCCTGTAAATGGAGAATAGCAGCTGCTGAGCTTGACTGACTGCTTGACTTTGTCTGATAATGCAATGATTTTGTGGCCAACTTTACAGAATAGTGCTAATGATATGTGCTTCTTATAATTAACAACACGAAAAGATCTAAACCACCAATTTGTTAGTTAATCTCCCAGTACTTTCTGACATCCCTTTTTAGCACTCAGCTCCAAGCCCATTCCTCCCTGTGAAAGATGTAAAGCCTAAAATTTGGGTCACACACATATATATATAGTTCCATTTGTAAAAAAGGCTAAATAATTTCCTAGCACTGCTGGGCTCTGTAGTTTTTAACAAATGTTTCTAAAGAAGGAATAAATAATTCATTTGTTGGGGACTATTTTCAGCCGTGGATTAATACACACTTTGGTGCTCTAGAGAGCACATAATGCGCTTGAACTGTGTTTGTGGGATTGACTCAGAATAAACTACAACACCCTTGTTCATCACAATTAAGAATTGATGTGTTTAAAATGGTCTGTGGCACAGAGGAGAACGATTTATTAGGATTTGGATACACAGGTAAGACTTGTGAGTAGGAATAAGTCATGACTGGCTTTGGTCTTTTCATGGGGTTTGCTGACAATAACAAATATACAGAATATCACAAGACTTTAAAGCAGAAATGAAAGTGATGACTCATGTGTGATGCGTTTTTCCCAAATACCTCCACAAACAGTCATGTAAGGGAGGGCTAATTTAATCAAATTTGTTTTTATTTATTTATCTTTTATTTTTCTGTGCCCTTCTTCTGAATTACTTACACATAATGTTGCCATTTCAATGGAGCTACAGTATATTGTATACTTAGTGCTGGATATCAAAAATAAAATAAAAGAAGGTAAAAATCTAAACCAGAGGAATTGTAACAAACCTGATAAGCCTGAAATATAAATTTCCCTGCTTCTGAATTTTGCAGCCTCCATTGTTTAGACCACATTAACTATTCATACAAGGGCGTGTATTAGGAGGGTTGCCTCTGATCAAGGATAAATGTGGCAATGAATACAAAATTGGACTTGACTCTAAGATCTATTTGGAAGTTTTATCACAAATGAAATAACATTTCCGGGGCAGAAAGTCTTCCATCATAATCCACACAGCCCCTCATAATGTGTCACATCATATCTTTTTCTAAATAGCTGATCAATATCGAGTTAATATCAGCTACATTTCGTCCTTTGGAGTCGACAGTGTGAGTACAGAGAACTGATGCTTCTGCATTCACAACATGGCCATGGCTACCAGCATTTTCTTTGCCATCAGAGTGGCAGTGAGATAGGTTATCTGGCGACACAGACAGCTATTAAACCGTGTAAAAAATAAACTTACAGTGACACCAGCCCAAGTGGCAGCACCAGTGCAGCTTGAAGCACTTCCCGTGGCTGTGCGTAGCGCAGATGGAGAGTCCATCACAAGGCAGGAAGTCTGGTCTCCCCGCGCAGCTCTTGGCCAAAGCCTGCGCCTCGTCCAACTTCTCACTCTTCGTACACTTCTGTGCTCTCGAGGTGGCCATGCCAACATTTCCCGGGTCCAAAAATACGCACACAACTTCGTCCGAGTAAACTACAACATGACCGTGCGGGACCGAGCCGAGGTTTTACGGTCCACGTCGCCCAGGAGGCTTTTCAACTGGAAAACGGACGCGAAAAGACGGTGGCTGGATCTGTGAATCCGGAGCAGCTGGGTGTCAGCGCTCACACAAAGGGTGGAAACATATCCTGTAAAAGTGGAAGGACGTCAGTCAGCGAGATGTAATGTCATATTCAAAGCCTCCCATGGTCGCGATCCACACGTCTCTCCATCCTCCCCCCGCGTCGTGAAGCTCCTCTGCGCGCTGGTGACGAGCGTACGGAACAACGGCGCGCATCTGAACTTCATCACACAGCGGGAGGAGTCCACCAACACAAAGCCAGCTGCTCTGCGCACTTCAAACACACAGCCAGGCTTTCATCGGCCCCTTTAAAAAGTTCAAAACACCAGCGTCTGGGTCCGACATACATGCATTCTCCAGCAAAAATATAAATTAAATCACAAAGAGGCTACATTTTCTGGTTGTTCACCAATTCTGTAATCTTGGTGATATTTCATAATCATACAGGCTGTTACATCATAATTTTATGGTGAGCAAAGAAACAAAGAAAGGTTCAGAAATAGTGCAGTTGCAGACAAAATGGAGCGGCATGTATAATCCAGCTGCTCAGTCTGGAGCCTTCGGCCGCTAGATGGCAACCCCAACATCTGTACGGTGCAGGGCGTGAGATTTTCTTTGGGAATGAGCCATTGATTTATATAAAAGCATTTTCAGCCCTGCTGCTTGTCTCCCTCAGCTCTCCCCTGTCGCTGCTGCAGCTGGGTCAGCAGAAAACAGGAACCAGACACACACACACACACACACACACACACACACACACACACACACACACACACACACACACACACACACACACACACACACGCACACACACACACGAAGAGGAGTTTTCACTTTCCTCCTCCAAAGAAGAACACATCACATGACATAGCATAGCAAACTAAAATAAAAGTCAATACATGAGTAGATAAAAGATCTTTATTGAGGCATCCTGATAGATGTAAATAAGATTTTTATCATTACAATCGTACATAAAGTAAAAAGTGCACCAAAAGTGAAATCATCCCCTCTGTATGCAAATATTAATTCTGAGTGCGATTAATTACAATTTGGAGCTTTTTAAAAACTCAAAGTTTAACCGCAGGTTGTGATCTGGAGGGTCTTCATAGGAATCTGCTGTTAGAAACAGACAATACATACAAATACATTCAAATCATTGTATTTCAGTAGATTTTTTTTTGGAAAATTCTGTAATACATTGAATCCCCAGTTTAATAGACTCATTCAATAAAACAGCCCTGCAATACATTCAGTCATTATAAAGCTTGTCATGTTTGATTCAGTTAATGTATTTGAGAGGTGTTTCATTCAGCTCTTTTAGTCGCTGTAGCATATTTAAAAGCTGTTTCTAGTATTTTGACCACCCAATTACATACACAACCCACGTCAATATATTGCAAACTGAATCAATATCTCTGATCCAGTGTCAACAAACCTCTGTAAACTTCATAAAGATAGAAGTTATTGCAGGGCTGTTGGATTGAACTGCATGATATTGTATGGATGTACCTACTAAACTGGTAAGTCGATATAGATTCAGTCAGATTATTAATCACAGAAAGCACAACAGCCTCCAACAATATCATTCATAACCACAATATGCAGACAGGTGACAAAATGAAAAGGAAAAACCTTTCAGGTGAGTTTTCTACAGTGAGGGGATCTGGTGGCTCTGGTGTTCTGTAGGGGGCATTTCGCTGGCACGGTTTGGGTCCACTTGTTCCCTTAGACAGAAGGATCAATGCAAATCAGTGCAAACTTGTTCTGAGTGATCACCTCTATCCTACCATGAAATGGAAGTGCTCTTTTCCAGGATGACTATGTCCCCATCCATAGGGCACGAGGACAAACTGAATGGTTTGATGAATATGAAAACGGTGTGAGTCACACGTGGTGACCTTCGCAGTGACCACATCTCAACCCCGCTGAACCCTGCTTTGGACAGACTGCCAGACAGCGCTCTCCAGGACCACGATCCATCATTAAAACGCCAAATGAGGGAATATCGTTGGGAGGAATAATGTTTATCCCTCCAGTAGAGATCAGAGACTTGCATAATCAATGCTGAGGTGAATTGAAACATATCTGGTAGCACGTGGTGCCCTTACACTTTACCGAGATACTTGAAGTTGCTTTTTTCTTTTAATTTGTCATCCATCTGTACACAAGAAAAACATCACCATTTCTATAGAGCACTATATAAGCGCAGCCATTTACGTTTATCACAGTATGAGATTTCTCAATAAAGAAATTAAAGCCAAAGTGTGAGATTTAAAGATGGCTGTGGAGTTTCTTGATGACTTCCCTCCACCTTTGGACAGGTGGGCTGCCACTGGCCACCAGCCTCCTGAGCAGGCCGCAGGGCTGCAGGTAAGGCACGTCAGGGTGCGCCTGGTGGTAGTGCTCCAGCCTCTCCAGGACCTTCGGCAGCCCCACCATGGCGGCGTAGAACATGGGACCTCCACGGTGCCTGGGCCAGCTGTAGCCGAACACGTAGATGGTATCGATGTCTTCAGGTCCCGCAGCTATTCCATCCTCAAGGATGCGGAAGCCCTCGTTGATCAGGGCATAGAGGCAGCGCTCCAGCACCTCCTGGTGGTGTATTTGGCGTGCCACCAGGCCATGACGGGCTCTGTACTCCTCCAGAAAGCCGTGCAACCAAGGGTCAGCCCTGGCAACCCGACTGCCGGGTTTGTCATATTGGTACCACCCACGGCCTGTTTTTTGGCCAAACCGTCCCTGCTCACACAGCAGGTCTCCCAGGGGGCTGTACCTGCGGCCTTGTCGGATTCTAGCTGATTGCCCTGACGCCGTGCCGGGCTCCACCAGCCCGTCCGCCTTCCTGACTCTCCAGCCCACGTCGAGCCCGGAGAGGTCGGACATTCTGAACACACCCATGGCGAAACCAAACTCCTCCAGAGCTCGATCTACCAACTCGGGTGTAGCTCCCTCCTCCAACAGGAATAAAGCTTGCTCCATGTACGGCTTCAGCATGCGGTTTCCCACAAAGCCACGGCAGTTGCCAACAGCCACACTGACTTTGCCCATTTTCTTTCCCAGTTGCATGGCAGTGGCCACGGCTTGAGGAGAGGAGCGTGGCCCATATACTACCTCCAGCAGCTTCATGACATGGGCTGGGGCGAAGAAGTGCATGCCGACCACGAGCTCTGGGTTGCGGGTTTGAGAGGCCAGGTGGTCCACGTCTAGTCCAGAAGTGTTGGAGCACAAGAAAGTGCCTGGTTTACAAACAGCGGACAGCTGCTGGAAGATTTTCTTCTTCAGGGCCATGTCCTCAAACACAGCCTCAATGACCAGGTCGACATCTGCTACAGCCTGGATGTCCTGGCTGTAACTGATCTTATCCAGCGCAGGAGCCACCCCGTGTCTCTTAGCCCCTCGCTGCAACATACCAGACACTGCCTGCTTCGCCTCCACCAACTGCTTCTCCTGGGTCTCCACTGCTACCACAGACAACCCTGTCTGAGCCAGGGCCACTGTTATGCCTCTCCCCATGGTGCCGAGACCTAATGGACAAAATTACATAGTGACTACAGAGAAATTACCTCAGAATGACCAGTCACACAAATGTCACAGACATTTCTGACCAAGAAAAAGTGCAGTATACACAAGTATCAATCACAGAAAATTGTGTTCCATCTGTAAATAGTTTCAGCCTGGCAGCACAAAGTTTTTCCAAAGCTTGCAATTTTAATGCACAAGCTGCTGAGCTTCACATATCCAGATTGTCATATATCCAATCCTCCCTGCAGGGAAGAGAGAGTTCATCCATTTACACTCAGCTGAACTGTAAATGAGGGCTTAGTTTCCAAAGGCAAAATGAATTTGGAGATGCCACACAGATGAGATAGCATGCTTGTGCTTATTGAAAGCTCAAACGAATATAAATTAAAAGCCCAAAGCTCTTACCAATCACGGCTGCTTTATGTACAGGCCTGGGTTTGCTCGTGTCCCAGCAGGCTCCACTGGGCATGCTCCACCTGCCAACAGCTCTCTGAGAAAAGAAACAGTACTGCAGGGCGCGGGCCTGGCCTGAGGTGAAGAGAGTAGCCATCAGCTCTTTCTCCCGCTCCATGCCCTGAGTGTAAGGCAGAGTGGCAGCTGCCCGCACCGCCTGGACACATGCAACTGGTGCTATGGCTCCGCGGGCACTTTGGCGCACCTTATGCATCACCTCCTCAAACAGAGCATCCAAATCAGACGGGCGTGGACACGGATGAGTGCTTATGCGACGGGCATCCAGTGGCTGACCTGAAATAGAGACAGTGGGGGTAAAAATGACCCCAGAGGAAATGCCTCTTTACTTGCAGTTCTCCCCTTTTTGCTGCCAGTTAAAAACGTAAAGTAAATCAAACATTTACTCTAGAACGATACGTCTGTACATGTACGCCTCTGCAATTTTATTTTCTAAGCTGAAAATTGCTTCCTAGTTTCCACTAGCGTTGCCCCCCACCCCCCGACTTTCTCCAGTTTGCCAGACAGCACTGTGGGTGTAATTGGCCACTCGCTCACTAGATGCCCCAGATGCTTCTAAGAGCAGAGTGATTTGACAGACCATTTCCAAAATAATTGGAGGGACTCTGCCAGCGCACTGTTACAGTTCACCTTGTGTAACACTGATCTGAAATGAAATGAAAAGCAACAATTTGGTTCTGGGCAAAATAGTTAGTAAATTTTTCCAACTCTGTGAGCAAAGGGGGGTAAATTGATTTTTTTTTTTTTTTTTTTTAATTTTCAGGCCTGTGAGCAATGCTACATTAAGGGAGCAATTTTCTTGGTGAAACTACATGAGAGGATTTAATATTAGAGCCTAAAAAATGTACAACACAAGATTTCCTGTCCGCGGTGATTTAAGCTCGGGAACAATGAGAGTGAAGACGAAGGCCACTCTGCTGCAACCTTGTTAAAAGCATCTTAATTCCCATTCCTGTCTCTTCTGACATGATTACATGAGACAGTAGTCAGAATCCTTCACAGCTCCACTGAATTACACTCAGCCGTGGGTCTGGGCCAGAAACTGGGTCACCATGGCAAAGCTTAAAGGGACAGCAGCCACATCTGATCTGTTATCTCCACTCAGTTCAATAACAAAAAAATTTGTCTGATACAATTAAGTCTCAATACATGAAGGAAGAAGAATGGATGGTGAAGGTCAATTCGGGCCAGTTAGATGTACATGGTGTCCACACTGAAATGCCAGTGAGATGCTTTGTGGTGCTGCAATGTGATTCCAATGTACTTTAGGAGGGCATTATTGCAGCGGTTAATCTGTAAATGGTTGAGCTGTGTCGATGGATTTATTGTGCAGTGAGTGGAAAGCCTGGTCGTCCTGACAGATGTAGAGGGCAGATGTTGCAACTGCTGGGGTAAAAAAAGTTAATCTCGTCACCAGCAGTGACTTGACTCTGTGCATGTGGGAGGTTTGTGTGTGTGTGTGTGTGTGTGTCTGTGTGTGTGTCTGTGTGTGTGTCTGTGTGTGAGTGCATGAGCCCACATGTGCATCAGTTTAACACAAACTGCCCGTTGTCCAAATATATACCCATGATGCAGCTTTACTGCCGTGTAGTGTTTTTATATTTGCATCTATGATTGTGACAGACTAAATTTTTCTGTGCCGGTCGACTCACCAGCCGTGCAACTCTGCGTCGCAAACATTCACACTTGGTTTGTAAATTTAGACACACATTTCCTGTCCCTGTTTAACACTCCTGCTAATCAATTCAAGACTGGAGTATCCATCACAATCTCCACAGATTTCAGTCCTATCTCCTCAGATCTCCCATCTTGTATGCTGTTGGCTTCTGTGTCTGACTCACCCTAAGCTTTGGCTTTACCAACAACACTCACTTTCTCACCCACGCAAAGTCATCTTGGCAGTGTTGTGTAGAAAAAGAGTATTTGTAAAAAGCACAAAATTGCAATTATCTTTAGATTAAGTAAATTCTGCTTTACATGCAATCCTGGAGACACATGGTTGTCATTTTGCTCAGATGTAGTGAGACTGTTTGCTATAGGTGCAAGATTAGACACAGACTAACAGGTTTCATGCTAATTTAAATGTCTTAGAGATGATCTGCCACCCCCAAGCTAACAACACTTGAAGATGACACCTCTGAAACAAGTATCCCACTACGTGCAGTATAGTCATGAAAACATCCTCTCAAGTTAATTTCAGTCAAAGGAAAAAAGGCTCTTGTACAACCAGGGCTCTGCTGAGACAAAGCTTTAAAAAAAAAACCTTCACCTCACGTAACCCTACAATGTTAACACACAAAACCACACACCAGAGTAGGTGGTGTGAGTATTAGTTCACAGTGCCAGAGGGATTAAAACGTTCTAAAATGCATAAAGGAATAGTTTGACATTTTGGGAACTATGCTCACTTGCTTTCTTGTAGCGAGTTAGATGAGGAGCGAGATACCACTCTCATATTTGTATGTTAAATAAGAAGCTAAATCCAGGAGAGAGTCAGGTTTAAGTATCTTAGCTTAACTTAGCATAAAGACTTGCAGCAGGAAGAAACATCTACCCTGTACCTAGTCCAGAACATATTTGGTTTTTGTACAGATTAAACAAAAAGACATGATGTGTTGCTTTGGAGTTGCTGGTGGGTAGATCTATTTTTAACCTGTGAGCAGAGCCAGGCTAGCTGTTCCCCACTGCTTTCAGTCCTTATGTTTGGGCTAAGCTAAGATAATATAAGCTAAGATAAACTAAGCTACTACTACTAGTAGTGTAGTTTTAAGCGTGGGAGTTGCACATATTTTGTCATCTAACTCAACAACACAGCAAATAAGTGTATTTCCCTTAATGTTGAAGTATTCCGTTAAGATAAATCAAAACTATATAAACATGGTTGCAGTTTTGAAGAATAAAACCATCCCCTGCAGTGAAAGATTTTGTGTCAGAAAAAGACACAATATATCATGTATATCATAATATATATTAAATGTTGTTTTATTTTTCAGTTCAACCTACTTGTCTTGTCTCTCAGTATTATCACAATGTTGCAAATCTGAATGAGTAACCCCGAACACAAACTGAGAAACCCTTTCTCGCAAGCTGCAGGGACGTGGCACACTTCAGCGGTCCTTTCAGCGGGTAAATGAGTCTGATTCACGTGTTCAGGGAAATCCTCATCCCCCTAAATGACCGGCGAGAGCCCATTATTAATATTCTAGGAAAGTTTGTCCCTTTTCGCCCTTCTGAATAATGCAGCAAAAGGAGTGAAGACATCAGAGCACATCAGACAGAGCCATGAAACATTTATGGCTGCTGTGGTGAAGGATCTGCCAGCCGTGTTTTCTGCTTCCTTTGACTGCCCCAACCTATATGTCGACACTTCTTGATGTCGGACTTACCCAAAATAACTGCTCTAGGATGAATTTCTCCCCGTTCCTGTGAGTAAAATTATAAACCTGTGAGGAGTGAGCGGTTTTTATATCAGTGGGTACCTGTCTCACCTGCAGCACTCAAGGCAAACTTCACAGCTGCGTCCACAGTGTTGTGATCAGTAACCACGTCCACTATTCCAAGTTGCAGTGCCTCAGCAGCAGTCACATGGCGGCCTGTGGGAGACGTGGAGGGCATCAAAGGACTATATGGGGACATGTGGCAGCTCAAATTATTACATGAGGAATATTAAGACGTCCAGGTGGTGTCATGGTCAACAGTATAACAAAAAAACACCATGTTAGATTCTGACATTTATAACATAAAAGCAAAAAGAAAAAGATGCTGTAGATAGCTACAGTTTGCTTAAATTTGTAAATCTCAGATAATCTGATCAGAGATGTGACAGGCAGAGAAGACTTCTCTGGCAGTGGGTGCAATAAAACTAAACACATGCTGACCTCTGTTGGCCATCAGAGTGAACTACCAGGCTCTAAGGAAGAACAGCTGCACCCTTGTGCCCAGGCAGGGTTTATTTACAATCAGCAGCTCTGCCAAGGCAATCTTAATAACCGATTTTCATGATTATAATATGCAGGGACATCTGCATGTTGCATTAATTTTGAATCACGACTAAAATATGACAAAATGTGCACACACAAACAGACCCCTGTATGGAAAACAGAACAAGATGTATTGTGATATTTCCATGTGTCTAGTTTAGTACTTTAAAGGCTGCCTAAACTTTTATTATCATCTATGCAACAAAGTCAGTCAGGCAAGGTTAACCTGTCTTTGCTACCTGTGGTGATGAGGTTCAAGGCAGCTGGGACCCCGATGAGCCTTGGCAGACGTTGGGATCCCCCTGCAGCTGGCAGCAGACCCAGAGTCACCTCTGGAAGCCCCAGTCTGGCCTGAAAGGGCACAAATGTACAAAGTTTGATGAATGGATGGTGCTGAACAGTGTGGGTTTGCATGACATCCACAGAGACAGTGTCTCTGGTCAGTAAATACACAACATGGATTATTACGGAGCCTAGAAAAATCTTTGCGTCTCAAAAATGTGTGGCAGTCAAAGAAGGCCACATTTTTCTTAGTTGACCTTGCAAAAATGTGTTTCTAATGATGAAAACATAGCAACGACTCGATGAACAGTCATTCTCTAACACGTAAGACAACCCTGTCAGTTAGACACTGATGCAGCTCGACGCCAACATTAAAGAGACACTGACTGAGACAGACAGAGCGCGATCTGAAGCATGAACTAACTTTAGAGTGTGCGATTCGATAATGACAGCCCAGCGCCAGCTCCAGGCCTCCACCTAAAGCGATTCCCTCTATGGCTGCCACCACCGGCTTGTGCGCGGCCTCGATGGTGTGGATCATTGGTACCAGTGGAGGCCCGCGCATGTCCGACCCAAACTCCTTGATGTCCGCTCCTGTTGTGAAAAATTAAACTGATGATGTTATTGTTCAAACAGAAAAGATATACTGTCATATGAGGTGCATCTGGCTCCATATTAATGTTTGCTTCTGGATGTCGTCTCTGGATGAATCAACACACACCAGGAGCCTCGCATAAATATTCTCCAATAGATCATGTTTATCAAATAACACACAGTTGCACTTGTTGTTAAATAAACATGAACTGTTGAGGAATATTTATACGAGCCACCTGGTGTGCGACGATTTACCTTTGATTTTGCCATAATATAATTCCTGCACCCGTGATGGTATTTTTGTGAACACTGTGTATGCAGCATTTCTACGTGTTCTGAATGAAACCCAAGTTATGTAAAAGAGGGTAGTAAAGTCCTGCCTCAACTCTTCCCTTCATGGTTGCTTCCAGGCTGATGTGTGTCCCATGAATCACCACGACACGACACAAACAATAATGTTTAAAATGTTTGAAATCTCCATCTCCAAATCTCCAAATCCAAAGAAAAGCTCCAAAGCATTTTTACTAGTTTGATTTGGGAAAGTTTGTTGTATAATATTATATTTTTATTACAATACATGTAATTCATTATACTTATAATTTATTATAATATATTTTTTGCACCAAAAACTATCTGTGCCTCAAATTTCCAATTATTATATAAAAGTTCAACCCAGTTTTTACAAGGAACAGCATTCATTTCTTTTATTTCAATCACTCCCTCGGCTGTGAGAAGTCATCTGTTGTGCATTACAAACTCACTGAAGGGAAGACATCCAGGGAACACAGTGTGATGTGGAACTACATGCAGCCATCATCTGCAATCAAAATGTCATTGAGTTGTGCCTTTTCAAATTTGTACCTGATGTGATAGATATTATCGAGATATTGTGTTCATTGGTCTGTTGTTGTCTACTGTTTGTCTCTATTGTTGTTATAATGTCAATGCTGCCTTCTTGTCCAGGTCTCTCTTGGAAAAGACAATTTAATCTTTATGAGACTTCTATATTTAATATTTATTTATTTTTCCAAAAAATCTCATCTCTGTCAAATGAAAACGACTGACTTGGAGTTGTGCCACCATTGTGACGTTATGGGGAATAGAAAAGAAAAGGAAATGTGTTCATACCACCACAGAATATTCCATTCTGGCCACAGATGACCACAGACTTCACCTTTGGGTCGCTGAGTGATCGCTGCACCGTGTCAATGATGCCCTGCCTCACTGCTGCACTGTATATGAAAAAAAAACAAATTTTTACATTATTGCTCAAGTTTATCCTTTTGTTACCCTTTGAGCTCTTATTGGCAGGGCTTACAGTACAGTAGAGCTGCAACAATATTGAATTAATCACTAACTATTCTGATTATTGATTTATCGGTTTGAGTAATTGTTTTAGGCTTCGGGAAACAGTGATTGAGATTTTTCACCATTTCTGACAGTAATGTGCAAAATTTGCTGTAAGTATGAAAAGTTATTTAGCACAGTGGCCACTGTCGGTGTCATAATAAAACTCTGCTATAACAAAATTATGTCATGTTGATATAGTTACTGATTCATTTCCGTGTAAGCAGCCACATTAAACTGTAGCAGGTCAAAGTCGAGTTAATTCACTTCTTTATATGCAGTTTGTTTATCTACAACAATGCAACATACATTTTAAGTACATTTCTGCAAAGTAACTGCTGTTAAAAACTACATCACAGTTCACAAATGTAGTGGCGTAGAAGAATAAAGTAGAATAAAAAGGAAATACTGAAAATACCTAATGATTTATCAAATCAATGTATTCTCTTTGGCGCACACAGTTATGCGTCTTTTCTTGAGCAGGTTTTGGGACAATAAATGCGCCTCTGACGCTCCTGTAAAAGGCCTCTGACAAACGAGCCGTCCCCACACCTGATAAAAGAAAAACACACCCGAGTACCACAGACTATTATTACTGACTTCAGCTCACCTGAGCGCGTTCACGGGCGGGTTCTGGAGGGTTATGAGGCCAACGGACCCCGAAACACGAGTAAACTGAGCCATCGGACCTGTCGACCAAACTCTGCAGGATGGCGCACTGATTTCTGGTGTGCAGACTGAACTTTGTAACTTCCCCTCTGATAGTAGGACGGCATTACCTTTATCACACTTTCACCACCATGAAAACAACTGTGCAGATTTCCAAACCGTCTTCTTCGTTGTCTCTGGTGGTTTGAGGCGGGCAGCATTACCGCCCCCACGTGGCCCGGAGCTAAACTACAGTCTGTGCTGATGCTTGTCTGGTTCTGTTTATAATAAGGTAAGACTTTATTTGTCCCACACTGGGGAAATCTACTTGTTGCAGCAACAGAGGAGACAGAAAAGGTGCAGAAATAAAGTGTCAGTAGCAGAATTAGTGCAAACAAGGTGTGTGCAGTAATATGCAGATGAACTCAATAACTGTGTGGTTAAACTGTCCATCTTAAAGAAACATGCCACTATCAAACTTTCAACTCGAATTAAAAGTAAGCTGTGGTGAAGGAGCTATTCAAACCTTTTACTGAAGTAATGCTACTAAACTAAAAGTCCTGCGTTCAAAATGGAAAATGTACTTAAAGTATTAAAAGTAAAAGTAGCCGATGCAGAAGAACAGCCCCTGTGACTTGTTATACTATCCTATACTATATAATTAAAATTTGCTGGGTGGCCCCTGAAATCTCCTCAAGGACCCCTGGGTGTCCCCAGACCCCTCTTTGGGAACCACGGACTGTATATATGAGAAGCTCCTCATCTAACTCGCTACAAGAAAGCAAATGAGCATCCTCCTGATAATATCTAACTATCCCTTTTAGCTTTTCTGAATATTTTAATCCTCCTAGTTCTCCTACCGCCCTCTGGTTTTGTTGTTAACATTTTAGGGTTACGTGAGGTGAAGGTGTAGGGTTTTTTTTTAAAGCAGTGTCTCAGCAGAGCCTTGGTTGCACAAGAGCCTTCTATTCTTTTGATTGAAATGAATTTGAGAGGATGTTTTCATGACTGTACTGTAGGTAATAAGTTACTTGTTTAAGAGGTGTCTTATTCAATTCCAGCTGTTTGTTGTTAGCATGAGGATGGCAGCTCATTTCTGTGCCAGCTTCTTTTACTATTACACAGTCTATGGAACAAGCGTCCTGAACACCTAAGGTCATTTCAATCAGGCCTTAAAACATTACTCTTTACTGTGGCTCCCCAATAGAGCTACATAACTTCTTTTAATTTGTAACTATTCATACACATGCTTTTATTATCTTTTAAGACATCTCCTCTGAAGCTTTGACTATTCATTTTCTTGTGCTTTTCCCTTAGGCTTTTCTATCAACTGTTTTAGGTACTATTATATAATACTATTGTGCTATATTAGTACCTTAAACAAGTCCAGTTGACTTTTGCTCAACTCCTAAGGAATAACTATGACCTGGATGACTGAGAATCTTCACAGACTTCTTGTGCTTTTATTATCTTTTACATGCAATTGAATGTTTCTGTGTCTTGTTTCTATTGTGTTTTATGTCCCTGTAAAGCACTTTGAATTGCCTTGTGTCTGAAAGGTGCTATACAAATAAATTTGCCTGGCCTGAGCCCTGATGTTACCCCCTCTGGTGCACCAGGGGGCGCTGCGCACTGACTCAGGTGGTTTGTGATCTGACATTAAATAAAGAGAAGAAGAAGCAGCAGCAGCATCAGGGCTGTTGTTCCTGTCAGTGACACCGAGCAGCAGCAGCAGCAGCAGCAGCAGCAGCCACCGTCCTCTGGCTGACAGAGTGAGGAATATGCGCTCTCTTGTCGGACTGAGCTGTGTTGTGGTTGCAGCCAGTTTGTACCTGTACTCTCTGTCCCTGCACCTTCCTGCTGGACCGGGACCAGACAAAAGACAGCATGAGGAAGCGGCGGAGTCCGAGCAGGAACCCAGCAGGTGACCGAAAGCAGCGCTGTTAGCTTTTAGCCACAGGAGATAAAGTCTCCTGGTTATTATCAATGTTTAAGTCCCTCTATGTGGTGTTTAAATCGCCTGCTGTCACCGTAAGGCTGCTGTCACCAACGCTAGCTAATGTTAGCATGTTCAGCCCTTCAGTGTTTTCACTCACACACACCTCGACTGACAGCTGTGAAGTGAAAAAACAAATATTAGCATTCATGAACTCGTTGCCACCAAATTTTGCTCTTGTGCCCATGATAAGCGGACAAAACTGTAATTAATGATATTTTAAGTGTATGTGAATTACCTGATTATTTAATTGGTGATGAGCTATATTTAATAAATAGAAAGATGTAAGTTATTGTTATTTTAATTCATTTTACTTCTATTTTATTTATTCCATTAAATGAGTAAGTAATCATTAAGTCTATATAATATTAAAACATGGGGAAACCTTAAGTTGAACAGGGATGGTTTTGTATTTTCCTCTGAAAAACGATTAGCTGATTATCACATAAAAATAACTTAGTCATTTTCTGTCTAAGCGATCAATCAACTAATTAACTAGTGTTATTACTAGAAAACAATGAGATCTAAACGAATAACTCTTTTAAACTCCAATTTTTGTTGAGTATTTGTTCTGTTATTTATATATTTCTTTGCCATACTCAGTGTTAGTATTAGAATTTTTTTCTTTTGTCCATATTTCCCAACAACCTGGTCCGTATATAAAAGAAAAGTGGACGATGTGACTAACTTCCATCTGGATGTTCTTGCAGGTTGAAGTTCCCTTCAGACTTGGAGGAGCTGAGGGAACTGGCTGAGCTCCTGCAGTTTTACAAGACGGAGCACACCGGATACGTCCTGCTACTCTTCTGCAGTGCATATCTCTACAAGCAGTCTTTTGCCATTCCTGGATCCTCGTTCCTGGTAAGGTAAAAATAGTTTCAAATGTTCTCCGTAGTGATGCTGGATAATGAGGCAGACATGGTGGAAAAGGGGAGAAACAGTGGATGTTGACATTTCTCATGTTGCATTTGTTTAAACTAAGCACAATTAATCAAAGCAATTTATTTGATCTTCATGGGTAAGAATCAATCACAGCATTGACAAATATGACACATGGATTTAAATTTGTTAAAAAAAAGCCTCACTGTAGGTGCTAAAGAAATAAGGCTTTCATGCAAACACTGAAAAGGCCTGCATGCGGCGTGCAGCTTGGATCCTTTCTTTAAAGGCACACTGCAGAGGATGAAAATATTCAGCAAGTTCAAACGACCAAGAGCCATCAGACATGCTGGATTTTGTGGCAGCTTTTCTTCCCCACTTACAGTAGCCGAGTTGCAGCACAGAGAAGCCTCGACCACACACACCACACGCTGGTTAAAGTGACGCTCGCCCAACGTCTCACAGTGAAAACCACTTTTAGATAACAGCGTACTGCTCTTCCTCCACAAGAAGAGAGGTACAGTAGATCATTGCACTCACATTGACGGCTTCCTCCACTTGTCATTGCGCAGAACATTTTAGCAGGAGCCATATTTGGACCATATGAAGGGCTGCTGCTCGCCTGTGTGCTCACCACTGTGGGCTCCACCATGTGCTACCTCCTGTCTCAGGCCTTTGGAAAGAGCTACATCGTTAACCTCTTCCCCGATAAGGTCTCCATGCTACAGAGGAAGGTAAACAACTAATCCAAGGCAACAAATATTGAAAGTGTTTTTAGAGAAATATTTGATGACATCCAAACTGGTAAAAATGGACCAAGTTTAAGTTCCAACAATTAAGTGCATGTAGATCTTCTACATACGCTTACCATCTTACAATGCTCAGGTGAAAGAGGTGAAAAGACAAACGTGTGAGTCGTCGTCAGGGTCTGACCCAAGTCCAGGCAATGATGATTGTTAAAGTGAGACGTAGACAATATTTATCTTCACCTCAATGTCATGCTCATCTTTACATTCTGAAATCACACCTGAACCCTGATTCACAGCAACACAAAATATATCTCATCCAACCCCCTGTTTTAACTTTCCATTCTCAGGGTGCAGATGAAAAATATCCCTGTGATTCTAGTCATGAATTCTATTAGCATCTGTGGTGTAAACCTTCACAGGTTTAAACACCTCCCCTACGGTGTGATACATACAAACATCTTTTGATTTAGTAGGAAATATGACGCCTGTGTTAAGGGGAGGTGATGCTGCATACTTACAAATCATACTCCATATGTACTCCTACATTATTTAATTACTAGTCAAGTATATATTATTCTTTCTAACACGAGAGCTTTACTCCACACGTTATTATATGTAAGTAAATATGCAAAGTTGTAGAACGGGTGATAACAGATTTTGTTTTCCAGTGTTTTTCACCCAAATGTGTCTGATCCTACTAGAACAAGGTCGAATGATTTTATTTTTAGTGAGTTTTCAACAACATAAAATACAGATTTTTATATTCATATTGTATATAAAACACCAGTAGATTGCTGCATTGAAACAAAATAAAAACACAGAACAGAAATGCTCCTTTTTCAAACAATTGGTCATCTTTCCAAGATTCCTTTGTGTAAAATACAATAGGCCTAATATAAGCAGGCCTGCTAAGAAAAATAATTATTCTAAAAGTCCAGAAACTATATTGTCTGTAAGAATTAGTTAGTCCCCCCTTTTTTTTTTTTTTTTTTTTAATGCAGGGTGTCCATATGCTCTCAAATACATGCTGTTTAGCCTTTAAGATATACATTTAAAATATAAGTTATCCTTTCTAACAGAAGGCTTGAGTCTTTTGCCACAAGAGTAAAATAAATGTTTTGGAACAAAGAAAGCTGAGATCTATAAGTGCTCGTTCATTTTGTTTCTCCAGATATAAACCTAGCAGAAAAAGATTTTTTTTTTGTTATTACAGTATCAGAAAACGGTGTAACATAATATTGACACCCACAAGAGAAATTGCAAAAAAAGAGAGCATGCATCTGCCGTCTCTCCATTGATTGTAACATCTCGTTTAACATCTCATCTTCATCTCCCAGGTTGAGGAGAACCAGGACTGTTTGTTCTTCTTTCTGCTCTTCTTGAGATTCTTCCCCATGACTCCCAACTGGTTTCTAAACATGTCTGCCCCGATTGTCAACATCCCCATCACCTTCTTCTTCTGCTCGGTCTTCATCGGTAAGCACACAAGGATCGATGACTCGTTAGCGCTGTTAGTAAATGATGTGAAGGCACGCTCTCCACGCTCATCATACTGCACATCGTGTACTCGGGAAGCCTGCACTCTTAATCAAAACAACACAGAACATGTTTCCCCCAGATTAATAATATGACACTTCAAAAAAAGGAACTCGCATTCACCTAAATGAATAATGAAAAGGACACTTTAATGGTTGGTCACATTAGACTTCATGCCAATCAAACCCAACAATATTTGTCCCTCTATCACATTGTTGGTTTCAACGTGTGACTGCAACGTTAGATGAGTTTCAAAGCAACAAGTGATAATTATGTTGCTGCCAAAACTGTTATCAAACACTCTCTTTGGAGCAGTGTTGCTTAATATGTGCCTCCAGATTTAAAATGTGTGAATGCATCAGTTCAAAACAGAATACCAGAGCATTTCTCTCAGCACTGCAAATAAAGCTTCATCTGCTTTCGTAGGCCTCCTGCCGTACAACTTCATCTGTGTCCAGACAGGCGTTATGCTGTCGGAGGTGTCATCGCTGGACGACTTGTTCTCCTGGGAGCGGCTGCTGCAGCTGCTGGCCATCGCCTGCATGGCCCTGCTGCCCGGCGCCCTCATCCGCCACTTCAGTCAGAGGCGCCTCAAGCTGGATGTCCAGTCACAGAACGGGCTCATCACAGATAAGAAGGTCCAGTGATTTGTTCAGGGGATTAGTTCGTCCCCTGGAGCTTTGATGCCCTTTGCTCTCAAGAGGGAATGTATTTAAAGTGGTGACTCTTCAGAAAAACTTTGTGCACACACGTGTGTAAAGGTTTGATTCATCTGGAGGGCTTCTCCTGAGCCACCAGGAGAGGGATTGCTTTTAGAAAGAGAAGATTTATACAGTGGGATTTAAAGCCAAGTATTTTGTGTTACCAAACGTCCGTGTTCCTGCGCCTGAACTTCTGTGGCCGCAGTCTGCACAGTGTATGTATATAGATGTGTGAATTAATCATATGGAGGGAGGGAAGGATTTTAAGGAAGCTGCTCTTGTTATACAGTTATAGCATTGTTTCAGTGTAAACAGCGTTTTTCAAGTGCCTGTCATGCAGCAAACTTCTACCTCCGACATGGACATTTGGAAAAGTAAATGTGATGGCCCACCCATGTTTCCGGAGGTGCACCACTTTACAATAAGACTACGCTCATAGAGGATAGAGAAGTTGTTTATAATTAGGTTATTGCTTTGGTTGTAAGTAACTAAAATAGTTATAAACAAGTTATGACACAGTTTTCCATCCATGCTCACTGTCACTGCCTACTACTCATTACTCTAACTAATCAGTTACTAACATTTATAAGTGCCAAAAGGGCACCTTATTGCAAAGAGTTAAACACATCACCATCAAGATAATAAATACGGTGCAGATAAATGTGGGCTCACTATTTGGTAAACAACAGTTCACTGTTATACTTTTTATGTAATGTGTTATATAAATTTATAAAGCATTATATATAATTATAAAGCATTTATAAATCCTTTAAGGGTATTCCAATTGCAAAGTGGTACCTTTCTGGTTTTGTGTGAATCATTCACTTAAATACTAATAATGTTTGCAGCATATACGATACAACTTTTTTTTTTTTTTTGACAAGTACAATCAGCAATCTCAGTATGAATTGTAAAAGAGTGGAGAGTTTTTACTATTTTTCAACTTTGATATCAGAGTTTTTTCAAACTGTAATTTGGGGACCAGATTTTTTGCCATATTCAGGGTTCACTTGCAGTAACCAATCGAATTAAACTATGATCTAAATGTACAGGCCTGTTTTACCGTGTCATGATATGTAATCAGCTGAATTCTTACCTGAAACTGAATGTGCAGTCTGAGGCCCCTGTTAAATCGAGCCTTAATATTTCTTCAAAATCCTTCTCTTTGCTGCCTCTTTTTTACGGTCCGTGTGTCTTTTGTTCAGTACTGGTCCTGCGTGATCTGCGCTGCACAAAGTGTTATTTTAAAACTCTTTATTTATGTGGGTTAAGATGCAAAAATGTTTTGTCAGCATTCTGTTTCTTCAAAGATGTAAATCCTTTGTGTAATGCAATTCAGCCTGGCTGGTACATTTGTGATACGTCGGATCACAAATGACGCGACACCTTTTCCATTTCAGAGGTGAAAAAAAGCCTTTTAAAATAATAAAACAGTAAACACACGAAAACTGCATTTTTATTTTCAAATGTTCTTTATTGCTCAGATCCAGGTTGCTCAGCAATACAGTTCACTCACAACTCAAAACAATAGCATGGCTGTTACCAGAAAGGCACGGATCCACAGTATGTACTGAAAATGGATCATATGTCTGTCCAGCACACAGTCACCGATTACCTTGAGGTGTTTGGGACCTTTTGGCCCGTGGGAAATGTAGGACTTGAGGGTTGTGACCTACTGAGGAAACAAAAGTAATCTCCCAAACGGTGAAATGCAGTTAAGAAATGGATCCATGTAAAACCACTACTAGTGCTATATGAAGTGTAGTACATACTGGATCGCCTACAACAGTCTCATGCAATGCTTTGTGTTTTCTAATTTAACGACAAGACAGGACAAAAAAACACTGCTGTGGTTCTGCATACATCTGACCAGACTTAACTAAATCCTTCCTCAGCTAATCCATAATTTTTGGATGGTTTGTTGAATGCCCTCTTTTCTGTTCAGTCCCAAAGGCAGAACAAGTTTTATCAGCTTTTTCTAAAAAAAAAAAAAAAAAAAAAGTCAGACCTGGATACTCTGTCAACCCTCCTTGTTTGCATGTTACATATTCATCTATTTTGCCATTCTGATTCCCAAATCTGTTCAAAATCCTAGCTAGGATATTTTTCAACCACGATTTAACAACTAGTATTATTGGTAGTCATCTAACAGGAATGAATATTAAAGCAAAGAATCCCAGCTACTGCTCCTGACTACATTATTAAATCAGTGTAAATGACGAGAAAACCAGATCAACAGAAAAAAAAAAAAAGCCTAAACTATCCAACCACCATGTGATGACTAACAACACAGTTGTACACCCTCAGTGATGTGTGTGATTGTGGTTTTCTGGTACTGAATATTAATGTCTAGCAACACCCCACAAAACCTAGAAACACCAATCCTTGGAAGTAAAAAAAGAAAAAGGTTACTATCATCTTGCCAAGTTTCGCCTCAGATTGCGGTTGGCTTGCAGATGTCTCGACAACCAGGATGCCGTGCTGACAACACCACAGTGAGACCGAACCAGCGAGAGGGAAACCAGCACTTACTATATAAAGAGCCAAAAACACAAGAGAGACAGAGGTCTGAAGAGTCCTCTGCAATGCAAGAAAAGAGCCGCAACTCCAAAACTGCTCTAAAAAGCTACTCCTGACAGTCAAACAAACCATGAGCGACAAACTACAATTTCCAGTGCTACTGTGAAAAGCCACTTTCTCCACGACACGTCCTACTACGGTGAAGCAGAGCACCACAGGAGTCATGCGTTAAGAGGAGAAGCACCGTACTGCATTCGTGTGGGTAAGGTCGGGGTATTTCAAATCAGGTCTGGTGAGCTATCATCATCAGTATGAGGTACTGTACCGGCTGTGGGGAGGCTTGCTGCGGCAGCCTCAGGCATTGTGTGAGTTTGATAGACCTTTTTCTACGTGTTATTTTAGCACTGCTCGTCTGTGTTCACTGGGACGAAAAATGATCCACTCATCTGATGACAAAAAGTCTGCCCTCCAAACGGAAAAATCAGCTCTCAACACTTAAAAGAACTCCAAAGACAAACACTAACTTTCACTATATCATTCATTTATTTAATTATTTTGCCCTACATCGGTTTTAGTAACTAAAAGTCAGCCTTGGATTCTGAGAGGTAATTCTGAAATATACAGCACAACAAAAAAAAAAATGTTTTAAAATAAAATAAAATTGGTAGATTGATGAGAAAACCATTTAGAGGTCAGTTTTGAGGGAAGCTGTGACGCTCTAAACTTCTCCCACCGTCTCTCACAACGCAGGTGCAGACTGGTAAGTGTTATAGAGAGACAGAAAACGATGCATTTATGTGTGACTCTATTGTACATGTTTACAGATATACAGTTATCTTGTCGTACACAGTGACATTTCAACGACTTGTTCTACATTCTACACAGAAGACTAGGGTTTTACACCATGTTCAAGAGTCCTGTCAGTGTATTTTTGCAGCTTCGTGTTTTCTTCAAATCAACCCCAGAGTTTGCTGTTATCAAACAGAGCTGGTAAGATTGAATTGGGTTGTTATAAAATCCATTATATTCACAAGCGAATAAACTTCATTGTTGTTTTAAAAGTCTAAAAAAACCTGGAGGTACAGTCGGGAAAAACAGGAGGTACAGTTGGTTAGTTTCTGTGTTTCTATCAACTGATTTGTATCTTTTCATTTCTTTGATGGTGAAATCAGTACACAACATCCACATTCAGAACCACTTCGGGCAGGTATGTACCCCTTAGATCCTGCTCTTCATTCCTTTCTAGCAAAAATCAACTTGGAAATCCTCTGACGTGAATCGTTAAGAGGTTGTATGGCGTCCAGGCAAAGACAGTCCAACAGAGTTGACTACGGTTTACAAAGTTTCACTAGTCGGCTGGACCTGAAGAGTTTAGAGATTACTGTAGATCTTTTCTCTTGTTCTTTTTTTTCATTAAAAAAGAAAATTAAAAACGCTCAAAATGATCAGTTAACAAGGCATACAAAATGTGGAAAAAGGGGAAATGAAAGATTGGACTGAGGTACCCTGAAGCCTGAGGTAGATCACAATACTGACATGCGCACTGTTCACATCCTGACCAAAGTTAACGCGGTGGTTCACTTTACTGTTCTCCTATTTTTTCAGGTTTTTATTTATATTAATATTCATAGTCTAGTTTTCAAGAAAATAAACACTTCCCTTCAAAATAATATGGCAGTGTCCCACTGAGGAAAAAAAGAAAAGGACTTTGTTTTCTTTTTGTTTCTTATCAATAGCTCTCATCACAAAATAGGAAAAAAATAGATTCATAAATATTACTCTCTCTTTTTATATATATATACACACACACATGCACACACGCACACACACACACACACACACACGGAGGAAGCTGTGCGTATTGGCAATAACCTTGTGTCTCGAAGATGAAGCTGATGGATGAAAGGTGACAAATTAAGGCAACAAGCTTCCACGGTCTCCAAAGTAAAGCACAAAGGGACACCAGGACCTGCGTGTCCAGCATGCTCGCAGAGCGGTCGGCCAGCTCGCCAAAGCAAAACAAAAAAGGAAAAGTTAAAAAGCAAAGTGTGCGAGTGAGAGTGACAATCTGTGTGTCTGTGCCTCTGGCCCGGCCTGCTGGACACGGCAGGGGTGATATTTCTAAAAAGGCTGCATATTGTACATTCACAGCTGTCATGCCGTTTTAGAAAGCTCCCTAACAAGAGACGGTTAAAGCCAAACGCGGCTGCGGTCTCATTTGCGCTTGTGTGTGTACCACAGGTCATACAGTGCCTCCCCATAATCCCCCCCACCCCACCCTTCCCACCCCCTCCCTCCCCGAAGCAGCCCCACCCCTCTAACCCAAACCTTTTCCTCACTGCCACTCCACACACCACGAGCCCGCTCCCTCCCCCGTCCCCTGTCCGGGCCCTCGGCTCACATTTTGCGTTGGCCCTCGTGACGTCCTCATAAGGCAGAGCGTGTGGCGGTGCACATTCAAAAAAAAAAAGCAAAGGTGCACCAATAGTTATTTTTAAGACGTCAAATTCGTCAAATTCTTGCTCTGATCGTCGAGGAGGATGCCTTAAGAGGCATCCTTTTGATTTTTTTTTTTAGGACAAAAAGCATGAGTGTAGATGTACTCTACTGTACAGCATGGGAGAGTGATACCAGTTTACTGGCTAAAAAAAAAAACAAAATCCCTCTGTTGCATTTAACTTTTGTTGAGCGGAGTGGCAGTCAGTTCAATGTTGTTAAAGGCTACAGAAAAAAAGTGTTTCTTGACGACAAATATTTTTATCCTATTAAAAAAAAAAAAAACACGATGCCAGATGAGAGAGAGTGATGAGAAAGTGAAGCAGAAATTAAAAGAAAGAAAGGAAAAAAAAACAAAGTAAGTGTAGCATCAGATATGAATGGTGAGAGACATTTCAAAGGGACGTTATCTTTTGCGTTGGCACACACACAGGATTGTTACAAAGACTCAAAACCATTCACCATGTTTACTTATAGGGGTTTTCTTTTTGATTTCAGTGGCCTATAATGTGAACAAACCAAGGAAACTGCTTTATATGGCTGTCACAGCCCAATCAATCTCTGAAAAAAGCAAAATATTAAAAACTACACCAAGTCGTACTGTTATTTTGATAGAAAAATAACAGTGCATACTCTGTGTGCATCAATATACTTTTCTACTCTGTATTAATACTGCTAAGGATATTTAATCTTGCAATCTTAATATCATCTCAAACTCTGGTGAGAGGTGTCCATTGTCACTCGCTCTCGCTCTAACCCAAAATATCAATCACAATGCTTTGTATACTCTCGTGTTAATACAGTTGCTTTATCTGTTTGTTAGGCCTATGTTAGTCCAACTAAAGAGATAACGTAATGCAGGGCGACATACTATTTCCTGTTTACCTTTTTAACTGTGAAGACAACAGTTCCCCAATTCTCTGCCATTTCCACCTTTCTTGTAGATTTTTTTGGTCTTTTTGTTATATCAGTATGGTTTCTCCCACCCCATCTGCTCTCACAGGGCTGGCAGTGCACACAATGCCCTCAGCCTTTGGCTCTCACTTGTTTCCCCCCTAGTGAAGTTCTTTGGTTTTGATCCCGGTGCTGCTGGTCTGCCCTGCATGTCCCCCTTGGCCTTGGCCTTTGTCTGGGTAGGTCTCTGTCCGTTTGGGAGGGCTACATTCATTGGCTGGCGCCCACTGGAGCCACTCCGCTGGTCACTTGGAGTGGTGCGGTGACACGGCGGCGCCCTGCTGGTGCTTCTGTTCCTGCTGTTTGACCTGCTGAATGATCTCCCGGATCTTCCTCTGTGCAGTCTGTTGGAGAGACATCACACGCAGGACTATGTGTTAATTGACACAAATGAAAATACTGGACGCTGCAAAGGAAAGTGTCAAATAATGTGAAAAGTAAGAGTGTTATTTAATAGAGTTAAACTATATGTAAAAATCTGAGAGGCAGACTGTTGATGTACAGATAACTGTGTGTGTGGGACAGGGTGAATTTGTTTTTTTTCCTTTTTTCTTTTTCATTTGTGTTCCATTTTTTCCCCTTCGGTCATCTGTCATTATGTTAATATATTCTTGTGCTGCCCTGCGTGAACGAACAAAAAAAATTGAAATAAAAACCAAAGATAGTGACCTCTAGCTACATTTAAATTGGAAAAAAAAAGTTTTTGACAATGCACTTCCTGTACACTTATGATTCAAAGACTGGAATGCTGTCAAAAAAACTGTTCAGCATCAAAGTTCATTTTTGGCCTTGGAAGTATATTTTTGACAAACCAATCCTAACTCAAGGGCCATTTTTTTCCGGAGTGTTCAACTACACACACACACACACACACACACACACACACACACACACACACACACACACTCTTGTCATGTAGATTAATCTGCTGACATGCAAGGTCAGTAGTTTTTATGACTTTGTGACTGGTGCACACCAAGTTATACCAAGACAACTGAAATTACAAAAAACTGTGCACACCAATGAGTGCCAGTTCAAACCGAGATGAGCATCAACACATAATGTCACACACAACGTCAGACTTCTTTGCATTCCTCTGTTTGTTGTAGATTACATGACTTTTAGCGCTTAACTGTAACTCTGCTTACGCTGCCTACATCACACATCATAGCCGCTGTGTTCATAAGAAACGAGCCATTCCTTTGGTACGTGAATCTGACATCAGCCTTAAACACTGACAGCACCTATGCTAGTTCACAGGGCCTTAAACCTTGTTGTCTTACCTGGCTGGCAAAGAAATGCCCGCTGATTTTCACAAAGACCTCGTCGTTCTCATCTGGAGTTTGGTCCCGCGGTACGATGACCTCAGCACTCGTAAGGTTCTGCAGCTCGTTTACCTGGAGAAAAAGATCATTACGATGCTTTCAATTACACCTCCAGCCTCACTTACAAAACGTACTGCCATTATTGACCAATAAACAAAATATCAAACTACGGTAAATGTGCTATTTAATGAACACCAATCACAAGAGTGGAGCAGCCTTACTGATAATTTACTACGGTAAATGATCTTGTGTAAAAATGTTCGATAGTGGCTAATTCCAATAAAAAAGTTTTTCGTAGAGATTGTTGTTGTTGCCGCTGTTTTTTTTCTTCTAGGTGTGAAGTGGAAATGAAAAAAATATAAAGCAGAACAAAGAGCTTTCTCTTCATTGCTGTCTAACTGTTGCTTTTCCATTTAGCCAAAATATTTCTGATAATTATGGAGATCCAAACTACTATCTATGAGAGAATGTAAAATAATGCACTTTTAATTACTCAAAGAAGACTACATGCAGTATGTAACGTAGTTTCTACTTGCACAGTTAAAGTAACTTTACTCACCGTCTTGCCACCTTTACCGATGACCCTGCCAGCTGCAGTAGAGGGAACCTTGATGTGCGTCTCCAGTTTGACCTCTTCCTTCGCTGAGAAGAAGTTCTCCTCTTTCAGCTTCCCAAATATCCGACCTTGGGCCTGGAATAAAGAGGAAGGTATGAGGCACGGAGAGACTGGGGAAAACGGGGACACACAGTGATCCACTGCAGTTTACTATAATACAGGACAAAAATTTGTTTTCTTCAAATGTGTATGTATCGGTTTTTAAGCAGCATTTCTTTCCTCAAAGTGGTTGCACACAATTTCAGCATGAAATAATTTTATTTTAATTCATCTTCAGTCATTCATATTCATTACCTTAAACTGAGCCTCTGGGGTTCCAGTAATGATAACCATCCTTTCGGTAACATCTGGGCTCTCAGCTGGGGCGATCTGACACACACACACACACACACACGGGCGGGTTATGGAGACAAATAAGCAGAGAATATGGCTCAAAGCTGGTGATCTTACTCTGTGGGCATTCAATGCATGTAACCACTGAATCATCTGAGTAGTCCTACAAATTCCTACAAATACATGAATCATCGCCTTGGAAAACGCTATGAAAATTCACTGACCAGTTGTTGCACCTCTCCAGACGGGGCTTTCTGAAGTGCTCAGCCAACTAGTCATCTCCTTTTTTTTGTTTGTTTATGACCATAAATAACTGACATCATCAGCTGTGGTCCATGAAGTACTGCTGACTCAGCCAGCACTGACTGCCAACATGATAACTTCAGCTAAACGTTTGATGTGAAGCTTTAAAAAACGGGACACATGGAACTCATGTTTGTCGACTCACCCTTACTCCCAACCCTGCTCCCCCCCCCTAATTGAAGTCAGCTCTCTGTTGATGCTAACAAACCCACCTTGATGGAGGCGCCAGCAAAGTGGGCAAGTTGCTTGATGTGCTGGCCCTTCTTGCCGATGAGGGCCCCAACTGCCTGAGTTGGAATAAAGAGGTAGACAACCTCCTGTTCTTGAGCCTGTTGCTGAGAAAGAAAGAAAAAAAACACAGAAAAATATATTTCACAACACTTTTACAAAACGCTATACAAATGGTGGCAGACAAAAACATTCAAAACTTCTTTGAAAGTTTGAGTTTGTTTTTTTTTTTGTTTTTTTCACTTAGTTCATCAAATACTTGAAGAGCAGCCGGAGACAATGACACCACATGCAAAGAAAGCTAAACTGAGTTCTCTTCAACGGGTTTCTCTTTGAGTAAACATCCCGTTTTGGCTCGGTCTAAACGGAATATTTCCTATTAAGGCCGATGTTTTTGTTTTTCTTTGCATGGTAACACTCATATACTCGAGGTTTATAAAGTGAATTTTTACGAGCCACAGGACAACTCTGGGCTGAAAAGTCCCCTTCTAGAAATATTTGTGGTGTTCTGGTGACTGGATGATGGTACGCTGGAATACCAGAGTCACTCTACGACGTAGACGCTGACTGAGAGGTTGTCATGATCACTTATTTATAGCTCCCTCTCCTTATTAGTTTCAAATCTTCCTCTTTTTCCTCTTATTGTGCAGACGTTCCCATGTAGAAGTCACTTGCAAAGAGAGACTTTCCTTGGCACAAAAGGCTTAAAAAACTGCAACATCACATCTTAGTCTTGTGTGCATAAATGGCTTTAAATTCCCTCAACTATTTATACGATTATCTACCATCACAAAAAGCAGGACATTAGCGGTTAAGTCTCTCATCACCAAGGCAACATTAACGATAGTGCAGATTTTAGGGAACATACTGAGTGCTGGTGGGTGATGGCACTTGCTGGAGGAACCCCGTACAGGCCGCTGAGATGTGAAGAGTGACTCTGAAAGCGAAAAGACAAGCAGACTGATCAGATGGCACATAAACACACACATTCACAGACGCATGCACGCACACAAGTCAAACCCCTATTAGGAGGAATTTCAGGGCATAAACTCACAGTGAATCACACACTAACTTTCTTGACTATGAAGCACGCAAACGCATTCTCACACTCTGTCTCACACCACTTTGGCTCGACCTCGTCAATGAGTGGAGACTTTGTTTTACAGACTAACTGACTCATCTCTGGAGAAGATGGGGGAATTCTGGTTGTTTTAAACTGTGTACGACATCTCGCAGGAAGACCTGAGTCAACACGGTGCTGTTTTCGTCAGAAAGCACTTCAGGGGGAACCTGGTTATCCATGTGTTGGAAACAAATTGCTTTATCAAGTCAAAACTAATCCCTGCAGGAGCTGTGCATTGCTGAGTAGGGCGGGTAAAGCCACTCTAAAAGAGGAGATTTAATCTTTTTTCCCCACCTTTTATGGCTGTGTGCAGAGATAGTCTGATAGTAAGAAGTGCGTACTTACTAAGAATGGGTTGTATCCTGCTGGTGCTACGGGGGGCACTGCACCTCGTGGTCCAGCAGCAGGGGGCAGCACCGGCAGACCAGAGGAGAAGATGCCCAGAGCGTTCAGGTTCAAGCCTGGGATCAGGTTGGCCTGTTGCTGTGCAGAGGAAGAGATGCAGATTTAAGACACAACCTGAAAGCTAAACTAGGATTTAATTACAGCTTATTATTTGTTTGTTTATTTATTTTGACAAATGTATTACCACAAAATATGCATTTTTTTTTTAAAAAAGGAGCAGGTCAAACAGATTTGAACTTGGATTTTGAGTCCACAGGCAGGCTGACTACTGCAGTTTACAGTAAAAGCAAAATCTTTCAGCAGTAACTCTCATTTACTGCTAATAAGAGGTAAAGAAAAAAGGAGATAATGTAATGTGAATTGTAATTTCCCCTTTTTGTCTATTACACTGTATTGAATATATTAGGGTTTTGATTGTTGTTTGGACAAACCAGACAATGTGAAGATCTCGTTGGGAAACAGTAACGTGCATTTTTCACTATTTCATACAGCAAATTAATTGATTTATTTAGAAAATGTCAGATGGATTGATTGATGATGAAAAGAACAATTGTGTGTGAACTGTTCCTTTACTACCACTAGCCCCATTACATAAAAGTGTGTCATTTCTGTATTTCAATGGTATCCAGCAAAAACCATGTATCTTCAAATTTGAATTTTTAAGTTAAAGTGAAGACCTAAGTGGGTGGAGAAACTGTACCTACTTTAACGTTTAAAAACCCACTGGACTCTTTTTCTTAGCTCGTGAAAAGTTGATGTTTTGGCGATCCATAGTTTTCACAGGACAGCTTGCTGTTGCAATGACACGACAAAAACATTTCTCCCTAAAAGTCAAGTCAGCTATTCTAGTTTCATGGCTGAGAGGAGACAAGCGGTCTCCTTTCACTTCCTTGTTCCCAGAAAGCTTTGTGTAATATCCACGCTGTCACGCTAGATGGCCCTCACCGCTTACTGTAGAGTCTGTGCTCGGCCCCGACAGGTGCCAGAACTGCTCTCGCCAGCCAGTACAATTTAACTGCATGCTGTGTGATAATTCTTGATGATTATATGCAAGCCAATATTTGAACTATCACAATGAATTAGGACATTAGCAGCTCATGTGAAAGTAGCAAAGACAAAGAAGAAACTGGGAGGCTTATCCACAATCTCTCCACAAGAAACTGCTAAAGAGCATCATCACGGTGAATACAATCAGCATTATAACAATAATTATTTATCAGCTTTCATCTCCGTATTGCTGCAGTGCAAGAGGAAGTGAGCCATGCCCGTGTGCGGTATCATCGCTATCTCTCTTCCTCTGAGATTGACCTCTCTGGCTGCAGCACTGGTGATGTCATCAGGGCAGTGTGAAAGAGGAGCTGGGTGACAGAGCGGCCTACAGATATCAGATGGATGCTGGGAAACGCAGTGTGTTACAGCAGGAACACAGACACACACAGTGGGGGTAGCGAGCGTGAGTCAGAAGCTCCATGGGACACACAAACACACACACACACACACACACACACGCACGCTGACATGCTGTGTTCAAACACCCGACTCACTGATGAGCTATTCAGCGATCGTTTACTGTTATCCGTTTACCAAGCGGACAACAGCGAGTATTACTAATGCTGGTGGTACCATGTACTGAATGGGAAGGCTATGTTATCCTGCTGTATATCATCACTCCTCTCCGTTGTTCACCTGTCAGTCTATGTGAGTCAACCTGAGATCATAACCACACACAAGCACAAACACACACACACACACACACACTGGGATGAACGTTCAAGAGGCCTGCAGATGGTAACCTTTAAGCTCGGCTTACGTTTATAGCAGCAATGTCATTCTCGTAGGCTTCCCTCAGTTTCTTCATGATCTCCATCTCGGCTTTACAACACGCCTCCAAGCTGCCCTTCACCGTGATGGTCCTCTCAGGCTTGTAAATGGTTAAGTCTTGTAACCTGTGTAGGAGATCACACACACACACACACACAATATAAGTATACACGTATCCAACCACAAATACAGAGAACAGGCACACTCATATTCTGCTCACATATTTTCTCAGAAGGTGGATGTGACTGAGCTGATTTTAATTACATTTCCTGTCTTTGTGTTTATCTAACTTAAATGTTATTGAAGGCTGTAACATCAGTATTAAAAAAAAAAAAAACCTAACAATAGCAGTACTTTCTCAGCTAACAAGCAATTTAGTGCTGAATTTCCATAAAGTTGAAGGACACAGAGGAAGGCACAGATTAAAAAAAATTAAAAACAGGTGGTTAAAACTGAAACAACAAAAGCTCAGATATTCTGACTTAAATGCCCTTGTTCGGATCAAGAACTGAGTCCTACACTTCCCATGATGCAACTTGATAAGGTTTTAATATGCTGCATTCATGTTGTATGGGATGGATGGTAGAGATCGGAAAGATTTTCATGGTGTGTATTAAAATAAAACACTATATCTGTTATTACATTGATAATTAAAGCCAAATCACGAGTCAGTCTGTCTGCAATTAAACCACAGTTACCCTCACTTAGTTGCACTGTGGTCAGCTCCTCCGCTGTATCTCTCAGGGCAAAAGATTCATTCTGACTTTTTTTGACCTGAGGAAATAGCACAGCAGTCATAGCAAAACTAAATCTGTTTTAACAACGCTGTCTATTAACGCTGCCATCTCTCCATAAAGCAGTTAGCCTGGAAACTGTAAACGATGACAACTTTGAATCACAACCAATCGATTCTCTCCTCTGCATTGGGAGAAACTCTGAAAGGATTTCACAGAACCATCAATACTGAATGCACTGTTTGCCTCTTCTCAATAGGACCCTCTCCTCCTCTCCTCGTCTCTCTCCTCCTCTCCGTCTCTCTTTCAAGGCTCATTACATCGTCAGAGCTCACAGAGACAGAGCAATTCATTAGCCCTAAATGAATGAACGTTGGTGTGCACGGCCCGTTAAATGGGGTGTAACCACCGCCTCTCTAATATTATGTTCTGAGAAGGAGCTGTAATCAAGTCCTCAGATTTGTCGTCTTACAACTCAGTTAAGTGATGCTGGCGAGAGGCTAATGAGCACAGGTGGAGAAAGATGTGGCACCAAGAAGTTGAAATCACTGCCTGTCTTTGACAGGGGTGTATTTGCCATGGAGGACCAGGGGACACGTCCCCCTCAGTGTATGAAAGGAGGACATTTGAACCCATCCAAAAAATTGTTGTTCGTGCAGGTTCAAGCTCATACCTCTCTGTGTTTAGTTACACTTGGTCAGGTGGAGGCAGCATCCATTGTACTAAAAGAAACAAAATAAGATACCCTGTGTGTGTGTGTGTGTGTGTGTGCATGTCTTTGTATAGTTATGAGAACAAATTTTGGTTTTACACCATCATTGTGAGGACATTTCTGCATTGTGAGGATATTTTGCCTGATCCCCACAATGTCAAAGGGCCATTTGAGGGTTAAGCCTTGCTTTTAAGGTCAAGGTTAAAATAAGGTTAGGGTAAGGGTTAGGCAATTAGCTGTGAAGGTTAAAGTTAGGGTAAGGGGCTGGGGAATGCAACATCAACAAGTGTCCTCACAACTATAGAAAGACAAGAATGTGTGTGTGTGTGGGTGTCTTTGTCTCTCTTTGAGTCACTGGCAAAGAAATGTTTGACTGAAAACCACTTTTCTAAATCTATGTACTTTGTATGAATTTTACTTTGTTAAATTCTCAATAGTCATATTCAAGTGGTTAAATTTCATCAACTTTATTTCCAGTATACAGTGCTGTGAAAAAGTATTTGCCCCCTTACAGATTTCTTCTGTTTTTGCTTTATTGTCACACTTGCATGTTTCAGATCATCAAACAAATTTTAATATCACACAAAGATAACCTGAGTAAACACAAAAAGCAGTTTTAAAATGATGATTTCATTTATTAAGGGAAAAAAGCTATCCAAACCAACCTGGCCCTATGTGAAAAAGTAAAGCTAAAAAAGTAAAGTTAAATCATGAATTAACTGTGATTAACCACATGTTTGAATGCTGAGTTCAATTTCAATTTCACTAGCCACACCCAGGCCTGATTACTGCCAGAGCTGTAGAATCAAGAAATCACTTAAATAGACAACATGAAGTAGGCTGAAAGATCTCAAAATGCAACACATCTTGCCCCGATCTAAAGCAATTCAAGAACAGACAAGAAACAAAGTCATTGACATCTATCAGTCTGGAAAGGGTTAAAAAGCCATTTCTAAGGCTTTGGGACTCCAGCGAACAACAGTGAGAGCTATTATCCCCGAATGGTGGTGGAACACTGGTGGAACAGTGGTGAACCTTCCCAGGGATGGCCGGCCTACCAAGAGCGCATCGACGACTCGTCCAGGAGGTCACAAAAGAACCCCGAACAACATCTAAAGCACTGCAGGCCTCACTTGCCTCAGTTAAGGTCAGTGTTCATGATTCAACAATAAGAAAGAGACTGGGCAAAAATGGCCTCCATTGGAGAGTTCCAAGGAGAAAACCACTGCTGACCAAAAAGAACACAAAGGCACATCTCACATTTGCCAAAAAACATCTTTTTGGGAAAATATTCTGTGGACTGACAAAAGTGGAACTTTTTGGAAGGTGTGCGTCCCGTTACATCTGGCGTAAAACTAACACAGCATTTGGGAGAAAGAACATCATACCGACAGTCAAACATGGTGGTGGTAGTGTGATGGTCTGGGGCTGCTTTGCTGCTTCAGGACCTGGACAACTTGCCGTAATTGATGGAACCATGAATTCTGCTCTCTACCAGAAAATCCTGAAGGAGAATGTCCAGCCATCAGTTCGTGACCTTAAGCTCAAGCGCACTTGGGTTATGCAGTAGGACAATGATCCGAAGCACACCAGCAAGTCCACCTCCGAATAGCTCAAAAAAACCAAAATGAAGGTTTTGGAGTGACCTAGTCCAAGTCCGGACTTAAATCCGATGGAGATGCTGTGGCATGACCTTAAACAGGCCGTTCATGCTCGAAAACCCTCCAATGTGGCTGAATTAAGACAATTCTGCAAAGAAGAGTGGGCCAAAGGGCCAGGTTGGTTTGGATAGCTTTTTTCCCTTAATAAATAAAATCATCATTTAAAAACTGCTTTTTGTATTTACTCAGGTCATCTTTGTGTGATATTAAAATTTGTTTGATGATCTGAAACATGTAAGTGTGACAAAAAAGCAAAAACAGAAGAAATCTGTAAGGGGGCAAATACTTTTTCACAGCACTGTATATATGTTTTGGGGTCCTCAATTTCAGATAGAAAATTCACCTCTCTGTGCTGCTATATTCAAGTCACATAATTTACTTCAATCATATCGAAAAATTAAAATCAAAAACTTGTTCCTCAGCTTAGTCAAATTCAGATACTAACATTCAGATCTGAACATAAGGCACGGATGGCACGTGAATTTCCAATCTGTGTTTAAGAACCCTAAAATAAATGAATAATGGAAATAACATTTCTGGAATTGCACAACATGAAAGTGACTATTGAGAATTCAGGAAAAATAAAACTCAGAAAGATGGGTTTCAAAGTCAAACGTTTCAGTGAAATAAATTTTGTGGTATTTAAATTTCATTAAATGTCAAAATGTGGTTTTCAGTTGCCGATATATTTCCAATTATTATGGCAATGATGAATGAAGGTTGCTATCCATACCCAACCTGATGCCTGCACACACACACTCACTCTCTCTCACTTCCACGTGGCCCTTCCAACATCTGAGTGAGGATTTCACCGTTGGTCTATGAAAGTATAATTGCTGCTGTTCCTAAATCATTTGGGCACCTGCGTCAAAGTGTTCAAATACTCCAGTTTGTGTTTGTTTTCCTGAAGGTGCCAGTATGGCTGGTATCGTAGCCGCAGAGCAGGTGTGTGGGAGTGTGTGAAGGAGGAAGGCGGCAGCAGCGGGAGAGGTGACTTACGAGGAGATGGTAATCTTGGTCCCTGTCTCCTCCTCAATCTTCTTCAGGTTGCGGCCCTCCTTCCCGATCAGCCGGCCCACGAGGCTGTTGTGGGCAAGGATTTTCAGAGGGATGTCCTCCGTCCTACCGCAAAAACACACACACACACACACTCAGGTTAGGTGAGATGATAGGCAATAGGTTCCGCTGAGTGTCACTGACGCGGTGTGAGGAATGTTATGGTGTGATGGGGATGAACAGGAATGTGGACAGCTGCCCAGCTGGAAGCGCTGCTGTAAGCACAGGGCACCACGCTAAGACATGAGGCTTTTATTTAGTGATGTGTCGGCGATGGGTGCTTTTTGGCTTTTACAGATTTTCACAGAAAAATGTCCAGATGTTTTTAAGAGGAGCAAGTTTTCAGCGGCAAGTTTTTGTCCTTTATTATCTCATATGTGTTCACATGCTTGACCAGTAAAACAAGCACTTTGAGTCAGCTGCTGTTGCTTCTAAACGTGCTTTATAAATAAAGTTGGATCAGTTGGATCTTCTCATAGAACACAAAGTTGCCACCATGACAGTGGGCAGTGCTTAAAATATGGATGCTGCTGCAAAATAGCTACAAATTTCTAGGACACGGACACACACACACACACACACGGACACACACACACACACACCTTCTACCCTGCAGCACAGATGTGCCAGCCAGAAAGTGTTTTTGCAGAACATTATGATATTTGTAACATTTGTGTGAAATTTTGCCATAATTGGTAAATTATCCTTCTAGGTGTTCCTGAGATATCATTTTCAGGAGAATGAGACGGGCGTTGGAACGTACGGACAACCACACAACCTGAAACATGATGCCTCCGGCCTCAGCTGTTGTTGCTGCAGGCATAAAAACTGAAAAAGAATTCATAGAAAACTCTCTTTGATTTAACGCCTCATAATATTTACCTAAGATGTCTCCTAGAAAGAACAATGTGAACTGGCAGTAATTATAGGTAAAATAGTGACTGACAGAATAATGCCATTTGTCAAAGCCAAAATGAAGGACATCTATGGATAACAAAGATTTGGCCTTGAATCAGATGTTACATCTGGTTTATGGTTTAAAAGCCAAAAATCCTTAGAGTCACAGTTAATAACTGCCTCTTATCCTATCTCGTTATTGAAGTTCGTAGATCTAAAAATATTCTGTAGGAAAACAGATTGTGTAAACTCTGCAATTTGGGTGAAATGGGGTCCCATTTTCTCGTGCACTGTACAAATTATGATTATTTAAAAGGGTTATTTTTCCATGAAATGGCTCGACAAAACCCTGAAATGTTCTGGTGTACAGGTGAGCAACAACTCTGTCTGTCTGAACTATTTCACAAAAAATCATTCAGATTTCTCCTATTTTATATAGCAATATATTTATGCTGGTTATTTATGATTTGTTTTGCAGCCTGCTGATTTGAAAGTTGTTCAGCTGGATTGGCATAGCTGTATATGTGACACAATAATAGTAATTTCTCTGGAAGTCATTGACCGCTTTTAAAGTCAAAAGCATTCAAAAAAAAAAAGTGTTTATGTGTGTAAATGGGGATGGCAATAAGAAACTGGGACAGGAGGAGCACAGGGCGGTGGGCCGTGGTGGAGGATCGCCAGATGGTGGTGGTTTCTTTTGGGCTGGGTCACAGATTTGGTGGCTCTGTGTGTGTGTGTGTGTGTGTATGAACGTGTAGTTCAGATCATGTTATAATCTGTTAAAGTTGATCTTTGCTGTGAAATTAGTTTGTGGTGAGCAGTGGGGCAAGTTAGGGGAAACGGCAGTGTTGTGGGTTTAAAGGCAAACTGGGTTAGGGTTTCACTGGGTGTTGGGCCTCCTCATAGTCGATGGGCGTAGTTAGTTCTCCTGACAATTTATCAGTAATTTACCTTATCTATTTCCTTTATTTGAAATGTTTCCTTTTATTTGATAGTTTACTTGTTTTTGGTACTGTTCCAGTCTCAAGGTGAAATCCTACGTCCTCTACATCTTATGTCTTACATCTGTGAACAAACATGAATATAATTTCATGATTCTTTCATATGAATGAAAATGAGCATGAACACAACAGTGTAATGTGTGTAGCAGGTGCAGCACCCACACAGAACAGGGTGGTGTCACTATGACTTTTGAGGAGTTCTGATTTGACAGATTACGAAACCGACTTACTAAATTTGCATTCAACATCAACACTAACGACAAAACACAATAAACTTCTGCCTTGGGCGGCTCTTTGCTGCCTTTTAAGAGTGTTTTTAATTTAGAGGAAAATATGTGTGGCATTTAGAACTACAACCCACTTATTACTGTCCACATATGGTTCATGTTCATCTCGTTCATTGTATTGTAATGCAGTGTGCTGGAATTTCTTCTTCATTTTACCCATTTTCTTTACTTAAAACTTCAATGAGTAGTTTGGCAGACTGGGTTATGTGCTATTTCGCTTCCTTGTTGAGTTAGATGAGAAGATCGACAACACACTTGTCTGGAAAGTAAATATGAAGCTACAGCCAGCAGCTTATTAGCTAAGCTTAGCTTCGCATAAAGGAACGAGAAGAAACAGCTGGCCTATTACCCACGTTTCCTCCCTTTTTCCAGTGTTTAAGCACATTTTCTTAAATGTCAAACTATTCTTTAAAATGTGTGAAACCTGGCTTAAATGTCTTCCGAGCAAACAAAAGAACAAGACACAGATTTGGTCACATCATTCTAAGACCTAGTGATAGTTAACTTCCTATGGATGTCAGGACATGGGCAGGAAGCAAAGTATGATGTTAGTGAGAGGGGAAAAAATGTATCTCAGCCCAATGCTAAAAGTTTTAGACGCATACCACCGAGCCTTAATCATCCCGTCCAACTGCCTGAAATATTCTGTATCTATTTAAATGGAAACATTTTTTGTTCTGAAACCAGCCATGTTGGATCTTGCCCTTATATTCCTAACAACACTGACTAGGTGCACACAGCAAGGGTGTTATTATGATGTCAAACAACACACTTGAAAATAAGTAAAGACTAACACAGGTAGTATGTGTTAAAGGTGGGTGTAGATCCAGCAGAGGCTCAAAGAGTTTAAAAGGTGCAGTGTCTTGTTAAAAGTGTCAATCCCAATTAGACATGTTGGCCTCGTTTCTTAAATGCTAAGCTGCGCTCACGTGTTAGCCTCTGTGAGTGTGTCATGTGCACTGTGTTTACTGTGTTAGTGGTCCAGGTTAGAGAATGCAGAGTGAGATTAAAAGGTGTGCAGGCAGGTTAAAGGATAAGATTATAGCCCTGTAGACATTACGGCTAATCTCCATGTGGGGATGTATATACACTCTGCACAAGCACATCTAAGTGTGTTTATGTGCATTTTCATGAGTCCACACTCACGTCTTGGTCTCGTTGGCCTCCTTCTGCATGATGTCCAGGATCATTCGACAGGCGGAGGAGCAGCCCTCGGGAGTTGAGTGGATGGTGATGGGCTTTTCTGCTGCACCTGCATTTTCCTTCCGATGAATGTCCACCCTGAGAGAGGGAGAGACAGACCAGACCCATGAATAATTAAGAGTATTCCTTTTCAAATTTTGACAACATAAAGTCTTTATTGTGTGCTTGTGTCTTCCTATGCAAGCCTGGATACAGTGCCAAAAACCCTAATTAATACAAGTTCCAACAAAATCATAGCAGAGCTGTCTAAGAAGTTCATATAACCATGAACCCAGGAGAAAAGACAAAAAAAAAGAACAGCAGGAAGCAGGCGAGATCTAACGTGAGACAGAGCTGCTTACTTGGACTGCGTCTGTTTGGTGACATTCTTGATGGTGAGGCCCTCCTTGCCGATAATGGCTCCCACAAACTGAGTAGGCACGAGCATGCGTAGGGGGAAGTCGTGTTGTCTGGAACGTGGAGCACCAAAGTCTCCTGAGGGCCCGGGCTGAGAGGCGCCCTGGTCCCGGGATGATCGACCCCCACGCCTTGTGCGGGGAGCCTGGTCGGGCGGAGCAGCATCCATGTCCACAATATATGACACCGTGAAAGAGTAGTCGTCGAACTGGTGTCCTGTTAACTTCTCAATGGCTCTGGGGGTGGAACAAAAGGTAGAGTAGCAGGAAGAGGAAGAAGAAGAATGAGACAATAACAATAAAATGTTATAATCAATTATAATTGTCAATACAGGGACATAATAATATAATTTCTAATATAATATCTAATATCTAGTAATCTAATAAATTCTAATACAAGTTCTTTCTAGAGTGAAGAATTTGCAAAACTGATTTAACTCTGATCTAACTCTAACTCTGACATACTTGCTTTTAGCTACATGTGTACGTGATGCTACCTCATGTGTCCTGCATTCCCTCCAAGTACTGGTTGTGCACGTCATAAGAAATTAACGCTACGCATCTGCAAGGTGCATTTAAGCGTATGCACATTTGGGACAGTTTGTCGTAAGTGAGGTAAGTGAAGTAACATCGGCAACACACTTTGAGGAGAGATAAGGTGGCCTTTTTAACTTCACTGCTTCACACCCACTTGTAGTGACTGAGCAGGCTCGTATCATTGTTCTAGGCTCTTTTTTCCTTGTATAAACCTGTACACAAGATTTATGGGTGAGAAAAATGCAGGTTGTTTGAACAGAGGAGACATGGGGAGAAAAAAAGCTGTATACTCTAATAGAAGTTGCTGTCGCTACTGTTTTTTTGTTTTTTCTGCTGTCATCTTAACATTAACTACATAGTAACCTCTTTGGGTGTAACAGAGTTAAATTACGCACAGTAGACAGACAAGTATACTGTACTATATGTACTACATATATATATATACTATATAATGTTGCCTCTGTTGCTGCTGCATATCTGTGCATACTAACAGGTAAAAAGTATGAGTATACGACAAGCCATACTCTTCTCTCTATTTGGCTGCATTAGATGTATTATTGCTTACACTTTAGCTTCCTCCTTGGTTGCGTATGTAACATTCACCACTGCTGTTTCTGTATCAGTGTTCACTGTGGAATGAGACAGAGAGAGAAAAGCAAAAGCATGAGATACAGTAAACAAAGATTCGAGCCCCATTCACACACGCACATAGCAGGTCTTTGTTGCTGCCGTAGGTGAGTCAGACACATATCCAGATTCCCGTGGTGACCCAGAGAGCCACTTGTCTGTGTGAATCCATTACAGCCATCCCCACACTGGCTTCCCTCCAGACCCCGCTGCTGCCTCTACATACAGGAGCTGCTAAACACAATAGCCTCTCTGCCACTTGCACAATAACGGATTTAAGTTTGACATGGCAGCCTAAACAAAGCAAGTAATCTGTGATAAAGTGCACTGCAGTGCGCAGCAGAGACACACCTTGGGAGGATCGCAGCCTTGCACTGCTCAGAACAAACCTAACTCTGCCACAGTTATGGGTTTGATTCTCGCTGAGACCACATGTTCTGTAAAAAGTAATGAACTGTGGAGCGACTTTGATTCAGGCGTCCACCGTACAGCAGATGTGATGATGAAACAAGCTTACGATGAGATGATTCATTAATTAGTCGATTGAAGGAAAATTAATTTAAAGTGGCAATCTCAAAGATCTCTGTTTTGTTCTCTTTGGCGGCACCTATGGTAGTAAGGGGTTATTGCAGGTGTCAAACAGTGATCCAAACAGTGTCCTCACCGTCTTCATCCGAACCTTGAATTTATTTCTTTTTCTTTGGATTTGCATTTGTTTATGATGTTTCATACTCTATAGTCATCGATCTTTGTTTGTTCTGACCCAGTAACTGACTGAAGGAAACAGAACGCCGCTTCTCCGTATCCTCTCTGGCGGACCAACCACGGGTGGATAATGGACGCAGCTTGTTATTTTTCCGGGAAAGTTTGCCACCGACACCCAGTTTGTAATACTAAAGAATATACACAGGCTTTCATCATCATTTTTCAAGCAAAAAGAAAATTTAAAAAATCCCAGTTTTAGCTCTTCAATGATATTTTTCGGCTTTTTGTTGTTATGTTATGGTAAACTGAATATCTTTAGATTTTAGACTGTTGTTCGCACAAAATTTGCAATTTGATGACATTTTATAAACCACAGAAATTGCCTCACAGCAAGAAGGTTCTGGGTTTGAACCCACCGGCCGGCTGGGGTTGCTCTGTGTGGAGTTTGCTTGTTCTCCCAGTGCTTGCGTGGGTTTTCTCCTGATACTCTGGCTTCCTCCCACAGTCCTAAGACATGCAGGTTAACACCCGTAGGTGTGAGAGTGAGTGGGAATGATTGTCTGTCTCTCTATGTGTGCCAGCCCTGTGACTGACCCAGTCCAGGGTGTACCCCGCCTCTCACCTAGTGTCAGCTGGGATTGGCTCCAGCCCCCCCATCCCTACACCCCTTGACCCTCTGAGGATAAGCAGGATGGATAATGGACGGATTAATTGGCAATGAAAGTAATTTTATTTGCAGCCCGCAAGTAAAGACAAAATACTAAAGGCTAGCCTCTGTGCACTGGACTGAGAAATCTTGTCTATGAGCATAAAAAGTACATCATATCAAATAAACATGGTTTTTTTATGTTAGCGTTACATCTCTTTTGTATGCAGCACACACATCCTGAACCTGTTTATCTGATTATACTTCAGCTTGGATTTTGCTTCATTTCACAGATTAAACTTTTTCATCTGTGGAGAGTTTAACAGCACCTGTAGGAGGAGGAAGCAACAGTGAGAGATACAGTAAGAGATAAAGACACACAGCATGTCTGATTGATGAAATGCCTCCCGAAGGCCTCCGTACGAAGAGACAATGGCATCTCTATTTTGTCAATGAAGGATCTCTGTTTGTGTAACTGCTAAATGTCAAATGGATGACTGAACAAAGAAGCCTTTAATGTGCCGTTACATTCTGCTGCAACGTTTGGCAAGTTAACCACATGAACAAAAAATGACAATCACCAAAATAAATGAGCCAAGACATGCAAGGTAAGTTTCAGCACCATAGAAATGGTGAAAAATGTCAGAAATAAAAATGCACATCAGTCTCTGTCATTGAAAACGTCTAATCTTTTAATGCGCAGCGGACAGCAGGCTTGGAAGGGTTAAAACTAGTGAGAGTGCCCAGCTGGCTTATAGAGGGCGAGTGGGCAGAGCCTGGCATTGTGCCCGGCCCCAGCGCTCACAGCCAGCCCTGCCCTGCCACCGGCAGCCTACACCATGCCACACAAGAGCACGGGACTCCAAAAGCCTCACCCCGTAACCAGAGCGCACGGACGCAGGAGGGGACACACAGAGCGACTAAGACGCGAGCTGGCTCTCTGGAAGTTTTGATCATACTCTGTGCAACTCTGATGTTGGACAGCTGTACTGATGGGATGAAGAAAGAAGAAGAGGACTGCTGCACGGGGGTCTGGTACAGTACAGAAGAAGTAGGCTGTTTTACGACAGCGTCTGGGAAACTCTGAGTGGAGTCATTTCTCTGCTGGGTTCTCTTTTAGCACCTGTCATGACTACAGTGGGTGGCAGTTTGTCTTGGCTGGTTTGACGCACAGAGAGACACCATGTTTCTGTGTGTGTGTGTGTCTGTGTGAGTATCTGTGTACGTATGCGTTTGTCTCTCCCTGCGTGTGCGCATCTACTTCTCATGCAAGTACGTGTGGACAGCCAAAAGTTCCATGAGATAGCTCAAACGCTCACGGCCCTGCACACACACACACACTCCATCAGACGGTGCAAAAGTCTCACCACAGGCGCCTACAGTGTCCTCCCCCATTACCACGACGCACCTCCCCGAAACAGACGCACACACAACAGTCACACGGGGACACATTACTACTGGACTTCTGCCATGTCTGCCCACTTCAATCCATACACTGAGGCCAAGGGGACCGGTGGCAAAACACAGTGCTTATTACCGAGGCTGTGTGTAATTCAAACGCTGCTCTCCACGGGTCAATTCTTTAAGGCACACATGCACGCACGCACACCGACATGATGATAAGGGCAGCTTTATATGCAGATATGGGTTATGTTTAGATAATGGGTGTGTGGGATGATGGTGACGAGGAAGTCAAGTCACACAGGGGGACTTGACTCACTGGGAGGTCTCTGTGCGTGCGTTGCTAAATAGACACATGTGCATCAAACAGTGGGAGCCAGATGATGATGATGAGATGTGTGGGAAACAGAGAAGGAGAAGAGTTCGGTACCTTGTTCCACGTTTTCTACAGTACCATACTGAGCTAGAAGGCCATCCAAAACCTGAGGGAGAAATGAGAATGTGAGTTAGAGATGCGACTACGGCCACTGATGCAAACACACACACACACGCATATGGACACCGACACACACATAAAAACACACATACAGGTCTGGTGGTTCTAGTGCTTATGTGTCCTTAAGCAACAATGCAGCAAGTGGAAGTGAATTAGAGAGAAAACATGACATGAGAATTTCCGAACCTCATTAACCCCACAGCTACAAATAATAGAAATAATAAGCTTACATAGCTGATTGCTTGTGACTGGATGCAGCTACAGATGTTTCCCGACAACTGATAGCTATGACATTCTCTGAGTTTGTAAGGGTGAAAAGTGGTTCAGAAAAGGATTTAACTTATGACAGCTGGTGTAAACATAAGGTGCAATCTGTAATGTCCAAATGTTCAAAAAACTAGACTGGAATTTACTAGAACTCATAAAATGATTTATGTTTTAATATGTGGACAATACACAAAACTATATTTGAATGTTTTCTGGTAATGCAAATGATTACAGGTGTGAAACTGGTACACTTATGAAAAGAAAAACACACAAATTCAGAGTCAAACTGTTAATTTAGTGGTTATACAGCACATTGCTAAATTCTAAACTGCAGATCAGAGTTTGAATTTTAAACTAAATCCAAAACTGCTGATTTTGTTGTTCTATTATATCCTAAACATTAATCTAAGATCAAGACCACAAAGATTTTAGTATATTTAGGACTGAGCTAAGGTTTCTGAGATTGATATATAGAGACTTATCGACTCTTGTTTAGCAAACTGAGGTGGAAATGCTAACTACATTTTATATTGTTTTATAGTTTTAATCAATATTCTACAGTTGTCATATGTGGTGGAGGGAATCTGCTTTCGCCTTTACTTGAGTGTTGCCATTTTATCCTACATTATACTTAACTGTGTTCTATTATGTTATAAAATTTCTCTCCGTAGATTGAAATTCTTCTTCCATAGTATTCAACCTTTACAACAGTGTCTGCATTAATAATTAATGATCCTCTTGTGGACCTTTGCTTTGGTTTGGGCCTTTGTTTGCCAAGTTCCAATGAAAGGTTAAGGGAAAAATTATCAAATAAGCATATAGCATGATTTGTCCATTAATGTCGATATTTCTAAATTCCATAATGGTCTGGGAAGTTTTGTGAGTTTTCCAGAAGCATGTAGACAACCTAGTGATACAGTAGAAACCCAGAGTTGGCAGGCATGACAACAGACATACTCACACAGAGAAAAACAATTTGGACCCCAGTAAAGTCACAGATGTTGACACGCACACACGGTGTCACCCACACAGAAACAAACACTGACGTAGAAATAAGCACAGATACAGACAGAGACACACACACAAATACACATGTCTACACAGAAACACAGTATAAAAGCTGGTGAGTCATTGTCAGGAAACTGGTTTATGTGCTACCTGGTGCTCCAACTGGGGCATCACTGTCACACACACACACACACACACACACACACACACACACAGACAAAGACAAACAACTGACCTCCCACTGTAGATGAGGGGGAATGTTCCGGATCTGGATCTTCCGACTCCTGCAGAGATGAGAGACACAGACGGAGTGGATTTAACAGACCTGAACCACACATACACATACACACACACACACACACACACACACACACACACTTACACACACTTGAGAGTTACAGTCATCTGTTGTGTTTACAGAAACTTCTCTCATATATACGATACACACATTCGCCGCATCGACAGCTGAGAAGCAAAGGCATTTACATGACGAGGGCAGAAATGCAGAGTCGGAGCTGTGCTGTGCGTGATTTAACAGCTAGTGTTAACTTTCTACAACACCCACAGCTCATTAGAAAATATAACAAATCTGTCTGTTGGAGAGCTGAAGGAAATCTACTGTAGGTGTGCAGGTGAGGACGTTCATTAGACAGCAGCTAGTAACTCTCAGTAACACCCTCCTACAAGTGCTATTCTTACTACTCTCACTATGAGACGTGAAAGTGATACAAAAGATATGAAAATGTAATTGGACGAGAAATGATGATACATAATTTGATAGAAATAATCAGGAGAAAACAGAGCAGTTTGTATAATTTGTCTTCCCAATAATGATTTAACAACTAGAAAAACAACAAAGCCTTCTTTTTCACTTGAGAATTGTCTCTGAAAGAAGGAAGTCACACAAATCAGACGTGAGATTGACTTGGAAAACTGGAGCTGAAATTACACACAAAATAATAACCAAAAATAATTAACATAAGACAAAGTCATAGGGGGTTAAAATAAGATTTAATTGGTAACATGTAATTTAGGTTTTAATTTCAGCCATCTAATGGGTCATAAAGACGGGCTGAGTGAAGCAATCTGAGTTTACAGGGTGTGTTTTTGGTTTGGAGTTCAGATAAAAGAAGAAAAGAAAGAAACAAAAAATTTCCCAAACCAATGAACAAATAAACCAACCAAAATGTATTTTAGTTATTCCTTGACAATATATCACATTCACATTCACTCCAGTTGTTATCCTTACTTTCTCTTGCTCATCAACCTTGCAGGTGTTTGTATCTGTGTGCATTTGATTTGTGATGAACAACAAAGATAATCAAACCCTGTCATGTCAAGATGACGAGGATTTCAACAAGCTTGGTTTGTCCCTCTCTGCTCGGCCGTTTTGGGATTCAGAGCTCCCACACAGCCGTCTACTCTCCAGCGAGTGTGTCAGCTCAAACAGCAAAGCCACACAAACCACCCGGAGACCACAAGCTATTAACAACTACATTAACGTGAGAGAGTCCAGCTCCGCAATGAGAGCCACTGATTTAAAAAGCAAAGAGGCCGGTGGAGAAAAAGCCACACCGCCGAGCAACCCTCTCCGAAAAAAAATCATTCAAGAAGCATTACGGCACACAATTAGGAGGCATTACAGGAGCGAGCGTGGAGGTGTAGATATAAGTGGAGGAGGAGAGGTGATGAGAAACCATAATTAAAGGTGAATCTACACTTGCCGGCAACTCTGTTAGATACACCTGCTCAACAATGTAAATATCTAATCAGCTAATAATGCATGTAGACACATAAACACCGTCAAGCCGATCTGCCGAAGTTCAAACCGAGCATCAAAATGAGGAATAAAGGTGACTTTAGTGATGTTGAACGTAGCAAGGTTGTTGGTGCAAGACACACTGGTTTGAGTATTAAACTGCTGATGTGTTGAAATTTTCATGCACAATCATCTCTAGGGTTCACAAAGAAAGAGAAAATATCCAGTGAGCAGCAGATCTCAGGGCAAAAACGCTTTGTTGACCAGTCGGCCAGGCCGGTTTGAGCTGATAGAAGGGCAACAGTAACTCCAATAACCACTCGTTAGGACTGAGGAATGCAGAAGAGCATCTCTGTAAGCACAGCATGTCGTACCTTGACAGAGATGGGCTACAGCAGCAAAAGACCACACCGGTCACTCCGTTAGGTCACCTAGTAAAGTGACCGGTGAGTGTAAGCTCAGGAAGAGTCTCCACGGGACACACAAACACACAGATTCCGCACGTAACACATGCAAAAAGCTCATCCCTGCATGCAGATTTCTACGTCAAGGTTTTGCATCTTTCTCTCTGAAAATATCTGAATGCAACAGTCTGCAGGTCAGAATTTCCTGTCAGCAGCAAGGAGAGGACGAGAGGACAGGGCTGACAGCTGGACATGAATGAATGAGTCTGTCTGAATGTGCTGCTCAAGGAAAAAAAAACAAAGAATCACATGGATTTGAGACGGCCTCTCCTCATTCATCCATCTATCTGAACTTTTAGCATTGTTGTTAAAATACCAAGGAATAAATTAATAGACTGCTATTATTGTTCATATGGTAATCAGTCGCAAAAAGACATTCATTTTGGAGTGGAAAATATTTGCATTCACATGTAAATGACAGTAATGTTATAAAACAGTTCTGTAAATCTATATAAGTGGCTTAAACTCAGTTTGAAAGGTAAATTCTTTCATAAATAAGATGATGAAAGATCTCCCTTGGCAACGGCTATCCAAACAAGGGTAAACCGATAAAAATCACTGAAAACACACAACCTTTTTCAACGTAGTAAACAACCTCCAGCCATCCAAAAGCAGCCAATAGCTGAAAAGTGTTTAAGGCCAACTCCAGACCTCAAAACAGCCCCAAACGCTGGCATCCATGAGCTGCCCAATTTGGGAACGAAAAGCTCCTTTCATTCAACGTTGTCTGCTTAAATAACCCGAGAATGCTGAGGGCCCACTTCTCTATTGTGTTTTTTTCTAATTGGTTTGTCGACTGTAACCTTGATATAATGTTACATTACAAGACACTAAACAGCGGCATAGAAATGCCATCATGTGAGCACATTAGTGGATGCACTGACTCCTGGAGATGCAAACTACAAGCTTTCTCTATCAATATTGTCCAGCTATCTTTACATCAACACGTGGATCCCTTCCCATGAAAGCAAGACAACTTTCTTCTCTGTTGCACGTGTTTTAAAAGCCACTTACTTGTGTCTGTTTTTTTTCTGAAAATATGCAGAGGAAGCTCCCTGAATGGACATCTCTTGGAAAAAGTGACAATGCCTCCCGACAGATTTTCAAGGTCTCATTTTCAGCATGCCTGCGGCTGCTGGCTGGCCATCAGTGTCACTGCTTTCTGTCTGTCTCCTGGCTAGGGAGAGGCCCAGGATACTTACCACCCAGCAACATATAGGGCAACTATTGTCTGTCCACAGTGTTTATGTCTGTAGCTACAGACATCAGGTTCTCAGGTTATATGTGTTGCTTTACAACCTCTGAATGACCCACTGGTATTATATGAAGCAGCAGCCATCTGCTAATATCTGTTTGTTTGCATCCAAGGTGAACTCGGCGCCCTTCCTCAGCTCCTCCTTTCCCAAAGTCCAAAATGAGCTGCAGGAGAAGATACAGCCTGAAGTCAATGGTTACTTAATGTTTGTTGAATGTAACCAAACTGTCTGCTGTTGGTTTGGAGCGGCCGGCCAAGAGAAAAAAGAAAGCCTTTAAATGTCTGAGGGTGGCCATGTTCATTTGAAAAGCTAATATTTACTGCACCCACCTGCACGAGGCAAGACGCCGTGTCTGCGCACATGCGTGCATACTAATACACACATGCATTCGGAGCAGTCGAAGGAATTTTAACCTCTAAGAGGGCAGGCGGACAGAGGGGTGAGAAAGAGGGTATTCAGCCCTCGCCAGTAGTCTGCAGTGTCCCGCAAGATTAACATTTGATCATCAACGTGCCAGAAGCTGTGTGGAGGAATTATACATTTAAAACCTTTTCTTTTTTCTAACCTTTTGTTTTCTGAACTGTTTTCATCCCTTGTGATGTTTTCCTTTTGTTTCAAATTTGATTCTTCCAGGTTCTCAAACATAAGAATGTGTTTCTTTTCTTTATCTTACATTATAGCAAAATGAATGTCTTTGGGTTTGAACTGTTAGTCGGACAAAAAAAAAAAAAGACATTTGATGATGCAATGTTATTGTGATTGTCTTTTTCCACTGTCTTCTAGTGTTCTATAGATCAAGCAATGAATCAATTAATCGAGAAAATTAACAGCATCATGATAATGAAAATAACTGTTAGTAGCAGCACTAGTGGGGAACAATGCCCTCTTGAAATGAAACTCTCATTAGTGGATGCCGAGAAAAGTGGTGGGACAAAACGTCAACAGCTGTGTGGATCTGGCAAAATTTCCACTAAAAATGATGATTAAAATAAAACGTTGCACAAGCTGAAGTGATGCATTCACAAAACACTATGAGGTACTGGGAAATATTTTCAATTAAATCTAGAGAAATGACTGTAAATTACTATATATGATCAGTTATCACCTATGTGATCAGTTAGAAAATACTCATACTGAGCAACTAAAAGTCCTGCATTCAAATTCTTATGTAGTCCAGAATTATTAGCAGCAGCATCAGACACACACACACTCTCACACACACACACACACACACACACACAAATGTTTGGATTTTTGGTTCCCAAATATCAAACATTAGAGTGTTTTCATCTCATATCATTTAAGAGATTTGCTGGGAAATTTAGCAGTGCAATTAAAAGCACATGTATAGTGATAACCTGTAAAATAAAATGTTGCAGAGAAGAAAGTTCAGTTAATTTTGTTTCTGTTCGTAACTCGTGTGACAATGAAATATCTCTTACACACAGAGCATAATGGTTATTAATTCTGTCAAACTCAATGTACTTTGTTCTTAAAAAGCCCCTGGAAAAACAGCTATGCATGTCATTAGCACATGAAAGCTTTGTGTTTTTTCTGTTCCTTGAGGTCTTTGAATGACAGCAAACCCTTTTTCTTTGTCTTTTTTTACAGAAATTCTCAGGATTGAATGATTAAACATTTCCTTCTCCGTTCAAGGATTCTGTCTAATGAGGCCTTTAAAAGCCTTGTTTACCTTTTCCTCCCTGCTCTGTGTGGATGCCTGCGCTGTCAGAGACGGTTCACAAGACACGCCGTTCTGTGCCCAGCAGGGAGGCTCTCTCCGGACAAATAAAAAGACATCCCAAATAGCCTTTCAGTCCACCGAGTCTGTCCGGGGCATACCGCCTAACAAAACTCCCACAAACACTGCGGCGCACAAAATCACCTCTACTTGGAACCTCACAGCTAGTTGTTTCTACATGGAAAATTCACCTGCCTGATAAAGTTTCTTTCTCCATTTAACTGTCTCCCGTGTCCATTTAGCTGTCAGCACTCTCGCCGATTGGTTCCTAAACTGCCTCACCATTGCTTCACACCAATACAGGACAAACATTTGCTGCTTAAGGCTTTAGGAGATTAGTATAATTATCATAAGAAATCTTTCTTTTTCATCCCTCCCTCCTTTCTGTATCTACCTAACAAAACGGTTTGTTCTCGTTGAAGGCCACCCTTGATGACACATAAGACAGGCAGTCAACATCAGCCCAACCACAGTCCAATGAAAGACTTCATAATGGATGACTAAGTGAAAATGAAAGATGTTCTGGCCTTCATCACAGCCAGACCATGCAGATAAAATAGGAAATGAAAACCGTATGCAGTCATAAATCACACCGGAGACGTGTGATTATGCACCTATTACATGATCATATTACAAATCCAGTGATACATACTGTCTACGCAACACTAATGTCTCTCTGCGTCTGAAATTGCACGGTAGTCCAACGTTTCAGTGCCGAGTGCTGTATAATGTGATCATCTGGCAGACGGCTACATTTACAGCTACATATGCATGCGTGTGAGCTCCTGCTGCTTGCACATCATCGTATTGTAAAGAGCGTAAAGCTCTAAGCTCACAAATACGTCAGCAATGTCCTTATTCCTTTACATCTTGCGGCAACCGTCAAATTTAAACCCAGTCTAGACGTGAAACAGCATTATGTTATATGGGTCGCTTTGGGTGGGTTAGTCCAATAGTCTGGTGGTCCTTGCAAACCAACCACAGACTTGTCTAATCTGAATTAACCCAATTTCTAGCTTTGACCCTTAAGCTCTTAAGCGCCTAAATGCCCTGAAATCGCAGGGAGGAAGCAACAAGTCAACAATATTCAAGAGACCCTACTGTGTGGAAGATGTCCCTCTGCTCCTCTTTTCAAACTCTGGCGGCACTCCCACTGCGTCCCACTCTCTGTTGCTGGATTAAGACGGAGCTCAGGCCATTTCTGTGTAGTGCTCCTAAGCACTTCGCTAAGGCCCATCCAATTGTTGTGGAGCAGAGATAACAGGATTTGTATGAGAGAAGTGTCTATGCATTGTTATTGTCCTTCAGCCATAAAGATTTGTTGCTATTTGTCCTCCAGAAGGACGAACAAACTCTGACGCAGTTCCAGGCGTGCAACATATAGTTTAATACAAACATGACTGTGTGTTGGGGCTGTGAGCACTGTCCAACACACAGCTGAGTGCACACAAGAAATCTAGCTGATCCAGTTCATCAATGTATTATAGATTATGATAATGTTTTATTCATACGTGTCAGTGATTTCCTAATAATTTTCAAGATGTTACCTAGAAAGAACTGTGACATTGGTAGAAGGAGAAGAGAGTCAGTGTCCAATTTGTACACCTCTGATTCATTTATCTAAATGAAATAGGAGAGAAATGTAGATAATTTTTACAGTGAGTAGCAGAGCAGCAACAGCCGGTTTGTGTGAAAAATGTGCAAATTATCTACAGGCAAGCAAACACTTCAACAAATACGAAGAGCAAAAAAAGTTTAAAAAAATGCTTCATGGAAAACAGCGCTGATAAGAGCAGAGTGAGAGTGAACCAGAACAGTGAAGTTATGTGTCATGAAACCAAAACAGCGAACTGTGAGATGCTCGGCGCTCTGTAGAGCTAAAAGGGAATAACATGGTCTGGTGATAATTCTCTGTGGGTTCGTCACTACAAACGGCATGCAGTCAGTGTTGAGTTTAAATTAACTAATAATCTCTAAATTAGTTCATCTAAATTAATTAATAACACATTTATTCAATTAATAATCTCTCCAATCAATGGGTACCACAAAAATAGGTGGGTATTGTTATATTGGGATGAACATGATGTTGATGCTGGCAGTATAACGTTAAAGTATGATACTATTTCCTGACTGATTACTTCACTTTACAGATCAACTAAACTGTGCAAGAATTATGTTTATGATTGTGTTCTTTTTCTAATAAGTCTAAGGGTACCTGCAAAACAGAATCCTTCAGCAGACACTTTATTATAATCATAGGCTATATGATGTGTACAACCCAGAGCACTTGTAATGATTTGGTGTAACATTAAGGGTACACGAGAATTGCTGGAAATAACAACTCACTATAAATTATTGTGACTCAAGTGTTTGCAGGGCGCTTGAATAATGTAATAAGTAAAAGGCATATCTATTTATGAGTTTTCCCAACAATTTCAATGTTGTTCTGATTTTGCCCTGTTTTACATATATATATATATATATATGTATATACACATATATATGTGTGTATATATATATATATATATATATATATATACACACGCACACACATATAGTGGATTTAGTTGTTTTCTTTGTCACTTTAGAGTTTAACACTATCATCTAGTTTTGTGAATATTCGTTATGGTGAGAAATCTTTTATTTGAGAATTAAGCTCATCCAATAACAAGAAATGTTATGGAGTTGATAATGTTGAAATCTGGATGAGGATGGGTGAGATTTTTTTTTTTTTTTTTATTTCAGGATAAATCAATCTGTCCTCCACTATCTCAAATCATAATCTGGCAGCAAACTTAGAAACGCTGCCCCCCGAATTTCTCGGACTCAAATGGTTCCTTATAAATTAGTAGAGTAGAGTGCTACTTTATTAATCCCCACGGGAGGATTAATTTTATATACGTAACCCATCCAAACACCCCATACACAAACACACAGCCACATCAGCTGAAGAGGCCTGCTCACACCTAATCTTGACTCTGACAACCCTCCAGTTGCCAGCTGTCATTTTGCCAGCTTTTTGTGCCATCTGGTCAGGGACTCAAACCTGCAACCTTTAGGCTACTAGTCTGCCTCTCTAACATCTAGGCGACCAACTGCCCAAGATGTCTACCTACTATTTCTACCAGCTCACCCTTATATAGCAAGTTAAAACCAGACCTGTGTTATATGCTGTACCAACATTTCCAAAGTAATAACAGTCGTTACTGGTGACAGTTCAGTCACAGTTCAGTTTAATTAAATCCTCCTATTACCTCCAGGCATTCATTTGCATTCATCAAAAATCTCTCCCCCATAAGGAAACAAGCGTTGTACCTGCTCTCCCTCACTATTCCCACACCACATATATTTTCACACTGATACTGCAGAGTGAACAAAGCTGCCACTCCACAGCACTGCTAACCATCTCATCTGAGTGTGCGGCGCTCAGGTGCCTGCGTCTGTTTTCCCTCCCAACCCTCGGTGGGTGAGAACTCATCAGAATTCAGCAGGCTTACCTGCCCGCCTGTTTCTCTTCACGCGTTAGTTTTGGCTGTGTGGCAGCGAGGCACAGGCCGAAAAGGCAGGCAGGTAGACACACGCAGCTGTAATGGAAGCCACAGCCTTCCTGTTGGCGTTTGTCTGCTGCTTGCCGCAGATGCTAACACGGCTGGTTAATAGACAGATATAAAGGAAGACTGCACGTTGTTGTCTTAGCCACCGCATGTGGTACAAAGTTCACAGACGAGGTAGATTACGATCAAGAAGATTAATATCTTTGTATCAGGGAATGATCCAGTGTCACATGACAGGGATAACTGCAAATGACTCAATAGATTGTCAGTGACTCAGGCGAGCACAGCAAGTCATTCATGTCTGAGACCATTGCAGCATGAGAGGCAGCTTACAGCAGTGTAATGTTTACTCTGATTCAGACAGTCCTCTGTCATTATCAACTGTATCCATAGAAACATTTGTCGTGTGTGTTGAGACTTTCACTACACGCTTAAAAATGTGCCGATTATATAATAAAAAAAACATCAAATATTAATTACAATAAGATGAGACACATACCGGCAGGTTCTCTACGACTGGCCAAAGTTATTTGCATACTGTTGCAGATGTAAAATGATTTTCAGTTCTCAGGTGTAATCGCCACAAATTAATTTTCAGCCGGTGCTAAAACGCGACGGGGTGCAGTGCTTATGCAAAACAAATCTCTCCCGTCAAGCCTACTAAGCCAATGAAATGAGTGTTTGAAAATGCTCCGCTGTTATCCCCGTGCCATGATGTATTTCTATTTAAATTAAACTGTTTGCTCGAACACAGCGGCTGAGCCCCTCAGTGTAACTCAGAACATGCATTCATATACCGTAAATCAAATCTGGACGTCTACATTTGGTGCAACCACATTCTTGTCCCCAGTTTATCTGCATGCATGTTTTCTTCCAGCTTCTTCCAGATAGTACAGGACTCCAGGAAACAGTCCATTACTCTGCAGCAGGGAGCTCATAAATGGTAATAAGGAGTCAGATCTGTATTGGATTCTCTAAAGGGGAGTGTGTAAAGTGTGAGAATATGATACTACTACCTACAGCATTACCGTTTAACAGAGGGAAAAAAACTTAAATTTCAGTAAAACCTCAATAGCATATCTGACTGGGAAGCCTCCAAAGGCCTATCAATAGATAAACACCTGCGCACTGTCTCGATCCCACATGTTTATTTAAATAGACACCATTTCAATTCTAGTCGGATCTTAATCTAGTAAAAGTCCCCTTTGTCATCTGATATGGTTTTTCCATGAAAGCTTTGGTTAAAAATAATCAAAATCTCCTCCTTCTCCCTCAGTGAAAACTCCAGAAACGATGAATATGCAAATATTGCTCATTTTAAAATCTAACTAAACACAGAGTATATGCGCTTCAGGTTTCCACGTAACACTTGTGTAAGTTGCATACTGGACCATGATGCCAAGCTCATGTTTTGAGATGAGAACAGAGAAACTTTCCCTTCAGCAGACGGCTGTGGAAACTGCACATACATGATTCTGCACAGCGGAGCTCAACATCCTTTTAAATTACTAAACACGCACACATACATGCCAATAAGATCTTCCAACAGCCCTCAGACAGAAGCAGCATTTACCCAACACCTATAACTAAATACACAACTTTACAAAGGCTGATTAATGAGATGGAAAGGGAAACATTCTGTGCAGTCCTGAGCAGAAGTAATTTCTGTTAATCGTGCAAAATGCAGCAAACTTTTAATCAGCTTCAATTACAACATTTACATTTAGTTTTAATTTACTGGTGCTAAAAACCAATTCCATTGCAACTGCCTCACACGCAACAGACTGAAAACAAAACGGAATAATGAACAGAAAGATGTTTCAAGAGGACAAGCAGAGTCATGTGCTACGCTGTCCTGTCCCGTCCCGTCCTGCGCACATCAAACGCTTGCCCGCTCCTCCACACTGCTGCTGCACTAACTGAGGACTCCTCTGAGTCCCCGTCACAAAGCACGTAGTCAGCACTGTCACTGACAGGCACACAGCGAGCCTATGGGGACACGACTGACACGCAGTCATACACACACACACACACACACACACAAATCTAACACAAATACACTCTAATGTACAGCATGGCCGACTGGTGTTCCTACTCCTCTCTACATGCACACTGATGTAATTTCTGTGTCTTTCTCTCTCACACACACCTCAGTGCTAAGAGCTACTGACAGGTGGATACCAGCTCATACTGCGGTGGTGCAGTGTGGGTCCGCTGTTAGCTGCTCCTCATGGCTGCGTCTGTTGCTTTATGTTGAGTTGTGCAGCTTGCTCCTTAGGTCTCATCCTTTAATCTGCCAACCATAAGGTATTATACTGTAGCTGGGAAGGCTGAGCCCGCCTGCCATAGGCGTAGGTCCCGGCAGGGTTAACCGGGATCAATACTGCACGCACACCACTCAACATTACGCAAGCCCTCAAACTGTTTGCCTGCCTGCTTTCCTCCCTGTCTGTCTCCTGCAGCCTGTCTCTCACCATCCCGCTCTCTACCCGTCTCACTGCTCCCTCCAGCTCCCTCTGGAGAGCGAGCTTTAGATGTTCGAACACACGAGCGCACCACCCTCCTTTTCTTTTCCCTCCCCCTGTCTGCGGGGAAGTTCCTAACAGAGAGTGAAAACATGTACAGTAACTAGCAGGAGTGAAGCGCTGAGTGAAGATTCATCCTCTGAGAAACAGAAACACTGATAAGCCTGGTCAATGAGCGGCATATTTCCAAACACCCCTGCCAGCCAGAGCTCTCCAGCAGAACAAAGCTTTTGGAAACAGTGAAACACTCGCTGCATTTCTTAAACACAGAGTCCAGAGCCGGTGCCAGGTGGGGAGACACTGCCTGACACATGCATGTGGTTCAGCGTAACTTAAATTAAAGCTGCGTGTTCGACTTTATGGTGCTTCTCACAAAATGCCTATCTGGAAATTTAAATATATTTTAAAAGGATCTGAAAAATAGCACTCTTTACTTTTAAATTCATTGTTTTTACTTTATTTTGTTGATGCTGTTTTGTTGTGTGTGATAGTTGTTTTAGCCTGTTAGTGTTGTTTGTATTTATTTTAATCTGTTTAACCATCTTAATGGAAAGAAAAAATAAATGAAAACTAAGATTGCAATGCCTGAATCTTAATTTAACAGTATTAATTTAAGTATTATTTACATCCTAAAAGTTCAATTAAGTATTTTAGAGCTCAAACAAGTTAATTAATCTATTAGTCAACTGACAGAAAATGAATCACCAACAATTTTAATAATCTGCTAATTGTTTAAATCATTTTTCAAGCAAAATGTGCAAATTTGATGCTTTATTTCGTTGTCAGTCGACTATGTTTGGGTTTCGCGCTGTTGGTCAACAAAACAAACAATCTGAGGATGTCCCCTTGGGCTCCAGGTACTTAAGATTATAATTTTTCAGTATTTTCTGACATTCATACACCACATAATTATTTTTTTGATTTGCAGCCCTGACACATTTATTTAAATACCTTAGCACGTTTAATAAATGTAGAGTCCTGTTTGCTAAGAATAATTAATGTGAAAAGTAATAGAAATCAACAACAAATTAACAGTGGTCTATTTGTTATCAGTATATCAATCTGATTGCCCTGAAACACTTAACACTTAAAAACCTATTAAAATATCATAAAGAATAGATGTCTCTTAAAACTAAATATGCATGTAAAGGGAGAAAAGAACCAGCGAGAGATAAGAAGAGATAAAGAGCTTAAATGAATTGCAGACTAACAGCAATTTTACACAAGTCAGTGTAGTAAAGTAAATAAAGTATGATAAGCCATCAAGAGATTAACAAAGTGGTGGGATTATCCATAGAGGACACACTTGTGCAGGTTGGGAGGACAGTACCAGTGGGTTTAAGGTAAAATTACATCAATAGGCAGCTCTAATCAGTAGAGGGCTGCATCATATTTGTTTTCTGCAGTGTGAGCACGGAGTGGTGCAAAAGTGGAGGTGGTGGAAAAAATGTTTTTTAACCATTAAGGGCGTCCAGCTCTACAACGAGTGGGGTCCAATGGATATGGGCCTCCAATACATTAATTACATAGTGCTCCTCCCAAAACCTTAGATCATCTTGTGTCATGTGACCCACAAGTGGCTGAAGTGGCATTATCTCTGTCAGACTTTAATCCTGCGGCTAAAATGGCTCCAAATCCTGACCTACTCTCTGAAATGAGGCAGGGGGCTTGAGTGGAAGTCGGCTGACAAGGGTTTGGATTCAGAGCTGTTTGTGTGTGTGTGTGTGTGTGTGTGTGTGTGTGTTTCAATGAGAGGAGGGACTGGGAAACGTTTGATTTGTATAAAGAGGGTGGTAGCTGGAGTTTGGAGAATGCCTGTATGCTGTGAAGGAATGTAATATGTGGACTAATTTAATTATCGGAGACGCTCACAGTGGTGTCAGCCCTAATCAATATGTGATAAATACTTGTGTGAATATCCTGAGCAGACATCGATATCTCAAGTTAGGAAGCCTGAGCTCCACAGTAGAGGGGAGCGGGTGGAAATGCCTGTTGTGTGGGCAGCATTTAAAGTGAGACAGAGAAGGCGAGAGAGAATTATTGGTGATTGTGAAAAAGCCTGAGGGAAAGGTTTGTTGTTGGTGCCGCTTATATATGTGACTATAAGGCACTCAGTAGAGCCAAAACGTCTGCCAAGCCAGAACAATTCTTTAACTCGCAAAAGCTGAAGCCTCTGTGACGGTTTATGTTTATTGTTTACGTCCAGGTTTGATTTTCTGACAAAATCTGACGGTTTGCGAATGTGGCAGCACACAAACACAGTAGTTAGCTACAAAAAAAAAAAACACTGCAGTAGATATTTAGCAACATCAAAATCCATGGAACTTCATCCAAATTTATTTTGTCATTTTGTTGAAGGACAAACCGATGTTAAAAAATAACTCCCTTCAAAAGTGCACACTGCTGTGAAGCACTTTAGGCTGAATTTCGAAAGATTAATAACAATGATTGGCAAGACAGGATACTCAACTGTGCAGTCCACTAATTTACCAGCTATTTCCAGCCCTACTCAAGCTTACGGCTCTCCTCCACACAGAAACACCAAAACAAATCTGCAAGCATTTACAGGCCGGCTGCTTTCATCATTCCTGGCAGAAAACAGACGAGGCTGGTTCCCCTCTTTAACAAACACCCTGTCTAAGTTGAAAGAACTATTAGCAGTGCGGGCTGACCTGAAAATCTGGCCGCTCATTCTTTAAGACATCCACAACAACAGTTCTGAAAGGCCTTGAATCAGTCAGTCAGTAGGTGCAGAGGCCTGGCGGATCTGAGCGTGTCACCAAACACAAAGTGGTAATAAGATCGATCGCCACAATCGGACCTCATTGTGGGAAAGGTTAACATCTGCAATGGTGGACTGCATTTTATAAGGGTAAGAGCCAGTGCTGGCCCGTGTTGTGATAAGCAAGTCAGGTGGCATTTCTGTCATTGGCATTGACGTGTGATCAAATTAGAACCCAACTCTGTGTATGTGTGCGTGTGTGGTTATGGATCGTGTGCCGTGAGTGCAGGGATATCCAGGAATAATAGCCAGTTCTGATGATGTGCGACGATGGAGGGGAAGCAGAGACATTGTAAACGCTCTACAAACGCCTGAGGTGGCTCGACAAAAGGAAGAATAAACACAAGTTGCATTAAATTAGACTTTTCTTCAAAAGCGGATCGTCTTCAGCGCTCCACATCTACCACCACTGTCTCTTTGACATTAAACTCGCCTTTGATCCTCGCCATTCTATATCTCTGTAATTTATTCTCCCGCAACGTCAGGCGACCGGAAACCAGGCTGCTTGGAGTCACTCCTCACACCACTTAAAACAAAACCATCTTAGCAACCATCTCTGAAATGAACTGTTGCCTCCCGCTTGGGGAATGGCAGGAACACAGAGGCACTGTACAAACACACACACACACACACACACACACTGCAATGGCATGGACACATGCACACACAGACGTCTACTGTTGTCGAAGAATTCCACTAGCAGTAACCACAACTCTACTAAGAATAAACTGCCCGTCTCTGTTACACTATCTGATAGGGCGGCTCACATTCAGCTTACAGTACATAACATAGGGTTGTACGCCATTTACACCCACTCCCCGCTCATGCTAACACATCTACGGCTTCATTCTGAACTGCCACGCTGTGCCAGGGGAGCAGCGACATTGTGAGCTGGAGGAAGGCGGTGAGAGACAATGCATGCAATTTAGGTGATACACATGACATGGTACGCTGACACAAAGCATGCACATGGGAGGAGGAGGAGGAGGAGGAGGAGGAAGGTGGAGGGAAGACGAGCACCAAATGCTGCAGTGGGAAGACAGTGCGACTCTCCCTGGAGCAAGGAGGAGGAGAACTACAGCTGCATCTTGTGGGATTCACCATTAATGACAATGAAAGACACCTGAGCACGCTCAGAATGAGTGCGTTGATGTTCAGATTACGTGGGGACAAATATTAACACCTTTCATCTTACTAACAGGTAAAGACCCCATTAACTTTCACAGCCCTCCAACATGAGCTCATGCATGGCTGCTTCAGCATCAAATATTTACTATCCTAGTGAGCTGAAGATGCCCGTGTTCTGCTGTGTTTAGTTTTTTTTTTTTAAAACAAGATCGTGCTCTGCTATGGGGGCACTCTTCAATTTTAATTGGAATTGCATCAGTCTGCTTCATTTAACATGACTGGGGCAATTCATCAATCAGTGTCATAATGTAGTTTGCATGTGTGACACAGAGGTGCTGCACTGCTGGCTGGTTAAACTGCGTGTCGGCAACTGCTGGAGACAGATGGCAACTTGAAATATCAAGAAGTCTTAACATGCTAAACACATGAAACAATTAATCAATCCGCTGGTATCCTCACAACCTGCATGAGCATTTTGTCACTTTGTTTTACTCAGAAATAGCTTAAAATAGGAACACAAGAGCTTAAAAAAAAAAGTGTGAGAGAGTACTTTTTATGTACAGTAGAGCAGTGCTACCGCAGCAGCTACTGTACCCAGGGGAAACCCTGACTGTTTAGTGAGACACACACACACACACACAGACTGAACACTTCAAGTTAAAATATCCTGCTCGTCCAGGGAAATATTAGAGTCAGCAAGACAGCAACAGTTTGTTTTTTTTTTCACATTCAGCTCACGACCCATGCATGTGGAGCTCTGTGCAGCGACTGTATGAAAACACTCCGCTGCTCTTCCTGCAACCTGACGTTCGGTATGATAAAATCAAGAGGGACTCCCACAGGGTCCTCCCTTTCCCATGCAACTCTGCTACTCTTTCTATCTCTCCATCGCTCTCTCGCTGTCTTTCACATACATGCTCCGTCCTCTTCTCACGCTGCGACTGACTGGGTATTGGCATGTGCTGGGTCACTTGGCAGAGAGGCAGATGGAGCCATCCTACTCTCTAGCACCTGCCTGGCCCACATTACCCCACTCATCTCTGAGCTCAGCAAATCATAGTCAGGATCAAGCACAGCTGTGTAAAACAACAAGCTTTATGGCATATCACAGTTGCCAAACACTAAACACTACTCCTGATGAGACTAATGGACAGCTTGCAACCGCTGCCACAGTTCAGTTCTGCAAAACATGAAAAGGGTTGCCAAGGTTATAAAATGATCTTGTGGACAAATAGATGGCAATTTAATCAAAGGATTTCAATATGGCAAGAGAATAATTAAAAGAAGAGAATAAATTCTTCTCTACTCGACAAGCAGAAGCAAAATTATTAAAAGGAACAGTTCAACAGTTTCAACAGAGTTAGATGAGAAGGTTGATGCTCTCATGCTGCCAGTAGCTGGTTAGCTCACCTTTGCATAAAGACCAGAAACAGGAGGAAAGAGTAAGCCTGTCTGTCTGCTTCTTGACACTAATGGCATGTTAGCCTAGCTTTATGCTGAGCTAAGCTAACAGGCTGCTGGTTGCAATTTAATGGACAAACAACCAGTTTTATCAGATTTATAGTTAAATCCAGTCTGTAAATGCATTTTTTCAAATTTCTACCCATGTTGACTTTTCCCCAGTCTTCCATTTTGGTGTAAATAATATATCTCCGGCATTATCCAGCGAAACAATCAGTGCAGTAAGACACTTTTTGTCAGCTTTGACGTATTTATAGTTGGCATTTACTGTTAAATAATGATTTTGCCACCGAGTCCATGAGTGTCAGGTAACTGAGAGCTTTAGATGATTTAAACTGTGTCTGTCACATTAGAACAATTATCTATGACTCTGTAAATGTATCCTGCTTATCCTGCTCAATGTTTAAATGTTCCTTTACTTTATTCTAACATCAAACTACCAGTCAGGCGGTTGGATATGTAGAAGTCTGAGTACGATCTCGTTGAGGGAAATGAAATCAGTTGCTAGATCAAAAGGAGGTAAGATTAAGGGTTGATGTGAGAAAATACACGATTTCCTTTTCTACCAGCCGAAAACCCACAGCCAGAAATCCTCCTGTTCCCGAGCAGAGCCATCACAGTCTGCTGAGAGAGGGATAAAGCCACTTCAAGCCACCAGCAGGCTCATGCAGACAGCCAGCCAGTGAGCCTCACCGACAGGGGGAAGAAATGCTGCCCTCTATCAGCAGTGATCATTTCTGCCCACACAGGATCCCACACACACATACGCACACACACACACACACTGACAGGAAAGCGTGAGCATGCGTGTACGACATGACATGCACATTTCTTTGACTCTTCCTCTTCCGTCAGAGGCTGTGTCAAACAGGGGAAACACAATGATCAGACTGTGCTCCAGGTTGTGTCGGAGGCTCAGCTGTGCGCAGACTTTACTGTAGATTACTTGTTCTGTCTGGGGTGGGGTTTGGGGTGGGGGTGGGGGGGGGTGTCCCGGCTTCCGTTGCATACATATGGAAAAAGATGGAAATGGTGGCTCCAAGTGGGTTTATGAATAAGAAAGGTCACAAAAGGGCTGCGGCTGTGACATAGGCGGACAGCCCACTCAGCACTTTTCCCTGCCGCACTTGTGGAAAGAAAATGAGCACTTGGAAGGTTTCAGTGAAGCGATAGCTTTACATAGGCATTTTTATTGAGGTACCTTGCTAAGCTATGTATTCACTGTCATATAAAATCAGCACTCTGACCACTGCACCACCCATAGCGTGAGCCACCAACACACGACTGGACTGCAGACCAGAGCTTGCAGCTATAACTGGTAGGCAGTCTCCACTCGCCTGGGAAATAGGTGGAAATGACAGGGTCCCTAAACTGTCAGCAGATCCTAACAAATTTAAGCTGCAGTCCCAGGATTCTGACGGTGATATCAAAAGATACTGTAATGATCACTTGCGGGGGGAAATCTTCGGGTGCCGCATGCAGTAAACTCCTTAAACTTTCATTTTCTGTTTTGCTATGTTCTGTATACCGTAGGACTTGGGGTTCATTTCCTGAAAGCCTCTATCATTCGAACACTCCTCCTATAACTAAAAGAAAAACACTCAACAAAAGTGGTTCCCATGGCAACGCCTCACAGAGAGCTGACAACCAAAAAAACATATATCAGAGGAAATTCCCACATCTACACGGGAGAAATGATGTATACAAAACAATCCATGCATTACATTGTTGTATTTCTCTTTTACAACCTATCTGGATGTTCCTGAAACTGGGGCGGGTTTAAAACCTTTTGAATGTGGGAGTCATACATGGTCCATTTTAAAGAGGGAGGACAAATTTGTAAAATGAGTGTCAGGCATGCAAACTCCAATTGGATGAAAAAAGTGACACCTCTGAGAATAGGACTGAACTTTACTTTTGCAGCACATCTCTTTCTGTGTGTATTAACTGCCACTGGACCAAACGAAGCTAAAGAAGACCATTACTTTACTGCATTTATTATTACATTTTTCTCACTCTGCACATATATACGGAGATTATTATAGGCATATGCTGTTTATACAGGTAGTTTTTTCAACAAAATTCGTATTGTGAGTAAAAAAGAAAAAACAACCTTTTCTGTTTAAAATTAGCTCAGATATGAAAGTTTGTTTCAGCTTAAGTCTTTGGCCTCTCCCACACCGAGACATAATAGGCAAGTCTCTGAAGTCTATTATGTATGTTCAACCTGCCCTGACTGGTAGCCTCTCCGCTGGCTGAGAGGGCAAACAAGAGAGAGTGACCAGACAAGAGAGAGTGTTTGTTTTTGAAGCGGGGATATATGGTCTTAATATTATAAAAGACTACGACCACATGTAAAAAAAAGAATACATAGCTTTTTATGTTGGCCTGACACACTTTGGTTGTGTTGCAGCGCTCTTCTGTTGCATTTGTTTTCAGGGTTTCTGTGTTTTTGATTTTGCATCATCTAGTAACTTGTTGAGTCTGTAGTATGAACAACTTGTTGAGTGTATTGTACTGTTGGTTTTGAATAATGATTTTGTGTCATTCTTGACTCGCCATCTTCAGTGGGACCACAATGGACAAAAGCCTCTGGGCTTTATTGTGATATCCTGACTTTTTGTTTTTTGTAACCACTTTAATTCCATGCGAGTACTGTTTTTTGTTTTTTTGTCTAATAAAACCAATCAATGAATCGGTCGTGTCTGTGTTTGCACATGTTTGCTGTTAATGTATTTGTTTGGGCTTTCTGCAGCACGTTTGTTCATCTGCAGCACGTTTCCATTGCTGTATTTATTATGGATTTTCATATGCGTTTCTGAACTGGCATCGTTTCTGAAGCTGCAGCACGTTTCTCCTGATGGAAATGTTTTGGGCCGTTGTGGCACGTTGTCGGCAGGCGTAACGCTCAGATTGTGCCTCTCACTGACAGCTCCTGGTAGCTTTAAGATAACCAAGACTAAAGCCAAGCACTGGCTGAAAAACTTTTTACATGGTGGAGATTTATTCCTCTGCAGTAGGAGTAGAGACAAAACGTGGGCCTGCTGACAACTGTGCTGTATTCAGAGCTTCCAAAGATATTTAGGGCCTACGAACAGTATTGTTTACTGCAGCAAACAGCTTAACTGCAGCTACATACTGAGAGCTGCTCGTATTAGCAACATTAGTCGAACTACATCACAAGTATCCACCAAGTGACTCTGTCAGAGGCATAATGTGCTTGTTGGGACAGTCAAAGCTTCGCCGGACTCTTTCCTAGAGTGGCTTCTCTTGGCCGGTTAGCTCTGACTACCAGCTCTACTTGGCTGTCGATGCTACACTGAGGTGTGGTCAGTCAGTCGCCCCTGTGTCCCCTGACCCTTTACATCACACGCTACACAGCCACAAGGCCACACGTCTTACAGTCATTGCGGAGAGAGTTTTAAGGTGTAGTTACTCCTTAAGCTCACTTTGGGAAAAGGTTATCGTTTCTGGAGCTCAATTAAATAGCAACATTTTAAGCTGTCAGTTGCTGCAACTGAAAACAATTTCATTGCAAAAATGAGGTCAAGCAAGGTCCTGCCTAAAGTGAAAAGTGTCTGCCCAGCTGGCACGCACACTCGCATTTTAAGTCCCGGGTCTTGGCAATAATAAGTGTAATAAATGAAGGCCAAATAACATTATTAAACAATATCAATAAATAGCTGCTATTTATAACTCAAAACAGCTAACAGCCATGGATAGATTATAAGAAAATGGTCCTGGACACAGATATTTTGCATCTCCTTGTGGAAATGTTACATCGTTGTGGTCATTTGGTGTCTCTTTGTCGTTTTGCACCTCTTTGTGGCCTTTTTTTTCCTCTGTTTTGCCAATTTGTGCTCATTCTTCGTCTATTTGAGGTAACTGTCTCTCTCTAGTTCTTAAGCGTCTGTTTGTGACTGTTTTGCAGCTCAGTGTAATCATCTTATGCATCTATGTGGTCATTATGCATCTCTTTCTAGTTTATTTGCGTCTTCAGTGGTCACTTTACGTCTCTGCCTGTACGCCTACCACTTTCTGGCCCCTGGCTCGCTCTGATTGGCTGCAGGGAGTCTTCACTACATTCATTTCACCTGTTCAAGACCCATCAGAGCTCTTACGTTCCAGCAGGGGTAGTGGGGTTATATGGTGTTGATATGGGACGGGGTCTGCCTGTGTGAGAAATGCCACCTGCTGTGCGCCTCAGCTGCTAACCCTTCCACGGAGACCACACCCTTGGGTGCCCAATGGGAGCACTGGCACTCAGAGGGGTGGGAAACACTTAAGTTTATGTCAAGCATGTAGCTTTCAGCAGGGATTCATCATAGATTTTCTGTTTCGGTTTCTGTCTGTATTTCTCCAGTATTGTCCTCAAGCTGCGTGTGAACGTATCTACATGCACATAACCCCCCCGTTTCAAACACTCATATCCTTGCTGCACACACCCACACACACGCACACACACACAGACTGAGCAACAGAAGGAAATAGAAAAGGAACGAGAGGCAGAGCAGCTGTTACACCTTCAAATTACTTCCCCAAAAAAAGAACTTGGGTACAAACTGCACTACTCATAATCATGATTTATAATTCATTAGATATTCACATCCAGCACATTTAAAATTCTAGCAATTCATCAAGCCCTGCTTAGCAAAACAGCATCTTCAAACATCTGCTCTACACAGTGTCGGTCTATCCTGGTGATCAAACTTTTATTTGACAAAAACAGCAAACTACGAGCAGTCTAATGTACATCTGGTAGATGGGTGTGTATAAAAATGTAATCATGCATAAGAAAAAAAAATCCCACATTCAGTGAGCTTCTGTTAGTAGAAAATAAAAGAAAAATTTAAAATTCCTGCACACTGTCAGCACCAAATGCTTTAGAAATACATTCTGGACAACATGTTTCCTTTCTATTAATTAAATGCTAACAGTGTGGAGAAATTCAACTTTTTCTTCCATTTTCTATTAACGGAAGCGGACTTCAACAAACCAATGAGAATATATCACCAGTGGCCAATCTTGAAATAAGTAAAAGATGGCTTCAGTGAACTCACTAAAGGAGACTTTTATGCCTCTCATCTCTAATCAATGAGGGTTTATTTTACTTCTACCTCGGACTGTGTGTCCATTTTTCTCGTCATTCAATTATAGGAACTAGGGAGAGGTAATGTGTAATGGTGAGGTTACAAATAAAAACACTGGCAGAGGAAGAATCCCCCTTCATCTCCTATTGGCTGAGTGGAGTTTCTCAAATGGCTCAAATCTGCCACCGACCAAACACATCAAGTAATCACTGCTCCAATTCTGTCACTTTCCTTCAGGTGAAACCACGTCCAAGTAGCGAACGCTCCTTTATCACTTCTCTCATCCCCACCATATTTTGGTGATTTAAGATTAACAGAAAAACGCGACACTTGTGAAGCTCAGACAGAGAAATCGTCCTCATCCCGGCCGCACCTTCCACAACTTCTCACTGCTGCTCCTCAGAGCCATCTAGCTGATTGCTCCTGGTTAAATGAGTGCACTGCTGCAGTAACAAATTAGTCATGCAACAGGTTGGAAAGTGAATCTCTCTGTGATGCACATGCAAGTGTCTATTAAGAAAAGGAGACTCCAACTCTCAGACAGCTTAAACAGCGATCCAACAGGTCTGATAGACACAACGAATCCACAGCGCTCTCACATCTAATCTGGCTGCTCCCTTAAGCTATATACACTTCAGGGGATAGATACACGACTCCACTTTTGTAAAAACGTTAATAATCACTAAAACAACTTTAACAGCGTGGCTTGAACACACTCAGAATAAAAGCCTTTGGCTAATGCGTGACAAGTACATAGCCATTATGTCCGTAAGTGGTAATGAAGATCTTCCTCATTTGGCATAATTTTTTTCACACCTCGTCAGCATTATTTTCCACCATAAGGGCGCATTCAAAGATAAATTGTTCTCCGGCATGAAGTATATTCTCTTCTTCACCCTTTATGAGTAAAAAGCCTCAGACAGACCAACTTTAAGTTAAAAAAAAGACACCAACGATGCTTTGTAAGGCAGGAAATTATAGTTGGGAGACACGTCGGGCATCTGCTCCACTCACTCCTCAAAACAGACCACTTTGTGCGATCCCTCCTCGCAGACAGGTGAGGGGAGACATGAGGAGTCAGGAGGAGGGTGCAGCGGATGTGGCTTTAGAGGGGAGCAGTGCAGTGCCTCCTGCTATCACTCCGGACAAAACCGGAGCCTGAATTGGAGAGCTTCCCCTACACCCAGGATCAACTGGGGAGTATTAATGGATTCGGAGTGGATCAACTGATGGCTATCGTATTTCGCTGTTTTGACTCTGTGTGCACTGACAACCCAACACACACATCTGCATGTGCACCACTGTGGTGCAATGCAGATGTTTACACCCATGTCTTGGTTTGTATGCTTTTGTGAGCAAAGGGTCTTGTAATCAATTTAGTTTCATCAAACAACATTAAGCTGCAAACTCAGATTCATATGAAGAGCACAACACAGTTGAGCCTGTGTTTATTGTAATACAGCCTAATGGAGTGTAACACAAGAGTTAGCACTCAATCACAAATTTGCCGCCTGCTTGTTTGAGCTCATTTTCACTCTAGGTTAATACAAAGGTGTAGAGAGATAATTGAGGGGGAGAAAACTCTGGTTTTGTCACGACCATGAGCTAAACAAGGAAGTAAACAAACCTGTAGATTTCTCAGGGAGACAGTTGTAAATGTGTTTATCCCACAACAACTCTGTCTTCACATGCTTAATATCACACTCATTGATCAGGCTCACAGCGAGAGATCACCTCAGTCCTTAAGTCCACACCTTCTCTACCTATTTGATAGTCAAACAACACTGCATATCATTTATGTAGCACCGGTATCAGCTAACACCAAGTCACATTTTCTGTCTCTGCAAGTTGCACGAGCAGAGTCTCAGCCACATGATTTGCATAAAAAGCTGGAAACTTAATAAGGATCAGAAAAAATATTGATTTCTGATTTCTGGTATCAAAATGAGCCTCCATTAAAAAAAGCACAATGCAAGACAGATATTTAGGTTTGAGCAAACAAACTTAATTCTCTCAAACTTATTTTCATTCTTCCAACCAAATTTAAGCAATATCAACAGATGAAACATTAATAATTATTATAAGTACATTATTTATTTTCTCTATGTTTAATGAGCTGTGTTGTATTGATTATTTCATCATCAAACGATTTAAGACTTCATATTCTAAACTTACAAGCACATAACAAGCTCAAGTGATTCTAATAATTAAATGGCATACATCAGAAAATTATGTGACTGACTACTAGAAAAAAAGCCGACTCATTTTGATTAACAGTTGTTTCAGCACTGAAATCCAGACTGAATCAATAGAAATCAACACACTTTATTGTAACACTTCTCAAATCAATCAATTTAATTAAAATAACCCTGGTAATTTCTAAAACTCCATTTGGAATATGACTAACAAAGTGCTACAAATTATTCAGTATTTTCTGTGAGGAGAAGCATCAAAATATTTTACAAATAAAAACAAAAAGCCAGTTTGCTTCTCTTAAAATTACTTTTATTAAACCATTAGGAAAGCTGACATTTCTGAGCTAATTTGAAACATCAAAATATAGAATTACTGCAAGCCAGGCAACATTTAAATAATAAATAGGACATAAAAACCACAACAACTCATACCTCTGTCTTTTCTATGTTATTCAAAATTGCTTTTTAAAAAGGCCAGGACTTTTACAGATTAAACTCATTAGCAAACAAAATGTTATTACAGAGGCAACATAATAAACAATCATATATTTTCTCCTCAAAAATAGACATAATTTATTTCCTAACCCCGCTATGCCTATTAGCACACTGAAGACATTACACAGCAAAGTACAACTAAAATATACAAACAGCAAACAGCAGCTGAAACTACAGCAGCCTCCAAAAAAAAAAAAAAAAAACCTAGAAATGCCAGGAGGCCTGAAGCTGAGCTCACACACAGCTTCATAAATGACCAAACAAAAAAAACTGTTCACCTCTCAAGCCCTGTTTAACCACACTGCAGTAACCATAGGGGTATTTAAAATCTGATCCATAACAATACCCACAATTATCATATCATTACCTAAAAACAGGATTTGGAAATAAAACAACACAGTAAACCTGCACTGAGACATATAAATATCATTTCTCAATAAACCTAATACAAATTAGATTGGATTAAAATTTCACACTGAAAAAGATTTATAATCTGCATCACGTGTGTCTCCATAAATTACAACAAATTCACTCCACACTTCGGGGCGCCACCACTTATTTTCAGCTTTAAATTAAAATCATTGTAAATGTTTTTTTGCAGCAAAGACGGTCGCTCTAAACGTCGAATCACGGTTTTAAAGCTGAAACTAAATTACCACCGTGGAGAAGCAACATCACCTTAAAACGATTTCAACAAATAATAGGGGAGTCAGTCCTCCACGTGTGGTTTCGCCCAGTTTCCACTGATCCGTGTGTCTAAAATGAACACCTGAGCCCGTCACACGCTGCACCTCATTCACATGGCGGAGGTTTCGCCTTTTTTAAAAAAAAAACAGGGCCTGTCCGGAGCCTGTGCGCCCGTTAGGGGCTTCTCCCTCCGCCGCTTGGACACATGCAGCCACATGTATGGACATTAGGATTCCGCCTATAGCCGTGCAGTGTGCAGGGCCATCATGGCAGCCATTATGAGGCTCTCCCAACATTTGCCATGGCCTACGTGCACATTAACTGTGGGGAGTGGCGCAGGGCTTCCACACACCGTGTTGCGCCTTTCTGCTTGCAAAAACTCCCGCTCAAAAAAAGCGGGGAAATAACTCGGCGGCTCGAGCATGAGACATTTCAGACATACACATGTTCTCTGCTGTGTGGCACGGCAAAAAAAAGGCGAGGGCTGTAAACGCAGGAAAGTGTAGAGCCTGCACTGGAGGGGGAGGACTATGCTGGAAGCGCATACAGTACTGGTCACGTGTTCCTCCACAGGGAGCTTGAATATTTACCTTTTTTGTCACGCAATACAATCTTTCCCCAAAGCTGAAGGCATTGTGGTGAAAAGGCGTGGATCTATACGTGCTGAGAGCGTATAGGCTGCAAACTCTGCCATGAACGAATGAGTATATCAGGCAATTACGCACAGGGAGAACACATGCTTGTGTGATTATTATTTCCGTGACACTGAAAGCTCGTTGATATGCCGTGTTTGTGTGTTTGTGCACATACATTTAATACGTAAAGGGAGACACTGCGTGGAAAAAAAACAAAACTGACACAAAAGCACAAAAGATGACAGTGGTGTCGTGGTTGCAGAGTTTAATGGCTGACCTATACATTAACTCACAAACCCTCCACTCCACTTTCCGCATACACACACACACAATCTGTGTTTCTCACATACATACACACACATGCATACAGTAACCAGAGGAGAGGCTCACCTGATTGGTATGCAACGCACCGTGCATTGCAGTGTTACGTCAATAATGAAACCTAATTTTATCGCCTACATTTATAGGAAAAACAGCCTTGTGGGGAAGCAGTTTCAATAAGTGCAGCAGCCTATGTGCGAGTTTGACTACGTCCTACGTGAGAGATTCAATTAAGATGCAATTATTAGACGTGTGCACTATGTGTGTGTGTGTGTGTGTGTGAGAGAGTGAGTGTGTGTGTGTGTGTGTGTGAGCGTCCATGTTTAACGGTGGGACAGGCCTTGCTGCAGATCACGCGATATGGCAGCAGCCACCGTGTGTTCTGCGGATGTTGGGACTAAATTGTTTCTTTGTCGCTTTCTTCCTTTTGTTTGATCGCCATGCGGTTGCATTTCCATCGCCAAGAAATAAAACAACAACAGCCAGGCTCAAAATCACACACAGGAGCCGAGAGGAGAGGGAAATCTGCGAGCTATATTTCACAGCGGAAGCCTACAGGTCACACAGTCTGCCATGGGCACAGTATAGGCGTAGGACACAATGTGTGTTTGTGTGTGATTGCATGTGTGTGAGTGTGTGTGTGTGTGTGTGTGTGTGTCAGATTGTAGGCCTACCTTAGTTTTTTGGGAACAGAGTAGTCTACCTCTATCACCTTTCCATGTAATTCAACTTTACCTGTAGGGGCGAAAATTGATAGTTTAACATTAGCTGCGTGTCATGGAGGTAACAATGCAAGCTGGTAGGCCTTCATAGCAACACTTTGAATCACTTCTCCAAGTAGGTGCGTCCCCATTCAAACAGCCAACCCCTAAAAAAAAAGTCCTCCACCCGGGCGCGTCGTGCGCACGGCGGCGGATAAACTGGGTATGTTTACATTAAAACAACAACAGTGGGACATTTTGAGAGTCACAATTGAGGGAATCGGCGCCAAAATGAAGCATGATAAGCTTATATAGTGTGGGGGGAAATGGGCAGCCATGCTTTCCACTCCCACAACCCCGCACAGTGCAATGAGGGGTGTTTTTTTTTTTTCCTGCTCTCAGTAAAGAATGCAACATCAAAGAAGAGATGGTTTGCAAGGAGAATGACTTGTACTCTTTCTATTCTAGGTAGGTGTCTCTTAATTGTCCGTGTTGACCCAGCCGAGGGGTGAATTTGAAGCGCTCCTCGGCTTGGAGGCTTGAACACGGGTTTTCGTTACTTTGAGTGGCCTGGCGCAGCACGGAATTAGCGTCTCACCTCGTCCCCCTCAGCTACCTGTTTATTAGCTCTTTCCTCCGGACCCCCGTGACCCACCTCCAAGACACCTCGTAAAAACATACCCAGACATCAGAGGAACACGGATCTGACAAGTTTTCCGCGCTCGCTTCGCTCTGCTCTCTTCAATAAAATCAAGATAAAAAATAAGTGAAAAATAATTATGCCTACCCGAACCATCAGACCATCCCATACATTCCAGCGAGTGATTGCAAAGTAGCGCCCCACACTATCGGAATCTCCAAAATATAGGTTATTGTGCGCGTTAATGGCGTTACGACGGCTCGTGTTTTCTCAAAGCAAACAGGCACCAAAGCCCGGAGTGTGTCCTATGATCGATAATTTATCCAATTTTTTGCAGGAGCGTGCATTGCTGAGCGTTCATCTAAACTCTGATGGCACACGGATGTGATCGTAAAACACTGTCCCGAGCAGTGAGGGGAAAAAAACCCCAAATAACACATGCAATGATTAATATTTCAAATTTCGGACACCCTCAGCTATTGTGTTTTTAACCTGATCTCGCAGTTGGACCCGCTGTGAATTTCCCCTGTCACCAGCAGCATCACTTATCAAATCCACACTTACCAGAAAGAGTCTCTATAGCCTTTATGGCCGAGTTCTGGTCGGGGAAGTCCACAAAAGCATAGCCGGATTTCAGTAGGACCTGGTCGGCCACTGGCAGCTTCCTCTCCCCAAAGAGTTGCTTCAAGTCCTCGACAGTGACCGAAGGACTTAAATTCCCAACATATAGTTTGTTCATGATCTGAAAGGAAGAATCTCGAAGGGGGATCAGATCTTAGAGAGAGACTGTGGCGATATTCAAAGAAGTAGAAAATTGAAAAAAAAAAAAAAAAAAATTAAAAATAAAATAGAAAGTAGGAAAAAAAATCTGCTGGGATTTTTTTTTTCTTTTTAAAAAAACGCAGTAATTACCCCCCAGGAAATTACTAAGCTATAGGCGACCCCCCAGCACCAACTCTGGCCCTGGTCTAACTCTTTTAACAGGGACTGGGGGAAAAAAGTGTCGTTACGACGCTACTCCGGAGCCAACAAGCACCGCCTCTAAATAAAATCTCCCATAAAATCACAAGAAAAAATGTTTGGAGGTGCATGTGGGATCACTCCTGGCTCTCCGGCGTAGAAAGTGCATGAGGCTATGAAAGTGGCATGATGATCACCGGGTACGTTCAGCAAAGGGATGGGCTTTAAGGAGGCAGAGGGGTTATTTCATCAAATCATAATAAGGGCCGTGCCTTGGGTCCCTCCAGGCTGGGAGAGTGAGAGGAGGAGAAGAAAAAAAAAAAAAGGGGGCTACTGTGTGGAAATCAAGTCGTTGTCACTGGACGTTGTCGACCCAAACAGTGTCACTGATCCCCACAGTTTGGCTTTTATTTATTTATGAGTGACACAGAAATATGGATTTATGGAGCTGTGTCCGCAGGGCGTCCAAGCCTCAACCGTGGAAGCCTGCTTGAGATATTATCCTGTGATGATAATAATAATAAAAACATCTGAGATAATCCTCATGATCTTGTTGTATTTGGCTACCATCATAAAACTAAAAATAAATAAAGGAAATAAAGGCTATTGTTGAAATCAATACAGAAAGTGAAACCTTAAAGGAGCCAGTCTGCCCTTGTGCAGAAATAAAAAGTGAAATAAACATTTTTCTGTCTCCACATGAGACGCCCTTCGCTTTGCGAGGTGGCACTTAAAGGCGGTGACACTTTCTAGCTCTGCATGTCAACCTGTGGATAAGTGCTAATAGATCCAACTGCAAAATGTAAACCTGTGCAAATGTGTATTTTTAGCTGCTGATAAGGAGAAGTGAGGAGATTCCTGGCCTTTGCTTTGTGGAGGCCGGTCTGAGCTCACACTCCTGGATTCAGACATGCTATAGCATCCTCTTCTTCATCTCCCCCCCCCCTCTCTTTCTTTTTTGTCATGTAGGTGTGTGCATGTGGGCGTGTTTGGCAAGGAAGCAAAGCTAAGTCAGTGTGGTGGATTTCAAAACAAAAGCTGAAATGTAAGGGAAGGGCTGTGGACACTGAGCTGCATGCTGCATGGGAGGGGGCTGCAGTGCTCATGCATGGATGTGCAGTCTTGTACCTACACTAGTTACTGAGGAGGGGAGGAGCCTTTTCCCTACAGCACTTGAGTGTTTCTACATGTAATGCTGCCTGCGCCTTGGAACATTACTGCCACCCTACTGTAGAGGAGAGTGTGTGCCAGCGGCAGGAGTGACCATTCCCCTCCTTGTTTACGTCAGTGTGTGAACAGAGGAATGTCCAAGCTGTGGCCTATTTACAAAACAGCTCTTTAGTTACTTTCCTGATGACATGCTAACACAGTGGTGTGGGCAGAGTTCAAATAAATGACCCATTCACTTCAAGACTCATTTCCTGCACTAAATCATTGCTGTGTTCAGTTTACAACTCTTGACGTTGAATCAGGCACATTCACAGTGAACCTACTTGCCAGTGTGTTACCATTTAAATGGCAGTAAATTTCCTACTTTTTTTTTTTTTTTTTTGCCTTTTCTGAGCAGACAAAGCAGATAAGTAACGCCAGCACACGCAGGAGTTGTTTGCATGCTTTTCTGTTAACATGTTATGCCCCAACTAGGTCAGTGTGCTGAAGAATCATGCGGCCACCCAAAATGACTTCCACTCAGAGAGGAACTGGAAGGGACGTGACACTTGGGGGGGACACGGAGCGACCTGCTGACCAAAACAAACAGCACACACATACATGTAGACTTGTGGTAGAAGAGGGGAATAAATAGGCCTATGCAGTTTTCCGAGGTGTGGTCAGCTGGTTGACTGGTGTCTTTTCATTAGTTTTCCCGCTTTTCTTTCTATCTGAACACTCACTAGTGGCTGATTTATCTTTATTAAGTACTAGTATTTCATTTATTGCCGCTGCGACACTGTGTTAACACATTAAAATTCCTTTTACTTTCTAATCAGAAACACCTTTTTAATTCAAGGTTCAAAGTACTCGTCCATAAAACATGGAGGGCTTGGGTGGAAGAACCATTAAAATTACGCTAAAATGTAGCTGACATCCATCTTACAAGTTTGTGGTTGTGCTGTCGTTTCCTCTGTGGGATAAAACGTAGTACAACAACAGTTTACACATTACTATTAATATCTAGGCTGCCTCAAAGGTCCATTCTTCTGTTAATGTTGTGCAATAAAGCAAAGATAGAAGTAACTATTTACTCAAATACTGCAAGTACAGTCTTGAGGAATTGGCAGCGTTAATGACTTTCTTTCTTTTTTTGATAAGATTTCTTTTACTACGAGAGGGGACTTTACACGCAAAACATCAGCTAAACACACCCATAAAATACCACAGATATATAAAGAAACTTAGGACCCTTTACATGCAATATACTGAATCAATATCTGCACAACAGGATGCCATTATATTTTTATATAAAGGGTTAGTTCACTCAATTTACCAAAAAAAAGATGCTGTGTGAAATGAAATCCATACACCTCATTTATATTGGGCTGAATGAAGGAATCTCAGAATGGATATTTCAAAACATGACAAAAATGATCTGCAAGGCTCGATCCCACTGGATATAAGCCAGATTTTTTTATCTTTATAATTTGAAAAGTGACTGTCAAAGTAAAGCAGCAGCCTGTTTTCACTGCTCTTCTTTAACTTGAGGAAATTAGGTTTTCTCTCCACCACTGGCAAAAATGGGAAAAACTACAATAAAGCAAAACTCCAACAAAGTCATACAGTTGAACATGTATTGTACTGTACTGTCTGTCATGGATGCTGGAAGAAGTTCGGACTCTGCTGTGGCCAGTAGGGGTAGATGTTGGACTGCCACATGCTGCTCGGCCGGTCTTGCTTCACCACAGGGGGACTTGTAGTTAAAACGATGTAGGCTACTTGGTGGCAAAAAAAATAAATACATGAAAAAAGTTGTAATCTTGTGTCTGCCTGACTGATAATCAGTGTCCTTTACATTACAGATTTAGATCTTCTAGTCAGGGAATATTAGCTTGATAATCAGACATAACTGCTGATTAATTTCACATTATATTACATTAAATTATCTGAGCTGCTGAAAAAATGTGGGCAAAATTCAAAGGTTTGTAACTTAGTTGAGGGAATAAGTGACTTAATATTTTCCACAGGGGTCATTAAATAAGAGGGAACCTTATTAAGACATTTAGACAAACGCTCATCATTCAGTTCATCAGTTGGATGAATCATGTCAAAATTCTAGTGTATTTCAAGCAATGGGCTGTTTTGTTAGAATGAGTTTGCATTGCTAAAGCTGAGAGAGCTAAAATTCGGTAGAAATAAGCACATAATGCGACAAGGTGACGGCTGTATCAAAGCCTTCATCCTCTGGTTTGCATTATTATAATAACCGCCTTTCAACAGCAGGTTAACGAAACTGTTGTTAGGAAGGACAGGAGTCAAGGTGAAAAAGTGAATATTCCTTTTAATCTGTTCAAAGATGATTTTCCACTCAATTTGTATACAAAAACTGAAAACATTAATATTTTATGGCAGATGTCACCTGTATGTTTAAAATTAATAGCACGAGGGGACAACTTCAGTCCTGTCACATGATGCTGCTTCACAACTGATCTCAGCATACATTTACCGGTACATGTACACTGTACTTTTGCAAACAGAAGTGTGATGATCGCCTTAAGAAAGAAGATTTATTCTGAAATCAATCATACCACGCAGAAACATTTCCTGTGCTTAGGAAGAGGAGGGACGTGACGTTCAATAGCGACCTATAAAACAAAACAGTCATAAGAGAAACCCCAAAACACTGAAACCTGTTGAAATCAAACAGCTGATATTATATTTTAAAAAAAAGGACTCACGAGGAGAATAAGACCGTGACCTGGACCGAGACCTGTAAGCCCCTCTGTAGTACGGTGATGGAGATCGCCTTCTGAAACAAGACAAGATTAACACCTTTTTTTTTTCATTTTTATCAACTTCAGAGGTTATTTTAAAAGAAATGTCACAAATTGAGAATCAGTATGATAATCCCAATGATACTGGGAAAAGACTGGGACAGTCACCTGTATGATCTGTAGTAGTCCCTGTCGTCATAGCGATCGTAGCCGCCCCTGTCGTATCCGCGATCATATCCGCGGTCGTAGTCACGTGAATAACGTCGAGGACCGCTTGGACCACCTCCACCGCTGCACAGAGGACGATATGTAGTTGAGATTTTGTTTGGGTTTTAAGGAGCGTCCACTCAAAATCTGTCTTTCAAGTCTGCTGTTAATAACTCTCTCTGAGCAGAACTGTGGTCAGGACATAACACACTGAAGAGGAAGCTTTTTTTTTAAATGTACTTAAATGTACTTTATAACTATGTTTCATAACAAATACAGAACCTTCCCTAATTGAGGTTTTAAGATTACTCAGGAAACAACATGAACCTACTACCCATTTTGTATGATTAGGTGTAATTTTCAGCCAAAATAGGATTTTTTTTTTTAAATAAACTGAATTTAAAAACACCTCCAGTTCACTAATCTGTGTTACTTCTGCCTGACTGAATTCTGTATCTGTTACAGTATCAACAAACTACACCTACACTACACCTGGAAGTTGCAGGAGATCTGTTCTCAGTTTATTGTGTTACTTCGATTTAGGTGTACAGTTCAGGAGGAAGTGATTACCCACCTCTGACTATACACTTCTAAAGTTACACAACTACAGTTCTTTTCTAGTTCAATTTGTCACTTCAATTAAAGTGAATTTAAAGTAACCAGAGCTGAATCAATTCACTGCTTATGGATGCAGCCCAAAAGTATCCACCTTCCCAATATTGTGCTTTTTAATCACTGTTTGTGAGAAGTATACGGATGACCGGGCTGTGCAGCACTCAACTGAAGTTAACGTATCCCCAAGATGAAGTGGATCATTTTGATTTCCACGTTTTCAGTAGATTAGATTGTACGACGACAAAGTCTAATGTGGCCAAAACTTGCTCTCCAAATGCATGGCATTATTTTAGCGTAGTGAGCAAAAGGCAATGACATCATCAGATCATATCTAATGTTCACGTATCTTTCAGAGGGCTTACTATGTGGGCCGGCCCATATATATTCCAGGGGTTGGGGTGTGAGGCCTCTTTGTGATGGAGAAGTCCACCCTAATCCTTCGGCCATCTAGCTCCATGCCATTGGCTCGTTCCTTTGCCTGACAGCGAACATGAAACATATAAATTACCTCTTTAGGTAATTTATATAATAATCCAAGAAACAGGTTTGATGGGGGCCTTTGTCAACTCGTGTTCTTATACCTCTTTAGCGTCCTCTTTGTTCTCGAAGTAAACGAAAGAAAAGCCCCTGGAGCGCCTCGACTGCTGGTCGTACACGATACAGACATCCGCCAGAGGGCCGTATTTGGAGAAGACTTCCCTCAGATCCCTCTCTGTGGTGTACAAGCTCAGGCCGAACACTCCCAGGCAACAGTTTGGATCTGGATTAGCCTGCAATTTTAAAGCTATTATGATGATATGATGTTGTATGATGTGTGATATGTTCAGACATACAGCAAGAAAACAGATAGAGATGATTTAATTCTTAAATATGACGTCTTTTAAGGAGAGGGGCCATTAAACACTTACGCGGTTGCCGATGTGCCTGCGGCGGTTGGACATAGGTGAGCGGCTATGGCTCCTGCGCCTGCGCTCTCCGCTGTATGACCTACTGTGAGATTGGCGGCGATAGGACCTTGAGCGGGAGCGCGACCGGCTATAGTGTCTGCGTGAGCCACGGTGGGAATGGGACCTGTGAAGACAGAAAGACAGAAAGACTTTCACATTGGCTCTGTAGTCACTGTATTCACATACACAGACATCTACACTTGCAGTCAGTCAACACTCACCCAGATTTCGACCTGGACCGAGACCGAGATTTAGAGCGGGAGTGGCGGGAACCTTCTTTTGAACAGGGAGGCGAATGAGCCGGGGAGCGGCTTGCCGACTTCCCCGAGCCCCTGGGACTCACACTCCTGGATGCAGAGTGAGACCCCTTGAACGAACCACACACCTCTTATCAGCACCAATGAGAGGACAAACTGAGAAATTTGCCTAAATAGTTTTATGTAGTAAAGAATCAAAACAATCCTGTGGATAGTACAGAAAAGAACAGAATTTCAAATTGTGAATTAGGAACGCAGGTCAATGCCATGTTTATAACCCTGGGTAATATGACTTCAAGATTATCAAATAATGATTACATTAGTCAATATAAACAAACATGTCAACATGATGAAAAAACAGGAATGTATCAGTTGTGCAGAAATTAGAATCATTTAAATGAATGTGTGTTGAATTCAATAACAAGAGCATGCACGCATTTGACAAACAGACCAGAAAATTACTTAGCGCAGTGACCTCAGCTTCCTTAACTTCATTTCTGTAACTTCATTACTTCACATTATTCTTCTTTCTTCAATTGTCTGACTTCTTCTTACTTCCCCCTTCTCACACACTGCCCACACTTCTTCCCTCCTCATGTTTTAGCATGCACTCAACAATTCATCTTCACACATCTGAGCTTCGTATTACTGAAAAAAAAAAGTGGACATGAGACTTCTTCCATATTTTCTTCGTCCAACCTTAACCTTCATGAAAAAGAAAAGGATGAAGAATATATGACGACAATTAAAACTGCACCCTCAATCAACGTTGAATGTGTTATTATGACATGCAGGGGAATGTTCAAGACCACATTACAAAATTCTTAAAAATCCTAAAATGTTAATTCTATAGACATTTTTTTTTATCACTTTCAGTGGTTCGACATTCACTGTTATATCCAATCAGCCACTTTCACTTAGAAGTGTGCATTTAGATAAAAAAAAACAAAAACATTAATAACAGGAGGTGTGACAATCGGATCTGCTACAAAAACTGAAAAATATAAGCACATAGACAAATGTTCATTGAATTTTTTTCAGGCTGGTTGTATTTTGTCACTTTGATTGTGTCAGAAATGTGTGGCCATCTGCATCAGGAGAACACAACAATGCACGTCCTATACACACACATTCACAAGATGGTATACAATAAGTGAGCTATGATTATATGATTCCTTTTCATTATTGCATTTCTTTGGCAACAATAGCTTGTGTCCTTTCTTAAATGGATCCTGTTGGCAAGGTTTCTGTGAAGTGGCCTCTAAGACATGAAAGTGAATTCTCAAACCACTGAATGTAAATGATATATACTCAAGATAACATTTTGAAATAATTCTCAGGTGGCTCGAACAACCTCAAGATGCTGCTGCCACTCATTTGTATTGCCTTGCATCACTAGCACTGAGACGGCAGACATGAAACCTTGGGATAGACGCACCAAGACTAAAGACTACAGTCCTTTAAAAAGAGAACCTGTTTGAACACTATAGCACACTAAAAAATATATAGTCTTTGTTGGCTTGTAAGCGTTCATTTACTTACACAAAGAAAAAAGGAAAAATGGGGAAGTAACTGATGCTCAACTGTAAGAGGAAAGAGGAATTCCAAAAAATATTTGATTGATTTTAATGTGCCATCTTCCTCTATCTTGTTCAGCAAACTGCCTCCGCATACCTCATTGTGATCACAACATTTGAGGTTTCCCCTTAAGGCAATACAGACACAAGATCAATTCCAAATGATTGCACTGTGAAGCCAGTGTGCAAAAAAGAAATTGCAACCAGTGCACACTGCAAGTCAATGGGCGGCGTGGGCATCGGGCAACAGTGTCTATTTGAATGCTTTTGTCTAACAATGCTGAAGAACACTTTTCACAGCCACAGGCACCCTGAACCCTTCCACTGTGGGGTTGAGAACCAGCTGCTTCACATGCAAAGTCGTCCTCAGACACATACAGACATTTTGTTTTTTACTTTGAATACACTATATCGTTATGAACTAATCTTGTCTCTTTGCTCCTCATCTGTCAACACTGTCAAAGTACAAGCAGGACAAAATTCAAAGACATAAGACGCTAAAATAGAAATGTCTGACCATTACAGGACTGAGCATGCGGTTTTTAACTAGTAAAGCCAGTATACTGGGTATACCATCATAGAGTGGCTTTTAACCACAGCAGGCTGCTGTCACTTCTCTCAAGTCTGCAGACACACTGGCAAGAATCTAACATGTTAACATGGCGACCTGCTACTTACAGTATGGCATCAGTATCTTTCCAGGCTGTAACGCCAGGGAGTTTAGCATTGATATAACAGGGCTGAGTTAGCGAGGCAATACAAATGAGGGAGAATAAATCTCGAGGCCGTTCACTTTAAATGGTTTCAATGTTTTACACCAGTATGTTGCCTGACTGGCACAAGTTGCCTCGCTCCTAAATGAAAGAAACCATAGTGATATTTAACGATTAATGTTAATGTTGGCAAATGTGCATCCAAATTCAACCGAGATCTTATTTAGCTTACAACAACATTGCACTTATCAAAGTTTATTTTGCCAATTTCTTCTGGAGAATTAACTTAATGAAGGCAGAAATTTCAACACATTTTACTCGTCTGGCTGCTTTTCTAAAGCTAATTATCAACGTAGCTGCAACTATGACGATAGTTGGTGTTAAAATCAGATCTTTGTTGTGATTATGCACAGGTTTGGGGTTTTTTGCTAAAGTTGACATCAACATGGCAAACACACACACACACACACACACACACACACACACACACACATCACACCACACACAGGTCTGGGGCCTAGCTAGCTAACATTGGTAAGCTAGCATTTGCCTGCCCGCTAGCTAGCTAAGGGATATCAGTAGACTCTATTGTTTAAATGTAGTAAAGTTTACTAATGCCTGTGTTTTGTAGAATAACGGACACTCTAGTAAAACAGTCTGTAGAGTTGAGCTACCGTTAGCTAGCTATCGTCAGGTAACCACCATTAGCCAACATATGAAGACCACAATAGATGTGTTCTCTTCATGTACGTAAACTACAAAAAACGTAACAATCAAAGCCTCCAGAGCTCATACGTACCCGCTCGCCGTAACCCTTGTCGTTATCGCTCATTTTTAGTGACAATGAGTATCTAAAAATGAGAGTTTTATGCACCGCCGCGGTGCTAACCAGCTAGCTGGCTACAATCTACTGTGTGTGTGTGTGTGTGTGTGTGTGTGTGTGTGTGTGTGTGTGCAAATGTAAATGTTAGTTCCTCCCGGAGTTAAAGAGGAGACTTCATGACTTAGTAAGTAATAATATGGACATGGAGCTTTATACAAAGTTTGCTGAAATAGTTTTTAGTATTCAAACTTCATATTCAATCACTCTGAAACAAAGTGTGGGGACAACAGTTAGGAGGAGACTGTAACTTATCAATCATTTCAATCTTTTACCCTGAGGGATTTACTGCCAACCAAAAGACCAACAGCGAATTGTCCACTGAAATGAGAGTTAAAATTCAGATGTAATGAGATGTAATGCTTATTCAGCCATCTTAATAACCAACAACCTTAACAACAACAACCAGGAGCCCACTGCCTGCACTGATGAGTCGTTTTTAATACTCAACCTACTTTTTTTGTACTTGGTTAAAGTCACTTATCAAGAAGTATAAGAAGATATCTGTGCATTAATTTCATTTCATAGTATTTTTTATAGTGTTCTGTTTAAGCGAGGTATCTAAGATTTTACTTTAATAACATCATTGGAAGTATTGATCATGATAATTACAAATAATTACTTCTTAAAAGATGTTCACCTACTGTCGATCGTTGCTTCATAATTTCACGCTCTCACCTGGAGCCAATAAAACAGTGTTTTGGAGGATAGAAGATTTTTCACACATTGTCAGCGCTGGGAACGCATGACATTAGCACCATATGAGTGTTAATTGTCTGCTCCTCATCTGTTTCCTGTTTCTTTGCTTTTCTTCTTTTTTTCTCTTCCACTGCTGTTTTGTTTAGGCAGTGAAGAGCCGTCATAGCTACTGAAAGCGCTACTTTCTGGATTATAAGGTAGCAGAAAAGCACCAGTGGTGCAAATAATGTTTGTTTTTGTTTGATTTGTCTGATTTATAAGTACCGATTGCAGGGTTTAATGCAGCGAAAGTGTAAGTTAAAAATAACCAATTTATTGTTTTATTTTGTATTCATAAAACCCTTAATAAAGTGTGCAAATGCATGTGAAGAGATCTGACATATTCACACAGATCTGAAGAGAAATGGATAATCTTATCAGACTGAAATTCAGTAATACTGTATATATGTTCCACCTAAAAGCAGTATCAGAAACCCACGATGCAATGGACCACAATGCAAGACAGATTTGACAAAAGATGTGCTAGCCATGACACTTACTGTTGCGTTTTTCTTTATTCAAAGTGAACAGAAGCTGAGAGGGATGCAGCAATCTAACAAAATGATTCAGAGACTGGTTGCGATGATCTGATTTGAACTTATCGTAGTGCTGTTGTTACTGTATATTAGGGAAATGCAGCTTTCTAATACTTAGTTGCCCCTTTATGTCAACTTATCACACGTTTATTGCAGATTGGATTGCACTCTATGAATTAAATTGTTATGAAGTCATGTTGCCCAAATAATCTACTCAAGACCAGAAGTTATAATCAACAATTTCCCACATCTAACGTGGCCCAAGAGCAGATTTTAACAGAATATGACAGCATGTATCACTGTGGATCCAGTTACTCGTTGGCACCTGTAGTGGACGGTAAAGAGACAATATAATCAGTCATTTTGAATGTATTTTTTTATTTTAGTAAGTATATGTGTAAGTTCACCTACCACAGTTGTACAGGACGTTTATTTTGTGAAGATCTAAAGCACTGGGGCCATCTCGCTGGCCAATGGGAATGTAAGGATCTGGTTTGGGGATTATTGTTGGTCCGCCATCTTCCGAGAAGGCATATCTGAATGAAAAATACATGAAGTGTATAAGGTGTTGTGATGCCCCAGCAGAACATGCAAAAGCTATAATAATGTTGCCTCAAAGAGCAGCTCACCTTCCATAATGCATGACAGAGTTGTAGTCATATGGACTGTTGAGATTGTTTGTCAGCTGTTTCCTGAAGTTATGCATTTGTTCTGGCAAAACGTAAAAAATAAAGGACACGCAACTCAGACGGTGACACAAGGGCTAACTGGACAATGCAATAACAATGTTGGGAGGTGATCACTCATCCTCACCTGGTATGATGTTTTTCCATACAATTGTCACATGGTGGTCTCTGTCGGAGCGAGACTGCTCATGTACAAAGCCAAGGGCGTGCATGAACTCGTGGGCAGCCACCCCCGACCACATGCACCCAGGAGTCTGCAGCGACAGGGTCTGGCTTCCTCCAGTCTGTCCCAGAAACGACCAGCAGCTTGGGGTGCAGAACAGAAATGGCATGTGTCCACATCAAGAATCACATGCACAGTAAATTGTAAGCCAGGTATTGCAGTAGCAGTCATACTCACCCATATCTAGGCTGAATATCGAGGAAGCTGGCTTCATGAGTGCGTGGAACAAATTTAACACATGTTCCGGAGGAAATGTCTTGCATCCCATTTTCTACAGTGATTCTGTCCATGTCGTCTACCATAAAATAAAATAAGTTATTCAGGAAGCTTTAAACTCCCAAAGCCTTTGCAACTCTTCTTTAAATCTATGAATTCTTACCATATAGTGGCGAGAGGATGTACGGTACATAAACAAATCCATCAATTGATTTAGGCCACAGACAGGCATTGCCAGGGCAGGTTATGGCGCTCCGTACATATGAACTGGCGATATCTCCCTCTCTGATTGTCAGCCCCCGTGGAGCTCGCAACTCTGGTTGGAGATAAAACATTTCATTGAGTACAGAACATACTAAAAAACAACCATTATATAATTCACAGACCAAAACTTACTGCTATTGACTTCCAGGATTTGATCCATTGCGTTCATTTCATCACGGTTCGAAATTTCATCTGCACACAAAAATTAAAGAAAGATTTAATAGTCTTCCCCTATTTTCCATCACATCAATGATGAAGTACATGTAAAATCAACTTTTTCAAGAGCCCACCTGAGTATTTCCTTTTCAACCTCACCTTTCCTTCATGCACTTCGGTAGAATTCTGTAATGAAAATGTAGATTATAATACATTTTGGCTGTAAAGCATGACAAAACTAAAAGGGGCATTTTCTCTTGGTACTGACCTTAACAGGTAGAGTGTGTGCCTGGGCCAGCAAGCCAAACAAGATAGCCAGAAAGATCATGGTAGAGTGCATTGTTGTGTTTCTGACTGGTGCACCAGTCACAGTCCGTTGTCTTCCTGTGCACGAGCTAAATGGACTCCTCACCTCCATCGAATCTATATACCCACTTCTCCTCCGGTGCCCTGTACTGATTGGACACGTGTTCTATGATGAAGCATGATTAAGACCCCTCATCATCCAGTGTGTGTAATTTACTCAAGTCCACTGCTGATCCGTAACAGGTGGTCCTGATGCTGACCTTCGCCTGGGCTCTGTACTTAGCGCATGTAAGATTCAGCACTTTCAGAAATGAGACACTTAAGGGTGTTTTGCTGTTGGATGCGCTACAACTCAGCAGTTGTTCTCGAGAGAATAACTGTCCGCCCAGTCCAGCAGACCGGCAATTTGTGTCTGACTGTACTGCCAACCAGTGATTTTGTGATAAACTATCGAGTTGATAACTGTCCTGACAACATTCATTTTGTCACACAGATAAATATATAAAAACAAAACCTTCTCCTTCTCCAAATATAATCTCTACTTTTATCAAGGGGCCAATTTGAAGGGCAACGACTGAGGGAAGAATACCACGTGTTAACAGTTTAGAAAATCTTATATGATATGTAACATTTCTGTATCTTAGTGAAGGGCGCGTGGTTTCAAATATGGATCCTCTGATGTGTCATCATGCCATAAACCGGTTCTTTATTAATCCAGGTAAGTGTTTCCTTCAGTCTTCCTCTGATCAAAACATGCTATAAACTATTTCTCTTTGTTTCTCTTGTTTAATGTGATCAAATGAGCCATGCTTTAATTCTTCAAAAACCTTCTTTTTCTGTACTATCATGCATGTGCGCAAGTTGGATTACTTTTTCTTCACATTCAAGTTCTAAGTAGTTACTTCTGCTGTATGCTGTCTTGGGTGGTTACCATCTGGTGTTTCTACTCCTGTTTTCCCTCTTAACTACGTCAAAAGTTTCTCCATCTTCTCAACAACATCAGTGACACATCTCGTTTAAACGCATCATTGCGTGCACACAGAGGAGATGCTGGTAGAAAGCTTGAATCAATCTTTATTGAAATTCCATGGTTTAACATTAGTTTATTAGAGTAGCTCTCAGTACATTCCCGTTCCACCCAAGGTCAGTTTTGGTTAGTAATCATCCTTGCTACCTGTGGAGGGAGACAGAAAGAGTGTCATGTCTATGTATTATTTTGTAGTACACTTTGCTTTCTTGCTCTAAAATAAGTGAGGTTAGTTCAGGAGGTTCAGTACCAACCACACTTATAAAGCCTGTTGATTTTCAGCTTGTCAATGTGGCTGAGAGTCGATGCCTGGCCCAGCTTTATGTCCTTGCTGTTTCTGCCGCTCTTGGGAACGATGGTTGGCTCCCCATCCTGAGAGTAGGCATACCTACATGTACACGTATTATAAGTAAAATTACAAGGCATGAACCACATTATAATATACTGAGTAATCAAATTATTACTTACATCCCAAAGTGCATGATTGAGCCATAGTCATACGGCAGGTTCAGACTGTCAGTCTTGAATTTCTCAAAGTTCCTCAACCGATCTATTGGGAGATATTTTATACTTAAAACATATTTTATACTAATTATTTATGAGCATTCATTTTGTTGTTTACAGCACTTTACATCTACAGTCAATTACAAACGTTAAACTTTGATTTACCGCTTGTGGAGATCTCATTCCCCAGTGCCTCCCCCCTTCCCGCCCCTTTGAAATTACCCCTCCAAATGTTTGGCCACATGATGGTGACATAGCTGTCCCGGTCGAAGCGGGACTGCTCGTGCACAAAGCCCAGGGCATGCATGAATTCATGGGAAATCACTCCAACCCGGAGGCAGTCAGGACTCTGGAGAGACACCGTCTGTCTTCCACCACGCACACCAAGGTAGGACCAACACCTGGACTCACAGCACATATCATTAGAACAACTTAAAGGAGAGAATTTAGTGCAGCAATGTAGAGGAAGGAAGTGAATATTAAATGATAACTGAAGGTTTATCCATTTATTATAGACTCAAAAAAAAACTGCTGCCTCTCACATTTTTAAAACAAAGACGACCACTCACCCGGACTTTGGCTGGATGTCGATGTAGTCTCTCTGATGAGTCCAAGGAACAAACCGCACACAGGTACCTTCCTCTATGTTCTCCATCCCTTTCTTTATCAGCTTTGTCTCCATTTCAGCTGTTCGTTTACATAAGCAGGGAACAAAAACCATCAAATACAAAGTTGGTGAATCTCAAAAAGTATCAGACTGTTTGTGTGCATTTACATTTAGAGGACTAGAATAACGTACCATATTCAGGTGAGAGCTTATATGCAATGTAGACATGTCCATCCACTGACTTGGACCAGAGGCAGCTACGAGCAAAGCAGACTTTAGAGCGCCGTCCAGAAGAAACAGCAATGTCTCCCTCTCTGAGACTGGTAGCGCCGTCTATTATTCTGGAAGCTGAGACAGAAATATGGGAGAATTCAATCATTTTGGATAAAGCAGCAGGAGCTCATTTGTAACAGTATTTGTGTAACTTACCTTGGACCTCATTAGCTTTAATGATTTCATCCATTGCTGTAGCACCATCATGTTCTTCGCGTTCTGAAAAAGAAGAGTTTTCAGCGTGTGTTTTTACTGATGTGACACTTTGATTAGCATTTTAGGTCAAATCAAAATTGCATTTACCTTTATAGCCAATGGGGCCCCATTTTGGGCTGAACAAAAATTTCTGCAAGAAAGGTGGACAAAGTTGTTGGGCAAGTGTTTCGCAGTATGTTGCTGAATTTGTTAAAATCGCAGTCCCACTTCAATCCTATGCATATTTACCTGAGCGTGCGCTGCAGAGAGATAGGTGGAAACCATGCACAAGAGGATAATCCGCTCCATCTTTGCCAGTCAGTTTGTCTTCACTGTTGCCATTTTACCTGCACACACACCTAGCTTTATAGGTGTTCCCAATCACTGTCCTGCAATAATACCCATGATTATCTCGGGTAAATTACATGGTTACTGTTATTCCTTTGTGAGTGAGTTTAATCCCCTAATTAGTTTGATTCTTTCATAAACAACCACTCCAACAGTGGGATAATGTGAGGTCTCACTGTGTATAATAACAGCTCCACTCCAATGACTAGCTTTAAATGAAATGGTTTAATGTTTGGCACACATTGGGCACAATTTAAGGCTTTAGATGCCTTATATATTTACCAGGACTGCTGTTTTCTATTTACTAAAGTTAAGATTACCAACAGTTACATGACATGTTGTGCTGCTAATTTCAGATGAGAAGTAACTCTTGGAAAACCTGAGTGTTAACGACAAATTCTCATCCTCAACATGTTGTTGACATGTCTGTCTAAAGTGTAAATATCCTATGGTGTAAATATTTATTTCATTTCATCACAACCATATATTTATATTTATATTTATATTTATTTGTGCTATTTTTGTCTTTTCTATTGCTTTGTTTTTTTTCACTCTCCCTGTTTATATTGTTGCTGCTGTAACAAGAAAATTTCCCCCTATGGGGGATCAAATAAAGAAAGTCTAAGTCTAAGTCTTGGGGAAAGAGAAAAAAACTCTACCGCCCGAACAGGGACTTGAACCCTGGACCCTCAGATTAAAAGTCTGATGCTCTACCGACTGAGCTATCCGGGCTCTGACACATGCTCCGGAAGTGCTTCCTAAAACACCTGAGCACTCAGACACCATTTCAACTACCGATGAAAGAAGAAAACTAAATATTATGACCGCGTTCAAGGCCACACATTTACAACACAACACAACAACGCAGCAGCAGGTTGACGTTATCGTGTAACGTTGACTAGTTAGCTGTTACCTGTGCTAGCTAGCTAGCTAGCTATGTTTGCATAGTTTGATGTCGGTGGCCACAGCTAGCTACGTCAATACTAAAGTTACAAATTATCCAGTAGAATTGCGTTTGTAGAGTAAAGAAACAGCTCCAGCAGCTCGCCAACATTACTTTGAGCGAGTTTTAGTTGACTCTGAGAAAGTTAGAGTTACGGTGAGTTAACGTTGTAAGTCGTTAACATGCAGACGCAGATGAAGGAGCTGCAGCATGCTATCCAAGAAAACACCCGCAAACTGAAGCAGGTCCAGCAGCAAAGACTGCGTGCTGAGGAGGAGATCATTCACTGGTACTGACTGAATGTTAAGCGTTGCTTTGATTAACTTGAGTTGTAAATTAAGTGTTGTTTTCTTTCTCTCTTTGCCGTTTAACTCATTGTGTTTTCAGCATACTCATGGAGGAGTGCTCAGACCTCAATCTAGCCCCCCCCCCTTGTCTCAAGTTATTTAGTATGCGAAAATGCCCTTTTAGCAGGTCCCTGGCACCCATCTTTTAATCACTGCCATGTTTCTAAACCCCCTAAATCACTCAAGTACTTTTAATGACTGAACCTAAATGATCAACTGAGACTAATGTACAATCAAGTGACGTTTGACCAAAGCCAGTGAGGAGAGCTGTGGCCCTGTCTCAATGCTACCACTAACAGCTCTAAACAAAAACAAAATAAAACTCTGCTTAAGCTGACATGTTGAAACTCTGAACTGACAGTCAGTTGTTATCAAACAAGTCAAAAGTCAAGATGAGTTGCAAGTCTGTGGTCTGGACAGTTGTTCTTAGCGTCCTGGCCTGTTACCTGTTACATACGATCATATCACACAGTCTTGACTTTGTTCGGTTAATATTTGTCTCATGAGTCCTGCTCTCACTTGCAGCACCAGAGAAACTGAGAAGAGAGTCGAATTGATGATGGAAAAAAGTGGCGTCGTTGATGTGTTGCAGCAGCTGGGTCATCTTCTGCAAGAGGAGAGACGCCTCTCTGAGCAACTGAGTGACCAAGCATCTGCAGAAAGGTTAAGACCAATGCTACGTGTATTAAAAGAGAGAGAAAACAACCTTGCATACACCATAAATGCTGCCATGTCTAGAATGATTTCACCTTATATTTGGTATCTTTCAGAGATCCAAAGAACGATTTACTGGAAAGAAATGAGCGCGTCACAAACAAGGCGAGAAGCCTCTCCGCTGAAATATTGGAGGTGAAACAGTGTCTGGCAGAGGCCAAGGCTCGTAATATGGCTGGTACGGGCAGTGAGATGGGATTTCTCAATACTGGTAAGCTTATATTTGAAATACACTGGTTTGTAATATGCTGCCTTTCTTTGCCAACAGCACAAGCGTTGATCCATGCAGCAAGCAGCAAGCCACAGAGGAGTCAAAGCAAACTCAAGTGAATCATAAATCTAATGTTTGCTTGTGGATTGTTTTTGTTTTAGATCGCATTTGATATTTATAATGTATCGTCAGTGTTTATATATTTTGCTGCACCAAATAAAATTGATTTGATCTTGTCCCAGAAGCAGTCGTGCTTTCTAGCCCAGCAGGAACATGTAATCATATGGGTACATCTACCCAAGCACTGTGATTACACACACTCTCCATAGTGGTAGTCAATACATCCATTATTTCACCTAGTGTAGATTTCATCAGTGGAAGGTGTCAAAATGCAGAAGACAGATTAGGTTAGTTAGAAATGAAAAGCCAGCGATGGCACTCGCTACTACAGCGGCTGTCAATCTTAAACAATGCATTAAACTATTTTTCCATGATATTTACCACCAGGTCAAATCAAGGGCAGCCATTTTACCTGCCATCCCACTTTGCAGCTCTGTGCAGCTTTCAGTCAATTTCAGCTCAGTGCTTCGATTCAAGAGATGAATGGGATTTAAACACAATGAAATGTAAAATGTCTTTTCTCTAGAAAGGTCACAGTCTGGCTGGTGCACCCGGTTTGAATATTTTATGCTATTTCAGTGGTGACATCTGCTAATATTCTGCTCCCAGTCTTAATTAGCTGACTGGTTGTTTCACTCATTAATTGACCAGTGAGACATCAGAAAACCCCTCATTAATGTCACACACACAATGTACACTATATATATTCTTTAATTGGATAGGCTTGACACACTCCAGCAAATGGGGAATAGATACATGGATTAAACAAGGAAGTAGTCTGGTGGAAAAGTGGAAAAGAAAAGTTACGGGAGATTATTTTAGGTTTTATTTACCTTGTTGTATCGACTGATTGAAGTTAAAATACGAGTGATTAATGTACATTCACTGCTGTGGGAATCACGGCCACGTTTGCCAACCTTTGGTCTTCATAAAACATGAGCTGAACGCCTGCGCTTTGAGTCTATTATGACACTTCCGGGCTTCCGTAGACATGTCAGCGAGAGGCGCAAGGTAGCTTAATGTTAGCGCAGCTTCTTTGAGGCGTCCTTTTATGGTAAGTTGATTGCTATTTTTAAGTTGTTGTTGATTGTTACTTACATTAGTTCTAACACACTTAAATAGCTATTACAAAAGGCTGGCAGCACAGCCCTGTAATGACTATGATGGCTGCTATTAGTCAGTACTAGCTGCACGTGTCATTCAAACAGCAGTTTTACATCAGCCAAGATAACGCTGGTAGTTTGAACAGAGCAAAAGTGATTGTTGTCAGCTCATGACCAATGTCCGACAGAAAGAGCAGAGTGACTAAGTTGTTAACAGCAGACCAGTATAGTTAATTATTGTGCGTGTGTCCGATCCAAACGTGTTATTTTGGATAACTCAAAACAAACGCTACAGCAGGTTTCTCTGTTTCTGTCTTAGCAGATCAGTAAAAAGAAACTACGATGACGACCACTAGTGCAGACCACCGCTCCATCTTTGACTTGTGCCCCAATGATGAGGTTTTCAATGGACTGAGGGAAGTGAAGCAGGCTGTAAACACTGACCCTGCCTCAGACGGTATGTATGAAATGTAGCTATAAGACCACAACACTCTTAACTTTATGTCTTGAAGGGGTTTATTTCCTTCCATTCAGAGCTGGAAGATAAATCCCCAGAGGATGAGAGACAGCAGGACTCCAGTCTGGTGTGCGAGGTTTCAGACAAGATGGTCTGCTCAGCCTGCAGATGCCCCTTCACAAGTCGCGAGGACCAGGTGACCACACCGACTTCAAACACTTATCTGGTCATTTTAAAAGCAGATCTGTCGGTGGATTGAAGACCGTACATGATCGTGTGTTGTCTTCAAATTTCAGATGGAGCACTACAAGCTCGACTGGCATCGCTTCAACTTGAGACAGAAGATGTCGGGGGCGCCACCGGTCACAGCTGAGGAGTTTGAGAGGAAGACTGGAGCTGGTGAGGCAGCCAGAGGAAAGCCTGCGAATGGCCGTTGAAGTGTCTGTAACAGCTGATTGATGTTTCAGTTATCGCTTCACAGGAGACATGTCAAGCATCTCCGGCTCAGATACCGAGTCAGAGGAAGAAGGCTTGTACAGTGACGGCGGGGGGACGAGCAACAACGTCACGGATAATGAGAGCTCAGTCGAGACCAGTGTGATTACCAGCCGGCTCGCCAGCAAGGTGGTTTTCCAGAACTCGGCAGGACAGTATCTATCAGTCTACCGCTGCATTCTGCGAGGAAAGGTGAGGCTCCGCAGGGTCAGATTGTGATCTGTGTGTTCAGTGACCCATGATCCTTTTTATTCTGATTTCATGTTCTGTTCCTCTAACATTTCAGTCAATTGATGAGCAAGATGCAGAGTCGTCCCTGAGGGCCATAAGTAAGAAGACTGTGTGGGTCGTTCTCATGACCGGTGGAGGCCACTTTGCTGGTGCTGTGTTCCAAGGGTAAGTGAACAGTGCTAGTTTTTTTTGTGCTTTTTTTTTTCCTTTTTGGTTGAATTGTATGCAAGGACCACCATGTCAGTAGCATGTGAGCATCTTCCCTATGAAATGTATTGTGTGTATTTTAACAGAAAAGAAGTCCTTCAGCACAAGACCTTCCATCGATACACGGTGCGAGCGAAGCGAGGCACTGCTCAAGGCCTCAGGGACTCTCAGAACCGCAGTCACACGCCCAAGTCTGCAGGAGCTGCTCTGAGGCGACACAATGAAGCAGCTCTAGTCAAGGCAAGATTGTTGTTCATTCAGCAGCACTGTCATATTTTCCTCTACAAAGATGGCCATGAAGTGTTTTAATTTTATGAAAACACTTCCTTGAAGGCTAATGCTCTGTCACAGGGCCAATGAACTGCATTCGTTTTTCTTTGATACAAATTGAAGTTCCTGTCAGCGGGATCATCATCCTCTTATTTTTTTTTCTTTTTTGAGTGTGCTGATACAAAAAACCTTCACAAAAATAGCACTCTTGTTCTTTGAGTAAGGGTTGAAGGGTAAATCTTCGAGAGAAACTGTAAGAAGACGACTCCCCAAAATGGACTGAAGTAATTTTCATGTTAAACACATACTGCTCATTTTAGAAAGTAATTCATGCAAAATATTTTGAATTCATTCAGCAGAGTCCATTCATGGAAGTTGCTGTTTTTTTTTTTTTTTCTACAGGTGAGGTAGCAAGTTTTTCATGTGCATCTATTAATGCTTGTATAACCTTTTTACAGGACATTCAGGACCTTCTGGTAAGCTGGGCTGAACACTTGAAGGAGGCCTCTGCAATATTTGTGCGAGCCCCTAGCTACAATAAAACCATCTTTTTTGGTGGCCGTGCAGCTCCGCTTGACAAAAAAGATCCCAGGATCCATACATTTCCCTTTGCCACGCGCAGAGCAACCTTTCGAGAGGCACAGAGGGTACATGAGGTGCTTTCCACTGTCCATGTTTATGGTAAGCTGAATTATATCCTTGGAATAATGACATGGTGCCTGCTCATTGTCATAAAGCCGGGGTATAATCAATACTGTGGGCAAAATATCTCGATGCAGGGAAAGACACGGACATGTCTGCAGTCTTCAGTCCATCTAAGAAGGCCTGTAAAAAAACTGTCAAACCCACAGCACAAATAAATACTAACCAGGAAAAAGGTAAGAGAAAGGTAACATTTATCATGTGAGTTTACACTCTATTGAACTCTATGTGGATAAAATATCATGGCAAAATTTTAAATTACTGAATGTATTGCTGTTACAATGCAGTTGATATACTATGCAAATTGGTATTACAGCATCAGCAGAAGAAAACCATAGCAGCTCAGATAAAGAAGAGGATGGAGAGATCCAGCTGGAGATGGTGGAGCTGACATTAGGAACTCTGGGCCTCAGGGAGTTTGAAATCCATCCCTCAAGGCACAAGAGGAGGAGGAGGAAAAAGAAGGAGGAATCCAAAGTGCAAACTGAGGGTAGGTCTGGCCTAGTGTGTCGTCACATAGGAGACTGTAGCTACATTATAGGAACACAAGGACTGCTTTATTAACCCTGCTCCACAGTTCGGCAAAGTTTATGAAATTGCATATCGATGTGTGACAGAATTGAGCAACACAGAAGCAGACTATCAAGACGAGGAGGTGCCAGAGGCTGCACCAGCAGGAGGCGCCCCTCAAGAGACACAATCAAAGAAGAGGAGGAGGAAAGCACAGAGTAAGAAACAACTGGAGGGTAAGTGCTTCTCCACCTATTTCTCAATCTTGAAACTTGCCATTTCTCTAATATATGACATTTAAGATGCTAATTGCTCTCTTTGTCTCTGTAGAAGCTGTTGATGAGTCATGGGAGTACGGCCTGAGGGACGCCCTGTTTACAGCCTGTAAGGTCGGGGATGTGGACGCTCTACGTAGTCTCCTGCAGATACCCGCGGAAACAGCAGAGAGTCAGGAGCAGTCAGAGAGCAACCCATCTGAAGCCCCGAGTCCTCTGACTCTCCTTAATAAGCCCATAGACTCGTCAGGGTTCACTTTGCTGCATGTTGCATCAGCAGCTGCACAAAAGGCAGTGGTCAGGCTGCTCCTGGACACAGGAGCAGACCCCACCTGCAGGTATAAAATAATTATATAGTCAGGTGTAGTAAAACTAAAACTTCAGTATAATACTTGGTTTCAATTGTAGTGAAAGCCATGAACCCATGCCCTAGACATAAACATGGTCTCTGCAATATTCCTTTACAGGGACAACAAAGGGCAGACACCCTATATTGTCGCCCCCGACAAAGACACCAGGACTGTGTTTCGTAAATACATGGGTGAGAATCCTGACAAATATGACTACAGCAAGGCGCAGGTAAGAGCGAACAGTCTGACGTTTGTCACGCGTTCCCTCAAAGACAAGCAGATGACTGACGTAACACTTGCGCAACTCAAGGTCCCCGGGCCGCTCACGGCAGAGATTGAATCCAAGCAGATGGAGAAGAAAAGGGCGCAAAAGGCTTTAAGGAAGCAGCGAGAAAAAGAGCAGAAGGAGGAAAAGAGGAAACAAGAGTCGGAGGCGGAGGAAAAGAGGAGGTTTGCGTCTCTGACTGATCGTGAAAAGGTGAGTTGATCTGTGTTTAATCTTTGACGGTTCAAGTTGTGAGGTTTAAAACATCCTGAAAATGTGTAATTTTTTATTTTTTTTGGATCACAGAGAGCTCTGGCAGCAGAGAGGAGGTTAGCGGAGCAAGTAGCTGCAGCTGGAGCTAACCTCACTAATGTCAAGTAAGTCCCCCCCAAGAGCCCTGATGTAAATTTTTTTTTACATTACTGTAAATGTTTGGCTACTTAAATGTCTACTAAAATCCCATGTGCTTTTTGTTTGGGTTTGTCTTTGTAACCAGGAGGTGCTGGTCGTGTGGAGAGTCTCTTCTTGGGAAGGTCCCATTTCAGTACCTGGATTATTCTTTCTGCACCACTCGCTGCGTCCAAGCGCATCGAAAAGCCAACACTCTTCCAGGAAAGACATGAGGAAATAATTATTTGGAAGGAAGCTACCTCATTAACGCTAAAGGTGATTTTGTGCAGCCTTGTAAGGAATCTAATAAGGCTGTGTCTTGCCAATGTGCTGGTTTTATATTTAACTACGGCGAATGATCTCAGACAACTTGATGCATAGACTGTATTAAAACAATGTATTAAATGTATAATTTATTCACAATATTTGCAGTTATGGAGAAGTTAAAAAAGCAAATGCAATAAAAAAATAAAAAAAACGTAATATTGTTTTGTATATCATTTCCACAGGTGCCTGTGAATTTTCAACCGTAAAGACAAAATCATCATTGGATCACTGTTCGACTGAAGCTGCTGGGCCAAAGTTAAAGCTGTTGACATTTGGATTGTGACTGATAAAGAACTGGCTGCAAAATTAAACACTGAAATCTGAAGCGCTTCAAAATAATGATGCCACAGAAATGATGCAGAACAAAGCATTGTTCCTCTGAGCAAGTTCATCATGTTAAATGGATTGAATGATTCTTTGTACAGAGTGCTTTAAACAGATATCTGGATGCAGTCTTCCTGCAGGTGAAGCTCTCTGTCAAGACTTTTCAGCAGTGGCACTGAACTGAGGCCGGTCCATGAAGAGAGCACGTAGGTGTGCCGGCGCCCCCTCCAGCTCCAGCACTGTGATATTGTTGGGCAGGGTGGTGCTGAGCAGGGGTCCAGGGATGTAAAGAGTCTGTTGAGGACCCCTGGCTGGCCAGTATCGTCCCAGGTTCATACCATTGATCCAAACCTGACCCTAATTTGTACAAACATAACAATAATGACAACGGGAGGAATACAATTACTTAATCCCTGGAATCGTGATCTAAACCCACATATGAATTAAGTGTATTTGCGCCCAAATAAAATCAACACCTACCTTTGTCCATTCATTGAGCTTGAGAAAGGTGTCCCGAGCGAGGCCGTTGGGCTGTAAGGTCCCCATGTAGAAGACAGGCCCAACTGAGGGTTGCTTCTGATGGCCGGGGAAAGACTTGTGGCTGTCTGAATGGGGCCATCCACGAGTAATTGCTCCATCAAGGTCCAAAGGGTAGATCATCCAGTCAGTCAGAACATCCTTACCCAGGATCAGGTTGCTCAGGATGCCCTGCAGCACACACACACACACACTGGTTACCAGCTAATGCTTAGACTTTGTGTAAGTGGGTTTTACTCAGTAACTATCAAGTAAGAGGGAATAGTCATTGTCATTTTAACGTTTTTTGAATATGTGGATTGTTATGACCTCTAAAGTGAACAGTTTGGCGTCCTTGAGACCCAAGGCCTCTTTATAGATTTAAAATATGTAAATAAATAGAGAATATAAAGAGTTTGTACTGGTCCAGATCAGCGGCTTTAGGTGAATTTCTGTCATTGCAGTTTCATAACAGTTTATCTATGATAGAAGTGTAACATAGTCTCATATGGACTCATAATATTGGTTTGTGAGTAATTGTTTTGGCAAATACAAAACTTGAATAATGTCTTTAAGGTAATTGTATTTTGTGACCTTTCTCCAATGTGCAAACCTTATTTGAGACAGAGGGGAAGATTAAAACATTAATACTGAACGTAACAACAATGTCAACAAAACACCAGCGTTAAATAAATGATTGCGCGTGCAGAAAAAAAAACATGTAATTTACTCTCTATTGAATAGGGGTGTGTTCTCTTGCCTTGTTGTCATTGATCTTGCTGCCAAAGTTCACCCTGCCCATGTTCTCAACCAGGATGTCCACCGTGTCCCCCTGCCGTCCTGTGACGTTCATCACCAGCACAGTATCTCTCTGCAACAGGCCCTGGAAAACCTGATCACACAGACACAAGTATTAACATAAAAAAATACAAAATAACTGAGTAGCAATTTGAATCTTCACAGCCTGACTTTTTATAAAACACCATGCTTGGTCTTAACCTGTGCTGCTTCCCCATACCTGACCTGAACATCTGACTGGCTGGACAACAAAAGTTCATTGTACAGGCTTACCCCATTGACGGACACATATGCACGGTCATGAACACCATTCAGTGGAGAGATAAGTGGCGTGGGCTCTGAGAGGTCCCTGGGCAGCGTGGTCCGGTACAGCATGTATCCATAGTACTGAACACAATAGACATAACAGGTTGCAGACACAACAGTCTAGAAGTTCTCCATGTTTCAAGAGATTTACTGTCACAACACCAGTCCCTCCCTTGTTGTTGCCTTCAGACAGGCACCATACCTGTTTAATCTCTTCAAACGTCAGAGGATGATGGCATTTCACTGGCCCGAGGGGTGAGAGTGTGTTCAACAGGCTGCTGATGTCGCCGACCTGAAAAATTGTGCCCATTATTAGAACTAATAAAAGCAACCACTGGCTCATCATCAGACACAAAACACTTCTCTTACCTTTTTCAGGGTTACAAAGCCATAGGCAAACTTGGGAGTTGCTGGTGGCATGGGACCAGAGGGAATCTCTCTAAACTGTAGAGGAACAGTGACACATTAATCATATCTGAGAAATACAAGTGTAATCAGGACATCAACCTTAGTGGGTGGCAGTTCAATCAGTGCTACTACCTGCTTAATGACATCTCTGATGGCCAACAGCTTCTCTGTGGGGTCTCCTGCCTCAGACAGCGGGGCGTCGTAATCATAACTAGTCACTACTGAGCGGAACCTGGTGTCATGATCGGCACCTTCAGAGGGTTACAAAGACACGAAAACTGAACTTTTATCTGCGCCTAAATAGTGTGAACACCTGAGATCCAAACCTGAGAGACAGATAATGAAAACCAATGACTTTACCGTTCCAGTAGCCAAAGTTGGTGCCTCCTTCAAACATGTACCTGGGAGGAGAGAGTGGTGGTAGACTGTGTTACTTAGCGGGGAAAACTTGTGTTCATGACATAGGCGGGTGCTTTATCATCCCTTGGGAGCAGTTTTATCTCAAACTGGTGATTGATGCATCCTAAAGAAAAGACCGGCAATTTTTCTAATGTTTTCTCAATGTCCACAAATACCATGAAAAGACCAAAACCAGTAACAAATTGAATGGGTTAGGAGCCACAGACAGGATAACACATCATCTGTTTTAGACTCTTCACTGGATGTGTTGACAATAAGAAAATACAGAACAATGCCTGCCAAATTTGTGATGATTGTGGTGATGACTGTTAGGGGAGACATACATGTTGACGTTGGCCCCCATGGTTAGCATTTCTCCTAGTACTCTGCTGACCTTCTGAGCATTAACCACAGCATGCGGATCTCCCCAGTGGTCCAACCAGCCAGTGTAGAACTCTGAGTTCACCTGTAACATCATTTCAAACATTCCCCCATCACACACTTTGATTTGATTCGGTTTGGTGAGGCAGCAATTACTGCATGTTATGATTACTGAATTAACATGTGACTGACCAGGGGCCCCCGAGGTTCAAACCGTCTTTGCCGCTTGAAGGCTTCAGTTATGTTGGTGTCTGTTTAAGGGAATGAATAGTAGAAATTGCAACTTTCTCCATGATAACTTCAGATAAGTAGATGGCGCTGCCTCGTTACCCACTTTCATTAGATTACCGACCTGTGCCAAAGTCTACTGTGGCATATAATCCCTCCAGAGCCCCGCATGTCATTTCCTTGTCTGTGTTCCCGTCAGTGGTGAACAAGACTGTGTCTTCACCCAGAAGGAAGCGGAACAGAGTCCGCAGGTGGCGCATGTAGTTGTAGTCACAGGCGTAGTAACTTCCATATTCATTCTCCACCTGTAGTTAAAGAAGATGATTCATTAAAATCAATATTTTAATACCAATTTAAAAGCTTAATTCTTACCCACTTAATGCTCTACCTGGACTGTGATGATGTTGCCCCCATTGACATACAGCCAAGGCTTCATTTTGGGGAGAAGAACAGCAAGCCAGTTGCTGACAGCCTGGAGATAATCTGGAGCAGAAGCAAAAAAAATCAATGGCATATTACTGTTGTTTAAAACAAGACACACACACACAGTGGGTGGGTGTTATACCTGTGTCGGCTGAGCGAAGTATGATGTTTGGTTTCTGAAGTAGCCACGCTGGCAACCCACCCTGGGAAGGCAGAACAAATGATGTTTTTTAGAGGAAGAAGAAGAAGAGATAGACTGATTGAAAGTGGAATATTTTATCAAATGCGTATTATCACTGACAGGAAGTGGTTCGATTTCATGTTTGTGTTTTTTCAGTAAGGTGACTAACAGCAAACGCACGTTATCAGATGATCAGTCTCTGTCTCAGGAAGTAGTACACACAGTGAGATCCATCCTGTCTTATTTTTGCTTTGCAAAATATATGAAATACATATTTCATGATAATGAATACCTTATTGTTTTTATCAATTTCTTTTCTTCTGTTGGTTCAGATGTGAACTATTGTTAGTACAACTGTTCAAAACAATTACTAATCAGACTTTGTACAGTAAAAACTACAACATTTCACCATTTCCCATTCTGCACAGATGTACGGTCCAGGACGCAGGATGACCAGGAGGCCTGTCTGATTGGCCAGATCCAAAAAGTGCTCCAGATCTCGGTCTCCTGTGAAGTTGTGGACCCCCTGTGTTGCCTCGTGGAAGTTCCAGGGCACATATCTGTGTGTAGGCAGAGTAAATGTAGTCAAGCCATTTCAATAAAAAAAGGACTTAAGGGTGTGAAGTGTTCTACTTACACTTGGATGGCGTTGAGCCCAGTCATGTACATCTTTACAAGCCGGTCCTTCCAGTAGTACCGTGGGATTCTGGAGTAGTGAATGCTGCCTGAAATGTAGCGAAAAGGCTTCTCATCTTTGAGGAAACAGTTGTTTTTGTAGTCGATAGAGAATGATCTTGCTCCAGAGACCTGCAATAGATAACACAGTGCATTTCTAAACTGGTGGAAATTAAAGTATAGTTTACATATGGTATTTATCACCTGCCTGGACAGATGTTATCACTGCTGTGATCACTGCTGTGATCACATCTGTCTGCATCAGATTGTAGACTTTACTGAGAGAGTCTGAGAGAAATTTCCAATTATATAACCGAGATAACATGGGAAATTGTTCCTATCTCACTGGTAGAAAACTTTCCAGGAACTACAGACCTGTGGCTGATCAGGTGATTTTTCTGAAACTGAAGTAGCCAACCTTTAGTTTCTTTCTTACCAGATTTCCACTGACAGCCAAACAGGCTAGATTCACACCAACGAAGAGTAAGACACCAGCAGCCATTTCCGCTGCCTTCCTGCGAGGACTGACCCTGAAACTAAGTCATCACCAGTCTGTATAGTGCTCTTATGTTTAAGTCATGTCTGTGATCACGGTCCCTCCGGCCCAGCATGTCTGTAAGCTGAAGGAGAAGCTCTATCATGAACGTCCTGCCCGCCTCTAAAGCACAGTCATGTGACTCTCAGTACTCATCAGCTGGGTCCTAAAGTCCGCAGGGTTCACCTCAGCCTTGTCCTGGCCCATGCCTCCCCCCCCTCCCATCCCTCCCTGCAGCTCTGCATTATTGACCCCATCCTCTGGTAGCAATAACAAGCCTGAGAACTGAAATCATTAAGAGAAGATTAAAGACAAACGTGCTGGTGATTATGTTAAAATAATGAAATAATGTTGAAATACTGAAAATAATAGGCATAAACTTAAAAATGTGTTTACAGTTTGACCACCAGATGTCACAGTTCAGGTTAAACTGTTCATTTCCAGTAGAAAAAAAAATAGGATTACAGTGAAATATCCCAAAAGAAATTGGTATAGAAACACGGCTGGAGTGTGTATTCATGCCAATATATTGAGCAATCCAAAACACATTATGATCTAATAATAGAATAAAATAAAAGTAGGCTATGCAACTGTGTAGGCTGAGGAAAAACACAAAGAGGCAGCATATGATATAACGCTGTCACAACTTGCTGTTATACTATGTATTATGTAGGCTGGCAACAATGCCCATTGTGTTTGGCATGGCAAGATAACAAAGCAGCCAGTTCAGGAATGGTTTGCTTTATTATGGCTGCATGGCCCAGCTCTGTCTGTGTCCGTCCATCTTTTCACGTTGTTTGAATGATGCTTAAATGTCAACCTTTAATCATATAACTCCTAATTTTATTCAAGGTTTTGTGCCAATTTTATTTACATAAGCTTGATTTTTTTTTTTTAAATCCCAGGAGCCTGTGACAGACTCTTCATTTAATTGTTGGTGTGATGATATTATGATATTAAATACATTTACACTTTGTCATCTAATAACAATTGAATGTTAGTGGTTTGGCATGTTCTTATAAAAAAGCACTAGATGGCGCTTCAACACCTTAACGAAAGCCAAATTGAGCTGACGGTAGTATTTGAGGGGAGACTATTTCATAGATTCATGAAGTTTTTGAATTAAACTGTTATATTAAATAATTGGCCTATCAAAGTCAGAGCGTCATTTTCATTTGTGTTATTTTAGTCCTCTGACACACTCGATGAAAAGCAAAGTTGCTTCCAGGATATATTTGCTGTTAATCTGCACATGTTCATGCTTAAAGAAGTGGTCGTGAAGTGGCTGATGTTGTAGCACGTAATGGGAACAACAGTTTATCTCTGCCTGTCATGCACAACACAAAGCCATTAATCCTGGTAATTTGGGCTACTAACGCCTACATCTGCCTGCTGACCCGTCACTGTGTTCATATGCTTATGTACACACACACTTTTACAGATGATTTCACTCTTTTTTTCAGTCCCCTCCTCTTAGAAGTAATTATCGTCTATACACTAATCTCATTTCCTGCCCTGCCTCTTTATTCACCAGTCTCCGTTTTAAGGAGATTGAAAGGTTGGTGCTCGCAACTGCTAATGGCAACTGATCTCGACTGCAGATAGAACAAATGCTCTGGCTGTGTGGCTCATTAGTCCAGTTAATTGTCCTGGGAATGAGAGGAGGAACGACATACATAGGCTTGTAATTTGGTTATGAGGGTGATAGTGCCTGAGGAGAGCATGTCAGTATCCCATTTTTGAAGCCCTAGAGCTTGTGGAAAATGGATGTTCAAACCGCAAAAAATCCCAGTGACTAATGCACTCAGGGCAACACCACTTACTGAGACACTATAGCAAGAGTTGAAGTCTAAAGGAAGTGACTGAGACTAATACAAACAGCAGAGAGACTGCTTAAGTCTCATCACTGCAGTCACAGACGCTGTCAGATGAGATCAGGTTGCATTCTCTACACTACACATGCTCTTAAAAACTCTTTATGTGACTTGCTAAACGCCGCAGTCAGCTATTTAATTACTACATAAAGGTACAGACCAGACCTGCCTACAGTAATTGAAGAGGCCTGCCCCTGATGTGATGGGAGACAGAAAAACCCTCACCCTAGGGTCGGGCGTCACCTCAGTGAAGTCATCTCCCCAGAGCCTGTAATTAGATTGAACCATTCCCTCTGCCTCACCACCCCCCCAAAATAAGCCCTCTTTGTTGTTTCTGGCGGAAGCAGGTGTATTCAGATATCCCAACATACCCCCCACCTCACGGAAATACAGTGCATTAAGAGCAGCTGATGTTAAAGGGGCACTCCACCAATACATTAAAATGGACAGTTTACTCCAACCTCAACCTATGGACAATTGTAAACGGACTATATACTGAGGTACCATCATATATTCAGTACATATTACTATATACACTGTAGTGTTTTTATACCATAGTGCTTTTCATTGTGCCTATCGCTGTGCCTACAACAGACACACTCATCTGGCCATCAAGGGAAACTCCAACCATCAACCCAGTGTTTATTGGACAACCTGCTCCGTCTCCTGAGGCGCTGCTGCCCAGATTGTACACAATGAATGTCTTCTGTGGCTTTGGATGAGCTTCGTCAAGTCTGAAAATATAATCCCGATGGTTATGTTTTCAGACTGGGCAAAAAAAGAGACTACAAATGTATAACGGAGAGCTTCCATTACAAACTGAGATGTTGGTGGCAGGGAGTTGTCTAATATAAGACTCCATTTAGATGCAATATATTAAATGTACACCCAGGTTGACTTTGGGGTCTAAGGATGAGAAAGTCAAACTATACTGGCCCCCGAAGAGGCCCCCGTTTTGGCCTACAGTTTTTAGTTTTTTTGTCTCTAAAAAGTCCCCAACTTTATTAAAGTACAATACTAAATCTGTGGACTAACCCTTTGACAAGTGTGAATAAGTGTGTATGTTTAGTCAAGTACTTCCACTTTAGTTTTATATTTCCATTTTATGCTACTTTACATGTCACCCAATTACAACAGCATGATTTTAAATACAAAACATGATTATTTATGAAATATAATCCAGAACGTGCAACAGTATATGAATTAGTTACATGTATCATGTATCATCTCGATTGGCTGTAACACCAATGATAAAACATTTCATAATATCAAACTCAAAGTTTGATCATTTTGCCTCCTTGTGAAACACCAGTGACTGTTTTTGCCAATTCTGAACATATAAGGTAAAACTCATTGATCTGTGATGTAACAGTTAAGGGGATGTCTTAATGCTGAGCTGTCTGTGATTCACACTGTTGAATCATATGATATGAGGCCCTGCTGCAGAGTTCCCCACAGGTCTCCATATCAGTCCTGTGCTCAGGATACTATGAGGAATGTGCCCTCCCTGTTTTCTCAGGCTGGTGAGTCACTGGTGCTCTCACTGATGGTGATCCACTGGACTCTGAGAGAAAATTATTCTGGGACGCTAAACAATGAACAATAACAGCCCAGTAACGCGACGCAGCTCCAGTGGCATGTTTGCATTTTAGAACTGATTCAGCAGTTGTGATTCTGCATCCCTGGCCTAATTTTCCAGGTTTCTCAAAGTAATTAAGCCATCGACGGGAAGAGACAGGGAATAAAATACAATCTTACTGTGGGAGCAATGAAATATGAAGCTCTATAAACAAACAGGAAGTTGACAGTGCGGGGGAGCATGGGAAGTGTGTGAGCTGGCCTCCATTCCTCTGCCTCAAGGAAGGTATGGTATGCGCTTGGGGTGCAAGCATGTCTGAGGAGGAATGTTTGTGGTGAGATACTGTATATCGTTAAATCCTGGTGCCTGAACCCTGTTGGAGCTGATGGAGAGCCTTATAAACCAAACCAGCCATGGTGATGAATGTCTAGTGATAGAGGTAGAGCTGCTAGCATGGCTGTATTCCTGGTTTTCTTACCTCATTCATTTCATTTGTTTAAATAATTTTTTTTAAATGCATGTTTGCTTTTCCCCTTCCTTGCCCCCCAAAGCCATGCACAGCAGGGCTCTCACTTAATTGTATAATTCTTTATGCAATACAGAATAAAAAAAAAAAAAAAATGTAGCAGCTTTCAGCTTTCAAGTGTCCTTGGGTTTCTTTAAAGGCGCTATATACATCTAAGTTATTATTATGATTATTATTATCTTAGTTTTGCATGAAATGGTGCCGCATAAAACACACACTCTTTAATCTTAATCTCTTAAATCTTAAACTCTTAAACAAAATTAAAGTTTTTTATATCTAGTAGATTTAGACATTGATAACTTGCATAAGGTTATTTTTATATGAAAAAAACACTAACATTTTATTGAAACTAAACTCACTTATAATTGAATCCACCAAATCACAAAAACCACTTACAGATCACCATCTTGTCCCCTCTGTTGTAAAAACAGCACAGATTGTTGTCATAGATGTGAGTAATGCTTCCAGTTGGAGACCTCCTCGCTCTGTGGTGTTCTAGGATCAGCCACATAATTCGATAAATGTGGCACCAGGATCTGTCATCGACCATATTTACACATTAATGTGACGCTGCCACTGAGAGTGATCCGATACAGATTGAATCACGTTTGTTTAATGATATCGCTTCATTTTTATCTCAATGTTCACATTCTCTTCTCTCCTCTTGCCATCCATCTCAGCTAAACTACATTTGTATCAATCAATTTTATACCCTCTCCCTCCCGCCCTCCCTCCTTGTTTGCTTTGTTCCCTGGGTGTGTCCAATAATCCACTGCTCCCCTGACACAGCTGTCACCATCCTGAAAGAAGAATAAGCAAAGACCACATCAATTTCATTGGTGAAATTCAACAGAAGGGACCATTACATCATTACTTCCATTCATATGAATGGCTTGATTAAACTCTTAAACTAATTACACTTGTTTACTTGATGTTGTTTGTGCTTTATTTACTTTCATTTGTGATTTTAAGCTACATAAACACGCCTGTGTAATATTTACAGGTTAATAACTGGACACTGCAGCTGGATTTTCAGTACATGGACTTTGTTGTGCTTGACAGTGTTGCCGCTGCCTCTAAGTGTAAATCATAGAAAAGCAAACAGTGCCATAATCATACAACTGAGTGTAGATCAAGTCAGTCGTTGTGGTTCAGCCGGCACTCATGATACATGGATGAATGCTTTTTACATAATCAAACCACCGCCAGTTAAGTGATTATCATGGTTTGGTTGTGACTGGCAGCTCATGGCTTTGCAGTGACTAATCAAGCGGTCACTCTCCATCAATGGGACCATCACATGTCCTCAAGCCACACTTACCCATTATTTGACACGAGGCTGCAAAAGGGTCCTTCACCCGACTTGAATGACTTTGCCTGAGGTCTTGTCTGCCAATGGGAGGCTCATCGCAGACGTTCTGTCTCCATTCGCCCTCCAAATACACAATTCCTCACATGTCACGCTCTGTTTTTTCACCCTTAATCAGACATTTATATAGCAGAGGCAGAACATTGATCAGAAGCGGTCACGTTACTGTCTCTTGGTAACTTCGTTGGAGGAGCCCATTAAAAAACTGTCTTTCATGCATGTGGTGTAGCGGCTCTGGCTATGTCTGTTGGTGCCACTGCGGGTGGCTGTTAAGACCGTTTCTGCAGCCACAGATCTTTCCACAAATGGTCCACATGCTGTAAGAGCAGGAAGTGGGGACAAAGATTGTACAGTAAATCTATGTGTGCTGCCGCGAAGCTTTCTCTTTTACAGCTTGGGGAATGCAACACTAAAGAGCTTTTTTTAAAACTTTTGCTTCTTTTAAAACATTTTGTCACCATCATTTCCATTTTCTTGGATCCATCTTGCTGCCTCTTGTTATTTCTACTGGTGGGACATTCTTGTTGCCTTTGTAACTCTGTAGAGTAAAGGACTGATAACTATCCTTCATTACAAAAGCACATCTGCTTGTTGTTTTCAGTTTCACATTTCAGTATCAACGTACAGGCCCAATACTCAGCCGATCTTTTTGTCAGTCGTTGGTATGCCTGGCATCTCCTGCGGCAGCTACCCTGGTATGTAGGGTAACTGAAAACTTTTAATGAACAAACAAACAACAACTTGTGTGCTTACATATATGTACTTATTGTTGTATTTATCCACATGAACAAAAACAGTCTAAACAGTAAGTCTTGCTCCCTCATAAATTCTCCTTTTATAGAAACAAAATTAGGATGACTAGTGGTAGCTATTTTTGAATATTGACTCTTAAAACATTGTTCACACTTCACCTGCACAATCGCTCTCCTCAAAAGGACCAAACCAGCGTATGTTGACTTGTAGCTAATTGAGGAGCCAAGAACAGCAGGTCTTATGATCTCTGACCCTTCCCCCGGTGCCTCTGGGGATCTCGATCACACAAATGGATGTTGTGTTCTTGCTCTCTTTGTCCTCTCAGGTAGAGTGAAAAAAACACCTTGCTCTGGATCTACTCCCTACCAGCCAGCTCACCACAGTTTCACATGGAAGGGTCAAATCAGTGACGCACTCAAAGAGCAGCTCTTTCACTATTGTTTGGTTTTGGCAAATATGTAATGGGTAAAGCTCAGTCAGTGCAAGTCTGAATATCCTCAGCAAGCCACTTTGGCTACTTTAATCCGAGCTGGCATTCATCTGCGATTTTACGATTAAGGTCAAATCACCAGAGACACGTTATGGACTGTTCACTCTCTTGTACTGCCCAATACAGCACTGTTGATGTTTTCACACTAAATTGTGGTCTGTACTAAGGTTCATAACAAAATGTGACTAACTTTAAATACTTGTAAAGATGTCTGTGACAACTAAAGGAAAAAAGTCAAATGTACCCAACACTGATAATATTAGTTTATACATTTACTAAATAAATGTATAAACTCTATAAAATAGACTGCATGTGTACACTGTATAATTTTTGGAAACAGCACAGAGACATTTTAAGCCTGCACTTTACTACATGCTGCTATAGATCTGTTTTAACATTAAGGTCGGGAAAGGACATTTATCCAGACACGATTAAAACTGGCAGTGGGTGAGAGCAGAGAACCTGTCTGGTCTTTTGCACTGAAGTTACCCAACACATAATTATTCATTTGTGTAGCACAGCAGAGAATCAGAGCAGGTGGTGGTGAATTGGGTGAATCTGAGTGTTAGTCTAGGTTTGGCACTCAAAGTATTATTTCTTACAGGAACACAAAACAATGATTGGGTTGTTGTTATTAAAGCTGCTCTTAACCTTCTAATGAGGAATTATTGGGTCACTACGTTAAACTCCCCCAATCTCATACTGACAAAAAAAAAAAACTATACATTTTTATATTAGAATAACTATTGTATTAGGAGCTAGAAAAACTCACCTATATGAATTTATTAAAATCATTATGATATGTAAGAATAAAAAATAGTTTGGGTTCACTCAGAGATCATCAGTGCATCAATAAGTCATGGATAAATTGAGTATTTGTTTGAATTAGTGGCTGTCTTTTGGACTGCTAAGGATCAAATTAAGCCGTGCCCTTCTCTTATACACACGTTTCACTTGTAGTATCATACATTAGGCTATGCTGAATGTATAATTAAAGTTCCCTATGAGAGATATTATGAAAACTGCGCTTTTTCTTTTAGTGCATTAAAGGCAGAGTCTGCAATGTTAGAGAAACTATTAAAAGTAGCTTGATTTTCAAAGTGTCCAACCGACAATATCCCACCCCCCTCTCCTCAGGCTTTCCTCCAGAGCCACTCCCCCACAACACATGAACACACTGCCTGTCTATTGTTAGTGCTGGAGGACGAGTCCGTGATAATGATATCATTTGTTCGTCTGTGGAAGACTCCACTCAGTCCAGCAATGGCAACACTTTGCAACATGCGCAGTCCTGTGACAACCACAAACACCAGATCTTTTGGGTTTTTTTTTGTCAAACTATTTCATTTATTGATCACTGTCGGGCTGAGAATTTCAATCAATATAACAAAAAGTGCTTCTAAAATAGGTTTCAGATCCTGCATTTATTGGAAAAACACATCCCATGTTGCCTAAAGTTACTTTACTTTATAGTAGCATGTCACAAACAGGGATATATGGACCTGCTAACCATTGCTCATTGTTCATAAAACTACATCACTACATTTACCTTGACACCATCTGAACCAAAGTCCTGAGAAGTCCGACAGTTAAGAAATCACATTATGGCCTGTTTTAGAACCCGGTTGTACCCGTCGTAATCAAATGGGAGGTCAACATGCAACAATGCCACAAGGAGGCAGCTTTGGGAGCTGTGAACAACATTATCAAATACATTTCAGAGACTGATTAAAACAACCAGTAGTTACCACACAGTCAACACTGATTACATACGAGACACAACACAGTTTGCCGCTCTGGATCCATTGCATGACTATTGCCTATACTGTAGATTAAGTGTCTGTCTATCTGTTCACTGTGATCCAAAGGTTGCGACACAGTGGCTGATCTCACTGGCATAAGGTCGCAGATTAAAAGCTTGAGTTCTCTCTCTTGTTCAATGGAATTGATTGCATGCATCAAGACAACTTGTATGATTTCATCTGATGAGTGCGAACAAAATGTGCAATAATAATGTATTTCTGTGTAGTTTGCTAGCTTGTGCACAGTCATCTATATGCCCCAACGCAAACTCCAGGCACGCTGCTCCAGATGTAAATACTAAATAATAATAATAATAATAATAAATATAGATGTAATCTCAAAAGTGAGAGAACTGAATTTGTAGCACCCTCTAAGGTAAAAGTAATTAAAATGTAATTTATAGTTTTCTTTTTCTTTAAGCACAGTCATGACAAATAAAATGAAATCTAAAAGAATACAATGATTTATATGAAACAGTACTGACACAATCAAGTGTTAGCATTACATTGCAAAATGAAACTAAAAACAAAAGGACTAAAGCTAACAGCTTCCTAGAAAATGAGTCAAACTCAAGTCAGTGTTTCAATCAGTCACACAAGATCCTAGCCGAAATAAAATACACTCTTTATTAGCTTTATTTGGATTAAACCAGGATAGATGGTAAAAGAATGAGAACAAGTCTGGCACCACGAATTCAATGCCACCTTTCTGCACCAGATAATCGGATAAACTCGGGTGCTCAAGACATATTTAATTCCCCAGCCAGTGTCCCACCTATGGGATCAATCTCCCAAAACTTGGTCCATTCATTCCTGCCTTTGTCACATATCATTTACTGATGTCCTACATAATATGTGACTGCACATATACTGAGAGCCACATCACTTGGTAAACAAGCGATAATCTTCTGGTCCTGATCTGATGAGTTTTTTTTTTTTTGCCCCAAAGGATGAAGTCAAAACAATGATTGTTATCCTCTGTCTGGCACATGCATACTTGGATAACTGAGAGTGAACAGAGTACGCTGCAGCAATCTTTCACTTGACAACAAACCCTCCCTTTGTACATTTATTTCTGTCTCAACGTCCCCGTCTCACGTCAAGAGTAACCATGTGTGTGTTGAACAACAGGGGGAAACGTGCACATCCTGTGAACTCGTCGGACCCTTTGTGGACATGGACACAAAGAGGGCGTATGCTGAGGGGAGGAGTCTGACCCTGCAGGCTCCGCCCCCGTGCATAATGAGCCGGGTCCATTGAAATGACTAGACAGCAGAAACACAGCACAGCAGCGCAGCGGCTTCACGGGACACTGTGCAGACGCTTAAGACAACAACTACTGCGAGGTGTCAGAAAACAGCAGAGCGCAATGCTTCTTTTGTGACTCCTCTGAGCAAAAAAAAAAAAACCCCAAAAGATTTTTTTTTTTCTCTTAATCTCAACGGAAGCGGATGGAAATCATTTGGGAGTACAGCGACCTCTCCTCCTCAACTGTGGTACCCTGAACTCAGACTACAAAGGGACGTGAGGTCGGCCGCTGGTTAAAATGGATGCATTCTTCTCAGAGGTGAGTTAGACTCCTTTTCCCTTCACAGAAAACATGTTTTTGCATTTTCATCTCTACTTTCAGCGTGATTCTTCAGCTATTCCCGGACCGCGTCCGTCTTTGTTTTGCTTCCCTGTGTTGTGTCTGAGCCCGGCTGGATCTCACATCAGTGTAGCCCATGTAAAGTTTGTTAAGTCAGTCCACTGTTATTGTGATCTTTGTGGTGCTTTCTCAGCCACTGATATTTCTCAGACTGGCTGTGGTGTGAGTGCAGGGTGCAGCTGCAGTGGGAACTGTAACACCCCAAATAGCCTATAGCCTATACATATACATGACTACATTACTGCTGTGCAAGGTTTTAAAAATCTCTCAGCATCCCTCTGACAGCATCTCAGTGCCTCCGATTAGCTGCTTTTCCTCCTCTTTTGTAGTTTTAGTTTATGTCAGACAGTCTCAGCACTGGCTGCCTGATAAAGCTGAGTGTGTGAATGTAGGATGGAGCCCAGACACCAGCACCCTCACACACACACAGGCCGTGTACAGACCGGCTACAGGTCTGATGTGTCATTCCCCCTCTGACTCAGAGGAGGGCACACACACTCTCAGACAGACTGTGTGTGTGTGTGTGTGTGTGTGTGTGTGTGTGTGTGAGAGTGATGTGAGTCTCCTCCTCTCATAGTCCCTCCACTCTCCTCTACCTGCAGCATCAACAGTACTTAACACAGGCAGTATGTCAGTGGTGACTCCTGGATGATGGTGTCTCCTTATGAGGCTTAGCTTTGAACTGAGATACAAAGGGATGCTACACTAATTGAGGTCATTCATTCTTAAACATCCTGATTGACCAACGCTATGTAAAACAAGGAAATAGTTCCAGAGTTTCACTAAGCTTCAAAAAACGTCACATGAGTTTTATGAGTTTTGAAACTAGCGATCCAATACTGTTTATTTCCACATTACGAGGATGGGGAAATTACTGAATTCTTGTCATTTTTGGCATGAAAGTGGTTAGACTGAGCAATATTTCCTCTAAAAAATACCATCTTTTGTTGATTTCAGTCTGGAAATAAAAGCGTCAGCCTTTGAGAGGCTGCACAGGTGCTGTAAAGTATAGTTTTCAATATCCTGTTGTATAAACCAACCATGTAGCAAGCAGATTAAGGTGAACTGGATTTTGGGTCATAATCTGATTTTATTAGAGTGATATGCTGTCCTGAGGATGAGGATGGTTATTATTTCAGCTCAGCTCAGCGGAGATCAGTGTCGTAACCTGGTGTGTGTCCTGTCCTTTGTCCAACTGTGTGAGATCTCCTCAGAGATTCATTTGAATTCATCCAGGCTGCATTTTTTTTCCTAATGTGGTTATCTGGTATATTGCTTTTCATCCTGAGATATATAACAAACAGTGCAAGCGACGGAAAGACAGAAATTTATTTGATGTGTAATGTGGTCAGGATGAATCAATTTGTAGTGTTTAGATGATGCTGTCAGAGGTTTAAAAGCTATTAAAGCCAATTCAACTGATAAAAGTCAGAAGCAAACTAATCATTAATGGAGCGCCACGGTAGAAAACATTTATTTGTGGTGGTCATTTCATTATTTATTTTTTTTTAAAACTCCATTAGAATAAATGAATGAGCTGCCCTGGTTTTTTAAAATGACTTTCGGGTCATGGAAAGAAGCCAGCATCCTGAACTCCTCAGTGCAACCAGTGTGGATTTGATTAAGCAGGAATTCTGGAAGTGAAGTAAGACGAGGATTTAACTCAACTCGATGAAAACAAGTGCAGCAGGATGAATCTAAGGCATGATTTAGTATTGTGCGTGCAGTGAATCAATCAGTCTGATCATGACAGCAAACACGATGTGGATGTACTAAACACGTGAGTGATGAGATTGTTCTTTTGTAAGACTTCGCAGCCATGTTTGAATCTGCTTCTCCATCTGAGATTCTTTCGCGCATCAGATTTATTGAAATGAACGCTGACCAGTGACTCAGACCATTTGTCCACTTCTAATCTAGAGTCAGCTTTCCTGTTCGCGATGGTGAAGGTGGTGACAGGGGTTAGAGAGAAAGAGGAGTGGCAGGTACAAGGGTGTGTGCTCAGAGGTTCATCCTGAAAGCTCATCCTGTCCATCAGCCTGGCCTTTCCTCTCAGGAGCTGACACAACAGCATAAAACCCTCAGCGTTGCTGCCTTTTGACGCACACAGATACCTGTAATGTGTCAGATATTTGGCCAGTGCTCTCTAATGTCTTCCAGACTGCGTGGTTTGGTCAGGATGGACTTTCATGAATTAGGAAATATGATTCCTGTATTCAGTATATTCCCACATACAGGCCTGTGTAGCTTTTTGTATCTTTGTTTAAAGCCAGATTTACCTCTCTTCCTCTCCTTCACACACACACACAATCACTTATAACAGAGCCCCTTAGATATTTTATGTCTTTGTGAAACATCCTGTTGACGAAGTTGAATCCCAGCTATGCTTAGTTCTAAACTTGGTAGTCAGTTCCTTTATGGCGGCAGCTGCTTCACACTGTAAAGCCACACGAGGACGTTTCCACACCCGTTAACTCCTTCCTTGCATTACACACCGAATTCCTCTCCTTCAAAGATACTCTGACAGAGGGAATCCCAGATTCCCAGCCTTGACCCCTTGAATTCCCAGTCAGGGCCGCCTGTCATCCATGCTCTGTAGAGGTGCTGTGACAAGGATTTGGGTTTCACACCATCACCACCACCACCACCACCACTACCCCCCGTCTCCGCACACACCACACACACCACACACACACACACACACATTTTCCCCCATCCTGAAACATCCCCTGCAGCCCTATGTGCTGTTTATGTCTCCGTCTTTGAAGCCAGAGCCGTGGATCTGCATGCTCGCTAAGCATTCTTTTTAGAAACGGGTAATGTGAGAAAGGCCAACCTGCTCCAGAGGGTGGACTATTTTTCTACACAGGGTCTTTTCTACCCAGTTGTCACTTCCTCCAGCTGCCACTTTGCTGAGCTGAGAATCTGAGATCATCTCTCCTCACTTACAGCCAAGCAGACGGCCGATGGAGTGAGGAAGGAAGTTAGGATGTGAAGTTAGGATGTAAAAATGGAAGGAAGAGAATGTACAAAAAACGGCTAATGGGCCCGACATTCCTTTGATTTTCTTTTTTTTACTAAGCAGCTGTCCTGACTTGGAATCAGGCTTGAAGTGGTTATTGTGTGCATTATTGCATCAAATTAGGGGACTTTCAAACAATGCCGTAGAGTGTCTCGAAGTTGTGGTGAATTAACGGCGCTGGTTGTTTATGAACAAACAGTGGAAGGTATTATTAAGGCAGTGGTTTATGTGTGCGTCAGCAGAACTCCTGCAGCTTTGGTACAGTCTGGAGGTGGTTTAATCTGTCACAAGAGCTCTGGGACTAATTACCACAAGGCATTTTTTGACCACACACCAAATAACATAGATAATCCTGTCTTATAATGACACAGACGCCTGGTGCTAGTGGAGGCAGTGTAGGTTTGGAAACCACCGTTCATGCTAACAATTTGGAATTTGTTGAATTTCCATTTCAACATCACAAATAATTCTCTACATTTTAAGTCTGCTTTGATACTTGAATCGACTGATTGATTGAAGATCTTGCATTTTCACCTCGTTGGCTTGTGTTTGCGTTTCTTGCGTCTCTATCAGTAACATGACCCTCGTCTATCACTGATCTGACCGTCACACGGGGAGCTCAGTACTGTGATAACCTCCTGCTGACAGCACGCTGTTGACTTTAGCTTTAACCCGCTACCTCATCAAGCTTCACAGACAAAACTGTCCGTGTTTGTGATGGTAAAAGGAAAAGAACATCTTCATACTAATGACAAACAGTGCAGTGCCGTAGTTTGTCTACCTGTCAATTAGCTCATGATGATGGACAAACAGTTTCTGTGTAAAGTGACATGACCTCTTCTTTCATGGAGTCTCTGGCAGTCTTGTCTGCTTGTCTTCCCAGAACCAGTAACATTTAATGTTAGTTTGGGGAAATGCACTTTCTTTCTTTCTCACTCTCTTACTGACAGTTAAAAGGGAAGATTATTACCGCTCTCAAATTTGTTTGGTAAATATAAGGCTATAAACTTATAGTATATACCAACAGTTGGCTTAGCGTAACATAGCTAGCTCGTTTCTGTGTGAAGCTAACACTCATTATTAACTAGTTATTCATACAAAAACCCCAGCGTATACATGGCAAGGTGTTCACACTAATGAGATATAATGTGTTAATTGGTGAGCTTTAGAGATGCTCGTAGGTGGTTTTTGTTACCTTTTGATAGAGCAATGCTAGCTGTTTCCCCACTCCGGCCTGTGTGCTAAGCTAAGCTAAGCTAAGCTAAGCTAAGCTAAACTGTTGCAGGCGGTGGCCTCATATTTAACTTAAAGACATGACAGTGGTATCAATCTTCGCCAGAGAGCAAAGTAGCCTTTTACTATTTCTTTAATAGCTAACCTTCACTAACAACCAGCCTGATTCTGGCTTATTAGTTACACCCCCTCCAGTCTCTCATAGCGTCTGACAGAAGAACATTGCATAATGTTCACAAGACCCAGCTCATAAAAATTCAATTCTATTCAATTGTTATATTGTCACATGTTTTATCGCACAATGAAATTCTTGCTTTGCCCTTTTGCCTTCAATGTCACCTCAGGATTTAAAAAAAATAGATAAATAGCTATACAGAAAAAAACTATACAATAATGTTAAACATACCAGTAACATTCAATCAATTCTCCAACACCCATCCTTCCTTCCCTCCTAGTGCAAGTGCGTGCGTGTGTGTGTGTGTGTATCCTTATCGGGAGAGTCCTGGGTGTGTCATTCTCTGAAATATAAATCACCATAGGGGCACTTTGGTGAATCACTAACTCTTTGCCATCTCGTCAAGTGTATGGGGAAAGAAAACATCCGCCCCCATTGTCTGTCTAATCTGTGAGTTTAAAGTGAAACGAAGAAATAGTGTACAGTCATGAAGTAGTACGTCTGGACTTGTAAAAGCAATTAGCTCATGGTTTGATGTACTTTTCTTGTTCAGTGTAAGAGCAACAGCGACATGGAAAAGTACAAGTGGCACATTTGTACAAGGGAGTTAAGAAAATAAATTATTTGAGAGAAAAGAGCTGTTAATTTTCATTTTTAATCCAGTACATTGTAAACACCTCGATGTTAATTGAAGGAATGGTTTGAAACTGGAGCCAGGATAGGATCACGTGTCTAGCAGGTGGTTCTGGACCTGAAAACAGACCAAATCCCACCAATTATTATGTTTTTACCAGATCTGAGTGCAGTGTGTCTGAGTGGCAGGATTCTTACACAGAGAAAATGTATCTGTTCACTATCTGTTAAGCAGATATTAATCTCTGTTTACCCCTCACACAATGAATCTCTGTTGGCCTTCACCTTGGCTGCCCTACCTGATGGACACTGTGAGCTGGTAATGAGTGTAGCTGAAATCCTCTCAGTTCGGTATGGCAGTATGGCAGCTTAATAACAGCCAACCTGTGATTACTGCTCTGGGTGCTCCCATCCCAGATGTTGACTTTCCTTTTTTAGCCCCCTATGATTACTGCGCACACAGGCAGCCTATTATGGGATGGAGTACATGTGTCTCTACATATACTTTTCCTACATGTTATATTTTCCTATGCGTGTATGTAAAACAACGTGCAACAACCACAAGGGAATATAGCCTGAGGTAAAAAAAAAAATGTATTAACTCTAAAATTGTTGACTCTCATGTGATGAGGTTGCTGCTGTAGTTGTAATTTCTGGACTAATTTGCAGGATGAGCACCCCGTCGGGCCTGAGTACACATCCCACACTGCATGAGTCTTGACTGCCATAGCCTGGAGAGTCTAACTGGCACCTTGGTGCTTAACAGAAACAAACAGCACAGCATGGCACAATCCACAGCCGTGACCTGCTAGCTTTCCCATCCATTCCCGGCCTGTTTTATTAGGCACGACTGTGTGTGTGGTTTGGCCTTAGGTTGTTTGTAGCATCATACACTGAGATACTGAGAGTCACAAGAGGAGGAAAGTTCCCTGTTTTCAAGACTGTGCATATGTTTATCTCACCTACTTGAACCCAACTCAGACAAAATACTTGCCACATTCCCCAGCAAGAGTTAAATGGCAGCAGTGTTTCTCAGTTTATCAGCCATTCCTGGATGGATGCACTGCAGCACAGTCTGTGTTCAATGCCATACATATCTCCTGTGAGTAGTGGTTTGAGACTGCTATGAGAGTATCGGAAGTAGTGGCATTATTTTCGTCATTCATCAGTTTCATTATTTACATTTACATTTACAGTTTATATTTATATGTTTTATATTCTATTCTATCCTCTCCTTTTTCACTCTTTGGCATTCGGTGCGGATGGCAAAGCAAGATTTTCATTGTACAGGGAAACTTGTTTCTACACTGTATACATGACAATAAACACTTTGAATCTTGAATCTTGAATGGACAAATCTGCTGACTCGCTTTTTCGAGTAATGGATCAATCATTTGGTCCAACATGACATCCCCAGACTGCTTGTGTTTTCAGACCAACAGTCCAAAACACAAAGATGTTCAGCTCACTATCACATTAGGCAAGAGAAGAAACAAATCCTCACATTTGGCAAGCTTGAATCAGGGTATGCTTAGTACTTTCCTTAAATGAATAATTTATCAGAATAAACTGCTGATTCATTTTCTATCGATCAGTGAATCGGCTGACTATGACTCATTTCAGGTCTTTGTGGCATCAAACATTGGGGAAGCTGTAAAAAGCAACTTACTCAGTGACTTACTTGAATGATCAGTTATCAACATTATGATAACATTATCTCATTTTTTGTCATTTGATTAATGACTAATTTGTGTCAACAATGCAACACATGACCAAAGTGATAAATTATGTAAGACGAGGGGGGTCCCCATGAGCCATAATGATCAGTCTGGGACTGTGTGAGGTGTGAGCGAAGGTCAAAGGCAATGTAACGGGAGCCAGGACGCCCAGTGACGGCTCCATTCAAACTCAACAACCAGAACCCCACTGACAGTGCCCCAGATGTCACAGACACACGCACCCTCAGTCTCTGACAGCCCTGACTGAGCAGCATTCCTGAAATATCTGGGATTCCTGCTGTGTGACCCCATAACGGTCCACAGTTCTCTGAGTGCAGAGAGGGCCCGATATGTAGATGACAGACAGGAGGAGGAGGAATGCCAGGTGGCTCTGTAGATACTCAAAGTCGTGAAGCTGAGCTGACAATCCAATCAAACATGCAGTCATCACACCATTTGTTGCCCCCTAGAACCCGTTTTTGTTCTTAGAAAAAGTGTAATAACCCCCGAGCACAGGATCATACTAATACTTTGATCACTCCAGAACAGTAGCTTAAAGAAAATGTGCCCTCGCAGGATAAGTATGTAAAGCAGGATACTTTGCCAGGAGTCTGTGGCAGAGCGTCAAGTCTTCCTCCTCTTTCTGTTGTGCTCCTCAAGACATAATTTGTTATGCAAATTCACTTCAATACACTCATTAGTAACATTGCTGATTAGCTACAACAGACACTGATGGGGGAGGTGCCTTTTAACCCCCCCCCCCCCTTCGGACACACACAGACAGACCACAGACAGACAGATACACATGCTTGTACACACACACACAACCATGTACACATTTGCTTTACTTGCTAGATGACTGTTGTGATCCATTTAGTATGTTAATGAAACTAGCTTAAAACACACTGATGACAGCACACTGCTGCTTCATTGAATGTATGATCTTCATTTATAACTTCATCATTCTCAGACCTTCTGCTTTAACAAAAACAGTCACTGAATATGAAAACAAAGCACGAGTCGCCTCATAGTGTTAACCTGTGAGGCTGCTGCCTCCAAGCCCATCCTGCTTCAGCTCTGTTTATAACTTCCTCAGTGGGGGGCTCCTTGGAGTAAAGAACAATTGATAAACTGCACCCGTCACCCTTTTTTTTCTTCCCTTTTTCCGCTCACTCCCCCTCCACCACAGACTGGGGGAAGCCCATGTTCCCCATGGGACTCCTCCTCCTCCATTAGCTAATTTTTGATCAGCTGCTCCCTCCATCATTAATTCATCCGTCTTCCAGCACAGATGCTGGAGGTTGCCTTTAATCATCTGATTTCTCCCCTCTGTCACAAGCCCTGCCCTTCCCTGCCCTCACCCCATGCTGGCTGCAGGCACTCGCTGCACCGCGTGCATCACACTGGCAGATGTTACAGTGGCTACGAGGAAACAAAGAAACAAGAAAATGTAAAAGGGACATGCACTTGCATCAAATGACTGTTTTAGTCTTTATTTGTTCTTGATACTGCTTAGTAACTATATACGCCATGAGCTTAATGACAGTGGCTTGATGGTTACAGAAGCTAGCAGAGAGCTGTTGCCAGAGCTGCATGACTTCATCTTTGGAAAATGGGTGCAAGAAATTTCCCTCAATAACCACTGCTCAAGAGCTCTCAAGAGTGCCACTTAGCCTCTTATTGGTTAATGGAGCTCTTCAGCAGAACAGCAGAAAAATAAATATTTCCAGTTTTTTTAAATACATAAATATGTGCACATAGCACACATGAAAACGTTTAAATTTAGTTCATTTCCATATATCCATATACGTGAAATTATATCCAGTAACTTTCCGCTGAGGTTTTGCTTTTTGCAGGATGTAAAGCTTTCTCCTCTGGAAGGCTTGTCGCCAAAGACCCAGAGGGACCTTTGCCCAGATTCCCCTCCCAGCTGCACTCAGCCCATTTGTTTAATCTCACTAGCTACTTGGCGGATTCCTCCTCATTCCGCTCACATTCAGGAGATTTGGTTACAATCCCTGAATTTGGCTACAGTCCCTTTTGATGGACTAAGCAATAAACTCCTGCATTGTTGCCTGTTTTTTCTTAATTTCTTCTGCCATACATTCCTGTGTCTTTGCTCTTTGCATATATACTTTACAACCACAGTAAAAGCCAAATATTCAGACAACAAAAACAAGGAATCCATTGGCCACCTGACCTCTTTCTTCATGTTTACTAAAAATCTTTGGGGGGAAAAATCCCTTAATTTTGATTTACAAAACAACAAATAATAAATAATATTTTTGAATATTAATATTTAGATCATTTTACCTACAGCAGACAGGTGCCAATTTGCTATGAGACCTTCTGAAATGCAGCCAGTGCTCTGGACTGCACATCGGTCCAGGCACTCTAGGTGAAGGTGAAAGGTTAGTGACTCTCTATTGTCATGATAATGCTGTTGTATCCCAGTATTTGAGGTGTCAGTGGAGTGCTGGATATATAAAACCGAGACGTGTTTTTCAACATCTGTTTCTGAACGAGTTGCTGTAGGTCTTTGGGAACTTGTAAACCAATCTTAGGCAAACATGACTGCAGAACAAATAATTCTAAACAATGTTGTGAATGGGCACACGAAAGAAAAGACACTTGAGAGGGAGAAGTGAAAGCAGCAACAGCTAAAGTTTCTTTCGGACGAACATGTTCCTGGTAGATACGTTCCCGTGTTACGCTTATCCTCCTCCACATCTAAGCACAACAAATGAGATGCTTGTCCGGACTCCAGCTGGATGGCCTCCTTTCTCGGCCGGGCGTCGGTCGTGGCCAGCAGTCAGCCGTTCCTGCAGCACCAGCAGCCGTTCGCTGCTGTCCGCTGGGCAGGCGTTCGCTCACCGCTCCTTGAAACCACACTATGATCCAAGAAATTGGCTTATTATAACTAATTGTTCAACCGTGTCAAAGTCAGGATGAGTTAATTAGCTTTCTTTTGTTCCGGCTGATATGACCACCCGATACTGCCTGTCCTCATGCTACGGCAGACGGCAGAGAAAGAGCCGTGGCGCCTTGCACTGTGTATGCCCTTAAATATTTAAGGCTCATTCATTAACAAATCTCTAAGCTGGATGTCATTATACAAGCCGCAGAAACTCAAACCTCCAACTCATGGATCACATCATTCAGCCCGAGTGGTTTCTGTGTCAGAAAGCATGATGTGGCGGCAGCGTGCGGCCTGTTTTGGTGGATCAGATTACCATTGTCAGTCGGTTCTGCCTCAGCAGTGCTACTTGTGCTCAGTGACATGCAGCATTAAGAATATGAAATTAGCATGAGCTTGAAATGTCATGGCAGCATTTCAGCTTTGCTTTTCAATTAAGCTATTAAAACATTTAGTTACCGGAGGTGCAGGAGTGACGTCAACCGAGACCTGATAAATAACCCCATTGAAAGCTCTGTTTCATGACTTTGGTGATTATGCTAGAAGTACACAAACTCTTTCCCTGGTCTGAATGCCTAGTTGTGCTGCAGCAGGTGATTCAGGTCTGTGGAACTTAACACAAGCTGATACCCATGTCCTTTTGCCTCCCAGCTGGCCTTTGTTTGGGATATTTCCGCCTGGTTAACTTCTGAGCTCTCAGTCAGAGGTGGTTGCCTTGTTCTGACTTAGTGACGCAGCTCCTGAGGATGGAGGGGACAAGGGGGAGGAGTTTTGGTGAGACCATCTGTTGCTGAGACAATTCATCTCTACTTTAGACCCTCCAGCTTCAGACTCTTTAGACACACACACACAAACAAAGACGCAAACAAATGGACAAACACATCTGTCACTGGCGAGCCCCTCCACTTCTACCAACTTAAATTTTACTGGCTGAAAGTCATCCAGACAAACCGCTGTGTTTATGGCGGACCTAAATGTCAGAGTGTTTTCAGGATTGCATGGCCGAGTCCCCACAGCTAACAATTTTCATTGCTGACTCCTGACATAATATGACATTTCGGATGACTTTTACATTGACAAGATTAAACGATGAATGTGTCCTAATTCTGTGATAGCTTGAGCTAAAATATAGCTAAAAAAGCAAATTTGGGAATAACTCGCTTATATTATATATAAATATATAGAGATTTTTGGATATAGTGAATGAATAAAACCTGAAATGACAAAAAAGAGATGTGAGCTAAAAATGATTGGTAGAATCTGACACATGCACACAATAGGACTAATTTGTACAGCTTTTTGTTTGTTTTGTGACTACTGATACGGCTGTTTATGGCCAACTTTGATTATAGTGTCTGGTGGGCATTTCTCCAGAGAATAAGTCACTCTGTACAGACGCTGGAGCTGAAATCCAAACCAGAATTAGCCTCTTTATGGGCCAGCTTGTCACTGACTTTTGGTCTACCATAGTGTGTTGACTCATTTGATTAACCAGCTATTATGTTAATTATTGGGTCTCTTTATTCTTGTTTAAAAAATATGAGCTGTGTGCAATGAGCTTGCTGTGTGGAGTTTTATCTATAAAATAGTTACTGGTGTTCGCTTTGTGAGACTTTATGTGAGTCTGACTCAGCGACTGAACCATTCAAGTCAAGTTCTTGGAAAATTATCCTTTTAATATTTGCGTCACTGAAACCAAAGCATTTCTGGGATGTGGTGTAGAAACACAGTATTATGAGCCATCCAATGCTTTCCCGTTTTATTGTGTAACATCTCATCAAATCTACCTTTTGTTACAAACTACCCCCTGCATGTTTCTTTGCTCTGCCAGTTCTATGGTTGCTGTTATAAGTACAGACAGACAAGCTCAGGCCAATGTTTGAGTACAAACAGCATCTACAAGACGACGAGTACCAGCAATATTCTGTTGAATTCAAGTCGCTGTGATTTCCAGTTACATAACAGCGACTGATCTTCTTAAAATCTATAGAGTAAACACTGATAATCTCCTCGCTAGACCTCAGCGAACTCACGTGAAGCAGCTTTTCCCCTGAATAGGCCATGCATGCCAGGCTGGTACCAGGCCGACACAGCCTGCCGCTGGTATGGAAGTCACCAGTCGTCTCGTATTAAATGGAAACTGAGGTAATGTGTTGGAGAAAACCTCTGTTGCATCTGTGTGCTGATGTTTCTGTTTGCCTGCCTCTTTTTCCAGACAATGGGAGGCGGGACATTATCAGGTGCCTGCACCCTTCCTCTTTCCCCTCCCCCAACCCCCAGCCTCCTCCTGATTTACACGACCCCCTCCGTCCCACTCACTGATGTCCCCCATGGTTTTAGAGAGCCACATTTAGCTGCGCTCCATTAGCGCCTGAAAGCAAAAAAAGATCCTTGATGATGGAAGTGGGTTTGCAGACTGGCTGGTTGAGCTGAGTGACCCTTTGTCCATAAAGGAAGCCTGAATCACAAAATAAAGAAAAGAATGGGGACCAATCATCACTCTAAGCTGCTGAGCAAGTTAATTAAATAGACTCAGAATAATTCTTTGTTGACCTACTTTCCTCTTTGTCTCCGTGATTCAGCACTGTCGCCAGCATGTTGCATTTCACGTAAATATCTAATGTATTTAACAAAAGCGGTGCAACCTTTGTGCTGACCCTGTGGCGAACACATTTGTGCTCCATGGATGAGGGTGCGTGTGCACACGTGGCAGCCTGTTGTTAATAGTTAATGAGGATTGATGTCTGGAAGTGGTGACCTTGTATAAGGTTTCCTAGTGGAATCCATGCATATTGATCTCCTCAGTTTTATGCTCTGCTGGACACACGATTCCCTTTTGCTCTGTGTTTTTCCCGGCTACCACAACGGTGATGATTAATGGCGTTTAGTTGGTCAAAGACCAGCTTCTTACAAGAGAGGGTGACCCTCAGGCCAAAACGCTGACACTAAAAAACAAGATGCTCAATTTGCTATACATTACTTCTGAAGTTGAGACAACAGATTGAGGGAATTTTGGAGAATGTGTTTTCTCGCTTTCTTGCTTAAATTTGTGTGGGAAGATCACACTCATAATCCCTAATAAACCCCAAATAGTCATTTTTACATTTCAGTTTTTTGTACAGTTTTAACAAACTCGATATTATGTGCTGATTGTTGAGCTTTAGAGAGACTGATTCTGTTACCTTCAAAGTAGAACACGGCCATGCTAGCTGTTTCCAGTCTTTATGCTAAGCTAATCATCTGATGACTGTAACCTTATATTCAACAGACAGATGAGAGTAGTATTGATCCTCTCTTCTAAGTCTTGGCAAGAAAGCGACTGGGCATGTTTCCCAAAGTGTAAAATGTTCCTTTAAATGTTATAGGGTCACCATCAGATGGTCTTCACTCATTTCTATTGTTTAACCAATGGCCAGATTTGCTGATTTTTGATCCTGACAAATGTGGATTCAGTCATCCTAAAAGATTTTCAGCTTAGACCGCCGCAGGCATGAGTTCTCATCCGCTACAGTCATTAAAAGGCAGCCGGTTCTATAAATGTATCATCCACCAGTGTAAGGAAATGACAGTCGTTCTGAACAATCAGCGTTAGATTCCTGTTATTGCTCCTGGTTACTGAGCTGCTAACAAACATGTCTGGGAAGGTCAGTGACTTCACATGGATACACAAACACTGGTCTGGAGACTACTACAGCAGCCCAGATCAGCTGTAGTGATGGTGTTAATCTCTGTCTGGAACCAGGATCTGTTCTGGGACTATGACAAACGGTGTGCTGTGGTTTGCCTGATTTAGATATAGAAACTAGAGGTGACAGAGTGCACAGGAACTTGTGTTGATTGATTTTCTTAAGTGACAAATACTCTTTTGTGGTCATATCCTTATATTTTGTGGAGTAAATTACCCCTCACAACTAAAGGCTGAAAGCCTTTCTGACGTTTTTACTGCGAGTGTATGACTCCGAGTGGTAGTTTTAGTCCCTGACACACCCTCTGCATGCAGGCCTGGCAAACAACTATTCTCTACTAAAAGGCAATGACAGTTTAATAAGAGGATAACTGTGCCAGTTTGCTGTGGTGAGAGAGTGGTTATGTGGCAGAGCAATGCTGAGAACCAGGCAAAAAATAGGCAAAAGACAGTGAAGAGAGGCCTTATCTTTGCTTTTCTAGAACAATATCTGCTGTCTGCTCTGACTAACCAGCTCACCTGGCACATTCATGTTAGAACTCAAGGACCGTGAATATTTCTTTAACATGTTTCTGGGCTGAACTTTGCCCTTCCTTGCTCTCTAGTAATGGCCTACATAAATGACAAGCACATGAACTATGTCCAAAAATGTGATTGTTGTGCAGATGTCCAGTACTTTATGCTTCAAACAGATGACTCCAGTATGAGCCCTGTGTCCAGATGCTAATGGTGCTCCTCTGGCTATTGTGTTGTAGGGGGCCCGTGTCTGGCTGAGACACAAAGAGCAGCTCCTCCCCTCCACCGTCAGCTCTTGTGATGATTCGTCCCTCGTACTCACCACCGACTATGGAAAGGTAAGACTTCTTTTTCCCTGCTGAAGCATCAATGCGGCCAATGATTCACTTTAAACCACCCCAAATCTGCCCAGTGTGTCTGCACCATGAGGCCTTTTTCATTGGTTTAAGGACTCCTATATGATTTTTAAAACCCTTAAAGCTAAGGACAAGTCACATCAATACATTTACAGGCTTTAACTGATGTAGTGTACATGTAAAGCCTCCCATCTTTCAGCTGTACTTTAGAAAGTTGCTCTCTAACTCAAGAGGGAAGTGACCCAGTGTGTATGTGTGAAGGTTAATTGTTTTCACATGTGTTTCATGTCAGGGCTCAGCAGTGGGATCAACACCATTTGTAATAAAATAAGAATGACAGGAATGGGCTTCTTGTGTCAAGTCATTGGCCTGTGCTTATCTGTTTGGCAGTGCATGGTGGTCTTTGTGTCTGGAGGAAATCCTGTTAGGGAGAGAGAGAGAGAGAGAGGGAGAGAGTTAAAAAATAGCATCTCATTTAAATGCCTGTGGGTCAGAGAGCGTAGATTGAAAATGAGATTTCAGTACCGCTTTTATGTTGTGGGATGCCTTCTTGAACAAACCCTGTGAGCGTGTGATCGTCCCTTAACTCCATTTGGTCACTGACTGTCCAAACTCTGCCGCAGGTCTTTGGTCAGGTCAGGGCCAAGGGAAGGAACAGGGTGGGGATTTTAACATAAAGCATCATTTCCACGAGGCCCTGTGTTACTCCTTCACTGGAGTCCTTGATTATTCATATAAACACGGATGACATATGAAGGAGAGCTGTTAGACAGCAGTTTTTGGGAAATTCTGGCATTGGTGTATAAATTGGGATGTTAGTTCTCTGAAATCCACTTTATGTTCAATTTCAAGACTATAATACAACTCATTTGTGTGGGAGAAAGGAAGAAAAAAACATCTCTCTGAGGATCCAGGTGCACAGATGTTTTTGTTTTGGCCCTGCATTTATATTTATGACGTAGATCAGTGGCTCCCCAGGGAAAAAGATGGTACTGGTTTCTGTCTTTTCCTGCCACATACGGTTTAGGGTGGATGTCATATCAAAATATGTGGTCAGAGAGCTGCTAAAGATGTGTGAGAGAGATCATATGAAGCCACCCATGAGCCCTCATCCTGAGCATATTTGTTTGATGTTTCTGTGGCCAGTGGTGGGGATTCCTCCAGTGTGAGAAGTCAACCATGTGTTGTCAAGGGGCAGGGGCCACTCTGACCAATGGAAACACCATCTATCACAGTTTGGAAGGATTCACAGCGCGAGGTTGGAGGTTGAGAAATGAATCACACCCCACTTCTTATTTTAATGTGACCCGAGAACACCACATGGTGCTGTTCTCCACCCTGAGTGGGATTTAAAACAATAACAATTTCTAAGGAGGCGTCACGTTTTTGTGTCTGGGAGTAGGATCGCGCTGAATTGAAGAACTGTCTCATATGATCTTCTCATGTGAGCTCAGGCTGTCAAGAGGTCATCTGGCCAGGCATATGGGTGTCTTCTGTGTGTCCAAGTCCTAAGACTCTGCAGCCAGAATGACAGGAATGTGAGACTGAAAAACAGACCTTCTCCGCCTTCAGGATCGCTGACTGACCTTATGTGATCTCCTGTTCCTGGATGGAACATATCTGCTGTGCTTTATTTGCATTTCCTGATTCAGCCCTAATCTTTATTTAACCCTGGCCTTCTAGAATAGGGTATTACGTGTGCCTTGTCTGTCTGTCTGTCTGTCTGTCTGTCTGTCTGTCTGTGTCCTGGTGTCTCTACATCTATGTGCAATGTCAGAGGTCATTTGGTAAATGCACCCTGGCAGCATTTTCCCCTCGGGGGGTGTGGGATACACCATTATCCGTTGCTTCACTGCTCACGTAAAGGTGCAGCTCCCTGCCTGAGTGCTCAGCTTGCAGACTCGAGAGTGTCTTTACCCACACTGCCTCGGCTTTAACGGGCTGACCTGGCTGCTGTCACATTAAGCATCATATCAGCATTCATCACTGTCTCATCCCCGGTACACCACAGACCTGAGTGGACCAATAAGATACAGCAGACACACTGGAGCTGAGAGCTACACCTCTTTTGGCTTTGTGTGTGTGTGTGTGTGTGTGTGTGTGTGTGTGTGTGTGTGTGTGTGTGTGTGTGTGTGTGTGTGTGTGTGTGTGTGTGTGTGTGTGTGTGTGTGTGTGTGTGTGTGTGTGTGTGTGTGTGTGTCCTGCAAAGCAGGAAGAGGCTCTGTCACCTGAACTAAATAGCTGCTGCTGGTGATGTCATCCTTGTCTCACTGAACAATAAACTGATCTTGAACTGTGTCAGTCCACGAGGTCCAAATACCTGATTTTTATGTATAAATAATCTGACACATACAGCACATGATGCTGCTGTAGCTTTTATTTTACATCTGTTCTTAGGGAGCACAAACACAGCAACACTACAGGCAGACGTTTTGTTTTTACGATTGAAACGTGAGCTGAAATCATTAGGTGATTGATCTATTGACCGCTGCAATCGATGCAATCAATTTATTGCATTTGGAAAAATGTCAGAGATCCCTAGTTAGAGGTTTTAAATTGTGAGTATTTGCTGCTTTTCTTTGTTTTATGTGATATTAAACTGAAAATGTTGGTCGAACAAAACTTGGAATTTGATGAAATCGGATTAGGCTTTCTTCACTGATTTCTTACATTTTATCGATCAAACAATCAGCAGATTAGTCAATGTCATTTTTATGAAAATGTATTTAATGAAAGTAGTTGTTAATTAAAACCCTAAATTGATGATCACTTCTCAAAAGAAGGATCCCACAAGATAACCAGACCCTGTCCTGATTTGGTTTTGGGACTGACTGTTTGTAAAAGACATTTTCCTTTTCATCTTGTGCAAAAATAAACAGAATAATTTAGGAAATCCCACAAAGTCTTTCATTTGTCTTTGGGTAGACGCTAAATCGTCTTTAGACTGAGTGAGAGAGATGAGATTCGGCTCTTACCAAGTGTGATTTCTGAGGCGGACCACGTCCTGTAGCCATACAGGGTCTGAGGTTTTAAATAGGTCATTGAAGGCCCCTCAGTTTTTCTGGATTATTGGTCAATAGAGCCATTATGTGAGCCTTTATGTGAGTGATGTGCACTTACGGGTGTGCTCACAGAAGCAAAGTGCTCACACAAACATTATTGTGAGCAACTGTGAGTGCGGTAAACAAATAATTTAAGGTTTGGGTTTGCTGTTTGCAGTGGTAGGGAGTATCAGCATAAAGATTTTGTCTGATTTCTGAGGAGATCGAAAAACAAAACTCTCTCTGTGTTATTTGTTTTCACAGTTTAGCCTATTAATAAGCCTATCTCCTTCTGCTCCACCCCACCCGCCCCATGTCTCCCGAGTCTGGGTGGGAGCCCCCTTCAGCAGATGGATCCACTGTAACACAGAGAAGAGAGTCAGATGGAGTAAAAAGAAAAAGAGAGAAAGAGAGAGAGGCAGAAACAGACAGTGATAAACAAGACAGTGTTTGTGTCCACAAGTCTGAGATTTTGAATCTGCCCATGTGTCTTTTCCAAAGGCTTGAATACGTCTGCTCGTAAAAAGTCCACTGAGCCACGGAGCCCGACGCCGCCTACATGTGAATATTCAGTAGAGCTGGTCGAACAAAGCAGCAGCAGGGTGTGGTTTCAGCGAGGAGGGAACAAAAGGAAGGAGCTTTACAGCTGCAGGAAAGTTTAAAATTCAGATGGTTGCTATAGTCGGGACACTATTCAGTCTGTCGCACTTTGGGGAGACTTTTGTCTGAGCTTGATGCACCTAAATTCATGACAAAGCACATTTTCTGTCTAAAGAACTGAACTTAAAACAAAATTAATGTATCACGACTCAGTTAATAACAACTAACGGTTATTTTTATTATTGGCTGATTATTTTCCCAGTTAATCAATTGGTTGCTGAAATGTCAGAAAATTGTTAAAAAAAATTAAAAAATGCCCCTCATCATCATCAAACTGAAAACTGAAAATATTCAGTCTACTATTACGAATGATAAAAAAGAAAAAATTACTCAAAAAGTAAATTATCAAAATAATTCCTGATTATTTTTCTGTCAGTCAACTAACCAATTATTCAGTGTATTGTTTTAGATCTACTATAATAGTAATAGTGCTGGAAATGCTTTATTTCACTAAATATTTTCTTTTCTATTCGGTCTTTGAATTTGAATGTTCTAAAGTACAAAATGTCAAAGATAAAATTGATTAAATTTACCCCTATCTGCAGTTTTAAGTACACATTGTTTTAGGACAGACGGGACAGCTGGGCAAGATTTTTGTGGGTTTTTATTTTTGGTAGTTTTATTAGAGGAGGAACAACAATAACAACAAACAACAACAGAAAATACCAGGAGAAACAACTGGCTGTCTGTCCCGACTCGGTTGATTTGATAACTTCACCACAAAATCCAAGATCCAATTTCATATCAGCCAGAGTTTCATTCAGCATCGAGGTTTCTCTTGTTGTTCATTTGTCTGCTTTGTGTTCAGCAGCATTGCCAGCAGCAGAGTGTACTAGTGTCAACAACTGGCTCCATTTTGAGACAATTGATTTGTACAGTGAACATTTTCACTGATCAATCACGGGTCACATGTTGCTGTAAGTGGGATGAAATTATCTCCAGCCGCCGTCACACCACTCAGATCATTAACATGGACGGTGCTGCACCCCCACACCAAACAGACATTGCAGTAATTGTCTGATATGCACCAACATCATGTGCAGTTACACTTTAATTACAGCCAGTTTGTGCTCAAAATAAATAATGTTTGACTTTTGACCTCTGATTATGTATCGGAACAAATTCATAAATCAAAACTCATTTATGTTTTGGAAAGTTGAGAATCAATAACAGTTGGCACACACGGTTACATCACCGTCAGGAGTGGTTTTTGTTGTTAGCACCGCGTGGGTCAGGACTGGACCGTTCTACAGCTCCTGCAGGAACAATTGTTGTAATGGGCATTAACAGAACATTATGGCATTGAACTGGAAATAATTAAGGGTATTAGTCTGTCTAGACCTTATCTTGTGTTCCTTTTAGCTATATCTACAAAATGTGTTTTAGCAAATTATTTTTCAGTAAATTTATGAAGACATGAATAAATATTAACGAGAGATGCTGTGGCTGTGAGGACAGGGCTGAGTGTTTTATCTCACATGAATGAACAGTAAAAAGACCACAGTGGGGCAAAACACAGGAATGTGAAACCACTTTTGATGCTGGAAACTGAGTATCTCTGATGTTTCAGGCATGAAAAAGTCCCCGAGGCCCACTCTGTGAAATTTGAACTGTGAATTATGGAAAACAAAGGTCCCACCGCATGACGCAGAGACAGATAACCAACACATATACCATAGATTATTAACACACACATAAATGAAGAGACAGTTGCTCTCTCGTGTTATATAATATACTTTTCTGGAGGAGCGGTGAGGGAGCTCTCCAAGTATGCAGCTCATAGTGTGTTTGGCTAACGCAGCCATATTTGTTTTCCCCTTGTGAAACTTGAGGCCCTGGCTGCCATCGAGAGCGTAACAAGGACCTGTAGCCTCTCCTTTTTGTTTGTTATCATGTTTTATCTTTGCTCCCAGACACCTCAATGCAACTTTGAACTTGTGCTTTGGGGAACGTAAAGAATGCTAACACAAGGCAGAGGGGGTATCTCCGATTTCCGTGGTTTGTTTGATTGAGAGTTGGACACAATGTTTCACCATTGGCGTCAGCAGAAAGTGAACTCAGACCTCTAGGCTTGGTCGTGTTTTCCCTTTTTACAGCACATTTTTGTCAATTAAACGAAAGAACGGAATCTGAACATGCTTGTAATCTCGTCTTTTTTGTCTGCATAAATGAAAAAAACATGATATACAGTACAGCTGCTTTTTAGTTTTTCTTTAAGAATAACTTTTGAGTTAAAAAAAATGACATATTCATCCTCTTACAAATGAAAAATTGACTTCAGGCTCACTTAACTCAGGACACCCCTCCACACCACTAGCTTTTGGAGGCTAATGTGAGCTAGTTTTGCAAACCGTCTATATTGCGATGCTATGACTCGACTCTACTAATGCTACTGATATGTTTTAGCACTTAACATTGTACAGTAAGTGCCACCAGTGGCCACAGTGGTTGCTGCTCAGCAAAGTGGCATAGTCTCATTTCAAAGATTAACAATCCTAAACAGAATCCCATGGATGCTTTAAATTAATTTTATCCACCTGAAATCTTGCTGTTTAGATTGAAGATATATTTGTTTGTTGGATAATGTGCTGATTTCTTCCCCCCTCACTCACTGTCAAACCAGTAGAGTTTGGCTTAATATGATGACACTTCAGGGTCCACTGGAGCCCAGGTGTTGATAGTGACATCAATCAACTTAAGTGAATAACGTAATCGGATGTGAAATGATAATGCTGATTAAGGATGTAAAACAAATGAAAAGCCTGCTTGATTTATTAGTCAGTTAGGCCCTGCCGGCCGAATAAGGGCCAATTTACTAGAATGGAGAGGGCCGAGTTAAAGCCGAATGTTTAGGGACATCTGGCTGTAAATCAGCAAGCTTCTGCTCGATGGATGACATCACTGCACGTGCTGCTTTTCTCCCCAAGGTCTGCAGCCTTTCACAAACGTTAATACCACAAAAACATGCAACAGCCCACTGATGACTGCATTGTTATTGTATTTTCTCGGCACACGCCCATTCTTTAATGGACATCTAGAGCTCAAATGGACATGGCTGCCAGACCAGAGACCCTTTATCATTTCAGATTCACTTAAGTTAATGCGTTTCATAAATACAGATTTATCAATGCAATTATTTGTTAATTCATTATAATTTATTTATGAAATAATTCAAGATAGCAAAAACAGAGTCTGCCTTTCAACAATGCAGTCATTCAAATCCTAACATATCCATATTTTATAGGATGAGACACAGGTAAGCTCTGACAGAAAGGATTGTGTCTGCAGTCATATATCTTATCTTTGTGCAGCTATAAAAAGACGAGTCTGCATCATAAATGACAGCTTTGGTGCCACAGCGTCTTTGATTTGACAACAAAGACGGTAATGGAAGGTTTTGATGCTTTCTTCTGATGCCACTGACCTTGTTAAAGCTGCACTAATCAATAGCTTTACATCAACAATAGGGCAAGTGACAATGAGTAAAGGTGTCGCATGCAATGACAAATCCACAGAGAATTAACACGAGACTCTGCAGTTCCCTTCAGCGTTTTTGCATCTTTCAGCTCACTGTTTTGGTTTTATGGCACACAACTTTGCTGTTTTGGTTTAATCTTTTCTTCTCTTGTCAATCCCCTTTGTTAAGCAGCAACAGGCAGCTCTTTCCAGCCTGAAAGCTCTGATAAACCCACTGTGTGCTAGCTGCTCAGCACCAAACATCCGACAGGCAAAGTTAGCAACTAGCTGGTGACGATAGTGGAGCGTTTAGCAGCTTGAGAGACAGATATTTCTCCCCAAGAACAAAAAAACAGAGCTAAAAGGAGAATGAATGTTTCATTTGTTCGGTGACCAGTTACACAACTCTAAATGCTTGGAAATTTGGCTTGTTATCTGCTAGATGTATAAATAGTATATTTTAATACCATGTAAAATTGTAAGGCAATAATATGTCAATGTCCTGTTTACAGCGTGTTTCACTGCCTTGAACGCTGTTTTAAGTATGTATATGATGTTTTACACACACAGCTCGGTTCCTTAGATTCATCAGTTAGACCTTCAAAGAATCAACTAAACCTTTTCAAACCATAATCTCATCTCAAAAAACCAGCTCTCAGTGCTGACTCAGCAGTTCTGTGAAAACCAATGCACTGGGACAGCACCACCACAGCTCCTTGTCCATCAGTATTGAACTAAACGCTGCTTCTCATCAAGTGACCACCGCCGTCGTAGTCTGTCTGTTGTCTTATCTCATGTCTCTGCCATTAGAGTTCTGGTAGCCAGACAGTCTGCAGGACTCTCAAACTGTCTGCATCTCTGTTGGTTTAGACTTTTGTTCACTGCTGCTATAGAGTAACTGGTTCGTCTTATTCTTTCACTTGTCTTTCTCATCGCTCCCTTTTGATCCATTTTAAATCAAAGCTCTGAAAAAATGGGCCTTCAATGTCAAGACAAGGACGTCCTCATAGTCGTCACATTTACTCTGCAGCTGCGTCTACTGTAACTGGCCTTGTTGCGGGAAAGTGACTTGGTGAGAGATTAGTTGTGCGGAGTGTTGTGAAGAAGTGAAGTTGAACAAATCAAGGGGAGAAGTCCGGGCATGAGTCTGACGGGGGGCTCTCTGCCTGTCAGGTATGCCAACAGCAGGCACAGGCAGGCGCACATCAGGGATTCAATCTGTCATTTTAACACCAGTTATTCCTGTATCGTGACGTGAATCTGCCTGTCAGCCAGTGAATGCATGTGCTATGGTCACAGTGGAAGACTGACATTGTGCCAGCAGTTTGAGTCATGTCTGTGTAAACTTGTCTACCTTCAGAATAAGGTTTGTTCAAGCCCAGAGGCTGTGATAAGTGCACAGTAGGCCTCTGGCTGTCTGCAGCTGAACAAAATAACTCATCTGAAGAAGACAAATTTGATGATTAATTGGCTGAAAAAAAACAAACATACTTGCTCTGACATACTTGGAGGTTTGTGAAAGCCGACTTTTTAGTCACGTGCGTGTGTTGTTCCAGGTGGTCTACCTGCAGAAGGGGGAGCTGAGCAGGGAGACGGTGTACCCGATGCACCCCAGCAGCATCCATGGAGTAGAGGACATGTCCACACTGGCAGAGCTGCATGAAGCTGCCATCATGCACAACCTCTTTCTGCGCTACCGGAAAGACAACATCTACGTAAGGCACCGTACTGTCTTGACCTGTGAGCATGTTTACCGTGTACCACTGCGATGTACCTGCAATCTGTGGGTCCACTGTGCTGCTCAGGAGTGTATTTTTCATCAACAGTAAACATTAGTTTTTGGTGAAACTTTGTAAGGCAAATGCTATTGCTATTAGACATTACTGTTAATCTGAAATTACAACTTCAATCACAATGTAAAATACACATTAATCCTGGAATGCAGATTATTCAGATCTGGATTTTCTTTTAAGAATGGAAGGTTTCAGATATGTTTGTTTGACCCTGTCTCACTCCCTGGATTATTTTCCCATTAGAACACAGAGGTCCCCTTGAAACGCTACCCAGGATTTATTAAACTAATCTTTGCCCACATTCTCATGGTAACTATGTTTTTCGAAAATCCTATCTCCTAATCTCATCTCAGCGGGTTTGCCCGCTCATTGTGGAAAGATGACCCACAAACATACTTTTGTGAGGCACTTTTCCCCAAAGCGCATTACCCGAGCACGAGAAATGGATCCTAAAATATTACCAGCCAGAGTGTAAAGTAGGCCATATTGTAGTTTAAGAGTATTACTGACTACAGGTACTGTGTCAGAGGAAGGAGACAGGAAACTGGGTGAACCCACTGAACTAATAGTCACATAGGAGTTCAATGTGCGTGGCAAGATGTAAGATTTATGTTATAATGTGCCATACCATGTCTATTCTGCCATCATTCACTGATAATCTATGTCTTCCTCTCTTTTTTTTTTATCCTCTCCTCTCACTTCCTCCTCCCCTCTCGCACTTCCGTCTGCTTTTTCACTTCCCTCAGACCAACATTGGTTCTATCTTGGCCGCAGTAAATCCCTATAAGCAGATAGCAGGCCTGTATGAGGGCACTGCAGTCGATCTGTACAGCAAACACCAGATGGGGGAGCTGCCTCCTCACATCTTTGCCGTGGCCAACGAGTGTTACCGCTGCCTGTGGAAGAGACACGACAGCCAGTGTGTCCTCATCAGGTGAGGGTGGGAAAATAAAGGGTCCACATTTCATAAAAAAGATTCCTATTATTAGAAAAGTTTTGGAAGCGGCATGAAACCTCTCTATTACTATGAATAAATTACTCCTCTCATGACATTTGCTTGCAGGACAGCTTTGAAAACTAAACATACAGTATTGTGAAATGACACTAGCCATGGATGTATTAGACATAAGTTTAACAGGTTTCATAGGTTTATCCGTCTGCTTCTCTTGTTGCCCTCAGTGGGGAAAGTGGTGCTGGGAAGACAGAGAGCACCAAGCTGCTGCTGAAGTTTCTCTCAGTAATGAGTCAAAACTCATCAGGCACTCCTCTGTCAGAGAGGACCACCAGGGTGGAGCAGGCTCTCGTCCAGAGCAGGTACTGTTTGAACTCTGACCTCTAACCACCCTCCACCAGCTTATCTTTTATATTTATGGTAATGTGGTAATATATTTTCTTTATGTAATGTCTTTGTTACTGAATCTCATCATGTCTGTTCTGCACTGAGCTCAACATTTCTTTGTAGTGCCATGTTGCTCTTTTATGCCATCCTTGTGATAGTGAATAACTGTCTTTCTTTCCAAAATTGCAATCTGTACTATTTTGACCAAGGCAGGGCAATCTCTTTCATAGTGAATCCTTTTTGGTTGGTGTAACAGTATAAGTAAGAAAATACAAATTCATGACAAATACTGTTAGAAGTGCGTACTTTCACCCAGGCTGCACATCTTGATCATCTTGATACGTACAACATCTTGATAAAAATATACAGTAATGGACAGACATGGGATATTTGGACAAAAGGCTTTCCTTAGTAGAGGTTTGATTTGCATGATTGCTTTTCCTGTCTGCAGTCCCATCATGGAAGCCTTTGGGAATGCTAAGACCGTGTACAACAATAACTCCAGTCGCTTTGGGAAGTTTATCCAACTCCACTTTTCCCAGAATGGAAACATTCAGGGCGGCTGCATCATTGACTGTATCCTTCAGTGGTTCACTTAGATATACTGCAGAGAAATCAAATGTCCAAAGTGTCTGCTCCAGAGGACAAATTCACTGTAGGTTTTCGTTCTTCTCCTTGACTCTCAATCATCAGATTTGCTGGAAAAGGTAAGCTTGTGTTGCGTCGAAACGCCCGGAAGCGACGACTGGGATCAACAAGTTGATTATTCATCAGCAAAGTCCATTAACAATGGAAATACTTTTAACATGTTCTTCTAACCGTCTTCTCTTTCAAAAGAACCGCGTGGTTCGTCAGAATCCCGGAGAAAGAAACTACCACATCTTCTATGCTCTGCTAGCAGGAGCAGACAAAGACCACAAAGGTTGGTTTTTACAGTTTAAACCAAGTTTTCCTGAGTACTAAAACTTAAACACACACTTGGCCCCTGAAGTAGTGGTGATACCACACTTATTAAAAATCTTATTTTCAGGCACCTCTAAAGGAAGTGCTAATTAATTTCATTATGATTTAATGGTAGGCAGCTAATCTGAAGTTTTGTGTAGAAAATCATTTGAATACATACAAAATATGTAAAAAAAAAAAATAAAACAGTGCACAATTGAACAAACAGGAGCTTATAGAGGAGCTGGGTTGTTTGGTTGAGGTCTGCATCAGAATACTTTGTGTAGATTAAAGCCATTATGCAGTGAATTAATATGTCGTTGTTTCTGAAATATACTTTATATCTCTCTGTAGCTGTAATAACGATCTCTGAATCTATGTAACGAATAAGTGCTCTCGCTGTCTGTGTTTAAGAATCGGTAGTTTCACACTGTTAGGCATTATTGCATTACATTTTGTTTTACTTAGTGTGAGTTTCCTCTGTGTGTTGCAGACATGTACCTCCTGTCCGAAGGTCCCGAGTCGTATCACTACTTGAGCCAGTCAGGCTGCGTGAAGGACAGCAGTCTGGATGACAAGCAGCTCTTCGACAGTGTGATGGTAAGGAGAAGATGACAGAAAGGTCCAGGAAGAGAGATTTCTTTTTATGTAAGTGGTTTGTTTCACCACCAGGTGGTGCCACAAGGCTTTATCAAGTGTGTAACCACCTCAGCAGGCAGCAGACTTCTAGAAAACATGAGCCTGGGGGAAACATGTTGTCTGATTGTGTCATGTTGGCTTTGCAGGCACAGCTTATGAATTAATGTTCCTAGAAGTGTTTTACAGCTCTAAGGAAAATCTAAAATAGGTTAACGTGCTGTCACATCATTAAATGGTCTTGAGTGTCCTCATAGAGACGTGTTGTCTAACTTTGTCTGCGTTGTGTTGCAGGAGGCCCTGAAAGTGATGGAATTCACTGAGGAGGAGATCAGAGACGTGTTCAAGTTGCTTTCTGCTGTCCTCCAGATGGGCAATATTGAATTCATGACTGCTGGTGGAGCTCAGATCACTTCCAAAGGGGGTAGGAGAAGGAATTAAGAGATGATGAATGAATAATGAAGGAAGTATTTAAATGGAGCTGTACTCTCAAGGAAATTATTTTTCTCCCCCTATGATTAATACTAAATTACGGACTTGTTTCAAGGACATTTCCCGGGAAAATTATTAGAAAATGAAACATAAAACAATCTTTAATGCTATTTTGGGGGGGGACACTGGAAACTTTTGAGTGTGAGTGTTCAAACCAGGTCAAGTCAAACTGGTCTATTGTTTCTGCTGGAATTTATTGAAAAAAAAACTCAATTTTCTGAAGCTGATAATTAGCTTACCACCGATGTTGCACCTCTGTGCAGTATTCCTTCTGCCCCTGAGCTTGATCGACATTGCACTAGCAGACAGAGCACTGAACAGGCTGTAACACGAGCTCAAGGCTCCTTTGTTCGCTGTGTCTGACCTCTTTTCCAAAGAAGCAGTAAACTACGGTGACTAAAGAATACTACAGCTCCTATAGACTGTATAGGGTGACAGTCTATATGTCACATCCCTTGTTTGACTTCAGTAAGAGTCACCTGAACAGTCTGTGTTCTGCATTTGTTAAACATACACTGCAACCAATACATTTGTGTGTGTGTGTGTGTGTGTGTGTGTGTGTTTCAGTGGTCAGTAATGTCAGCGAGCTGCTCGGCCTGGACTCCTTCCAGCTGTCAGAGGTGTTGACCCAACGCTCCATGATCCTCAGAGGAGAGGAGATCTGCTCACCACTCACTGTGGAGCAGGTAACAACCACCCAACTTCCTCCCGCACCGCTCATCACAGCTATCACAGAACCATCCAAAGCATTTCCTCGTCCATCGTTATTTCATAGTTTTCAGGCATTGTTCAGAAGTCTATACCGTCTTTTTTTTCTTGAATTAAAGATACTGAAACATACAGTGGATGTCTGTTTGTTGCCCCCCGTCCACAGCCCTACCCCCCCCTGTCCTGGTGACACACACACACACACACACAGAGCCTTTCTCCGGCGCTCTCCCCCACATGCCTCTCCAGATCCCTTGCGTGACTCCCAGCCATTTCCTGCTTTTTGTCTGCCTGAGTCCTGGCACAATAAAGCCATCATGATAGTGATCTGAGTCAAAAGCACAATAGAGCCAATGACTGAGGGTGAAGTGAGCGTCTTCTCCTCCTCTGGAGGCTGTACAGCCAGGCACCAAGACGTTGGCGTAATAATTCACTCGTGTCTCTCTGGGCTTCAAATGCCCATGCTATGGTCTGTAATTAATGTGGATATTTCACAAGTCTTTATCTGCATGTGTTTTCCTTTTCACCATATGCCAGAAGAACATTCTGACGCATGACACAATCCTTTTTGGCTGAGCTCAAGCCTTCCGGCCCACTCATACGCATAAATATCAGTGAATATGCAGAATGGACCTTTACTATTATCACAGGGGCACAAAAGTCACAATAAAAGCTTTTCATCACCAGACAAAGACCTTGTGCTGTCACCCTGCTGCTGGTTGTTCTGCACGGCCTTTGAAGCAACTTGTCTCTTAATAGACTTCATTATTCCAGTCCTGGAGTCAGTAAGAATGGCTTCTTCTCACAGCGTCCAGGGGTCACCCACCCCACGACTGCCTGCACTAGCCACCCACCCCCCTCCCACCCCATCCTGGACAAACGGCCATTCTTTTCACCCTTGTGACGGAGATCCTGGAGCCACCAGCACTCTGTTCACACCCGCTCGTTGCAAGAGGTGACGGGGCATGATGGATTACTCAAAAGCCCAGGAGCATTGTTGCCCCAAATACAGTACACACCGCTACACACTTGTTTTGTTTTCAATTCGAGCACAATGCCTGTGGAGGAAGTGTAGCTGGCAAGCTCAAGCTTTCTATATTCATGCACGGATGGTGTCTGGCTGAAAGGCCGACTTCATGACAGCTGGAGCAATTTGGAGCTGGTTCAAATGGTGATTACAAATAGATTTAGTCATATCTTTGAAATTAATGGGGTTAGTCACAAATTACAACACCTATCTTGTCAATCACAGAGAGAATCTTATTATTATGATAATCATGTAAATAAGTATCCCATTGGTCTGATAATAGACACCCATGCATTGTCTATACCGCTTATCCTTAAGGGTCACGGGGGGGCTGGAGCCAATCCCAGCTGACGTTAGGCAAGAGGCAGGGTACATCCTGGACTGGTCGCCAGCCAATCACAGTGATGACACATAGACAGACACTCACGCCTACGGGCAATTTAGAGTCACCGATTAACCTCACCTGTCTTTGGACGGTGGGAGGAGGCCGGAGTACCCGGAGAGAACCCACAGAAGCACGGGGAGAACATGCAAACTCCACACCGAAAGATTCAAGGCTCAACCCGCAAACCTGCTGGCCAGCGGATTCGAACCTGGAACAGTATAAAACATCATAAAATTTAAAGAAACAAATAAAGAACCTCCATATCTATACATAGATACGTACCACTTCTGCCTCTGTCTGCTGTTATTATGCCCCTTTTTAGCCATATGATCTCTCTATCCCAGTGGGAAGTGAGAAGAACCATGTAACAGTATAGGTGTTACTTCCTTGTACAGGGTTTCTAAAAGTTAAAAAAACTAGAGACAATCATCTACAACAGCATGCTTGTACATTACTCTAATTTGTTTTTTCACTGGGTTTTTGAAACACAACAAATGCCGCCTGCAGTGCGTCACTTCCGAGGTATGTAGGCGATAAACGACGCTGTCTGTTGTGAAAACAGACATTGTCTTACCTGCTGCCTGCAGTCAGACTCTAACACAACACACCTTTGTCTCCAAACCACTATTTGTTTTATAAACACTCCACTGAGGCCTTGCACACCTCGTCAGTCAAACAAACATATTGTTCTTAGCAGCCTTAACCACCACAGAATGATGCGAGCGATGAAACATATATGAATGACTGTATCTGTATGTTGTTTTTAATATAAAGTCTGTTTAGTTTTGTCTTTCTTATTATTTATGACTGACTTGGTATCTATGGTAACCTCGTCTCCTTGCGTCACAATTTGCAGGCTGTGGACTCCCGAGACTCGGTTGCCATGGCGCTTTATTCTCAGTGTTTCTCCTGGATCATAATGAGGATCAACCAGAAAATCAAAGGAAAAGACAACTTCAAGTGCATCGGCATCCTGGACATCTTCGGCTTCGAGAACTTTGAGGTGAAACTTCACTCGTCTGTTTTAAGCCTTGTTTTCTCTTGTTTCTGTGCTCTTACCACTGATTTGAAGGGGGTGGGCTAATTTTGAAAAAGGTGATGTCACGCACTTCTGAGCAACAACATTTACAAACATGTGAATTATGAACTTTAATAAAATATGAATCTGCGCAGATATTGACTGTTTTGTTAGCGCGCCACTATTTCCTGCTTTCATAATAAGGTTAGGCAACATTTGAATCAGGGTCGGTTGATGGTTTGTTTGGTCTGATCAAATTACACCCACACAGACCTCATGAAGCAGATACAATTTTAGGGCATTAACACCCCAAATAAACCTGAAGATGGTTTTAGATGTTGATTGTTGCTTATTTTAACATAAACATTTAAAGTTAAACATGTCAGATTTCATTATTGAAACTTAAAGTCTTTATTTGTAATATAGATTTACATTCAAACAAACATTTTAAGACTTAATACTATTAATAAATAACAACATAAAAAACTGCTAGCTGGTATGCATATTATTTGCCACTAAGAGCTGATCATAGATTGGAAGGGAAACTTTATCTGTGCTCATCTTGAATCTCAGTTTAACAAATGGACATCGTTGCAGGTTTTTGTGACATCAGAATCCAGATTGAAATGATTGAAAAAAAAAAAAGATTGAAATCTTATTCTTCCATCCTATAGGTGAACCGGTTTGAACAGTTCAACATCAACTACGCCAACGAGAAACTCCAGGAGTATTTCAACAAGCACATCTTCTCACTGGAACAGCTGGAGTACAACAGGTAAAGGTGTTTGGGAAAAGAGATGCCTGCTCTATAATATCAAAAGATGTAAACCCATGTTGAAATAGCGAGAGAAATACGTTTCTACAGAGTAGGCTTGTATGTTGGTGATAACATTGAAAGTAAAACAAGACTCCTCATGTGCTGGAGACGGTCCCACAGACAGATAAGGCTGGGGATGGGGGTTGGGCCTCCTCATGGCAATTCAGGCAAACTGCCAGAAGTTTGGAATCAGCTCGCTCAGTTTCTCCCCCAGACAGTTGTTTTCTTGTATAATGGGCCAGCAGCTTGGACATGGCTCATTTCATCACATGTTCATGCTGGACAATACAGCCATTGTGTCTTCCTAGTTGTTTATATTTATACATCTACACATGGTGTGTGTGTATGTGTGTGTATGTGTGTGTATGTGTGTGTGTGTGTGTGTGTGTGTGTGTGTGTGTGTGTGTGTGTGTGTGTGTCCTCACAGGGAGGGGATCCAGTGGGAGGCCATAGACTGGATGGATAACGCAGAGTGTCTGGATCTCATAGAAAAGGTAACAGTCAGTCAGACCCTGAGAAAGCAAAGTCACCACCAGGATTCACCGCTAACCACCAGCCAGAGCTTGCTGACCCAGACGCCACAGTGTGCTTACACTGAACTCCATCTCCTACTCTATCATTATATCGTCTCATTTTGCATGTTGTGTGCACTGTAATGTACACCAGTCAGCGGTTGGAGGTATGGTTGAAGTGAAGCATTAAGACTGTTGGTGCTATTTTATCACCATAGTTATGATGATGGTCTAAACGGAGCTTCGACAGAGGTGAGTTTGTGTCTGAAACTTGGACAGTTTTAGGGGAAGCAAAAACTGTCCTATACATCCATTTCTTTTTATGAATAAAAGAGAAAACTGAACGAACTGCTATGCTGTTTCCTGGACGCATTGTTAAAGTAAAAGCTGCCAGATGTGCCCCAGTAGGTTTATAACTAGTTCCGTCATGACTGCGGTGTGTTTCGTTCTTCTCTTCTGTCTGTCTTTCCTTTTAGAAACTGGGCATGTTGGCTCTTATCAATGAGGAGAGTCGCTTCCCCAAAGGCACAGACTACACCTTGTTGGAGAAACTGCACAGCCGACACGCAGTGAGTCCGCACGCACACATGGAAACGTACATACATCTTTCACACATCACACACGCAGCAGTGCACACGCCCTGTTCTTCCCAGGTTCACAAAGACATAAAATTGGCCCCATGTATCTCCACCAAAGCCCCTTGACCCCAGTTGAAGAAATGCCTTCGCCACCCACCAGCTTAGACACTCTCAAAGAATTTAACCTCGCTCCTGGCTGATGAATCGCCTGTCGCCTTTGGTGCAGCATTGAACGTCTGTGCAGCACTTGTACACGCCCCCGGGCGCTCTCACATGCAAACACAACAATGCTGAAATATGATCAGCCATTCTCTGGGTCTGATCAGTATTGTGTGCAGGAGAAAAGAGTGTCCTAAGAAAACCCAACAGGATTTTCTATGGCTGACGGAAAAAACAGGAGAGTAACAAAGTGGGACCGACGAACTGCCTGAACTCTCTCTGAGGTGTCTGCCTTCACTGCTGAAGCACTGAAGGCAGAAGAGCTTTAAGGTCACGGTCGAGTGAGTTATATAAGGAGTAGCGTTGCGCCACTTCACGGACCGTACATGTTCAGTGCTGACATCATCTGTCAATTACTTGATTAGTTGATTGACAGGAAATTAATCAACAACAGTTTTGATAATCCATGAATCATTATTTATCAAGGAAAAATGCCAAATGCCAAATTTCAGATTTATCTCAGTTGTCACTATATAGTCATTGTAAATTAATTCATGTATTTTAAATGTTTTTAAAGGTGTATTTTGGATTATTTGAAGTGGGGTGGTGGGGTGGAAGGGTGGTATCACAAACTTATCCATAGTCACTGTATTACATACAGTAGATGGCAGTCAGCATGCCCCCAGTTTGGAGCAGTCAGGAGTCTTGGCGTGGATGCTAAGCAATGTACTGCTGTGGACGGGGGCAGCAGAAAAAACATATTTCAGCCCAAAAGAAGTTTAAGTTTACGTTATATTTAGAATATTTACACTGCTTTCATTGCCATCAGACAGCCCTTTCCAACAGGGAACAAGAAGCTGTTCTCTCTTTCTCTTTGAGCGTTTCAAAGCCACCAGACTTTTATTGTGTGACTTCTGTGTTTTAAATGGTTAGTTTGGGTCTGAATTAACATGTTAGTTCATTGGTCGAGGCAGCAATGCTTTTGTAAAGTTGGAGCATGCTGATCTCCCTTTATTCTAGGTAAAACACTGAGTGTGGTCATGGATAAGTACTTTACAGACACACTTAATGGAAATGTAACATCAAAGCAATCTTACCAAACAGAGGTATAAATCACAAGAAGCATAATATTGTTTGGACTAAGATTCATCAGTTAACTGAAAAACTAGTGAGCAGGTTGTTTTATAATGACTATATGAATTAGTTGCAGCCTTAGATGTGTTACTGAGCTTTCAGCTGTCCTCTGAACTCCCTCTTGGACATTTCAGTACACTATGCTTAATATCATTAGAACTGATAAAGTAGACACGAACAGTATTTCTAAAAGTCAGTGGTCTTTTTCTGCTTTCTCCTCAGACAAACCCATACTATGTGAAGCCAAGAGTGAACGACCACCAGTTTGGCATCAAGCATTACGCTGGAGAGGTAATTAACAACACACACACACACACACACACACACACACACACACACACACTGATACAGAGCAAGGTTTCTCTTGCTCGCTGTGTGAGTTGGATGGACAGCAGTCTTTGCCAAAATCTGCACCCCTCCTCCCCTGTCTTTTTCCCTGACTCAGGAGAAACTGCTTCACCGTCATCCTCGCCTTCCTTTGCTTACATGATGGAGGGGATTATGTCTGCCGAAAATTTAGAGACAAGCAACAGAGATCTGGGGAGAGGCACAAATGGAGAGAGTGGATAGGACAGGAGGGGTCGGATGTGCGGGGGGGGGGGGGGGGGGGGGGGGGGGGGGGGAGTAGAAAGATTTGCCTTGATAAAGAATGGCCTTATGAAGCCTGCCTCAGACAAGGTCTCCTCAGTGTGAGTGTGGCTGCTCAGTCACAAGCCTGGCATGGATGTCTTTTGTAATGGCTTGGTCCAGAGAGGACAGGCAGGCCAACCAGTTGTTCTTTCTGTCTCTCTCTCTCTCTCTCTCTCCCTCCCTCTCCCTCTCCCTCTCTCTCTCTCCAGTGTCCCTCTCTGGAGAATTAAGTCGCCTCTCTGAAAGCTCCTTCTGTTATCTGAAACGGTGCCGTGAGTTCAGGGGGGGAAATAGTAGCATCTTCCCATAGATTTGATTAGCTGTGTGGTGCCAGGGAAATGCGGTCGGTTTAGATTAGGTCTCTTGTTGTCAGACACAAACTTTAACAATGGAAAAACCTCACTACATCATGAACTCAGGGGTCAAACATAAAAAATGTGCGTCTCAATTAATTAATGCAAAGAAGCAACTTTGCAATACAGAGTTTCAGATGTATTTTACGTCTGTGGTTCAACATCTACTTTTTACATGAGTGGCACATGCACCACCTGTAGAGTTTTTGTAGTTGAAATAAAAAAAGTGTGTAATTCCTCTTGACAAATTTCTCTGTAGCATCATGAGACCATTCTAGTTAACCGTCTTAGTTAGCTGAACCTGAAACTGACAGACACAGAGGGCTTTTTATTCGAGTCTATTCCAATGAGAGAGGAATGGAGTGTAATTAGTGTGTCTGTGATTTATAAATACATGTGTTGTCAAGTTTGGATCTCATGGCTTCCCATGAGCCTCAAGGCTCAGGAAAGGGGGGTGGGGGGTGTTATTGGATTATAGTATACACACACAGCTGTGAGTACAAGCTCACATACACACATGTACACAAATGTGCTTGTAATTAAATTACCACGTGTGTTTCCATGTTACGTTATGTGCATTTTCTTGCATAAAATACTGTCTTTGCGTGTTTATTTTCAATACACACAGACACACACGCGAGCAAACTCCCATACACACACAAACACAAACTGCATTACCGTGGGTCAGGGCGAGTAGAGGAACGCTGTGTTGTTAAGACGAAGGCTGAACAGAACTCAACAGGTGACTGCATTAACACACAGGCGCTCTGCTGTACTCAAAGAGGCCCGTCCCTCCCGCCTTTGTTCACACCGCGCACTCAAACACGCATTTACAGTCCCCTCTCATGTCACACTTTGCGCTCACACTGTGTGCGAATGTCCTCATCTGAAGACATGAATCACCCAGTCCAGATAATGAGCCTCCAGTAAATAAATATAGTGCATCTAAACATGGAGAAATGAGCTTTATTCTCCTTCTTATGTCCAATCTGTGATGGACTGATATTAAACCTCTAAGCATTAAATTATGGGTTTGTAATGACACCTTTTCACACAAATAGTTTTATTCTAGAGTGTGAATTATCTGCACTGCTAAGCAAAAAGACTTTGCTGATTATTCCACACGGTTTGCTGCAGTGCATGTGCCAACTCATTATCTTTCATTAAATCAACAATATTTATATGTCTTCCTTTATGTTAAAACCCTACAGTAAATAGGCGTTACTGTGTATTATTTTCAATGTCTTCATAATATATTCAGCTCTAATGATATTAGCCATTGACTTCTTTGACTGGACATGTTCTTGCACAGTGAACAAATCTTGTATGCCATGCCAAAATATAAAATGTATGCAGCTTTCCTTTATTTCTTATTTTGTTGCAGTCATTATTTTAAATACTTAATCGTGACATCATTAACGTCTTTAATTCTCTGTTTTAGGTGCTCTATGATGCACGTGGGATCCTGGAGAAGAACAGAGACACCTTTCGGGACGATATCTTGTTTATTCTCAAAGACAGCAGGTAAGTGTCCTCTGCATGCTGAACACACACCCATGTAATCCAGCTCAGATGCAAAGTTTTTATTATCATGCACCCTCTTCTGCAGGCTTGACTTCATCTACGACCTCTTTGAGCGTGTCGGTAGCAGAAATGGAGATGAGACCCTGAAGATGGGCACAGCCCGACGCAAGCCTACCGTCAGCTCTCAGTTCAGGGTGAGAATGAAGCCTCTATGGTCAATCTGTCACTCCCAGCTCAGCACCCATGATTGTATGATTGTGTCATCACGCAGACAACAAGTTAATTGTCTCTCATGTGCCGCTCTCACGTAACCCTTAACCTTTGGCTCTCTATCTTGGCATGATGAGTGCGAGCATGGGGGCGCAGAAAAAGGCAGATAGAAATCGTGCCAAGACAGAGGGAGAAGGAGAATACTATCAGTGTATTTGATCTGCAGAGAATGGTGGGTGATGGGATGTATGAAATATGTGGTTGTGGCAGTGGAGGGGGTGGGGGGGTGGGAGGTGGGGTTGCAGTGGAGGGCTTAGCTTAGCATGTCCTAACTGTAGTGTGGAGATTTGGCAGGCTGCCCTGGCCTACAGTTCCTAAAGCCAGGGGATTAGGGTTGATGGCTGGGCAGAGAGGGGCCAACCAGGGGCCAATCACGCTCAGCTCTGCCAGCCCAGGCCTCGCTGGAGACAGACTGTCTGAGGCAGCGAGGAGAGCGGAGCTGACATAGCCTGTGAGGTTCAAGGGTCCTCAGAGTGTGTGTTTATGCATGTGTGTGTGTATCAGGGTCACTGTAGACTGAGTAATACCCCATGAGAGATAGACACTAGTCTTTACATTTTGTCTTCAAAACTTTTGCTTCTCTGATACTGCACACTTTTACTAATCAGAAGTGCATAAAAATAGACACAAAGGAGTATATTTAGAATGAAGAGCCAGTTTCTCTTCTGCTTGATTTTAATCCCCTTGTTGCTGATGTGTTTCAGGATTCTCTCCATTCCCTGATGGCCACACTAAGTGCCTCCAACCCCTTTTTTGTACGCTGCATCAAACCAAACATGGACAAGGTAGGTCATGCAAATTTCATTGCACAAAGAAAAAAAAAAAAAAAATGTCAGAAACCCTTCCAAGCCTCGTCAAGGTCGGCGCCTGCAAAGTTAAACCTCCTTGGTGCTATTCATAGCTCCCATTGCTCAGAGCTGATATTTAGTCTCATTACTGCAAAATCATATAAATGTCCCATTCGAAAAAGTAAGCATTGTTTTTGTTTTTGCTGCAAATTTTCAGCACTAATGAACTGATACCGCTGTCCTGCTCTGGTGCAAAGACTCTCTTTGTACTTCATCATATAAAAGGGCTGTGTAGCAGCACATTCCTAACACTTTATCCCCTTTACCAGATGTCAGAGGTCACTGCTGGCCACTCCAGCTGCAGCGGCTTGGCAGAGGTGCAGCCAGCAGGACGTTTATTTACTAGGCCTCTATTCTGCCACTCTGCCATTCTGCTACGCTGCACTGTTATTCAATTGTCTGATGCTGGATAGGTAGAGTTTTGGTTATATTATGTTTCTTTATATCCCGTGTGAGAGCGTGAACTGGCTGCTTTGTAATCCAGTGGCATTCTCTCAGTTACTGTTACTTATTAATGTACACAGTGTGCTGATTGTCCTCTTCTCTCAGTTCCTTACCTCTCACTCCCTATGCGTCATTCCACACCTTCTCGCTTACTTATTAGCATGGAAACTGCACTGTCTTCCTCTCAAGCTCGTTCTCTCTACCCGCCTCCTTTTCTCTGCCTTTCTCTCTCACCCGTCCCTTACTCTCATTGGCTCTGTCTCACATTCGCTCACCTGGCCTCAGTTGGTCGAGATGGAACAAGCCGTGCCTCTGTTAATCCTGCAGAATGACAGGATTGCATGCTCAATCCTCTGACATGATTGCATGCACACACACACAATGTATTTCTGCGTTTTACGCACACCCACCCTCCTTGGAAAAAATGTCACTGAGGGAAGGGTCAGCTTGTTTTCACTCAAACAAGTCAACATGCCTTACCTCTTTCAGCTGCTTAAATCCTCTGCTAAAGAGCAGAGTTCAGAGCTCCAGGGGTGTACATTTGTGTGTGTGCATGTGTGTGTGTGTGTTTGATTATGAACATGAACACATGCAAGCATGCAAGTGGCTTTGTAACCAAGTGTTTCTGTTTCCATGAATAGTAGCATTAGTCTGTAATTAGATTGTCACATTTGGGGAATGGTTGTGTGTGGGGCTCATCCAGAGTTCTGTCCCGTCTCGGTGACAATGGCCTTCGCGTGGTCCCTCTGCGCGTTCAGGCAGCCCGTGTAGAGGTGTAAGGCAGACATCACAGATCCTTTCTGATAAGCAGGCCTGACGATCATTGGAAACACAGAGCCGTGAACAATGCAGCTGATTATTCCAGAAAGAAAGGCCTGCCCGGTTGGCAAGGTCTTGCTCAACACTCTGATGGTGTGTGTTGTCTTTGCAGTAACCTGATTGTTAATGTAAAATGATAGCACTCGCCATGGTAATTTACTTTTTAGTTCAAGTTTAACTTGACTCAGCAGTAAGATCATTTGAATAGGTGTGTGGGCTCAGTGGAGGATTATATTTGCCTGCAGTGTTTAGCTAAGCCATATCTTTCACTAACAGGTAGTCACCAAAATGTCCCAGATAACGTCTTTATGCAGGTGAACTTTCACTGCATAGCTGTTGCTGGAAATTGACATCATGAAGTAAACATAGAGCTGTTAGGGTTGCTGGCCTTTGAGAAGAATGAACAGACATTTTGCTGTAGTTTTCATGTTTTGTTGTTTGTCATCAACAGAAAGCCAACCAGTTTGATCCTGATGTGGTCCTAAACCAGCTGAGATACTCTGGGATGCTAGAAACTGTGAAGATCCGCAGGGCTGGATTCCCTGTCCGTAGAACTTTTAAGGATTTCTATAGCAGGTAAGCAAAATACCTAAAAAAAATAAATAAAAAAAAACCTGTACACACCAACGTTGATGAGAAAGTGAATTATGTTGGACCACTGAAAAAACAAACCAGATGAAAAATTAGCCTCTCAATCAAATAAGGAATTCTATCATCTGCTTTTCAGTTTATATAAAAGTATGGGTGTGTTTATGTGTCCACAGGTACAAGATGATCCTGAAGAACAAAATCCACTCAGACGATGAGAAGCAGAGCTGCTCAGAGCTTCTCACACTTCATGACAAAACCAAGAAAGAGTGGCAACTGGGGAAAACAAAGGTAGGGCACATATACACACACACAGACTTTCTCACACACATGCCCAAGCTTGTTTTTGTCACTTAGGAGGACATTGCTTTGACTCGCATTCATGCCCTGGATACACACAGGGACCATAACCACTACCACAACCTAGCCCCAAGCCTAAACCTAACTTTCAACCATATCCCTAACCTTATCCAAAAACAAAGTCTGAACCCTAAAGTTTTGTTTTACTTTGTGGGAACCAGATTTCTGTCTCCAAAATAGGGCTACTCATGCAATGGTGATGATAGATATTTGTGACTAATAGAAGTACAAATGCACAAACACTTGGGCAGGATAAAGTTGCAGGCTGGAGGCAGACAAGGACACAGCTGGGCAAGCTTTGGTATCAGGTGAAATGTCAGTTCATGTTTTCCTGTAAGATAGACTCAATGCACCAGTAAATCACCCACTGTGCCTACATGCACTTCAAAACTCTTTTAACTCATTTAAGAATATTCTTCAAATTGTATGGGATGCAGACGTTTCCGTAAAGATTCAATGGTCTGCAGAAAATCACGAGAGCTTATTGACTCTATCTGGTGTCTTCTGGGACTGAATCTTTCTGGAGAAGTCATGCTGCTGTCATTCCCAAGCTGTTAATGTGTGCCAAGGTTTGGACGGCCCCAACTGTGACTCATGTCCCAAAGATTTTTCTGGCCGGTTGTGGTCAATCTACTGCTCTCCTGTTGGCAACCACAGAGTTACAAGGCTACTCCTAAAAACCCTGACACCAACAACTGTTACTGTAACTGCAATCTAGTGCGGGGGCTTACAGTAATCCTGTGGCAACCTTATTGTAGCTGGAAGAGGGTTAGCCTCTTGACACTCAACTGTTGATTTAATAAACGAAACTCCCGGCAAGTAATTTGGAGGCAGGGATGAATCATTGCAGAGGTTAAAAGAAAGTCACATCTCGTGCATTTGTCTTTAGAAGAGTCATCGTAGCTTTATGATCTCCATCTGTTGCGATACAGCTCTTAGTGATGCTTATCTCTCACTTAGCTTTCCCTCTCTGTCCTTCATTCTTTCATTTTGACTCTGTCTGCCTCTTTATTTCAAACAATCATCAACTAACTTGTGCAAAGCCCTCTCTTTCTCTGCACTCTCACTGAATGATTAACCTTTAATGACTTGTTTGATCTGGTCAGCAAAAGCTCTTTGCTTCACGTTGAACTCAGCATAGATGGCCGCTACGCAGCAGAAAGAGGATATAAATAAAACAGTTTTATAGGCTTTCTTCAAATCAGCTAAATCCACATTTGTCCCACTCTTGCTTCCTGCTCTAAGCTGTGGTTCCACCGTGGCTGCTAAATCACTGAGACATTTCAAATTTGTTGGTTCCCTTTTGGACAGTTTTTTTGTAATACCCCATTTGGTTGGCACACTATGAAAAGTGTCAGCTGCACACATGGCACGCTGAAATATACGTCAAGACCAAATGTGAACCACATGTTGGTTCTTAATGAATATATAACCACTAATGTACACATGCCTATGTATATTACAGTTCCCACATATGCAAACAGTATACATCTGTGTACAACTGTCTTCATAGTTTTTCCTCTGTGTGGTTAATACTTCATTAGGCATCCAGGGTCAGCGCTTTGACCTTTGGCTGACTCTGTTGAAGTCTGCTCCACTTTAAACTGTATATACATAGAAAGAAAAGGAGAAAGAGGCTACTGTTTCAAATTAAGACCCAAAAAATGCACAGAGTGGCTGAGTTTGTGTCAGTCCATCCACATGCTTGTGTTTTTGATGGCAGCTCAACATTTTTGGACTCAGGGAAATGTAGTGTGGGTTGTGGGAAGGGGGTGAGAGACAGAAGGGGGCTACATTTCCTTTGGAGAAACAATCTGTGTGTAATTATATACATGCTGATTGTGTGCAGAGGAAGTGTGTGCCCAGAATAAGGGGCTTGCGTGACGTTGCACAGATTGTGCGTGTATGTGTGTGTGTGTGTGTGTGTGTGTGTGTTTGCGGGCCATTTGTCCACATCCTTCCCTCGTCTGTAAAACAAAGAGGAAGCTTCCTCCTCTCACAAACTTTACAGAGGCAGACGGGGCTGCAGCTGTGGGATCCTTTGATTAGTGGAGCATCTGGGACACAAACGCACTCACACACACACACACACAGCCACTCAAATGTCTCCCCCCTTGTAGAAGCAGTTGATCCTCCAGGCTAGCAACAGATATCACATTATCACATAAACCCAGATAAACAGCTGGTTGGATCTCCCAGCCTGCTAACGTGTTCAGACAGATGAAAGCTGATTATGTTTTAAAATGTCATGTTACTACTGTGTGTACACTCGGCTGTCAAATGTCCCATAGAGAATGTACCAACTTTGAAAAAAAGTCTCCAGGAGAGAGGGAAGGGTTAACTAAACTCTTTCTCCTTTCCTCATAAGAGCAAGGAGGGGTGTGGCTTTCTATCTGGACACCAGCCACCATCCCTCCCCCTCATCCCTCCATCCCTCCTCTCCTTACCTCTCCCATCCCCTCCCTCTCTGTGCCTTTCTGCCTGTGCACGTCAGTCGAGCTACCAACGCAGTGGCAGCAGCAGCAGCAGCAGCAGGAGCAGCAGTAGGGAAACGCTCAGGAAGGACGCCTGAACACAATGTGTCTCTGCAGCAGCAGCAGCATTAGCAGGATCACTGCAGTCCCGGTGCCAGTTTTCCCCTTTGCTCTGCTCTGCAGTCAGAGAGAGCAGCTAGCCCGCTAGCCTCAGCTGCACCAGCTTCCTCTGCAGTGGGCACAGGGTGCTGCCAACAAACAACAGGAGCCCTTCACATCTCTGTGGGCCCTCTTTTGCAGCCTTACCAAGAAGAGGAACTAACCCATCTTGTTTCCCTCCACCACTCCCCCACCAACCTCCCTCTCTGTCTCTCTCTGTCTCTGTCATTCCCTGTCGGCCGTGGCGCTGCTCGTCCCGCAGGTGTTCTTGAAGGAGGCCCTGGAGCAAAGGCTGGAGAAGGAGAGGGAGGAGGTGCGGCGCAGGGCTGGCATGGTGATCCGCGCCCACATCCTCAGCTATGTGGCAAGGTGAGTGGTGGAGTTTGGAGGAGGGGTGGATGGCTGAGTGGCAGCGACAGTTGTCAGTGTTTGTTTTGTAACAGAGGTGTACTGCCTGTGTGCGTGTGTGTGTGTTTTTTTTGTGGGGCTGAGGGGTGGGGGTGGGGGGGATATGTGCATACCTTTGCACACGTGTTTACCTTTTTGTCTGTGTGCGTTATGTGGGTTTATACACAGTATCAGTGCAGAGGGTGCTTTAGAGATTCTGTAGTACAACAAAGGTGTGCAGTTATTTAATTTCTTAAGTGAATATGTCTTCACATAAAACTATTCAAAGTTGCTGACTGTTGGCCTCCTCAGGCTGTGCATTGTTCAAATCACTGTTGAGATCCCAGAGTTTACAAAGATACTAAATATGCCATGCAGAATGTGAGAAAAGTATGTCACAGTCATTCTTCAAAGTCTTCTTATAGACAGATGTGTCAAATCATAAACTCAATTCAATTCAACTCAATTTTTATTTCGAAGATCTCCGGAAAACAAAATGTCATGAACAAAGCAACAAAGTGATAGACAGTGTGCAGGTTTCTTTGGTTCTTTCACAGTTGTAGAATTGTGCATGAAAAGATGCACAACACATCTAGAATATTTAGACATGACATAATGGTGCAGCTATAAAAACACAAAGACTTTGGATCGAATGTTTCACTTTTGTAAATGTTCTGTAGTCTCAGACAGTGAGGAAACTTAAATAAGAGAATAAAATGGGAAGTATTGGAGTATCAACTCCAAGGGTTACAATGTCTCATGCACTTAATTAGTATATCTTGAAAAGTCAGCACGATCAGGAGTGATGGATAGGTCATGTCTGTTAGTTGGATGACTCTTGGACAGACAAAGCTCACTGTGAGCTTGAACAAGGCTTTAATTTATTGGTACGTTATCAGCAGTGAAGATGATGTACAGCTGTTTCTATTCACTGAATAAATCCCAGTCTTGACAGCCAGAACACCTCTCTGCTCTGCCTGTCAGACAGGACATCCATCACTATGGTCTGCACATGGAGACACCCCCAGGCGTGTATTCCAGTTGTGCTCCACCTGCGTGCTGCGGTATATATGGACACATACAGTGGTCTGAAAGGCTCCGCTGGGAGGGAATAATGGGAGTGATGACAGCGTAGAGGTTGCAGAACTGCTCATACTAAAGACAGAGGTTAGGGAAGTTCCCTAAGGACACAAGTAAAGCCTTTGTATTATTATATGTAACATTATCTCTGTCCTGAGATCAGTCAGAGGCCATGGAGTGATTACTGTGGAGACTAGGCCATGCTAAGGGTCAGAGAGTCAGACCAGTGTGTGTGGTCCTTTGCAAGTCATGTGTGTTTGTGTGTGTGCGTGTTTATATGTGTGTGTATTCAATGGATGTGCAGTGTGTGGGTGATGGGGCTTAGTCACAGGGCTAAACACAGCAGCCCACACTGCCACAATGGCATAGCACAAGCTCATCAGGCTCTAAACATTGCACAGTTCACAATGCACAGGCTTTTTTACCAGTGTGTTTATTTAAACAGAGATCATACCATGCTGTGCAGCACACATATGTTTGTGGTGACGCACAATGTTCTCCGCTAATGTTGGATTAAATACAAATGTGCTTATTCGATTTTGTCACCAGGAAACAGTATAAGAGGGTTCTGTCCAGCGTCGTCACCATCCAGAAGAACTACCGCGCTCATTTTTGGAGACGCGCCTTCCTGCGCCTGCGCTTGGCCACCATCGTCCTGCAGAAACATCACAGAGGCCAGCTGTCGCGGTCCCTCTATCTCCAGCTCAAGGAGGAGAAGCAGAGGCGAGAGGAGGAGGAGAGGAGGAGGAGAGAGGAGGAAGAGGAGAGGAGGCGAGTAGAGGAGGAGAGGAGGAGGATGGAGGAGGAGAGGAGACAGCAGGAGGAGGCGGAGAAGAGGAGGAGAGAGGAGGAGGAGAGACAGCGGCTGATTGACGAGGAGATGAAGAGGAGGGAGGAAGAGGAGGAGTCCAGGAGGAAGGAGGAGCTGAGGCTGATGAAGGAGGAAGAGGAAGAGCAGAAAATGGCGGCTAAAGCAGACGAGAAAAGGTGGAGTAACTCATTTTTATATGCTGAAGATGCATTTAGTAATATCACATGACGTGGATCCTTCCCACATGCACATTTGTCATCTCAGTTGTTTTTTCCTTCTGTTTTTAGGAGCTCGCTGGTAAATGGTGTTTGTCAGAAGGTAAGTCCTTTTCAATGAATCATAAAATATAAACCACAGCGTCAAATGTTTCTCAAATAACAAAAACACAGTATGTGGTTTGAAAGTGGTGGCATAAAGTACATAAATTTGCTCTCTATACCTCTTCCTTTCCTTCCTCCTACAGAAGGAGCTGTCTCAAACTCTGTCCCACAGTCACACCTCTGAGGAGGAGAGCCGTCAGATGGAGGAGATCCTGCGGCTAGAGAGGGAGATCGAGCGCCTGCAGAAGCAGCAGGAAGATGGCGTGTCCCTTCTTGGAGATGTCTCCCACGAGGAGCTGCGCCAGATGAGGGACGCTGAGATCTACAGACTGGAGAAGGAAGCCTCCCGTGTGGCTACTGAGTTTCTGGAGCTTCTGGACTTCGGTGGTTTAGAACCATCTCTCTCGAGTGAGGAGAACCTTCACGACGCGACCGAATCCACTGCCCCTCTGGCCGAGGAGGAAGTGGACGAGGGATTCCACGCTGAGGATGAATGCATTCCTTTGCCTGACTTGCCTCCTCCGGCTGTGGTTCCTCTGGACAAGGATGTATTCCAAAGTATTCCCCCTCCTCCGCCCGCCTTTGCAGAAGGACTAACGGTCACCCCTTCCACAGCCTCCTCTCCTGCACCGGCAAAGCTTTCCCCACTTACTCCCAACGGACTGAGTCATGCCCCTGCTCTCACAGACTCCAAAACCTCCAGACCCCCTCTTCCTCCTGTAGTCACTAATGGAGAAAGTCAGCCTTGCCGGAGGGCCAACAGAGGGTCAGACTTTGAGCTTGTGAGCGAGGAGCCGTCCCACTCAAACCCCCCAGACACCGAGTCGGACTATGACCAGGAGGAGTTTGAGGAGGCACACGGGAGCTCAGGTGCTAGCACCAATGATGGCCATATCACAGATGAGGAGGTGTTGCGAAAATCCTCCTGCACCCAAAACAGCCTGGACTCCTTCAGAGGCAGCTCGGACTCGGTAAGAACTTACAGAAGAATCACTTCTGTCAAATGCCACAGATTTAATCCAGATGGTTAATCGTTTGGAGCACCGTCAGAGACCAGATGGAAGTAAATTTAGCAAAACAGGTGTTTCCCTTTGGAAAGATAAGGTGTTGTGTTTACCAAAAAAAATGAATTGAAGATAAACCAAAAAATTGTCCCCAAACAATTGAATTGTAGCATTTTCTGTTATATTGACACACAACTAGCTTTCCTCAAGGAATATTCTTCTTCCCTCGTATTGACTCAACACCTAGACTGAATACCCAGTATTTAGTGTGCACATGGGCAGCTTGAATGCTAATCCTAACACAGCTCATGTTAATATCACTGTGAAACACTGTTGCAATTATTTGCTTTGGCTCTGCAGATGAGCATGTGAATCTATTCCCAGATACTGCAAGTCAAGCAGAGAGCTCAGACACAACACTGTCAGATCAGCAAAATGTCAAAGGGAAAGCAGGGTGTGTGTGTGTGTGTGTTTGTGTGTTTGTGTGTGTGTTTGTGTGTTTGTGTGTGTGTGTGTGTGGGGGGGGGGGGGGGGGGGGGGGGGGCTTTGTGGGTGTGTACTGGTTTTATGGCAAGGTTGATTGACAACATAGTGACAACAAGGTCAGACAGATTTGGGGCGCTGATTGAAATACTGAAATTGCGAAAGATGCTGACTCTAAGAGGAAAAAAACAACACTCAGTACTTTCTTGAAATTATACCACAAATATTTTAGTATTAAAATACGTGGCACACTTGATGCTTATAAAACTGCCTTTTATGTTTTGCAATTTTTTTTTTTTTTACCATGAATGTAACTCCAAAGTGTTCTCATGTGGGACACTTATCATCATGAATGCTGGTGTTTGTGTTTCAGTTCATCGACAGCGATGAGGACAACGATGGCTATGTGGACACAGATGAGGAAGTTTCCAATGGGAGAGTGAATCTGCTGAATGGCAGCGGGCCTCCATACTTCCACGGATACCTCTACATGAAGAGTGAGTCGCTTTCCCAAATCACTGCCCAGCAGGCATGCAGATGATTTCTGCACAGCTGAACACAGCTTGTATGGTTGTTTCATCAGCTTTAGAAACAGGCTTTCTTTGTTTCTTCTTGTCTTTATTTATATTTTAGTACTTATATTGTCTAGTATTACTCTATACGTTTGTTAAACGTTGGTTTTCTTGGGTTGTGTAGTTCTTTCCAGCAGATAACTGTGTGTGAATGTCTGTGTGAATATGTACCGGTGTTGGTCATTGAGGTTGTTTTAAAGATGTTCAATGTGTCCCTTTTTCCTGCTCCCATCACACTGAGCTTTCACATGAGACAACATTGATCAACATCCCTTTGTTTTCCCCCCCTCTGCTCTCTGCACCCTCTTTCAGGTGGTCTCATGATCCCGTGGCGTCGCCGCTGGTGTGTCCTGAAGGACGAGACCTTCATGTGGTTCCGGGCCAAGCAGGACTCCCTCAAATCCGGCTGGCTTTACAAGAAAGGAGGAGGAATGTCCACCTTGTCTCGGCGCAACTGGAAGATGCGCTGGTTTGCTCTGCGCGAGTCGAAGCTCATGTACTTTGAGAACGACAGTGAAGAGAAGCTGAAAGGAACCATTGATGTCCGCACGGCCAAGTAAGACTCTGTCATTCGTCATTTGGCCGACAAATCATGGTTTGAACTGATTTTGGAGGTCTAATTATTATTACTCAAAAGAAATAGAAGAATATATTAAGTTCATTAAGTTTTGGTCTGTTCTTGCCCTCCTGTAGGGAGATTGTGGACAATCATGAGAAGGAAAATGCACTGAATATTGTGACTGAAGAGAGGACCTACCACATCTATGCAGAGTCTCCAGAAGATGCCAGGTACATAACACCCTTTATTCTATAGAAAGCATCAACTCGCTGTGGCTGTTTTGTTTTACTTTGTCATCATCTCCCTCTTTAAAGTGATGTGTGGAGATAAAGTTCCCCCTTGTGGTTGCCAGTGGAAATTCATGGTGTAATTTTCAATGACATGTTTGCTGATTTTTTTACTGTCTGAACTCCCTCTGACCCCGTCCAGTGGTTGGTTCAATGTGCTGAGTCGGGTCCACAGCGCCAGCCCGGAGCAGCTCATGGAGATGCACCATGAACAGGCCAACCCAAAGAATGCTGTGGTTAGTGCTGTTTTACCTCTCTGCTGCCTGGGCCCCAGCCTCAACTCCATTTTTCAGCAGTAATGATGGAGCATGTAACCGAATCAGCTGAAGTATGACGGCCCAGATTTGGGTCATATAGTAATTTAATGCTGAAGAAGCAGATCACACATACAAATGTATCATTGTTCATTTTTTTGATGTTAAAGTTTGGTTTGTAGTTACTAGCAGATTTAGAAATTAAATGAGCATGCCAACTATGCCTGTTTCTATATCTTCTTGACATGAAATAGTTTGTTCCCCAAGTATTTTTGGACATTTTGTGCCTTTATTTGTGGAATGACGGGTGATGGGGGTGATGATTGAAGGACTCAACCAGGAAAGTTACAGCTCATGGCTGGTCGTTGGGGTACCCTAACCAAATAGTATTTTTAAGGGAAGCGCACTCTTTACACTAAAACAGGGGTGTGAGGTGGTGACGTTTACTGTATCATGAAAAAATAGCTAGGTTTTAATCATGGAAACTTGAGTGTCCCTTTAAGAAAATACAAAAGGAACGAATAGCTAATAATGTTATTTCAATTCACACATCTTTTCTCTGTCCAGGGCACACTGGATGTGGGCTTGATTGATTCTGTTTGTGCATCAGACAACCCCGACAGGTGAGGAACGGCCAATAACCCTAAAAGATCTTTAACTACAGCCTAAGTGGCATGACAGCATGTACACTGTATAACAATGTGTGTGTGTGTTATGTGTTCTGTTTCGCAGACCAAACTCGTTTGTGATCATCACAGCTAACCGGGTGATCCACTGCAACACAGACACACCTGAGGAGATGCATCACTGGATCGGCCTTCTGCAGAAATCCAAGGGAGACTCCAAAGTTGACGGACAGGAGTTCTTAGTCAGAGGTCAGTCAGATTAGACGTGCACTCTTTGAGAAGTGATTCAGGTACATTTATATAGAGTAGGATACTTCTGTTAGGCTCCGGAGAATTTGAATTTATCTAAGAATACTCTAAATTATTTCTCAGGTTGGCTACATAAAGAAATGAAGTCGGGAGCTAAAAGCACTTCTCTGAAGCTGAAGAAGCGCTGGTTTGTTCTCACCACAAACTCTCTGGACTATTACAAGTCGTCGGAGCGCAGCGCCTCCAAGCTGGGAACTCTGGTCCTCAACAGTCTCTGCTCTGTGGTTCAGCCGGATGAGAAGATCTTCAAGGACACTGGTCAGTTCATGGTCAACATAATTCTCATTTTGAGCATGGGAAATATACCTCTGAGTTTAAGCTTTGGTCTCCTGTGTGGATCATCAGACATTTACAGTATCAATATTGGCAAATTTTGAGCACTTTGTAGGGAAAATATTTCTGATTTGTCTCTAATAACTTTCTGCCTTGTTTACTCAGGTTACTGGAATATAATCGTCCACGGACGTAAACACTCTTATCGTCTTTACACCAAAATGCTGAATGAAGCCATGCGGTGGGCAAATGCCATACAGGGAGCAATAGACAGCAAAGTTCCCATCGAAACGCCAACACAACAACTCATCAGGGACATCAAGGTATTTGACTGCTTCTCCCTTTATTGGGGCTTAATGCCGTGCTAATGAATGCTAGCCTGCGTGCAATGTGTCTCATTAAATGTACTGATGATAATTTCACAAATAATTGTGCGTGACATTTCATTAACACATGGGCATTGATGTCATTTTAACTCCAATTCTTTTCAGTCATGCAAACCCTTGGCAGGGACACACACTGTAGTAAAGTGAGGTACTTGTACTCACTGAGAGTGTGCTGTGTTCTTGGTTTTTTCGGCTTTTATTTATCCCTTCTCCCAGCTGTTTCTCAGCTTTACTGCAATAAAATATTCATCATCGATTCTCCTACTGGCTAACTCACTTAAATACACTCCTCCTCCTGTTTAAGAACACTCTGCTTTGCTGTAAAGATAACCCATGACCATTTTTCCATCACTAATCCTATTTGTCTGTCCAGGAGAGCAGTTTGAATGTCGAGGCTGTGGAGCAGACATACTGGAGGAACCCTATCCTGAGATATACCCAGCATCCTTTGCACTCCCCTCTTCTACCTCTGCCCTACGGAGATGTCAGCGTCCACTGTAAGTATTCTGGCCTGCAGCTACTGTTCGCAAGCTACTGCTGTTGATCCTGACCAAAACAGACACAAGGGAGATACTACTTTAATACATACATTTTTCTGTTTATGTAAATCTCATTTATGTTCACTGAATAGTGGATGTTCCCATTGTGAATTAAACCCACCTCTCTGCCTATCTCTCCCAGTGCAAAAGGAAAAGGGTTACACCAGCCTGCAGGATGAGGCCGTGAAGATTTTCAACTCCCTGCAGGAGATGGAGGCAGTGTCAGACCCTGTGCCAATCATCCAGGGAATCCTGCAGACCTGTCAAGACTTGAGGTCATTAAGAGACGAGGTCTACTGTCAGCTGATCAAACAAACCAATCACGTCCCACACCCCAACAGTCCAGCCAATCGCGCCCACTGGCATCTCCTGACCTGTATGAGCTGCACCTTCCTCCCCAGCCGAGGCATCCTGCGCTATCTCAAGTTTCACCTCAAAAGGTACAGTGGACGCTTTTTGGACATGACATCATCCATAACAATATGGTTACAGATTAGAACTGGTTCTAGTTCCCTGTTTGTGTGTATTTGGTTGTTTTCAGGATTAGGGAGCTGTTCCCTGGTACAGAAATTGAAATGTTTGCCCACTTCATCGGTGAGTCTCTGAAGAAGACCAAGACCAGAGAGTTTGTTCCCTCGCAAGAGGAAATCATGGCACTGCTTACCAGACAGGAAATGACCACCACAGTCTACTGCCACGGAGGAGGCTCCTGCAAGATCTCCATAAACTCGCACACCACCGCTGGAGAGGTAAGTGAGCTGCAACATAGGCTATTTTAAATGTTTCTCTGCGAGATATCTCTTTAAGAGGAGAACCTGTACCAGTACATGCTAAGTATTGCGATTGTTGTTATCTTGGCTTGTTTTGTCCAGGTAGTGGAGAAGCTAATCAGAGGTCTGGCTATGGAGGACAGCAGGAACATGTTTGCACTCTTTGAACACAACAACACTATTGACAGAGCTGTGGAAAGCAGAGTTCTTGTGGCTGATGTTTTGGCTAAATTTGAAAGGTATGTCACACATGACCCGGGGTTACTTTCTATTACGTACTATATTTAATTACATTATAAATTCAGGTTCCTGTTCCATGCTGTAGGAGCACCAGTTGATGTATACCTGTTCATGATGATAAGAATATTTGGCAGTAAGAAAGGATAAAAATATAAATGTGTAAGTGACGGGCTTGTGGCTTTCCCACCAGACTGGCCGGCAGCGAGGAAGCTGAGGATGACGGCCAATGGAAACTTTATTTTAAACTCTACTGCTTCCTGGATGTGGAGAGCATGCCCAAAGAGGGAGTGGAGTTTGCATTCATGTTTGAGCAGGTGTGTTTTGCTCATCACGTTGTACTTTACTGAGAATCTTTTCAATCATGTGGTGCTAATGACGACCTCCTGCTGTACTTTCAGGCACATGAGAGTTTGACCCGGGGCCACTTCCCCTCCCGAGAGGAGACCCTGCAGCACCTGGCCGCTCTGCGTCTGCAGTTTCTATACGGAGACAAAGCACGACCCTCCTGGAGCCTGGAAAACGTCTACCCTGTGGGCCGCCTGCGCAGTCGCATCCTCCAGTTTACCAAGGTTGGCGGAGCCTCTGGGTCTGGGCAGACTCTGGAGCGCCGTAGGACTAGCTTCCTGGACGGGACCCTGCGACGGGGGTTGAAGACGGGCTCAATGAAGAAGCAGCGCATGGAGGAGGAGCAGATGCTGGAGATGTGGATAAAGGAGGAGATGTCTGCCACCAGGGCGAGCATCATGGAGAAATGGTCTCGCCTCAGTGGTCTGGACCAGCATCAGGCCATGCTCAAATACATGACCATCATTAAGGAGTGGCCTGGATATGGATCCACGCTGTTTGACGTTGAGGTGAGTTTACTGGGTTTTTTAGTGTGATCTCAACTCAACTTGCTGACTACCGACTCGATACCAGTGCTCCCTTCTTACCAAATGTACACTCACTCTGCGATACGGCTTGTGATCACTTTATGTGACATAACATGATAGCAGTGGAGCTGAAAACTGAGCTGGTCATCCAACATTATTTGATAAATGTAACTCAAACAGAAACACAGAAATAATCAGTGTCAGTATCGGCCTTGATACCGATCCAGCAGATCATATGAGTGCATCCTTAGTTTCCAGCCCACTGCACACATTGGATGACGTTTATGTGTGTTCCTGTGTTTGTGTCTTCATAGTGCAAAGAAGGAGGCTTCCCTCATGACCTCTGGCTGAGTGTGAGTGCTGAAAATGTGTCTGTCTACAAGAAAGGAGAGCCCAAGCCCCTGGAGACCTTCCCATATGAGCACATCATTTTCTTTGGCGCTCCGCAGCCCTGCACCTACAAGATCACTGTGGATGAGAGAGAAATGTTCTTTGAAACACCACAGGTACATAATCTTCTTTTTTAACACTGCTGTGCCTTTTACCTGAATTTGTTTATGTAAAACATGCAAACTGCATACATCTTTGCTTCCCCTGTCCTCTCTGCTGACTGTGTTTCATCTGTGTACGCTGCCAGGTTGGAGAGATCACAAAGATCATGAAAGCCTACATAAACATGATCGTGAAGAAGCGCTGCAGTGTGAAGTCCGTGTCCAGTTATGGAACCAGCTGGATCAGGTGATTGACTTGACAGAACACAAAATGTACTCGGCTACAGTACACCTGATGGATAACAAGCGGACATGGAGAGAAGATGTAAAGATGGCTGGAGGAACAAATCATTTGGACAGAGATTTTTTGCTTCGGAGCTTTTGGCGGACCACGTGGCAAAGCAGACAAACTCCATCCAGGAAGATTCCTTTCTATTGAGACAGAAAAAATGTTTATGTCTTTACTGCTTGTGGCAAAAAGTGGGAACATTCAAGCATCTGCACCATTTGAAGCTTTACATTTGTCCAAAGTGTTGCTTCCCCCCCATGCAGTTTCCAAACAGGCAGCCCATTCCCATCAGTTACACTGGTCATTTCTCACATCGTACTTGAAATGTGTTTCAGGTGTCTTTTTATGTGTTTTCTTTTAATGTTCAGGAAAACCAGACAGAGTGTGAATTATCTTTTTCCACCGAATCCACTGTCTCACAATTCAAAACAGAAATTCACATCTGAATTAAGACTTGTCATTTCCAAAAAACATACATCCATACTAGGTAAAGAAAGAAAAAAAAAGAACTGCAGTGGCAAACTCTCTTCCTTCAAGTATTATTTCTGCAGATATTGCGCCCCATTGTAATGAATGTTCTCCTGAATGGAGATTCCCTCAGGTTAATGTGTAATATTAATAATAACTGTCCCAGGGAGATTATCTCCCTTACCTTGCCTTATTTATTTTATATTTAGCTATTCTGGATTAATAGATTCAGTGCAAATGCGGCCTTTCAGGGATGGAATATAAATTGTTTGGGCGTTGAGTATCTTGGTCAGTGGTAGTTATGGCTTCCACTGGTGTATGTGACGCAAAAGCACATCCCTATCCTAAAAAAAAAGAAAAGTTGCCTCTGATAAGTCAAATAAATGCAGCTAACAAAGAAAGTCAATATGAATGACCACTGCATCAGTGGAGATGCAACGTCTATAACCACTGAGTCGAGCACCGATTACTAAAACCAGTCGAACTATTTGTGCTTTTTGTCCAAGATCAAAGGCTTCATGCTGAGCTGTTTTATTGTGTACTGACTCGAGGGAGTGTATTTGAAGCTTTTTGTAGCTGAAACTGATGATCAAGGATGTTTTTCGAGAAGCAAGCAGGACATCGTTTGTCTAAGGATTGTTTTACTGTGTTTTTTTTAGCGATGTCAAAGGCCATGTGAGGGTGGGGTATTTATTGAAGTGGATTGGGAGAGTAAGCAGAGTGAGTGAGGTGTGCTGGAAATGTACTGATGTAGTTCTCCTAGTCCTTTTGTTTTTCTATTATTTGTGCATTCAGGGACACAGAAACTTAGATTCAGAAATAGACAAGCCGTTCATAACTTACTATTGATTTTCTCCATTTTGTGCCCTGGTTCTGAGCTTCTCTCTACATAAAATAACCGAAGTGTGTTGCCCTCAGCACCCGACATGCTCAATTCCTTTTATTATGTAAATAAACACAAACGATTCAAGCCTATGCCAGTCGACTGACAGTATAGTTCATGATAAGAGTATGATCCATACATAATGAGCTTAGTATTTACCTCACATTGCGTCACTGTCTTCCATTGCTCTCCAATCGTGCTCACTTAGGTGATCTGGTCAGCTGCCGGCGGCCACACCAGAGACTGATCTTGCCATTGACGATGACTGTATTTCTGAGATTTCTGATTGTTTTGAAGAAGAAAAATCAGAAAATGTTTTATATTTCAGAATTTAAAGATGCTTTAATAAATTATTGTATTTCAAAAGCTTCTATGTGTTTGTTGTTATTGTCTCACATCCTGTCAGAAGTCAAAATGGTACATGGAGTAAATGCGTCTGTGGATTTTAATCTCTCTGTGCATCAAGCGGTCATTAGGAAATATATCATAATGAAGCATCGTTTAATGTGATTAAAATGAGGAACAACAGTTAAATTAATTAAGAAACAATTAAATTAATGCATTTCCAAGTTGTGTCACTGCGCTGATGCATTATTGTGTCTGAAGTCATAGTCATACTAAAGGCCCTACACACCCATAGTATCCCATAACAGATTTTCACTTTGTGGCAAAAACCTGTTGTGTCTAATTCACGAGATGAGGAGTAAGTAAATTTGCAAGCACACTATCTCTCTTTGTCTTTTATCCCCAAGTATTATTTATTGTTCGCGTCTCCGTGCACGCCCAGAAAAGAAGGCTACAGCCCGTGTTCATCTTAACACTCTCTCTACTGTTTTACTGTGTGCAGCCAAGGCTCCTCCTCTCTCACATATCTTTGAACTGCCTTGGCTGTGAGTGCAGGCAACATGGAGGAAAGCTCAATTGTACAATACCCCCACTCAATAATACTGCAAAGGCAGTTGCAAATCAGGCAAAGTTCCCCTTTAAGCTTCCCAGAAATAACTGGAATGATGAAAATGCAACTGACAGCAAAATAATGGGTTCACGACATTGCAAAAGAATAATCGGAAGTATTGCTCATGCAGTTCCTATATACATGGGAGCATGTTGAAAAATGCTCTTTATATTTTTAATTGTGATTTAGTTTGCAACATAGGACTGAAACTTATGAAAGTAATAAAATGTTTGCTGATGTTTCATAGATCAGCAATCAATTGTGGCAATTTGTTCTTAAAAGTGTAAAAGATGCAGCTTTACAATCAGCGGTCAGTTCTGCTGTTACAAATGTTAAAGTCATTAATAAAAGCTCAGATTTCTCCATTCCTGATATCTGAAATTAGAAATGGTATTAAGCCATTAAAGCCAACTTGGTTTTCAAAACTTAAGGGAAAATGCAACACAAAGGAAGTGACAAAGTGTAACTTCTGCATATGTTGAGCATTTTCGTTGCTTAAGTCGGGGTGGGGGAGTCAGATGTTTCTGTCCCTGCAGCTGCTTCATGACACGAGCCTCAGGAGTTCATGACGTCAGCCTGGTAACCCAAAGGTCCTCCCTCCAGTCTGACTCCTCACAAACGCTCCTCGGTCCCTTACTTTCATGCAGTCGATGGTTCCCACCCGTCCCACGATGTCCGGACTGTGCGGAGCTACAGTCTTTGTCTTTGCCTCTATTTTCTGCGCTTTTATTATAACAGCAGAAGCGCAGACGGCGACTCCAGCTCCAGCTCCGAGTAAGTGTGTGTGTGTGTGTGTGTGTGTGTGTGTGTGTGTGTGTGTGTGTGTGTGTGTGTGTGTGTGTTATAAAGCTTTAACTGTTGTTTTGTGTAGAGTCCGATCAGGAGGCTGTCACATGACAACAGTAAAATGGATTTTCTTTAACTATGGGAACAAAGATTATCATCTTAATGCATGGTTTATTTTACCCAGAAAGTTTATTTTACCCAGTTTTCCTTCACTGTAAACTCTGTTGTTGCACCAACTGCTAATGATTTGTCACTGTGGACAGATGCCTCTTTTAGGATTTTGTTATGTGTTTGGACCCACACAGTAAAATGAGGACCAGCATGCCCTCCTACCCACTATTTGCTGTAACTTATCTCTGTTTCAGCTCCTTGTGCCCTGAGATCCAACACCAGTTGTGCTGAATGCCTGCAGAATGTGACGGTGAGTCTCCTAAACCCCTGAAGCCAAACACACACTTCATCTGACCATAAACACTTTAGCTGTCTTTCGTTTTGTTAGTGGTGTATTGCTATAAATACAGAAGATAAGAGACTGAGCACGGTGTTTGTTGCTGTTTATCGTGGCAGTGTTTGTGGTGTACACCAACCAAACAATGCATGGACTACCCAGCGAGAAACATCCTGCCCCCCAGCAGTGTGTGTCCACTGAATGATGCTCGATGGGGGGTGTGTTGGGGTAAGACTGACTAAACCAACAACAGTTGTTAAATCTTGTTGATATTTGGGCTTGATGTTTAGGACGTGTGTGATACAGACTCTGTGGGGGGGAAACATTTGACCAAAAAAAAGATTGTTTGAGTAATTTTTCAAGTGAACATGCCAAAGATTCTCTAGTTAAAGCTTTTTGTTATGATGTGCTCCTTTTTTCACACAGTTATCACTTTTTAGAGGTCAAACAATTAATCAATCAATCAAAATACATACAGCACATCAATCAATAATGGAACTAGTCATTAATTACAGTCCTTGTATGGGACTCTCTTCAGATAAAGAAAATCTTAGTTAACTTATAGTCATAATGTGCCTCCTATTAATTAATTTTACTCATTAAGACCCTAACCAAAATAGTTAACTAATAGTAACCCCCCGTCTGACTTTGATTTCCAGTAAACTTCCAGGTTTTGATCATCACCATGTCAGTGCTGGCCGGCATCATCATCATCGCCGTGCTTGTCTGCTGCTTCTGCTGCTGCAAGTGTGAAAGAATTGGGTAAGCCTTGAATCACACGAAGCGCAGGCTGTGAAATCTGGTCCAACGTGGAAGTAGGAGGACGGGAGAACACAATGGGTTGTTTTTTTTTTCTGCCAGGGCTGGGCTGATACCGCCGTCTCCAAAAGCCTGCCAGAATGTGTAACTGCAGTGGAGGCTATGAAAATAACGTTGCTCTTTTTACGATTTTCACGATTGTCACTTACTTTGCAATATATGCTTTACGTACAAAAACATAACTATGATGATTATCCATATAATTCCATTTTTTTAATATTGCAGGAACAGAAGAGAAGACGCAAAGGTGGAGCGACAAACCCGTGCGAGGAAGGCCCGTCAGAAAGAGAGGTCAGTAAGGACGGGATCAGAAAAGAACCAATTTAACTTCAGATATAAAATACAAAGGTTTATTAGTTTGTCAGTCAGTAAGAAAATAACCATCAACAGCGGGTGTATCTCCTACACTTGGCTTTGTTAATCATCAGCATGTAGATTAACACAAATTCACTACGATAAAAGTAGGAACTGATCATCACCACCATGCACTACGTTGAAGTTTTCCATTGATATTTTCATCTTATTTCAGTGATGATGAAGATTGTAACACGTATGATTTTTGTCAGTTTAAGACCTCATATCTGCTCATGCCACTGGACCAGTTTTCTGTTCCTTTGTTTGAAAAAATCCATGTATTACACTTGGACTCTGTGCTGATCCTCGAACCAGGATTCAAACACTGCAGGCCTGACTGCTGCCAGTGTTCTCTCTTGTCAAACAATTTGTCTTTGTTTCCTCCCCAACAGGAGAACAGAAATGCAGTTGAGACATGATGAAATCAGGCAGAAATATGGTAAGGCACATTTCTGGCTTGTGTGGGTTGAGTGTAAATGTAAATTTGGAATATCAAAGATGCTTGTTTTTCAGTAAACCTTGTTTACATGTGATGAAACTGTATAACAAGCTAACATAAAAACAACAAATGTCATCCAGTAGCGCCATCTACTGGATAAAAACTACAATGCAAAATCCCAATTTTTGTTGATTTTTGGAAGACACATTTTGGAATTAAGTTACTTGCATTCATCTCACAATTTCAAATGTCAATCTTTCCATGTTCTTGTCAGGTCTGGCAAAGGATAACCCATACTCCCGTATGGATGATCATTAAGAAGAAGCTCAGCAATGATTCCTTAAAACACCCCTTAAGATGATCTTATTGATGCCAGTAACATTGAGATACATATGTAGCATATGGTGAACTGTGATTATCTGATTTGATTTCAGTGAGTTGGTGCCTGTGTGTGAACCACAGTCCAAACATGGTCTCTTCACCTGATGTTTCTTTTTTTTTTTTAATTGTGCTACATTAATATGCCCTTTATTTTGATGAAAAAGATTGTATGGAAGTCTGTTTAGTTAACTTGTTTTCTGTCCACACAGGAAACTGGACGTGAAGGCAAAGCTATATTTTCCCATCATGCAGACATTATTGTATTATTTTGCTTAAAATGAACAGATCAGTGCTTGTGGTGCTTTTATAACTAGCAGTTTATTTTCATACCATATTTGTAATACACACTATTTTGCTGATCGTCATTCATTTCAAAAGTACATTTATTTTATGTATGCAAGTACATTACTAACATATTTTGCAAGGTTTTTTCAGTTTTATCAAAGAACTTTACTGAATTGAAGAAATGTGTTTGTGATCTGCATCTGTGCAGCTGTTGTTGAGAAAATATTGACCATTTAAAAAATTAAACTAATACATTTTTTAATGACTTAAATTGTAAGTCAATTTAGCAAATTCACAACTTCCTCAATTTTGCATCCCCACCAAACCAAACAACACAAATGCAGAGACAAATATGTCAAACCAAACACAAAGTGGCTTTTCTGACAATAAAACATGAAAACAAACACTTTGGTTTGTTGTGTTTCTGTGTTTAATTACTTAACTATTACATGTTTAATTTAAGGCCTCAGAGTAGCTCCAGGGCTGCTCTGCAGAGGGCCCCCTTTTGTTTCATCGATCTCACGGGAACGCGCAATTTAGCTTGCGCGCTCACGTATCCGCGGCTCCGAGCAAAAAAGTGAAGCACGTGACCGCTCTGGTCCAATTACAGTTCAAATTTCAGTGCGCGCTCCTGAGCCGAGCGACAGAGAGCCGGAGGAGCCGACAAGCGCCTCACCGTCCGCAGACTTCATCCTCGGAACCAACAAACCCCCGAGAAAAGAGCGCAATGTCCGAAGAAAAGCCAAAGGTCGGTGCCGTGTTCCTACCAGGCAGCATCTTGTTCGTGTTCGGCGTTAGCTGCTAGCTAGCTAGCTGTGGGTTAACGTTAGCACACGCTGCTAGGCTAGCCCTGCGTCCAGGCTAAAGATAGCGCATTTGAGCGGGTCGACGGAGAAAACAAAGGTTGACCGATTTGCGGATATTTTGGCTTTAGGTGCACAGTTTTTGTGTGCGTGTGTGTGTTTGCGGTGTCCCACTAACATCAACATCCGCTACTGCTACTCCGTGGTCACCGCTAAACTAGTATGTGTTCGCTAATGTCGGTACCAGAGCTTGCCCAGTGAAATGAATGATTTGTGTTTTTCTTTTCATTTGCGCCATTGTGGCTTTCTGCGCCAGTTTGAACACGGACTAGCTTGCTATGCTAACCAGGGCACGAAACGACAGCAGTGGTGTTTGAGTCCGGTGTTTGGATGGTGAAAGCTGCCTGTAGGACCGAGCTCGTCCTGTAAATGTCCAGTGTTGGTTAACTTGAGTTAGCTGGTTAGTGCTAGTTAAGTTAGCAGTTGTCGTGGATTAGCGTCACACTAACGTTACCAGTGTTCAGATCAACCTGTAGGCAGGTTAACGTTAACTAGCTAGTGGCGATCACCTGAATGGTTGCAGGTAGTGACTGCAGATATTACACATTTATTTAAATCTCCAGTACATCCCCATTTAGGCATCACTTAGCAGGACTCATTAGCTGCACTTTAGGTACCAAGAAAAGAAGAAACAGACCAGCAGGTCTATAGTTCATGCTGATCTGACCACAGGTTGATCTGAAACACCAGCCTGCTGCTGCTGCTGCTGCTGCTGCTGCTGCTGACGACCTCTTGTTGTTTTTTGTTGCAGGAAGGAGTGAAGACTGAGAATGACCACATTAACCTCAAGGTAGCTGGTCAGGACGGATCAGTTGTACAGTTCAAAATCAAAAGGCATACTCCGCTCAGCAAACTAATGAAGGCATACTGCGAAAGACAGGTGAGTTCACCCTAAGAGACTGAAACGTTAACTTAAATCTTAACATTACATTTTCCATGTGGTGGAAGTAAACTTTTGAACTGACTTACTAACACTAGACTTACAAACTGGTGTCTGTATTGCTGAAGTGGCTGTAAACCTTCACTAAAAAGCTGTCTGCTCTGTCTTTTACAGGGATTGTCAATTCGTCAGATAAGGTTTAGGTTTGATGGACAGCCGATAAATGAAACGGACACACCTGCACAGGTTGGTGAAAGCTGGACTCCTCAATCCAAAATACTGCAAGCTATTATTAAAAGCTCAGTTTGTCTAGCTATGGAGATTAATATTGTTTGTTTATTACTATTGTTGACAGTACACACATAAATGTACAGTTCACAGTTTGAGTTTTGAGTTTTTCTTTATTTTATTTTGAAGCACAAATAGATGAATGTTTGACTACAAGTATTTATGACATCACTAGTGGAGACCGTTAAGATGATGCCACTGGCATTTGTATATTGTCCAAATTGTCTGGTGTGTATGCCGTACCTCCTTCACTGGAGAGTAGACTTGTAATGTGACATTAGTGAAATGGGAAATAATGCAAGTGTTCAGTTCTCCATAGCTGACATTTCAAAATACTTATGTGAAAAACGTAGACATGAAATTCAACGTGCAATGCAAAACTGCCCTGTTATCATTATTATTAATGTTATTTGCTTCAAGAATTAATGTCTGGTGTGTGTATTATTATTATTATTATTACTACTGTAGTTATTTTACAGGTCGGGATATCTCAAAATTGAGAACAATGGATATTAAATTGATGTGCTTCAGAAAACTATACAGAAAAACTATACAGTACTACTGTGGGATGAGAGCCTTTCAGCAGTTGCATTAATTGTTATCTGCGTTTACTCTTGAAACAACACACATGCTTATGTTGAAAATGTGGCAAAATTATGTTAACATAAAATGACATGATTAATAATTATGTTATATATCGCTATTCTCTCTCTTTTTTTAAATGACATGACAACCTGGTGTCTTGACTCACTGACTACTTTTAAGCGCATGTGTTTAATCTGAGTATCAGTAGAGAATTTATTTAACCAGTAGCCAATATTGTGTTGGTATCCTTATGCAAGTTGCACAATCACGGAATGGTTAAAACTCTCAGGAATTAAGAATGAATCCCCTCCTGTCTCTCATCGTAACTCAAATTTTTCTCTCTGAGTGTATAAAACTACAAATACTCCCATCAGTTTGCTCTGGTTTACGGTGTAGGTACAGGGCAGTTTTCCTCCAATCAAGCATGTAATGCAAAGATTGGTCTTCCATGTTGTGCTGGGTAACACTTTAAATTTGTCCATGGTTGTGACAGAGTGATACCAATGTTTCAGTCCTGAAACCAAAGCAAAGCGTCTTAAAAATGTTGATTTGAATCAGAAACTTCAATAGATGGAGAAGAAAATAATACGAGTTAATCAGAAATTTTATATCAGCTTATTATACTTTTCAATACTCGGTGCAAGACACATTGCTGTCATAACCAAAAAGTATCAGCAGTTTATGTGTTTAAATAACTGAAGTGTTTTGTTTTATTATTATTATTACAGCTGGAGATGGAGGATGAGGACACTATTGATGTATTTCAACAACAGACAGGAGGAGTCTGTTCTTAAGTGGGATGTGGACTCTACCCCTGAAGAACATCCACACATTATTTTCATGTTGTATTTGTTTACTCATTTCTTTTTTTTGCCCGCTGTGCTTGGCTAAATGTCAGGCTCTCCGCAACATCAAAGACGGTCGAGGTTTTTCATTTGGGGCCAAATCCTAATTTTGAGATGCAGGGTAATTTTTTAAACATGTTTTATTCACGTAAATGGATGATTTGAAATTGTCCAAGGCAGGGACACATCTCAGATCAGATATGGCTCATAATGGGGGGGAGAAAAAACCAGTGTGTTCTTTTGATGTTGATATCACCTCTTGCATGTCTCATAAACCATAAGCTGAACTACATGCCAAAATCTTTTTTCTTTTTTTTCCTTTTTTTTTCTTTTGGTTACATTTTCCTGCTTGTAATAAGCGTTCAAATTCAGGATGGGCTGATTTTAATTCACATACTTTGCAATGCTTATTTTGCTGGATGGGAGCCTGTGGTTTCTCTCCGTCATGACATGACATATTTCTCATGCAACCGATTTTTAGACTAGTTTTTTTTTTTTTTTCTTTTTAAAGAACGTTCAAAGCAATTTGATGTATTCATGCCCATTTTACCTTCAACATTTGCTAAGAAAAAAAATCCTTGTGCCGAGACAGATCCATATGGATGGTTTACCTCAATACTGTCACCCTCAACACAGATTTAACTGAATGCTAAATAAAGTACAGTAATGTTTCTGGACCAAAAAGCTAACTGAACAGTGTTCTTTTATATAAGGGTTTGGTTAATATATGAAATGTCAATGTGAAGAGTTACTGTGACTGTAACAGTGGTCTTTGTTTTTACACAGCATGAGAACAGATCTCTTGACGTGTAACTCGATTTCTTTCCATCTTTTCAGGACCTTTTAAGATAAAAATAATTCAGCTTTGCCGGTCTCATTTATGGTTCTATATATTTCGGTCAGTGTATTAACAAATATTTAGTCTATGCTGTCTTTTCAATTTGAATTCTTTGTCTGAAATCTATCCGAACATTGTCAACCGATGCTTACTTTGACTCTTGTGTGTTGGTAGAAATCTTGTTTTATAAGAATGTCCACCTTCATTTAAAAAAATAAAATTTGTTAGATTTGCAAGATGACATTGGCAGATATTTCACTTTTTTTTTTGGTTTGTACATTATTTGTTGTTCCTATACTGAATACAATAAATATAGTTTGATACTCAGCCTCTTGGATTATATATTATCTTCCTAATTTGGGTGGTCCTGCCATAACATAAATATTTCAGCCACACTGCACTTCACATTGGAGGACAGATATTTAAAAAAAGGTAATTCACTTCTTGTAAACTATCATGCAGCTACTAAAAGGTTAAAGGGAAGACTGCTGACTGTTTAAAACACTGTTCCATGTAACCAGAGGTGCAAATAAATATTCTGACCACTAATTTATGTTATTGTGGAAAGTAAGAGTCATTGTCTCTGGATGTGAAGCTGTGGGACAGAGGTGAATTTCTCCAAGCCTGTAGTTATATTTTTATTTAGTTTTTAGTCTCCCTCGAAAAAAGTTTGTGGGTTTAAGTTGAAAAGAAAGCAGTGTGACCTGTAGTGTGCAGTACTCTTCTTCTACATTAGAGGGCACCGATGTTCTGAATATTCAGAGGATCACCGGTTGCTCTGCTAAATCTACATCTCTGCTTGGTTGATTCACTCCTTCAAGTCTCCTTAAATTAAAATACAAAGACACATTTGTTACTCCGCTCCAGCCTCCTAAAGGCCAGACGAGTCTCCACTTATTTAAGAGAACTTCATTTCACAGATGTTACCAAACTGTGTGGCCAAATGGACTCCCTGTGAGCCCTCTCACAGTGGTCTGATTGTACTGCTTTTATTTTTGGCATCTCCTTTGCATTTTATATTTCCTTGTGGAGATATCTGAAGCCTCTCATATTTCCCCAGACCGCTCAGGGATGCAGCTGCAAGGTGCCCCCTCCACCCATACATTCGGACCCCCACTGGAGTAATACACAGCAGCTTGGAAGAAAATATGTTGTATTTGGTGAAATGCAACACCCACTTTCACTCCAATTAAACTGAAAAAATAATAATTTTTGGCTTCTTGGTGCCATTCTCCTAAATCATCTACAGGGGTTCACTGAACTCAAGGCGTCCTGGAGAGACGGACAGGGCCAAAGACACAAGTAAAACATATTTTACATAATTAGAGGGATTTTAAGAGCCTCTTGACTCTATATACAGTATATTTGTACCATCAGCTGTTGTGAGGCAGCACGTTCCCTCCATTTGCTTTTTCACTGCAGTTAATGGAGAGACACTTTGTATTACTGTTATTGTTTAAGGCTCACTCATTGTCGGCGCGCACAGTAAGGTCCAATTGTTTGTTACTGTGACAAGATAATAGTTGGATTATAGAGTCCAACTACACTTGTATGTGTTAATCTTTAAAATGAATCATCATTTTCACATGTGACACGAATGTGTAGTTTATGTTTATATGGAGAACTAACAAAGGCTTCTGTGTATGAAAGATATGATTGCATAAGGACAAATAATATCTCCGTTAATGAAATTAGGCCCTGCAGTTTACAAACCAGCTCCAGGCCCCTTTGTCTTGCTGTGTGGCAACTGATTTTTAGGAATATCTCACAAGAGACTTCTTTTAGGTATCTTTGCAATTTTATAGCGCATTTTTACAGCGGCCTTCAGGTGGATCTTGTTTTATTATCTAATCTTAAGATCCTGTTTTGGACACTCCCAAAGATTGTGATGCTATGCTTCAATGGTGCCTATTCCTGAATGAATTCATATTTAATTCGATTAGCACACAGCAAACATGGGGCCATGTAATATTCCAGCATAGGAATAAAAAAACACACATACACAGAGCTGGGGAGGAATGCGGAGCTAATAGGGACCCACATGCTCGTTTTTGCTCCAGGCTTCTTCTTCTTTTTTTTTTTAGCTTGTTACCCCGGCCACGGTGCTTCACATTTACCTCCCTGTGTTCTGATCATTCACACATTATTTGTTTAATATGTTTTTGCAGTCAAAAGTTAGTGTATGCTAGAGATAAACTTTGGGCTGCGCAAAATAAATGAATGAAATCAAAATAGGGAGCCAACACTTGCATCAATCTTTTGCTGGAAAGATATGTGCACTCTAAACTCATTAAGTTACTATGATCTAATTATTATTATTTTTTTTAATGATCCTTAAATTCCACATCCTGATTACAAATCTCCTCATCTGTCCTCATTATAGTTCAAATGCTGGATGTATGTACAGGTCCTATATGTATTTAAATTAGGCTAATGTTAGGCTAAATTTAGGCCTTTAAGTGCTTCCTTTTATAGTTGTATTTACTTTCTTGATGTGTCACTTTGAATGGACACCAGAAAGAGCAGCATCCTCTCAGCAAGCAGAATGCATTAAGTGGATAAACATGTAATGCACGGTACATGCAGTACACAGCACAGGGGGAGGGGTCTTCAGACGGGACAAATCAACTTAACTCGGAACACGTAATGATCGTATGAGGTCAGTCAGCTGTGATTCGCATCCTCAGTGTGTTCAGCCAGCAACCTCAGATGTGACAGCCCTCCCTTGTTGAATCGGTCGAGCAGCCTGAATGAAACCACTGTGCATCTGGAGCACCGCTGGATCATCTCCAGAGCGCTTAATGCTGATGTCACCCTCGTGTGCGTAATGTGTGTCCCCACCCTGTCAGCAGATCAGATTTCATCCTAATGTATGGTGAGATTTTGAAAGGATAAAAAGGCTTATGAGGTGATTTTTGAAGAGATTTTTTAATAAAAGGGAAGAACCATACAGGCACTGTTAAGTGTGCAATTATTGTGGATAATTTTGAGTGACTGGTCTCATCCATGGAGACCCAGATGCTGCAAATACAGCTAAATATTAGTATTTACTTAAGGTTTTGTCCCAACGGTCTGTGTCTGAGGGGAGATGTAAGAACAGGAGACAGAAAGAGTGAAACTAGCAGCTGTTTTGACATAGTAACAAAAGCACATGTTGCTAATAACATTAATGTGCTGTGCTTATTAATACTGTGCTTTTCTGTGGGAAATAAAAGGCCCTTTAGTCCATCCTGCACATCCTCTCCAGTTTATAATCTTAATCATACCGATTAAATGAATCTAAACTACTGTATATCTTTTTTTTCCCCCAGACATCCATTGGATGGATATCAGATCATAGACATGTAAAGAGAAGTTTTCCACAGGAAACTAAAGTGTGTTAACTGAGATTATATGTGCCGTAACACTCATTAGATACATGGTTACAGAAATACAGATATATCATCAGTGGACACACAGACAGTGTAAAGCAAGACCGTAGGTTTTATTTCAGCGCTGGATGGGATGCGTATGAGCGTATGTAGGAGTCAGAGGGTGCTCCCCAAGGGAAATCTGAGCATCGAACACTTAATTTCCTGCACTCTGGTGAATGCAATGCACCAATATGTGCCCTTTTTGTGTCAATTTATGGTGGAAATGTTTTTATTTTCTGGCACCAGGTGATTATTCAAAATGTAATGCAGTCAGGCTCTCAGAAATTCTGCATTGCTTTCAAATATTTATTCTCCTGTAGACCAACATCTCTAATTTAATGCTGCCCCTGCTGAGCACATGTAGGCACAATTTACTCTGCTGTCCTGTTTTCTGACATTTGACTGGGTCCAGCAGTTGCCAAAATAAAAGTCCTCTGCTACTTTCAAGTGTTTCACTGGGGTGGGGCTCTAAATATTGAGGGGGGATGTGTCCCCTGAAATCTACGTCTGTGTTGGTTCCCTGTTATTCCCTTGTCATGATGATTTTTAACATACAAGTAACATCATCGTGGCGTTTTATTGCACATGTAGGTTATCTCCAAGTCTTGCCACTGAATGAAATGTACTAGTCATCCTAATGTGGGACTAATAAAGGAATATCTTATCTTATCCTAATGAATATAATGGGTGCATTACGTTTCTGTGTGGCAGCTTCAGGGTCCAAGGGACACTAGGAATAAAACAATTACTCTTTTTTTATTTTAAATTACATCTGTCTGTGCTTTTCCTGCTATGCCCAGTCAAAATGTCTGCATGTGCAAAAGGTCAATAAGAAAACTTTGATATAATCAATAAATCAACAGGCTCCATACAAGCCACCACATGTGCATAAACAGAGGGGAAACATGAATGAATTCACTCCTCGGACCCCCCTGTAATCATCTCCCAGTTGCCTGAGGGGGGTCGCTATGGACCCAAGTTTGTTGTCTCTCACAATAGACTCAAAGTACCACAATGCAACACAAGAAAATATCATCTCCTTGGCTACGGCTTTGGGAGCTACGCCCCAAGAAGAAGTGGGAGGCTTGCCCCTGAAAGGACTCATTGTAGGGAGGGATGGGAGTGTGTGTGCAGTGGTGTGCTGTGGTGTAGTGTGTGTGTGTGTGTGTTTGAGCGGACCCCTCCTCCTTAACTAGCTGGTCAGCAGCGGAGGGATTAGTGCAGGCAGCTCCACTCACCAGCCTACTCACAGACGGGGCATTGCAATAAGCGTGAATCATGCTCGTCGTCATTACTACCGACTGGGAGTGGAGCCGAAATTGTGCAAGATACGGATAACAGCGAAGAAAAAGGTCCGTGTGGATTGAGTCAAGTTTCCAGGTCTCCTCTTTCTGCCGTGGAAATGCCGGACCAGGGGCTGCGCTGCCTCTGCTGCTGCTGCTGCCGCCGCCGCTGCTCGGACCCGTCGCATTACTCTGCCTGCCTCACATGTGCTTTATGTTGAAGAGGTGACCAGCAGAAACCTGTGAGAGGAGCGCACCGTGCGGAGATTTCCCCCCCTTTTTTTTGTTTTTTGCGCCGTGCGGAGATTTTCTCAAGTGGCAGAAGAAGAAGAGGAGGAGGAGGAGGGGGGTTAAAAAAAAAAAAAAAGTTGTTAGTTGTTGGTCAGAGAGGAAACATGGGGAACGCAGGGAGCATGGACCAGCACAATGACTTCAGAGGACACAACATGCCTCTGAAGCTGCCCATGCCCGAGCCAGGTGAACTGGAGGAGAGATTTGCCTCCGTTTTGGTAAGAAAGAAACCCAGAAAGACGTCCTTTTCATCTGTCTGTCTCTTTGTTCCCCTCCATGCTTCAGTGTCCTGGGACGGGACAGCTGTGTGTAGGTTGGACCTCTGTTTGTCCTGCACGCCTGTCCTTTGTTGCTCAGGAAAAAAGGGGTATTCCCACAAAAAAAAAAGGGGAGACATTTGCATCTGTTGCACTGCTGAAATACACACGAGAACGCTTTCTTATGTCTTTTCAACCCTTGTGATGAATCTGTGGCAGGACTGTGAGCGTTTGAATTAAGTTGCCACTCGAATCAGTTTCTTTTAAATATTCAACAAGTTTCCTGATCAGAAAATGACCCACCAGGCTTTTAAACCTTTCGCCACACCACATGAAAATACACTAAAGCTCACATTTTTGGCTCCCCTGAAGATAATACATGTTTACCATACAGTAGTCTTCTCATTTCGAGGCCAACCTCCAAGCCTCAGTGTTTCTGTAAATTTCCAAGTGCAGTCACATGAGACACCTGCAGCCATAACACAGCAAATTATTGGTTTTATGGCAGTCTTTCTCCTACTTTATGAGCCCAGACGCTGGCTCACTACTGAAGGTCTAAGTGCTCGGCATGCCGGGTCCTTTGAAACATCTGTCACATCATAAAGTGTCAGCAGCGTCTGTCAACAATTATGTTACCTGGGAGTCAACATTCCTGGTGGTGTTGGAAGATCCTTTAGATATTTCAGTGCAAACCGGTCATTTAATAGTGTAGAAACAAGGCAGGATTCGGAAAGATGGATATTTTAAGATCATGTTGTATGAATGCTTCCTTCACCAATATGTTGAGCGGTTTGTGGGAATTTAGTTGTGAAAAGTGCTGCAGTTTGGCATGAAAGTGTTGTTATATAGGCCATGGTTGGGAAAAACAAATAATAACTTTTTGCTGATCAGGAGATTTTCCAGTACACAGCTCCTTAGCCAGCGAATAAAGGCCTAAGTAGAAGAACAGTGGAGTGATGGTGAAATTTGAGAGCTGGCAAAATGTGGGTCAAACGTGATTGTCGCCTGGCCCGGTGCTCTCATGAACATTAGCCGCTCGGCAGAAGGAATTTGACTTGAGCAAGCAGCTTCTTACAGCTGCGTCACTGTAAACTTTGCTTTCAGACGAGGAAAAGGTTTGATTTTCTGTTAATCTTTTGCTGCTTTTTTGTTGCTGTTCGCGACACAGATCTTTCAGCCTGTAAGCCCATTACGAGAAGTGGATCAAGTTCAGGTGGAAGTCAAAGCGTTGTGTGTGTGTGTGTGTGTGTGTGTGTGTGTGTGTGTGTGTGTGTGTGTGTGTGTGTGTGTCACGGTGTTGCGTTGGGGTGTGATTGCTGCTTGTCAGACACTGATGAATCCCATTCTGTGCCAGGGGCAGCAGACTCTGGGGCAGAGAGGTTTGACGTCACACCACAGAGGGGATTTGGGCTTTCTTCTTAATCTCGCAGCATTTAAAAATCTTGCAACAATTTCCCAGCATTCCCTTCTTACATCTGGGTTTATTTAACACTCTGAGCAGCAAAAGTCAGGGATGAGGTGATTAGCATTCGTAACTTTGGTTTACAAAACTTATTCTGATCATGCTCTCCAGGAAAAAAAAAAAAACAACTAGCTGTCTAACATGAGGATTTCTTGGGCTGGCTGTCAGAAAAGCCGATCCTCCTAGCATGTCAGGAACTCCCCTTCTCCCTCCCTTCCTCCTCCCTGCTGCCAGCATGATGCCTCAGCTCTTGGCGGGATGGAAGCCCTCCAGCATTAGAAGCATTTAGAGCTATAATCACATCATTTAGTGTTATTTACTGCCATTTAAACCCTAATGTGTCTCAGCCGTGCCTGATGGCAGTTGGCTCCATTGATTGCCGGAGTGAGTGGCACTGTGTGACGGTGATCACCTCACCTCAGTTTGAACAGCAGATGATAAGGACGATACCATGTCACTCCTCTCAGTCTTCTTTGCATCCCAACATATCATTGGCTCCCAGTGCTGAATTAAGATTTCAGCGCACGTGGTTGCTGATCAACGGCCCTTTCACCTACTCATTAATAATTTCTGATATTGTTCGCTAATGCTGGACTTTACTTTGTCACAATAACACAATCTAAGTGTTGTATTCATGTATTTTGGATTTGATGCCACACTGTGGTCTTTCCTCAATGTTTTCTTAAAGTAGGCGTGGCGGAATAGCAGCAGGACCGTTTACCTGCCACTCCTAATAGGTTTGATCAACAGGCATGCCCTGGATCACACTAGGGAGCTGTTTGGATTAAATGCTTGTGCTGTGTGTGACCACATTCTAGCACTCGCCTTGTTAAACCCTTGGTTTTCTTATCAAGGACATGCAGTATTTGAATTTGGGTCCAGGCTGTGTGATGTGAAAAGCCTCTTTTGAAATGTGGACTCATGATCTCCATCATCTGAGCGGACCACGAGTGTAATCACACACATAAAATAAGGGTAATCCCTCGAGTACGAACCGTTAAAGATCATCAGCTTTTTGACTTTAAGATCTACGACTAATATTGACCTCCATTGCATAAGAAGGAGGTAATAAAAGTGAAATAGCTGATCGGCAGCTGTAGATGTAGATGGTGTTCTGTTAATTTAGACAGCAATATTAGACATCTCAGGAGCATTGTCATGGACAGTGTACCCAATAAAGGAGAACGCTGCTGGTTTTCCAGTACACCACCGGTAAAAATACCTAAAATTAGCACATTTTCCTGATTTGCCCATTTAGGTCTGAAAATACCTTGTAAAAAGAATAAATGAACAAGATTATGAACCTGGAGAAGCCTTTCATGACAATATTGGGTGCCAGTGCCAATATCAGTGTTTCCAGTCTGATATTTTAAATCGGTTGTGTACAGTCTGGCTTTGTATTATTGTAGTGGTAAAAAGTCTGGGTTTACTGCAGTCTGCGTTTTCTATTAAATGAAACACTCCCATTGAAGTGTCTGTCTTGTGAATCCCTGGAGCCAAGGGCTGATCTTTGAAATAGACTTAGGCTAATTGTAATGCAGGGCCTCAGCCATGATAAGAGAGGCTAATTCACATGCGACCTTGGCCATGAAGTGTGGTGTAGTTTGAACCCAAATATTCATTGTTTAAAATACTTAAGATTTCAGTGTAGGTGTAAACTGGTGGTTTGCTGTGTGTTAAGGCCTGCTATGCGCTTTGAATGTCTTGTGAATGATACCGGTTGTGTTTTTTGGAGGGCTTAGGTTTTCCTGTAACACATCCAGGGAAAATGGCACTAGTCTGTAGTCAGTCAGGAAGGCGTGTTTGCAAGCCTTCACTTTCCTTGTGGTTGCCATAGTATTGGTGTGACAAATCCACAAGAAGAAGATGGGGCGCACATGATGATTAGCCAGTATCAGGGCAGATGTTTACTCTGCACAGCACAACACTGATATCTCAGTGAATATCAACATCCTGGCAGATCACTTTATTCTGCACTTACTGCCCAATCGATCCAACCTTGTCATTTTGCCAATCTGTAGAGGATATGAGCAAATCCTCATACTGTCTCATGGTCTGTGAGTGGATCCTGCCTGAAAGCATGTTAAAATGACTACAGTCAATCTCTGTGAGTCACATGTACAGTATGAGTCTATATGGTCCATGTTGAACCACAGGAAAATGACTCACTGGAATTCAGCTCAGGCCTCATTTCTGCTCCTTTGCCTCAGCCAACCACAGAGCTGACATCAAATTAAACGCTACCCACATCCAGGATACCATCCACTTCAATCTCAGGGCTGTAGTGTTTGGTGAATATCATGACTGCCGTCAGGGAAGCAGAGAAGTTTAGAGCCATCAGTTGTTTAAATGCCATATGGGGGACTATATAGGCTTATCTGTTGTTGTAGCTGCTCTTCCCAGTAGCCTACACAGATTACATCTAAGCTGCTTTGTTTAAAGGCTTCTGAAGCACCCCGGGCTGCTGTTATTTGTGCTGCCGCCCTGCATCTGAAATCTACTCTTGAGAGTAATCACATGAGTTCCCTTCATGTTCAGCTGAAGTCTAATTTGTCACATCGACAGGTCTAAGCTAGCTGCATTTTTTTGCCTGCACACCCAGAAGTATTCAGCTGTACTCAGTCAAACTGAGCAAAGTTTTAAAAATCAGATTAAAGGTGTGTTTAAGGCAGCACTAATTAATATCAACTTTACTCTTTTGGTTCGCTCTCATGTTCTCATCAGCACTGTTTTTAGGCAGCAGCAAAAAAGTTCAGATAAACCCACTGTATGCTACCTGCCCAACAGCAAACTGCACACAAAGTGACCGAGTTAGCTACAAGCTGGTGAACATAGGCATTCAGATGTTTTTCTCAGGAGTTGGTAGAGACTAAAACAGACAGGAGAGTAAATACTGGACTGTCAGTTGTTTGGAGTCAAGTGTCTGTCCACCTATCAATGCAAATGTTGCTTCCTATCCTGCTGGGTGTGTGTCTGGGTGTAATCATTCAACTGTTTATATCAAACTTGATTTAACCATAGTATGTCTGATGTGCTTGTGATTAATGCTGCTTTAAACACTCAGTTTGTCAGGGTTTCTTACATGGTATTGTCGTAGAAAAAAATCTTTATTCCACCTTTTTTAGAATAACTAACATATATTCTGAGAGACAGTTTGACTTCTTCTCTTTGACTGAGAATTAGCCTGTGAGTTTATGATTTGCCTCTCCCAGTGCCACCCACTTCTAAACTTTTGTCCGAACACGGTGATCCCTCCATTTCCCGCATTGCCTTACGGACCCAGGAAATGACTAAGCTAACCCTCCTAGTTTTTCCATGTCGACTCTTCTTCATTAAAAAGCAGAACAATGGGTATTGTCTGAGGAGCAGAGGGTGAACAGTGGCTGAATCCCGTGCAGCAGGCCCAGCGAACAGAGCTGCTCTTTATTCTGTGGAGAGCCCAAGACGGAGCCTGGCACTGGACCCAGACCCGGCAGGCTGCGAGAGGCCACGAGAGGCCACCACACATAACCAACTGCGTGTGTGTGTGCATACATGCTCGTGTATGGCCATGTGTGTCTCTGCAGTGTCGGAGCCCCAGGATGCCCACCCACCAATTAGCCGTAACAGAGCTGAGCATGAAATACTTGGGGAGTGATGAGATCCGGCAGCCTGTGCCGGCCTTTACAGCCGATGAGAAGGGGTGCAGAGGTGTTGAGAGATAATGTGCTGCTCAAAACCCCAAAGAGGAGCCTGGATGCGTCTTGTCTGGCTGGCAGAGGGTCGTCTGATTATGCAGGAACAGGTTTCTTGGCTGTGTGCAGACACTGCTGAGTTGAAACCACTGGGGCTTCAATCACTATTGTTGCTCTCTGTTCAGTTTTGACATCTGCACATTCGGGGATTGTGTGGTCCCCTGCACTGCTACGTGTGTGGCAGAGAGTGTGTGGAGTCCTGACCAATCAAAAAGATATCGACTTTATAATGTTGCAAAAACCTTTCAGACAGTTTTCAGTAGGATCAGGCGGGATTCTGCAGTCCCTGGTGTTTATTCTGGTGCCGTGCTAAGTACACTAGAACAGTCTGGCTTAGTGACCCTCTGTGACGGTTACAGAATAGCAAGATTCAGAATAACAACTTAGATTCAGAACAACAACTTACTTCACTGAAATGTACTGAATGTTAGCTCTGAATACAAAGTGTTTTTAAAGAAAGAGCACCTTTAATTGGCAGCTTTTTGACATCACTCAGGAGCGACGGCTTAGCCCTGGATGCAGCCTCGAACTTGGCCATGAATATCTTCACTGGAGGTCCTCGTGCGTGAGGAGCAGGTGTAAGATGATGTAGCATGGAAAAGGCTAGTCCGGTCTTTTCATGTTGCTCACAGCCAGTTGCTAGTGTTGTCCAACGCGACCGGTCCAAGGGCCACACAAAAGAGCAGGAGAGTCACCGCTCTGTGGAGAAGTACATTATGGCCAGGATCTGTCTGAGCTCCAGGAAGGCAGCTGTGCTTTAAAGTGCTGCACAAGAGTGGGTGTTTTTGTTCTGAACTGCTAAGAATTAGTTAATTTTCATGGTGCTGAGCTGAGTATCGGAGAGTTGGTCCAGAAAAGCCTTCAACTATCTGTGTCATTGTGACAAATTTTGTGTTGTGGCGTCAGAATCCGCTTTATCTTATCGCGTTGATATTATTGTCTTTATCTTCAAGGGACCTTGAGCTTTATTGGTTGTGTGCACAGTTTGATCTTAGGCAAAATGCAGCCATCATAATGGTTTCACCAGTTGACATCTTTGTGTTGTTAGTACATTTTGTCCATCTTTGGCCTCATAACAAGCCTGTACAATATTGTCAGTGTGTCCCTCCCTCCAAATATAGAAAAGAGTATCATTGACTCTAACTTGTACTGTAATGCTTTGGTTGTTTTAGATGTTCAGCAGTTCACTTAAACACACCCTCTCTTCTTTTTAGGCTTTTCTTCCTCAATGTTTTTTCTTGGGACATATGCTGCTCTTGAAGCTGCCAGCGTCAAAAAGGCAGGTTTTGTTGGGTAATGACTTGCCAGAATTAACATCTGCAGAGCAGAATGGGAGGTCCTGTTGCATTTGAATGTAATTCAGTGCTCTGTGCCAGAGTTTGATATAGGCCCCATCACAGCCCCAGACAATGCAGCAGTCTGTTGTTTCAGGCGTTACTGGACAGAGGCCTCTCACCCAGGACCCCCCACATTAAACCAAAGCAGAGCAGACCGGCCAAAGTCTCATGGGTTAGGACTTAGATTAAGTAGTTATGTATTTTTAGTAAAACTCAAAAGCCAAAGCTGGGACTTGACAAAATGTCAATTGACTTATTATTCAGAGGGTCTGAGGATTCATAGCACCCTATTGTTTTGAAGGCTTTCTTTCAGTTTATTCAACTGGTATTTGGCTAAAAACGCAGTAAAACACAAACTATTTTTCTAGAAAAACAGCAGATCACATAACTAACACTATCACAGGATCAAAGCCACGAGTGAGCAGGCTATTTCCAATGAAAAGCCTTTAAAAAGTGGCTCATGGCTCACAATGCAGGACAGATGAGTAGGCGTATCAGGTTCTCATAGTAGTGAGTGGACAGGTTTAGTCAGCAACACTCGTATTCAGATGTTTAAGCTTTGACAGGTTTGACAGTAAAGACACAAATTGGAATTGGGCCAACCATAATCCATATTACTCAGTGTGTAGGCACTTTGTCCACGCTGTATCCTTGTGCAGCTTACTCAGCTTCATGCACTTCTGCCTGGCCCCCATGACGGCCATTTGCTGCTACACTGTCTTTATTTTTGTTGACAAAAAGGTGTCACGCATCATATAGGTATCATGTGTTTTCATGCGTTAACCAGCTCCCACTCAGGCGTTCTTCATCGGATGATACAGAAGCACGTTTCTGTGCTGGGCAACTGCAGTTCAGAGTGTATCAATCATGTCATTAGAAGAAGTGACTGCACAGCTTATTCTATTGTTTCAAGACTTAAGTTTTAGTTTATTTTATGTTCTGTTAAAGGGTCAGTCGCTTGATTTTTGGCCTCAGCGTGGGAGGAGGCGGTGATGTAATGGACCACAAAAACAATTCCAGTATGTTGAGGATAAAACACATCTGATTTATATTTGTTATGTAATGTTGTGCTACATCAAGACATTCACTTAAAAGGCAGAATGAACTACTTTTGTAATAGCATCCTCATCAATATTTCTTTTTATTTATTTATATATATATATATATACACACACACACACACATACATATATATAGGCATCATATTGCTGTGTCACAGCTTTGCAGATGACTGTGTGGTTGTATATGTTGGGATGATGTAGTTAATAGGAGCCAGATTAAAAGCTGTGAAGGATTATACTTAGCAACATCATTAAATTAGTCAGCCTTCTTTTTGTGAGCTCATAAATGTCCTGTTCATCCCACAGCCGCCTACTAAAATAAAGTTTATTAATAGAAGTAACAAAACTTCATGTGCTTATCTCTCTTCAGACCTTATATAACAAATCTGATGTAAACCAATGATTTCATTCTATATCTAACTGCTTTGAAACGCCTGTGAGCCACTGCTTATCTTACAGACAAACAACTTTACTGATTCATATTTTTTTGTTTTGTTTGCTTGAAGAAGAACATGTACTCCACCTCAGTCCAGACACTTTCGCAACTTCACATCTGGCCTGGCTAGAGCTCCTCTGTGTTCGTGTATCACTTGTTTTATTTGGATAACTTCCTGCAGCTCTAAATCATATCCATAATGTTTCCGGTTATTTGGATAACATCCAGCATGTAAGCCATTCTGCATCAAGCCAATGTGTTTCTACCCACAATGTAAATATTGCGTTGGCCATTTCGCATTGAACTGTATGTTTGCCCACAATTCAGTCAAGTAATGATGTGGATTTTTAAACACCTTCACTTAAGATACATTGAACAAAGGTTGAGAGAAAGTGGCTTAGCTTTGTACTCGAGCTTTAGCTGCTGTATTTTGTGTATATACTACTGTTGATTTCACTGTGCCATTAATCATGTACAATATGGTGTTGCATATCTGTGGTAAGGCTCATTGAATGCACCTACTGGTTCAGAAAGCAGCTTGATGATAGTAGCGACAGTATGGAGGAAATAACACCAGTCAGACAATGTGTTTCACCAAGAATAGCTGGTACCGACTGATGAGCTCCTCTTAGTTGATGCGTGGTCGGCAGACGCACAGTAATATTATACACTCATCACCCTGAGATAAATGAATGGAATTCCATTGGAATGTGCCCGTAAGGGGAGAAAATGAGAGGCCAGGCTCAAACATTTGAACTCAACATTTGGTCGAGAGGCATTCGAGCGAACAGCTTCACAAACATAAACACTACTGTCTCGGTGGAGGAAGCTGCTGAGCCGGAGCAGGGGGTCCTGGGGATTACAGAGCTAATCTGAGGACAGACAGGGGACACCTGTGCCCTCCAAGAATGCCAAGGATTACGGATCCACGCTGCGCTAATGAGGGGAGGACTGCTCCGTTTGGATAGCGCATGCCTCAGGGCCGTCCCATTCCTTTCTCTCTCATGTAGACAGTTGTCTCTCTGTACTTCCACAAAAGATATGACAGGTTTTGTCTTCTTATACGTCTGAGCTGCAGGGCTCCTCCGCTCTCCGGTAGGGAGAATAACATATAAGGCAGCCGGGCAGTTTGTCACATACTGGTACAGTACTGTTTTACAGCTCTAGCCTGAGATTAGCCTGCTTAAACTTAGTATATAATATAAATCCCCTAACAATATAAAACACCCCTGTGACTGATAAAGCAAATATTTAGGCAAGAACAGTGCAACATACAGTCATTTCCGGAGTATTGAGCAATTTGCAAATATTTGTTATGACTAGTCGTCAATAACTGATGCAGTCAGAGGTTTTCTTGTTGTGGCATGTAGTGCGGTGCAGTGTAATGCTCATTAAGGAAGACAGCGAGAGGTTTTAAAGAACATTAATAAATCATATGGTGGAACATTGCTTTGAGTTATGCAAACTGGGTGTTTAGAACAGAAAGAGATCCAGTCTGTCAAGGTCATTAGTTTGATGTTTCTCTCATGTCATATTGCTTATAAGAGAGGAGAAAACAATTTTGATGATTTGGATCAAATACTACTGTTTGTGCTGGCGTGTCTGAAAAATTAGGTGTTCTGTGTGGTTGTGACCCATTAGCAGGGGAAAACGATAGAGATGGAAGAAAGAGGAGAGCGTGGGTGTGCCTCACACTCATTGCAACCCAAGTCCCCAAGGACAAATCAATCCGTGCTCTGAGCGATATCTGAGAGGAGGCTGGGTGGCTGAGAGGTGATGCACTGCACACTTTTGTCAGTTTCAGTTTCTTATTGCTGTCTATGATAAATATATTAGAGGAAGTTCAAACCATAAGGCACAGACGCATTTTCAATCACTCACAACTGCCTTTTAAGAAAGATAGGTTTTCTTGCCATGGCAGCTTGGTTTGGGGATGTGCGACAAGGTATGAAGAGGGAGCGAACTCTCCAAAACTCAAAATGTTTGACTTGGCTTTATACATTTTTGCCCACAACAGAGTGCGTTTACTGCAACTTTGCTCAGAAACTCTAAACCTTTCCAGTTAAGTTTAGCTCTTTTGTTGAGTGCACTCAAATCAAAATTGCTTGTATGCTCAGCAGCGCGTCTAGAAAGCAGTACTCAAGAGTCAAGTGATGATGTGGAAGTTAACCGATGCACAGCTATTGTGTTGTAGTTTTTTACCCCAGGGGGTTATTGAACAGCCCATTTTGTCTATGGTACCACAGTTTAATTCCTGGTGAAGTACTTGGTGCTTATATTGAACATGTTCAGTATGCTTTTCTGATGTACAGGAACAGTAGAGTTCTGTCTCTTTTGTGACACAGACTCTTGATGAGCCAGTGGTCAGTTTACACACCTATGCTGGATGAATGGTTTCTCGGTCTAGTCAACATCTTTTCACAGCACTAGCAACTGAAGCAATCCCTACAGGTGGGCCACGTGTTTGCTTTTGTAGCCAGCTGTGCCTCTGCAGACCTCCTGGAAGGTAGTGGGTGGTTTCAAACCAGCTGCCTATTTTTACTCTTGTCATGACTCAAGCTGCCTAATGAGAGGATACACTAATAAGTTCTATCCATATTTCTGAGCCTTGTGGCCTGATGTCAGTTGAACACAGACTCAAATTAATACCAGTAACAACTGTAGCTGCACCATGAAGTTGTGAGATGTGGTCATTTCCCCGCACACTCACAGCAGCAGGGAGCAGCCCGTGTGATGTAATGATACAAGGTCCATACGGGTGCTGGAATATCTTGAAAAAACTTTGATTTTAATGTGTTGTTTTCAAGGTTTGAAAAGTGCTTGGAGCTGCTTTAAATTGTACTTGAATTAGTATAATAAATCGCGATGTGTACTGAATAGGTCTGGATACGTTTTTAGATGAATAAATAAAATGAGTCCAAGAGAGTCTAATTGATGTGAGTATATTTAATTTACTGCAGTTGTAAGGTGCTGGAAAAGCTTGAAAACACAATTTGAAAATGTCCACAATGCTGCATAAGTGGTTCAGTGTGGATAATTGGTTGTGACAGACCTTACAACACACCAGTGAACTTAGTGCATTTTTTTTTTCTTTCTGATTTTCTGTCTAATTCAGCAAGCCTGCTTCAGTTTTTAGCAACAACTAATATGGTTTAGGATTCAAGATTAAAATGTATCATCAATGGCTTTTAAGATATAGAGCACTTTATTTAGCTTGGTGTCTTTGTAGTGTATTTGTGTTGCTCTCGCATTTATAAATTTTTTATTAGACACTAAAACCACTAAAGATACTAATTTGTCTGTTTTAATATACAGAATACTAAAATATCAATAAGCAATTCTATGGCAAAATATTCAGAGCAAACATATTTGTTGAGCCAACTCAAGTAAGGAGGTCTGTTATACTATTGAATAAGACAAGTGTCATTGTTAACAATGTCTTTAACAAGGTAGATGATTTATCGTAATATAGATTTTAGGGTGTGCAGTTTAGCCCCGCTTTAATGTTACAGACTTTCATTTTTGAACTAAAACTCACAGCATTAGCTTTTTCCAAATGTTTCTAAAGGAATTCACTCACTAGCAGTACAGATGTGGGACAGCTGCTCTGGACATGAAATGTCAACTTGGCAGCGTGAAGTGAGGCTAGAGATACTAAAGCGTTGAAACTCCACTTTTCACAGAAAGGGGCCGGTCATCCAGCACAGTAAATTCCATGATTTTCCCCCTTGTCATCATAACTTTGGTGCTGTATGGAGGGGATTTCTCATGCTTTGTCATTAGTTCCAACAATGTTTGTTATTGCCTGCATGTTTTTCTTGATGTTTGTCATCTTCAACTTCATTGTATTGCATTGTATAAACTCTTCTACGTATCTGACCTGGTGATGGCTGCTGTAGTTATCATGTGATCTGTTGCTTGTCTTAACAGCAGTTTGCACAAAGTGTGGGAATAATTTTGGACTTTACACAGTTTGCCAGTTCCTGTCAAATGGGCCAAACCTGTCTGACTTCTCCTTACGCTATTTCTGTAATACTTTAATTACTGTGCACTTTGTTCGTGTTTATTTGTCAGGGTGGTCTGTTATCAACTGAAAAACTGAAAAGACACACCCTCCTCAACATCACCCCATTAATACCTCAGATGCGCACACACACGCACAACTGGTGTGCTTGTAGACATAGGGGTAACCTGACCCAAGCGAGCTGAGTGCCTGTCACAGCTCATTAGCATTGGGATGAAATGAAGGCCGGTAGAAGTGGTTCTTTGCTTTAGTTGGAGCCCCACCAAGCAGGAAGCCCACAGCTCGGTGCACCCACAGCGACTCAGCAAACCACCCAGCCAGTCTGCAGGAGCACAGCACCTACATCATTACCACAGACCCATTTGTTTCCAGACCAATAGCTATCCAATATCCAAACATAACCAGACAGAAATAACTTAATGGTTTACCTTCCTTTAATATGTGCTTGCCATCCACAAAATGTAAAAGCCTCTTTTTACTTTAGTCTGTAATATAGTGAGGCTGCAAGTGGCTTTCTGTCATTTAATGAGACCGTCTACTCAGGTGTCAAATTGTGTTTTAATGTGTTTAGGGAAGGAAAGCGGGTACTAACTCTAGTCATCTGGTTAGCAGCCAGATTGAGTCAATAGAGCCTCTCTGATTCCCAATTCCCTGCAGTCAGCACAGCAGCAATCAGCCGGCTGGGAGCATCTGCTGAATACTAATGCAATCTCCTGGTCGCTCTGGTAGAAGAGACTGGATGGACTACAACCTGTGTTTGTACCAAATAAAACTTACTCGTTGTGCTTCAAGTTCATTTTGGTGCATCCAAAGATCTCGATAAACATTGCCAGATCTCGTATATCAAGATTTAAATTCATTTTGCAGGTTTATTGGTACACCTGTATATGAAATCAGTTGAGCTTCATCACTGTCTGTTTAGAAAAACAGATATAACAATGGGCGGGACCACACACACACACACAATATGATTAACATAATGAAATTATCAGTCAGCAAAAAGAAAAATCTACAAATTGCCCCCTTTTCTGTCCTGTGTTCTGTTGCTATCAATACTAACCTCATTTGTACAAATCTATTGTTGTTTGTCTTTACATTAGTCTTCCTCTCAGAAGCTATTAGTAAGATACAAACTATCCCTGCGACTTCACATTGACTTTCTCTCACAGATGCACTCTTTCAAAATTAAAAAGGATGATTGTTTAGATCAATAACCAAGCCACACCATGACATACAGTAAAAAATATAAAATACTTTTTTAAGCAAATTGCGGAGCAGACTACTCGATCAGTGTCTGACTTTATCCCAGTGTTGCTCGCTCATGGAAATACTGCCGGCTGGATCCCTGGATATTCCTCATCCATCTTCTTCCTGCTCCCCAAGTGAGCTCTGCTGGAAAATCCAGTGTAGGGAAAAGTGGAGGCTGAGTGCTGAACACACACTGATAGATGATCCTACCCATCAAATGTGGAGGGAGAAAGAACCACAAGCTGAGCAGTAGCACGATGGCCATATTTTCCCCTTTCTCTGTCCTTAGCAATGGAAAAATTCTCTTTAAATCATTTGTAATATCTTTTAGAACTGAAAGCTGCAGATGAAACACTTTTTTGATGTTTGTTGGCTTGTTTTGACAGCTTTTCCTTGTGAAGGCTGTTTGAGTACTGTTTTCAAGGTTTAAATGTATTTCTTTTTTTCCTGTTTCTGGATTTCTTTGTCTGAAAGAAGTGGTTGCTGTGGAAGCCTAACCAATCTCCAGCTGGGTCACACGTTTGATTTTGCATGCTCTGTGCTCTCCATAATGTAGGTGGTGCGATTAAGCGCTGGTTAATTGTTTCAAGCTTTTCTAATTCACATGAGGGCGGGGTGAATCAGGTTTGTGTTAATTCGAGCCAACAGAGACAACTGCAGAGGTGTACGCACATCAGAGAAAGTAGAGAAAGCAGAATAATGAAAGGAGTTGTGTAACAGTTTCTGGATGATTGGGGCAGACACAGTGTTAACCAACATATGGGTCAGATTAGAATTGTCCTCAACTACACGCACTTCTCAGGAAATCACTCCAAACATCATAAAAGAGGAACTTCAAATCCATGGTTTTTCACTTTCACTTACTTGCTCACATGCTCATTCACTCTCATTGCAGTGTCTTAGGATGTCTGGACAATTGGTTGGTGTTGAGAGACACATGCGATGCAATTCGGTTTAATGGGGTCAAGGTTGGCCTCCTGGTTCCCAAATTCAAAGCGTTGACTCAGACAGCAGAGCTTAGATGTTTCTCTTCTCGGCCTCAGTGTCGTAACCTAACTCTCATTAAGGAGAGGCCTCCCTTTCCCAGCTGTGCTGTAAGACTCTGCAGCACTTCACATGGCAGATATTTTGGGATTTTCTCATTAGTGCTTTTTCCGTTGGATGTATCTTTGGTTGCTGTGTTGTCGGAAATGGGTAAGATGTTTTAACCTGGAGGAGTTGGGGTGGTTGAAGGTTTCAATCAGGGTGTGAATCCTAGACCCAAAGAGAGAATCTTGTGAATGTTGATTGATTTATATTCCCTCCAAAAATGGTTTCCAAGGTACCTCTGAGCAAAACACCACATTCAATTACTGTAGTTGAAGCAGGCAGCTCACCCATCAGTATGTCTGTTGGTACTGGAATGGTCTGAAAATGAACGATTGACAGTAGAGGAAACTGGTGCAGGTCTGTAACTCATTGTTTTGTGTCCATCTACTGTTACCTAGTTCTTGGTCTCTAAAATATACTTAAAATGCTGTAGATAGCCTGATATTGTTAGTTTTAAAGGGTGTGTAATGCCACTGGAAAAAAAGAGCATCAGTTCTGTCTTTACACCAGGCAACAAAGTGTAAAGAAACCAATACATCTCACCAGTAATGACAGACAATCATCCTACATGCCTTTCCCTCCTGCTCCCTCCTTCATTGTTTTTAGTTCATCTGGGATGTCAGCTTTTACTGGACTTTTGTGACTGGTGATATTTCATTACCCACATCCAATTAACTCTGACCTTTTTCTCTCTTTCAGAACTCGATGAATCTTCCTCCAGACAAAGCGCGCCTGTTGCGGCAGTATGACAATGAGAAGAAGTGGGAACTCATCTGTGATCAGGTGGGCATTAGTCACTCTACTTGTCTATGAATGATGTAGTGCTATATACGACACACTTAATGCACTGTGGCTGCATAATTACCAGTTTCACATTATTGAAATGAATTAAACTTAGGTACATGGTTGTATTTCTGTAAAGTTAGTGAGTTATTTGTCTCAGGACCTAATCAATCAGCCCTCTTTACAGTTTGATAAGCTAAACAAGGTGGCGCTGCATGTGCTGCCTCACCTATCTACTGAATATCTAATCCTGGAGAACGTCTGTCCTACTGCATGTCGTGTCTGTAGCACTCATACTACATTGCCCTGCCTTTATCCTGTAAGCCTTTCCTGGTCTTTACACGCTGCCCTGACTTCCCTGGTCAAGTGGGTTAAGTGGCGCAGCAGGGCGCACACATCAGCTACCCAGTTAGAAAACTCAGTCTGTTATTGGTGTCAGCGCTGCACATAGGAAGTAACAGAGGCTGCAAGTTGTGCAGTGAGCTGTGGTCTGAGTACTCCACTCAACCCGCAACCTCCGTGCCACAGAGTTTTTCTGCCTCTCTGAGCAGAGGAGAAAAACGGAGACCAGATCAAGACCACCACCCATTCAAACTGTATTGATGGCCACTGACCCTGAAGGGAACAGTGCCAGAAAGTGCTCACCAGGCTGCTGAGCAGCAGTCAGAGATCCCCTTTCAGTTTTGGTGTGGACTCCATGTTCATCTGTCAGACCTGAGGTGAAAATAGCTGGTTTCCTTTTTATTATCAGTGAACCAGTTTCCAAAGGCATTGCCCTGTTATTCTGATGACAGCATCTTTGTTTCTTGATACGATCTCAGTCACTGAAAGAGAACAAAATACAAATACCCTAAAAGTTTTTTAACTATATACCATCATGAATCCTTTGCTGGTTGACTAAGTACCAGAAAGTTGATGTTTATGGTGTAAGACAGTGCAGTTGGGCATCAAAAAATATTGCTAAACTAGTCCTCTAATTTCTTTATCCCTCTCTTGTTTTCCCAAGCAGCCCATACCCATGACAGCACAGGCTGCTCTGGGAGCCGAGTATTTTCTGTGTCATAGCTACAGTGAATCTCTTTAATGTAACCATGGCTACCGTGATGGAGGGAGGCAGAGAAGCAGAGCTGACAGGTACATCCCCTTTGAAAAACAGGCCCTGCAAACACCACCGGAAGTTGAAATATTAAACAGTTTTCTGGCAATAATGAGGATTTATAAAATATAGAAGATGCTCTTGATGTCAACACAACGTTTAAACCAGAGTACAAAGAAAGAAACGATGAACTCATCACGATCGAATCTTGAGAATTTTTTTCCAGCCTGGGGGTTTTCCCAACCACAAAGTGTTTTTACACATAGATAGATCATTATGCATACTTGAAAGCACCCTAAACATGCCTACTTTAATATGAACTGATTTCCAGTCAAGAGTCTCATTTCGTCAGGTGCTTAAGGGGAAGCGAACTTCACCTCGAAGATTTAATCCAAAACACTCCCAGACAAACGCTATAGCTCCCATAGAACATGTTCGAACCTGTGCATCTTCTCCATAATATATTCTCGTGCTTCATGTGCTTACTGCCCTTCATTCCGCACATTTCTTTGCCTACAACTGATTTATTATTTTGCTGATGATTCTTTCATGGTTAAAGGCTCAAAGCTTGAGCCGCCTGTCTGCCTTTTGCTGTCAGCTGTGTCCATGAGAGACAACGCTCTTCCTGACGCCACTGTTGTCTTTCCTGTTTTTGTCAGACGCTCTCTGGCAGTGATAAATGTGATGTAATACAGCACAGCTCAGAAATTTGATCTGATATCAGCACCTGCACACAGAGGGCGACACAATGGTGGGAACGCCAACATAAGATGTGATCCAAACACAATAGCCTTGTATCAAATGCTACCTTTACAAAGCTGATATGAACTTATTTTGTTTACACCATCAGAAATGGGTTGTATCCGTTCTTTGGTGTTTCAAGCTGTAGTTTGTGTCGATGAATTCTATTTTATTGTATTTCTTCCCTTGTGTATAGTACACCAAGGGAACAAAATGACACCTTACAAATCAATGCACCCTCTTTTACCTGGAAAAATCCCTTTCACTCTTATCAGCTGATGGCTAATGTCGTATTTTGTGCAAGACAATATTTTTTTTGTGTCAGCAGAGGTAGTTTTTGTTTCAGGTTAAGTGATGTACCTCCACTACAAAAGGCTGCAGAAAAGGGTATATGTTGAAAATATATATTTCCTCAGAAAACCATAGAATTACTGCCTGGTGCTGTATGTGGATTTACAGCTCTCCTTGAGCTGAGTAATGATTGTGGGACTTCTTACTGAACTTAATGTCTTTAAAGGAAACACAGATTCGGACAGATTCTTATCGATGTTCATCTGAGATCCTTGCATACTTTGGCATGCATTTAAAATCAAACATGGATGATGTTAAACAGAGGAAGAAGTCTTAAGGTGAATGTAGGTTTTCTAAAGGTCACTTAGTCGGTTGTCGTAGCCAGTTGCTTAAGTCAGGATATTTCTTGACTGTATTTGCACGCAGTATATAAAGAATACATTTCCTCAATTACATGCTCTTCAGTCTCATCCTCTCTGATGCGATGTAGTGTGTGGTAAAGCACAAGACTGAGCCTCTCATGTTGCTGTGGTGTGGCGCTCAGCCTGATCCAAATACTGTTTCCCGCTCAACACACTGATCCAAATCCAGCACTAATCTTGTGTATTTATATTTAGAGCACAACGGTGAGAGATTTGACCTAAAACCTGTTCCTGGTGAACCTGCACGCACACAGCCACACGTTTGGTCACCACTCCAGGCACCTTATGCTTCATAGCACATTAAAACTATAATATCAATTAACAGCAAGCTTGTTTATGACCAGAGGTTTAATGACCTTAACAGTTACAGTCTCCCTGCTCAGTGTTATCAGACTGTGACCAGGTATTGAATGTTTTTGTGATAGAAGAATGGATATCTGATGATGTTGTCATGTACCAAACCCCCTCTCCAACAAAGAAAACATTTTCAATGACAGCACAGTCCACACAGGAGCTAGTACTGTTTTCCAGTCTACAGTCTACAAGAAAAACTGGTCTTTATAGTCCCGGGACATTACGCCCAATGTCCCTGCAAACAAAGCACAGGTGACGTCATACAATGTCCACTACAGCAGGATCTGAGTGAAAGAATTGTGTTCTTTCCATCTCTTAAAGTAGAACATAATCTTTGGTTCCCATCAATTGAAGGAGGACTCATGATGACTCAAAGCCTGTTCAGTTTTAATCTGGTGGCTTTAGTGTCAACAACAGTTTACCAGATAATGGAGATGCGTTCAGACTTGTGAGGGTGTAATTATTCTTTAAAGGTTATGTGTGGTTAGATTGAATGAACAAAATAACATAAAAAAAAACTACAGAACTGCCTGACATGAAAGCTAAAATTCACAATATTACTGTGAATATAACTTCTGTCCTTGTCACTACAAAAGTCTGAACTTCCTCTTTCTGTGTCTCATCTTGTTTTCCTCCCCATATGCTCATCTCACTCTTTTTTTTTTTCTTTTTTTGATAGGAGCGATTCCAAGTGAAGAACCCGCCTCACACGTACCTCCAAAAACTGAGGAGTTATCTAGACCCAGCAGTCACAAGGAAGGTGAGTGCCCTTGCTAGCGTGCTATCCTGTTCCACTGCTGCAGCTTTTCCTTCCCCTCTGACCCTCTATCTCTTGTCCAGGATATCCCTACAGCTGAGGAAAGATTGCACACTGAGCTTGTGGAGCAGACAGCTTGGGAACTTTAGTAACAAAACAATCAATGGTGTGGCTTGAAGAGAAAGGAGACAGTTGTTTATCTGGAATGCCCAGACTTGAGAAACGTATGCCCAACTGAAATGTCATTAAGCAAGACATCGAATCCTTCGCAATCCCTTGTGGTGCTGCTGTGTGACTGACAGCATACCTCTCTGTGAGGAAGAGCAATGGAAAAAAAACACAATAAGAGTTACTTGAAGGCAGAGGAGAGAATACTAGAGTTGAAGACAGTCACAGAGAGGGATCTAGTTTGCTAAGTGCTGCTCTGGCATTGCTTTGCAGCATGGCAGGAGATATCAGACGTGTCTCAGCTTAATGATAAAAATGGTTTTATGTCATCCAAGCAGCCGGCTCTGGCCGCTTCCCTGGCTGCTTGGAAAGGAGTAGAAGGGAGTAAGAGGAGGGGCTCCGTGAAGCAAAGTGTCAGCCAGCTCCCAGGCTTTGCCAAAACGAAGCCTTTTTGGCTGAGTGAGAGAGCTGCGGGGGGGAGTGGGGGGAGACCGGCCTCTGTGATAAACAAATTAACCAATAGGCTCTGCCAGAAAAACAACAAATCGCTGAATAATTCAATTCGCGCCGACCAGAGTTACATTTTTACATCACAATCATCCAGCTCGAGCAGCAGGGACAGAGCGATTCTGACAAGTGGCAGAAAGGGAAATATGGTGGCTCACATAGAAAAATGGGTAGACACATAAACCCTTTCAAATTGCAGCACATACACACACGTCATGAATTCCATTTCTCCTGTTTGTTTGACAAAATGTGCAAAAATTTGCCGTGCAGTACACCCTGTGTGTCGTAAGTGGCAGCAGCGCAAATGCAAACTTGACCAAACCAATCCAAACAGTGACGGTTCAAATTCATGAACATTAGATAAAATAGTGCTAAATAACATATAGTTTAAATAATTTCGACTGTGCACATTCGGAAGATGACGAGCAGAGTCGACAAAGGGCAATTTGAGTTCATCTGATAGGCCTGTGGGGGGGGGTATCAGATGATAAGGATGCGTTCTGATGCCTAATGTAACGCCTGAGAGATTGCACACACACACACAGGAGATCTGATAAAAGCAGGAAGCAGAGGAAAGTGACGCAGGTTAAAGCAGAAAGAACTGTAAAGGTTGAAGCGTGTCAGCTTGTGCTGGGACAGCGATAGTCTCAAGGTTAGAGAGGCAGGCTTTTTGACAGCTGTTCTGAATGACTGTGAAAATCTAGATGGAATAAATGTTCTTCTTCCCTGCTTCTACAGCTACAGCTGAAATCACTTTTGAACGATGGGAGATGGTCAGTAGCTGTCAGTACGTACAACATGACCCTTTTGCAAATTTCTTGTCCCAATAAGAGACTTATTGTGGGTATACATAAAATCATATGGGCATATAAATGTGTGTTTCTGAGATTAAGAGTGTTGGAAGTGATAAATGGAAGGATCATTCATAATTTACCATGCACTTAAATCACTTTTTTGTGTTGGTCATGTCTGGCTGTTTGAATATGAAGCTACAGCAGACCGTAGTAGCCTTAGCATCAAAGCGGGCTAAAACTAGCTCTGCCTAAAGGTTACAAAATCCTCCTCGCACCAGTTAACATGTTAACAGACTTATGGTTAACAAAGTTTTGTGAGCTTAAGAGGTGCTAGCAGGTGGATTTATTTCACCTCCTGTCAGGCTAGAATGGTTCCTCATGTTTTCCATCCTAAGCTAAGATAAGCTAAAGTAAGCTAACTATCTCCTGACTGTTACCACTTTCATGTCTGTATGCTTTATATGAAACAACAATCTTCTCAGCTAACCCGCCCATAAGCATATTTTCCAAAACATTAAACAATTCCTTGAAGGTGATGGTGACCATATTTAAAGCTCACTGGGTGTAAACACAACACGGTCATGGACTGAAGGGCCTCAGACAGACTAAACAACATGTTTTTGTTTGCTTGAGTTGATCGAAGTCACATCATTCCTCGCTCTTATTTGACTTAACTCACATAGTTGTTTGATTTATATTAAACCACTTTAGATGGGACAGAACCGCCCTTTGTTTATTTGCCACCTTGGTTTTAATGTTTAGTATCAGATTTTCTAGAGTCAGCTTGCCTTGGATTGCTGCGTCTGCCTGTTCCTTGCCTGGATCAAAAACTTGCAGCAGGCAAGGAAACAAGGGTTGCATGAGAGAGTAAAGTGAGAAGGGCAAGGGAGAGGGAAGGAGGAAGACTGAATAATGGAGAGAGAGGTTAGAGGGGGAGAAAGAGATGGACAGAGAACGAGAGTGAGACAAAAAAGAAGTACAAGAGCGCACAGAGGAAAAGAGAGTTATGGGCTTCTTTCTACATTCCTGCTCCATCCCCCTTTTCTTCGAACTCAAAACAATTGCCACTTTGTGCCGCTGTGAGAGAGCTGGAGGTCATTGCCTCTGCTTTCCATAGGCAGGCTCCGGTGCATTCCTCTGGGCAGCTCCCAGCCAATAGGCAGCCAAGGAGGAAGAGCTCCAGTCCAACTAGTCCCCAAGAATGTATCAGCCATTGATTTGTTTCCAGGATGACCCCTCCTGAGCTCACACTCCCCAAAATCTCTTTTTTCCCCACCTCCACACTCATAGTGCTGTCTCCCTGCTCTCACTTTCCCCTTTCACAGCTCCCTCCCTGTCTCCTCCTCTTCTCCTCCTCTCCCCTCATGCCGTCTTCACCCCCCCCCCCCACTGTCGGCTCCTCTCTCTTCCTGCTCTCTCTGTGTTGCAGCTGGTAGTACTTAAAGTGTGGAGTGTAGGGCGTTTGGTGGGAGAAGAAGGAGGAGGAGATGGAGGGGGGATGCCTCTGGGAGCCTGCGCAGTACCCCTAAATATGCTCTGCTTTCCACACAAACTGAGAAAGGGCTCCTCCCTAATAAAAACACTGTTTCTCATCTCCTCATGTGCCAAACACACACCGCCCAAGCCCAAAGACACAGACTAGAGTGAGAGACCCTAGCTGTGGGAACAGCTCTCTTCCTGGTGGATGTTAATAATAGGTTAACACAGGGCTGAGCTCTGTTTCCTCCCTGATACAAACACATCATGGAAAGTGACCAGGCCCTCCAACCCTGGGTGGATCCTTGGACCTCTTCTCTTCTCTTCTCTTCTCTTCTTTTCTGCTCTATTAAATGTCAGAAAATGGTGAAAATGCTGGAAACTGGAAGTTTGGAATTTTTGGCATTTCTGCTTAATCTGTTTTTAAAATAGTTGGGCATTTGGTTAATCTGATAATTGATAGCTGTCTAACCATTAAGCTCTCACGATTATTTAAAATTAAGTTATTTTTGATTTTAATATAAAGTGACACTGGCCCTGTGACCAGTCCAGGGTGTACACCGCCTCTCGCCCAAAGTCAGCTGGGATTGGTTCCAGCTTCCCTGCGACCTTTAAGGATAAGTGTTGTAGACAGTGGATGGATGGATTAAGAGGCACTTCTTCATAAATACACTAATATTATAGGAAACAATGAATTATTAGGTTTTGTGTTATTGTGATATGATCCCATAACTAGAAAAAAACCCATAACGAAAGTCACAGGGCCTCTGGTTCATGGTTGTCCAAAATTTTTTACTGGGTAGATGGCAGTGAATTTATTTGTTTGTTTGGTCTAGAAAATTGTTTCAAATATCTTTTTCTATAAAAAACCAATTTGTGGTCATTTTCAAGTACTAAGTTTTTTCTTTTTTGACAAACTGTAATATTATGAACTACACAAGGACAGTCACGTATTAAAAGTGTAATATTTACTTCTCCTCTCTGCTGCAACACGTTCACTCCCTCTCATCAGGGATTTCCCCCTCCTGTTTGATCACCCCTGGTCATTCACTTTGCTTGTTTTGTTGCTGCCGTTGTGTAACAGCCTGAAGGGGCTTTTGTTTTTGCTTTTGCAGATCACCTCCTGTCAGAGGATGAAATCAAAGAGGAACCCGCTCACGTTCTCTGTTCTGTTGTTCTCGGTTTCATTCACTGGCAGCTCATACCTTCATGCACGTCGCTCACACGCTTGTCTGTTGTAGCTGTCGCCACAGTAACAGGACCGAGAATGTGTGTGTGTGTGTGTGTGTGCGCACGTGTGTGTTTGTGAGGCTGAGAAAGTTTGAGAGGTAACCAATGAGGTTACTTGATTTTATCACGTTGCTACCAGGAGGGATTACTGTTATATAATGGACCAACGTGAGCAAACAAGATAACGGGAACTATTCCATATTCACAGTTTCCAGCTTGTCAGCTCGCTTCTCTTTTAGCCTGTTGAATGGTTACTGGCAAGTAAAAGGCCCACTTACAAATCTTATGAGAACAACCCAATCCCAACTTAGATTTTTTTATTTTGTAATCAATCCATGATTTTCCTGCTTTCACATTTAAATGTCACTGCGGTTGCCTCTATGTCTGTTTGTCTGACCTTTCTGTCAGAAAAAGTTTTCTCCAGCCAAAACATCCCTGCGCTACCACTTGATGATTTACAGTTCTGGCGGTATGATTAAATATTAACTCCTCCCCTTCTTTCCTTCCTCAGAAATTCAGACGGAGGGTTCAGGAGTCCACCCAAGTCCTGAGAGAACTGGAAATTTCGTTACGGACCAATCACATAGGGTGAGTCACTGCGGGATTGTATGAAGCTTGTGTAGTGTTGAATGTCCCGGACCTGGTTATATTAGATTCAGGGGGAAAAGTCTGACATTCCAGACACCCGGAGACGCAGACGTTGACACTAACCACTACTACCATCCCCCATTCATCTCGGGTGCTCAGGCCTAATATTACACAGAACGCGGTGTGGCGATGGAGAAAAGATGAATCCATTGATTGATTGGGGCGGCTGACACATGAACTGCCCCTGGAAGGAAAACACATTTTTCATGCAGTAGTTGCGCTGCAGAACTTGATACATCAGTGTTTTCAGTCTGCCATCCTAAAGAGGCATTATAGTAGATGTTACCAAAGAGATCAGGATTTCACAACAGATAAAAAAACCCCAGAGTATTCATGTGTAATTCCAGGTATCCCAGAGTAACACGCCTCAACCTGCTGCAGCTGTTATTGATTTAGTGTTGTGCAGTCGTCCTCAAGGAAAGATCAATATCTCAGTGAGCGTCACACAATGTCTCAGTGTTTTGTCTTGCTCTAAATCACAGCGTCTGTCTTGGTAAAGACCCTGATAGTCAAAGAATGTGCTAAATTACTCTGCATCATTAATTCGGCCTAATGCATTCTGGGATCTGTAGGATCCTGGGGCCTCGTTTATCAATGTAGCTTTTAAACAAATAAGCATACAGCACAGGGACATTTTATGGTTTGATGGTCAAATAAAGAATTGCAGTTCACAGAAGATACGTTGCACAAGTCCAAGTGAAGTTTAAATCGTATATAATCAATTTGTTTTTAATTTTGCTCGTAATGTTGCACTTCTTAACCGTGTCAGCGTTATAGAAATAAACCTGGCTCAGTTAAATCAATTAAAATGAATGCTATCAAGACTTAACAGGCATTTAATTTATACATCAAAGTCTGTTTACAGGCCTAAGGGAGTATGGCTGCATGTGTGAAAAAAGTTATTTTGTGGCTACAGAGGGAGGTGTCTGAAATCTGATAAATTACAAAGTAGCAAGTGAAAACATGGTCTGAACACAATGCTGTGCTCATGGATGGTTCATCATCAATGAAGCCCCAGGAATAAGGGAATAAGGGTGAATCTTACAGCTGGGGGACATGTTGAAGGTAAGCGGTCACAGGAGACGGGGAGACCCTGTCGAGGACAGGAAGAGGCAGCCATGAGAGCATCCACTGGCCACAGACTGTTGTGATAGCAAAGATGCCGAGATATACTGGTTACACAACCATGACAGGATCTCAAATACTCACTCACATTCTCTAAACCACATCTGTTAATCCCCCTGTTATTCTCTTTTTCCTCCCTCCCACACACATTATTTAAATTCAGTTTGTCTGTTTCAGCGTCCCTCACACAGATCACCTCTCTCACACTGTCTCTCACACTCCTACACACCGATCAGATTCTGCTCTTCAAACCAAAATAAACTCAAACTTCAGCCAGGGATGATGTTTGCCTGGTAAATCAGTTGAGGCATTGTTTACACAGATTAACTCTTTTTATAGACCCTATGTTGGTAAACTAGATTATATAAATAATCCACCTAATCTAGATTAGACAATGAAGCATTACCATAATGGCAGACGGGAGGAGAGACTGAGGCAGTATGTGGTGGGAGCAAGATGTCACCCGTTCAGACAGTGAATGATCACTGCTTCTTTTCAGAGGTGAAACCTTATCATGTAGGCTGTGTATAATAGGCAGATTGTCCCTGAACGAGCACTGCTGATGCTGACCCCGGCTCCCCGTCTGCCTGCTCCTCACATGTTACTCATGTCAACAACATGTGGTGAATGGGAGGATTGTTAGTTAGTGTCCTGTGGTAATGATTGCCATGTGGCCCGACAAGGCCACACCTCCAAGCCCCTTTAAAACAGACAGGCCCCACCAGGCACCGATTTACTGGCCGCTCTCGTTAGTCTTACTCGCTCCCATGTAGTTACACCACAGGAGGGCTAATAAAGAAGCAGCTAGTGGATTTTTAAAGCAGTTTAGCCTTACATTTTCATCAGCACAGTACTGCTCAAAAGCCTGCCTGTGTGTCATTATTTTTATGCCCTGCAAATTTATCTAATCACAGAGCAATCAGGCCTGTCGAAGCAGTTGGGGCTTCATAGGATGCAATTAAGTAAAGATGTTGTGCGATGCGGCTCACTCTGGTTGTAAATATGGAGGGAGAACAGCTCATGCCAAAGGTAGCAGGAGCTTTCCTGTGAAAAGCTCAGCTTTTCTGTGCAGAATAAAAAATGAAAGCACGTGGAGTGCTGAATGGGTGGCCCACTTCAGTGCCCGTAAGGGAGGTGAGAATGGGCTTTTGATCATTCTCGGGGCTTGTCTTTACCAGAGTTCGAAACTGTGTGTGTGTGTGTGTGTGTGTGTGTGTGTGTGTGTGTGTGTGTGTGTGTGTGTGTGTGTGTGTGTGTGTGTGTGTGTGTGTGTGTGTGTGTGTGTGTGTGTGTGTGTGTGTGTGTGTGTGTGTGTGTGTGTGTGTGTGTGTGTGTGGTGGAGAAAATAGGCAGACTCAGTAATGAGTTTCTATGTGTGGATGTCTGTGCTTTTGCAAACACATGCATGTGTGATATGTTTGCTGCTCTGAGCCAGGAAGCTTTGAAGTCTGTCAAACGGGTCAGTACAATTCTTCTTGGCAAAGGGAAGGAGAAATCGAGGGAGAGAGGATGAATAAACTAAAAAAACATCTCAATGCCACGGTCAAAGTCTGCATAGAGTGGTAGAAAACCGAAATTACACATTATATAACAAAATAAGAAATCTCAGAAATATGTTGATGCAAGTGTTTTTTTTATTTTGTTCACATTTTAATGTTGTGATTGTGATGTATGTCAATATTAGACATGTTAAACATTGATACTTGTTGACATGCATAGATGTAATTAATTAAACACATTATGTACAAACAAACTGAAAAAAATTAGCGCTACTCATTAAATATGAAGCATTTAGTGGTGTAGTTTAGACTCTGTTTCTTTCATTGAAGCATGTTAACATTATTTTTTTTACAGGTGTAATTTACTTGTCATGTCTTCAAGCCACTGTTTCACTGTAGTTATCCCACCGTCTAAGAGGGAACTTTTTTTAGATGTGCTTCTTTTAAAGGAGATTTTTAGGGTTTCTGTTGAAACAGATTAAACTCAGGAGCTCCTAGTACTATAAAAGCTTGTTCTCTCGTTCTAACGGCTGATAAAATGTATTTGAAAATATGCATAGATCTCCGTCCAGAAGCTGACCAAGTAATTCTTTTTCAAATGAGTTTGTGTTGTTGAGTTGAACTTGTTTCCGTCTCTCTTCAGGTGGGTGAGAGAATTCTTAAATGAAGATAACAAAGGCCTGGACGTGCTGGTGGAGTATCTTTCTTTTGCACAGTATGCCGTCACGTAAGTCACTAACGGCTCTTTCTCTCCATATCTCTATAGTCTATATGCAGAACTGACAACCAACACAATGCTGCTATTCTGCACAGCCGCTGATGCATCTCCTCACAGTACCACCACAACCACTGCTGCTGCCCGGTTGTCAGAAACACTGAGTCACTCAACACACATGCTGACACATCGGCACTGTGTATTATCGTACAACAACCATAGGCTTCTATTCATAGACTGACGGTGTGATTATTAGTCACTCACAAGGTCCCTTGTTCAGGGCCAAAGAGCCACGCAGTTAAATTTTTAATTCCCTGTCCCACTTCACCATATGTTATTATGGTCTGTCCACATTATGAATGGTTAGCCGTAAAAGTGTGTTTACCCTCAGTACCACTGCAGCGGCGTTTAAAAGTCATGGAAAGGACCAGTCTAAAAACTGAAATAGATCATAACAGGTATGCTGTAACTACCAGTTCTTTCCGAGGTTCCTGCCAAGTACAACAAAACATGAGACCTTTTGCTTACTTATCATGTCTGAACCAAAAAACCTGACATTTTAGATGTGAGACTGGAGTGGAGCACATTTTCACCTCTGCCAGCACTCATTAATACTAGTGCCTGACCAGTATATTAGACACAGTAAATGGGATATTGAGTAACCTCATAACAGATATATGTTTCTAGACAGAAGTGTATGATTTGTGGCTCACAAACTGATGAAGTTTGTTTGGTTTAACCTTGGTGGTTGTGGCCAGTGGTGCTTGGTCGTTGATGGTGAGGGTACTTTGATGACTGTAAAGGAAAGGCTCATTTTAGCCGCAGTAACATGTGGCTGATGTTATCAAATATTTTACTGTCACTGTCATGTTTCAAACGGTTATTTTCAACTGTAAAATGTTCTGCCTCAGACACACCAAATCACTAAACAAATTTTATTTGAAAAGATCCTTAATTTGTGGTAAACAAAACAGATGATGGTTGATATATTGTTATAATTTTTTAGTATAATACCAACTTAATGCTTACTGGGCTGGTTTCTTTCTTTCTTTCTATGCCTTGTTTTTTTGTGGTGCGATAGGTTTGATGGAGACTGTGTGGAGAACAACCCAGAGGCTGGGATGGACAAGTCCAAGCCCTGGAGCCGATCTATAGAAGACCTGCATGGTGGAAGCACCCTGCCGTCTCCCATCACTGGGAACGGCATCACGCGTGCTACGCGACATTCCACGTTACGGTACAATACACACACTTATTGATGGCTAAAAAGATTCACCATTAACCATGTGTGTTTGTAACTTTTTACAGCTAACTTTCCCGTAGTTATATACTGTTAAGCTGGAGCAATGTGGGTGTATTGTGATTATTTTGATAAGTCACACATTTCATGTGATGCTGCAGCCGCCACTGGTAGTCATGAGGTCAGTAAGACTTTAAATAGCTTAAGACACATTTTTTCTGCAGCAGGAGGCAAATACCATTTGTCTGAGTATTTTGGATTGTCAAAGTCTGATTTTAAGCGTGATTATGACACATGATTGACAGCAATTGTTCACGTGATAGACGATACAGCAGAGGGAAAGATATCTGTTATGGAGCAGGTCGTTTTTGTTTTGTTTTTATGAACATCAAACGAACCATTTAACTCCAAATCCAGAGGAATTTACTACAGTTAATTCATAGGCCCATGCTAATATATGCTCTGAAGCACAAATCCTATTCAGTTGTGCATTATTTCTCTAATCCTCCCTGTCATTTCATTGATGTTTTAACACAGCATTCGCCCTTAGTTTTCTGGCTTAGTACTTGTAATAATATTTGTTAAATAATTAAATATGGCATAAAAAATTGGAATTGGTCATAGACAATCATAAGTAATGAAAATTGTGCCTTGTTTCTAAACCATACCTATAAGTTGTAGTTTATCAGGAAATCAATGCAAAATGTAATTGGAAACCTTGTACGAGAATGTCCTGGGTTTGTCTACAAAATGTTGAAGTTCCTGGACTATAATTTGCTGCAGTTTCTTCTGTGAGTTAAATGTTGTGATGTCCAGCAATCACCAGACAAACGGGGCTTGTTTCATCATTATCAGCACATGCTCAATCTGTGAGCTACTGTCCCCTATTTCATTGGTACAAATATAATATCGATTTCAGCCCATAGCTAAGTTTGTACCCCTACATCACTTATCACCTATGCATCTGCTGCCGCCACATGCACCCTTGTGCCATCACTCTCGAGCATGTACAGTGTGTGTGTAACAGGTCAGAGTGTCTTCAGCGAGGCTGACTGTCTCTTCTGTTCTGTCCTGGTGTTCCTCCATAGTCATCTGCTCTTCTGTCTGCCATTCCTCGACAGCAGGCAGGTCTCGGGTTCACTTTGGCGGCTTACAGTGAGCTCCCTGCTGCTTGAACCCCGCATCCCTGCTCCCTCCCAAGACACACACACACACACACACACACACACACACACACACACACACACACACACACGCACTCACATACAGAATCCCCCTGCCTCATTGTACGTTATACCTCCCTGCTAGCGCTGCCCAGTTTATTTGTCCCGCTGTCTGTGTCGGGGATGTGAATTATTTGTACTGCCAGCCTCCCCTCCTGCGCTTGAGACTGAATTCTCCTTTCCTCGGAGCAAATGGGTTTTTCTGCACTCATTGTTCTTGCCTCTGTGCCTGTGTGCTGCTTGTGTGGCTCCCTAAATGCCATTCTGTGCAGAAGCTAGCCTAGTTTCCACAAAAGCCTTGTGAAAGCGGAGGATTTTACTAGAATACAGCCACCAAGGATAGATTGGTAGTCTCCAAAAATCTTCTGTATTTTGGATGCATTATCTGTTTTCCTGTTTAATAAGAGATGTTGCTTTTGTTCTGCTCTACTGTTGATTGTGATTTTATAAATCTCAGTGTCCATTATACAGAATCATTGTTCCTTATTGCTTTTAGATTAGCTTTAAAGTATAGATAGTGCAATGATTACTGTTCATTAACTGCCAATAACTGGGTATCAACATAAAATTTGTATGCGTTTTCTTCAAACTGCCATCTTGAAGGACATCGAGCACACTGAACTGTCCAAAGTGCTCCCAAATTAGACGGTATGTCTGAGAAGAGCTATGCGTAGCTGTGTTAGCTCTATATTGTATAGCCTGTAGTTGTCGTAGTCTAGTGTAGTAGCCTGTAGTGGTTCATGTTGTTCTGTGGTGTTATGGAGAACGTGCTCTGTGTATTACGATCGTACTGCTTTGAGAAAATGGGCAGAAATTTTTAATGTTCCTGTTTTGTAACCCGGACGTATAAAATCCTGGACACCTCAGATCTTTCTCCTGCTTGATGAGAATAAATCAGTCCACACCACCTCTGACACCTCGTTGCCTTGGAATCATATTCAAGTTGTCAAATCAAGCTTCAGTCATCATTATTATGTTATTTCCAAATAGAGGACAATTCTGTTTGTGTCTCACTTAAAGAGAGTTGTCCATGCCCTCATACTTATCAGTTTTTAAAAACAATAATTAGAGAAATGGGGGAAACTTTTCCACTTCTATCCTTTGTTCTTTTGAAATATGTTAAAGAAAGTTTGGTTGAGTGCTTTCAGACAAGTCAAAGCAGGTAAAGGTGTTACATTTTGCTGGTGCTTTGTAGTGACTTATCATTACCTTGGTTTGAGATAAAGAAATGTTGTTACTCATTTCCTCCTTATTGTGCCATGCCTCAGTTTAGGTGTTGATTAATCGGGCGAGGAAAGGCCCTGGATGAACTCCTTAAAGGTTATTTTTGCTACTCTGTGAAGCGGGTGCTGCTGTTTCGTCAGTTGACTGCATTTATGTCAGCGAACTTGTTTTGCACCCGACTGGCACCACATCCTGCTTAACACGTCGTGTAGAATCCTCAGAAAAACAAAGACACACAAACTCGCGCAGTAAATGTCAGACTTGTGTGAGCACCAATGCGACATTTTTCGAGGCGGTTAACAGTTTTCCAGCTTGTTTCAATGTGAACTCTAATTTAAGAATATTTCCCAACTATCTTTGTCCTGAAACTGTCGTCTCTTCCTTGAAAGCTTTTTCAGACAAACAAACACACATACACAGACCATGTTGTGACTCACAGAGGAGTCATGCCTTCAGGCAAGGGAGCTGACACGAATCAGCGAATCTATCAGTAGCCCGAAGACACATTTTTCTCCTGAACGCTGATCATTGAGCCTCGTGACAAAAGTCTGAAAATAAACCCGTTTTGCTCTATCTGGCTCTGCATATTATTCAGCATTCCTCCTTTTATTGTGAGAGCTGCACCAGGAGAAAAGCCCTAGTTTCTGTCCACATAAAGCTGCACAATCACCACGCTGCATGCAAATGACTGGCTCCTATTGTGTCAGCTGAAAGTGATATCTTTGTGACGAACATTAAATTAAAACAATTAAAAGAGGGCATATTGTGGCCCCTGGTGAGGCTGTAGATTGTTTGGCCTTTGTGTGTGTTAATGTAAGGTGGTGTGGCAGTTTAATAGCCTCCTCATGTGAAGGAGGTCGTGCGCGATGGAGGCTCATTCACAGACAGCATCTGTTTTCTTATTTATTCAGGCCTCATGCACTCTTGTTTGTGTTCAGATGCTAATGGACTCAACACTTCTTTTGAGTAAAACAGCCCCTGTTTGCCATTATCACTGAATTGTTTCTGTCGTTTTGATCATTTGTTTTAGTTGCAACACACTGCCGAGCCGAAGAACTCTGAAAAACTCCAGACTGGTCTGCAAGAAAGACGATGTCCATGTCTGCATCATGTGCCTGCGTGCTATCATGAACTACCAGGTCAGTCCCCTGCGCTCCCCGGGGGACATCCGCACAGACTGCACGTCCCTCTGGACTAAAAGCACACTTATCTAACTGAAGCCTGATTCAATTTGTCCCACTGTTACCTCTCCATCTTTTATGTATTATGTAGAGGAATTGACATCTTGCGTATTCAGTGGCTTCTCTTCTTTTTTTAATAACCTTATTCATCACTGTCTCTCTCCCTCTCGTTTGTTGTTCATCTTTCAGTATGGCTTCAACATGGTCATGTCGCACCCACACGCTGTGAATGAAATTGCACTAAGTCTCAACAATAAAAACCCAAGGTAAGTGTAAAAAGTTACACGTGAATTAAGATATGCAAATTGCTACTAAAGAATGACCCATGGGATAAAAGAGTCAATAAGAAATGTTTTGCATTTGGAGCTTAACAGAGAGAAATTTACCAACAAAGACCCAAATCCATAATGGAACATTCAGAGTCCAACATGAGCCTCAGTGCACCTGCACAGTCTGATCCAGAGTGAGTGTCTTTGTAGCTCTGGGGCACATTCATCCCGACAGACTGGTCAGAGCACCGCTGGCACACTCCACTGCACTGGCAGCTGCTTACAGAGACGGCCGGCAGAAGGACTCACTTCTGTGTACTTGCGTGTGTGTGTGTGGTGTGTTTTCACTTCACGCCCCGAGGCTCAAGGATTTCCTCAAAAGTGGATGTGAAACCACTTCGCATCACCTGTCACATATCGTCTCATCCAGCCAGAGAAAGCCTGCATGAATGAGCTGCAGACTGGACGCACAGGATGTCGCTGTGTGATCCAACACACACACACACACACACACACACACAGACAGACAGACAGACACAGACACGGAATAGGCCTGAAGTATTCATTTTTTATACCTGCCTCTTAATCCAGCGGATAAGATGAAAATGTGGAACTCTTTCATTTTTTCCTTTCAAGTTGTAACATTAGAAAACTTTTTTCATTGAGTTATATAAGGCAGACCTCATGTCCTTGATGTGTCAGCATAAAAAAATCAATTTTTATAAAGTTTTAGATTAATATTCATAAAAATGTCTAAACTTAAAAAGACATTAATTGTAATAAACACTGTAATTACTATGTAGATCCATTCTACACAGAGGTTTCGGCATTGGCAGGATCTTAACTTACACAGTTTTCCGCTTTGTTCGCTCCGTGTTTAACTACAGGTTTACTGCAGCACTGGACCCTGTCATTTACTAACCGTTCCTGCCTTTATTTCTCCCTGTTTCACAGAACTAAAGCTCTTGTCTTGGAGCTTCTGGCGGCAGTTTGTCTCGTGAGAGGAGGCCATGAAATTATTCTCTCCGCATTCGACAACTTTAAGGAGGTACATGCTACACCGAGAGGCGAAGTGGGGTCTGAGGAGACGAATATGTCATTACATTTCGACTGTGTAATTTCAAACAGTGACTCAGCCCTGGAGGAATGCTACTCCGACAGATCTGATTCCTCATTCCTTCACAGGGATGGCATCTAGGAATGAGCTCTTTGTCCACAGATTACCGACAGCACTTTAGCTGCACAACACAGGAGGACCCACTTGACATCCAGAGAAAACAGCTACGCGTGTGTTAACTGGATTTGGCAGACAGATCAAAGCTCAGAATAACAGAGAGAAAGATACAACAGGCAGCCTTGCCTGACCCTTGACTGTCTGGATGAGGTATTCTGGCTGCTGAGGAAAAGAGTGGGAGGTTTATGATGGAGTGGGCGCTAACAGCAGCCCCATTTTGTAGCATACGGCCCGTAAAAGATGGGCCGACTGCAGTTAATGCAATATTTACACCCCTGAATGAAATATTGAGTGTTGCTCTCTGTGGCATTAGTGGGAGAATAAGGCTTTGAGAGAACGCAGCTCGTCTAATGAGATGAAGGTTAGTTTCAAGATAATGTAGGCAGCAGGAAGCATTTGAGGACTCACCCACATGTCTGTATCCTTTTTGCAGTTTTGGAAAGGCAGATTTTGGTTGTTTATTTTTGCCTTTAGTTAAAAAGTGACACTCAAATGCAGTGCCATTAGTTCTAGTTTGCTCAGTGACTTTGATGTCCTGTGTTTGACGAAGGGGCTGCAGGCTGAGAGTCGAAACATTATTAAGAGGTTTTTGGATACGCACCCGTCCTCTTTCTTCCTCCCTTCCTTCTCAGTTCTTTATCATGCTCCATCTCCTTCATTGCCCTCCAGATGAACTGTCTGAACTGCATAGCGTCTCTCTCTTCCTGTTTTCATCTCTCTGTCTCCCAAAATTCTAGTTCAAGTAGGATTTACTGCCAGGACGAAAAAACTATGGTATATGTGGTAAAAGTTGTACACATGTAATATTGAACACCGATGCACTGTGTCCATACTGCTCTCTTCCTTTGAGGTTCTGGCCAGCTGTGACACATTTAGCAGCTAATCACTTACTTTTCATGTAAACCAAATATTGTTGATAACCTTTAGTTATTTAGTACATTTTATGGTTTGGGCTTAATTACCCTGGAAGGCCATTCATCACTAATGTAACTGTGTATAGGCAGCACAGAAATTTAAGCTGAAATCAGGAGTGTTTTTGTGTTTGGCAGCGCATTTCATGGTTTACGTGAATTATGAGGGTTCTGTGGTTTCATTTATGCAAATCAGTGACTGCATAATTTGCTTTGTGTGTCTCTCTACACCAACACCAATGAATACAGTAAGTGACGGGACTGCTTCTTTGCAGGTGTGTATGGAGTTGCAGAGGTTTGAGAAGCTAATGGAGTATTTCAAGAATGAGGACAACAACATTGACTTCATGGTACACACACACGCACACACACACACACACACACACACAACACTACTAATGAGTTATTGATCGGACTGCAATCCCTTGAAAATCCTACATCACCAGGCAAACTACAGACGGCTCATGTAGCTTTTTGAGCTAAAGAAGCTCTGAGTTGCTTTCAAGCACTAAGAGGCAGCAATTAGGACTAACTGTAATCACTGTGTTAGGCAGGTGCAGAGCTGCAGAGGTCCAGATGTGATGAAATATAGCATGAATTATAGTTTTCAGCTGGATGGAACAATAGATATTCAGAGGCACATCTTTACGTATCTGCATATTTGTCCAAACTCAAAAATAACTCTAAGAAATCAATTTTGCTTTTATTTTGACTACAAACACTCAGTTTTTGCATGAGCTCTCCAATTTCTCTCATCCCAGCACAAACTACAGATATGTAGTGCAGTAAATCACAGCAGGGAACCCTTGCCAAGTCTGTCATATCCAAGTCTGTCTGAGAAGTGCAAATTAGCCTGGCAGATAAGACACGATGAACAAAGTGCCAACTTAGACATGATTTTATCCAGTGTGTGGATCCAAAGTGGATCTAAACGTCTTAATTCATGTGTGGCAAATAACTGCATGTGAGCGAAAACCAGCAGATGCTGTGTTTGAATAGGCCTTCAATAGCCTTTCAATCGGACTTCTGTCACAAGTCCTCTCACAGTGCTGCGGTCGGCCGTCATCTGACAGCGACACTAAAGCGAACAGACCGCCATGTCGCACTGAGACAACAGAGCCTCTTACCGGAAGTTCATTAAGCCAGTGTCGGTGTGAGGAGAAATGTGGGTGTGTGCATTAGACACTGTGAGGAGATCCCCCTTGATCTGTTTATTCAGGCTTCCACAAGGCAGCCGATGGAGTTAAACTGAACTGATTTTGTTTTTCAAATCCCTTTTATCTGCCAGATAAGCTACTCCACCAGCCAAGCAAGCACAATAATGAGGATATATACACACAATTTCCAGTGGAAGCCATATTAAAAGAATGGATGTGATAATGAACATAAAGCCATTTTGTAAATGTACAAAAACCCCAAATCTGTTGTAAATTTGTCTGTTAACACATTTGTACCTTGCATTGTTAGCAGTTTGTTTGGATCTCATGGCCATGTCATTTCTTTTTACAAATTACACAATAGAGTACATTATATATATATATATATAAACATCCAGAACTGTTAATATCTCATCAAATCCTCATTCAATAACTGTATTTTTAATTTATTCCTGTCTTTATTCCCTAGGTGGCCTGCATGCAGTTTATCAACATAGTCGTGCACTCAGTGGAGGACATGAACTTCAGAGTTCACCTACAGTACGACTTCACCAAGCTGTGTCTGGACGACTACTTAGACGTGAGTTGAGACATAATGGTGCAGGAAAAATGGACGTACAAACCAAACGCTCTTAAAATTCAGCTCGGTCTAGAGCAAAGGTTGTCATTACAGCACCCCTGAGACAGCAACCACAGAAAGTCAGTCAATACGGGTTTTTCCATTACTTCAGAAAAAAATTAGTCAGTTCTGTAAATCCTTGTCCTGCCTCGCTGAATAGGTGAGATCAACGCTGGCCTCGGACTATGAGACGTAGAAATAAATATCTCCCCCCACTCATTACCCAACTGCCTTGTTCTTATGATCACGATAATCTCTTTTTTGTGTGCATGATTTCCAGAAACTGAAGCATACAGAGAGCGACAAGCTGCAGGTTCAGATCCAGGCCTACTTGGATAATGTGTTTGACGTGGGAGCCCTTCTGGAGGATGCGGAGACCAAAAACGCTGCCCTGGAGCGCGTGGAGGAGCTGGAGGAGAATATGTCACATGTGAGAACCTTCGAGTGCTAATGTTAACTCTCTATAAAGTCCACAAAACTGACACCTCAGTTTCATTGCTCTGCTCCTGTGAAAGGCTACTATTAATGTCCAGCATGTCACAATGTTGATGGCACAGCGAATTGATGGGGTGCATGGCAGTCTGTTTGAAGCTTGTCACTTGCTTGTCATCACTCAGTGCCCTCTCAGGGTGGGATTTACTATGATCTCATGCCTTCCTTTAACTCCCAGCCACCACTAAAAGACTGTGAGGGCTCATTGTATATGACCACACAGGTTTTGTAAAGTTCACAACATAAGTCCTCACAATCTGTTTTAATCCATAAAAATAAACATTTTAGATTTGTTCTAGATCTCTTTGTTGACATATTGAGTTGCATGTCGTCATCCAATGACTTCACGCCATCGTGTGACCTTATCGCTATTACAGATGACAGAGAAGCTGCAGGACATGGAGAACGAGGCCATGTCAAAGATCGTGGAGCTGGAGAAGCAGCTGATGCAAAGGAACAAGGAGCTTGAAGCCATCAGGGTGAGACTCACACTCTGAACATTCATACTCGTAGTACCTGCTAAATACAAACAGAAGATTCCCTCAACTGTTAAAATTAACTCAGGCCTTGGTGGTATAAGAATGTACTCATGCATTCACATAAGAATCAAAGCATTTGATGGAAAAAAGAAGGATATTCACATCACCATGTTTACAGCAGTATCATAAAGTAGTCTGTATACAGTATAAATTATCCATGAAACCCATTTTTGGAATAGTGTATCATTTGTCTGTTCCTGTTCTTAAAGTCAGCAGAACATTAGATCATTTTTCTGCTGCTAAACTTTGCTAATCTCCAAGATTTCTCTTAAATTTCTAACAAATCTTAATTACATCTGTCTGTCCCTCTCCAACACAGGAAGTCTATAAAGACACCAGCTCGCAGGTACACACACTGCGGCAGACACTGAAGGAGAAGGACGAGGCCATCCAGCGACAGAGTAAGCTGGAGAAGAAGATCCACGAGCTGGAGAAACAAGGCACCATCAAGATTCACAAGAAAGGCGACGGAGACATCTCCATCCTGCCCTCAGCACTCCCCGGAGTGGAGGGCTTGTCGGGTTCCGTGATGGGAGGAAACGGTGCAGCCGTCAGTCCAAACCACGTGGGAGTCGTAGCGGGCACACCCGCTCCACCACCGCCACCTCCTCCACCCCCTCCTCTGCCAGTGAACGGCACACGTAGGTTTAATACTTCCTGATCTGTTGTAGTTTAGCATGAAGTAGTTAATTCAAACAATTCAAAACTGAATCTTTGTTACAATAACTCTTCAACTGCTAAATGATGTACACATATGGAGCTCGGTACACGAGGTTTGCCACCTCCTCTATTTTTGTTTACCCCTCTCTCTCTTTTCTCTCTCCCAGTGCCAAACGGACCATCATCGGTCATTCCTGCAGCAGCAGCAGCTCCCCCACCTCCACCGCCTCCCCCTCCGCCTCCTCCACCTCCCCCAGGGCCACCCTCAGAGATCTCAGCACCTCTGCCTCCTCCGCCTCCTCCTTTAGCCCCACCGCTTCCCGGCTGTGGGACGCCCACTGTCATCATGAACTCCGGGTTAGCAGGTAAGGTCATCTAAAGACAAAAAATACATGCATTGATGCATTTTATGAGTAATGTGATACTTGATTAAAAATGATCTTGTGACGGGAATAGCAGTTTATTTATGTTTAATAATAATGTGCAGGGTTTTTGACCTCCTCTACTACTGTATAGATATTAAAATGGTTCTTTTTCTACATAAATTAAGACATTAGGGTATCAATTTCCACAGCAAATGCATCGTTAAGAGCTGCAACATCAGATAATAATGCTGCCAGTTGCTCCTGCTACAGCTTTGCTTGCTTTGTCAGAGCTATAAGCTATTCAGCTACTTTCCTCCACTGCAGTCTTTTAATGGTAATGTCACCTTAACACTTACTGCAGCTACTCCACAGTAAACGATTAGTGAAGGCACAGGTTTAGGTCAACAGGTGCTGCTGGAAGGCTTTTACTGTGAAGCAGCAGCATGTGCGTGATATACAGTGTTGAGTGTAGCCATTTGCCACTGATTGGCTAGTTAGTTGATAAAGTCAGTCTAAATCTGTATTTTTATGGTTTTCAAAGGTTTATTGATTGGTGGACCAACAGTATTGTGTTAAATGTCAATTGGATAGATGAATTATTATTATAATCTAATGTTACCCATCAAATTTATTGTGATTATGAGTGTTGATATGTAACAAGGCCAGACCCTCTTGTTACTCTCTGAATCAGACTATTGTGTAACCAGACCTGTGTTGTACTGTATTTAGATGTGGGTTCATATTCCTGTCTATGTATGCATGTGCAAGCTTACAGAGTGAAGTAACAGCCTGAGAAAATACAGTGATGCCAGTTTTTTTGGTTACACCAGTCAGTACTTTGGAAAACCTCTTTAAGTTTCCTGTGTGTTTTGGATGTGCATGTGTAAGCTTGCTCACTAACTCTGCCAATTTCTTAATGATTTATCTTTGAATTGTTTCTTTTTCTGCCAACCAGAGGGACCCATCAAACTTTTCTGTAGGTTCTGCTTGTCATGTTTGGTGTTTTGTCCCCCCCACTGTCCCCTTCTTTTATTGCATGTTTTGAAAATGGTATTTTCAGTCTCTGGACCCAGTAGAAAACACACCAAAACAAGTAGAAATAGAAATAATTCACAATTGTTTTAATGATTCGCAAACATTTTTTCTCTTCTTATTTCTCTTTGCGACTTCTAATTAACACGAGTTAAGTCACATATACAACCACATATTCCAAAAGCACGTGGACTGACTGGATGAATTTCATTTTGCTGTTTTTCCTCTCAGAATTTAAACAAAGAAAATACCAAATTTCAAAATTCTGCATGGTTTATCTTCTGTCCTTGCTGTAGTTCCGTTTTTGTTTGTGTGTGTTTGTATGACTGAAGTATTGCCACACCTTATAGTGTGGCTTGCATGCTGAGACACATTGACCTGCCGTGGCACACAGATGGTAGAAAGTGATAGGCATTATGCAGAGCTGGAATGCTGTTTACCTTTCCCATGACAGCCTTATCTTTCTGTCCCTGCTGACACCTTATCTGTGTGGCAAAGCAAGGCGCCACCTCAATGTTCAGCTTCAATGAATCAGCCCAGGTGGCTGCAAATAGTCAGAATCTGGTCGATGAATAGTCTGTCACAGGTGTAGGCCTGAAATCCTCATTGTATCCACCATATATAACAGAGAGAGTTCACTCTGCTTGAATTATGATCAAGTGATCTTTTTGTTTAGCTTAAAGGGAGGGCACAAAAGTCATCAACTTGAAGTAGGGATTACTTGTTTTTAGAGATTAAACAGTTGTGTGTGTCACCAGTCCCAGACACCTGTCTACCCTTTCACCTGCACGTGTGTGAATGTACATGTTCATGTGTGTGCTGTGATAGTAGATGGGAACGCTGTGCTAACTCCTCGGTGTCCTGTGTAGCTGTTAAGATCAAGAAACCCATCAAGACAAAGTTCCGTATGCCCGTCTTCAACTGGGTGGCCCTGAAACCAAACCAGATAAACGGGACCGTCTTCAACGAGATTGACGACGAGAGGATCCTTGAGGTAAGAGTCTTCACTCAGTTAGCAAGCATTTAATCCATCTCTGGCTTCATTTTCATGATAACGGAACATTAACTGCTTCTTTGTTGTTGTTTTTAAGGACCTGAACGTGGATGAGTTTGAGGAGATGTTCAAGACCAAAGCGCAGGGCCCGGCAATCGACCTGACCATGAGCAAGCAGAAGGTCATCCAGAAGGGGCCCAACAAGGTGACGCTACTGGACTCCAACAGGGCAAAGAACCTGGCCATCACGCTGAGGAAAGTGGGCAAGACCCCTGAGGAGATCTGCAAAGCCATTCAGATGTAAGTTGAGAAAAGAATAAAAAAGGCCCCAATCCCTGTGGTGTCTTTGCTTTCTCTGTGTACAGCTATTTTTTATGAATTTTGTCATTTTGTTATACAGACAGTTGTTTAAGTATATTTTTTCAAGTGGTTTGTGCCGTGTACTTCGGGTGTCCAGTATATAATATACTTTGTGTGTCCCTAACCTCCCGTGACTCCTCGACTTTCAGCTTTGACCTCCGAACTCTGCCGGTGGACTTTGTGGAGTGTCTCATGCGCTTCCAGCCCACAGAGAATGAGATTAAAGTCCTGCGGCAGTTTGAGAAAGAGCGCAAGCCACTGGAGAGCCTGACAGACGAGGACCGCTTCATGATGCAGTTCAGTAAGATTGAGCGGCTCATGCAGAAGATGACCATCATGGCCTTCATCGGGAACTTCAGCGAGAGCGTGCAGATGCTCACACCGGTGAGAGCCAGGATCTGCTTTGTGGGGGACGCTATGTTTAGAGACTAACAAGCCAATTGGAGTCGGTCTACATTTGATGTTGCGACCGTAGAAAGTGACGACGCTGCACTGAATTCAACACGTCTCACGCCGAATGCTTTGTTTCCCCACAGCAACTTCATGCTGTCATCGCAGCATCTGTGTCCATCAAGTCATCACAGAAGCTAAAGAAAATCCTCGAGGTAACTGAATCATTTGTGTCAGGACGAAAAGTAATTTTGAAGGAATGCACGTGATCCTTTGTGACATTGCTGCTCCTCCTTGTTCATCAGATTATCTTGGCACTTGGGAACTACATGAACAGCAGCAAAAGAGGAGCAGTGTACGGATTCAAGCTGCAAAGTTTAGACTTGGTAAGTTGCCTCCTTCTACCTTCAGAACCATCAACTTAGTCTTCAAGAATCTCTTGTTAAGATTTGTGTTTTCTCTTTTTACTTTCAACACAGCTACTTGATACCAAGTCGACGGACCGCAAGATAACGCTGTTGCACTACATAGCCAATGTGGTAAAGGAGAAATACGCCCAAGTTTCTCTCTTCTACAACGAGCTGCACTATGTGGAGAAAGCTGCAGCAGGTGAGTCCTACAGTTCCAGCGCGTTTGTTCGACTGCTGTGCCGCACATTCTTGCATCCTTTCCTTTTTACACTCGGGGCTTACTTGCGTACTCGTGATCACAGTGTCGTTGGACAACGTCCTGCTGGATGTGAGGGAGCTGCACAGAGGCATGGAGCTGACCAAAAGAGAGTACAGCATGCACGGCCACAACACCATGCTCAAAGACTTCATCGCACACAATGAGAGCAAGCTGAAGAAGCTGCAGGATGACGCCAAGATTGCACAGGTAACGCTTTGTAATCACTCTGGTGCCATGTTTTTGCAACTCTGTTGAAGGCGACAGGGTTTTGAATGAAGTCATTTTCTGTCCTCTAAATAAGTCGACTATGTGTTTTTGACAGGATGCCTTTGACGAGGCGGTTAAGTTCTTCGGGGAGAACGCCAAAACAGCGCCGCCCTCCGTCTTCTTCCCTGTGTTTGTGCGGTTTGTTAAGGCTTACAGGGTGAGTTGGTTATCATCACTTGAGTCAATTTATGTTTCTCGCAGCTCCCTCTGGACCCGCAAGAGGCTTCGCACAACTTTCATCCGCATATGCAGTAGTGCTCCGCAAGACCTGTAAACAGATCAGTGGAGGTTCTTTTCAAGTCACAAAAGTGTCTGGGGAGGGTCAGTGTGGAGATACAAAGATTGCTCGTGGGCGTTGTGTGTATGACGTGTGTGTGTGTGTGTGTGCTATAGTAACACCAGAGGTATTGATGTCTAGCTACACACACACAAAGTTCTTTCCTCCATACCAAAATTAATTTAAAATTGTAAGAGTTTAACAAATAAATGTAAACTTTTTCAAAAGAATTATGTAACACATTACCCGTAGGAAAAAAAAACCCATGATGCCATGTGTTACTACATTTCACATCGTCCTCTTGCACAGGTGTACGTTTGGCTCTTTGTGAATGAATAGTTCTATATTTTACTGAAAGCAGCAGTTTGATCAAGAGCTTTAAACGAACTGGGATTCAATCCAAGACTTTGCTGGAGGTGTTTGACTATTTGCAGCTCTTTGCCTCTCACAGGTGCTATGTGTCAACTCTGTTTAGTGCAATCCTCTTTCTTCCTCACTACTCCAAACCACGTTAAAGACTTAGATTACCACATTTCATGATACCGAAATAGGATCTCAGCAGGCACAGAACATGTGGTGAAACTGTCGAATGTTTTTAAAAGAGAGTTTGGTATATCACAGCTCCCTCTATGGTAAAGCAGAATAAGTTAAGTAGTATATTTAACCAGCGTGTAACCGTGTTAACGTGACGTGTGTTTGTCATCTCTTCAGCAAGCAGAGGAAGACAACGAGCACAGAAAGAGACAGGAGCAGATGCTGATGGAGAAACTTCTAGAACAGGAGGCCATGATGGAGGAAGACCAGAAGGTAAGTCACCCTTGTTTCCCTCCACTTCCCCTCCCTCCTTACACCCCCCCCCCCCCCCCCCTCACTTTCTAGGGCAGTAGGCTACAGAAGATCACGACGACCAGGAGGTAAGCCGGTTCCGCTTCCTTCCCGTCTGCTTCATCCTCCCTTCCTCCAGACTCATGATCACAGGATTAGTCAAGCACCGGCTGCCTACGGGGCGTAGTTCTATCTGGTTCTGCAGTCTGACACCCTGCTGAGCCACATCACATCAACTCGGGATCAGCGGTTATACTGACTAAATGGTTCAATTAACTCACACGTGCACAGACCTACAGAATAAAGGGATGTGTGGAGCAAAGGCATGTTTGATTAAAAGAAACTGCAGGTGGGAGAGTCCTTTTAGTGATTGTACAGAGTTCATACGGGTGCTGGAAATCCTTGAAAGTGCTTGAATTTGTATTCAAGGTTTGAAAAGAGCTTGGATTTGGATTGAAACTGCATCAGAACAATAAATTGCTGACGGAACAAGATGACTTTTTAGATAAAGAAATACAGAGAGGGCCTAATTGATTTGAGTGCATTTAATTTACCACGACATAAGGTGCTGGAAAAGCTTTAAAACGCACCTTGAAAATCCTTAAAAATTGGTGTAAGAACCCTGAATATACTGTCGTCAGGACTGAGAGTCAGACTTATTAACAGATGTTTTACTGTGTGTGTGTGCGTGTGTGTGTCCCTCTCAGTCTCCATCCAAGAACAAGCGGCAGCAGCAAGAGCTAATCCAGGAGCTCAGGAGGAAACAGGTGAAAGACAGCCGCCATGTCTACGAAGGCAAAGATGGAGCGATTGAGGACATCATCACGGGTAACGTCACCTGGGCCACGTTGAAGTCTTGCCACTGACACACACATATACATACATACACACACACACACACAGGGCGCTCTGCATGAAGGTCCTCTCCGGTGCTAAACATTCAGTCATTAACAAAGGGATTCCAAACCAACTAACACAATGACTGTGGCTCTTTCAAAATTCAGCTGTCAGATGTTTGAGAACCAAAGGTGTAACCGAATGAGTACAAACATGCACTGACAGTCCTGCTAATCCAGTGACGTTCAGCTCAAATGTGTCCGACGATCACTGCTGATCTTGTTCGCTTTGTCGTTGCTTTGTAACACCATCTGTGCGCAGACTGGGCTGGGTTTGTCACACTAGGTCCTAGAATATTAATTAATCACAAGTATTTATTTATTTTCTTAATTGTGAAGAATAGAAATAAGGAGAGGAACATTTTACAGGTGTCTAATGGACACAGTGTGTTTCTAAATTACCTCTATTACCCAGTTGGGTCCAGCTCTACCAGTAAAATGCTACTTAATTATTAATGCCTTAGAATTAACAGTACAATAATATACGACTAATTTAATGCACAATTCCTTTCTTCAATACTCGGAGTACATTTTGTTGTTAATACTTCTACACTGTTACTCACTTTGACACCAAATACTTTTACAAAAGTTAAGGGTCTCAGCCTCTAGTGTGAAAGATGTCTGACAATTTAAAAAAAAATTAAAAATATAACTTTGCTATATTCTAACAAACAGAGCCAGAACATTTATAGTAAAACTAGAAATGCTGGAGTAATGCACGTGTGTGTCAGGCCCTTCAGTACAGCATTAACTGCTAGAATTCACTCTAAAGACATGTCGCTGTAGCCCTTCCTGACGCTGCTGTTGGGTATTTGCTCAGTGCTAACCAATGCTAAACCCCTGTAGAAGTCTGCTTTTCTTATACTGTGTTTGTCTTGTCTTGTCCTGGCTGTTGTCCTTGTTGTTCTCAATGCAGTGCTGAAGACAGTGCCCTTTACCGCCCGCACAGCCAAGCGTGGCTCTCGGTTCTTCTGCGAGCCCGCCCTCAATGAGGAGTACCATTACTAAGCTTATAGAACTGTCTCTCTTCTCTAAGGTTGCTGGAACAAAGCCTTCTCTCTTCTTTATGCCGTTTCTCTCCTCCATCCTCGCATGCCTCCTCACGCCCCTCCTCCTTTTAACCGTCACACTCGACCCTCACACCTTCGGACCCGACACACGCACACACACGCCTGGGTGCGCGTGTCGGCACGTGTTCGCGTGTTTTCTCCCTCCTGAGCATGACTTGGTGACGGGGTAACGGTTTTCTCTGCCCACCTGCATGAAGTGTGACACCCTCATTTGTCATCATTATTTATTTTTATTTTTTTTAATCAGCCATGGCAAACCATAATGTCACAGAGGAAACTGTCTCCAAGGTCATACTCTTATCTGCACTCACAGTGGATTAAAATGGGTGAAGACTTTTTGTCAACCAGTAACGGAGCAGCAAAGTTAAGATGCGAGCTGCCATCTAGTGGGGACAGGCTGAAAACAAATCACATCCTTCAGGCTTCATCACTGACTTGAATCTAATTTAATGATGCGGTTTGGTCAGTAGCACCCGACATGTTACAATCTCATGCTGTAACAGACAGTAGTGTGTACATACACACACGCTTCAGTCATCATCTACATGGCAGGTATGACTAATGTCATGACTGTGGCATTATAACTTGCTTTTCTGCGTGTGTACAATCAATGTTGTAATTAAAATGAATGTTTGTGTGTTCAGTATCACATATCATTACTGCTGCTCATTACAGCTCCTTGCATGCTTCATCCCCGCCACTTTCCCACAATGCATCCCTGCTCTCCCAGTTAGCCCATAGGCTGTGCTTGCTCCTGCCGCCTGCTGACAGGTCACCTCTCTGTCAAACGAGTCCCTGTGGTCTGGCAGGCTCACTTACATTCTGCATGTCATCTGCATATAAGTAATCATTTACATTGCAGCAGTCTGTCTTTGCAGTCGCATGCTGTGTGCGCTACTCACTCGCATGCAGGTCGTTTCACTGACGTTTTGTGGTAATTAACTCATTGATGATGAAGTGTTTCCTTGGCCTCATGCATGCTTTGGTTGGTTTTTGGTGAAGGTGCTGTCGAGCGTAACATTTCTGCTGTGTCCTGGAACCATATTTGTTTATTTCAGTTCACGTTTGCTCTGTACTGGACGTTTGAAACGGGCTCTTCTTCTGTCCTGCTGGTAGCCACTCTGCAAAGCAGACTGAGTTCATAACACAGACAAGAACAAAATAAATACTACAGAGGCTTTGATCCTCCAGTCTATCCCCTCCATCTTCCTCCCTGCCAGTTGAGCCAGTTAACATCCTCCAGCTCTGCCCCCTCTCATGCCCTTAGCCTCATCTGCCCCCCCCCCCATGCAGCCTGCTGCCACTTTGCTTTGCTCTCGCAGTGCTCTCTTTGCAAAGCCAGTGTGAACATGTTGGGCTGACATTCTCTGGTCATCTTCCTCCATTTTTAACCTTCATTTTGTCTTCTCTTCATCTAGCCCTAAAGAAGAATAATATTACTAAATTTCCCAATGTCTACTCGAGGGTAAGGAACTCCTCCAGTAGCACCCCTGTAGTGGTGGATGTGTCCCAAACCTGGCAAGCATCTCTTTATTACCTCCCTTCCTTCCTTTGTTTTTACTGTCTTCACATTTAGGGCCCACTCAGTATTGAACTACCTCTCCCTCTGTTTTCTCCTCATTACATCTCCTTCAGAACAATCAATTTGAATGTCTAATGACACGAAAATACTCTTCAGTAGTTTAATCGCCCCTTTTTGTGGGAAAAAATGCATCTTGGTTTAACAAGATGCATTGAAGGTCTTTTCTAGATTTCTGGCTTATAAGTCAAAACCCATGTGGCCTGTCTGGCGTAACACCCAGAGACAGCTGCTCTCCAAGGCTTTTTTTTTTTTTTTTTTTTCTGTGTAGAGCTCATGCTGCTTTGAAAGACAGGCTGCCAGCACTCCGAGCATGTGGGCTCATCAAAACGCCTTGACAAGATGACTGACAGCTCTTTTATTCGCCCTCCCCCTTCCTACTACCCCGTTCTCCCCTCCCAGATTTGAGGAATCAGCCGTACAGGCGGGCTGACGCCGTGAGGAGGAGTGTCAGGAGACGCTTTGACGATCAGAACCTGCGGCCGGCGAACAACGGCGAAGTGGTCATGTGACGAGGGAGCAGTGCATGTGGTGGTGGTGGTGGTGGTGGTCGGGGGGGGTAAGATGGCGAGGATATGTAGCGTAAAGAGAGGAAGAGACAGGAGGTTTGATGCAGAGTGAAGGACGATAAGTGACAGACGACGAGTGTTGTAGCAACTATAGACATGAGTATGTATATATATTACATAAGAATACCCGTTATTCCATGTCTGTGGTACATCGCAGCATCTCACTATGAAGGACTGGGACATGTGTGGGACTGATTAAGTGTCTGAAAGGTTGATTCAGAAACCTTAGACAAGCCAAGTGCCTGAACTTATTTTTGTGGGCTAACGTCACGCCGTCTTCTGTTTGTCTGATGACTGTTATTAATATTCCCACTTCAAGCAATACAACCTGATCCGGCTTTAATTTTAAGATGTGTAAAACTGGACATGCGGTGGCCTTAAGAGCCACGTGAAGAGATGCTTCCTTGGAAACATAATGTAGAATGTATGGGACGTGTTGCCCTTAGCTGTTACAAACGTGACGACTGTTTGCGTTGAGTTTGACACTCTGTAGTGTTTCGGTACATTCCGGTGCTCTTTTCCATTCCTCGTACACAAACGTGCTCAACCTGCACATTTTTTACATTTCATGAAGCTTCTCAACTTTTCCTAAAAGGGCTGATGATCGGGCATGAAGAGAGTGATGAGAAAATAATTCAGAATTAAAATTCTATATTTGTACTGAAGAAAGATTAAGAATGATGAGGAAAAAGACTAAACAGCAATCAATTTGCAAACGAGACTGGGCTAATGTGAAATGTATATATCAGTCTTCTCCATACAGACTGCTCTTTCATTAGTTGTCACTACAATTAATGGATCAAGCGTGAATTTATAGCTCTTGATCTGTAGAAGTAGGTTGTCTGTTCACACGAAACTCTACCATCCATTTAAAATGTTGCATTTCTGTAGCAACGCAGCAATTCGTCTGGAGTCTGGGAACAAATTAAGCCAACAAACCCGTAAAGCAGCATAAACTCCATTTTCTACTGGCTGTAGAAACCGCATTAAAGATGCTGAACCCTACTGGATGATCGCAATGTCAATTTCATCTCTGTCAGCTGTTTTACACATTAATTATATTCAAGGCTACTGTGTCTACTCACTTTATTGTAATTTTAATGTATAGTATTTAACCACTGAAAGGATTCCTTTAAGCTCATGTTTCCATCTAATATGTCCACGGTCATTAAAAACATGGCAACACAAAGTACACGACAAAAAAAGTTTCCTTAATGTACAGATATTTTGCTATAAACCATGTTTTTTTTTGTTTTTTTTTTACTTCATTCACATTACCAGATGGTTAATATTGTACATATTGTTTAAACAAAAGTTTTCATTGCCTTGTGCTATACAACTTGAATGTTATTTTAACTTATAGTTTTTGTTTCCATTTTTGTATATTTAATGAAGCCAAATGCAGCCAGAATCTACAATAGTGTTAAATCAGATTTGCCTCACTGTCATGTAGGAGGCAGCGGATCACTGAACCTGCTTGTGTGTGTGTGTGTGTATAACAGGTGCAGCAAAGCCAGCTAAGAAAACACTAAATGTTCTGATTAGCAAGTCCTGGTAAATTTGAACAAATTTAAACTCTTAATCGAACCTTGTATCTAATGAAACTACTTTGTATTCGTTGAGCTGTGATTAGCTGGTTTTGTGGCTCACTGATACGCCCTCCTGTAATTATCTCCACTGAAGCACGTTCATCCTGCCGTTCATCTCCTTTTACTCTCAACTTCACTGTCTGTAATGGTGACTTCTCTCTAACTGGATAATACTGGCATGTTTTTTTTTTTTTTTTTTTTTTTACTTTCACCAGAAATGTATTTTAGGCAGTTTGTGCTTATTACAAAATAACAAGCTTTTTTAAAATTAGGTGACATGAGATTTCCAATGAATATGATCAAATAAACTATTTACATTGAATATATAGAAGTGTTTGAGATTACTTTCTTCTCTTTTTCAAGCAGGTATAATGGTTGAGAGCTGTAACACTGCTGTAGCAACTCTTTATTTTTCAGTTTTTCCTGACAACAGCAGAAATAATAAATCTGCTGGGGGACCACAAATCAGTTACATGGAACAAAAGTCATTTCCTTGACGAAATATAAGAGTGTTAGCAGTAATTAAATAAGACACAAAGTTTAATACAACACCAGAGTAATAAATCCTACCTGTTCAGTTTCCTACTGTTTTAGAAAGGTGTTGATCAAACTTAATGTTCATTTTGGAAGCTGCAGTTTGCTGTTGAAGTTTATTGTTACACAGAGTTAATATCTAGTCTACCTTCGTTGATATAAAGGGGTTGGGCAAACATTGAGAGAAAGGCCTCAGTATAATGCAGGACAATTTAACAGCCTTATACAGGCCTGCAGGATGATCATAAAGCTGAATCAACACCTTCAATAAAATACAAACTCAACATTATAACCTTCAAGAAGGAAGATTTACTGCATGGCTTGTATCAACCTGCATTAGTCTGAGCTGAGTGTCATTTTAACCATCTAATTTGAGGAATCCTCACACTGTTGTGCTGTCGAGCTGCTGGCTTATCTATTAAAGAAATGCTTGCCCTCAGTTATTTATACATCAGGTAGAACAGCATGCAGATACTTTGCAGGGTTTAATAGTAGCCATGTCTGTCTCACAGATGTGACAAATTACACACACAAGTAAATGAGCAAACATTTGCCTTTGACCTTATTGGTCTCCTAAAGTATCAAATTACAGACATAATCCATTGAAACAGTATTTTATTACATTTCATTTCAGCATATCAATTTTGACAAAAGCTCCAATTAAAACGTTTTGGATCATTCATTGAGATTACAGCTGCAGTTAAGTTGGATCAAATGAAAAATATTTTTTCATTATTTCTCAATGATGGAGGAAGTGTCTTGAAACCCTTTTTTTCTTTTGCTACTTCTCCAGGTGAAAGACTGTCAGTGTGACATTTAGGATATACTTTTAATTGAATATAAAAATGATTGGCAATGGAAAACATGTACAACTATAGTCAACTAAAAAAAAAACAAAAAAAAAACTTAAAGCTAACAAAAGCAACAAAAAGAGAAGCTGACAACGATTGATCAGCTGATCAGTTTCCTGATATCAAATTAGTAGTAACCAAGTAAGTGTGTGAGCTCAGTGAGGCACATTCCCGTAAATACCAGAGAAAGGTGTCGTCTTTTACAGTCCGTCCAGGGAGGTTTGATCAGCACAGTCAGAGGGGGAATGCATGTTTGGAGAAGTGTACAAATACCATAAAAGGACAGCAGAGGTGCGAACATCAAGGTGCATCCAGCTGTTCCAGTAAAGTTCTTCTCCGTTTCTCCAGCTCTCCTTCGCTCAGCTCGCTGCCTGACGTGTCCCAGCCGCCCTGATCACAACACAGAAAACACACAGGCTCGGTCATCTAACAATGAGGAATGAAACCTGGCTGGTATAAACATGAAAGTGCGTCACTGAGTTTTCAGAAGACAACCTCTAAAAGATGGTGGTTAACTAAAGAGTTTAATAACGTCCCACCATGCCAACGTGCACAAAAACACTGACTAAAGCTGCTTTTCCTGGGACACTTAAGACGTTAATTACCATCTATTAAATCTCCATCAACATCCAGGTAACCTCAACAACAGCTATTAAATCAGTTAGCAGGAATTTAAAATATATATATATTCATAGTGTAATACAGAAAACCAACCTCCTCTTTGGCCGCTTTTCTTTTGGGAGACTTCTGTTTAGAATCCGAGCGAGATTTCCCTCGAGACTTGTCGTTCTCTTTATCTTTCTCTAGATCCTTTTCGCGCTTTCCGTCGCGCTCTCTTCCTTTCTTCTCATTGTCAGAGTCGGGTGATGCCTGGTTGTCATAGTCACCATCAGTGCACACACAAATGCAACATGCATATTCAGGTTATACATACAATCGTTGGATTTTGAGGTCTCCCTGTGTACTTACAGACTTATGGCGTCTCTTCTTGCCCTTCTTCTTGTGCTTCTTGGACTTTTTATAGCTTCTCTCTGGCAGAACACGTCAGTAAATGTTAATTATGCTGCACTTTTTCCATATGATGATGAATAATAAGGCATTATTGCAGCTAAACAACTGAGAACTTGTGAAAGTGGAATTTATAGTTATAAGAAAGTTACACATACAAGTTTCTGTATCTCTCAGCAGAGATTGTTTTTGTTTAATCAAGATCATGACCGCCACAATATGGTAGATGAGCAAACGCATAGCAGCGTACAGCAGCGGTCAATGTATTGTATTTACATTTCTATATTTACGAGACGGACGCCCACACAAGTGCCCTTGATTGGTCAAAGCGGTTGGCCGATCGCCCGCCCCAGGCTCTACAGCTGCACAAGTCACTTCTGCTCCACATTGCACTGAGATATGTGGTGCAAAAGTGAGAGCGTGTGGAACTGTAGTAGTGACAGATCAAGCAGTTGTATTTATTAAAAAAACATTCAAGGAAAAAGAAAAAAAGGAAGTGTTTGTGAGAAAATGTCCTATAAGTGAGCAAATCTAATCACATGAATTCACAGTCATTTGTGATTTGCATATTTTGTCCATAACTTTTTTCTTTTTGCACCATATTCACTGCAGCACCTACAGCAAAACTGTGAGTGTGAGTTTCTTAATTTGTGGTTTGTAGACAAGGATTTGTGCACCTACAGCGGTGTAACTGTTTGTGTTGGGTTTGTGGGAGAGAAAACACATTTGCATCTCATAAAGCATTTTAGTCTGAGACTTCAAAATTACTGATACACGATACTGATACTTTCTACGACGTATGTTTTCCGCTATCACAGGTGCTCAGTTGTTTTGCTCCAATGATACATTTAAAAACTTTAAAACTCACCAGACTCTCCACTAGATGAGTGTTCAGAGGGAGATTTGGACTGTGACCTCTTTTTCTTCCTGTGGTATTCCTCGTCCTCAGATTCTGAGCCCTGTCAAAGCATTAAAGTGAGTCTTTCAGAGATTAATGAGGTATGATGATGGAGTACAGAGATAAAACGGGGTATCCTTGCAGATTATTGACAAATGGTAGGCAAACAGCTCATTGTCTCGTCTAAGCACAGCGGTGATGAATACTAACTGATCGAGAGCGGGATCGTTTCCTGTGATGCTTCTTGGACTTCTTTGAGTGCTTCTTTGTCTTGGAGTGGTGATGTTGGCACTCGTGCTGTCAAAAAAAACATACGTGGCGTGATAAGCGTCATCATCTTTTTCATCAGCATTGGTACATTTGATACATTACTATAGCGCTAGTCTTACCTCTAAGACATGCATGAAGTCTTTGAATATCCTTTTCCTCTCTGACTCCAGAGTCACATCTTCAAAGGCGGATTCTTTTAAAAATCTTTCTCTGACCTGAAATCAAGATGTTAGCCATCAAAACGGAAAAAACCAACATTCTTTTACAAATAATTTAGAGGTCATTAGAACTAAATAAAGAAAATAGTTAGTGCTGTGAAACCATAAGAATACTATTTGCATAATGGACGTACCCCCTCCCATGTAGCCTCTGGCTCCAGTGGTGGTGTCGCTTGCTTCAGCATGTTTTTAAAGGCTGCTTCTTTCCTTTTCATCTTTCTGGCCTCCTCCTTCTCTCGCTCTCTTTCTCTGGCCTCTGCCTTCTCCAGTAACTACACAGAGGCAGGTTGCAAAATGGGTTAATCTAATCAATGTATTAGATGAAAATGAAAACTAGGAAAATGCCTGAACATGAGATAAAGGTGAGTTTTTAAGGCAGAGAGCCACAGATACAGATAAACCTTGTTCAAGAGTCAGTACTCAGGTGTAAAAGTAAGGAACAATGTAAGATTTGTAAAAACCAGTGAGGAAAACTGTACATGGGAGTCTTACACTGTTGAAAGCCAGTTTTATGTTTCCTGCATCCAGTGTGGTGGCTCTCTTGTCTGAGCTGATGACTGATCCAAAGTCATCAAAGCTAGTGTTGACTTCTACCAGGAAGCCTTTGTCCTGACGGCACCAACAAGAACATACATGACGAGAAGCAGAAGATTAGCAAGATCAAGACTCAAGACGCTATGCCAGATATAAATGAGAGTCTCATCTGAGGTACAACAATCTTACCTTCAGAATATCTTTGATGATTCTCTTTTCATCATGGTACCGGGCCTTCAAGTCCTCCACATAGAATTTGAACAGATCCAGGGGAGTAGAACCTGCAGAACAGACAGGACAAGTCAAAAGACGTACACAGTAGGTTTAATATAGTGAAAAAAAGTAAACTAACAGGGTCCAACATGATCAGTGGACCACAGCAAGGATGTAAAAACAATGCTGCAAAGACAAATTAATTATACAGGACTCTGTGTGCTCTATGTAACTCTATGTAAACAAATTTAAAATGAAAGAGGTTCAAAACAACCCCATCCATTAGTGTTCCTGTGTGGTGCGTACAGTATTTACATCCTGAGCTGTGTGTCTTATTGCTATGCTCATGTCACGTGCTGTTGTCTGCATGTCACTCCACGTGTTTCACAGCATTCTGCTCATGTGGGCGTGTAAAGCCATGTGCACCGTTGCCAGTCGTCCTACCCGGCTGACCCAGCATGTTGGCAAAGCGGATGTCTGAGCTCAGGGTTGGGTACATCTCCATCCAGGCAGACATGGAGTGAAGCTGACCGTGGTCATGGAGCTCATCCAGAAATTTCTGAGAGAAAACAAGAAAAACGTGACTTCAGAACAGCGACTGATGTCCAGTGTGACCGAATTTAAATGATTGGTAAACCCTCTTTTTAACAGACACAGAAAATACAGGACAGCTGCTGTAACAGATTGAGGCAGCAATGTATTTTTGCAATGAGGGAAACGTAACATGAGAAATAAATTCAGGACATCCAGCCACTTTCTACCTCCCTGACATTCTGACATCCTTAAATACACATGTCCTCCATTGCCCCTCACCTGGAAGGCCTCTCTGTTCTTGCGTTGTCGTCTCCTCTCCCTAAGCAGAGTCTTCTGTTTCTCTTCCTCCTCCTCCTTCTCCAGCGCCCGGATGTGCTCCTCAAAACAAATGAGGGCATCCTCTTTGTCCATATCTGTCAGCAGATAACAACGGTGTCAAAGAACACTATCACCGTAACAAACTTAAGTAGGTAAACAAAGACAAGGATTTCTGCTCTCATACTCTGCAGCTCCTCATCCTCTGCAAAGGTGGGGTTGTCTAGCAGGTACTGCTGGGCCTCCGACCAGGTGGTGCGATATGTCACGTTGGCCATGTTGTCCAAAATGTTCTTCAGAGCTTCCCAGTTCCTCTTTCTTAGCTGCTTGGCTTGTTCCTGTAAACAGTTCAAAGAGGAGTGAACCAGGATGTTCATTATGCCAGTCTTCACAAAAGGCCCCATTTTAAATAACACCATCAATGATGCTGGGAGAAGTGACGGGACATGCAGATTGAAAAAAATTTCTTCCAAGACTAAAAGTCAGAGGGAGTTTTGGCTGAGCTGCAGAAGTAAGCCTTACCTTCTCTTTCTTAGCAAGGTAGAACAACACATCCTCATAGATCTCCAGTCTGTCTCTCTCAGGCACACAGCTCCACACCTCAAGCTCACTAAACATCTGTTCTGCTTTCCTGGAGTGCAAGGACACACACACACACAGACATGTTAAGGATATGTTCACACAATAAGCCACATGAGGGCAGCATCTTGCAGGCCAAATTTACCTTCAACAAACTGGTTCTTTATGTTCAGTCCAAGCCATCAGATGTACAGTTGTGTGGAGTTTTCATAAAAAACTCATGACTTATGTTAAATAATGTTTTAAAAAAATGGGGGAAAAAAAAGACAGCTGTCTTTCACAATATGCACTGAAAATACCTAATTTCCGTGATGGCTGTTCCTCACTTGATGCTCAGAAGACTCTAAATTAGTGGTTGACTGTAGCGAAATAAGGTGTTGCGTGTTAGGAGACACACAAACACAATCAGACAGCCTTGGTATTCAGTCCAATTGCCCGTTGTGTGTCACCCCAGATCACAGCAGAAGTCACCACAACGGCACCAGTGCCAACTGAATTCTGAAACTGGCAAGCTGTCAAGGTCATCAGTCGATCCATCTCCTCTGCCTGTCAAGATGACTTTCATCCAAATGCCAACCAGAGACTGCTGGAGAACTGGATGTCACATTCAAGACCAATGATCAAGCTGAACCATTTTTAACATTCTCAGCATAATTTCCACTGGATATTTTCTTCTCCGTTGAATTTATGTGTGAAAGTCACTGAAAACAGTGATCAAGAGGATAAAACATTGAGACTATAAGCTAGATGCAAATGTAAGACGTCAAATGCACCTTAGCCATAACATCAGAACCAAAAAGTCCCAATGCTCCTTCAGTCCGCCCATACGCTAACAGTGCGAAATGAGCCACCAGGTCACATTAGTTTAAGGTGGAAAATGACAGTGCCATGACTGCATGATGGCGTGCACAGGCCATAGATGGCCTTTTACTGATCCCATCTGCATAATCATATTGACAATTCAGGGAACCACAAATCAATACAGGGAAAAACTTTATTGTGAGCTCTTACTTGTATCTGGTGGTAGATGTCATCTTCTCGTGGTTCTCCAAGAACCTCTGAAAGGTCTCTTTGGATTCCTTGTATTTAATTCTGGCCTCCTCTTTTTCTTCCTTCTCTGTTTGGACTTTGTAGGCGTTGAATGCCTGTTTCTTTTCACTCAGTTTGGGAAGCGCACTTTATTGACAAAAACACAACAAAGAATTTGAGGTCAGATGTCCATTGTTCTCACTTGCTATTATAAACTGTAACTGTAAACTGTTCTCAGGAGAAAAGGGTACCTGTAGCGAGGATCATTGATAATCATTTTCATGGCCTGCTCCCAAGACGAGTTAGAGGACACACCCTGAAATAGAGAGAATAAAATTCAAAGTCACGATGGCCCGTGCTGATGTGGGAAATTCACATGTGAAATTTGTAACAAATTCAAAAAACCAATCAAGGAAAATGGATTGTTTTATTACCCTTTGTTAGAAAAAGCATGCAAAACAAACAGAGGAACAATGAGCCGTGCTTGCTTTGCCTCCAAGAAGTCCACACATTTACTTAATTACTAATAGATGCTGGGTTAAGCGGTGTGGAGTGGCAATAATTTAAAGAAGTACCACTGAGGACTTATGTAAGCGCCCTTTCTGCCACATCCCTCTCCCAGGGAGGGACTCCTTCATCCATTATGAACTGATTCCACGTGTGCCTCTGTCTTGTCAGTTGTCACAGTTATTCTAAGTCACTGATGCATGCCACTTTCTCTCACTGTCTTAATCCCAGCCAGACTCATGCCTTTGATCCAATAAAGCTAATCATAAAGACAGAGCCATTAAGATCTTGCAGGAAATGGCAAGCAATCTCAGAGGAGAGCTTTGTGCACAAAATTAAAAAGAGCCTATATATAGCAGCATTCATGGTGGGTGGGGCTAACGCCAGCCTTGCGACCGAACACCACATCCACAGCAACAGGAGGTGAAGCTTAACAATCATGCTAAGGGCTCCCAGGGGCTCAGGTGGAGGGACTGGGATTAGATCCAGATCAAAATGCAAAGGATGCGCTGGTAAACACATCAGGCATTTAGAGAGTGTGGTAAAATTAACCTTAAAAACACACCTTTCTATGTATAATGGTTTACAGCTTAATCATCAAAACACTTGTTGGAGTTACTTTGATGAAAATATATGAGGCTGATTTGTGGGCTTTGGAGTTCTGTCTACACAAATAAGCTTTAGAATGATCCCTTCGAATCCCTTCGGCTCTGATACAAAGCTCACACTGTTCAATCAAAGAAGCAGCCGTATTTAATAATGACATGGAAATTTTGCTGTAAAATACAACTTTTTGACAGTATTGACAAGCTGGTTGTTATACTTCTTAAAAAACTAAACATTTGCTCTTAAGAGAAAATTTGGATTTTGTAGTAACAATTTTAAAAACAAGCACATAATCGATGGCAAGCTACAGCCACTGTGATGGCAAATTGTGGATTTAATTCTTGGATATTTGGTATTGCAAGCTGAGCTCCACTCCTTCAGTCCTCATAGCTATAATGGCATATGCAAAATGTGCATGTGCCAACCCACAGAATGAAGTATTCATGGTGCTGGTCACAGCTACAAGCACATTAATGGATTTGAATGTTTGCCCGGGCACAAGCACACTGAATGTTTTGTATTTGACCTGCTAAATGTCAAGCAACGTGACCATGCACTACAGGCTGACGGAGACTATACAGTTTCTCCACTCTCCTATAGCGTGTGGCCTCTAGCTCATCTGCACGTTAACCTCATTTGATAAAATGGCCCACCTTCTCCTTCAGCAGCTCTTTGAACGCCTGCTTGGCCTCTTCTTTCGTGTTCCATTTGTATGTTTTCTTCTGAAGTTCTGGCCGTTCTTCTTTTGCGACTTCAACACTGAGGGCAAAGGAAGATGCTACTGGATTAATGTGAATGGGTTGCTGTGTAAATAAACCAATGCGCATTAATGAATGGTCTTTCATGCGTTTAGGGTTGTTGAAAGTCCTCTTTACAAATTGATGTTATTTTGTGTGAAGGGTTTTCAAACAAAATGCTCTACAATGGTTCAACCAGACTGATAACTGAGAGGGCAGAAAGATAGTTAAAAAAGAATATAAGAGATTACCGGTGTAGATTTTAAAAGGAACAGGCTGCTCTTTCAGTTTCAAGCACACAATAACGCCTTTAACAAGCTGGAATTATCAGACATGTTGCTTTAGCAAGGATATTGCTAAAACTTAAGAATAGACATAGAAGGTTAGTCTAGGGTTAACACTAGTGGAATCACACTATGGGCCTTTTTCACAGAGGACAGCTTGACATGTCACAGTAGGAAGAGCACTGGTGTAAATAATCAAACAAATGAGGGCTGGATTCCATTTAGCTGCTTTAGTTTCTGGGTACTGGTATTGTCACGACTTATTGGGACAGAAAAAGGTCTACATCAGATGAACATACTATGGAGTTCAAACTAACCACTGAGTAGACTGCAGAGGGCCCAAAGAAAACAGGTTTCCAAAATATTTGGATCCCAGTTGTACTGTTTTTAGACTTTTCTAGACTTGGAAAAAAAATCAAAATCAAAAGTATTTGGGGGGAAAATATTAACAACATTCTGCTCTGTCATGTAACACTATGGGGACATTAACTAAAAGGAAATTGTACTAATTTCCTTTTCTTCTTTTGGGGCCAAAAGTATTTAAAATGTAAATAATACTAGAAAAATAACTCTGGTGTCTGAATTACACTTTTTTTATTTGTTAATATAACCATTGTTGTGAAGGACTGAAGAAAAACATCAATAGAACAGATGACTCCAAACTTTTGAATGGCATATCTGTGAGTACTGGAGACGGTACCCGTCTCTGTATCAGACATAATTGTTTACCTGGCTGTGACCTCTGTGGCGACTGAGCCCTCTAAGGAAGCCACAGGTGCATCTGAAGTCTTCACCTCAGCTGTATGGTGGACGGCCGCTTGAGACAGGTGTTCCTCTGAGACTACTGTTGCAGTTTCTGCCTCCATTACAGTTGCCATAGTGGCTGTATTATCTGCTTGCACTGCAGGAGCTGCGGTGGTGCCAGGAGCTGCTGCCTCTGCCGTTCTGAAATAAGACCATGACGGGTCAAACCACATCACAGGATCGGAGAATACCACATCAATGTAAGGGCATTTTCACACCTCCCTTGATTAATTCGATTTGAATCGGGCCCTGGAGTTTTTACCCCCATGGTGTGGTTTGTTTGGACAGGTGTGAACACACTTGAGTGAGGACAAAAACAACTGGACCCAGACCACCTTTTCAATAAGGTCTCGATCCCATTACAAACAAACTCTGGTACGAGTTATTTGTGGTGAGAGCATGATGCAACCTCGATGAAGCATTGTGTCTTTTTGGATGAAACAAGCTCCAGTAGCCAGCTATGCATTCTCCATTCATTTCTTAACTGTTTTGATATGCGCCTTCAGCGTATTATTTTCTGCCTCATTTTCAAACTGTATGGTTTGCCTAAAAGTGATAAATGCAACCAACATAATAAATGATGACCGAGGCCAAAATCAATTGTGAAAATGCAAAGTGGTGCGTTACTCTATTTCCTGAACAGAACAAGTTTGCTCCTCTTTTACTCAGTTTACTTCCAGGAGTTTTCCTGCAGAGAGCAGTTTCCCTGTGCATTAACCTCTGCTGCTGTGTGAACACAAACCTGTGGCAGAAGCAACAACAAATTGGTACCTATTTCAGACCAAAGCAAACAAACTTTCGGTGTGAAAGCACCCTAACTGACTGAAGGGTTATATTAATAATAAAATAAAAAGGATTTGGATCAGAGAAAGAAATCATTTTCAGTATTTGGTTTCCATAATACCTAGTGCGGCAGTGAAGGACACCCAAAGGTAAACAGGAAGCTCTTACCCATTCTCCTCTGCTTTGATCATAGCTGGAAGACACAAAAGGAGATAGCCGTTAGGATACTTGTTTTCATTTCAAAGCTTACTGCAGATAAGAGTACAGCACGGAGATAAATGTACTCCAGGAGCCATCGTGAGCTCCTGGAGTTGTGCTTCCTGTGTTTGGACATTATCAATGCCCAAACCCCTCTAATGCATGGTGTTATTCGTCAGACCAGCCAGTGGCCTGCCATTCATCATGCTGTTTAAGGCTCAACCATTATGCACAGCATGGCTCATTATAGTCCATCACTGCCTTTGTCACAACAGGTTTGACATCATCAGGCAGCAGTTTTTCACCTTCAAGATCCTCTAGCTCTTTGGGTTTGGTCCATCTGGACTCCTTCGTCTGAGAGTTGTAATAATAAGGCTTCCCCGTGTCTGACTTGTACTCCTTCCAAGGGCATTTAGACAACATTTGCTAAAAGAAGAAAAAACAGAGGGAAAAGTATTTCAGTTTTGATAAACTGCACAAAGATAATTTGAAATATGAAAATCTGTGCAGGTAGGGCCTTAATACTCTGAAAAAGCACAGCAGATGAAAAATAGTCAACCTTGTCTGAATCTGGTACATTTACAATTTATTTCATCTTTATTAATGTGCACTGTCCCTGATGAAAACTAAAACGAACACAGGGTAAAGATTATGCCAAAATTTATGAATATATAATGTGTGAGCAAATAAATCTTCACTTGGGGATAGTTTATTTGCAGATGTTAAAAATTTTACGTAAAAAATATCAAAGATTTGTACCTCTGCAGGAGATTTGAGATCATCCGGTTTCTCCCATGTGGACTGCTTAGTCTCTGTATTGTAATAATAAGTCTTTCCATCCAATGATTTGTGTTCGGTCCACAGAGACTTCTGAGGCAGAAAAAAAACAACAGACAAATTAGCTGTTTTAGTAAACCAGAGCAAGAAACCACTTAACACCGATTCTGTTTTAAATGCTTTTACAGTTCATCGTTAATTTGGCCAAGTCTTTCCATTTTAAATATGCACGGACCTTCTTCGGCTGTTCTTCCTGTGGAGATCCATTTGTGGTGCTCTGCAGGGACCAAGGAACAGACGAAAGGTTGACAGACTGCAGTTTTTGAGAGGACAAAATACTGGAGCTAATGATGAAAACTCAAAATTGTAAATTTGCAATTACTGCATATAAAGAAAAATGATGTTACACTTACAGCTGTTCCAGGTGCAGCAGCTGTAGGGACAAAAACCATAAAACAAATCAGTGCCTTATGTCTAATGAAGACAAAATGTAAGACAAGTATGATTTTTAAGTAAAGTGAAAATTTTTGGATCTTACCTGTGGAATCAACACCAGGCTGTGGAAAAGACAATTTTATTAGTAGACTATTTCCCACAGAAACACTCACAAATCTGGAAGATTACATCAGCACATCTCTACCACCGAATGACAAATTCAGCTGGGAATACAGACTCATCATTCACTATACCCATAACTGATGAAGCTTTCCTAATTAGTAGAAAACTACACACCCTCAAGATGCACAAATACACTTGTGATGATTAAGTGGATGTCTTGCGATCTCTAATGCCGCCTGGATGTTGTCACAATAAGCAATCAGACTGCTTATCTGTATAACTTTCTTACAATTCAGTAAAAAAGAAAAATTAATAGAATATCAACAGTGGAGAGCTCATGTGTTTCATTATGTCCACAGTAATTCACTGCTGAACCAAAGCCAAAACAAATATGTGACAGTAAGGGACATATTGCACTCAGGTGTACATTTCAGTTTTACTCACTGAATATAATTATGGTATTCAGCGGTTTCATTCGAATGTGTGGTTAAGAATACACTTTTTTTAATGGCACGACATCAATTCATATCTATCAGTGATACTTTGCCCCACAAATGCTTTATTCAGCATCTCACGGGTTGTAGAGTGTATTATTAAGAAGTGTGAAGCAGAGCACTGATGAAAAAGTTACCGGTCCAGTTGGTTGTACAGCCGCAGCTGGCATGCGAGGGGGCATCATCATCCCTGGCATCATAGGTGGCATCATGCCTGGCATCTAATAAAAGACGCATCATGAAATATTCATCTGGCATTTCCATACCACCTAGTGCAGGCAAAAGTATTGAGAGAAACAGCGCTGGTGTCTGGGTGGAAGGCTGCTTGCAACTGGGGAGAGAAGGTGAGACTGTGGCGTGATGCCACAGCTTGCGATCTGTGAAGCAGCAAGACGCCAAGCTATGTTGCCTCACCACCTTTTCAGACTCGTGTTGCTGGCACCTCGATGAAACACCCCCCAATTTCACACCCACTTATATGCATGACAGGATCACATATGCTTGCTAATTGTGAGCACTTTTTGTATTAAAAGCCAAATAAATACATAAAATAAAATAAAAAAAAAACAGTGTGACTACCTCACCAGTATGCAGTGGTAGAGGTTAAAGATGCTGCACAACCATTCTTTTTTGTTAAGGCATCCCTTTAGAAGACTATAAACATTATATGAAATAATAGCAAACAACCTTCTTCTCTCAACCAATATTTTTCAATGTTTAACACATTAGCTTCTGTGCAGAAGTGCTACACAAAACAGGGAGGAATACCTTTTCTAATGACCAACACATGATTAAGGAAAACTTAATTACAACTTGTGTTTTATTTTTGTTGATTTCTGATCATTTGCTCACAGTTATGATAACATTGTACTAACCAAATGAATTTGAGAAAAGAAACATTGCTTAAGTCCAACAGGGCAAGAAACACAAGCAGTCAGATGACCAGACAAGTTTTAAACAAGCCAACAGAACAATTTCGACAACAAAAAGCTGCAACAAAAAGTGAATGCACCCACAATATCGATGATCATCCCTCTTTGCACAGAAAAATCCATGAGTGCACACATTTACCGCAACTGAAGCAGGCTTGAATGAAAGATGTTTTGTTGGTTTTCTTCCAAATAAGTTTTACTAATCTGGAGTTTAGTCTGTCTGAACATTATTTTGTCATGACCCATCTGACCATTTTTAGTGATGTGGCCACTCTCTGATATCTCAGCCATTACTTTGGTTAAGTACAATGTTATCACAGGTAAAACCAATGACCAGTCTCAAATAATTGACTAAGTAATTCAGATTCAGGGCAGGTATGAGAGGAGCAGCAGAAACACAAGCCACCAAGCCCTTAAAACTAACAAATCCAACAACATAGAGACAAATATACATGTTTCCTACCAGGCTCACCTGTCCCATTGGTGGTGCCCCCATTGGTGGCATTATACCAGGGGGAATTATACCAGGAGGCATAGGAGTCATGTTGGGCGGTCGCTGTCCCATAGGCGGCATTCCCATGGGTGGGAAATGAGGCGGTATTCCTGGTGGTCCCATCTAGACAAAGGAATAGGGAGAGCAAAAAGATGCATTTGATTAAATCAAACACTAATGAAGGCCTTTAATATTTACCACTCCCAGTTCAGCCCGGTATAATGACTGGGGGAAAAAAGAGGTGAAGAGCTAATTGTCATACACATATCTGTCACTGACTTACAAATGGGGGAGGTATCCCTGAGGGCGGTACACCTGGATAAGGTGGCGCTTGGCTCGGGCCATTATTAGCCTCCGATGAAGACTGTCATGAATAAGAAACACCACACAGAGTTAGTGAACTCACAATAGCTAGTGGTGTAATGCCTGCTTAGCAGCATTATAGACTCAATAAAGCCACCAATAGGTGTCTTCCAAATATGTCCTTAAGTTTCAAAAATGTTGCTAAATTTGATTTTCTAGTTATAATAATAGTTAATATTGTTGTAAGGATAAAAATGAAGCTTTATCAGGATATGTACAACCTAAATCTCTTTAGTACCAAATCAATTTACGAGGGTAAAAGGCCAAAGGATGCATTTCACATTTACAGTTAAATATGATAAAAGAAGTGCATTAATATCCATTAAGATCAGAGTTTAAAAATTGAGTATCATTTCACAATATGCATCAAGCAGCAGTGGACAAATTACTAAGAACACGTCTCAGTATAAGGCACTGCAATTCAACAATACCACAAATTGGGGCCTCCAAATCACCATAAAACAGTTTCAACAAAACCCAAACATTAAAACATTCATGATGAGTTACTGCAGAGCTGTTGTATTAGCTTGTACTTGTTTTAGTTTGGAGCACCAATATATAAAAGATTTGAGAGAGCGCAGCAAATTCTGAGCATCGATACCGACCATATGTGCACTGGTCTGCTCTCTTAAGTCTTCTGCAGCTGTTTTAACAGCTTCTGAGCACTTGCCATTGTAGATCCTTGCCAAACCAGCTGTACCACAGTACAGTTAAAACAAAAAAGGCAGCTAACTCAGCCACACCTTACCAGGTCCATTGGATTGACGGCAGAAGTAAGAATGAGAATGATACTTAAATATTTTTCATATATGAGCTCTAACAATGTTCTCTGTTAAAATTGTTCATAAAATGGAAAGAGGAAATCTTCCTCTAGTTCAGAAAGTCACTCTAAAACTAAAAACTAACATGATGCTAACGTGGCCACTTTAACATATAACTAGCAACTACTTTTAATTTAATTTGACTCCCAAAATTACTCTGCCATACATCTCTTGCTAATATTGTTCGCTTTCAGATCTTCTGTCATCAATATATGGTTAATATTATACATGCACAGTTGCCTGTTTATAAGGCATACCAAGCTACAAGTAATCCACTCCATTTCTATCAATGAGTTTAGGGTAAGTAACAGAAACATTTTCCAGTGTAGCACAATTCAGTTCACTTGCACCACAAACTACATCCTCCAAAATGACCATGCAGTTCAGCCTGCACCTCTATAGTTATAAAAACTACATTATAACCTTCTTGAAGGCAGGATTTATTGTAGGGCTGTTGCATCAAAGTCTAATGCAACAGCCCTACAATAAAACTAATGAGTCTAATGATTAGACTCAGTTTTATCAAGCTGTACCAAGTAAACTGGCAACTGAGTATATGTCCAAACAGCCAGACATAAGAAGCTAAATGACACAATGCTCAACATTGTGTAACAAATAAACATATGACTAAAGAGTAGAAATGTGCATTTCAAAGTTTAAAAACACCCCATAACATTAATCACATAGCTAGCTATGTGTCAGCCTGTCTAACATTACTAAGCTAATTTCTATAGCCCAATAGAAATGCTAAAGTATTTCAGCTAACGTTGATGGGGACTTTAGAAACCAAAGAATTTATATGTAAACGATAGCGTAAATGCATTGATGTTACCAGAAAGACTACTGACTTCACAACTATAGATAGTTCACTTTACATCTGAGTAATGCTAACTAGCTAAGTAGCTGCTAACGTCTGAAATGTTGCTCATGATATTGCCTGAAGGCTCTGTCTAAACCCTGATTCAGGATAATGGTTTGCGTAAAGCTAACGTGAGTTTGGCTAGTTAGCGGGCAATTTTGCTGACAAAATATGTATTCTACCAGCCCCGAATTTCATTTTATGAATACCGTTACACGTATTTATTAAAGTTAAATGTAACCAATGCTAACTACATGTCAGCAGTCTCTAATTACTTGTATTTTGCGCTGAGCATCAATGCCAGGACATAGTCTGAACCACGATGATTTGTGTGTGCCGCTATCTTAGCTAAGGGCTAGCACGGCATGCTAACCCTCTGCTGTTCCCGGACGTGTAACATCTTTATAACATCATGGAGACTAAGAGTCGCTTATTAAACTAAAGCCAAACGACTTACACGTACATTTATGACAGTAAGTGGCTTTCAGGTCACTGTAAAGAACCCACTCTTTTGAATCGCTGTACTCACCATGTTGACGACAGGGCACGAACCTCCGAGGTACTTGAGCGCCTCTCAACAACGAGCAACGTGATTGGTCCAACTGCGGAGGGGTCAAAGGTAAAGACTCTGTAGCGTCACTCTGCGTTACCAATGTGCAGACATGCGCATAAACAGACAGACAGGGCGGGCAACTGCATGAAATCCTTAAAAAAACAATAAGAAACAGTGTGCAACAGCTGAGCATCTCTACAAGAAATGAGCACACTGCACCTGCCGAGGAGCACCATGAGCCTGTAAGTGGACCTTGAGTTTTATTTTTCTACTTAGATGCAACAATTCAGTCTATCCTGGAAAAACAATAAGATGAACTAATTGCGAAGTGATACACTAATAAAATCAAGTATAATGTAACAAAATTACTGTACAATCCCATAGATTACCTTAGCATACCATACATAATCATAGGTTACCGCAGATTACTGTGCCATATGTTACCATAAAGTATTAGCTTCTGTTTCAGCAGTGAGCGACTGGTTAAATGTTGTCTCAAGTAATATATGCATCTATTTCATAGTTTGCCGAGACAAATTGCAAAGCTACTTAACTCACCTGGATATATTTCAATCCAAAACCAATTTTCGTTGTGTTTGTGACCTGATTCAACATCATCTGCATTTCAGTTTCTAATCAACAATAAACCTGGCAAATAAGTAACCCTAAACCTTAATAAAAGTAAACCCTAAAGAATACTAGTCAAATCCTAATCCCTCATACACATGGTGTGTGTGTGTGTGTGTGTGTGTGTGTGTGTGTGTGTAAAAATAAATTATCAACATCGCCTCTTTACATAAACACAGTCTCCCAGGTAAAAGTTATAGTTTTGACCCAGTCACCCATCAGGACCTCATCTCATGTAATGACTTTGTTGGACTTTAAACTACGTCGCCTACTTTTCTATGACAGCAGTTAGCTTATCGTCACTGAGAGGAATCTGTTGTTTAAAATGGCAGATACTCCTTCATGAATAATTGGGAAATGATGTTCAATAGTATTTCTCAAATGTCATTATGATCTTAATGACATTCGGCGGTGGACAATCCACTTAACTGCAATCCTCACCCTGCACTTACATGCTGATGAGAAGTCTTTGCCAAGGAGGTAATTCTGTACAGTGATGCAAGAAGTGATTTTCTTACGTTATTTTAGATGTTGTAACAGGTGCCCATTTTAGAAGCTGGAGTAGCTTCTGTTCAGACAGAGCAAAATTACCTCTGTGTATTGGGGATCATTTGGAGAACTGGCTATGATTTTCCAATTATTGGCTTCTGTGACTCAGTTCTCCAGGCTCTATGTAGCTGGAATGATTCCCATTGATGATGGGAAATTAGAAGGTGGTCAGTCCACACACTTTTTTACCTCTTTAAATGCCACTGTTGACAATGGTCTTTCCCTGTGCCTCTTGCTTCTGCATTCTGGCCATATATGTTTCTCACAAAACAAGGTTAAGTAGCAGCTCACCCATTATGAGGGTTATTCAAACAGAAAATTAGTTTAATGGCCTAATGAACACATTGATTTTCATTTATTGCTGTCCTTGTTCTGTTGAGATGCCATGCGCTATGCGGTCTTAAACATTTTGACTGATCCCGATATGTATTCAAGATCTGTTTGAAATGATAAACAGATAGTACAGATGTGTGTGTGTGATGTGCGGCTTATCTATATGCTGCTCAGTGCTGTTGTTTACTGTGAAGTTGTCCCTGGGATTTAGAGTGGTACTGGAGTGTGAAGCATGCAACAAAGGGTTGGGGAAACAGATGAGCCCACTCTCGAGGTAGACTGCAATAAACTCTGATGTATTTACTGACAAGTGCTGGAGAATTCCCTATCCATTCTCTTAACAAGCCAAAAAGACAACAAGGCGACAGTGAGGGGCAGTGATGGATCGAGCTTCAACCTAATGATGGGAGTCAGTCAACCACAGGGCATCACTCGTCTTTGGGGAAACAAACAAACATAAAACCAGCCATGAATCAACACTGTTGCATAGCTGCAAATGTTTTTGGTCGGACTTAATGATTAAAAAAAGATTGTTCAGGAACAATATTAAACTTACTAGAGAAAATCTGAAATGGTATCAGTAGCAGGAGAGACTTTTCCTCAAACGGATGCTCTAGACAAGTATTATATGGTATTTTAGTCTTTAATCTTTAGGTTCAGGGTGACAAATTAAAAAACTGATAATATGTTCAACTATTTAAGATGGTAATTGTAGATGGGACACAAATCATATATACCAGGAAATAAACTGTTGATATATTTTATTATTTATATTATGTGTATAGTTAATGTGAATTTCATGACATAACAACTATAACAATAATAATAATAATAATTATTATTATTAAAATTTAGCAGGTATAAACTATTTCTACTTTATTTATTTATATTTTTAATTAATTAAGGACATTAAAATTCTAAATTGTCATTCCAGTTAAAAGAATATTAATTGCAATTAGTTGAAATTTTAATGCAAGCAGTTCCAAATGAATTTATGAAAGAAATCATATCATATCATATCATATAAAAGACAAAAAAAATCAATTTAATTTAATATCCAGAACACAAGTGAAGAAAGCTGACAAGAATCAATAAAAGATGCCTTACAAAAATCAAATATCACTCTAGCATAAATCTTGAATTCATGCTTTTACTGATCCCATCATCATCTTTTATTTATCATTCATTTTCTTGGATGATTAATGTTGATCAAATGCAGAAACAAACTGGATCCATACACAGCAGATAAATGCACAGAATATTTGTATGCTTCATTCTGTTCTATTTATACAGCAAAGCAGTTTGCCTCATTGTTGTGTGAGTGATTGATTCACAATATATGAGGTGGTCAATGTTTGCCTCTGGCCATTTTACTCAGTGAGGTTTGAGTCCAGCATGCTGCTGACCTGCCCCACAGGCACTCTTCTCTCATCTAACAATTGGCTTCCTGTCAACCACAGTCACATTAACAATCAACAACACACGCTATTACATTTGCAGCATGCTTTTCAATTTCCCCTCCAAAAATAACGGAGCCAGAACACCTCAAAATTAGGTTATACGAGTTTAGATTTTGTTCTTAACCAAAAGAAAATGGAAGGGAAAAGTCACGTAGGTCTCTTTCATAACGTTTTTTTTCATGTAGTGAAGGTTTTATCATTCATGTGGCTTATGATCCGTCTCTCTCTAAATCGAGCAGCAGTGGAATAATTAATATGATCACTGGTTTAGTAGCACACGTAAATGAGGGATGACTGTTTTTTTGTTGCTTGAGGAAAATATGTTTTACTTAAAAGCCTATTTGTCCTTTGGGTGATTATCGGCCACTCTGCCACACAATCAATGGAAGCATGACCTCTGAGCCAAAGAAATCAAACATTATCCATTTACCACATGCTACATGCAGCCTGGTTTATGTGTGACTTTGCGTGGCGCTGCTTTTATCAAACCTGGGGATCATGAATTTGAACCTCAGCTACATCGATCTCTGTACTGCAAATTTATCCCAGGAGCTGAGAAACTATTTTTGGTTTCGTTCTAGGTTGTAATTATCACGCAAGAATACACAAAGCTGTTGATTGCTGAGTACCAGCTATTCACAGTGTCTTGTTCTGAAAGAGTTGCTGATTTCATGGATATCAGTCATTTATGTCAGAGGGTCTACTATAATTCCCCTTTGCAATGCCACACACGCACCTACACCTCATATGCCACATTTTCCAGCTTTCTCTGATGGAGATGACAGAAAACCCATGAGCATAATGTCAGAGCACAGCAGAGAAAAAGTATGAATAAGACATGCCTGCTGAATGTCATAGTAAATGTCCGGCACTATATTTTGCGCTATTTTCTCTCTCCTTTCTTCTCTCTTTTCACACTTTGAGCAGAAAATGCCTGAAAAGGTTTCTCTTCTGAACAACATGATGACTCAGGAAGATTACCTGGCTCGGATATGTATATCTCCAGCCTGATAAACCTCATCACTTGTGAGTTTTTGCTGAATGTGCTCTTCAGCGGCATATGAGGATGTGTAAGCACTTTGAGAGGATCTGAGATGCATTGTCATCTGTCAGAAAATGGATTGGTCAGGCTTCTGCTAGCAGGTTGTCACTCAGAAGAGGCTGAGTTTGTGTTCAGGAGGGATGGACTTGAAGAGTGTCACTCACACACACTGGTTTACTCAGAAATGGTAGATAGATAGATAGATAGATAGATAGATAGATAGATAGATAGATAGATAGATAGATACTGTGCTGTGTGAAACTCATGTCATGGTGTCAACAGTGGATAGTTGGGATTTGTGGGTTTAAATTACTGTATAGAAATGTCACATATACCAGAACCTTAAAGGAATGTTTCACCATAATTCGAAATTTGCTTATTTGCTCTCTGATGAAAATGTTTCAATCACTCTCATGTATGTAGGGTAAATGTGAGACTACAAAGCTGGAATAAAAACTGGAAGCAGCTAGCTTGGCACTGCTTAATCTCTATGAACAGATGTCTGCATATGAATGTAAAATCTGTGGACAAGACACACGATTTTGGGTGTCGGAAACTTTCTGGTTTCCGTCTGTTGTCTGAGTTTTATTGACCGATCACGTTTGAGCAGGCAGCCCACGTGGGGAACAGGCTGATGGCACTGGTCGAAATGCAAGCTCAGAAACCATTGACTATTATGTGACAACAGTTTTAGCTTTTTATTAGCTTTTTTTTTTCAATTTATCTGCAGTCATATGCAGATATCCATTGATAGGGATTAGCTGAAATGCCCAAGAAAGGAAAGAGGAAGTCTTGGCCTGGATATCCATTATCTGAATATTAATCTTACGTTTCAGAGTGACAAAGTCAAATGTTACTTATTAAAATGTTGTGTTTTTATACCAGAAATTACATTACAAAAACAAAAACTACTAAAAACATACTACTATTACTATTCAAGATGCTAATTCTTGATAGGACATCATATATACCAGGAGATTGATTATTAATACATCTTATTATTTGTATAATGTCTATATTTGATGTGAATTTTGTGAATTATTTGCTTCCAGGTTTTACATTAAATACAAAGTTACTGCCATGATTGCGATGGCTTGGCATAAAGTGTCTGGAGGCAGCAGGAAACAGCTAGCCTTGCTCTGTCCAATGGTTAGAATGGATAAAATAATTATTATCTAATCAGTGAATGAGCAAAAGCATGGGTTTGTTTTATTGTTATCATAAATGTTAATGTAACATAAAATATAGTTTCTCCTTTGATGTATTTGAGGGAGGAATAAAGGTGGTTTCATTTGAGGACTCATGTTCAGCTGTGGGCACTGGCTGCTGCTGTGTCTGTGGCCTGTGTTGACAGGAAATGGTTGGAGAAAAAGGGGAGAGCAGTGGGAACACAAAGAGGATGCAAGGGGATTTATGTGCAATAGCAGTCTACGAAATGGGCCTTTATGCTCGATGTCCTTCATTTCAAATTTCCTACAGCGTACCCCGTTGCTGTAATGTGTCTCCATGATTGTGCTGAAGTAGGAATGCATGGTTTCTGGAAAATAACCTGGCTAGCGTGGAACAAGTGGTGTTGAATCCGAATGTAATATGGCTGCTGCCATTTGAGGTGATTTAGAAGATTCATGCGCTGCAGATGATTTTCATATGAATCTCGTCTTAATGGGCCAGTTTGTGATCGCATCTTTGATGTTATTCAAACAATATTGAAACATATTGCAAATTATTGCTTTCAACAACACTAAAGTTATGTCCATGGACTCATAATGATTTATGTTTTGAAGCTATAGAATACAATGCAACATAACCAAAGTAGCCAAAACATCCCATAATATAATCAGACATAAATTTCAAAGGAAATGTCGGGTCTTTTAGCAGTTGTCTGTATATGACAATGTATACAGCCATGCATTGCAGTAGTTTTGCTTGCTTCTTTACCCCATCAGATAATCAGCAACATTCTGTAATCATGATTAAAGCTCCTTCTCATTCCTTCTGTGCTGCATTTTAAATCACTTCAGCAGCTCTGTATTTCGTGTCAGAGCCACCTTACTGTATCTCCTACTTAATGTATGCATTATGCAACCACATATTACAGCTTTGTGCTAAACATCACACACTTAATTAAAACATGAGCTCTCCACCAAGTGAGTGCAGCAGCACATATACTGGTCATGGGGAAGTTATGCTCGAATGCAGGATGAATATTTTAGCCACAGGATTTTTTTTTTTTTTTCAGCTTATCTCGATGAAGAGCAAGTGGGTTACGGTGTAATCTGTGGATCAGCTATGGCTTTTAACCACACTCACCACACTGCTCTTGGAAGATTACTTTGAAATGCAGGTTGCTTTCAAGTGAGTAGCCCATTTAAACCCATCGGATATTAGTCCTATCTCTAAGAAACAGCATAGGACTTTCTTACCCAAAGGAAGAGAAAAATTCACAGAATCGATAAGCACGTTGACTCCTGCTATTGAATGTAATTGCTATTATGTTGTCCCTCCCCTCCTCACAGAACATTGTGTTCAGGACATGAATGAGCAGTCAATTAGCTATTACAGTGCTCATTTGTCTGTACGTAATACCCTGCCTGTCAGCCAGACAGAACGACTCCACGTAGATAATGATACTCACTAAACATTATGAATATAAATGCATGCAAGTCGTCCTGGCGCAGTGCAAACAAATCAGAGGAAAAAGATTTGCAATCAGAACTGTCTCTAGGCCTGATGTGGCATCTGTTTGTGAAACTGAGCGTAGTTGTTTTGAAAGACTGCAGAGATCAGGAGGGGAACCAACATCAGGTGTGGAACGAGACACAGATCCCCGAGGAGGCTGCTGTGGGAAGTGTACTGTAAAATGGGACAGCGATGGCAGGTTCACCACACCTTGCTGAATCCCACAGCACTTGACAAACTGGAGTTAAATACCCAAAAAGTGCTCATTCAGAGGAATGATTTGACATCTGTTATGCAAGAGGACTAATTCTGTAACACACTAGAATGCTTCGAAACATCTGGCAATACCAATTAGACATGCAAGTTTGACCACTTGGGACACAATAGAACAGAACATTTTGTTTTGAAGTTTTGTGGTGAGAATAAAGATTCATTCTTTCAATATATGTATGGCACTGGTTTTGAATTGACATGTATAGAAAGGGTCAACATATCATTGGGAAAATCACTGTTTTGAGCAAGGAGTCAGTTCTGACTGTGGGAACAGTACGTATGATGATATATTCTCATCTCAAAGGTTGACTTGTGTTTTTGGTGCTACAAACCCCACTTCACAGTCTTCATCTTTGAGGAGAGCTGGCTTGGATGTCATCACGTAACCTGTTTTTGCCACACCAGCGGCATGGCTCTTGTTATGGAAATGTTATGTCGGTTGGTCCGCCACTTTAATCCACATTGAAATAAAAATATTATTATAATAATGTCTGGAAACATTTCTTCTAACGTCACCGTGAAGGTGACATTTATGGTTTTGAGTGTAATTGTTTGACAGTTGTTGGATGAATTGCCTTGAAGTTACATAAAAATGTCTCTCAAGTGCCATTTTAAGGTAAAATTTGGTTTATTACTAAATACCTGCAAATGATTGAACTTCCTCAGCTGCATTTTTTATTATGTGCTCATTAGTAAACATTAGAATGCTATATATAGCTGCTAACTTTATCACAGTAAGAATATTAGCACGCTGATGTTTTTGTTCAAAGCAGCAGCCACTAGCTCTACTCTTAGGAGCATGATGAAATCACATGAAGGTGAAGGCTTTTGAAGAACAGCATTGATGAAAAATGTAACGTATCGACTCCAAAAACATTTACTTAGAACTTTTTTAATCCTAGTTAGATCTTCAGCACATCAAAATCAATATTATCAAATTGTAAGAGTTATAGCATATAGCAACTGACCTTAAACACCTCACAAAAAATTACACGGTCAACAATGATGATTTTGATTTTATGTCACTTATATCTAGCACTGTGCCATTATCTTAGATATACTTTTGCAATCATAACTGGATATTAATTTCCCATATCAAGTTTCACTTACGTCAAAAGTAAAGTTGATAAAGTTGATGAATTTATTTATGGAGAGTTTTTTTCTTGTGGCTCTATTTTCTTACCCACATTGAATATTCTATTTCAAAGCCTCCTGGGAACCCATGAGACCCTCAAAGAGTCGGACTGGCCCATTGTCCTCCCAGATGTGGTGACTGACACAGCATTATGATATTCAGTTAGGTGAAAGCACCTGCTCCCAACCTGTAATGAGTATGCAGAGTTTGCTGCATATGAACCAAATGGCAAAAACCTGATGTAAACGGTGAGGAAAGTCAAGAAATAATGACCTCATGTCTGAAGCTCAGGTGGCTCCATTTAAAAATCTCCCAGCACTTTAACTTACTGACACCATATATTTTTCACTAAATTGAGGGTTTAAGCTGCCACTGGAATGTGATGAATGATCTCATATTAAGGTCTCTCCCTGCTGAGGTTTGTTTTCATAATTAGTCCAACCTGCAAAGTAATTTCTCACCACGTAGTGAAAGGTCATTATTATTTTGTGATTAAAATGTATTGAATAAGGAGAGAGGGTCTTACGTTACCTTTTCACATTAGAATCACATTTTAATCTCAGCATAGCACAGGCTATGATTTTCTTAACAACTGCCCATTAAATAAAGCATGTAAAGGTAAATATATGTAGAGGTATGTATATGTGTATTATATATCTGTGTGTGTATATAGATATACAATTAAGTACAATACGAATTAATCATAATTTGATATCAATCAATCAAGCTTTATTTATAAAGTGCCAATTCATAAGAAACATTACACACACCTTTAGTAATGTAAACATTAATAAAGAAGATGTGTGTACACAGCAAATATAGACCCAGAGCTTTTAATATAGTATTTATTATATTTTTGCTATTGCTATTTGTGCATTATTGATATGTACTTGTGTGTACTTTACAAGAATAGCAATAGGACTGGCAGTAACATATATATATATATACACACTATTTGACTATTATATCCTCTCAAAACTTGTGAAACATCAATGAAAACAGTGAGTTTTTTTCCTGACAAAATAGCTGCTAACAATCTGGGGAATTTTACAATTCCTCTGTGCTACATTTCAGCCAGATTGGACGCTTTTGAATGTCTGCATCTGGCAATCCCTGATTGTTAATTAGATATCTTGTTAAACTGTCATTCTCTGTTTGCCTGACTTATTTAATTTGCTCCATCCCAAATGCTCTGTTCCCCCTTATCTCCAGGAAACAGTTGGGCTGAAGCCATCTCTCCACTGGCTCTCATTTAGGCTGGTGCTATCCTGTTGACTTCACACATGCAGCAGTCCTTTTGTGCTGTTTCACAGAAGCTCCGATACCACAGGACTGTCCTGTCAGGCTTGAGACAGGCATTTAATTAAAAGAGCATTGCGGAGTTGTTTTTCACTGTCTTGCCTTGAGCCATATCACTCTCACTTCACTGGGTCAAGTAGTATTAGAGGCACTAAATCTTGGTATTTCATCATTTTATAGGATATCCATTTGATAGAAATTGATAAAGCTCTAGGCCCTATTTTGAATGGTCTCTGAATCAAATCAATGATGATTACAAGTTGCTCGTGATCACTGATGTGAACTAATGTGGAAATACACCACAAGATTTGGGAGATATTTCAGAGATTCATTGAAATTAAATGAATGAAATGAGGTTGCTACAGGAAAGGCTCTGATGAATATTTTCATTTTAGGATATTTTACGGTTGTATAAACAGACAATATAGAATAACTATAAATTCCTCCTGTGGTACCATTTCCAATCCCAAGTGTTCATTTACTTGGGTTGAAAACACTGTATATTGAAATACAAAATTTTACAACATTTTATAATCTAAAAATGCTGTGGTTAATGTTAAGTTAGGTTTGTGGACAAAACAATTTGGTTTGGGTTTGAAAGATCATGGCACACTTCTCACACACACACTGTTGGTTTAAAACCAAGGTGAAGCCCTTGGACTTGTTGAATGAGGGGTAGATCAGGTCTGCACATCAGGGAACTTTAGCTTGTGACAAGTCCCCGGCCCTCTCTGGGGCCGTAGACTTTAATGTAAAATAGCGGCACAAAACAAAACCAATAGAAAATCACCTGAATGAAATTATTTTATAAATGACCTGAAGACATCATGTCAGGCAAACATACATCCACTCTGCTTGACCCACAAAGCGCCAGATAACACGGAGAAGATTTATTTGATCCACTTTCATTCATGTGCCTTCATTCTCCAGCCTCAGGCTGGTGGTTTTACCTTATTCAGTCTCCAGGTTATCAAATCCTTGCTAGTAACAATACTGTGCTCGGACAGCAGACCTAGCTGACCAGGAGTTAAGTGTTAGTAGTCTATAATGAACAGGGGTCCAACTACAAGCTTTTCCTTAACAGGCTATGCATTTTTATTCAATTATTAGCTACCTTGATTTTGCAAAGAGGATGAGTGCTCACAGGCTCTCTGCTGCTGCCTTGCCCTGCATGTGCAATGGCTGAAAGCATCTGTGCAAGAAACATTTGTCTACATCAGTTAATACACTGTTGCCCATAAAGTTGGAATAAAATGTTTTTTACCTCTTCTCATGAAATGATTGTGACAATGTGATTTATTCTTGATAAATAAAGTGTATCTCTTCTTAACTTTATTGATCAAACTCTTCCAAACATATCACAGTGAAACTTAAACCACAATTAACCTTTGCAAACTGTGTATTCAGGCTCTAACAAAATTGGGGGTATTATTCCAACTTTATGGGCAACAGTGTATTAAATTTATTAGATTAAAATTGGTTTGGCTTAGCGTCCCTTAAATAAGGTGATAAAAGGAAACACAGGTGACTCATTTCACACGCTGGCAGATGAGATGCACAGCGGCGAACAAAGGATCATGTAGCGCTAGCATGTAGCTTGGAGCCATATAACCCTTCTATCAGGATCTTTTTCGGGACATGGCAGGGAAAGAAATTAGAGATCAGCATTGTGGGACAGCATCTCTTTGGCATAGTGTTACCAATTCAAATTGACTCACTCAAGGGATTGTTTTCCCTCAAAAGAGTGTGGGGTGATGAGAGCCTATTCTGGATGACGGATTGCTAATCTGATGTACAGTGGGTACGGAAAGTATTCAGACCCCTTCCCTTTTTCCACATTTTGTTATGTTACAGCCTTATTCCAAAATGGATTAAATTCCTCATCAATCTACACACAATACCCCATAATGACAAAGTGAAAAAAGTTTTTTAGAAATTGTTGCAAATGTATTAAAAATAAAAAACTGAAATATCACATGTACATAAGTATTCACACCCTTTGCTATGACACTCAAAACTGAGCTCAGGTGCATCCTGTTTCCACTGATCGTCCTTGAGATGTTTCTACAACTTGACTGGAGTCCACCTGTGATAAATTCAATTGATTGGACTTGATTTGGAAAGGCACACACCTGTCTATATAAGGTCCCACAGCTGACAGTGCATGTCAGAGCAGAAACCAAGCCATGAAGTCAAAGGAATTGTCTGTAGACCTCCGAGACAGGATTGTATCGAGGCACAGATCTGGGGAAGGCTACAGAAAAATTTCTGCAGCATTGAAGGTCCCGAAGAGCACAGTGGCCTCCATCATTCGTAAATGGAAGAAGTTCAGAACCACCAGGACTCTTCCTAGAGCTGGCCGCCCGTCCACACTGAGCAATCGGGGGAGAAGGGCCTTGGTCAGGGAGGTGACAAAGAACCTAATAGAGCTCCAGCGTTACTCTGAGGAAATGGGAGAACCTTCCAGAAGGACAACCATCTCTGCAGCACTCCAACAATCAGGCCTTTATGGTAGAGTGGCCAGACGGAAGCCTCTCCTCAGTAAAAGGCACATGATAGCCCGCTTGGAGTTTGCCAAAAGGCACCTAAACGACTCTCAGACCATGAGAAACAAGATTCTCTGGTCTGATGAAACCAAGATAGAACTATTTGGCGTGAATGCCAAGCGTCACGTCTGGAGGAAACCAAGCACCGCTCATCACCTGGCAAATACCATCCCTACGGTGAAGCATGGTGGTGGCAGCAGCATCATGCTGTGGGGATGTTTTTCAGCGGCAGGAACTGGGAGACTAGTCAGGATAGAGGGAAAGATGAATGCAGCAAAGTACAGAGACATCCTGGATGAAAACCTGCTCCAGAGCGCTCAGGACCTCAGACTGGGGCAACGGTTCACCTTCCAACAGGACAATGACCCAAAGCACACAGCCAAGATAACGAAGGAGTGACTTCGGGACAAGTCTGTGAATGTCCTTGAGTGGCCCAGCCAGAGCCCAGACTTGAACCCCATTGAACATCTCTGGAAAGACCTGAAAATAGCTGTGCAGCGACGCTCCCCATCTAACCTGACAGAGCTTGAGAGGAGGGTGTGAATACTTATGTACATATGATATTTCAGTTTTTTATTTTTAATACATTTGCAAAAATTTCTAAAAAACTTTTTTCACTTTGTCATTATGGGGTATTGTGTGTAGATTGATGAGGGGAAAAAAAGAATTTAATCCATTTTGGAATAAGGCTGTAACATAACAAAATGTGGAAATAGGGAAGGGGTCTGAATACTTTCCGTACCCACTGTATAGAGCATGGACCATGAACATTGCTCAGTGGCGCATGAAGCCAAAAAAGCTTGACCTCCTGGGCGTGAAAAGTACCCCGATCTTCTGTTATTGGCCTCACAGGACATGTGCACGACCATCACAGGCCTGCCAAGCAAGTTAGCCCTCCGCTAATTTGAATGGAGATAAAACGATTCAATCATGTGTCTCTTCTAGACTTTCCAAATGTTATCGGACTGAATGGATCAAATTGATGGTGAAATGAGTCACTTCCCTTTGGTTGTGGCTCTCAGAAAAATAGATCCGCTGATTTACAGACGTCTCCTCCACAATGGAAGTCTATAGCACTGTTGTAATTACTTGGTTTGGCCACTATGTAAAATTGGCTTCAAAGCCTGGCGTACTTCCTGGGGGCTTGTTCCATAGCAGCTTAACTGACACATTGTTGCATCCACTATTTTGTCAGATTTGCAGCCAAGCAATGTTGACAGGAATTGCTTTCCTAGATGTAGCATGTGATTACTCATATCTAACATCTGCAGAAGCTGGCTTAGATGTCAGCTTTACTGAAAAGCTATGTGGTGTATACAGAGGAACAGACATCTGCTACACCTTCCACCAAGAGAAAGCTGGGGTACGCAGTTTATTTTTGGTTTCACTGGGCCAAAATTACTTTTCAGCATGTTGTAATTCAAGTATTCTGAGAGAAAACAAGACTTCTGCACCTCCTCTTGGCTCTGTCTTCAGGCTTTAGAAAAATCTAGTCCATGACAGGAGACTTTGACCAATCACAGGTCCTCTCAGAGAGGGATTTCTCCTATTGGCTGTACATTGAATGCAGATGCACGTGCACATGATTCATTACAGAAAATCAGGCAGAAAAAGTTGCTATTCCAGCATTGGCAACAACTGCCTGCACTGCAAAGCAACTAAAACAAAGGACTTATCAAAAAGAGAATCTAAAAGAACGGCTAATATGTTGCAGTGGTTTGATAGTTTGAGTACATAGATTTACTGTATCAGATTTACCAAAGCGTAGCAAAACCTCCCAGTTGCAGCTAATTCCAGTTCACTGTTTATGTAGTTTTCAGGCGTTACAGCCTTGAATCACAGTATATAAACTCAAAGGGGGTGCAGAAGCCTTGTTTTCTCTCAGACTACTTAAATTACAATATGCTGAAAGGTAATTGTCACAGAATGCTGCTATACAGTGTAACGACATTGGGATCACAATCACATTTGGGATGACAGAAGCATATTCCTGTCCATATGAAGTGTTGCATTTGCCTGTGCCTGTCTGTGAGAGGGACTTACAGAGAGGGGAGAGCTGCATTTTTCAGACTGGCTTTTTTTTTTTTTTTGCCAATTCCAGATTTCTGCCTCGCACAAGTTTAATTACGGTCTTAGTTTCCATGGGGACTTACTGCTGTTCTTTCACTAACTTGGTGATAGTTTCTGTCTAGTATGAAGGACAATATAACTATTTTGACTGTTAATTTATAGCATTACTCTCCTAATTCATCTGTTTCATACAGTAGTTAATAATTGGTTTGAATCTAAATAATTCTCTATTTAAATAGCATTTTCCTGGTCTACCTTCCCTATTTTCTGTTCTTCTGGATGCTTGTGTTGGTCCCACACCCTCCTCACAGAATAACACTCGTGGGACTTCATCACAGCAGCCACATGGGAGAGATGACAGAGCACGGACAGATCATCTTTTCAGCTCCATTACAAACTGAATACTCTGTGGAAAAGGTTGGGCTCAAAATATGTTATTCTGTGTGTCAGATGTACCAAAAATGTACTTAAGCAATGCCGGTCAGTCAAAAACATTTGTTTTTATCTATTTATTACGTGCAACCAATGTGAATGTGGGACTAGCGTTGCTTTATGAATGACAAAGTCAGACAGGACAATTGAGTAGATTTTGTAGATGCAAGTGCAATGCATGCAAGTTTCCTTGTGTGTTCCCATATTGTTATTGGTGTTTTTCTATTCTACATTATTCCACAGTGTTCTCTACCATGTGAATGGCAGGGTGAATCACATACAGACTGTTGCTTGCTTGATACAGAATTTATAGCATTACAGTATGAAAACACATGCATGCAACAAACCTTAAAAATGCAATGGGAAGAAAAGTTGGAATATGACTACATAAATGACAAATGATAAATAAACACATTTTATATAAAGACATTTGACCTAATAAACTAGACAATAGACTTAGTGCATTTTACTTTAGCATTAATCACATTAGGGTTACAATCTAGGAGAAGCACTCCGTTCTCATTTGTACACCACATTCGCCTACCTGTTGATCTTGAATAAGGTGAAGGATGAGTCATCTAACCATAGATATTTCTATTTTTCCACATCTGTGAGGCCAGTGATTTTTGCAACAATGATCTTAAATGTGCATTCATCTTTAAGACGAAGGGTTTATATCCTGCAGGTCTCCTATAATATACCTCTCTGTTGTTGTTGACCGAGTTTTCCTGCTGTCACAGTCACAGTGACGCTCTCAGTCAAAAGTTCCTCTTCTGTTTCTCTTTACATATGATGTCTTTCCCATAGATATAAATGAGGATATCACTTATATCACTGCTCCAGTTGAAACGCCAGCCAGTTGTGCAGTCTTTGTGACTTAAGCTCCTGCCATCCAATAATGTCTCTTGGATCTTTTCCTCTTGGCATGGTCCATTATGATCCAAAATTGAGGTCAACTGTTTCTGCTTAGCATTTTTATACATGTCACAGGTCTTAGCTGCATGTTAACTGTATAACTGAATTCTGCAATACACTTGTATGAAAGCATTTGTTACATTTTCAACTCATCTTTATTTTGCATTAATTTGTCATCTGTCTGACAGATAAATGAATTAGATACACATACATGATGATTCTCTCATGTAAAATGAAATCTATATCAGCACGCATTTCTCAGGCATTTGCACTTAAGTTAATCATCTTTACTAATTTGTGTCTCAACAGCAACTCACTTGAAATGTGATTGTGTACAATGCAGCCATTGCGTTAACAGTGATTGTGGTGCTAATGTTTGAGTGGCAGCTGGTGCTTGTTAGAGTCATTTATTAAATCTGCAAGCCCACTCACAAGTCCACTAACATGCTCATTTCCATAATAAGATTCTTTGAAGGATGTGATGCCTATTATCTCCAGATCTGAACATGGAAGGAAAGGTCAGGAGCTGGAGACATTAATTCAGTTCAATAATTCAGATATAAAGTAAAGAACAATCCTTTGAACAGCATTTTGTTGTGTCTCCATGTGATGCTTTCACCAGACAAAAACAAGGTTTGAGGATATTTATCAGCTCATATTCTGTTCCAGTATCCTGGCTACTCAGAACATGAATCTCAAAGTGTCAGTTGCCTTCTGTCAAATCTGTCCAACCTGCCAGTAATCAGAGCCTATATTCAAGGGCTAATATAATGTGACAGTTGTCAAACCCATGCAGCATGTCAACCCCTCAATCCTTCTAGGAAAATACAGTATATTGCTCACAGCTATTCATGGTATCCCCATTACGAAATGAGAGCGTATCCATTTGTAGATCATATCTTTATAGCTTTTGTTGAGAAAATACATAGACAGAGATTTTCTGTTGGTGTGATCATCAGTTTGTAGGCGGGTTTGATATTCAGTGTGCAGCTGCCATCACAGGAGGAAAATAATGCTTCCAAAGCTATAGTAAAGTAAAGGGCCGTCCACACCAAGAAAGATAACTATAACAATAATTTAATATCCACCAATCCATTGTCTGTACTACTTATCTTTGAGGGTCTGGACTGGTTGCCAGAAAATCACAGGGCCAACACATAGAGACAGACAACATTGATCTTAAATGTGCATTCATCACATGCACTATAGTTGTCATAGTTTTCTTTCTTTGTATGAACAGCCTTTTAGTCAAGTAATGGTATGAGAAAAAATATAAGATTTTACAGGGGAAGGTCAAAGTAGGTGTCTCCCATGAAGGATTTTGAAGCGACAGTAAGTTTAGAATTAAAAACAAAGTTTACCTTCAGCGTGTCTTAGATAACCTACAAACTGAATGTCATAACTTAACTTTAATATTTTACACGTCTCAACTGGTCAGTCAGTCTGAGTGACATCTTGGCAGGGAAGTCCATTAAGGAGACAGTATCAAAATGTTTGGAATTTCAAACTAAACATTTGCATGAGTACATTTTTAATCACAAATATATTTTACTTGCGTGTCAATAGTTTTGCTCTTTCTTTCTGATACATTTTCTGTTTGATTGCAGATACAAAAGATCTCACAGATCACTTTAGATCTAGTTTCTGCAAAAAGCTTTGTTGACTTTCAATAAGCGCATCATTAACTGCTAATAGAGGCATCATAAAGTATGGATTGATATCAGTAAAGAAACTAAAAAGCTTAGTAAAGATTTAACAGTGACATAAGTAAGTTACTAAGACTTAAATCTATTTGGAATGCTGTCTATTAATCTAATAATAAACTTGATTATTATGCTGTTATTGACAGTTACATAACAATGATAATAAGCATCTAATAAGCACTCATAAGGGCCTTTTTATCTATTAACTAACTCTTATTAAGAGGACCTTGGTATAAGTGTTCCCAAAATTCTTTCACTTCTGGTCATGTGGTGGCAATTGAACAACCTGTCAACACAACACTGACATATTATCACCTTATAAAGTCTTTATGATTAACTCATAAGCAAAAAAAATGACATCCAGCAGATATGGAACATTATTATCAATTTGTAGTCATGTTTCTGGCCATCTGACAAATGCAATTCCAATTTTCAGGCTCAAGGTCGCTTTGTTGTAGTCGTCATCAACTCCTTAAAGTCTGCACCCCCAAGTGCTGCACCTGTAATAAAGGTTCTGTTTTTACAGTTGACCCTTGTGCTTTTTATAGACCAGCTCGTAATTGGAAGTTTCTATATTTCCCCTCATGATGTCATTTACATGTTTTAAAGCTGCAGTTGTCCTGCCTCTCTTCTTATAGATGTGGGCTTATGGATCAGGACAGTACCCACAAGTACCCAGTACCCAGGAGTATTTTGAGAAGAGCCTCTGAAATTGGATGCCACAAAAGTGGGGATTATGAGGCTAGCCAGTACTGAGACACTCCGCCGCAGTGTCTCATTTCTGTTTACCAGAGGCCTGAGCTGGTCATTTCTATTCACCCACAATGAGAATGACAGAATGTAAACAGAGTCTTGACCAAAACCAACAGGGTTGTATTGTTCTCTGATGAGACGGAAAGAAAAATGTGTTGCTTGCTGATGAAGTTAATCACTACATCTGTTTGCTATGGCAGTTCTGCTATCTTTTACATCTCTCCTTGCTCTTGTCTCCAGCGGTGTTGTTGCTATGTGCTTTGCAATCTATATTCCCATCATTCTTCAGTAAACACATTATCACCTTTATAGGTATTATTAGGGTTCAATTTATGTTCGTCTTAGCCTTGAGCAGTCTGTACTGCTCACTTCACTGATTACAAAAACAATACATTTATTTTGCTGGGTGTGGGAACAGCTTTAATGTCATGGTTTCAGGAAAAGCGTGTCTGCGGCCCCTGTGTGAGATTTTCCATTTGCATTCGCACAGCCAGGTGGTAGAGCCTGGTGGCACTGAAACCTGCTCTGCTCTGGATACAGCTGATGTGTTTTGACATTGCTGTCACCAAAATGCAGGCTGAAAGCAAGAACGAGACGGAAAAGGGTAGAGAGGAAAGGATTGGGGACCACTGAAAACCAGAGGGACAAATAGAAATAGGAAGATGCAGGGTAACAGAGAGGCAGATTTGCTTTTATTCATCATGACATTCTCATATTCTGCTGTTTAAACAAGCTCCGTTTTTAAAACCCGTCTTTCTCAGAAATCTGGCAGCTGACATGTCCTGTTATTACATTTTCATCATGAAATGAACAATTTTCTAAATGTCACCTGTAGTGTTCAAGGCTTTCATCCATCAGAAGGTGACCAGCAGAAATAGACTGTAATGGAGACAGCTTGTCATGCCCAGGAGTCTTTGTCAGAGCCATCGCCTCTTCAGACAGTTTATTTGTGCATGTGTGTTTATGTGTGCATGTACTTATATATTGTATTATGTGTCTTGCTTGTATTGAGAGTGCTTGCGGTGCTTTTACCCCTATATGCCCATTGCTTCAGGGCTTCAGGGTGACTGCTGTCACTTAGTTGTCAGAGGGCATTAATCCTAAAAACACATATACCATGTCATGTCTGAGAAGAAAATTGCATTTCTTTCCAGGCCTCTCACCACAGCCACAGTGCTGTGTACTGGTATCATCTTGAGTTAGAAAAGATTAAAGGAGGTGGCAATATCATCAGCACATTTCACGTCACTTCCATCCATTTTGTGCCATGACACTCCCTGAGCATCACATCTGCTGTGTAAAAATAACCTAACATGGCACGGCACCACACTGACTGGGCTATTTTTAGAGAAACCTTTGGAAACCAATTTGCCTCTCTAATCTTTCAAATACCCAAGTAAATTACCCAAATAACGGTCATGTCTGATATAGGATGAAGAGGCCCCCCCCCCCAAAGAGGCTGTCTGTTTTGGGATGCTCCGATGTGCATTGCATGATGAAAGTGGGGGCAGCAGAGCACTGCTCTCTCTCTCTGGCCAGGGGTCGCTCCAACAGGGACCTGCTCAGCCTGTACTGGCTGTCAGCTGAGTGAGTTTATTTTGAACTGGTCTAACCTGGCAAGCTTTCTGTGCCGGTTACTGATTTATATGTGTCTCTGCCCACGTTAGAGGTAGACTCTTCTCGTTCTGTTATCAATCTGCCATATTGGACAGTGATTTGGCGAAACAGTGGCGCTCCTGTCTGCTCTCAGTCGAGCACAACACGTGACAGGCTGCGAGTGGCTGTTCGCTGCAGTGGAAAATCTCATGGATTCTTACACATTGATTTTAATTATGTCTCACAAATGAATACTGCTGGGATGAACATGAGAGATGGCAGCAGCAGGGGACATGGTATTGTTTAGACAGTGTGTGAACTGAAGTTTGTAGTTATTTAATGCACATGGTGCTCTCACAAGCGTTCAACAAATATGCTTTTTTTTTTTTTATTCAACAGTGATGTTGTTTTTTGTTTCATGCTTTATTTGCTAAGAGCAGTTATTTTGTGCCATCATTGAGTGTCTTTATATTGGCTGTTTTCTTGTCATAGAAATAAATGCAAGATTATACAATTTTCTTAGTATTTCGATTTTACTGTTACTTGCAGAAATAGTTTGGCCATTCGGAAAATATTATTCTTTGCGACCACTCTCATGTGTGCAGTCAATATGAATGTATCACCACCAAAATGTTCCTGTTAGTAATTATTCCTTTGAGGCAGGTTGACTCACTGCCCATTTAGAAAGAAGGGGATATTGAGCCTGCAAATGAAGAAATTAATTTACAGAAACACTTAGTTTAATAACATTGAACAATAATGTTGTGCCAAGAAAAAATAACTTCTTGGATTATTTTCTGTCTAAATTGTCAACAAGCTAATAAACCTTCAGCAGCTTTGACTTCAACATCTCTGAAAAGCACATAGACAGGACAGATGCTTCGTGTCAGGCGCCAGAGCAAGTCCCATTGACAGGTAAATGTGTGATGAGAGGTGTAGTGAAAGGCACCATCGGTCAGGTGAAGCCCTGAGGTATTGTCAGGGGATGCGCTCACTGGTGGAAGGGACGAGGTCAGAGTCAGAGTCAGACTAAAATGGGGCACACAAACTCCAGCTGCTGCGACTGCAGGGCTCAGATTAACGACAGCCATGATGCTTTCACACCTCTCTCACAGCAGCAGTGACATTTCAGGCTGTTAGCACTCCTTTCCACACTTTAAGAGTATGATCAGAGTGTATTCATAGACCCACCTGGTTTATGCCAGTCCCAGATGAGCTAAGCCATTTAATTTTGAGAAGATATTGATCTCTGTACCCTTTGGCCCTCCATCCACACTAAACTGGCTCTTCTTCTCATCCAAAAATCGAGCCTTTTAAGAAAAACCATGATCACATGGATTTAACTGTGGATGGGGGAAAACACAGCTTTTGGAGAAAGGTGGTGTCTGTCTGCCCAGATATTGTCAGGCAGAGGCTTTATGGCAGAAGACACCTTTCTGTTCAAGTCTATTTTAATATGATACACATATTACTCCATTATTCCATAAATGTGCAGTCAGACAGAAAGCAAAGTGAATGTTTGCTTGGTATTATTTGTGCAAATTTGATCCAGGACTGCTGGACCGCTGGTCCGTGCCCAGTCTGTGCTTATTTGTCCTTAACAACCAGCCAATTGTACAGATGTTAGCTGTTGTGTGTATGTGCGAGTGCTTGTGTGTGTGTGTCTTCCTGTTGAGCTCGGCCTCTGACTGACCTCACCAACTCACCAGGAACCCATTTTCTTTGTGTCATTTCCCTCCAGTGTCTCCTTTTCCTCTTGTCACCCCACATGTAAATTAGAACAACCAAATAATGAGCTTGCTGTATTAACACACAGTACAGGTGACGGAGAACAGGATGGGGTATAATGGAGGTTTAACCAGCTGAAACTCAGCAGGGTTAAGTGAGCTGTGTCTGTCCCAATCCATATCAAACGTTGGCTCACTTTTGTAGTTTGTTAATCAAAAGAGGAGGACGAAGAAGAGATGATTTTCATCTCAGTTCAGTTACTTCAGTGTGAATGAAGATTTTTTTTCCAAATCAATCTCAAAACACTAGTATTGACACTTTTACACTTGCACTGCATTTTTAGATTTATCTGGCTTTACGTTGCCGTTGTTTAACCGCCCCGTCGGAGCCACTCTTTATACTGTAAAAGCCACCCACACAACTGGGAGTCTGTTTCGACACAAAGACGCCTCTCCTCCTCTTTCCTTTTTTAATCACCAATCAATTTCCTCTCAAAAGGACCAGGGAGCTGTTTAATGGTTACAAAGAGGGGGAAACAAGCAGAGAAATAGATCAAAGCATCTCTAACACTAGCCAGGTGCAAAGCTCTGAGATCCAAGCTTTTATGTGGCGACTTGAGCAGCTGCTTAGATGATCCACAATATTATAGCCGGGCTTTGTTTTTAAATGGGTGGTTCTGCTGCTCTCAATGTAAATGGAAATAGGTCACATAGGATAGTCATAAATAGGCTAAGCATTTGAGATATGATTAGCCTATTTATGACTATCGGATGACTGGTGCTTTAGAGGAGCTGCGGTTCATTTACAGCATCTAATTAATAAGGCTGCATAGCATATTTGTAATTACTGGTTAAAATGTTATGTTAAATTTCAGAAGATGTTCAAGGGGAACTTGCGACATTTGTGGCGTCCTCTCAGAAAGGCATTTTGGTGTGTGAAACTAAGGATAATGACTTTTATCCATTTTAACTGAAAATTATACCTTAAATAATCCACAAAAATCAGCTTTGTGGGAGTGTTTACAAACCTGAGTTGATGCAAACTGGCACGCACAAACAAGCAGGAGTTTATTGGTCATGTGATGCAGCTGACCTTTCATTTGTAAGAATAAACATTGAGGACAACAGAACAGCAGCGGTCCTTTGGAAAGAGGCTCCTGGAGTGTGGCGGGCTGGATGCTTATCCTTTATGACAGCTGTTGTGTTGTAAGGTGTGGCCCTGCTAGACTGGGATGTCATTTCACACACACTACTGCAACACTGTGTGCATGGTTGCAGCTACACCTGTGATGCTGACCCTCATAGCGTAGAAGCACAGGAGAGAAAGGTGTCTCACACGCACACAAACACACACACACACACACACACACACACACACCACAGTGGAGATAACACTGTAAAGAAAAGAGGGAGATCTGCTAGAACTGAACTGCAGCTAAACTTCAACAAAAGAACCCAAAGGAAAGACAGTGTTATCAGGGTGGTTGTCGTCGCTAATAGAATCTATTTCCTTGAATATTCACCGTTATTCCGGCGCGGAGAGCTGTGAAATAACAAGGCACCAGATTTAGCTTGTATGGGAAGCCGCACTGTAGCTGTTTGTTTGGATCCTCGGCTGCTGCCCATACATTAACTCTAACTGGGACCAGCAGTGTTACATTAGTGACATTTTTGAATGCCATCCTGTTCAGTGGCTGTGAAGTCACACATAGCTTGTGAAGTGAGGTGGATGATTCTGACACTGAGTGATCGACGCTCTTTTTCTGCGCTCAGATAGCATCATTTGCACAGAATAACATTTTCATAAGTCATCTCCTTTTCTCCCACATGTGCTGTAACTTCTCTCTCTGTCTAATCTTGACTTTTTCTCTCTCTTTATCCTTGTATCTCTTCTGCTTTATGATAGATCTGCCCTGTCAATGCATCTGCTTATCGTTACTCACCAAGTCTCCTTTTCAAGAAACTGTCTTTTATAAAAAATGATACTTTAAGTTGGAAAGTCATGCAGGGGAGTAATTGTTCTCTTTCATGGAGGCAGAATTGTTGTTAAGAAAGTACTGTTAGTCAGTGACTATAGTTCTTGATGTGCAAACTTTGCCAATAGAAGTGCCATTGGAAGTAGCACAGTTCAACTTTAATATTATCATTAGTATTTGAAAGTGAAATTATTGGGAGCATGCACTGTGGTGGTTTTCTCTGGAGCTAAGCTGTAACATATCTTAAACGGAGGTAGTCAGTGATGTGACCTGCAGAGCACCTGCAGACAGAACCAGGCGATAATGGCACCAGGCCTGAGGGAGAAAGAGCTTGCAGCACCGTGAGAAGCAATTTGAGGAAGCTCAATAAGTCATGACCCTGTAGAGGTTTTATCATACGACACCCTGGCTTAACTTTCATGTGCTGTGACAGAACCAGGAGGTGTACCATTAGGCATGAATTCCCAAGATATCAGCATCAGATCTGAAACGGAAAATGGGACACTGCTCAGCTGGCAAATCACATTATACCTATATGGCATACTATATTGCAACAGCACAGTTTGTGAACTTGGTCTCCTGTGTTTAGATTTCCTATAGAACACTTTAAACACTTCTATGATCGAAAATGTACTATGGGACAAAATTATGAAAAAATAACATCACTACGCATAAATCCTGTAGTGGCTAAAGTTTAGAATTGAAAACGATGTTGTTGTGATTAGAGGATGATCGGGGAGGACCTAGTGGATGTAGTCGTAAAGGTTGCTTTAGCCAAAGGTGGTTCATTGCTGGTACTGAGACTGAGTGCAGCTGACAGCTGGGGCACAGGAGTGTGCCACATAAGCAGGCAGGACACTGCTACTTGGCAGGCAGGTCCAAACTGTCAGTGCTGATTTCTACAGTCAGGTCTGAAGACAGCCGTTTTCATCAGTGTATCTTTGCTCAGCCAAGAATACAGGGAAGACATTTTGCACTTTTGAAAATATAATAATTCTAATTATGTGGGCCCTCACAATTATTTATTTTGTGGTATGTAAGAAGGAGGATGATAGTTATTATCATTATTTATGTATTTTGGCAGTATCCTTTACTATATTCTACTTTAGACATAATCCTGTTTTTCTCCATCTGTGGTGAAAGTCTGTAACAAATTTTCTGTGTCAGTAAGGTCTCAGGAGAGGCAGTGATGGTGATCATGATGATGAGTCTTTAAGTGCGGTGTCAGTGTGAGCCAGGTGTAGAGCTGAGATCTGGAGGTCTCTTCTCTGCCACTCAAACCACCTGTGAGAGCTCAGCACAAAGAGCTCTGGGCACAATCGTCTCAAAGAAAGACCTTTTCAACTGTTTGATGAAAAATACATGTTCAAATACAATTTATCCGTTGTGACAGCTCGGGAAAAATGTGGTGCAGCAAACTATAAAGGGAAGAGGAGTGCCGGTGGATCTTCGGTGTTCTGTTGAAGTCATCTTTAAGCTAAAAATAGTATAGGAGGAGGAAATGTCCAAAGATGCACACTGACAGATGTATATAGAATTAGGTGACAGACTATTTGGTACATGGGTAGTTGTACCATTAGCCCCTGCAGCACCTTGTATACATCCACAACAAGAGGCTCAGATGAGAACTAACAGATGCTAGAAAAGTGAGAACAGTACTACTCAAACATGCATAACTTAAGGTATAAACAGCAGACATGTGTGCGGAGACAAGCAGTTGCCTAAATAATGCATATTTCTATTTTACATCTTGCTGTATGATTGGGAAGCTTTGCTCCTCAGACCTGCCATACATTATTGATGGCTATCTTCATGCTAACAGGCTGCTGTGCATTAAAAAGTGTGATTTGCAAAGCCAAAGTGGATTTAGAAAATGACAGCTAATGGTGTCTTTACTTAGGATTGAGGACAGTAAGCTGTATAGTGCTTACAGAGTGCAGCCTCCCATACAGAATGTACTGTAGGTCAACTTAAGCTCTTAAAAACATGGTTGCTGAAGAATATTTCCAGTGATTATGATTTTACTGAGATAAAATTGATCCAGAAAGTCTGTGCACTGACTCCATGGCAAATGGTGTGTCTGCACTATCATACTTTATTCATACCACCACGAAGCAGCAGAGTCCTTACATTCTTCAGCAGCAAGTGCTTTCTTGAAAAGGTTATTGCCTTTGTGGTAATTGTGCACTGAGAAACCTCCCTCTAAAAGCGGGACAATAGTTCACTTTCAGAGACAAGGATGAAGCTGATGTAACTGCCAGAGAGCAGCATGATTAGAAGGTCAATAAAGCCTAAAACACAGTCATCCGAGAATTGAAATGGATTTCAGGGTCAATATCACATCATCACAGCTATTATTTTTAAAGCAATGAACACTCATTACACATTTGCATGACTGCAGTGAATAATGACCTCCTGCTGGTCCTGCTGGTAACGATGCTACACTGTGTCCCATGTATTAAATTAAATTTATTTTTTAAACAGGAAATTATTTGGTGTAGAAAATACAGCTGTAACCTCTCATCAAAAGAGTGCATTTGTTTCTGGCAGAGCAAAAAAAAAAAAAAACCTGATTACATCCAACAACAGAGTTAATTTGAACTGGCCCTGTGTTATAAACAAATGCACACACACACACGCTTGTTTCACTTACATTCCTTCCCTGCAGTCTTACACCAACTTTTACCATAACCATTGCATGTGTAGCACGCATTAATTAAATATTTTTGGCCATTTGGTAGCAGAACTCCACAATGAGCTAAAAATCACAGCAACATTTATTTCATCAAATTCTCACATTTCCTTTTAACTCTATTTTGGCCTCCACCAACTCCTATATCTTGAAATACCTGGACTGGGTTGTACCAGCTAGCTATAATTTTTGGGTTTAGTCTCTCCAATAAGTTCTTGGTAACTACAAGTTTCAAACCAGTGAATTAAATCAGATTGCAACATTAAAACCTCTGGAAAGTCTTAGCTTGTATTGACATTACTATTGTTATTGGTGTAACTTTTTGTAATGTGTGAAAAGTAATTGGATTTTCCAGTTTACTTCATGATTAAACAGCATTTTATCATTGGTTGGGGTCAGATATGATTGACATATTATGTTCCATAGCGTCTCCTTCTCTCATCAGTCTGAATAGGTAATATACAGTCTTAGCAACCTAATATTGGCTTTGCTATTTAATTCAGTATGCAACATTTTCACGTGGCATTTACTGAGTGTATATATCTATTTCTTTCTACTATTTAGTACTGGGCACATAGTGTACAGTAGGTTTATTAGAATTCAGAGCTTTCTATCTGAAAAACAGTGACCTGTTGCAGCTGAATATAACGCTGGTTAGAGTGGTGAGACTAAACCAGCAGTGCATATACAGGCCATAAAGCAAAAACAATGACCTGAAAGGTGTGAAAACGATCTGTAGAGCTGAGGGTAACTGCAAAGTTAGGTGATAGTTCTCATAGTTTCCCCACCACGAGCTCCAACTCTCAAAACACACAGAAATATTGATTTGTGCAGCTTTAACATAACTAACCTGAACCAAAAAACAATCCTTAACTTTAAAATGTAATAGTTTCCATTGTAGGGACCACGTTTTTGTCCCCAAATCAGTGGTGAGTCCCCACAATGTGACCATATGGACAGATTTGGTTACTAGGACTGTTAAAATATTAAAACCCGGTGATGTTTGAGTGTGCGGTACAATCAGCGGCACAACAGAGCCATGACTCATCCCACAACTGGAATCAGAGATGTCAAGTAATGGAATCGTTCTTCAAAACCAGGCTGCATGGATTTGTCACAGCTTGACGTCCACAATTACTGCTGCTGCCGTAGAATCCCGATGCCACATGGTGTCGGCAACAGCTTGGTTCAAGGTGAATAGGCATTGCAATTGATGGAAGTGTCTGCATTTTAGAGACTGTGTCGACTGTGTTTTTCTTTGAAAAATGGGAAAAAAATGAATCTCCTTCAAATGTATAGTTCCAGATGGGGTCAAAGATCTCATTTAAGCCAGAACTGCCTTTAAAGGAACCACAGTACAAAATTAATAGGGTGTGCTTCAAATATTATTTTCATGAAAAGACATACAGTGGAGGAAAACTCAAAATAAAACAACCACAATATAATGAAATTATAAATACTGGAATATACGCGACTAACAGACGTGTATTTCCCACCACAAAGTAGCAGAAGTAATGTAAGAACTTGGCAGAGGAAAGATGGATGAGGGGCTGTGGGAGAACCGGAGTAAACAGGGGAGATGATTGTGGCTGCCTTGCTGCTATTTGGAGCTTTTAGTCACTATCCAGTTCATCGACTGGACCTCTACTCACCAGCCAATCACACGAGAGCAAGCCGGGATCTGAAGCCTCTTTTAGCTCACAATCAACACCCTGTAGATGCTGTCACAGTTGAACACAGCTCACATACAGTAGACATGGGATAAAGTGCACGGATGCCGTATTGACCTGCGCGATACTGGTGATATAGGTTTCTGTCACAGCAGGTATATGATGAGAATGTATTATTATTTTTATTTTTTTACCCACAATGCTTACTTCCTTTGGGAAGAAATGTGAGAACATACTGTAACAGTTATGAATTGAACAACATTTTTTGATGCCCTGGTTTTTGCAATAAAACTTCTCAGCACATTCCTAAATATCTGGGGAAGAGTTGCTCATAAGCTCTGCAGAGGACTATCAGTTTGTTCACAGCAGGAGTGCCAGAGGTATAGATGACTGTTTGCTGTTGCTATCTCCTAAATCACCACTGAGCATTGGTGTGTGACAGGTGTGTGAAATCTCTGAGTTGGCAGTATCAACTGACAATCAAGAAACTCGATGAAGTTCTCATTTTTAAACTTTAATCTTCAACTTTCTAGCTATCTCTTACAGGCTCTCCAAAATTCATCAGAATCTAGTCTGAATATATGTGTATGAGACACGGCTGGGTGAACTAGCAGTGGTTCAGCTGCAGACAGAAGATTGTTCTCTGCTGGATATTAAACTGCCAGAACATTTTCCTGGGAGCTATTCCCAGCACTTTCTAATGAAAGCAATCACACAGAGCAGAGAGAGACACTTGGTGTGTCATACAGAAGGTAATTCTCCTTTTTGCATTTTTCAAAATTGTTAATTTTCTTTTATACTCACTGCTATGTAACACATGTAATCAGGTTAATTCATTCTAATAAGAATGAGGTTTCATTTTGTAGTTTAGAAAGCCAGAAATGTTTGCTTGCTGTATATTAGGTATGAATTCCATTATATTATTTTTTCTACAGTCTGAATTTAAATCCACATTTCCATAATTGGTTACCATGTTAATGTGTTATTCTAACTACCCTGCCTGAGGTGAAAATGAGGCGAATGCACTGCACAGTAATGATTTATTAGACATTAACTGAGACCTCGATGCATGTGCGCACATTTATTCAGTGTGACTTGTCATTTTTAACCTGCCCTGAAAGGACTGTTTTAAAATGTAATTATCCTGTGTCATTGCAGCCTTTTCTGGGAGTTTTGAACATGACGAGACAAAAGGAGGTTGAAGAGAATTTAAGAAATGTACAGTATGTATAATATTATGGCTGAACGTCCGTCGGGTTGACACAGCAGCAGAAACATCAGTAAGATGTAATAAAATCCAGTACAGTAGACATGCAATAAATACTGTGCTATGTTTGTTAGGTTTATAATAAGGGGTTTTGGTAGACACTGTCAGAGAGGTGCTCATTCAAATGTGTCAATTTTTGAAGCCAGTAATGTACTGCATTTGCGAGATGCATCTTGTAGTTTGCCTGACAAAGAAAAAAGTGCAACCTTTTACAACATATTGCTATTGAGTGCATCTCTGTGAAACACAGCCTTAAGAAACGGAACATTGTAAGCTTCACAAAGGCAGTATTTTTACCATCACCACTGTACTGAGTCATGTTATACTCTACAGGGGTTGTTTTGATTTTGTCGACACCCAGTATACATGAAAGATCTTGTCCAAAATATTGTGGAAATTCAAATTATTAACAACTCATTTGCTTGTAATGGATTAATTTACACTTTACACCCAGTATATCATTATTAAGTTGAAGTTCCCAGGACGCTGCATCAATACTTGCTCTGCTGACTAGATTGAGGTCTTCAAATCCAACATGAGGACATCATGTGCGGCCTAAGATACAGTGGTCAGAGTCTCTTGACAAGCTGCAGCCATCCATTACCACACAGACTAAGGCCTTGTCAAGAAGGACACTTGGATCAGGAAGGGAGAACAGGAGGAGGGAGACACTGAGGTAAAGGGTGTTTTAGGAAAAACAAGATTCAAACTATTTAACTCTGTAGGCAGAGCACAGGTGGGCAATCAGACAGCAGCATATTGCCCGGTGGCTTCATCCTCCCCAGGCTGACATGACAAGTCATTTCTGAGGCTGCTGGTTTCACCCCGGGGAGGTGACATCCAGGTGAGCCAGGAGCTGAGCACAACAGATGCTTTGATTGAAGGAGAAGGGATGTAAAGAGCTGCATGGATCAAAATTTGACCCAGATAGCAAATTTGCATCCTCATGTAATATGTTTTTTTTTTTAAATCTTAATGCAGCACATTTTTTTCCGAGAAGCCAACAGAAAAGAAATGATTTTCAGTTGAGTGAATTTAATGAACATTTAGATTTTCACTGTTAATGGGAAAAGCAAATGAAAGGAAAATCTTTTTTGTGTGAAGCTATTTCTTCTCCATTCAGCACTCACTGCTCCCCACATGCATGCCAAAGAAAATACATCTACATCAACATACATCTTGGTGTCAATTTAAATTAAAAAAAATGCTCATAGTACAGCCAATTTGCACTTTCACTGAAAACCTACATTATGTCTTATCAACATAGACTTCTTATTGACAACACAACATACTAAATACCTGAATTAAATAGCTCTTTGTTGATTTTTTTAAGTGTCATTTTGGTTTCTGAAACTTACTACTTATTACTTGCTTGGTGAGGGCGATAATCATAGTAGCAAAATAGACCTTAATTAAGAGGAAACTTTAATTACAGAATTAATTTATTCCAATCAACAAGATACACGGCATGTTGGGCTTTCTCCACCGCCCATGCAGACACTCATACAGTTACCACCACGAAATCGAGAAATACACTGAGTAATATATTGCATATTGTATGCAAAAACACATACAACATACAGCAAATGTTGAACATGAATTTCTCCATTGCATTTCAGCAATATGAGAGGGTACTTTAAGCAGCTAATACTAAGACTTTGCCACTTTCCTGACAAAGGATGCTGCTTGACAAACGGTGCTCCAACTACTGAAATTACAACAGTGCTCGACTGAATACTTTATAAACAAAGAGGCTTAAAGCGCACTATACCTCTTGGAGATGACTGAGTCTTTCCTGGCATTCATAAAACGCCACAAGAAATAAGGTGAACACCTGTGAGCCTCAGTCCCCAGCAGGGATCAGTGACCTCCTGCATGGGGACTATTTCTCTTAAGTTTTTCTAAACATCAGTATGAAAACAGGGGCTTGCTGAGGCAGCTGAGCATCGCGTTGCCTCCCATCCGTCTCCACCAGACCTCAGATCTGATTCAAATCATAATACACAGGTCCTCGTCGATCAGTAGGCTCCAACAATAACAGCCTCCGCTTCTTTAGACGGTCTCCTGTCCGTTACTAAAAAGTTGATCATTCCCTCTGACTTTATGAGAAGGTTGCAGCCCAAGAAAAATATGCCAAAGACCACCGTGAGGGATAAAACGCACATGACGGCGATCTGGACCACCCTCATGATGAAGAGGCTCCTCTCATCCGGAGCGGCGGCCACAAAGCCATTATCAGTCACCACGGAGGAAAAGTTACAGCAGAAAAACTCCTCTGTCTTGTTCAGCAGTCCGCCCTCCGTTTGGTTAAACCCGGTGTTGTTCATTTCCACTTTTTTTTTTTTTCTCAAATAAATCAAACTTTCGGTGGGTGAGATGTGGGAAACAGAAAGGGAAAGACGCGCCTCAGAGAAATAGTCATCGGGTGAAAAGTAAAGATGATGCGGCGCCGCGCTGGAGAAGTTCCGTCAGATCAGTCTGCGCGCTCCTGGAGTTTGACAGGCTGCTTTGGCATCGCATTACTGGAGATTTCATGTGTTGTGTAGCCAGTTTCAGAGCGGAATGAATCCACCACCCCGCGGTGAAATAGCCAGACTGTACCTGCCTGCGTTAGACCGCTCAAAACAGCAAGAGCGCCACCATACGACCAGACCATGTCCATGTGCACCAGGGCATGTATGTAGTACATCATGTTCTCTATCTATCTATCTATCTATCTATCTATCTATCTATCTATCTATCTATCTATCTATCTATCTATCTATCTATCTAAACTTTTTGGTTTCAGCCCCCCCAGAGCAAATCCTCTGATGAAGTTCAGGATGCTTTTTTTTTTTTTTCTTTCTTTCTTTATTAATTAATGAAGTTGTGACAGTAAGAAAAGCACCAGTGTTACATTAACAAAGGCTCTTCTCTATTCAGGTGCTCCTTTCAGTGGCAGTGTGACAGCACATTAGCAGGACCTTGAAACCTTGAATGCAGCCAAATAGGATTCAGGTTTTCCTTCCTGCATGTTTTCCCACTGCAACATGTTGAAATGTGCTCTGTGAAAAATGTGCCTGTGGAATCAACAGCCATGACACCACAGCTGTTGATTCCACAGGCACAATTTTGTCATACTGGGAAAAAAAAGCTACAATAAGGAAAAGGTTAAAGGTGCTCCTCAGATCTAGAAATGTATCGTAATTAGACATAATTGCATCCCAAAATGAAGTGATGAAGTGCAAGTTCATCACTTAATATATATTTTTAAATTTTCCGACAAATTTTCCAACCAGCTACATGAAGCCATGTCAGGAAGTCTTATTCCCCATCTGTGGAACAAAGAAGAACCAGGACGTGCACTGACATCTAGTGGATGTTTTAAATCTGGTGTCCCCACAATGTTTGTTTATCTGCATCCCTTATATGCAACAATGAATGGAAGTCACATTTATCTCACAGTGCACCAACCACAACATATTTGTCAGCTGTTGCATCATAGTCGAGTTTTAATAATCAGAATAAAAGCTTCAAATTAAAAAAAAAAAAAAAAAGCAGTTCACAGTCTGTGTAAGTACTTCATTGGCGGTACATCAGAGTTATCATGATCGCTGAATGGTAATTAAATGCTAGGCTTAGATTCCATCTACTACATTGCCCAGAGGCCAATGCAATGCTGGAGGTCTCTCAACAACAGCAGCAGATGGCAGCATTGTTCAACATGATTCACCAAAGGCCTCCCTTCAAAATAACCATAATCTGGACATAAGTGTCAGTCTGGTCTGCCACTTTTGCTTGAATTGGCACATGGATACATTCACACCAAAGTGTATGTAATTTATGCAGCTATATCAGTGTTAATGTAACTGTTGCCTGGCAGTAAATGACTTACTACTACTGTATACTTAGTGGTAAGTGCTTCACCTACTCATACCAAGTGCATCATGTGAAACACCCTGGGAGAAGTAAAGAGTACTTTATTAGTATTTTCAAAAATCTGAAGACAAATCATCATTCTAAGGTGTTGAAAAAAGTCCATAGTCATTTGGGCTTCTCTGAAGATTAGAGTGGTCACCATATCCATCCATAGTTTATACCGCTTATCCTTAAGGGTCGCAGGGGGTGGGGGGGTGGAGCTGACATTAAGTGAGAGGTGGGGTACACCCTGGACTGGTCGCCTGTCAATCACAGGGCGACAACATAAAGACAGACAACCCCTCACACCTACAGGCAATTTAGAGTCACCAGTTAGCCTGCATGTCTTTGGACGTGGGAGGAGGCCGGAGTACACGGACAAAACCCACACAAGCATGGGGAGAACATGCAAACATAGAAAGGTTCAAGGTTCAAACCACCAACATGCCGGCCAACGGATTTGAACCCGCGACCTTCTAGCTGTGAGGTAACAGTGCCAATCAATCACTAATGATATAACTATTGTATTATGTTATTGTACTATAGTTGACCTAAGACAAACGGCCAAATGTGCCCTTTGGTAAGAAAACTGCTCTATAAATAAAGTTTATTATTATTATTATTATTATTATTATTATTATTATTGATGCTTTTAATATACTGTATTAATCTCATCCACGACAATCAAACACACATTGTCAAAACATACCAAAAAAAAAAAACTTCAAACTTAAAGCAGAAATAAAATTTCTAACTCAAATAAAAAGTGTAATTTCAGTTGAAAGGGAGACAAGTTTGACAAAAAGAAAACAAAATCTTGTATGAACTTCTGCGTGATAAATAAAATACACAGTCTTTTTTGCATGTGTGTAATGCTAATCACTGTGTCCTCTTGCCGCTCTACCTGGCTGTGGCTCAGGCGCCTACATTCACCAGACGCCCGTGACGCTCCACTTCAAGCGGATTTCATGAGCGACGTCGCTGCCAGCCAATCGGAGAGGAGGACGGGGACACATGCAGGTCGGTCTGAGCTGAGGTTAGATTGTGCTGAATGTTATCTCGCCTGTCCTCTCACCGTTAGAATATTCAGCCGGAGAACAGGTGCGTGCGGAGACGTCCGTCGCGTTGACCGCATCGGCATTAAAACGAACGGGGAGGGGGGGAAATTCACGGAGGCTGTTCACGGGTTTACTGCGGCTCAGCTGGGGACAAATCACATCAAGGGAGTCCGAACAGGTACCGTGAGAGGCATTAGTGGACGGACAGTATCACACGGGATCGTGGACTTCTCCGTGTTGAGATGGACTGTAACTTAGGTGTCGCTTCGAGGCGTTGCGCGTTCGCAGGAGCAATTTATCCCGTTTAATTCAGCCACTAATTGTCCTGCATGTCGGCTGGTGCCGTCTGCGTTCAACACGTTGCATGAGAGCGAGGCTGGAGCAGGTCACCGGTTCACTCCATCCATAATGTAGGTAAGCAGACTGTATCCTCCTTTTCCGCTGCGCGCACAGCTCCCATCAGGCAAACAGTGTCACGGTCTTCATGCCTTTCACAACATGTCAGCAGATTCAAATGATTGTTACATTACATCAAGGTTACCATGTGCCAGTGGAGAAGGAGTGTTTATCGGCTGTTCGCTGCTCTTGGTACGCTGTCACATCCCACAATGGAATAATAATCTGTCAAGTTAATTTATAACGCACATGCACATGATTGGAAGCTGGCCATAGTGTGTGTGTGTGTGTGTGTGCGTGTGTGTGCGTGTGTGTGTGTGTGTGTGTGTGTGCGTGCCACACCTTAAACACCACCACAGTGGTGAACATAATCTTTTTGTGTTGTTTGGGTCACAAAAGAAGCTACAGTCACTGGCCTAATGGGCTTATTGGGATCAGCTCCATAATCACCTCCTGTTCCTGGCAGGCCTGGGTTTAGATTGGCATTTTTCAATACTCGTGCCAATACTAATATGATACCTGAGTTTCATTATTCATACTATCACAGTACTTTTTTTCAGGATTTTAGTTCAGGGAATAGATGTTTAGAATGGAATTAGCCAAGTCTCAGTATTTATTGCTCTATAAAGCATGTTGACTGGTCAGTCAAAGCCAGTTTTGGAGTCTTGGATGTTTTCAACACAGACACAATTCTGCTGTCAGAGATTGATGTTCAGTGCACAGCTTCACTTTCTGCTCGCAACAGTGAAGATGCAGGTTTGTGACTGGAATATTGCTGGTTTGAATCCCTACCCCGACAGGTACGAGCTTATGAATCCTCTCTCGTCTTCTGTCCTTGAAGCAAACACGAGCAAGCCACGTAAACGGCAGTCAGACTCTTAATCACCAGCAGAATAAAACTGGCTTCCCTCGGCCACATGTGAGTACATTTATAATTAAGGCGCTGTTTTCCTTCAGCTTTGTCTTCTGATGTTTGCTGCTCACATTACTGCTGTGGTTCCGCTGTTAAGTGTTGATCTGAGCCGTGTCCAGCTGTATGACTTTGGACAGCAATTAGTTAACAGTCTGGCTATTTCATACAGCAGAAGCACTCGTGTTGAATGAAAGAGGAGGATGTAATTTATCTCATAGACGAAACATTTCACAACACAATTAACTGTCACTTCAGGAAGCGGTTAATAATACCTGGCAGTTCACTTGTATTGAAAGGACTGGGAAAAGTGGCTTGTAGAGACTAGAGGGACTTGTTTTTTCATGCCGTGTACAGCAGAGAAGAAATATTCATCTGTGCAGATGGTTGTACTGACTAACTGACTCAGAGTTTTTCGGACAAGCCTCCAGCAACCTGCCGGGAGCGCGGTTTGTGGTACCAAACCCAAACATGTCGCTGCCTCTGATGCACCAAAGCAGATGGTTAGAGATGCAAACAGACACCAGCAGGCAGAATCATCACTGAACCTGTCTAATGGAGGTGCTATGTTGCGTTCCAGTTGAGTTTTACCGAGACCATTGTGTTGATTACACTCATTATCTGGAAGTCTAGATCGCGTCCATCTACTCGGGTCAGGAGTGAGTGAGTGAGTGGTGTGTGTGAATTCAGTCTGTCTGAAATCGCCCATCGCGCTGTGATCGGAGTCTGAAGCTGTTGATGCAGCTGGACAGAGGCTGCCTTGTTTTTGAATGAGATAAGAATTAGCCCAGGGCAGCGGTGTCAGACCCAGTGATGGACATTTAGACAGGGAGCGGAGAAGAGTGTGTGTGTGTGTGTGTGTGTGTGTGTGTGTGTGTGTGTGGTGTGTGTGTGTGTGTGTGTGTGTGCGCGGAATGCAAAATCATTACCATGCTGCAAGTGAAAGATAAGGAGATCTGTCAGATTTGCCACAGGAGATGCTGCAGGCATTTTTCCACTAGTTGCAAAAGTGTAGGGTAGTTGTTATACATACATTACTTTGCAGTTAAGTGCAAACTGATGCGCACAAACCTTTTTTGATTAAGTGTATGTTACACTTTAAGCATGAGTGTCTAAAACTTACTACTTTGTGTGATGTGTGTTGTAGCTTGTGTTCATATGATGAGTACCTAAACGGCTACTGGGTATTCTATGTTTGATTATTTATGGCTGAGAGCATTTTTTTCATCATTCCACTTCCATTCTGATTATACTTTCATAAGCCTCTCAGTCAACAAAAACCTGTAATTTCAGTCAAGTAGAAATCCTGTTTGAGAGAAAATGGTGTTGATTTTCATCAGAAATATTGTGAAGCATACATGCCATGCCAGTGAGATAGATAACCTCCACAAATTGCCTCTGGTATGAAAGCTTCCCAGATGGTCCTAGCAGCATTGCTGATGAAGTGGGAGAAGTCTGTAAAGGGAAAATTAGCATTCGCTCGTCCTTTCAAATGGAAATATGTGGAGGGTCTGGGGGTCAGTCTAATGCAGGAAGTTGGGTGTGACCTCCAGTGGACCATCCTGCTCACCAAGGTGTCTGTGCGCCGGAAAGCAGTGACAAGTGTAAAGCCCTCTTTTTAAATTATACCGCTGATAAGAAAAATCTATTAAAGAAAAAAAAAAGGAGGAAAAAATTTGGCCTGGACCTCAGTAGCCCTTCCTGGCTGCCTCTGGGTTTTTTCTGAAGCACCACCTCTGCAGAAAATACTATTATATACGTACACTCCCCTCCAAAAGTATTGGAACAGTGAGGCCAGTTCCTTTATTTTTGCTGTAGACTGAAAACATTTGGGTTTGACATCAAAAGATGAATATGAGACAAGAGATCAACATTTCAGCTTTTATTTCCAGGTATTTACATCTGGATCTGATACACAACTTAGAAGATAGCATTATTTGTAATGGAACACCAAATTTTTAGGCGAGCAAAAGTATTGGAACAGATAGACCTAAAATAGATTAACGTGAAAAGACTTAATATTTAGTTGCACTTCTTGCCCCTGATGAACTCCTGTGTTGTTTTGGCACTGTGTGTGTGAGTCATTATCTTGCTGCACCATGAAGGATCTCCCAATCAGTTTGGTTGCATCTTTCTTTAAATTGGCAGACAAAATGTCTCTGTAGACTTCTGAGTTCATTTTGCTGCTGCCATCATGTGTTACATCATCAATGAAGATGAATGAGCCCATCCCAGAAGAAGCCATGCAAGCCCAAGCCATGACATGACCTCCACTGTGTTTCACAGATGAGCTTGTATGTTTGGGATCATGAGCAGATCCTCTCTTTCTCCAAACTTTAGCCTTTCCATCACTTTGGTAAAGGTTCATCTTTGTCTCATCAGTCCATAAAACTTTGTCCCAGAATTTTTAGGCTTGTCTCTGGACTTTTTGGCAAATTCCAGCCTGGCCTTCCTTTTCTTCAGACTGTGACACCTTCTCTCCTGCTCTCTGGAGGTTGATGCTGATGTCAACAGTTATTTTAGGGTCTTTCTTTACAGCTCTCACAATGTTTCTGTTGTCAGCTGCTGCTGTTTTCCTTGGTCTACCCGTTCGATGTCTGTTACTTAGTACACCAGTGGTTTCTTTCTTCTTCAGGACATTCCAAATGGTTGTACTAGCTATGGCCAATGCTTGTGCAATGACTCTGATTGATTTTCCATCTTCTCTCAGCTTCACAATTGCTTGTTTTTCACCCATGGACAGCTCTCTGGTTTTCTTGGTGGTTACGCTTCTAACTATAAATGCAGTCTGCACAGGCAAAAACCAAATCTGAAACTGAACGTAGACATTCAGCGCTATTTATTGTTTGAATAATCAATGTAACAGGACACACCAGGGCAACAAAACACACCTGTCAGTCACATGTTCCAATACTTTTGCTCACATGAAAAATGGGTGGGTTCAAACAAAAGATGCTATCTTCTAAGTTGTGTATCAGATCCAGATGTAAATACCTGGAAATAAAAGCTGAAATGTTGATCTCTTGTCTCATATTCATCTTTTGATGTCAACCCTAAATGTTTTCAGTCTACAGCAAAAATAAAGGAATTGGCCTCACTGTTCCAATACTTTTGGAGGGGAGTGTATGTGTGTGTCAGTTTGTATTTTATAGGGTGAGTGATTATTAGTTTATTGCAGATATATCAGTATTAACTGTAAATTGTCCCGCTTAGTACACATCTTGATCACACTTATTCTCCTGATATTATTATTCTGATACCTCAACTCGGGATATCTGCTGATAAGGATATCTGTGCTCTGTTTGTCAAAAATCTGAGAGCTGTTTACCTCTCTGCAGTGCAACTGACAGAAATCATTTTTATGTGATGTAACATGATGCCAGGGATTGCTGTGGCACTGTAAACTGACTTGGCCACCCGCCATGACTTTAAAGAATGTCACTGATAATGGAAACGCTGAATTTTATGATGACACAGTCCAAGCAACTGTTTTTAGTGTGGATCCATCGCATCTGGACAATACCGCAGCCTCACCCTCCAACCCCAAAGCCACAGAGGCAGCTCATTAGCAGTTTCACTATATTGTGTGTGTGTGTGTGTGTGTGTGTGTGTGTGTGTGTATATATATATGTCCTGTTTATATATCTCCTGTTTTCCTCCCTCCTCCCCTGTGTGCAAACACAATATGTAGTGTTGTTTTGTAAAACATAATGTATCACAGCATCTGTTTTGTCATGTTTCCGTTTTTTTTTCACACCTACGTCTGTGATTTATTCCACCTTTTGTGAAAAGTGACATTCCACTAATATAAAAAGTAAAATAAATAGATAAATGGGAAAATGCTATGTAATCTCATCTCAATGATTGCGTTAGAGCTATGAAATGCGTAAAGCAAAGTCTGCAAAGGTCATTGCTAATCACTTTCAAATATTGACAAATATTGATCTACTTTAAACGTGGTCCCATTTTTGCTGACATCACGTTTCTTTCCTGTTTTAGACCATCATAGCTTAATGATTGATTTTCGTCTCAAATAATCTCAATTGTTACTGGATTTAAAATTCTAAAATTCTCATTTAGTGTTTTTCCTCCCTCTCCTGTAGGATGACGCCTCTCGGTCGAACCTGCTTGGTCTCCTCCCCGTTTCCTCACCCCGTCTCCAGAGTTCAGCAGCATACCGAGCGGTCCTGAGCTCTCGCCGTGACCCTCCCTGTTTGGCTGCCCGTCTGACATCCTGGGGAGGTGATGCGACGGTTTATCTACTGTAAGGTGGTGCTGACCACCTCTTTAGTGTGGGTGCTGGTGGACGTGTTCTTGCTGCTCTACTTCAGCGAGTGTAACAAATGTGATGACAGGAAAGACCGCTCGCTGCTCCCTGCCCTCCGAGGTGAGTTTGCGCCACTGCTGCTACAACCTTTCATTCACAGAATACATGTGATGTGATGGAGCGTTACGTTTTCAGGGGTACACTAAGGGCTTTATTCCCTCTCACTTTCCTTCTCCCTTTCTCTTAAAGTTTTGTCACATGTATTTCTATTGAAATATTCTGTCACACATAATACAACGGACATTAAGGAGACAAAGGGTTTTACAGCGAGCGAATTTTAATGCGGTAATGTAAAGGTAATGTGATTGGATTGGAATGGATTTCAAGAGCTTTAACTCGATGTTTAAGGGGAATGATGGGAGAAAATCAAGTCCAGTGCCATTTGATGTGCTGAAGGGAGTTAGTCCAAAACCACATAGAGAAATTATAGCTTTTTTTGAATATGTAACCTAAATGAGGTTTTTAATTTCTTTTCTTGAAACAAATCAAATTATGATCAGATCTTCATTAAACATATTTGAGTGTTTGTTCTGCAGAGAGAGACACTTGAGTTACTAAAATCATGCCCATATGTAAGGTTTTGCATGTTTTTGGTAATGACTACAAACTACTTTACATTTCTGTACATGCTGTTGCTACAGAAAACTGTTTATTTGCATTACAAAGGTAACAATATCATCGCGTGGTAATGCAGCTGCAAGTGCATGCTGATTTTCTCCGCATGTCCAGATGATGAAAAAGTAATTTTGACAAAAATAAATACAGACATGATGTTCACTGTTATGGATAACACATCTTGTGTAAATTAATTTTAATATTGTACTGGAACCAAGAGCACACAGATCTCTTCAAAAAAGGAATCGGAATTCATAAAACAATTACAACCTAAACAAAAATAGATGCAGCATTCATGTCAATAATTGGTAGCTGCCAAGCAATCGGTGTGGAGTATGTTTTGCAGTAGGTGAAGTGAGATCTCTCCGCTGATACAACTTTTGTGCTCAGACAGTCTCTGCTACAATAATGTCAGTGTAGAATTACATGAAATGGAGCTTTGATTTAGCCGATTTAGATTTAGAGAATAGGTTTCAACACTATTATCACAAACTGCATTTCATACTGTAGTCATGTATCAATCGAGAAAAGAGCTTTCAGAACACAAATTGTAGGATCATTGACACTGAGAACTCCAGCTGATAAGTGAGAGGAGAATTAACAGATAATTCCCTTATTTATGTTTTGGGTCTTTGCGTTACTGATCTTGTAGAAGCTACCTCTTGTTTGGCGTCAGTCAAACAATCTTGTGACTATAAGCTGCAGACTTGGAGAAAAAAAAACCGACAGCACAATCTTCATCATCTATTTCAAACACGCTTAACACGCTGAAGTTCACTGAGGGGCAAAACTTTGCCTGAAAGGTCAGAAAAACATGTTAAAAAGATCTGAAGAAATCTGTCATTTTTGATAGTCGTCAATAACATAAATAATGCATGATTCGTGGTTATTGATCTAAAAAATGTAAAAACGCTGGTATGATTGTTGGAGTTTTGTGGTGCAGTGAGTTTCTAGCAGCTTATCGTGATCGTCAAATGGGACTGATAAAGTTCCAGTTATCTCACCTGCTGTATAGTATGTACTGTGAGTTTAAAACGACCTCCGTGTGGGCGTTTGTGTGCGAATGTTTCCAAGATCAACCTACACAGTACCTCTTTAGCAGAGTTCACATCCTCACATGTCCTGCAGTAAGCGGGTTTCTAAGAAGCTTGCTAAGCTGCTTTTAGGGTTAGAATGAGGCAGAGCTGCCAGCTACTGAGACTGTTTACCTTACAAAAGTCTCTGTTACACTGGAGTTACTTTGCTCATAAAATAGCTTAGATAAGATCATATGAATGTTGAGAATTATTTCAGACGCTGGTTTTCCATTACACTGCCGGTGTTTCTTTTTTAGATTTATCTTGTGAATTTCAATCCTGTTTATTCAGCCCAACACTCTTAATCTGGAATTGCACTTTTTGATTGGAATTAATTTACTCCAATTTGATTATTTCTTAAGCTGTTCTGTTAGGCCTCGCTAATTACATTCAGTTAATGCTCAAATACTCAAGAAGTTACTATATTGTAGTAAATAATAGAGTTTTCATTCTGTCGGAGGCCCAAAGTAAATGGAATCATTAAGGCTGTATTATCAATGTTTTGGCCACGAGGGGTAAAAGAATTAAAATGTGACAAATGTCTAGACATGACACCTTATGAACCTGCAATGGCTGTATGGCAACATCACTGAAACTGTTTCTCATTTATCAACACAGCATCAACATTAACATTCATTTTTCTGTCATGTTTGTGGCCACCTGAGTAAAGTATGCGCATCTCTTACTCTTTTTCTTTTCAGCTGTTTTGTTTTCAGAGAAAAGGTCTTTGAAAAAAAATATCTGGCTGTGTGGCTGCTAAATGTTTGACTGATCACCAGTAATGTAACTTTGTTGGTGGCTTCATCTGTCTGCCAATTGTAAAAACTAGGAACATCTGTGGGTTGATCAGAGAGGCCGTTAGACCAAAACAATAAGATAGAAATGACGAGAAGTTCAGTAAAGCTAGAGGTGAGATCGGCCAGTAATTAATATGAAAAAATATCAAATCACTACTCAGGGTAATGTGAGTTTCACAAGCCTAGATTGTTTGCAGTCAGTTTCTACTCCACTTCATCCATTTTGGACAAGGGGTAAGTGATCCAGCGCTGGCCATTACCAGGTCACTCAAGTAGGCCCATTTTAGCTCACATCAGTGTTGTTAAGATTGACCATAATGAATTTTATGGCCAGTCACTGCTGTCTGTTGTGTTTATGGAAGATTTTACGTTTGCTTGACATATTCGGGTAAAGTTGCTTTGAGTGGTTTGTTAATACGTAAAGGAAAGGATGTCGCATAGACCCATGTAACCACAGACTCTTGTCTACAGCATAAATATGTTGTTCTGTTCTCTGTTCTGTTGTGCACCACACTCAGTCCTTCAGTTTTCTATGAAGTTTGACTGGTGAGAGATTAAAAATAAAAGAAAAGCAAAGGCTGACTTATCCTCACATTTAGGCACGGGTCAAGCCTAAAAAACGCTGGATGCTACATTCCCATTAATTAATAGTTTTCCTCAAATGGGTTGCAAACATCTTTCAAACTCCACGCTGACATTTCATATAAAACTTTATTTTAACAGAAAAGAGTGCCACATATGATATTTTTGGAAATGAAGTGTAATTCAGCGACGGTTGCTGCTTTCACTTGTTGTCTGTGGTGCAGCTCTGATGTAAATCACTGCATCTATGTTGCGTGTTGCTGTCTTTAGATACAGCATTACTACTAGGAAGTGTTGACGCTTGTCCATTAAAAACCATCGACACCCAGGAGAAACTTAGAATAGTGAGAACAAAAAAGACATTTTCTTTATCAAGTACATAATTTCTAGCACTCACTTGTCATGCTCATGCCCATAAAATAATCTCAAGTCGCTTGGATATCGCTGTGATTAGTTGGTACGCCATTCATTTGAACGTGATAACATAGGATTGCTTTTATGTTGCAATAGCCCAAGGAGCCAAGGTGAGAAGATCTCATTCTTGACAATACAGAGTGTGTTGTTACGTGAATTATTCTTTATAGACTTTGCTTTCCTTGCAGAGGAAGCCTACCATTTTCCAGGTACTCATACCTTTGCAGATATTAAACTAGCATGACTTCTGGTGCTAATTGCCTTCAATATTTATTCTTTCTTTGAGCATCCCTTCACTCGGTAGTCTTATAGAAAGATATAGTATGTTGAAGTTGGGGTGGAGGTGCACATCAAAGCAACGTACAAGTATTCTGCAGGCTGTTTGTTCCTTGCCCGCTGTGGTATTGTGTTCAACAGGAGTTTCTCTGATATGTAATGTAATGCCAGTTAGGTCTGACTCGCAGGCAGAAAGCAGAGTGGAGCAGGTGGACGTGTAGTACAGAGGAAGGAGAACGGATGAAGCTTGTGGTAGAGCCTCTACTGTTGCAACTTTTCCTGCAAAGTAAGTGAGAATAAGAAGAGCTGGAGGACAGTCTGCATGCAGATTAGTGTCCGAAACCACCGAGAGGGATCTGGACTCTTGCAAACAGGGATCACAGAGACCAGCTGAACCCTCACGAGATCTTTCGATAATGAACATATACCATATTTGTGTTTAGAGAGTCTTGAGTTGCACATGTATTGCTAATTTATCAGGATTACGAGTTCTTAAATCACATGGCGGACAGGTAGACATTGAGACATGTGGCACTTTATTTTTTGTCGATGCCGAAATATGAGTGATCGTGTCTCAGATGACTCATTACCTGCGAGTGTGAGGGGAACCTTTTCACCATCATAATTGCTTGGGATAAAGCTGCAGGCAGAGACGTTGAATGAGATTGATTGACCTGAGGACAGACAGAGCCACTGTTTTCTTCCCAGATGATCGGTCATCTTTTCTAATGAATGCTCTCTCTCGGGGCAAGAGTGTGTCGGTCTTAAAAATACCACAGAGAGTTTGATTCCTATGGCTCCTCTGATCTGTGTGTTGCTAAGCAAAAGCTGGTTGCTTTGAGTGTTTCTAGTCTTCATATTCGATCTGACTGTTTTTATTGTTTAAAATTATGTTGTAATGAGGGAGCTAACTTGTTAATTCAAGTATGTTGTAAGCACATAAAAGACATGTATATATACTTACTTTTTAATAAGAAAAATGATAAATATAGTGACATTTTTGTATACAGGGTGTATTACACTCTGTAAAATAAATATAAATAAATAAAGTTCAAGGCTTCATTGCAGGTAGGAAATCCAGGATGCATCAAGTGTAATATTTACCATCTTAGGTTAGTTTTAGTGTGTAAGCATGATATCATTTGCTAATCAGCACTAACACACAGCTGAGACTTATGGGAACATCATTAGTTTTGCAGGTATTAAATAACCATCTAACAAACCATAAACAGCTGTATTGGACAGTTAAGATAGATGAAAGGTAGCAGATGAAATCCAGGGATCACTAAAGTGCTTACAATGCATCCTGCGTGCCAAATGACGGCAAACCATCCACTCGTTGCTGAGACACGAAAGAAGAAAATGCCAACCTCATGATGGTGCAAGAGGGTAAGTGATGAAGGCTCGCCAAAGTCAGTAGGCTTCATCCTTTGGGGACCACAAATGTCTGTACAACATTTTATGGCAATCCGTGTGATAGTTGTAGAGGGATTTCAAGGATTAAACAGATTCAGTGGAGGAAAAAAAAAAAAGCTCCAGTAGCCTCTGCAGTTTATTTTGGCACAAATCGAAAAAAACATCTTGCTAATTTCTTCTTATATCTTATAACCATATTATTCTGACAAAATCACAGTTTTCTGTATCACATATGGGTTTAACCATGCTTGAAATGTATTAATTTTATAACATTCAAGTTGTAACAGAGAGACCAGAAGTGCAGCGGTAAACTGGGAATGACAGTTTGCCTTGTTATTTCAAGGCCTGAGGACTGTCTCCTACAAAACTCACAAAGTATTCTGCTCTCTAAAGGTTGTTCAGATTTGACAGTACGGTTCCACCATTAGTAGTTATCCATTTTCATAGTCCAGTTAAAATACTGTTCATATGATTTGACATAAATAATGTATATGATTAGTTTTGTCATGTTGAGATGGAGGCAACCAAAGTAGATTCATTTCCTGAAAATGTATTATCAGTGTTTTCCTATACCTGTAGACAGATGGTTTGGAGAGGCTGAGCTTGATGGACACTTTGTTGAATCATCTAGCTTAGCTCTGGAGCTGTGTCCATCAGATTTAAACGGAGAGTGTCAGCAGCCCCATTAAGAAATGAGCAGGGACAGTTCACAATCCAGCAGACACCAGCCCGTCTCCACGAGGGGTCGGAGGGAATCCTCTTAACCTGGGACCGTGCAGCTAATGTGAACTGTGCGTCCCCCTTTCATGGAAATCACTGCCTCTGCTCTGAGACAGAGCCCAGACACAAGTTCATGGGCGGTTATTTACCTTTGAAGCGAGCTGACTGTGCAGCGTTGCTGATGTTTTGCAGGCATTTGACTGTGGTAATTCTAGAAAGGATTGCTTTCACGCTACTTTTTCATTTATTAATACGTTTCCAGCAAATCTCTGAATTCAAAACCTCCCTAATAGATTAAATTAAAATTAAATATAGCTGCCAGACTTTGCAGTGCTTAATACCCATTCAGCCCAAGCCACAGCAAGCAGGAGAGAGCTTAAACAGAGCGCCTGCACTGTCTGTGTATTAAATGTCTTACACATTCACTGATGTGTGAAGACACATATTTTCTCCAGCCTTTAACAGTGTAAGCGAGAACGTCAGCAGCTTTTCTTTTATGTGCAGTGCTTTTAAGGGGAATATGACATACTGATCATATGTGCACATCCTGCACACATTGCCCTTAAAACACGTAACACCAGTTCATGCTCTGACTTTTTACTGGTATAGAAAATTACACTTTACAGGGTGTGCAGAAATAGAACTAGCTTGCTTTGCTGCACTCTCCTCTGCCTTAAGGGACAAATAATAAACCCGATGTCTGTGATGTGCACTATTGAATCTCACAATGGCCCAGTGTTTTAAGTACAAAAGGGAACATTCAGAATTTATCTCCATTTAACACCATTTGCCATGGACTAATTTAGAGTGGAAAGGATTAGAAACCCACTTTTTTCTCAGAACAGAAGAGTATATATTGAAGTGCATACATATTTGTGTTCTTTTTACCATTCTCCCACATTGTAGCTTAATTCGTAGTCAAACCAGAACTACATCTATGGTCTTTTTATTTACTTTGTTCACCATCACTACTTTTGAGTTATTGAAAAGCCACCTTAACTCTTTTTTTCCACCAGGTAGAGCAGGCCGCACAGCCAACAGGCTGGGGTCAGCGAGGTTAGGACTCATTACTCTCACTTCCATTTAGAGAGGAGATGTGGAGCTTTTGTAATTTAGTGGGCTTTTATAACATAGCAGTTTTTCTCATAATGTTTCCTTAACAGAAATGGGCTATACAGTAGTCCCTCACTATAACGCGGTTCACCTTTCGCGGCCTCGCTGTTTCACGGATTTTTTTTAGTGCAATTTTGCATGCTTTTTTTTTTTACAGTGTATGAACGTGCATTGTGTTCTGCGTCCTGATTGGCTAAGGGACTGTAGACCAATGTCAATCTCCTCCGTGCCGTGTCTCTGTACCGTACAGAATGCGTTCGGCTTGCCAAATTTACATAAATGTTCAATCGCTAGCAGTGTGACTTTTAAGTGCTGCCTGTTTGCAAGACAAACAAACAAGTCAAACAAGAGATAAATGTGAGAAAATGTTAATGCCTGTCTGAGAAAAGTGTATAAACTGTATGGTGAGGGGTTTTACAGCCTTAAAATATATAGAATAATTGTAAAAAATAAAGCTGACTACTTCGCGGATTTCGCCTATTGCGGGTTATTTTTAGAACGTAACCCCCGCAGTAAACGAGGGACCACTGTATATACAAAGGGATTTATTTTACTAAATGGCTGACATTAATTTCTCACCCCCTTCACAATGGGTTTGATTTCTCTTCATGTACCCTGTTGTTTTGCCTCTGTTTTGTTCCAGCGGTGATATCTCGGAGCCATGAGGGTCCGGGGGAGATGGGCAAGGCGGTGAACATCCCCAAGAACGACCAGGAGAAAATGAAAGAGCTCTTCAAGATAAACCAGTTCAATCTGATGGCCAGCGACATGATTGCCCTGAACAGGAGCCTGCCGGATGTGAGGCTGGATGGGTGCGTAAGCTTGTGTGTCTTCCAGATGCAGGCTGTGAATCACACTATTGACACTTTAACACCTACACACATGCATCCACGTTCTAGCAGACCAGTATAACACAGTCCTTACACAGACCCTGCTCCTCCGCTGCCTGCAAACTTTACTACCTTTGATACCCATCACACGTTACAAGGCACTATGGTTACTTTATAAAAAAGCTGACATTTCGACTGAATTCTTTCTGCGGTCTTACTTCAGATATCGCTTTTGGTTTTTCACTCCTTAACTTGTGCGGTCTTTTATGCCGGGTTTCACAAGAAAACACTCCAGTATTCAGACAAATGTGTTCGATGGCTCAGCAAGGCAGGAGGGACTCTTCCTCTTGTCAAAAAGCTCTTAACAGGGTTACAGACACTGACTGTTTCTGCTGATGAAATTGTCTAAATTATCAAAGCAACATTATTCCGATGATTAAAATCATTGTTTGTTCAGTCCATTAGTTTTCATTTCTATTAATAACATGATCTGATGTGAAAAGGCTTCTCTAATTGTGGGCACTGTTTCAATGTAGAATCCATCAGATCCCTCAAGTGTGTACATTAGGCCTGACATTTGAATAGGAGTAGGGTTTTGTTTACTGTCATTCAAGATCCACTTGAGCACTTAATGAAAAGCCAAAGAGCGATTTGTGTGAAACATGAGCGCATTTGTCTCAGGCTGCTGATATACAAAGGCATTCACCTCTAGTGGAGACATTATCCAAGTGATTCATGTTGGAATATTCCAACATGACTTCTCCACAGCACTTCCATTAGCAGATGCTGAAGGCTCCCCCTAGTCAGATACATCATGAGAAATTGGCCACAAGAATGAGTTTTTTCACAGATACGTTCTGTAGTTTTTCTTGCCTATTCTTGTCTGTTTGAAGAAAATGCCAACGAAGGACGTTTACAATATAGAGATGCAAATTTAAGGATCATTTGCTCTGCATAGTGCAAAAGAAGACCCATATTGCTGAGAAAAAGCGAGCAACGAGCTGATTGCAGCTCCAGTTTTTCTTGTCCATTACGGCTCACTCCTTCTCTCAATATAAATATTACAGCAGCTTTATTACACAACACAGCTTAGCCTTGCAAAATTTCACCAGCTGTGTGATGAAAATTACCCAGAGCCACGCAGAATTGCCAGTCTTTGCCTTTGAAGGGCAAATACATTTTGTCTGGAAGGCAACCTCCTGGCCTGGTTGTGTCAGTCAGCGCTGCCACCTTGACTAGACAGGACTGAACTTGCAATGCTGTCTGCTCCGATGGCTTTTTTTTTGTCACCCTCCGTCATCTCCCACTACCCCCCCCTCCCCCCCCTCCCCATGGCTGTCCACCTCCACTTCAGTAATGCAGCTCATTCGTTATTCAACGTCAACCACTACGGCATCGTCCCAAGTTTGCCACATTCTCGCTCTTTGGCTCTGACAGACATCACGTCAAGCCAAGGACACACTGACATAGCTGTGTTTACTTTTTCTACTTTCTCTCTGGAGATATTTGTCAGTAAATCTCCAGTGACAATGTTTTTTCACTGACGGCAGCATTGGATAACAGCAGGACAAACTCAGATTCTCTTCTCAGACACATTTTGTTGAATATAATGAGCTGTGGGCATAGAGAACCACCGTGACTGCAGTTTGGAAACAACACTGGTTAGGTTTAGTTACTGTATCTGGATACAAAAATTGTGTTCAGGTATTACGTTAACAGCGATTAAGCTCACTTAACTGCTACTGATGATTTCATTTTCAATTTTCCACTTTCTTTTTGTAGAATTAATAAATAATTTAGTCTATAAAATGTCAAAGCTAATGAATTAGATCAAATAGTATGTATTTAAAACATCCATGTGCAATTGAAATATTAAACACCTGAGAAGCTCTGACGAGCAAATGTTTGAGATTATATGTAATGGTTAAAGTTAGTTAATTGTTATTTCAATGATCTATTAGTGATGTAAAGTAGTCTAAATGTGGGTGGTTCCCAGCGTGGATCGTGGGACCCCCACAAGGGGTCCTGAACTGAATCTATTTGGATTTTTCTCTTTTGTGAAATACTTCAAAGTTTGACCTGTACAGATTTCTAAAAGTTGTTCAAATTAAATAATCTGCCACCTAACTTTCCTTAATTTTACCGTACTGATGTACTGATTGTTGCTCCACCAGCTGTAAGACCAAGGTGTATCCGGACGACCTGCCAAACACCAGCATCGTGATTGTGTTTCACAACGAGGCGTGGAGCACGCTGCTGCGGACGGTCCACAGCGTCATCAATCGCTCTCCCAGACACTTACTCGTTGAGATCATTCTAGTCGACGATGCCAGCGAGCGAGGTTGGTTGTCTGCGCTATAGATAATAAGCAGCTGACAAAAATACAATATCTAATATCCGACACAGACATGTGCTGAACACTGTAGTCAAGGATACAGGAGGAAAATCACTTGATTGATTCTCTGCATGTGCACTCTTTCTGAAATGTCTGTTGTTTTGTGGCAGACTTCCTGAAGAAGAAGCTGGAGAACTATGTGCGGACTCTGGAGGTGCCGGTGAGGATCCTGAGGATGGAGCAGCGTTCAGGTCTGATCAGAGCCAGGCTGAGGGGAGCAGCCGCCACCAAAGGTCAGGTCATCACCTTCCTGGACGCTCACTGCGAGTGTACTGTCGGCTGGCTGGAGCCCCTGCTGTCGCGCATCAAAGAGGACAGGTAGGAGCCAAGATGGACCACACCAGATGATTCAAATTTAACGTTGATATTTAAGTGTAATATTGACTGGATTGTACTTTTTAGGAGCAGTCGCTACAGTGCTTATGAGCCACTTATTGTCAATCATTTCAATCTTTTGTCTATTCAGTCCTGAAACATGCTTTATTAATACTGGTATTATCACATTTCACTGGTGTTGCATCATTGGGTGCTTTAGCCAAAGCTCTATCTGAATATTGATGAATACGCTGTTTGAGCCTGACTCTGCTGATAGGAAAAGATAATCATTTTGCATCGTCTGCTTCTGCTGCTGCCTCAGAGGAAAGGCTAGATCCAATTACTGTAGCTCTCTTTATGTCTTAACTCCACAACTGATGCTAGTAGACGCTGGCAAAATCGAGATCAAAGTGGACAAGGACGTGTTTTCTAGGTACAAAAGCTACAGCGGACAGATGTTTAAGGCGTTTGTTTGTTTTGCAGTGGGTGCTTTTTTCATCTTAGAGTGTTTGTACAGATATTTAAGCCAAATGTGTTGATTCAAAATGAATATTAATCTTTTATTTCAGGCTTTTACTTGCATGGCAAAAATAAATAAACAGAGGGTGCATCTGCTGTGTCTGTGAGAGTGACCCTAAGAGATGGACGGGTTGATAATGATTCTCCTGCGATCCATCTCTTATCTGAGGTCAGGCACATCAATTTTCCCCCAGGAAGAAATCAGTATCATATGACTCAGCATATTATATTAGGGAGCCATTACACCTTTACTGAATGCTGCTGCACATTTATCGATGTCCAGAAGTATGGGCGCAGACTGATGAGACGGTGCAGAAAGTACACAGTACGTTCACGAGGAATTCACACGATTGATGGGGGCTGAGAGGGCTGGTTGACATAAAAAAAAAAAAAAAAACTCCTCGCACAATGCATGTAAAAAGCCCTTTTGTAATTACAGCATGCATGATATTATAATATCATAATGATACAATTACACTTAAACCAGCTGACACTTGTGTCACCAGAGCTTAAAGAGTGACAAAGAAGATTTATTGACAAACGCATGATAGAAGATCTAAAATCTTTGAAGTATATTTATATATTTATATGGGTAAAAATGTATGATATGACAGGAACATTCCCTGGATGGAGTGAAGAGTAATGGTGAGAGTTGAACTGTCGCTGAGCGTCATTTGAAATTTAAAAGAAAAGAATAATATCGAAATATTTTGCTAATGCAAAGGTGAATGAAAGTGCTTGCAATGGTCATAAGCACAATGAATATTCCAGCCTGGTCCTTTTTGGTCAAGATACCAAAATATACTGCTTACAAACAAAACTAGTAGTATTGTTTCTCTTACAGTAGTTATGGAATTGTACTTCTACCTCTGTGATAGCATGTACAACAATTGACAAATGCTTTAAAGCTGTTTTGATGTTGCAACAGCTGTTCTAAGCTTTTTGGGGATGTTCCTCTGCAGTCACTGCAAGAAAACAGTAATCAGATATAGCAGCTAAACTACAGAAGGTAATATGGAAACGATTCCAGTTACCAATTACGCAAAAAGAGTCAAAAATGGCTAATATTCACTGAATCTAGCCTCTAAAATGTGAAGATTGGCTGCTGTTATTCGTTGACTTTTCATAGAGTTCATGAATAATTGATTTTAAAATATTATTCATTGGGAAAAAAAAAAAAAAAAAAATCAGAGGATAGGCGGTTTGATCCCGGCTCCTCCTGTCAGCATGTCAAAGTGTCTTTGGGCCAGACACTGAACCCCACATTGCTCCAGATGGTTGACCAGCACTTTGCATGATAGCCTGCTGCCTTGGGTGTGCGTGTGTGTGTGTGACTGTGTGTGTGTGTGTGTCTGTGCGTGCGCGTGTGTGTGTGTGTGTGTGTGTGTGTGTGTGTGTGTGTGTGTGTGTGAATAGGAGAATGAGAGACAAAAATTATGAAACACTTTGGTTGAAAGACCTGATTTGTGATTTATTTTGTGATTAGTTGTGATGGTAAAATTAAAATGATCACCACACCTTTACTCATGTATCGTAGCTTTTGAATCTTTGGATTTTACTGTTTTATTTGTCTCAGCACTGAATCTTACACTTCACTTCTTGTGTTTTTCAGGACAGCAGTGGTGTGCCCCATCATCGATGTCATCAGCGACGAGACGTTTGAATACATGGCAGGCTCAGATATGACTTACGGTGGATTCAATTGGAAGCTGAACTTTCGCTGGTACCCTGTTCCCCAGCGGGAGATGGATCGACGCAAGGGGGACAGAACACTTCCTGTCAGGTGCTCAAAAAAATTTCTTCCTCCTCTGAAGCGAAATCTAGATCATTTTTTCAGGGGAATGTGTGACTGACTTTCAACTTGTGTGATGTCTTTTGATTAAGAATTAACAGAGAGGAGGCCAAATCACACAAAAAGGTGAAGGTGCACTTCTTTTTAAGTTGAAACAGATGTCAGGTCTCAGTTTCACACCTGAGCTGAGAATGGGTTTATCTGTGCTGGCAGCAGGCTGCAGACATGACATGGTTAGTTATATTTCTTCACAAGAACTCGTCTTATGAAAAGTGCCGTTTTTATCTGCAGATAGAAATAGATCCTTTTCCTCTGTGTATTGTATCCAACGGATGCAAGCAACTTCCTAAACAGCATCCTGATAGTTCTCTGTGCTTTGTTGAAGTCTAAGTATGCATGAGCCCATTTAATTCAAAAATAGAAAAATAGGAACTGTCTTTTTTTGGCCACAGAAAACTTGGCACAATTTGTCATCCGTATGCAAATCACTCCGAGCAACAAACAGTATCCTTAATTAAGGGCCGACTACAGCATAGAATGAATTAAAAGATAAAAGCAATTACTCCTCTAAGGCTTTGTTTCAAATTGGGAAACAAATTGGTCTTTTATTATATTCTGAGTGTTCCTCAAAGTTACACTGAGGTACTAATAATACGGCACAAAGAGACATAATATTCCAAAGGGATTTTTTGTGGCCTTTTGTCTTAATTTGGCACTTGTCTCTTGCAGGACTCCCACCATGGCAGGAGGATTATTCTCTATAGACAAAACATACTTTGAAGAAATAGGAAGCTACGATCCAGGGATGGACATCTGGGGAGGAGAGAACCTGGAAATGTCTTTTAGAGTGAGTGGCAGACCGGATAGGATGCTGTCATGATGTTATCATATCACCAGAGTTGTTGTTCACTCCCTTTGTTGCATCCACATTTCCCCCACATGCACCTTGTCTTGTCTTGTCATTTGAAGGATAACTGCAGTATTTTTAAACCTGGGTTTGAAATGATGGGTAGGTATAAATACGGTTGGAATCGGTCCAATACATCGCCTCAGCTGGTAGTTGAGAACGGGTGGCCAATGCGCTGTAATGGCTGTAATGTAATCCCTTGGGGCAGTTGTGCCAAATCAAAGTACGTTCACTTGTTTTAGCCACGTTCACAGGCTCAGGTTGTTAGTCGACGTGTCTGACAACAGAAAGCATCCCTACAGAGACAGGCTTGTAAGATCCTTTTTTGCTTAACCAGAAACAGCTGTTACATTGCGCTATTCAAACCTACCAGACTCCACTGACAAAAATAATAATTTAACCTCGAGGAACACACGAGTGGCTGGCCTACTGCTGCTTTGAGTGGTTATTTTGTTTGTCTTATTGTGTGCTACACAAATACTGCGTTGGATCTGAACGAACCCTTTACAAAAGTCACACAATAATACAAACAATCGAACTGATTGAGACCGCGGCAGACCAGCAACTCCTGTGTAAAATCACTATTTTTGTCAACAGGGTCATGTGGCTTTGACTGGAATACTATTATGGCTATTTCTGGTTAAACAACAAGGATCTTACAGGTCTATTTCTGTAGGGATCCTTTCTGTAATGTCGTCAGGCACTTTGAATAACAATCTGAGTCTGTCGGTGGCAAAAACACTTTAACTGGACGTATTTTGATCTGGTGCAGTTGCCCTAAAGGATTACATTACAGCCATTGTAGCTCATTTGCTGCCCGTTCTCAGCTGCCAGCAGACGTGATCTGCCAGACAAACTCCAGAAGTTTTTGTACCTGCTAGTCATTTCATACCCAAAATGTAAAAATATGGTCTAAGTTAAAAATCCCATAGTTATCCTGTAAGATTCAAGGGAGAAATTTAAAAAAATGCAAAGAAACAGGAATCTTGGAGTGTCATATGAAGCAACTTCAGTTTCCAGTGACAGTGGCAGAGCTGGATCGCTGCTGTAGTTGATATTCACACTTATTGTGTGATGTGATGTTCTGTCCAAATAAGTTCAGATTACAAGCACTGTTGTTGTTTTCCCGCAAGACAAAACCAATTAAGAAATGTGAAATGTTAGTTTCTACATGAGCAGCACGGTGGTGCGGTTTTTAGCACCGTTGCCTCACAGCAAGAGGGTTTGCGTTTTGGACCTTGAGCCTTTCTGCGTGGGGTTTGCATGTTCCCCCTGTGCTTGCGTGGGTTCTCTCTGGTTACTCCAGCTTCGTCCCACAGTCCAAAGACGTCCAGGTTAAATGGTGACTAAATTGTCTGTAGGTGTGAGTGTGAGCGTGAGTGGTTGTCTGTCTCTATGTGTCAGCCCTGTGATTGACTGGAGTCCAGGGTGTACCCCGCCTCTCGCCCAAAGTCAGCTGGGATTGGCTCCAGCCCCCTGCGACCCTTAAAGATGGGTGATGTACACAATTGATGGAAGTGTCTAGATGTTTGACAAGTATCTGGACATGCACAACAAAGCTCTGATCAGACTGTGTACACATCAGTCAGAAAACACTTTCTAAGTGTGTTTCACTGCTCAGACACGTACATGAGCCATTTGTAATATTAGCTTATTTATTTGCATTTATTAAAGATTTACTTGTAAATTCATTATTTAGTAATCCACATAATCATATAGAAGGTCTCTAAATATATATTTTTTAAATGTGTTTAATCTATTTTTACTGCTTTAGGGGAAAAAGAGAAGGTGTAAGAGGTGTATAGCTCTCATCAAAATGTCGTTTCTGCCCATCGCACTGACTCTGATTTGCAGCTTTACACATGACTGAGTGGAAATGACACCTTTAGACAATAAGACATGCTTAGTGCTGAAAGACAACAGGCAGCAGTGACAAGGAGAAATGTTCTAAATAAATATGTCCAGGCGTCCTGCCATCCTGGAGCTATAAGAGGCAGGTTAAAAGGGAAATATATGGAGTCCGATCAAAATGACCCAACAGTCTACACCTCTCTAAAACAAATGAATGTTTATAGTGTATAGCTACGGTATTACATTGACACACTGTTCATTCTCAACAGGAAGTCCGGTAGCTGCTCTCCACAGTTTAGCTTATAACACTGTTATCATGAATTGTTTTTAGTTATGAAGGCTTGGAAAGTTAGTTAATCTAATGGATAATCCTGCGTTGTCAATCAGCGTTATATGGCTAACTTGTTAACTATTGCATCACATCATACATAATCATTTCTAATCAATGCTTCAGAGTACAATTTTGCAATTTTGTGTCCCAGGCCCCTCCTGACTCCTGACTCGTCTTCAGTCTGCCTTTGATACTTCCAAATAGCACTACTTCATCACAGACTAATATTGAATGCAGAAAAGACCATGAAGTACATGGTATTCTCCACCTCCACCAGTGACTCTGACTATCCTGCCATTAAAACTTTTAAGGGCAACCATGTCACTCCTGCTGAGTCATACAAATACTTGGCAGGAATTTGGCTTGACAGCAGGCTGTCGTTTAAGACTCATTAAAAATCAGAACTAGGCTTTTTGTACATGACTAAATGATGTCTGTCTTTTTCCAACTGTAAAACTATCGTACAGTCAAACATGTCCTTGACTATGGACAGACATTGCCATGCTGCCCCATCAACTCTGCAGCAGTCACACCCTTTGTGTCATCGTGCCTTTCACCTTATCACAAGTGGCAATTTCTATACTCACTCATTGTACCTGAAGGTTGGATGGGCTTCCTTACAGGCAAGAAGAAACAGCCATCTCATGTTATTCATTGATAAAGCTTTATTGTTGTAGCTTCCAAACTACCTCACATCTGTTCTCATATTCATTATTCACACATTTTATCTAATAACTACAGTAGATGATGCAGTAACTACCTACCTAGATATCCCTCACCTACGCACTAAGTTTAGCAGAGGTGCTTTCAGGAATGAACTACAATCTGCCCTCAAACTACAGTCACATATTTACCTTGGAAATAGAAAGCCTGATGTCCTCTATGTTTCCTGTAACTGTGTCATGCAACATGTTGTGAATGTTGCTTGTTCTTAGGTGTCTCTTGCAAATCAGGTGTTAATCTCAATGTAACCCAGTCTCAATGTGAAAGATAAATAGATAGATTAAATGAATAAATAAATAGAAATAAAAATGGTAGTGTTAAATACCACATCGCTTACTTACCAAGCATATTTAAACATCAACAACTCAAACATATTTAATGATGCATGGCAGGAGTGTTATCACTGAACCTGTGGTGAGCAGCCATCAGACTCCATGCGTCCATAGATGTACAGTATAAATCTTACATTAGACGGTGCGTATATATCTGTAGATGTAACGCTATGTGATCACATTTAATGATGCTCTCAAATCTCCGCTTATCTCAGCTCTGAAACAGAGAGAGCCATCTGATTGGCTACAGATAATTCTCTGTTGGGGGAAAAAAACATGCATTTGTAAATTGAGCCGTGTCAGGTGTGTCTCAACAAACCCAAACACACAAAGTTCAACTGTTTGTAAATAAATATAACACAATCCAAAGATGCTTTTGATGAAAATTGTTTTAAATACATACATTTGTGGACGTCTGCATCAGAAATACATCTGTGAACTTTTTTTCTTAATACGACTGACTGACATTGTTTGTCTGTCCACAAGTGTGTGTAGGATGGTCTCCTGATTCCCTGCATAAGCCTCCTCTGGAAGTCTCCTTGCTTGCAGTATTAAGAGCACTGCAATGTCCTTATTGATGACAGATTTGATCAATTTCTGCGTTACCTGAGGATCAAGGAGATGGCATTCACCCAATGTTGTATCCTTTTGTCTTGACTGTATGCGTCTGCCTTAATGCCACATATTCTATAAAACTACATTGTCTGCAGATCTGGCAGTGTGGCGGCTCATTGGAAATCATAACATGTTCGCACGTGGGCCATGTTTTCCGGAAGGCCACCCCATACAGCTTCCCTGGAGGAACAGGCCAAGTCATCAACAAAAACAACAGGCGCCTGGCGGAAGTGTGGATGGATGATTTCAAAGATTTTTTTTATATCATATCACCAGGTACAGAGCTGTGGTGCCACTAATATGACCACTAATATGACTGTCTTTCTCTCTCTGTTGTCAGCTTTGCTAAATAAGCATGAATTCTGCATGTTTTAAAAGTTTCAAAGAATACGTAGTTCAGTCAGCAGTTTATTAGATGTTTTATTCATTGTGCTCTGTTTAAAAGCAGATATGAACAATCCTCATAACCAGCCCCCTTTGTGCTACTTATGTGCTCGCTCATATTACATTTAGCAAATTGGTTTGAAAAGGAAAGACTTCTTTCATTCTCTTGCAGGGTCTTTTATCTTGCTAATTTATTGATTTATATTTTTCCTTTTACTCTGTCTTACATTGGAATCTAATGCTGCGCTTGCCATCTCCAAACTGGAATCAGGTAATTCTTACTTCCAGACACACTTTTAGTGCTCCTCCAAACTCTTATTCAGAAATTTGTCAAAGATGGTCATATGGATTGCCCCCTCCGGGTTGGGAGTGAGTTGCTGCCACAAGAGAGGGAGTTTAAGTATCTCAGGGTCTTGTTCACGAGTGAGGGTAAAACGACAGACAGATTGGTGCAGCAGCAGCAGCAGTGCGGGCTGCGGTCCATTGTGGCGAAGAGGGACAAGGGTTGGACTACTTTCCCTCACCTCACCCTCACCTCACCCTCACCTGTGGTCATGAGCTCTGGGTGATGACGGAGATTGCGGATACAAGCAGCCGAAATGATTTTCCTCCATAGGGTGTCTGGGCTCAGCCTTAGAGATAGGGTGAGGGGCTCGGAGTAGAGCTGCCACTCCTCCACGTCGAAAGGAGCCAGTTGAGGTGGTTGGGACATGTGGTCAGGACGCCTCCAGGGCGCCTGCCTTTGGAGGTTTACTTCCCGCCGGGCGGAGACATATCTCATAGAGCGTCAGGATCCCACAGGAGGAGCTGGAAAGGGTTGCTCAGGAGAAGGACGTCTGGAGTGCCCTGCTTGACCTTTCTCCACCGCAAACCGACCCCGGATAAGCAGAAGATAATTGATGGATGGATGGATGGTCTTGTCTCCAACAGACCTCAAACACACACGGAGAGTCTAGAACAATACAACCGTACGGATTGAGAGATGAGTACCCTCCATCTGTCGTAGTAATTTAGTAATGTGATTACCCTTTAGCAGACAGCAGTGTCCCGGAAATCTCCAGTTAAGTGTTTTAGATGCCAGCCAACCTATAAGGGATCATCCATAATCTGCCGATCTTATGGCACAAATTGTGACCTTTTCCTCCACTCAGTCAGACAGGAATCTCCACAGGCAGGTGTGCAGACAGAGCCGGGCTTGTGATGGATGAGCCTTTCTGCGTATTGTGGCCCCACAATGACTGTCTGTTCCTGCAGGACATTAGGGAGAATGATCTGGGCCACGCTGCTGCCAGACCTCACTTATTGGCACAGAGGAGCACAGTATGTTGCTCAGGCTGAGTTTGGGAGTGGCATCTAGTGATCCTATTAAAAGTGCATCTCCCTCCTCGTCCCTCGGCACTGGTGATTTCAAGATCAAAGAGGCTATTCATCATCTGCAACATGTGATGCTCAGACCCTACACAGAGAGAGAGAGAGAAAAAGGGGGAAATGAAGAGCCAGGGGAGGAAGAGTGGCTGGCCTTCCGCTCACAGCTTTTATCTGCCAACTTGAAATCTCTATTCCACAGATTAAAGTATAAGACGTTTTTGGTATTACGGAAGGTGCTGTTTACATTGTGTGGCTCGTGCTTGATGCATAAATATACAGCAACGTAGGTAGGCCTGACATGTTGGCTCGCTTTTGGAGATTGTTTTTCTGTTTTCCCTTATTGCAATCGTGCTCTTTCATGATAATATCTATGGTATCTACATGCAAGCTATGAGGCACTCTGGGGAGAAACCATCTGCCTAATATGTTTGTAAGTGTCTGTGCCCAGTCGCTGTCTAATCCTTCCTCAGTCTTGAGTTGCATCAAGGCTGATACATCATGCAGTTTCCATTTGGCTGAAATGAGACACATGGCACACAGTATTCCACAATTGTTGCATTTGTGCATTTCTGAAGGAGATGCCTTATCAGTAGCGTTACACCACGTGTATTAATGGGATTTGTCTTAGTTTCCTCACGCTTTTTGCAGAAATTAAGTAATTTATGCATCACTAAGTAGGAAATCCTTCCATGAGCACCCACACAGCTCATATTTTCAAGGGCTTTTGTTTATAAAGGGTCCCCCTGGTGTTTAGTTTTGGTGGTGCAAGAAAATAGGACTGTCCTCCTATTTTCAGAACAAAAACATATGAATACCAACACAATTACCGGCTGATGATGTTCAGTGATGCATATGGCTGAATCCTTGTCCTGACATTTTGTCTGCAGGCGTGATGCGGGTGGACTACGGAGACGTTTCTTCGCGTAAAGCCCTCCGCGAGGCCTTGAAGTGCAAACCATTTTCCTGGTATCTAGAGAACGTCTACCCAGATTCCCAGATCCCAAGAAGATACTACTCACTTGGTGAAGTATGGGCTCCCTCGTACTCTGATCTCCCATAATGCAGCAGATACACCGCCTCCCTGTGCATTCAGTCAGATATGTCCTTGTAGCTTCTCGGTTGTGTTTTCAGAAAGACAATATCGCTGCGAGATAAATCAGAAAATCTCAGGATCCAGCAAAGCCTGAACGAAATGAGATAAAAAGAAACATCCCCAACTGTTCCTATTGAACGTGTGTGATAAACAAACATGGGGATGCTCGTGCAGTCAGTATTGATCCCCCTCACATGTTTACACAGTTATGCTATGAATGCTGGGTAGGTGAGATAAGGCTCACTGTGTTGTACACAGCAAGCAAAAATGAATTTTAAAGTACGAGAAAAAAGTGCGAATATCAGTCAGAATCTCTCTCAGACCAGATTGTTAACTGCTAACTAGCAAGTCGTGCATCATGAAAATATTTAAAATGTGAAAATGTGCCGAATGATTACTTTAACAGGCAGAGATGGAGCATACAAAGTAGTTCCTTTTAGGAATTAAAAAGGGAATTGTGGGAACTGTGTGATAATTTGCAGCTAAGGCGTGAGAACTCATAGTTAATTGTAAGATAGCAGAAGTTCAAGTTCCTTTTATTGGTTTGTCCCCCCTAAAAAGATTTTTTTTTTTATTTCAAGTGTCCTGAAATTGCCTCTTGATGCCCGTGGCTGCGTGTCGACAGCAGTGCAGCATGGGGTAAAGTCAGCGCTGACATGCAGTGCGCTGTCTGCACGATAGACTGAGGCCATTTCAAAGTAATGTCAGTTGAAGAACTCACGGTGAAATGAGCTTGTAATCCTCCAACATTCATACAGCTGAGGATGAGAGGATTTTTTTTTTCCCATCTCTGCTGCTCTGCTGTACTGCAACACAAGCTGGTTCGCTCTCTCTCTCTTTCTCTCTTTTTAGCCACTGCAGCACCTCAGCTGCCATCTTCCTCCAAACCAGACTTCTCCTGACTGATTCTCATCCTCCATAACACACAGTCAGCCTTTCTTTAACAGCTGGAACCATTAGGTTTTATATCACTTAATTATGGACGCCGTTCTGCTCCTGCATGACGGGCATAATAAGATGCTTAGGCGACATATAGAGCCAGCTCAGCTTTAGCTCTGTGAATGTATGAGTTCATTAGAAAGCTGAGTTGACCGTAAAGTCTGTAGAAGCCGTGACAGCAGGGGTTACTCAGCGTGTGCTGTCAAATCTCGTATCCATTTCCACTTTAAAAGTGAAGACAATGAATAGAATTGGGATTTACATAACTTGGTTGCACAATATCTGTCATATACACAGGGCTGTAACTGTTTGAATTATTGATTAGTCTGCAGATCATTTTGCCAATGCATCCCTTTGCCTAGAACGTGTCTAAAAAATGGTGAGAATGTATTTTCTAGAGCTTAAGGTGGCATCTTCAAATGTCTTGTTTTCTCCGACAAACTGTCCAAATCCCAAAAATATTTATTCACAATTGTATATGACAAAAAAAAGAACCCAGAAAATGGTAACATATAAAATAGTAACTACTGTTAATTGAGTGTAATGGCGAAAGATCTCAGGATACTGAAACAGTAGCAGCAAGAAAAGTGCACTCAGTAGGGTGTAGATCTTTTCTGGGCGATCACGCCTGGAGCTCCACTATGGGAAAGACTATGTGATGGGGGACCAGACTTCAGCGCAACAGCTGTTAACACTTATAAGTCCAGAAGGCAGCAAAGATAACCGAAACAGATGTGTTTATATCATATCATGTGTAATTTTAGTGGATCAGAACATATCGGGTATGGGATTAAGCTGCAGATGGTCTCAAAATGAGACCACTTGGATGTCAGTATTTGGGCCGTGGCAAAGTTTAACATGTGGCCTGCAGCAGACTAGGTAAGGCCTGTTTTTAGCGTGGCCAAATGGCTTTTGCTCGGTGATTTCAAACTGAAGCAGTTGTTGATGACTTGGGGCCCCTGCCTACCCAGTGGGGAGTCAGCAGTCAATGACAGGATAAAAGAGTCAATGAAATGGGTTTTTCACAAAATTGTGACCATGGGAAGTGGTTCAGCTTACAGGAATGAATGTGCACAAAAATTATTTTGCTGATCGGTGCGGTAGTTTGACAGATTAGCCACGGATACACACACAACTAAATGCATGATCCCCTCCAGACTTACGCCCGACAGAGATAATATAGAAGAGGACTGTCATGAACACTGACTGAAAAAAAGGGGGTTCGAAAAGTCACTGCAGCACCATGATGAGTTTTTAATGAGAGATATTGAGGAGGACTTGATTGGCTCCTGCATTGAAAATAACATGATTTGTTTTGTTGTGTGGACCTGCAGCCTGACTACTCTCAAGTAATACATACATTATGTGGCTTATACCCTGGAATCATTAAAGTATATTGTTATACTTCGTAGTGTTTGCATCATAAAAACGTCAAAATACAAGATTTGCAAAGCTTTGACCATATTCTAAAATATATGTTTCAAGTTGTGAAAGTTGAGCGATTAGGCTGCTTGTTGGTATGAGATGAGAGTTGATGTAAAATTTGGGTTCAAGTAACTCCTTTAATTCTGATCCCTGCTTGTAGATCAGAAATGTTGAGACCAACCAGTGTGTGGACAACATGGGAAGGAAGGAGAACGAGAAAGTCGGCTTTTTCAACTGTCATGGCATGGGTGGAAACCAGGTGAGAGGAAAACAAACTATCTACACACGGTGTCCTATAAACACTAACTGGAAACATGTATTTTAGAAATCTAGTACTGTACTGTAGTACTGTAAAAGCAGAATAAATGCGTCTCTTTTAAAACGACGTTGAACCAGCCGAGCCTTTAATACTTCTTTATTTTGGATTCATGAGTCTTGGGATTTTGTCTTTGCTAGCAAGCTTCAGCTCAATCAGGTTGGACTCAAAGTGTGTGAATTGCCAACATTTAAGTAAATCCACGGATTTTCAATACAACTCAAGTTTGGGTTTTGGCCAAGTTTTTCTTTCTCGTTCTTAAGTCCATCATTGATTTGGCTCCAGGCTGGGGTTCATTTGTAGATGTTTGGTGCCAAGAGTATTTATACTCTTGAGAGTTATACTCTTTTAAGAGTATACAAGTATTTTGTATTTTGGTCTAATTATTGTTCCCTCTGTCCATAACAAGTGTTATATGGTACTGTATGTAGACAGAATCTCAATGTAATCCTAAAAATAAAGCACTAAAAATACCTGCCATAGTACAGAATCTAGCTCTGATTCTGGCTCACAACGCAACAGAAATCACCAACTATTGATCGAATTTTAAGTCATGAATAAATATGTGCAAATCATTCACATACTGTTTCACTTTCAAATAAAATCGTAGTTTACATTTCTTGATTGCAAAATGAATGATGTTGCCGTTTCGGATGTTTTTCATGGGCTGAGTGAGACATCTTGTTTCCAGGTGTTCTCATACACAGCGGATAAAGAAATTAGGACAGACGACCTCTGTCTGGACGTCTCCCGCCTCAACGGACCTGTCGTCATGCTCAAGTGTCACCACATGAAGGGCAATCAGATGTTTGAGTACGATGCTGAGGTAGGATCCGTTTCACAAAGTAGCCAAATAACCGGGCTGCAGGCGGCCTTTCTTTTCTATTGAAAACGACTTTGGTGAGATGCTGATTGACTGTATTAGTATGTGCCATGAGGAGATTGCCATGTAGTGGTGCACATGGCGGATTCAGGTAGTACAAAGTGGGAAATTGAGTACCTGCTTGCTGCCACCAGATGGTGCTGTATGTCAGTTTTTCAGCAGCTTAGAAGTCGAGCTGCTGCACCAGCTGTGTCTTTACTCTCATGCTCTCTCCTTTCACATAGTTTGTTGGCAAGTGGGAATATGATTTTGAGGTAAGCTTTTGAAGTCATCGCCTCTGAATATTTCCTCATAGTTTGAGCCCCGTGCTTCCAGTTTCGTGATATCCTATAACACTGTGTAGCCTGTGGGGTGTCAGTGGTTATTAGAGTAGATCATTCATATGTTGATGTGAACACAGTACAAGTATGATGTCAAATCTTTAAAGGATCCTAATGCGGTTTTTTTTTTTTTAGAAATAATTATATTTATTTACTCATCACAGGATGTAGCTGGTGGTGCTGTTGAATTGGACTGCATTACACAGAGGTGTTTCTGTTATTTAATCTACCATCATTGAAATAAATGGGGTGGACAGATATTGCTAGCAGTCAACATTAATCTACCGTATCTGCCACTTAAAAATCAAACAAGAAATGGCTGAATCATTCACAGCATTGACAGGACAAACATTCAACTTGATGACCAAAAAGCAAATAACCCAATCCCAATGCGTCTCTATGTTGTGCGGTACATTACAGACCTTATGGCCTGTAAAACACACTCAGGCAAGACGCTGTAAAATTTAGACTCCCTACAAATATGTTAGTAAGTCAGAGTGTATTCATTCCTGGTTGCACCAAAGTGAAAACTTTATATAACTGTTAGAACTGTTAGATAAAGGACAAAGCCAAAACAGTGCACATTAAGCAGCAGAGTTTGATTTTACTTCATGTTGCTGGTTATGCAAACTGCAATATTCTTGAAATATCAATATTCAATCAAATGCAGAAACCAATTTTTCAGGCTCTGAAATGGAAAACGGAGACATTTCGAATCTCACGGGAGAACAAAAATATCCTGTTGACTCAGAGTACATTATAGATTATACAACTCAGAAAGCATCTTTTATATTAAGAATTTATGCATTTTTGTTTCAACCAGTGGGAGACAGAAAAGAGTGCAGTGAATAACATGTTATCTGTCAGTGATTGAGCTGTCCTGTCGCTGACACGTTGATATGGAAAAGTGAGGAAGCCTAGAGGCCTTTCCATCAAGCACAGAACAAACCCAAGGAGAAATCCTTTCATTACACTTTGTTCTCTGGGTGCATTCTTAATATGAAAAAATTGAATAATTCATAAACGAAGAGGACTGGTCTCTGTTGTAAACAGCGTTGGGGTTTCACCGCTGTCGGTGGCCGAGGTTATTTTTAGCCCAAGTGTGACAGACGGGGTCTGAGTCTCTGAATCCAGGGTGGCGATAATACCATTAACATTGCATCTGATCACCGGTTTCACTTCACTACCAGACTTATACATATTTCCACTGTATTCATTTAAAGCCATGACGGCCTTCTTTCTTTCTCACCTGCTCTGCTGTTTCAGCAGGAAATAATCTGTGTTTACTCTGCAGTTCTTCCAACAATCACTTATGAGTTCCATGCATTGTGGCACTTATTCCCCCGAGTCTCACTCACACAGATAGTTTTAGTAGAAATGGACTCAGTTTTCCCGTCATCCAGCTGTACTTCGGTGCACACCTGAAGTTTAATGTTGGTGTAGCAGAGACAAATAGTTTCATTATTACAGTTTTCCGGATGAGAGTTGTCGGGTTGTCTCAGCCACAAAGATAGATAGGTCAGCTGCCAGAATTTAAAACGGTGATCCTCAGTGTGTGCTAATTCACTCCTGGACAGGTGTGAATTAAGAAAATGCAAAGAGCCAAATTTCAAACCTTTTCAAATTCCTGACACAATCACCGCATCAATAATGGAAACAAAACATCCTGAAAATGAGGCAATAATTCTAATAGGTAAGATTTATATAGTGCCTTTGTAGAAACTCAAGGGCGCTTTACACAGTACGAAATATATTTAAAAATCAACATAAAAAAAAAATGGAACAAATAAATGTCATTTTTATTCTGTAACATAATATTCTGGGTGATATCAACAAAAGAGGTTTAAAAAATGGGAGATCAGACCGTAACCAGTAACTGATGATAACACTGACTAACTAATCTTTTATAGTGTAAAAATCCATTTCTTTTGATTAAGCTTTTCATTTATTTTCATCTGTATCATACAGATTTTCAAAAACATTGTTTGTCTCATTTTAATCAGTTCTTTATGTGGTAATTGTCCAAGGTGAAGTTTGGTGTTAACATTTTCTTCCCCTTTTTTCCTGGTTGTTACATTGTGTGGCTTTAGTTTAAGCATGTGCTGTTTTATATTGTGTGTCTGGTGCCTGACGCAGATCCATCAAGTCAACAATTTAAAAAAAAAATATTTCATAATGCAGCATTATCAAATCAAGCGCTATTTAAAGGCCAGTTTTTACGGGTGTTACCAGGTGTTAAATAAACAACACACCTTTTCTATTAGCATCAGCTGTCATTGATAAATCACCACCATTATTAAACTGGAACAGTTGGCTGTGAAGACCAGATGGATTCATTTAACATTTACTGATGACTCGCAGACTTACCTTCACTACCATCTGTCCCTTTCACTCCCGGCTCGCCGCAGAAGCACACCTTCCTCCACATCATCACCCAGTCATGTCTGACCATCAGCCGTCTGGAGGACGGCACCTACGGTCCCACGGTGGAGTACTGTAACAACAGCCCCGTACAGGCCTGGGTCCTGCGCAACTACACACGCCTGGAGGTCGCTAGACGCCTCTACTTCAGTCAAACTGATTATTTTCTCTAAGCCGCCGTCTGCTCTGGGGGGCTGTAGGGTCTGTGGTGAGCAGGTTAGTATAAATTAGGCTTAGAGTAGAAGTTTTTGGTAGCTGCTCCATAGTGATGTTTGTCTTTAGCATTGTTAGAACTTTAAGTAGGTTAGTTTTACCTGTTCGGGCTTAAATAGGCACCTCTGTAGCTGATTGTTGTCTCTGTCTAGTTATTTATTTATTTCTCTTGTTTTTGTCAGTGAGAACAGATGAAGGCAGCGCTTGTTATGATGTTGATCTTTCAGGTATTAGTCAGAATGTGCATGCAAATTGTTTTGGGAAGCATTAAGTAGCTTTTACTGGTGACCTTTCTGGGAGAACGCATGAAGACGGGGGCAGAGGCGCACCAAGTAATGACAGATGTCCCATCAAGATGGTTCCGTGTATAAGATGCTATCTGCAAGACCTTTAGCCAGTCTTCGTGCTAAATTAGATCTCGGTTGACATTTATTTTCCAACGTAAATATTTTATTTTGGTGCGAAAATTCCCCGGCTGTGCCCCTGGACTGCCAGCCTTTGGTGAATGATGCCTGAGATGGAGAAGGACATGTTTATTTTTAGCTAATTATCAATGTGCAGGGCTGGTTGAAATGGGCTTGCTATTGTTTACAAGGTCCTTTGAAGTGATCCTTCATTGTGAACCCACCTTTCATGGCCATGGCCTCTCAGGCCACTCTCCTAATGGCCTGAAGCAGCTGTGTACACTGTGTGCCATGTACATATTGTAAAAGCAATGAATCTCAATTATCAGTGCTTTTCACCACTGAGCTTATTTACATGCTTTTGTAAGAAATGTTTTTTTGGCTCAGCTGATCTGTCCGTTTCAGGGTTGTTATTTTCCTGCTTCTCTTGGTCTCCGTGGCTCTCTGTCGTTTTCTCTGCGGCCAATTCTGCTCTGCTGAAGTATACGGAGTTTGCACCTCTTTTACCGTTGTGTCTCTCAAAAAGCTAAAGAGCAATTTCGCTGTAGCATGCCACAGATTTTGTGTCCAAGCAAGGTAAATTGGGTAAGGAGCTCTCAGGGCTGGTGGTGTGTGTCAGAGTTGCGGCAGTAAAGTGACCTGCTGTTAGATGGCCTGATTTGTTGTCCGCGCTCAGAGGTCCTCGTGGCATAGCCAGCACAAGAGGAGAGCACGTACACAAGAGCAGGGCACCATTAGAGCAAACAAGACTGTTGCCTGACTCTGCCTCGAGACAAAAGGAGTCTGCTGTTTTTTGTGTTTCCCACATAAGGCAGCCCAGCCCTCTCTATCTCCTTCCAGAGTCAGCACAAGACCACATCACACAGGAACTGCCGTGCCTTTCAGGAAGTCCAGTGTGCTGTTTGGTGACAAAGAAGATAATGTCCCTCAACCGGGGCTGATGGTTAGAAACCGTCCTCATTTAATTAGGCCGTCTCAGCTGTGCACACAGTCAGCGACTTGCTCCGGAGACACCGGTTGGTTTGCTGGGAGGCTGAGATGAGAGCTTTCTCTGCCCCAAAGGAGGCATGAAATAATTATGAGCAAAGGACAGGACCTCCGCATTTCTAGTATTTTCATTAAATGTGAATTTTTTTTTTTTTTTACCTCTCGTAATTCTACACCTCATCTGTCATCTCTGCCACTAGAGTAGGTTTGGTTCTTTGAATGAAGGAAAAAAATACTATTCTCATTATTGCCTAAGCCGGGTGCTCATGATTCATAGATTTCATCTACCTCCAGTGTGGAGAAGCTTCATATATTAATATGCCCTTAAAGAGAAGTGTTTATTGATTGTACTGCTTGTCATTTGCACAATCTAGAAAAAACTGATTTTTTTTTTTATTCACCTTAAAACTACATAAGAAAAACTCTGCCTCTGTCTAACTTCTAGCTGCTGTTAAAAATGAAGTATTTCTTTGATAAAGCAGGAAAAGTAAAATGTCTCCAGTGTGGAGCTACCTTATTGTTCTTCCGACTTTTTTGGCAGGTGTGTGAGGTCGAACGCCACCTGCTCTCTTTGTTCTTGCTCTGTTTGAACAAATGTGTCTGTAGGGCGGTCTGCAATGTGTGTACTTCAGGACAGATGTCTGTGTGTGTGTCTGTGTGTGTGTGTGTGTGTGCATGTGTGTGCATGCGTGTGCACTTCTTTGTATCCAGGCAGAGCATGTCAGGCCCTTGTGTTTTATAGCTTAAGATCAAACATGGCCCGAGCGTCTCTGTGTGCTCATTAGTCTGAATATCCCCTGTCAACAGTCAGAGCACAATCTTGTTTTAATGAAGAATTATGGCTCAACAGCAAGATAAATCATGCCAGTGTGCACCTTTCAGTGCGACATGCTGACTGGGGTTCGCAGTCGTTCACATGTATATTCTTTCATGTGTGATGTGCTGTTTAGTTAGAAAATGACTCCCCAGACAGCAGCTGCAGACTGGTGAAACAGAGGTCAGCTCTCATTTTGTGATCAGTTTCCTTTTAAAAATCTTTACATTTACAAACATTACAACACTTAATGGTGTCTTAGTAGCACTTAGTAGGATAAATACAGTTTTATTTTTAATATCATTTCTCTCATAGCATTGTTTTCTGCTTCTCCTCACAACCCAACATCAGCATCTCTGCTTCTCTGCAAGTGATCATTAGGAAGAGAAAACAACTCAAGTGAGCAACAAAATTGCGGAAGTGAGTTCTTCTGAGGGAATGAACATAAACGGTTAATCAAGGCCATTGAGAGCTCTCTTCCAGTTGGTGGTGGTGGTGGTGGGGGGGGGGTTCATCTCTGGAGCTGTTGTGGCAGATAGCCACAGATTTCTGTGGGGACGTGCTCATGGGGTGCTTGAGTTCAGCTCATCACGATAGGTGTGTTTTTCCGGTCTGGACACTTTAAAAGCACTTGTTCTGTTTTCTGGCTTTTCTGGTTTATGTAATAGAGCAGCACGCTGACAGGACTGACGGGGGGGTGGGGACAATGTGTGGAGTGGAGCATGAGATGCATTTTAGCTCACTTTGTTGTGAGTACACGATGTAAAGACAGTTGATGAGACAGTTTAAGCCCATATGTATAAATAATTAATGAAACAGTTGGAGGATGAATTTATGTGTCAAACGGTTGAAGGTGTTACTAATAATATAAAAGATGGATCCGTTCTGTTCAAGTGTCTCAGTACTCAGTATTATGCTTTTTACTACTGTGACATGTCAAATTGTCTTTCAGTCCCAATGGTCTCTATTAGATGTACAGTAGTGAAATATAGTTTGTCTAACTCATCCAAAAGCCTTGGCTCCTGGTTCAAATGAATGACACGTACACATCTATTTTATTGATGCACCTTCCCTTAATGAGCCAAACTTCATTTCTCTATGTGCCGTTTTCCAGGAAACCTAGATAAGTGGCAACTATTCAGTCATTTTTAAATTGTACTGTCCATAATTTCTAGTTTGCTAATATTTACAAATATTAGCATTTAGATGTCGATTCACAATACAAACAGGCGATTACAGGGCACTGGGCCATGTCACTGTAGTACTATAGGCATAAAGTCTATAGATGTCATAATGCTGAATGAGGTTTAAATGAGTAGGAGCAAAAATATTGAAGTAGTAATTAGTAACAAACGGCACAACATCACCATCAGTCATTAACACTGTTTCACAAAAACACCTGTTTTACCCTAAAAGAAGAGCTTCAACACCCTTTTGATGGTACCCTGACTGATTATAGGGAGACTGAAATTCCCACACCGCTCCCTCAGTGCCTGTTCTTACAGCGTTTAACTTGGGCTGGGTACGATCTCCTGGGACTTACTGGAGCATTTAGCAGCTGGAGAGCCAGATATTTTCCTCAGGAGTTGGTGGAGAGCAAAATTGAGCTAAAAGAAATGTGAATATTGGACTCATTTGAATGAATGATGGTGCTGCTTCATGTCTGTTTGATACGTAAATAGGCAACTGTGTGCGATCAAGTTTGCCATATCAGCTTAAGAGAAGATTATGTCATTGTTGTCTTCACAGCTTGTTTCTGCTGCCCCCAAGTGGTCAAAACATCAGTCGTTGCCGGGTTTAGTATTAGCACAGGTCTGTTCAATAGTCCTCTTCATCTAGGTCTAATATGTCTGTGTAGTTTTTTAGTTCTTATGGCTAATATTTTCCCAACACCTCACTGTATCTATTCGTCCAGTCGCCTCTGGCATTTTAAGCCAACTCCTGAGAAAATGTTCTGTCCCTTTGGCTCAACTTTCCTCATCAACCAGTTGTTCACCTTGTCTGTCGACCGTTTCAGGCAGAGCAGGGAGCATGAAATCGGTTTGCAAACCAAAACATTGAGCAGAAAGTGACGGACAACAGCTATGAGCTGCAGTCTGGTGTGTTGATTATCAGTCATCTCTTTTACATTTCAACTACAACTCATTTCACGATCCAAAATGTCCAACATATTACTTGATGCAGCTGTAAATATGAACAGTTGCAGCTGGTTTCATTTCTTCTGAAGTGAAGAAATTAGGTCTTTCCAGGCCTCTCTGATGGCCAAAAGTCATTCAGAAGGAAATCCCTTAAGTCCGTCTCATAAAGTGGCAATCACAACTGTCTCCAGCCTCGGTTCACGTTGTGTTGTATAAGGGGCACGACTCTCACTTTTTCTAGGCCAGAACATCCTGCTCTCATGATGTTCCTATTGTTTTTTTTCTTGCTCCAGCTACAGTTACCGAGCACAACAGGCCATTTACTTGGTCGAGAGGTATTTTTGTGAAATGTGGGGAATCAATACTTGAAGTGTGTCTGTGAAGGTTCGTCTTAGTCATCCAGGTATATTCAAGTTTCCCCAGAGAAGCACAGTCGATGAGACAGGAAGTTATAACTGAAAAACCTCACCATAAAATAACTCTCGGAACAGATAATACATTATAAAGTGCTTATTTTGCAACAAACAAGTATTTTGTGGTTGTTTGCATCTGCGTAACTGCCTGTTTCTTCATCCCCCTCTTTCTAGCGGCTCACCCTGCTGCATGTGAACAGCAACCAGTGTTTGGACATGCCGTCTGAGGAGGACAAGATGGTCCCCACCCTGAGAGACTGCAACAACAGCCGCTCTCAGCAGTGGTTGCTCCGTAACATGACCCTGAGCGTCTGATCCCCCACCTCACCGCTCCCCCCGCCACTCTGTCCTCATCCGAACCAGTCCTGGCGCTCCACACCCTCAAAAGGTGGCTCTTACCACGCACATCACGCGCCTCTTCCTCTAACAGCCTGGCCAGCGATTACAGAGATCCAGGCAGCAGTGGCTTACTTTCCATTATGGAGCCGTCTCCTTTTACAGCTCGCCACAGGTTTGAGAGAAGCTGCACCTGCCGTTCAGGTGACAGGACGGCCCCGCGGCTTCGGGGACCTCGTCGTGTCCGAGCAGGGAGAGCGATGTGTGAGGTCTGTGCATGGAGAACACTGATATCAAAGCACTCACACTGCGTAAGCCAGCTGCTAGCTGTGCAATCACTGTGCTGCTCAGATTGCTGCTTAGCTGCCGGACAAACAGCCAAACAGAAGAGCATCTATTAAAGAATATTGCAAGGGCACGTCTCTGCGATGGTCCGCACTGTAAATGACCTTCCTTGTGCTGCGTACATGCACTGCGTCGCTGTCCACTGTAGGTACAATTTAAAAACAAGTCTGCTGTTCATCCTCTTTCCATATCAGCGACTAAGTCACATTCAGATGAACAGGAAAGTGATGTTTGTTAATAGAGCCCGGCCAATAACTGGATTTGTGAAGCTAATATCCATGTTGATGTTTGAGAGTTACAAGATCAGATAACCATATTTTACATACGCTGATATTTGGTTTTAAAGTCAGAACACAAATCTGAATTTTCATCACTTTTGGTGCAAGGAAATATAAACTAAAACAATACTGCAGCTATTGCTTGTGTTTATACATTTTTGAAAAGAGGATTAAGCACTGTGGACATGTTTGTAGAAACAGCATCTGAGCCTGGAGCCTGTGGGTAGGCGTCTCCCATGTCAGCGGTTGACTGACATTTGAGGGGCTGCTTTGTGCTGTCAACGTCCGTGGTGTGCTGCTGACTGAGGAACGCCATGCATACAGTCATTTTTCTCTTTTTGAACAAGCCCACATAGCCTTGGCCATCAACCTGATTTTAACTAGTTAGCCAGGCTTTCTAAAGGTGGAATTAATTCCTTATTATATTATATTATATTATATTATATCATATTATATTATGGCAGTTTGACTTGAATGAATAACAGCATTTTTATCATTTATTTAACTTCTGTTATTGGAGAATTGAACAAACTATGTACAAAAGCAGGTTTTCGTATCATCGCTGTCTGGTAGTCCATCGTGTAACTGAGGCACGATTTCTAAATTACCTCAAACCTTTCATCTGTACGGTTTCTTATTCATGTTTGGCTGACTTTATAGTCAGACAATAACATACCTGTGATAAGCTCATATCTGCTGATTTATTGGTCGGGCTCTATTTGTTAAGGTGGATTTCTTGAGATGTTTGGGAACGAAAAATGATAAGCTGAAGATTTTAAACCGTCATCACAAAGAAGGAAAAGAAAGAAAGAAAGATAACAGTGCAGCTCCCTTATTTGTTTGTTTATTTTTTAAAGAGAAGTGCGTGATTAATCTCACAATGTTCCATATTAGTGAACTAGGAGTTACAGGTTGTACAGTGCAGATGAAAATGTGAGGCAGTTCTTTGGATCAACATACTGTACAGATGTTTGTTTATAACAGGCAGAAATGAAGCAAATGGCTGCGGAAAAAGAAGTAGCGAGTAAAACCAGACTCTGCTCTGAGTAGATATAATGGATTCTGATTGAATGTAGGAGTTTCCCCTAAATGATAATGACTGTAATCTGGAATACTTTGACTGCACTGTTATAACGGCTATTTGAGAGCATCTTTACTAAAAACACATCACATTCATCAGTTTCTGAAAGTCTACTGCTGCTAAGATATGTTGCCCAGTTCTTTTGATCATGTTGAGAAATCATGATGTCTTGGAGCCGGATAGTTACGTGTGCCTTTAGAAAGTGGTTTTGTATTTGGTTCATTGGTTTTTAGATGATTAATTTATTATGGTGTTGAAAGAAGATGAAGAATGTTTTCTTTTTAAGAAAAAAAAAAAAAGAAAACTACAGCATATCTAGCGTTAAATAATTTTAATATCCCACGAATATGACACATCATATTAAGGCTTGATCAAACATTTAGTTACTGTTACATTCAGTAAGTCACCCATCAGCCATGCCAATGTGACAGGTACTTTTCACTACATTACTAATCAGCATCAGACAACTAATGTTATTGTACATAATGCTTTTAACATGTTTCTATCACCGTTGTTGTTGTTGTTGTACATACAGAACTAATTATTTTTCTAAGATGCTGTCAAACTTGAACACTCCTCAGAGAAAAAGAGCATTGAATGATAAAAAAGATCACAAGGTATTGCAGTGTTTTATTTGGAATCATGGTAATAAAAACCAGTGCTTACCTTGGGCTTTGAAATTGCGGTGTGTTTTGGAAATCATCATCGGCCCCACAAAACCAATTCTCAGACTACCTAAAGGACCTTCGGCGAGCATACATGAGGGAGCAACTAATGGTGAAATACTATCAAAGCTGCTTGAATACCGAATCATTGCCAAGTGCCTGCTTGGCATTCACACTAAAATTCATTCACCTCTTTCGTATTACGCACACACATTTATTGTTTTTCATTATCTTAAAGTGCATGGTGTTAAATAGGAATGTAATGTTTCAATGTACTGGTTTAAAGTGATGTTACCTGTTTGTACATTTTGCCTTTTTTGTAGAAAAAAAAACCTGAACTTAGATTTAGCATTAATTTCACTGTCAAGCAACTGATGAAAATGTGAACACTAGCACATCACACCAATACATCAGTTGTTTAATAAATCCTGTTCTTGAAGCCATTAAGACCCCCGTACATCTCATTACCAGCATTCAATGTGTGGGCTTTTAACAGGAGACAAATGGCAGCCTCTCTTCTATGGTAACTGTTAGAGGACAACACACATACAACATGATGCCGTAAGAAATACATTGTAATGGATGTTACCTTCCTCTTTTGTCCAGTGACTGCTAACTCACCTGCCATTGTCAGCTGACAAAGGTACCCCTGACATGGCTCATTATTCTGTACATTTAAGCGAGGAAGGCTTGACCTTTCAGGTGACTCTGGCTTTGTTCAAATCTTAGAGGCAAAAATTACTCTTCCTGAATGGGACACGGAAAAAAGGGCGAGCTACAATAGAAGGGTCAATAGAGGGCAAAGGAGTTGGAGAACAGGGAATATCCAACTGACACTAATGATTATATTAATGATTACTTTTATTACCAATTAGTGTCTGAATAGTTTGATCAATTGATTAATTTTATTCTATAAAATGTCAAATAATTTGGAAAATGCCATTTGCTAATGGTCAGTCTTCAAATTGGTTGTTCTGTCCTCACCAAAAGTTCAAAACCCAAAGAAGAAGTTTAGTTATTTAATACAGAAAAAAGCAAGCAGACCACATAAAGGAAAACTTCGGTATATTTGGTTGACATTAAATCAAAAATGACATCAAACTTGTTGATTAGTTTCTCTCAATGGACTGATTGATTGAAGGAATAGTTTGATATTTTGGGAAATGGATTTTCTTGCCTTAAGTTCAATGAAAAGATTATACCACTAGCATATCTGTTCACTAAATGTGAATCAACAAGTCACAACTGGTTAGCTTAGCTTACCATAAAGACTGGAACTGGGGAAACTGCTAGCAAGGCTTTGTTGTCATACAAAATCAGCCTACCTTCCATTTTCATAATTCACACTCTTACTGCATATTTACTGTGTATTTTCATTTCCCTTACTTATACGCTTTTTGATACACATATGTTAGCTAATCCAAGGTAGCCATTGCAGAGGCAATAGATGTTGTGGAGCTGACAACACATCAGCGCCTCGCCACACTCTCAGCAGGGGTCCTGACTGCGATTTCAGACAGTCTCACACTTGTTGTAAGCAAAACCCAGGCTGGTTAACTGGACCCGTGGGGATAAGATAGTGGGTCTGTGGCTGGACCAGTGGAGTCCATTAAGGGGTGAGATGCTTTAAAATAATAGCTCTAATGGAGGCCTTATCTGTGGCTATTTGTAGCTCAGTGCGCCTCTCAAAGGTTGTCCACAATCGGAGCTTCGCACCATGTAGGCTGCAAAGTTCTCCACCACATAAAGCATGGTCCTATTCAAGCTCAGGAAATGTATACCTGTAGCCATGTCTTAAAACTTGAATTGCATACCCGGGTTCTTCGAAGAGCAAGGACAATATCACAAGCTATCTATTTACCTCATTTTATTTTGCTAAGCCCTAAAGTTATTCTGCAATTTGTTTTTAAATGTTTGTTTCTGTTGTTTTCCTCCAAAGTGTCCATAGGGTGCGTTGGTACCTGAAAGAGAGTCCGTTTCTTTTCCCAGTATACAACTTATTGAATTGCAGGTAACATTATTTTCCTGTTTGGACTCATTCTGTGTCACTGATACTTTGAATCAATGCATAAATTAGGCTACAGAAGTTTCCTTATGTTGCTTTATGTCACCACAGCCAATGGTGTAAGAACTACTTAACCTTAAGTTAACGTACCAATACAACAATGTAAGAAATGCCCCATTACAAATCAAATTTTAAAAGTGACTTGAAAAGTGAATTACTACAGTTGTCAGATGATAGTATAGTAGTGGGTCGTAAGCACCAGGCATTTATATACATACGAGGTAGGGTATGTGTAACAGTACAGTATGTACACACACATAAAAGATGACAATACTTTTTAAGTTTCTTTGAATTCAGTGAAAACACTCAAAGTTTCTTTTATATGATGATACCTCGAACAGAAGCTCGAAGTGCTACTACTTCTACTTCTCTTTTCCAAGGCTGCTTTAAAAGACGTCACAACGGGACTTGAACCTTCTTCTGGTTATGTGATCGTCTCTGTCTAGCCTGTTTCCGTTAGCCCACCACGACAAGAAGCTCTGAGCGCTTTCGTGCCTCGACTTCAAATATGATGCTATACATTTTGTACCCTATTTCTCCAAGTGTCTGCCGGCCTGCTTGATTGTGTGCCGGCTCGCCTGTCTCTCCCTGCTCAATATATGGGGCTGCATCAACTAAGTGAATCCAATAATGGGTAGAGGTAGAGTGGGGGCAGGAGAGAGGGATAATCAACCCCCTGGATGTGCTTTTTCTTCTCGCTCGAGACTAGAGGAGAAATCCCGCACTTAATTGTTGTGGGGACCTGAAGTTCCAGAGCGCCTGCACTGAAAAGCAGCTTTAATTAGACATGGTTTGAGGCCAGTATCTCAGTGGGGGTCAATTCTACTGCCACAGGACGCCACACACCCACGTACACACACAATTATGTACAGTACCTGTTTTTAGATGTGTAGCGCCAGCCTAGGGATTCAACTGAGACATCCTTGATGTATGCTTGCAATCTCTTGAGTAATTTTTATTGATTTGCAGGGAGGAAGTGGCTCTAACAAGCTGCTCCTATGCGATAATCTCCTTTTAGCACGAAAGCAGTGATTAGGAGGAGGGGCCCTGCTGCTTTTAGCAGTAATTGTATTGTAATCAATCATCAATCTCCAGGAGCTGTTCCACAAAACACTCCTGTTTGGATGCTATTTTTGACCACAGAGGCTAATAAGGTCTTGCTTCAGCTGGGGAAAGTAAAACCAATAGACTCCACTAGAACAATATTGTTTGATTTTTAGGTGTGCCTGTGATAATAATTCCTCACCTGACATAACAATGTGTGGCTATAAGAGGGATCATCATCATTATTAGATGGTATTTGCCTCCACTGGGTTTGTGGTTGAATGTTGTTGCTTCTTTCACAATCATTCATGAGCTGCTGTAATGTCCTTTGATTACCACAAGATGCTGACAATCTCATATGTCCCTTGGAGGCTCCACATTTTGACCCAATTGCTGTACCCCCATGGAATCACTGGTTTAGATGCTGCTCTGCTCATCCACCACATGGTTTCACATTACATGCCAAGCATGAAGGGGAGCCTGTTAGTGCATCAGCATCCAGTAAACATGCTTTAGATCATGTGAAAAGCTCATCTTTGCAGGGAGAAAATCACAGAGCACACGAGAAGAGGATTGTTTTGTTTTTTTAAAATTCAAAATTCAATAATGTAGCTGCAAAATAAGACTACAGATCATTTTTAACGACGAAGTTGTAAATTTGTGGGGGGAAAATAGACGAGCAAATCCATCAAAGTTGAGACGGTTTTCCCTGCTCTGTCACTGATTGTCGAGATTATAAAGGAAGATGGAAAATTAGAGAAGATTGTCTGAAGTGATTGGCTGATCTTCTCTGAGAATGACCTCAAGTGCTATCCAAGCTGATTCAGACAGGGGAGCAAATGCATCTCGTGTCCTACATTGGTCTGATTAGATTAATAAATCAATCCCATCCCCACCCGCCCTTCAGGTTTCGTTCGGGCTATTTTTATGAAATGGGTTACAGAAGATCAGCAAAGTATTTCCGATCATTGACTAACAGAAGTTTGACATTTGCTGCTGCAAGAAGTGCTAATTATATAAAGTACTCTGGTCAATGGTGGTTATGGAGGATGGTGTTTTGTTGTGGAAAAAGCAGCTGTTTTCTGGAAATTATCCTTTTTACTTTGTTGAAGCATGCATTTCCAAATCTTGCTGTTATTCGATAGGAGCTAATCTCCACATATCCTGAATTTGGTGCACAGTGTTACATTAGCTGCCTCCTGGGGTGTGACAAGAACAAGCTTGAACCTCTGTCTCGCAATTAGCTGTCAGCGACAAGACCTACAGTATGTATTGAGGAGATTTAGGAACGCGTCTGTGGGGTTGAAAACGGTTGAATGATGGTTCAAACAAGGGTTTCTATAGACTCCATTATGTGTGATCATTCTAGACCTAAAGTGAATCCACATAAAAATGGGATTATATTATTTGAACCATATGAAAATACCTACAGTATTTGAACAGACACTGCAAATGACAATCGTCAATTTCTGTTACCAGGTTTGTTACATCACTTCAAAGCCCTAAAAATATTTTCTCAATCACGGATGTCACGAAGTGAATCATTGATAAATGGTGACGTGTTTTACATTTTATAATAAGGCTCCCTTTCCCCACTTATAAACATTAGTAACTCATTAGTAAAATTAATGAGCAGCTGGATCTTGTCAAATAGTGAGCTGGTATCAGTGTGTGAAAACTGTGTTATAACTTATAAGTGTTTATTAATTATCTATAAAGTGATTAAAACCCAATTAACAACCTAATTATCAACCTATGTATAAATTGTACATATATTATGGTAAAGTGGTACCCATTGAGAGATTTATGTTTTTCTTTTTTCTCTGTGCTCTTCTCACTTTGAAGTGAATGGGTGGGACCTCATTAAAAAAGATGATGTCACCGACGTACTGAGCACCAATCAGGGTTTAGCAACGTTTCCACCAGAATCTGATGACAGTTGGTGGATTGTTTGGTTCAAATGTGACCAAACCACATCGTGATGAAGCAAAGGAGCTGAGATTTCAAACTTTTAATGAATAATTCCTGAAGATGTTTTTGTTCCGCTTTGATTATTGCATACTCAGTCAAGAGTATTTAATGTTATAGAGAAATACTTTGATTTGAAGCTTATTTTTCTTGGGCTTAAACACACTAGTCAGTAATGCAGACAGTGCAATCAAACAACCCACTGTATCCCGAAGTTAATTGCTTTTTCTAAATGTAAATGCAGGACAGACACTTTGGGAGAGTTGTGGAAAAGTATCTGTGAAATACAGCAATTAAAAAATGCTAGCTCATGGTGCCGGCTGGCTGGCTGTTGGCCAAACCAAACTAATAGCCTTATTTTTGCTCTGCAAATATATGAATAGCCTTTTCCTCCTAATGAGAGCCAGAACGCATGGTGGATGACCCGTGTCCCCCTGCACTCATTATAACAGCACAAAGTCCCACAGAAGCTGTAGCTAATGTTCACCTGGCAATTATGACGGCCCAGTGACCGATGGGGAAATCTTCTCCTGTCTGTCCCCCTCAAGAGGACTGCCTCACAGACAACACTTGGAGGCACATCAAAGTTGCACTGAGCAGCCATGCGATCATTCATTTGGAAACGGTTATGTCAGGCCATAGCGCTGTTTTTAGAATGTACCATTTGTACAGTAGGGCATGCTGGGCTCAGACTGGACATGGAATATCATGCGGTAAACCGCAGGGAGATACAGGATAACTGGAGAGGTGGATTTCGCCTGGAACCAGACTGACTCGACAACGTATTGATCCATGTGAGCTCAGACAATGGATCCAAAAACGACTAAAAATAAAATCAACAAGGAACTGTAGACATTTGCCATATGTTTTGGCATATAAAAGATCAACAGATGCTGCATGACATGACATCAGAGTGTAAAATAAGTTCTATGTTTCATATTTACATGAAATGAGCTTGATTCAGAGGTGGAGAGATTCAATCGGAAAGGTTTCCTCATTTATTTAACCACTGATATTCTTTCTTTCTGGGGTGAAAATGGTCAAAATTGATCTCGAGGCTGCTTTCATCCTGATACACCATGTCCCCACCTAAAACTGGTTGTGAATTTTAAAGCTGCAGCCATCAGCGATTTCTCGATTAAGTGAGAATTGTCCTCTTAGCAATGAGAAATATTGCCAGAACATGCTGTTTTTTTGTGCAACACACAGCAGCACGATACCGAGTGGAGGCAGACAGGCAAAAAAAGAAGGAGAGGAGCGGAGAGAGGTAAATTATGTGTGAAAGAGGTGGTGGTATGTTGTTCATCCTGCCTCATGTGTGTTTGAGAGACAACGTGTAAGCCTGGGTAACTATGGTGTGGGAGTATTCCTCTGTGGCCATGATCTCTCTAATACGATGACTGAAATCTCACTAGTGCACACCCCCCCCCCCCAAGATTAAATACAGTTTGCTGTGAGTGTCAGCAGCTTTCCTGCAGAACTTGTCACTCTGTTAAGACCTCTTGTGTGTAGCATTCAGGGAATAAAGTGGGTGCAGTCACCCATGGGATGGAAGTGGGGTCATCTGTGGCTGTTACCACAGGTGACCACAGGAGAACCAGTTAACAAGGTGTATTTGTAAATGTCCGCTAAAAATAAAAAGACTTTTCCTTTTCCTTTTCCTTTCCAGGTATATTGCAGAGAAAACTGGGTGAAAATGGAAATATATGTGTTCAGCATCATGAACTGTGCTCACGGCAGTGTACATAATAGAGATAAAGGTGTAAAATATGGCCATTTTCTATTCCCATCTTTGTCATAGCTAGAATTTTCCAATTTGGTAATGTTAAAAAGCAGCAGGGGCCTGCTCGTTCTCTTGTTAGAGGCAAAAATGTGCAGTTCAGTGTGATTATTTGAAAGTCATCATAACATCTTGGCTGCAGCTTCACATATTTGATCACTTGTAAAAAAAAAAAAGAAAGAAAAAACTGTCAAATCAGGCAAACCCTCTTCCCTCCTCCTCCAAATTGTCTGTCTTTGTAGTGCCACTAGGCAACAGTGAGTGCATCACTGGAAGCGTGGAAGTACGCAGGAGCCGCGCAGGGAAATCGAAGGCAAAGAAGGATCTGAGCAGCCAAAGGAGCATCTGGTGGATCTCTACCGCTGAACCATGACAATCCAGTCGACATTTCTCTGAGAGAGGGGAAATAGGTGCCCGAAAAGAGCCTGGCAATCAGCGTCGATGCGCGCAGCCAAACATGACGACAGTGGGACAGTGATTTTCTTCCACCAGCTCGTCATTTTTTACAGTCATATGCTCGGGTGCCATTCATCTCCTATGTATACAGACCACAAAGGAAGGACTGGAAACCGAATAATCTCCAACACAGCCGCAAGTGCGCACAGAGACGTTTCGTCCTGGAAACCGTTTCCAGCGACTAATTACGCAAAGATATTGCTGTTTTATGGGCCCCTAAAGGATTTTGAACGTTCGCATGAAAACTTACTTTGTGAGTACAGTTTTGAACAGGTCGATATAGCCCCAACCTTCACGGGCGATGAGTAATCCACGACGCAGTAACTGATAAACCTGTAAAACCTGGACTGCGACTGGCGCGTTTGGATACCTTATCCTGTGCGTCTCTTATTTTTTTTTCATATGGCTTCTATCTTCGGGGTTTATCAACTACTCGTGCATTATTGATATTTCATGGCTGTAGAGTGTAGCAACAGTAGTGTGTGGCGAAAGAGGACGGTGCAAGAATAACTGGGGCGAAGACAGCGCACTTTTCTCGCCTTATTTCCAAACAGGAGACATTGCGCACGGGCATTGACGACTGCAGCAACTACAAGCCAGACTTTTTTTTTTTTTATATCATTGTATCCTTTGTTATTTCTTTCGCTGCTGTCATCGTAGTATGTCTGCACTTCGAAAGAAATTTGGGGACGATTATCAGGTAGTGACCACCTCATCTAGCGGGTCTGGATTCAATCAGCCTCCCCCAGAGAAAAAGAAGAAGAGGCAGCGGTTCGTGGACAAGAACGGGCGATGTAACGTCCAGCATGGGAACCTGGGTGGTGAAACCAGCAGATACCTCTCAGACTTATTCACAACACTCGTAGATTTGAAATGGCGCTGGAATCTATTTATTTTCATCCTCACCTACACAGTCGCTTGGCTCTTCATGGCCTCTATGTGGTGGTTCATTGCATACATCCGAGGAGACCTCAACAAAGCCCACAGTGACAAGTACACTCCATGTGTGGCCAATGTCTATAACTTTCCCTCAGCCTTTCTGTTCTTCATAGAGACCGAGGCCACTATAGGATATGGTTACAGATACATCACAGACAAATGCCCCGAGGGGATCATTCTCTTTCTTTTCCAGTCGATCCTCGGATCGATCGTCGATGCCTTTTTGATCGGCTGCATGTTTATCAAAATGTCTCAGCCCAAGAAAAGGGCCGAGACTTTGATGTTCAGTGAACATGCGGCGATTTCTATGCGAGATGGAAAACTAACTCTGATGTTCAGGGTCGGGAACCTGCGTAACAGCCATATGGTCTCTGCACAGATCCGCTGCAAATTGCTGAAAGTAAGTGATGCTACTTTGAGTCCAGAAGCATCCTGTATTTTAGTTGTATTCCCATTGTTTATCATGGCCCAGTTCGTGTTTCAATTTGGGGAAACTAACCCTGAAAGGCCTGTACACTGACATTTAAGCCTGCTCCTAACTGTGCATGAAGCCATGATGCCTACCACAGACAAATCTTCATTCTCATTTCCAAAAATTGTCCACTGCAGTGATGCACACAAGCAACTGTGAGACCATTAGCAATCTTCGACCAAACCACAGCACAAGGGCTTTATCTGTTTCACAAATTACACATTTTGCATAACAAATGAAGGAAAAAAAAAAAAAAAAAGTAGCCCATCAAGTTTGCCAAGAGGTCTTCAGCACAACAATGTGTCCCTACATTAGATCTTGAGAAGAACACATTGTTCCTGAGCTCATTTTTAAACTGTTTTGAGTTTAGAGCGGTAATCTGTCACAACTTGTGCTGCAGTCCCTTATGAGGAGAACATCATCTATTGCTGTCCGCCCCGTGGCTTCAACTAGTATCATCACAACACATATTTATTTTGCTATTGTTTTATTTTCCAATGTTGCTTTTATTCACTCTTTCTTGTCTATTGTTGCTGCTGTAACATGGAAATTTCCCCCTATGGGGGATCAATAAAAGAAGTCTAAGTCTAAGTCTAACAGTCTATAGTCAACCTATAAAAACTTTTTAACAGGGCTCTGCAACGCAAATGCATACCCACCAATTACCATGGTAATATATAGGAACACAGTGCACGGTATAGGAGATTAGAGAAAGCTTGTAAACTAAGTTTTACCAAAGACACACTGGAACCATATTCGTTTCAGCAAATTATAAGCACTGTTTTTTTTCAGCATTCCTCTTGTTTCTAGTTTCCATGCAGGTGAATATGAAACAGATGAGTCTAACTATTTCAGCAAATTTAAACTGGTTGATTTGTTGTAGGAGACATGTTAAGGCTCAGTGGTGCATCAAATCAAATGCTGGGGTGGATATTATTGCTTTACATGTCATTTAAGAAAATTATAGTAATTTCTTGTGATAGGCTGATGATTGGCTGCTCTGATTGAATATAGAATGTGAAAAGCTCACACAAAGGTTCTTGATAAGCTGTAGATAAGTCTGCTTTACCCCTTCCTTCCCCCTACCAAACATCTCTGTCTCTGTCTCTTCCTGTACGCTTCCGTAGTCTCGCCAGACGCCTGAAGGCGAGTTTCTTCCGCTGGATCAGTTGGAATTGGACGTGGGTTTCAGCACCGGGGCAGACCAGCTCTTTCTCGTCTCACCACTCACGATCTGCCATGTGATTGACACCAAAAGCCCCTTCTACGACCTCTCCCAGAGGTCCATGCAAACAGAGCAGTTTGAAATTGTGGTGATACTAGAAGGAATAGTAGAGACTACAGGTGAGTAACCACAAACATGTATTTCTATTGGCCTGCTGTTGAGACGTGAGAGCCTGTAGCCTGTGTTGCTCCATGTTGTGGCCCAAATGTACAGTAGCTGAGGATGTTGTATTGTCGCTACAGTGTTTTTGAGCTGTTGCAATGTCTGTTTCTGCAACAAATCTTATGAATCATATTGAGCTCTTTCATAGGTGTTAACAGCTGACTCACAAATGGACTCGCTATTGACCACTTGATTGAATGGTATTGATTTCTGTTTTGGTGGTAAATAAGCAGTGAAGCTGCTAATAGCAGTGGTTAGCATTTATTTATCATAGCTGATTGAGCCTGTGTTGCAGGCATTAAGTAAACCATTTTTTAAATCGTTTTAAAACACCCTCTGGGTCTGAGGAAGCAGAGCCAAGTTTCAAGCTACACATGAGCGTTGAGCACTTTCAAACTCCAGCAGGTCAGTGTTAGGCTATATATATATTTTCTTTTTCTCATCTGAAACAAATTCCATTCCTCCGCCTTTGTGCCCGTACAGCACTTACCTCTGGGTTGCTATTCTCGGAGGGGATAATAATTTGCTTTCTAAGGTCCCTTTGGAATTAGGGAATTCCATTTCCACAAGATGAGTAATGCCCCGAGTAAAATTCTCCACTGTGGTCATTTTAAATTCAACCGTTTATTTGACACAGCTGATATAGTGTGGGGAGAGCTCCTTCAGTGTTATAGAGTGAACAGAAGAGCAGTTGTAATTGGTTGGTTCAGAGAAAACAGCATATGGAGATGTGACAGGCAGGCTTACGGGCCGACACTGCAGACAGCAATTACAGAGATATTCAGTTCCTAATAAATAGCTCTGATGGTCATTTAGTGCAGTGGCATTAAAGCCTCTTTATCTCACATAGAGATTCCTCAGTTTATGACATGCAGAATTCACGTCGTGTCATTTTGATGGGACTTGACATATTCACAAGCATGGCATACAGTGATGTTGTATAACAGCATGGAGTATCAGTATAGTTGGAGTACGGCACCCAAAATGTGGTCTACTCAGTGTTTGAACACTGATTTTTCTTAACTACTTCCTTTTTCTGTTTCCTCTTCCTGTCAGTTAGTTATTTATTATTCTTTATCAGTTAATAACTAGTAAGTATGTAGTGTAAAGATCTAAATCTGAATTAGACTTTTTCTTATGAGAGTAATTGTAATATGCAGCTAATTAACCTGAACTTGCCTGCTGCTGTCTACAGGGTGCTTTGGTGAACATATTAACATATTCAGTGCAGACATGTGATTGAATTATCATTGATTTATTGGCAGGTATTTATAGTATTGCAGGGACTGTCACAGAAGCATGTGTCATCATTGTTGTCTACACTTAAAGTCACAATCTCAGTTTTGATTAAACTGGTTCGGCTTAATTTTTTTTTTGCCATCGTTATGTGACCTTTTTTACTTCACAGAAAATTCTGCATCGAGGAGCACTTGTGGTTATGTGAAGTTGGTGGAAAGGCTGATGTAGAAACAATCTATGGTTAAAAATTTATGTACAGTGAAAGTCTAAATCCTCAGACGCTTTCATTTCTGGCCAATGTAACTCTGTTTCCATGGCAACCTCTCCTTGAGTATTCAGGATTGCAGCACTGCACCTAAACTTAGGTTTTTTATTCCTATACCATAGGAATAATAACACAATTTCAGCAATAAACCAGGCAAACATGTGAAGCTGAACATGAAATGAGATGGCTTTGTTGACAGCATCACCTGATATCAAGGAGGATCTCTTTTGAAATATGAAAAGCACACAGAGGCGTTACTGTACTGTGAGGTGCTTGCCAGAACAGGTGATACAGCAGAGAAAGAATAAGATGAAATATTTATGAGGATTGTTGTTTAGAAGTGAGAAAGCGGCCCAACTCCCCAGATCTATGTTTGTTTTGGGATTTTTTTTTTTGTTATGCGTGGAGAAACCACTGTCTGGAGCACAAGTTGCAATACTCTCCACTGCAGATTAAAGCTGCACGATCACTGGCTCTTTGTTCTACTAGATAATAACAGACACAACAGTTTGCCTTTTTTGACATAGCAACCTTTTGTTTCCAGAGATCACACAAAAATACTTTGGACTGGCTGAAGTTCTCTTTCTGTACAAGGAGAGAAAAAAGAAGGAGCGTATCTCTGCAGGAGCGTGTAGGAGCCCAGAATTGTTCCATTTTGCTGTAACCTCTGACATCCTCTACGTTGTATAAAAAGACATTAGCTATTGCTTATTCCCTCTGAATAGGTGCCAAATGTGTTTTTGATCACCAGCTCAGTATGATACACATTGCAAATGAGACATGTAGGATGTCTGGTAGCAACATATTTTCTTCTGGATTAATGCCAGTTGTGGCTTTGTGGTATCGAGTTGGTTTTCTAACACGGCTGCAGGGAGGTGTTGTGCTGCTGAGGATAAACTGGCTTTACATCACGTTGCAATTAATGTACAGTGCCTGCTGTCGGGCTGCTTGCCCTGAAAAAGAGTTTAGCTGTAGGAAGAAAACAACAAACAATAAGCCTGTAGGAACAAGTTTTGTTGACTTAGCATCACTAAAAAGGTACGATGACTGACACAATAGCAATCATTAACAGTCAGTACGAGCAACACGCACCACATCACTCCTCAACGAATATCTTTAGAAAAAAACTATGCACCTATTAGATTTCACAGCTGAACAATAAGTGTATTAATTCTTACAGAGTCCGCAGTGCAGTAACATCTGCTTAGTTGTGATATGGTGGAGTCTGCTGGACAAAGTGATCACAGTTGCTGTTCTGTTATCTCAGTATTGCTTCTTTGAAATATTATGATGATTTAACTCAAATACATTTAGTAAGAAATACAATGCTGAATATGGCAAGTTGCAAAATATTCACTCTGAACATATTAGGAAAATGTTCATTGCTCCACAACATTGCAATATATTATCTGTTTTTGGCAACTAAAGCATTATTAGACTTTATTATGTTTAGATGCCCAAAGCGCTTGATAATTGTGTCATATTGAAAAATCAAAAGTAACTTTTAAATATGACATATTCAAATATGAGACACAGCATGTTTGCATTATTAATATGTAACCAAAAGCCACGATCTTTTCCCGATGTTAACTGAAGTGCTTTTGTTGCTTATGCATAATCGTGTGCGGGATTAAGGATGCAAACTCTGCTCTCTGGTGTCAAAGACAAGATACAATACAAGAACCACGCTGTACATAAATTTGGTGCTTACAACCCTAGAAATCATGTTCCTGACTCAAAACATAATTTGTAAAATAAATTAGTCATGCATACTGTAAATGTAATTTTAGGGATCTATGTTTTTGCTTATGTTGTCTGATTAGACTTCTCCTCAGGACTGTGTGGGTGTGAATAGACCACACTTGGCTGACAGCTTCCTGACTCTCCTCTTTGTTTTGTAGTACAGTTTAAGGTGGGACTGCTCATGCTGTTATCATTATTATTGATCATAGAGTCTGGTGACGTGATGTGATATCCAGCAAAGCTAATAACATGAACGATGGCTCTGTTCTATTCAGGTGTCCCATTAAACCATGACGGTAGCCAGTTTTCCATCCAAATGCAGCACAGATTTGAACCGAATGCTCAGTCTCACATACAAAGACACAGGCTACACACCTTCCTTCATATCCCATGTTTATTTATCCTTTATATGTTATATTTGATACTCACTGTTGTTATTCGAATATTAGGAGTTGGTTCAGTGAGAGAAATTCTCCAGTCCGAAGCCGTCAGACAATGACAGAAGAACACGGCTCAACAAGATGATGTAATTAAAAGAGCGGCAGTCAAACCTCAAATGGTGGAAAACAACGTGAATCCTTGATGGAAATGTTGCATTTGGGTCTGTTTCATTTATTCATTTGAGGAAGGTTACAGTCACATCATCTCTCGGCACATCTGATGTTTTCATCTGCTGCTATTTTTAGCCTCGTCAGTGGAGCACAAGCCTCAGTGAATGTAGAGATTAATGTATTTCATGATTTATTTACCAAGTCTGTAGGTTTTTGTTGTTTTGCTTTTTTCTCTTGATATATATTTTCTACATTCTCACTCAGGTGTTTTTATGATATGATGATTTATTATAACAGGCAAATGGGAGCTTACTTACTGTCACAATGAGCCAGCACGTGTAATACTAGCACCCTTAAACTGAAGTAGCTAAATGGAACTTAGCCACCATTGATTTTCTCCTAGAACTATATAAAAGCTTATCGTGAACATGTACAAAATAACCCAACAACAACAAATCGTTGAATAAACGCTGCAGGGTCATTTGACCTGACTTTGACTCATGAGCTGGTTCAGTAGGACTACATGAGTTCTTAAAATACATCAGAAGTTTAGAGAAGAGTCCGCTTAACACCAATAATGCTGTTCAACACCACAAAGGCTTAAATACGAAGCCACCGGCAATCTGTTCATTAGTGGAGCTGATTCTTGAGAACCCAGAATAAACTGTAGCTGCCAGTAACAGATGTTTAGGTTCGTCCGACCATGAAACTAATCACGCTATTGCAACTAAACTCATTTCATGATTTTCAGTGTTGTATTTGCTGTACAGGATGCAGTTATACCACAATGACCCGGCAGGCTGAACGCTGCAGCTCCTGTGTGCTGAAAATCGAATGTGTATTTATGGAATTAAAAACCAGATTAGAAAAATAATAACTGACAAACATAAACAAGCTGATGGTTCATTTTGAGGGGAACTCACTTTGATTACAAAACAGAAATTAAGCCTGGCAGCTCAGTCTATCCCCGTGTATAGTGTATGGTGTCTAACATGGTGGCAAAGCACGGTGTTAAGATCTTCACAAGCTCTGCATATAGTCTTTTTACATTCACTCATCAGCTATGGAAAGCAATGATTCATAAAGTGTATCATCAGCATAAACCTATTTTTTTCCTTTTAGAGTGATGTGACTTTCATGCAAATGTTCATCAAATGCTATGAGAGAAGTCATAAGTTTTTTTTATAAATATGATTTTAGCATTTATAGGCAGAAAGTTTGCCTCATGCAAAAGTCAGCTGTCTTGGTGTTCATTTGAGTGCTTGTGTTTTTTTTTTTTCCCGCTCTGGGAGTTTTCAGTTAGACTTTAATTCACTCTTCTGGTGACGCAGCACATTTGTACTGCAGGCAAACACTCAAAAACTAACCATTATCTCAATGTTTGTAAATGAATTTCCAAATTATGAGGCAAATTATGGCAAAAAGATAAAAAATGCTCTCTCTTCTCTTCGATTAGGTCCTGAATTGATTTTGATTGTTTTTAAAGATTTCTGCCAGCCCCCTCTTTTTCATTCTGCTACAAGGCTTTCCTACAGTTCACTGTAACAGAACAAAAAATAGAATATCCCAGATATCTGCTCATTTTAAAATGAGTGTGGGTGGCAGGGGGCTGGTTGCATATAGACTGGATCAACTGGTAATGTTTATTCATGTGTTTTTGTGTGCATAAATGCAGTATGTGACTGGAAAGATCAGCTTTGAATAATGAATCGCCTACCTGTATACTCAATATTAGAAGTTGCACAACTGTATCTTTCGTCTGGCTTTGGACCTGTCTGTGTAGAATTAAAGTTTCAGGGGACAAAAACAGAAAATATCATGATTTGATCTTATGTTCATAGATGGATCTTTAAGATTAATTGTCAAATATATATATTTTTTTAATGAAAAAGCATTAAATTAGACTCTTGCCACTGTAAAAGTAAATAAGAGAATTAATTACCTGACCTGTGTTGTGGTTTTATTATATAATGCTATCATCATAGCTGCGATTAAGTTATTGTTATGCAACAAACATACATAAACTGTATATTTAGAAAATTAAATTAAGATTAATAATTGCTTTGATGCAGACTCTGTATAACACTAAAGCCAGCCAGCATAATTAATTGGAAACTTCTATTGCCACTGATTAGCAGAGCAGCCAATGACATGGCCCGACCTGTGTTTTATCATCAGCAGCAGTAATTGAAATGAAAATGGAGAGCTTTCTGTTGCACTGGAGGGCTAATAGTTTCAATCATACGAGCAGGAGGCCGTAGCCCTGGAGGTCTGGGGTTGCCTGACGTCAGGAGCTTCAGTGCGTAGGTAAACACTGGCGCAAGTGAACCCCAGATATGAGCCAACTGTGAAAGACTGTGCTGTCGTCTGGTGAAACTGACCATAATTCATTCTGAGTCATTACACGAGAGTGTGTCCTCTCTTCCCTGTGCCCACAGTCACTGCCCCGTGGGTCAAAGGGTTAAAGTGGGGAAGTTAATGGTGCAGATCAGGGGAGTGCGGGAGTTTCCAATTAAATCTAATGTGCTCAGGGTGAGAACTCTCGAGAGAAGTGGCTGTCCCTGCTGAGCTCCACCTGTGTAGCGATAAGCCACATGTTGGATACCTTACAGCTCTCCTGTTCAAACGGCTTTCAGGCTTTTGGTTCATTTTACTTTAATGACAATACATTTCCCAACTACCAGCCTTGAGTATTTCAGCATGACCAGCCAAAAAGAAGTATAGTGACACATAAAGTCTGGATCTGAATACAATAATATGCCATACACTGTCCTGGTAATCTTTATTAAAACAGCATAAACAGTACTATAGAAATTCTTAGGTTTGATAAATGGTAGAGTGTAAATAAACACTGTACATTTACTAAATACTACAGTTGTACCACAGTCGGTTTAAGTACTACATTTTCAGGTAGTTGTATTTTGTTTGACAGATTTTACATATAAATCAAAAGCTCATTTTCTATAACATAATGTATTTTTCAAGGAAGGAAAGGAACAGTGTACAAAATAGTTACATTAACTTCAACTTCAGCTTTACTTTGACTTCAAGGTCTTTTTGTTGAAAACACTCTTGCTTTTACTTAGGTAAGATATTGAATGCAGGACTTTTACTTGTAAAGGACAGTTATGTAATGCAACCTGTTACAATAGTCCTGCAATAAATACTAAGATTGTCAGAGTGGTGCTGGTTCAACTAACAGTTGAGTCTCACTGCATACGGTCTAAAAAATAACTGAACTTTATAAGCTTCACAAATATTCATTGCAAGACGTTAGATTTGATCACGTTACATTATTATTAAGTGTTCATTTTATTTTGCCCGACCTCTGTACACTTACTACTTATTAAGCTCTACACAAAGGCAGCCGGGTTTAGCTTGTTTACTGTATCGAATAACACTGAAATTAGCATGACTAATTTTAGATAAACAAACAATGGTACTCTAGGAACGAACATATCTGTGAGATTTACCCCTTATGTCTACTGTACATACAATTATTGTACTGTGGGATGAACTCCACATAATGGGCATTATAGCGAACCAGCTATGACATCCTGGATTCATTATCGCTTTTAGATGAACTGTGCTGGCTTCCCAAGGGGGAGCACGGTAATTGTGTCTTTAGGGATTTGTCAAGTCCCTGTTGGATGGCAATAAATCACTGGCAGAGGAGGTGTGGTGGCAGACCTGGGATGAACTCGTATGAGAAAAGCAGCAGAAATATATTCAAAAACAATGCCTCGGTCCTCTCGTCACACCACAAAAAACTGGAAATAACTGACTAGGCCTCAGCTGCCTTTGTCTCAGAAGGCGTGCGTGCCATGTTGTGGTGAGAAGGACACTTTTTTGGTGATTAACAACACAAACTGTAGGCCTCAATATTAACTCCTGTCTCGATGGACGACATACTTTCAGGGCAAAGTGTTACATGTCCATAATCAAGATAATGTTGTGGCTGCTCTCTGTTATGAGGAAGGCTGTGATGCAGCATTGATTGGTGGAGCTGTGACCGTCCCCGAAGTGCAGGTGAATCAATCCTGCGGCCTAAACACAAGGGCACATGAACACGTTGCTCTTTGGTCCTCTCTTCTAGCAAGACCATCCTCTGGGATATCTCTTTCCGTTTTTTGCCACTCAGACATGCTCGATTTTACTGGAATAATCTGCTCTTGAGCTGAAGTAGCCAACTTTAAGAAACAATAGAGACGCTTTCTTAATGGCCTGTTACTCCTCTTTAGCACCATCTGAGATCTCTTAAGGCTTAAAAATCCCTCTTTTGTCTCCCCCCTTTCAGCTGTAACTCCTCTCATGACTTAAGTAGATTTAATAGATCAATAGGAGACTACAGCTCTCACTCATTCATTCTGTTTTATGGAAAGAAATGGTTTACTGATCATTTCTGCACTCAATATATAACAAAGAGGAAATCATTTATAGCTGCAGTGGTTTGGACACATCCCCGTAGTGATTTCTCCTATAAGGCAGATTGTGGTTGTTTGGCCTAAAGGAAATCCATCGATTGCTGTTTTGCTCAGCTGGTTCCCTTTACGGCAGTATTCAGAATTGCCTTCACTTGGTAATATGTGCTCTCCTGGCTGTGTTAATGGCCTACAGCCATATGTTCCTCTAGCCTGCCTGACACCCCACCTTGTGTGGAGATGGTTGGCAGCCCCTGCTCCTATTCCCTTCCCTTCCCTTCCTTTCCTTTCCAACAGCCTCCACACTCAAGCAATTGCCTCAGCATCCAGGCTCTCCCCTCCCCCACAGCAGTGCACTTCCCCTGCCTTTTCCCTCCATCATCTTCCTTCTTGTTCTCATTTCTCAGCCTGTGCTGTATGGGTGGAATAAACCTCCGAGCTGCATACAACTGGAAGCCACCTTCGCAAATGGATCACACACTAAAACAGTATTTAACAGAGGAAAGGGACTCATTTCTCTCTCTTTGACAAGTCAAACTGTGAAAAACAGGTCACTGAATGCTTGTGGATTTTTCTACACTTAACCACTTGATGGTGGTCACCATAGAAACAGATGATCAGACAGGACTTGTGGCCACAATAGCAGTGTCTGTATCAAAATTAGTTTTTTTTTCTATTATAGTACAATTTGTTCTATCCTTTGTAACATCTCATTGAAAAGAATAACAAGTGGATTGTGAAAAGTCAAACTGCTAAGAACCACATTATTCAGACCCGTGTATTGAACTTCCCCCTCTTCACTGAACTTACAAAAAATACAGACCAGCATCCCTACAATCTCCTCTTCTTCAGCTTTCCATCACCACATTCAGCACTGCAGCTTAAGATGTTGTAAAACGTATCTGAAAAGAAGACAAAAGGGAATTTTGCTTCCTGTTCTGCACAATGAAGAAAAACATAATTGTCTTGAATTAATTGTTCTTCCTCACAATCCAGTGATGCAGCAAAGGCATTCTGTAGATAGCCTTGGCCACAGCAGGTGCCCAACAATGAGATCAGGATGAATCTTGGACGGTGTTGTGTGGCCGTGCTCTGTGTATGCAGCGTCCAGAGTCTCATGCTTGTTTTTGCTAGCATTTTTCTCATACATAACACTTGAGCTGTTTCCACAGCCGTGATAGACTGTCAGGGGACTTTGCTGACAGCACTGCACTGGTGAGTGAGTTTGTATGTGTGTGTGTGTGTGTGTGTGTGTGTGTGTGTGTGTGTGTGTGTGTTTGTGTGACCATTTGAGTGACTGAGAAAAAGAGCCAGACAGAACAAGAGACAGCGAGAGAGAGAGAGAGAGAGAGAGAGATGGAGAGGGAGGTTATTTGAGATTTTGTCACTAAATAGGAGGTTGCAAAGAACTCTTTGACGCCCACCTTCCCTTTTCAGTGACTTGCATTGTGAGAGTTCATCTGGAGAAGTCATTTGAATAAACCTTCATTTTCACATAGCAGTCAATTTTGAGTGTCATTTGCTTGGTGCCTGTGGGTTGTTGAATCATATAATAGCACTGTTTTTCCCCCCCAGAAATCTAGATTGAGACTCTGCCTAAATGGGTTGACAGAGCTACAATAAACATATCTCTGCTCTGAGGTCTGCCCCTTGACTTTACTCTGTCCTCAGTGTGTCAAGTGCAAATCTGCAGCTGAGAATTTGACCGAGCTGCAGGCAAAGAACGGAAATGATTCAACAACCTGGTTGAGCTTCCTTTAGCCGACCAAGTCTGTGAATACCACTTAGGTTGTTTTTTCTTTTTTCAGCCACTATCAAGAAACACTGGCAGGCTGCCTCTGAGTTTACAGTGCTTTTCTATTCCAGCCCCCCAAAGAACCCATTTTATCTTTAGCTGTCACTCCGCTGATTCTGCGGCTGCTTCACTTTGTTAGACCAGAGAAGCAGCCAGCTCTATGTTATCAAGGAAAAGTGCATTTATTTAGAGTCTCAAGCTAAGATGGCTTTTGGGCATCTAAATCTCAAAGTGTTTTTTTTCACACTTCCTGCCTCTTTCCCTTTTTTTCAGCCCATATTGGAATAAGCTGGGACTCAAATATTGCATGAACTGTACAGTGCAGATAGTGCACCTGTAATCTCCAGACGCACATCCCATCGTAGCGCTGTACAGTATAGTCATTTCCAAAATCCACTTCATTTTTCGAAGCTCCATTCGTTTTTCACATTTGGATTATGCGTGGATTTCATTTAAAAACATGGTTGTGGCTGAGATGGCACAAGAATCTCAGCATGTAACACACCGACACACATCAATGCAGAAAACGTTTCTTCTCCGATTTTCTACGTTCTATTTACGCACCTTTAATGGCATGCATTTTTCTTGACATCCATCCTGAATTTGTGGATTCAGCGGAGGATTATTCTAATGCCGTTCATGCTGTCACATGGATATTGCATACAGTATGAGAGCAGAAAACTGACTGGTGAACTTCAGCGATGACGGACTTCTGAAGGGATTTCACACTTTGTAGGATTAAGGTGGCCAGTGAGAAAAGATCATATACACAAACCTGTGTACTTTAGGCATAGTTTTACGAAAGAGCAGATGGAAATGTCATGAAACAGCTCTCACAAGTCCATAATGCAACATTATTTCAAATTTGTCAGATCATGACTTATTTTCTAATTATGTTGCCTTTACATATCCTCTCCACTTGAATATTATATGATGCATTTAAGTTTAAGTTTGTTGATAGACAGTTTAGTATTTTTTTTTTTCTAGTACCTTTTTTGGGATGTACCGTATTTTGCAACACAATTGCGCAATTATACAATTTATAATGTGTAATTCTTACCTCCACTTTTAGACTGCATTTAATGGGATACAATCAAAAACAAAAGGATACAAAAAATAAATGTTGATGATCAAGTGAAGCAAGAAACCCAAAGCCATCTGGAAATATGAAAAAAAAAAAGTGGAGAGAAAAGATTTTTGACAGCAACAATCTGATACAAGTTTAATAAAGATATGATTGTGTTTAATCTCAAAAGCAAATTCAAAAAGTAAGAATTACTGCCTGTGACAGGCTCTGTACAACATGGACCATAACTACATTCAAATTTATCAAGAAAATAGGATTATGTTTTATATTTAAGTTCATTTCATTCTAATAACTTGTTCCCGCTCCCTATAGTGGTATTAGTTGATGCTTTTGATCATTTGTGAGCAGCGTAACAAGCTGTAAACACTTCACTGACGTATTTACAGCCTGTTAAGTGGTTTTGGCGAACGTGTTAGCAAACAGTTGGCTAATTACCTCCTCAGCAGAGTCGGAGCAACATTAGCACTCATTCAAAGTTGTGTTTCTGGCCACCTGATGAATATAAGTCCACTATTCACTCTACTTATAAAATCTGTTGAAATTCTGAATTGCACAGGAAATGACAGTTTACAAAGACGGGTGTAAAAGTGTGTAATAACTGAATTTGGTCATGTTCACAGTGTGATGTTTCCAATGTTACAAATCTCCGACTTAAAGGTCTCCTCCAACCGGCTCTTTAGCTGCTAAATGCTCCACGATCACCACCTAGTCGATAACCTTGTCCTTCTGCTGTTTGGTGATGAGCAGGTATTCTGCAGTAGGTTAATCAGAGCTTTTTTCGCTCCTGTTGCTGCTGTAAATGCAGAAGCGGGATGACGAGAGCTGTGAGAGAGAAAGAAAAACCAGCAGTGGCAGCCCTAAAACCAAAACAATGAGCTGAAAAACTCTAAAATGTCCCTCTCACAATACAAATAGTCATTTAATAAATCTTTTATTTATTATTGTTAAAAAGCTACCTTTACTTGAGAAAATGTTTTTGCCCCATACATTTGTACTTAGCTATTAAATACCCCCACATGTTGATTAGACTGCTGGCATAAGAGCAGTGTAGTAATTTAGTAATTTGCAGAATCATTACCTGTATAACAATTTTTTTTTTCATTGTGTACAACTGGTGAGAAATATGAGATACTGTTAATCGAAGTATGACACACAACAGTGTGTTTATTCCACCGTGAAACATGTTATAGTAGTGAAACAACACGACTGACTCCTCCGACGGAGATTCTGTACCAGGAGTGGTGCAGAATCTCCCATTGTGCGGCACTTTCTTGAGGAGGGATTTGAAATGTATTGGTATTGGCTTATACTGAGTCACAGAGGGGAGCAGATAACCATTTACTGAAATTAGAAGTGTAATGGATCTACAGAGTTACAAATTTCTCTCCTAATGGGCTAAATGAGGAATTGTCTCTTTATCGATTCCAAACCTATTTTTTTCCCTCCTGGTTTCTTCTGCCGTTCTCTTCTTCTCACTAAGCTGGTGTGCTTTACCTGGATTTTTTGTCATTTGCTTTTATTGTGTTGATTCTGATTCTCAGCTGCAACAAAAGTTTATTTCAGTCACTGATTAATTTGACAATTATGTTCTGTGTAAACCAATGACACTTTTTGGTTTATTAAATGTCAGAAAATTGCTGCCCACCACAAACATTTAGAGCTCAAGGTAACTCATTAGTGTTTTTTTCTCTCTGCCAAACAATCTAGAGCCCAAAAATATTTAACTTCCTACCAGAAAAACAGACACAGGAAATTTTCACATTTCAGAAGCTGAAACAAGTAGCCATTTATCAAATAGAATTATGAATAAAGTATCTATCTATCTATCTATCTATCTATCTATCTATCTATCTATCTATCTATCTATCTATCTATCTATCTATCTATCTATCTATCTATCTATCTATCTATCTATCTATCTATCTATCTATCTATCTATCTATCTATCTATGAGTAAAAGGGTTAAACATAGGCCAATACAGCCATTGTATTAAACTGGATTAGACATACATAGTCACAAAGCTTTAATGAGCCTGAAAAACGGCAAGAAAAACATCTTGTTTTTCATGGTTCATTAAAAGTTGACATTTTGGAGGTTGACATTATACACAGAATAGTTGTGATATATTAACTCACCATTAGAAAAGCTTAAAATGAAGATATAGCCAGATGTACATAGAACTGGGTATAAAAATGTATACAAAAAATAATGCGACATTGTGTGTGAGCTTATTTGGTTTCACTTTTTACATGCTGTAAGTTAACTGATGTCATAACAAGATGAGCTGGCTGTGACAACAGTGCTCATATGATGTGAGCATGATGAATGTGGTGCCATGTAGATGACACAGATATAAAGCACTGCAGTGTACTGTAAGAGTGATAGATGACAGAGGAAGAGAAAATTGCTCCATGCTTTAATAAAGATGACATTTGTAATATGAGCTCCGGCCTTCACTGATGACAAGTCACCAAAATATATGATTTACCCACTCTACCAAATCAAAGGCACTCTGAGCTGCGGTTTTGTGTTGTAAAAGGTCACGTTTCAGTGGCAGTAAAACCATTTTGGTCTGACTCTGGAGCATTATGGATGATTTGACCCTGTCCTCAATGGAAAAATCCATTTTGAGCAGTTAACTTTTTTTTCTTCTTTTTTGCTGTTGTTATCTAAGAGAGATACTTTAGTTTTGCGTTGTCATTGTTACTTTTGACCAAACTCAGCAGTGAAAAGGTTTATGGCTGTCGCATGCACACATTCCTACAGTTTTGTTTCCATAGAAACACTGAGTCTCGGGCAGGCGTGTATTTTAGAGTTACATAAGCCTTTACCAGTAGTACGAAATACACACCGACATTTCCTATTTTAGGAATTACATTCAATAACTATAAAGAATTTAAAAATCAGGTTTTATTATTTGATACTTATTGATACTATTTTTAGCTGTTTAACTCTGTTTAACTCTGTCTAACATGTGCTTCTACATAATGTGTCCATTTCCTTAACGAATCGAACAGCGCCATGGCCTCAGTGAAAGTGGATGCACACAGTTCATAACCATCGCTGTGTCTGCTATACTGTGTGCCATATGATTGTGGGTGTTGCAGAACAGCTGGGCTTTAGCAGCACAATTGTACATACGTGATGCAACCGTGTCTATAATTATACACGGCACAGGCATCAAACCCTTGAATAATGTATAGAAATGGAAATTAAATGTATATTAATGACCATGATTAAGTCTAGTGCCATTGTTAGCTTTTGAAGAAGGGTGTAGTTGATTAGATAATCCACATTAGTGAGATAGTCTTTACAGGCTGAGTGGCTCTAGAGGAGGGGAAAAGGGTTGAACAGGGTTTCAGCTCCAGGCCTGCAGGGTCCACGGGTTTCCAGAGACAGCGGTCCTACAGCAACTCACACACCATCTGCAAGAACAATAGAGCATTATTAATAGATGTAAGATGAAGCTATTTGAGTCTTGTGTATCACTGTAGCAACCTTTTGCCTCAGGCACAATTTCGTTTCACTTGTTCCAACCTTTTTTTCTTATCATGCACCAGTAAAGTTACTATTGATGCTTCAGTCCTGTAGTTACTGTATGGATGTCCAGTTAACATCGCAGCACTGACGCACTGGTGGTGATTAAGTAGCTGTTATAAAACCCAAACAGGCAGCATTTTACGCCACAGTTTTCTCAGAACCAGAATATGTAATCCTCTTGATAATCAAATGGTTACTATGTTTTGGCTGGAGGCAGCTTAAAAGGCTCACACTGCAATAAGATTTCCATTCACACTTAACTCTCAATCGCTTTGGCCCTAAAGTTCTCATTAGCTTTGCCCGCTTTATTCAGTGCACCACACTTCCATATGCCTGAAGGCACTTCAGGACTCTGAAGCAATAGTGCAGAAGTAATACTTTAAATACCCCAAACGGACTTGATGTTCAGTCTCTTGCACATCTGCGATTGTGTACAGAGCTGTTATCAGTGAATTACTTTATGACCTTGGGAATCGTGTGGAATCACAGATGCCTCTAGTTTCGATGGTGACGTCCACAATCAGATCACATCACAATCAGCAGGGGTGTCTCACTGTGAATGAGCGCTTCGTCTTCGTTTGGACTCAACTGTCGATCCTAGAACAATATCAAGCTGGTAATTAAAACATGTGATAATAACCTACTGCAGTCGCTGATTTCCTAATGGATTTCAGCAAGCCTTAACACGTGTGCCCGCAAGCCATTCCTCTGTGCTAAAAGCAGGGCTTTTTTGACTGATATAACCAATTTGGTGTTTTGTTTTGAATATAAACCTAATTATAGATTTGCTATGCTCACTTTCGGAAATGAAAATGAAAGTTGTTTTTTCAGCAGAGTGTTAACTACGCTAAGATGGATATGGCTTTGCTGTAAGCAATATATTATGAGGCAGCTACAATAGCAGCTGCTGAATAATGGTGATGAGTAATCACTAATAAGCACCCAATAACTTTGCGTGAAAAAAAATGTTGCTGATCATTAATTCAAACCTCATGATTTTGCTAATTGCATTAATTTGTTTTTGAGGATGTGAGGGGAGTTTTTATGCAGGGATTTAATTCAGAGTCCCCTGTGAGGAAAATTTATTCTAAGTGTGTCATAATCTTTTATCTTGTGCCGAATTTGCAGAGTATAGTTACGGGTACACACACACACACACACACACACATTTTTTTAATTTATAATCTCCAAATGACAGAATTTAACGCTTTTAACTAAATTGTCACAGTCATTTAGGCTTTTCTCAAGCTGAACAATGTTATGTAACAGGTGCTTCATGTTACGTCTTGTGTTTTGGATTAAATTGGATTTCCTTTATTGTGTCAGAAAGCTCCAAAGACATTTTAGCATGAGTTAGAACTCCTCAAGCCTTTGCCTGCAGCCGTTGCTCCTGTGGGCTTGCCTCTCCAGCAATTTGATTATCTTAATCCTTTATCTTTTGTAGCCACTAGCCAAGCTTAAGGTGTGGAGTGAACTGTTAAATAGCATAAGAGGTGCTGTGGAGAAGACCTCTGTTTGTTGTACTAGAAGCAGCTTTTTTGTTTTTGTTTTATTAACTGAAACAATAATTCTTCCCCACAAAGCATTACTTTTACCTCCGTTAAATGCTTTGAGCGTTATGGGTTGTTACCCATCTCTGGGTCAGCCGTATCATTAATTCTGGAGCCTCAGGTAAATTAAAAATAAAAACATAAATAAGAATAAGAAAATTATATTGATATCCCCACTCTGTGAACAAGTGGGTCTTTTATTAACTAATTAGCCATTTTTATAAGACACGCAGCAAAAAACTCAGCCATGCTTCTGATTATTTTTCAAGTTAGGCTGGAAATTGTTCATAAACATCATATTTGGAAAAAGAAAAATCAATTAAGGTTCTTATTTAGGCAGCTGGCTCTGTAATACAGTAAGTAGTTATTCATTGAGGGACTTTTGTTTGCAATACTGTTTGCTTTGTGATCTGAAAATGGCAAAAACCCCGGTGAATACCGTATTGTTAATTCTTATGGAACAGTGCCAAGCATATAATTAAATCAGGGCTCTGTTGTTTAATACCAGACTCATGTTAAAATATTGGGCAGTGGTCTCAAAATTAATTTGTAGAAATAAATCTGACCATTCATCCAGTTGATGGTCTTTTCTGTATCTTTATCTGTCTTTCACAGGGATGACCTGCCAAGCAAGGACGTCTTACACTGAGGACGAGGTTCTGTGGGGACACCGCTTCTTCCCAGTTATCTCCTTGGAGGAGGGCTTCTTTAAGGTGGACTACTCTCAGTTCCACGCCACATTCGAGGTGCCCACCCCTCCATACAGCGTGAAGGAGCAGGAGGAGGCTCTGCTCCTCTCCTCGCCCCTCATGGCTCCATCCCTGTGCAACAGCGGGGAGAAGAATAGCTCTCTGGACTGCCTGGAGACTCTAGAGGACAATGACAGCACCACCAAGCTGCCCACCAAGCTCCAGAAGATCACAGGGCGGGACGGCCTGCCCAAGAAGCTACTAAGGATGAGCTCCACCACCTCAGAGATGACTTACAGCTTCGGAGACCTGCCCATGAAGCTGCAGCGAATCAGCTCTGTTCCCGGTGTCTCTGATGATAAGCAGGCTGGTAAGGCCTCCAAGATCAGCACAGAGCCCATGAGTAAGTCAGTGGCGGACTTACCTCCCAAGCTGCAGCGGTTGGCTGGGGGAGGAGGGGGCAGGATGGACGGACATCTGCCGCCTAAACTCAGAAAGATGAATTCAGATCGCTTTACATAAAGCAGGCAAAATATTTTAACTTATGCCATCCACCTTGATTTCCCTACCCGAAGTCCTTGTACTATTCCTAATTTATTAATGGACAATATTCTTATATTAAAAGAAATGTAGAATATGTGCACAAATACCTTATATAAAGTAGGGTGATGGAATTGAGCACATTTGTCCCTGGATGTAAGTGTACATGCTATGACGAAAGACCTCTGATATTTTTTTTAGGATGATGTACAATTAGCACAATCTGGCATGTAAGAAACAGCGCATGTAGAACAGAATCTCAATAATTTCTGGCATGACATTTATTGATATATTATTTTACAAAAAACAGTTTCATTAGTGAATTTACTGACAGTGAAAAATTGCACAAAGCCATATGATTTACAACGTGGAAAACCAACATTACATGGTTCTAATTTGTGGTGACGAAAGGCACATAACATTTGTTTTGAGTTGATTGCTTTTGTTGTTTAATGTAAAATTGTGGCAATGTTATGTTGATTGCATGCTCCTCTTATTGACTTAGCTATACAAAGGTAATAGACAAAGATGTTTAGCCTTAACTATATTACCTTGTTTCCATTTTCATGTTTGTTCACAGCTGGATTTTTGGTATTTCATATATAGACTATTTTACCATGTGCAATTTTATGACTTTATTAGTTGATCAAATACGGAATATGTTGCTAGATGATGCATTTTACATTTGAAAATGCATTATTGGCATCATAGGGCCTGTCTGAACTAGGCACAATGCTACACAATCTTCACTTGCTTATTAAAGTAACACTTAAGTTGAAAGAGTCAGTACTTGTACTTGATAAGCACAAAATATCATTATATAATACCCTGTGATATTAGAAAGCATTTATGAGCATTTTGTCATTAATTAACTGCTTAGGGCAGTAGTTCAGTACTGTGCAATCATTTTGTTTCATTATATATATAAGAAAATCAACTTAAAAGTAGGCCTGTGTGGTCATACAAGAAACGTTCCATTAGAATTTCAACTTAGGTGTTACTGGTTAGATTTAGAGGTGGGCCTGTAAGGAAACCATAACCTTTGTCTTAAGGGCCCATAATCTCCCTCCTCTGTGATGAAAGCAATAATATTATAATGACTATAATCTTTATATAGCCACAGGGTCTACCACAGCCCCATATTCACTCTGTTTACTGAATCCACGCCATGAAATCTGGTTTTCTCTAAATGCATCAAAGACATTGTATGATACCCAATCTCTTCAGGAATAAAGATCTAACATAACTGTTTAGCATCTTACTACTTTGACTAGATGTAATGTATGCTTTACCGGCTCAAATCAATAAAATGTAATTAATATACTTATTACAGGGGGTGGTCAAAATGATGGAAGGCCAACAACACCCTTACCTCACTAAAAAGAGCCGACATGGGCCTGTGTGGGTGCATCTACCGCTATATAAGAAATCTGATCACCAACTCAAAGCTACACATATTCAAACCACTGTGCACATAATGATTTTGACAGCGTAAAGGAATAGTCATGATGCTATACTTTTCTGCTTTCTTGCAGTGCGTAAAATGAGAAGCTTCATAGCACAGTCACATCTGAAAGGTAAAAATATATAGCTGCAGCCAGTAGCTAGCTTAGCTTAGCCTAGCACAAGGACTGGAACCAGATAGCCTGGCTCTGTCCAAAGGGGAAGGTTCAATCACACAAAAACCAGTGTACTACAAAATCATCATATGGCCTTGCTTAAAATTGGTTGTATTTTAGAGAGATGATAGGTAGATTTTTTTTGATACCTTGATCAGAGCCAAGCTAGCTTAGGGTTACCATGTTTCCAAACTCCCAAACCACGACCCTTAAGTGCACTGCACCTTCATACATACACACAACAAAGACGTTTTCATCAGGACAGGGAACAATTATTTTAATGCTTAGCACACACACGAACCCGGAGTGCCAAAAACTGCACTTCCTTGACTGGCCACTTGAGGCTCGCTCCCCATATGGCAAACTATATCATTTCTGATAGGAATTTACTGGTACTTTACCAGTGCTAACTTTAAGGTGATAAGTGTAGCGTTAAATCATGTTGGACTTGATTTGGTCTCCAATCTCGGTGTTAGCTATGTGGCTAGCCTGCTGCTGTGCTGTTAGCTCACACCGCAACGTTACCAGAGGGTACACCACTTGGTCTTTTTCACTCCATATAACTTAGCTTCTTAGCCTTAGCTAGCTTGGTAGCATAGAGCTAGATGGGTGTGCCTCAGCAGCCTTATTCTTCTTCTTTGCCCATTTTTGGATTAGCCAGTATTAGGAGTCAGGTGCTGCCAAGGTGGCAATGGCCATGGAGCCACCCACTGAGCTTCACTTTCACTTTGCAGAAACCTGCAGATGGTGTCTCGGAGACAATGTCGATGTGTTATACAGTCGATGAGTAAGACACCTGGAGCTCTGTAGAAAAGACTGACTTTCTCCTCGGCATGACAGCTAACTGTTAGCATAGTGACAGTTTCTGTCAGGAAGAGATGCAACCAGAGCCTGGCAACAGCTTTGACAACAACACATTAACTGACGTGAAAAAAGAATCTTTGGTAGTTACTGCTGGGACATTTTACTGTCTTACACATATGTTGAGACTCAGGACCCCCATCTTAAAGCCATAGACTGTATATAATCAGTGGACGTCATCCATTAGATTGTGGACTGTCGCTTTGAAAATGTTCGCTGATGTAGTAAAGCAAGTGAGAAGTAGGGTCACTTTCTCATAGACGCATTCATTTGGACTTCTTTTTGCGACCAGCAAAGTCGCCCCCTGCTGACCATTGCATGCAGGTTAGCATCTTAGCTAGCCTTAGCTAGCACTTCCACATCAGCTTCACCTTTGAGACCCAGAAACTACATCCATTTTTTTAATACAGTCTGTACTTGAAATGGGAACAGTCCCTCAAAACCGGGACGTCTGGTCACCATAAGCTAGCTCTGTCCCCATTTCCAGTGTTTCTGCTAAGCTAAGCTAAGCTAAATTAAGCTAACAAGCTGCTGGCTGTACACTAGCTTTATGTTTACCGTACGTACAGATATTCAGTGGTATCAATCTCTTCTTAATGTCAAAATGTATACTGTAATTCTTTCTTGGAAAGCAACAACGCCGCCTCATACTGGACAATCCATACCATAATATCAATGACATTTTCAAACAAATTATTTGATTGTAAATGTCACTGAGCACATGTGCATGTATACAATTAATGAGCTGAGGCATAAAGCCCCGGTAAGAGTGATATACTTGATTGATCACTTCAAATTTCCATGCTGGCTGATTCTGAACATGTGCTCTAGGAGATAACTGGACCAAAACCCTGTCAAAATCTCAGGGGCAGAGATGCAGACAATTCTTTTTAGAGTTGGTGGAACAGTCTGCAGACCTTTTTCACTAACACGAAAAAATACAACATTCACAGTGGATTGCTTGTGCTATTTTTCTATGTTTATCTTGCCATATTGACAACACATGCAGGGCTGCAAATTGATGTGATCTATTTCTAAATCTGGACCTAAACTGTGCCAGATAAAGGATCCCACATCGACACAGAGCCAGTGTCACTGCAAGAAGTCTTTTCTTCTGGAGCTTTCATTGTTTTGATCATACTCTGTGCAATCACTGCTGCTGTTCATATTTTACAGTACACTCTTTGTTGCTGTCAAAAACGCTGTGTAAATAATAACTGTGTTTCAAGAGATACCTTAAAGGATTTGTGGAGAAAGTCAGTGCCACCACTGTAGGTCACAAGCAGTCGGGTTAATTCTGTCTTTATCCCGAGAAGCTCTTTCTTCTGAATCTCTCAAATAAACCCATGGGACGGACCAGAAAATCAAAACTGCTGATGGCATTATGGCTTATTGGAGTCTGGGAGCAAATTCCTTTAGGTCAACTTAAATGAGCACATGCTCTGCAAGAAAACAATCTTTATCACCAAGGAGATCTTTACTCTAAATGTCACTTTGTCTTTCGTCATGTGAGGTCTCTCCAGCAGAACCATTAATGCCTCTCAACAGAAATAGCATTTGAACACTAAAATTATTGACTTGAGTGTATTTGGAACAAGTGGGAGGACTGTAGTAGGAGGCAAGAAAAGGGTAATGCAGAGTTAAAATCTTGTTAGCATTCCAGAAAAAAAAAAATGTAATGTAATTCTTTGAGAGATGTTTTGATCATTTCCATTATCAGGTGTCTGGACAAATAATATCTGCCAAAGACCCAGCCTGCGGCAAAGAAAACAGCAGGCATTGGTTGCTGTTTTGCACTGAAATTTCACCATTTTCTATTTCCCTTCACAACTTCTGTTGAATCCAAATGGTTTCCCTAAATACCCCATAATCAAATCTTTCAATCAATCAATCTTTGCTTCCAGAGGCACAGTTTTCCAAGTAAGAAATTTTAGACAGAAGACAATTAGAGAGAAACTTCATTGAACATTCAAATTTAAATATGGCATGCTGGCTGGCTGTCGAACATGTAAACATGTCTCACTTTTCGGGACACATCACTATGTGTCAGTGTCAAGATGGGCTGACACATCACATATGAAGACTGGTGCAACATAAAACCAGACTGGTGACTTTGCACTGCATGGCACAAGACAAACGTCCTCACATATTGCAGTGGCATGCTGTGTTTCCCTTTCAATGGAACAAGCCTGGTCCACCATTTCAGATGCAGCATATGAATGTGTTTCATCATGTAATATTAAAAAGGATAAAACATGCCTTCTTCCATAAGTTCCAGTCACTCAAATGGATGGTTACAAATAAAAAGCCAAAGATGTGCTACTACATTTGAGAGTAAGTCAAGTGTGCCAATTGCACATTGATGTATATTTTAATGTATTTTAATTTTTAACCATCCACTTCACTGTTGGTTAAGCCCCTTCTCTGAACAGTGATTGTCCCGTTGTAGCTGAGCCACCATGACTAGACATAGCAGGCCTGTCAAGCTTTGGATTTTTATATCTGGTCAAGCAGTGATCATGGAAGTGTAGCATGAGCTACACTATGTATGGCCTACATAGAGTTTGTTCATTTTGCTCCCTCTGAATAACCAAGTAACTTTAGAGGCCTCATTCTGGTCTAGAGGTTTTAGCGAAATTCACAATCCAGCAACACACACCAAATTCATTGATAATGCTAGATAGCATTCCTTTTGCCCCAACACACTGGTTTGTCTGCATCCTAAAAGGGTCTTCTCCTTTAATGTTGAAACAGTTTGAGAATATGAACAATAAAGCATAAATCATTTGTATCACTTGTCAAAGTATATGGGCTAAGCAGTCAAACTGGGTTATATTAGAATGACATTTACATTACATTACATTTTTCCCCAGCATGTCATATAACAGTCAGGCCAACTAGCTCTACGCTAAAATATGAAAACGAAAATGTTTATTTCCATGTGTTGTGCGTGAATCATCAAGTGGTAAGATTGCCTGGGAAATGAAGCGTCACGGTTGGTTTATGCTTCTAAAGAACTAGTTCATAAAACGTATTTGCCAACCACACTGGACAGCCAAAGGTTTTTTAGCTGTTCTGAAAAGGCAGGGTGAAAAGCCGACCAAGTGGGCAAGACTGGGCCGATTATCAAAATATGAGGATGACCATGCACACATTTTACAGTCTTACCTGGAAGGCATTCATAGTGGCATTCATAGTTTTTTTACAAATGAAAAGTGACAGAAATAGATGGCCAGTTAAGTGCCCAGAATGTTTTTTTAAAATATATTTGTTTACTTCATGATACACCCTACTGTTGGCCTCAGAAATATTTGCATTTTATAACACATTATTATAAAATCCAGAAGCACTGTATTATTCAGTCACCTCTCAGCTGTTGGGGATTAATGTAACCTCGTCGGACTGACAGTCAGATTTAGTCACCATCACTTACTTTGGATTGTCAAGCTTTTACACTTTGACAGGGCGATCTCCCTCGAAGTTGTCAGATTAGTCTTTATTCCATCTGACTAGAGACTGAATCAAGTGTCCAATGGCCTCAGTAGTGATTTCCAATTCATTTTTATTGTAGCAGCTCCTGACTCACGAGCTCTGGGTGTGATTTACTGAGGTGCAGGTTAGGTTGGGAAGCTTAATGCTCACTCCAGCCCAAGGCGATCATGATAGTGGTTAGACAATATCTGCACCATGAAACAAATACGAGAGTGGTAATACTGTTTGTAGTTCAACATGCCTTTTGACACTGAGCGAAAATGGAAGCCACAATACTAGAGAAGGGCACAGCTTGTGTCAGTGTACGTCAGTTTTCTAAATGAAGTATTTACTAGAAGAATGCAACTGCTGTGCTCTTTAAAATCTACTACCCGATATGTTTCTATACAATATTGCACATTGCATTATTTACATTCATTCTAAAGTGTTGAATCTGTGATATTTTCCTTTGATTTAAACTTTACAGTCCATTACAGATCCCCAAAGATCAGTGCCGTCCTACGGCAGAACAAACTGAACAAAAGACAAAACTGACAGGGAGATGAGAGAAGTGCATTTACAGGCAGCGGAGGAGACCCAAATTGGTGTGTGGGATGAATAATGCATTTGTCTCAATCCTTCCAATCCTGTAAGTTTGTAAAATGACAGTGATCAAAGTTGAGTCTGGAAGGGATGATATTAAGGGGGAGATTAAAATGGTTGAGAGAGTGTAAAAGAGAACACCAGAGGGGGAGAGAGGATATTTCTGTCTCTTGTCAGATTCTGTCATGACTTGTTTTACATTTACACTTTTCCTCTGTATCCCTTAGCTCCTGTCCTGGCAATACAAATAGGTTTGATAATTCTGTGTGGAAACAGCTGCCACAGCTTAATGCAACTGCTATCAAGACAGCACACTGCTGTGTTTTGCACAGGGATCACCCCCCCCCCCCCCCCCCCCCCCAAACACACACACACATATTTTTCCAGTGTAACTTTAAAACTTTGCATCATGGACAAATGATGCAAAAAGCTCCATCATCTGTTTGTCTTCCATCGTTTTACACAACCACACACAAACACATCCCCGCACACTTTTACACCCTCACACACACACACACACAGGCACACATACACACACATACAGTCACAACAGATGCCTTGTCTCTGGTGTATTGTATTTGTAAGATAACGGGCTGGTGTGGGCGTCTGGAAAACAGCTCAGTTTGCACCTGAGTCAAAATCCATCTCTGCTTTAGTCGCCAACAGCGCAGGGAAAAGGAGCTGAGGAGGACACATCACACCAAGCCCACTCTCTCTGTAGAATACTGAGCCTGTTTGCCTGATGCTCGATTTATCTGCTCCCTTCCATTTCATGTTTGCTTTAAGATCAGTAAGCAACTGTCGCCTTCCTTCGCCAAAAATATTGCTTTGAGACCACGGGCAGAAGCAGGATCTATTATTTTTTCAGCTATAGAAAGCCACTGCATGTCATCTGGTTGAGAATGTGATCCTCAGCAGTGAACTCATTAGTATAGTAATTTGGCATTGAAGAATGATTTATGGTTAATTTCTTGTGTGTGTGTGTGTGTGTGTGTGTGTGTGTGTCGCTTCTTTGTGCATTTAAACATAAAAATAAGGATTAAAAAAAGATTTTAATGGATGCGCATTTGCAAAATAGTTCACTTATAGTTGTGACAAATTACCCCATCTTTAACTCAATGGAGTGGTATTACAGAATAAGCAAAAATGAGGCTTATCCGTGGTGATGAGGAATGTTTCTGTGAGCCGCACTGAACCTTCTTAAATCCTACCATCTTTTGTTCATCCATGTGGTGGATGTACGCTTGAGGAAAATGACTCTGCATACTCGAAGGGCACCAAATAATTGTGGTGCTTCAGGCAGAGCCAGTAGGACTGAAATAAAACAAGTGCTCTCTCACAATCCGTAGCTGCTAAAAATAAGCCTGTTCAGACGAGGGTGGCGGATTCTCGGCTGCATCCTCAGCTCTGACTGTGGAGGCAACTGTTTGATAAGTGTGGCGCTGTGAGAAAGAGATTGTATGTAACTGTGTGCCTCTGTTCTTCTGCAAGTGTGACACCATACACAAAGGCTTTTGATCTTGCAACAGTGTCCCATCCAACCATTTGTGCACATCCTACATGTGGAAAAAAAAGAGAGAAAAAAAAAATGCTCAGAGAGGCGATTCACAATCAATGCTTGTGTGGCTCTAAAAAAAGATCCAAACTATGTGAAGAAATCAAGTTAAATGCACACAAGCTGTTACCGATGTGGCTAATAGTATTTAAGATAAGTACTTTAAGATAAGTACTCAAATACTTCTATCTGCAAATTAGCAATTAATGACGCGTTTAAAATACTTCATAATGAGGGTTTCCCCCTGAAGCACTTGTTACCTAGCAACAGCAACCAGAATACATCGTATCTGCATGTCACCCGGACCCAACATGTTTTCATTTAAATATGGATCTTATTTTGTGTACTGTGTGCTTTATATACAAGGGAGGTTTTGATTCATGGCTGCTCTCTATATTTTGAGCAGCAGGAGCAAAACCCACGGTAGATTCAAGGGTGGTTACGCTTGGCTGGGCAAAGTCTCTGTCCTGCTGTTGGTCATTCACTTCATCATTGTCTTTTTGTTCCCATTTCAGTGTCTGCCGCTGTGGCGGAGGGATGAATATTTCAGGAGTCTACGCTCGGTTCCATTTGTGACTTTACCATGGTTGTAAACATTGTTGGACTCTTCCCCAGGTAGTCAGGTGTTTACATGCTGCCAAAAAGCTCTGTTCACTGTACACAAACACTTGGCTCAGCTAATATGCAATTACAACAGACTTTTGGCATTTCTGCCCCTTTTTATTTCACCTGCTCTGCAATCAGTACAACAATAGATCTACCTTCTTATTCACTATGCCAAAACATATCAATGTCAGATGAACAGATAAAGGACAGTATTGCACAACCTGCACTGCTAGTGTATAAACTGTTGTCAAGCAACCAAACCTGACGTATATATATCAGTAAAAGTCAGATTTCTGTGTCTCTTCAGTTGAATATTTGAAAACCGACTCTTTAGACCGCTTCGTGACGAACATGCCAGTCAGTAAACTGTGATGCTGAACAGCCAGAAAGTTTACAGCCTCCACTTTCCTTCACCACAGGAGCCATGCCTCCCATCGGCGTTCAGCCTCAGGGAGCTGATTGGACTAAATGTTGAAGAATGAAGCCCTGTTTTCTTTCCTCTTTCTTTCCTTTTCTTCTGTCGGGGTCATGTAAACACAAAAGAGCTTAATTTTCTTCCCCTGCTGTTATACTGAAGGACTGGTGAGATCAATAGGTGACAGAGGCTAGGACAATGAAGATGAAGATAAGCTGAGAAAGGTTTCTGTACGTGTGACGTGTATCAAAAGGAAACTTACCACAGATAATTCGAAGTGTTTTAATTTAACTTAAACACTGTTGTGTCACTTAAACACGTCAATAGTTTCCTGATTAAACAGGTTAATTGTTTCTCTTCCACAGCCAAAGTTAGAGTGAGTAGAGTTTAAGATCTCCATGCATACGGAAGTGGAAAACAACACTTTATTTGTTGAAGTCCAGGCTGAATGACTGCTCTGCCCATCTATAAAAAAACAAAGGCTCTTACGAGAAGTGTTGCTGCAAAAAAACTCTACCTAATTGGCTTGCTCAAACTTACATTTGACCCTACTTTCCTTTCTCCATCTTCAGCGTATTTCATTATACAGAAAGTAATAACACGGAGAAACAATCTTAATTGGGGTAGAATGGGGAGCAGGCTTCCTGGAGGCAATGAAGTCGAACGTGGGTGAGTGTGATAGCTTTCACAGCACTGCATTTGAAGGCTACATTCAATTATGGGCTACTTGTCAGATGGAATAAATCATTCAGCAACTGTAATGCATAATGCAGTCACACAAAACTTTACAGCGAAAAATATTCTCATGCTGGAGAACTAATGACCATGGTCGTGTGATGGGGTTGCCTTATTATCAAATGTCAAAGTCCATCATGATTGAGAAAGTAAACAAAAGTCAACAGTAAGCTCCCCAAACAAAAAGAGACTTTGACAACGAGCTATTAGACTGTGCTAGTGTTGATGCTCACCAGTGCAGTTGCTAAACCGTAATTTATTGACAGTGGTGAGATTTTTAAAGCAAATGGTTGACAGCACAAGGTCACATCTTGATTTGTCTGTGACCAGTGGAGTGACAAAAACCACGGTCTCTCCTGAACATGTGAGCTGATGTGGAAAAAATCCCTCCCACCATATAATATGCTTGACCATGTCTTGACTCTTATCTGAGTCCATGGAGAGGCAATACCTCATTTTTTTAGTTAGAAAATAGAAATAAAAATATACAAAATACAAAATATCTACATTTACTCTTTATTCTACATTTATACACGCACACACACATATATAAGTGTGTGTGTGTGCGTGTATAAATGTAGAATGTAAGTAGATACATAAATATTTTACAAAACTATTGCCCACTACCCTCATTTAAAAACAAATCTATTACAGCATTTATTCTTTTGAAATGGATTATACAGCGAGTACTTCTTAGAAATGTACCGCGAAATGCTCCGCCACCTCTTATTTAAACTGACAGGTAGGTCTGAGGGCAACTCCCCTCAAGGAGAAACATCCAGCATCTGAACCAGGAACGCTAAGCTCCTGTAAAAGCAGAATGTCACACACAGCAACAGCTTGTTTACAAAGGTAAAGCAAAGATCATCACAGTGAGGGGAGTGCAAACTAAAGCGATTAAATTTAAGGATTCGTGGGTGTTGCGATTTGTACAGTGTTTTCTTTTAGAATTTTCACACTCTGACATGTTTTTGCATTTTAGATTTGTCAAAAAAAACGTCTCTTCAAATGTGCGATTCCAAACTTTGTGACATCCACACAAATAAAGATGACTTGAATATACAAACTAAAAGTTTGCTGATAAGTTGGGAGTTTTCAAAGCTGTTGCTGGCGTTGCTGTGTCATCAGTTGGGGGAATTATTCATTCTGGCTCAGCTCAAAATATGCTTACCATCTGTTCCATTTTATTCCAGTGCCCGGCTCATGGCTCATGTTTAATGTATCTGTGCTAATGGCATTATCCAAGTACAGTACAATGGCCATCTCTACATCAGGAAATCATTGAAAGCGATGATGGAGGGAGACCTTGGCTGCATGAATGCCTTCAAACGACCTTTTATCTGCATCATTTGCTCTATCACCATAGCAGTTTGTCCTTGTAAATATAATAATATCACATAAATATATTACATAAATTAAAGGCCACTACATTAATATCACCACTTTACCACCCAAATGGCACATTGTCCAACACGTGTTAGATGTTAGTAACTTATCATTTGACCATACTGCAGCAGTATTTATGATCTATTTTAAATCCTCTGCAAGGGAGGTCAAGTGTGACTCACACTAATATGATTATCCCCCTGAGAAATATATGAGGGACATATGGTAATAGGCCTTTCAGGCACATTTGCTCATACATACACTCATACAATACAAAACATGCGCATCAAAACATACACCCACGCACATACTGTATGGTACACACAAACTACATCTTCATATACACACGTGATCACAAATCAAACACCAAACAGAATTTCACAAACAAGCTGTTTCAAGAAGCCGCCTGTGTAGGCTTCTGCACAGGCTCTGACCTTTCATAGATAAGGTATAAATTATCACCATAAAGGGAAAAGGCTTTCAATAGAAGGATTATAAATTTTAAGTCCTTAAGGCCTGTCACCCCTAGAACTGTGTGTATTAAAGATAAACCAAGCAAAGTCGAGAGGGAAGAGCCAAAGGCTTAAACAAAGTTTGTCAGGTCAGGATGATTACCTGCCATATCATTCAAATAATAAAATGTAGGGATATTGATTGATTTTCATCAACCATTATTACTTTTTTTCAATGAATCTATTATTGTTTAGACAATAACATGCCAGAAAATAGTGAAAACTGCCCAGCACAAGTTCCTAGAATCAAAAGCACCATCTTATAAATCCTGTTTTGTCCAACTACAACTTCAGAACTAAAAGATATTCAATTACAATGATAATGATACCATATCCTTTGTTGCATGTCATCCCCTTTGCTCTTTTCCTGTCTGTCACTACGTACCCTTTATTAACTTTTTTTTTTTAAAACTTTACAGTCTTTTGGCAGGGTCACAACATGTGCTATATGTGCACATATTTTCAACAATTAGCAAATATCTGTATAATCTATAATCTGTGTAACACATATTGTCATTTTGCTTGCTAACTGATTTACATGATTATCAAAATTGTTGCCAATTAGTTGTCTACTAATTGATTTATCCGCTAATCACTTTAGCTGTATCTGCATGTTTTCTGCTTTCACTGTTATTGGAGTAATAAATGCATGTGTTATATAAATGACTTGTACACCAGTGTCAGAAGAACTATGGTAGTACTTTATATATTTGTGAATGTTTGGCTCTGGACACATAAAATCTTGTCTGTTGCCAGATCCTCAGCAGGAAGAATTTCAAATGCACTCTGTGATGTGCCAAGCCAATCTTTCAATTTATCGTCTAATGATAGCCACTCTCATCAGAACATATTTGAATGTGTGTATTTTCATTTATGATCTGCTGCCGAGAAATGTTGGCTGTGGATGAGCAGTCTGTAGGGGCCACATCAAACGACTTCGGCTTTGAGGAAGATGAGCGACTAGCACCATCTTAATCTTTTGCTCCCAGAAAGGGCCTTCGCTACCACCTTTAATCACCTCGCTGCGAATTCTCACTGCTGACTCATGCTTCCTCATTTCATTTTATCCTTGCCCAAAGAGAACTACATGGCCTTGAAAGTAACCACAGTGGACAGCTGAGGTGGCTCATTAACACCAGACATGTCCAGGTCCAGGAAATGTGCTTCCTAATGGCTTAATCAAGACATACTGCAGGGTTGCATCGCAAGGCGTGATGTTGCACATCCACTGTACCATTTTCATGGGAAATGTATTATTGTAGCAAAAAAAAATCTACCCTCAAACAAAAGATCTCTCATTTTACAAGTCTATTTTCAAATCATGGCAATAGCACAGCAAACAACATCTAGTTGTTGCATTATGAACATGAATTAAAAGAAAATGTGTTTGGAGAATATTTGAGGGAAAACACTTACTAATGCTGGAAGCCATATGCTCAGCCATTAGTCACAGAATTTTAAAAACCCTTGTAAAACTGTGGCTCCAATGTGATGTCGAGGGGGGCTAAACAAATTAAATATAGGCCCAGATTTGAAGAGAATCTTATCTCAGTGGGGTAATATCAGTGTCACATTTCTTCCCTGCAGTCACTGACGCTAAAGAGCGATTAAGTATGCAAGATGACTGTCGATTCAAAGGGGGAAAGAAAACTGCACTCACACTCAGTTAACATGTTTTATCATCCCAGACACTTGGCAATGGTCATTCAGATACCGACAGCAAGTATTTTGCTGTGTGTTACCTTTACTAGGGTAATGTTTGTCGTGTTCTGTCTGTCTGACTGTGGTTGCATTAGAAGAAATGTGCCTGGATTAATTCACTGGAGCTTCTGGCAGTGGGCTGAACACTATGCAGCAGGGAGTCACAAGAGGACTGCAACAGACTGTCAGTCTGCTGTGAAGTCAGCCAGATGGGAGACAACATCTTCTTCACCTCAGGGAAAAGCACTGGACAGAAACAGGTGAAAAGAATGAGAGAGGAAAAAGAGGGGAAAAAAAGGACTGAAACAGAATTAGAGGAGCTTACTCTGGGTCTGACACAAGGATGTTGTGTGCTGCAGTCAAGCGGCAATCACAGGTCTAGGTAAGCTCTGGATGATGGGAGAGGAACTTCAATATGAGACATGAATAAAACAAAACAATGTGAAGAGGTGGGTGAGCAACAAGGTGAACACAATGCAGGAAAACATGTTGCGCTCTTGAGAGGCCCCCTGCTGCATGCTGAGAAGCTGTAGAACCTAATATTTATACATGTTGAGTTAGTTAGAGACCGTGGCAGCTGATATGACAAGACCCTGAAGAATATATTTGTGCATGGAGCGAGAGGTCAGGGCATTTCGAATAAACCAGTGGGATTTCAAGTATCCACACCTAGGGTAAAGCTAAGGTGATGGAGGTCATGGGTTGGAAAATAGAAATACAAAAACACAAGGACATACATATTGCAATTCAATGCCAAGAGCAAAGCTTTGAGGTCTACATACCAACCCACATGCTGACAGATCCCTGCACGGTGATTCAGAGAGCGATCTCAGTCGCAAATTCATAAGGCGTCAGGAGTCATGATCTTCTGTCCTGGAGAATATATACTGTCTGTCAGCCACATGATGGGAAGCCTTTATGTGGGCCATAAATTTCACAGCTGAACTCAGGCAACAACAATACATGTAATGCCAGGATTCATCACCTGCAAGCAGATAACCTTTCTGATTTCCACCTGCCCTCAGCTCACAGCTTTAGAATTCAGTCCTGCTTTTTATAGACTGCTATAGTGAACCTGTGGTCCTGGACTAATGCATTTAGTTATTAGTTGAAATATGCTGCATTTCTCATCCAGAGTATACCTAATTGAGGTGAAAGCAGAGTTGCATTGTGTAACATCATGATGTATGCATTCAGCCAGCTTCGTCATGACAACAAGGTCCCTCTTTGAAATTTCCCTCACTTATTGAAATGTCTATCAGGAGTGGAGTACAGTTAATGAAATTGTCGAGGTCAAATCCATTCCTCAGCTGAACACTGCTTTCATTCTGGGGTAATTCTTTCAAAGCTATGCATGCTGGTCAGCGTTTTTCACCTCATTGTGTAAAATGCAGTCCTAACATTCTTGCATCGTGTTGATTCGCTTGTCATGGACAGGCATGCAGGGAAAAGCCCTGGTGTAAACTACATTTTATCCCATGAATATACAATGTTTACTGCCATACGGTGAAAGAACAGCAGCGAAAAAAGCACCGTTTTAAAATGCGCCATAAATCTTTTAACAAAGCTTACATGGAAATAGCAAAGCAGATTATTAAAGGCGCCCATGAGATGGGGAAGTACTGTACAGTACATTCAAGAGGCGTTGCTAGGAAACGCTACTGCTGGGTGAGTCAATGAGCAATCCACAGGCTTTAAGAGGAGCTACAATAGAACAGACAGCCTAGCAGCCACACAATAATCTCAGTCCACATGGTCATTGCAATTATGCTAATTAATATCATCCTTACAGCCACTCCAATGAAAAACGTGGTATTTTGCACACATACCCACGCCGCCCATTTAAATCAGAAAACTGGGGGCTGTGAACGGGTTTCTCCAGTGAGGCAGAGACTCAGCAAGAGCTGATAGAGTAAGGTATATGCCTATGAACATATAGAGAAGGAAAGTTCAAGGGACGAGAAAGAGGGAGGCTGTCACATTCACAGGGTGTGTGTGTGTGTGTGTGAGAGTTACAACACTGGACATGCAGTAAAGGTCAGAGAATTGTCACGTTTAGTAAAACGCTGACCTCCATTCTCCATGTTGTCACTTTATGGGCGAGTTATAGAACTTGCCTCCCCTTTCATGGTCACATGATGCCTTTGTAATTGTCATGTATGCTCACAGGGAAAATGTCATGTCACACAAAGTGTGTACACAAATGCTAATGCACAGGCAAACACACAAAAACACACACTAAGCAGAGCAGATAATGAGTCACTTATAATGAGAAACATCTCCTCTGTCAGACACGCACTGTCAGGTGTAGAAGATTTCAAAGAGGAGTGCAGGCCACCTTGCTCTGCAGGGGTTGTTAGAAAGCGATTTTCTCTCTCCTGCATACAGTAATACCCCATGCTGTTCATACTGGACTCCTGGAACTGTTACTGGACACCTGGAACTGAAAATGATTCAGATCATGTTGCCTCCGGAAGACATCAATCTTGTAGTAAGATTTGTGAAAATTTCAGAATCTACCTTTATACAGTAGGCTTAATGGCAGCAGCAGGCACAGGGTCTATTAACAACATATGTTTTGGACATGCTATAAACACCTAATGCAGTGTAAGTGGCACTGATCTCATAGGGTCCGAAACTTTGTTTATTGCATTAAATATAATCCCTTTTTTCAATGCAAGAATAAGAAACATGTCCATATCCACATATTTTGTTTAATTATAAATATAGTTAGAAAGCAACCAAGCAAAAGGGGCAATTTTTAAAAACTAGTAACAAAAACACATTCTTCTATGTGCTTTGTAATTTTCCAACTAAATACATATTTTTCCTTTCTGTGCTCTGATCCTACGGCACTCTGTACAAAAATACTTCTCCTGCTTTCTGAATTATTTATAATAAGGCAGTCTTGACAATTCTATTTACCTTCATAGACATATCCAAGCAAATAGGATTACCACGATCTGCCTTTACAAAGTCTGCTCCTTGTGATATAATAATATGTGCACAATCAAGACACGCTGCATGTTTCCAATTGCTCTTCATAAAACTGGGAACCTATAGGAAAGGGAACACAAGGTAATCTCCCTGCGCACCAAGAACACATAAAGGCAAAGTGGCTGCAAGATGTGAGCCTGTTAGAACCACACATCTTCATTTAAAATGACAACACCGGGATGGTGCAATATTAACTCCAGGTACATGAAGCAAACCAACCAGCCTTTACAGAGTCAGGAGATATCACAAGGAAAGAGGCTATTTAAGACACGTCAAACTCTACACATCACTGAGTTAAGCAGGTGCCTCTGTGCTTTTGGTGTGTTTTACAAATTATGTAACATGTAAATTAGGAACATGTACAACATAATCTATTGGTATTGGTGTCATAATCTTCAAAGGCGGTTTTGCTCTTTTAATTGTAATCATCACGCTAAACCAATGTTCCAAACCAATTGTATTCAATGGCTCTTTAGAGTGTCGACAGCGAATCTCTCTTGCTCTGCAATAATTATATAAACATATCACTCATCACATCACCACTGAAACTTGCACCAGTGACACCAAAGCTGGAACCATATTATTCTACAATACACAGCATTAGACAGTTATTGGATGAAAATAGAAACCATCGTCAACTTGTTGACACCAGTCATGCTAATTGCTGACTTGAGAGCATTCTTATTTCATTGCAGGTTTAACCACCACATTATAAGGACAATAGTGCCATCTAATGCACAGAAGGAGAATTGTCAACATCTTTGCACAGTTCAAACTAAATAAACTGTGTTGAAGTATTATTCTTTTCAGTTTCTTCTTTGAAGTATTAATGATAGAAACATTTTGATAGTATTTCTTTATCAAATAAAGTCTACAACAATGTGTTACAATCTCTGAGAGAACATATGGCTGATGGTGTCAACAGACAGATATTTTTGCATCTCATTTCTTTTTCTCATTTCTCTCTGAGCTTGAGGCATTTCAGATGACATGTTCAGCTGGTGACCTCAGCATGTTGTTCCCTACAGTCCTCGAATCTCAAACTCCTCAGCCACGTTTATGTTGAAGAGCCTACTGAATGCACTCCCTGTGGCCACGTGTCACCGTTCGTTATGTGGCCCCATCAATCCAGACAGATAGTAGCATGACTGACAGCACTCTCCTGTCCACATAAAGGTTGTCAGGTTCATTATATAGAACAGTACAGAAAGGTCACATATAATGGCCCTTACTTTTGCCTCAGCTGTTTTTAAGATTTATAAATGTTGATTTTTGTTTGTACTTCATGTGTGCTGTGCACGTTAAAGCTGTAATATTTAATAACGTGTTCTGCATTATATTCAATATAATATAATATAATATAATAGATAAATTAATAAATTCCATAACATGAGACGCAATTTGCCGCCTCTGCTGACTATTTATTCTACATATGCATCGGCCTTCCTTGGTGAAGCTTCACTAGAATTAACCCAGAAAAGAGGACAAAAGTCAGACAATTAAATAAAAATAATGACAATAAATTAAAAGAGCCATGGAGCCATTGCGCAACAAGCTACAGGAATGAAAAAACTGCCACTTTAAAATGTTAATAATCATTACCAAGGCAACCAACACAGATGTTTAAACAACATAAACTACAACTGCATCCACAAACACATTAAAGCGAGAGAGGAAGAGAGAAGAGCTGCACAGTTTTAACACAGAGCGCGCACACAACGCTATGTTGCTAGGCAACGCAGTGGTTGTTTCCCTCTCTGTACTGTGAGTTATAGCCATCATAATGGCTTTGTTGTTGCACTCACCTGACTGAATGGCATTTTGTGAGCCTTGTGCACCACAAAGTCCTGAACAATCTGCTCCAGATTCAACTTGTTGGCTCATTATTTATAAAAGTTCAACATTACCAGTTCAGTCAGCCTCTCTGTCCCACTATAACCAGTCCACTCGACCTTTCTGTCCCACTATAACTAGTCCACTCAACCTTTCTGTTCCATTATAACCAGTCCAGGGTAGAAGCTCCTCAGCAAAGTAGCAAATGTAGAAGTCACCTGGAGCATACACATCCACATATTAGCGTTTAGCATTTAGGAACACCCAGCATGCACCTGTAGGTCACGCCAAATCGAGGGTGCGCTTGATTTAGATCAGGTGGTGTATTAAATCAATGATTTATTTATTATATTTTATTAACCCTATTTGTTGTAGGGTTACTGTTAACTAACTACTAGTCCTGGCCCAGGTGCTATTCTGCACCTGTCAACATGTTTGTTTGTAATTTTGGACTAAAGCTAGATATCTTCAACTTTTCATAAAGTTGTCTCAAAGTTGTTTAACATTCAGGATGGCAGTGAAGACAACAGAAACAGGGATTTATTCATGTCATAATGTGTGTGACTTTGATGGATCAGACCATATTGTATATGGAACTAAGCTGCAGATGCTCTGGTCAAAACGAGTCCAAACTTTTATATGGATACCAGCTTTTGAGCCATGACAAAGTCCAAAATGAGGCCTAACCAAACAAGGTACGGCTTGTTTTTAGCCTATCCAAATACCTTTTGCTCTGTGATGAGCAAAGTGATGATGTGGGGTGTCAGCATTTTATCCAAAAAAAACACAAGTAGGCTACATGTAAAAATGACTTAGTAACAGTGATTGAGAGTAAATCTGTAACTTGTTATCTCCATCCTTGGTGTCACCATGTGTCAATATGCCAAAATATCAGTTCGTTGGCACAGAATAGATTGTCACGACACTTTCTGAACAAAAATATGCTCAAATGAAAATATAAACCCTTGTGATCTAAATGACAGCTCAGCCTTTCATGCACGGCCACCAGTGGGCTGAAATTTGCCTTTGTATGTATGTAGAGTACATTTCAACATATGTCAGTGCTTTGATGGTCCCTGCAGTCCTCAAGAGTCTCTCCACAAATCTCCCTCTACCCAGCCACTTTGACTGTGAAGAAGATGTGGGCTTCTTGTGTACTCACCTGAATGCTGTCCTTGATGGCTGGAGACCATATGTCACTGTTCATTATTTGTCCCCGTCAACCCAGACAGGTAGTAACATGACTGACAGCACTCCTCTGTCCACATAAAGGTCGGTAGGTTCTCTCTGTTCTCTGTGTGGATGTAATTGGCCACTCTGTTTCTCTTTTTTTCTCTCTTTTTACCCAGCACTACCTAAGACCAACTGGTAGGCCTAAATTTAGCGCTTAAAATAGGTTTGTCGTGCGGTGTGAATCTGGTGTGAATTTCTCATAAAGCTTCAGTATCTTCCCAGTAATTACTTTACCCTTACCCTTCCTTGCACATGATGCCAAATCTGGCCATCAAAATCAAAAATGTGCCTTCAGTTAAATATAGAAATTTCCCCTGACTGGGAAATATCAAAACTTTTTGGTATGTTCCCTAAATCTAATCTAGCCCCAATGAAAATGTCATGAATAAAAAGAATCTAATATTCCAATGTAGAGATCAAATCAACACTGCAAGGCTGTTTTTTAATCATGCTGAAATAAATAGAATTGAAAAGGTTAAAAAATCTTAAAATGTTTATTATATGTATGTGAAATAATGTTTGTAAAAGCAAGTGAACAACAAGAGATGAAAGTAAAAGTGGTTAACCAGGTCAATACAAGTGGAAGCACTGACAGCAGTTAAAGTGTATGTCGAAGAGAAAACACTAAAAGCTGGTAAAATGTCAGTTTAAATACAAGCAATGAAAGTATTTGAATGGTCAGTTGATGTGTACGTTTTGAAAGTAGCGGCAGGATCAGTTGATTAGCAATGAAAGCAGTTGAATGGTCAGAAAACTTTGAAAGTCATTAAGCGGTCAGTTAATTTTGAAGCAGTCAGTGAAATTCCAGTTAAAGTGTCCATTATTGAGAATGACCCTCAACTCTGTCACTTTGAAGGTCAAAATTTAATGGCAATCTGTACTTTCACTTCAATAGTGGCATTATGTGAGCTAGGATGAGCCTGTCAGCTTTTTAATGTATAAACTTTGTAGGAAAAGTGGAAAATGTGGGAGTGAATAGGGCTTAAGAGAGTTTTTGTTTGAGTAAAGGATGAGCAGTTAAAGGCAGTACTATGACATTGCACTCAATCTCCACTCTGATGAGTGTAATACACACCCAATATAATCAAATCACATCAAATCAACTTTTTTCATATGGCACTTCACACACAACACAGTTGACGTTGTTTACTGCACACACACAGAGGAAAACAAGAGAAGGGAAGAAAAGAGTGATGATAAATAGTTCAGATAATGATTGTAATAAAGGCACAGAGCCCATGGAGCCACAGTTGAAAGCTAAAGAGTATAAGTGTGTTACAAGATGACTCTTGAAAATGCCAGCAGCTGGGAAGAATCGGCTGGAGGGACAAAGTGAAGTTCCTAACTTGGAAGCAGCTAAAGCGAATGTCTTGTCCCTAAAATGCTTTGTCCTCAATCCCTGGACAGATAATAGCTTTTGATCAGAAGAGCTCAGTTCTATGACTGTGTGACATAGGGACAGGAGTTCTGTAATGTAAGAGGGTGCGAAATCATTTAACACCTTGTACACAAAAAAGGACTTTAAAATCAATTCTATATTTTACAGGCAGCCTGTGCAAGGAAGCAATAATCAAGATGGGATATTAAGGCATGGATGACTTTCTACAGGTCAGATGTACAGAGAAATGTGTTTAGGGATAATGTAGGACTACATGAAGCTTAATTTTACCACCTGTTTGATTTGTTTGTCAAACGTAAAACCCTGAATTGAAGATGACCTCAACTTTTCCTCCATGTGGTTTACCAGAAGGGGCCAATGGGCAAAGATGAGGAGAAATTATGTTGGTTTAATGCTGTGGTCCAAATAAAGTTTTATTGTCAGGAAGTTTGCAGCCTGTCCAGGATTTGATGACTTGAAGACAGTTATTGAGGTCGGTTAGTGGGAGGTAGCTCTGCATAACTGTGGAAAGAAATGTTGTGTTTTTTTTAATAAAGTGGATTGGACCAAGTATGGAACCTTGAGGGACACCACAGGACGTGGAGGCAGGGGAAGAAGATAAGCTGCTGATAGAGACACTGAAGGATCTGTAGGATTAATATGAATAAAAATCAGTTTAAGGCTGATTTGGAGAACCCCGTCTATTGGTTTGACCTGTGAATGTGGATGGAATGATCTACCATGTCTGAGGAGGAGGAGGAGGTCATTAGTTAGTCTTAGTAGTGCAGATTCAGTAGTGTGATGGGCTCTGAAAGCCAGCTTGAATTTTTTCAACAGTTCTGTGTTTAGCCAGTTGGGACAGCAGTTGGTTATAAACTACTTTTTCAAGGATTTTAGAAATAAAGGGAATTTTGGATTGATCTGTTATTACTGATGACTGAAGGATCTAGATTCTGTTTTTTTTAAAGTGGCTGGACTATTGCATGTTTGAAAAATTGGGGAACATAACTGGTTTCTGAGGGGGGAGCTATCGATAATGAAGAGAGAATGGGGCTAATGTGCCAATAAGTTCTATAAAGAGTTTATGTCAAGAGAGCAGGTGGATGTTTTCATGTAAGAAATAATATGGTGAAGTTCTGGTGATTTGAATTAAAGAAATTTAGAGCTGCAGGGTTCTCGGGGACGATGTGAAGGGTATTTACAGATGGACTAATACAAGAACTAATACATCTGATTGATGTTATGTAATTTTTCACCAAGGAAGTTTAGAAAATGCTCACATTTGGAGACAGATACTTCTAAGGAGGGGGTGGAGGTGGAGGAAGTGACAGAATTTAATGCACTAAAAGCTATTTCTGAGATTAAGATAGCTGTTGTTAATAAGATTGGAAAAGTACTGAACTCTGGTATTTTTGACAGCCAGCTGATATTTATTCAAGAGACCCTTCATAATTTGAAACGATGTTTCCAATTTATCCTGCTCCCACCTCGGCTCTGAAAACCTCTGAAAACCTCTAAACCTTAGCATTAAACTCTGACTGCAACATTTCAAAACCCACAAAGGTATGAAAAGGCTGAGGCAGACCAAAGCAGACACACAAGCAAACCAAGAAAATGATGAGAAATAATAAATGAATAATGAATAAATAAAATGTTAATAAAATGAGAAGGCTAAAACGCAGAAGGTTATATATAATCACTATATGAACCTGGTGTTAAAATAAGGTCTGATGAATTTTACAGATGACAAATTCAGAGCATCAAACATATCTCCTCACTTATATTGTAATTCTTTATAAGAAATATATATGTACATGCTCACTCTATTATCAATACATATCTGCCTCATACCTTTTTTGCCAATTTGTTATGCTAGTACAGTACAAAACACACACTTTATGTGACTAATTTTATGTTCCCTTTTCACTTACACCTCATGAATCAACCATTTACCTGCTGTCAAACCCTCCAAGTTATAAAATCTAAACATAAAAGCAACACAAGTAACTAATTTATCTTATGGATATTTATTGTATGTCATGGGACCAACTTTGAACAACTACAGTACATACTCCATACTAACTCCATACTACATAGAAATTGTCATAAAAAATAATTTTGTCTCATTCAAGATAAATATGACTGTATTATCAAATGTAATATAATAAAAAAAAAGATTATAATATAAACTGCTAAATTATCCTGATAATCACATTTAAATTTTGGCGATGCATTTTACAACAGGGGCAATGTGGTGTGTCACTTCCGGGTTATCATATTTGAATGGCAGGGTCACCGCGGGTCATCATCGATTAAAGCCAATCATCGACATAGTTTTTCCCCCTCACCTGTTAAAGACCATGACAAAGGAGTCCTCGAGGAACCTGGAAACGTGTTATAAACAGCGGTAAGTGTTGTGAGAGGAAAGTTAAGTTTGTGTAAAGCAAAAGTTTCACACGGGACCAAAGTTATCTGGTAACTCGGTTATCTTAAATGTTAGCTAGCTTGCTAATGCTAGTTAAGTGAGAGCCTAATCTCGCATTTTTCTTAAAATGTGATTAAAATAAAGATGGCTGTCAAATGTTGTGATCCTCAGGAAACTTTAGTCCCTTCATGCCAGTAGAAAAGTTTTTTTTTAATGGGAGTTTTTCTGCTGTGTAACTATGACACTGGTAGTGATCTTACATAGTTAACACAACATTATATTATTATACATATTATAAGCGATTTGTTTGACTCCTAATAAATTAAATAGGACTTTGGAGAAACTACCTAACACTGGTTTGAAGGTCAGTAAAATTGTGTAGAGTGTTGAGTGCCTGCCACTGCTGATTATCTGTTCATTAGTTTCTTGGTCATTCAGTCTAGTAGCTGTTAAAAATATATTTCTTAAAAATCCAATCTGAGTGATACCTTAAATTTGTGTCTTTTATCTGACAAACAGTCCAAATCCTAATGAGAAGCAATTAACTATTATATTTTTTCCTGGTTTCCTGTCATGTTTATTGGCTGTTGTTATTTTATTGTTGTGTCATTCAATGGCTATGCATGTTCCTAAGTTCACTTGTCCCCTTGGCGAATGTGTTAGTATGTGCGTCTTTCATTTGTTGTCTGCTGTGGCCTGTCCGTCATTTGTCTTTTGTGATTAATCTCCTTTGGGATTAATAAAATTATATAATCCCACCAATAGCAAAGTCATATCTTGCATTGGATTAGCTCTTGTAAGGGTGTTACTTCTCAGGCTGTGGAGGCTGATACTTTAATAGATCAGTCCCATGTTTTCGGACTATCGCTGCAGATGCTGTGCATCAATTTGAACACAACTATTGTATTGTTTCGTGGACAATTTCACCATTTATTACTGGTACAACTAATGATAAGGTTAAAATCTTTTCTGATATGATAAGCCACCATTGAGAAATTTATGATAAGAATTATTTAGAAGCTAAACATATATGGGCAAAATAACTTAAGATTCAGAAGCCTACTGAAAATTGAGGTTAAATGTTCTTTCATGACCTTGAAAACAGCATTTCAACAATCTCACAGCCAAATGAAGTGGGTATTTTCTCAAAGGTAGTCAGTTTACAGTAAAATTCCCTGTTTGTGTTATTATGCTTTCACTGCACCTCGGAAAGGAAACGCTGTCAGCACAAACACAAAGAGGGAAAAACACTGTAATTTTGGAAGATTCCCACCACATTCATGCCTCATAATCACTGTAGCTGAACCTAAAAATGCATTTTAGCACCAAAGGAGGGTAGTGGATTTTGTTTCCTTGTCTCTTAGAGTTGTGCAAGGAAAGTACAGCCAGGATGAGCAGGAGGAATGACGACTGTTAGCTCTTTTAATGCACATATGGACAAGTGAGTAATTGTACTGCAATAGATTTGAAAATGTGGTCTTATCTTTGGAGAAAAGCAATAATTGACACACAGTATTTGCTCCTTAGAAGTGCCAAAAGCCCCTGGATTCTCTCTAATACTAAGTCGTGTTTGACTTTGCTGCCTTAATTTGCCGACAAATTCATCAATCCGTCCTTTTTTTTTCTCATTTAATAAAAAAAAGTTGAACTGGTCAGGTAGATATAACACTTTAATTCTCTGCCTACAAGACTCTTGCTGCTGTCATGCACTATATCTAACACCTTCACCCGCTGCCTTGATACCATGCCTTTTAGAAAAATGTTTTTAATTGCTTGGCAGCCACCAGCCCTGATCCCTGTTCTCAGGTAATTTTCCAAAGGCTATGAAAACTACATTTATTAAGCCTATAACCTGGATGTCTTAGTAATTAACAATTATTGGCCCATATTGTATAAACCTACCTCTATTTAGTAACATCTTGGCCTCAATTACTTTCACAATGTCCAGTCTTGAATTTGCTCCCACAAAACTGAGTCTCTTGTATTGATTCTGGCAAACTTTCAGTTCTTGGGACTTAGTTTTAATGCTGTGTTCAACGTCATTGACTGAGAATAAAGCTGACAGATGGGAAAACAGTTTGGACTTTCTGCCACTGTTATAAATTAGTTTATGTCTTGTAAAGGTGTTTTATGCCAGCTAAGGATGGAAACAATAGTACAATCTGTACAGCATAAATATACTGTATTGTTCAGTAAATACTACCTATTTATACTTTGAATGTTTATTGACAAGTCTGTCAGAGATTTGCGTAACTCAGTGTTTATGTTTTATCGTGCATCATGGTAATGAGGACATGACTAGCGCACACTATTACAAAATTTCAAGGATAGGGCTGCGATGATAACCGCATTACTGCTATGATATATTATTATTATGATTATTGTGGTTATTATGATTGTTATTATTACTATCGAATTCCGGTTTGAACCTGGAATCTTTCTGTTTGGAGTTTGCATGTTCTCCCCATGCTAGCGTGGGTTCTCTCCGGGTACTCCGGCTTCCTCCCACAATCCAAAGACATGCACGTTAGGTTAAGTGGTGACTCTAAATTGAGTGTGAGAGTGAGTGTTTGTCTGTCTCTATATGTCAGCCCTGTGATTGGCTGGCGAGCAGTCCAGGGTGTACCCCGCCTCTCGCCCAAAGTCAGCTGGGATTTGCCCCAGCTCCCCCGCGACCCTGACGGATAAGCGGTATAGACAATGGATGGATGGATGTATACCTGTGGTCATCGTCCTTCTTCTTATATGCACTGGTAACTTTCTCCAAACAACATACTATAAAGGTATGACAATAATGTGTGTCTATAAGGCACACTGGGTTATTTAAAGCAAAGCACAGATTTCTACCTTTTGAAGACTGCTCCTCCAACAGTTGATTCATAGATCCATAATCAACAATAAGTCTATGATTGGTATGTGGCACTAAGGATGGTGTAGGCCATTGTTCTATATATTTGGGTCCTATCTAATCAGTTTATCCACACTACACATGAGCATATTTCAGTATATGTGTTGCAGGTTCTGGACATGCTGTTAGTCTGTAGGAAGGTTTGAGTCATACATGTACTGTAAATGTAAAAATTATCCAGCCTTTTAAATGTTTTCATTCAGAGTGCAGCTGGCCTGTGCTGTTGTGGAAGCAGTCTGGATTTTGTCCTCTAGATGTCAGTGAGCTCTCAGATTTGAGGATGAAGTAGTAGTAGTAGTAGTAGTAGTAGTAGTAGTAGTAGTAGTAGTAGTAGTAGTAGTAGTGCCCAGCTCTCAGTGACATCATAGCTTTTAACTTGAATTTGACCAAATGCAATCCAACTAAAGAAAGCTATTGCTCATATCATGTTGAATTAGAGTACCCCCATATCCCTGTGGTTTTTAGGTAATGCATTCAGTTTTACTTGAAAATACACCTCATCAGTCAACAGTTTTTGATCAAAATGGCAACTATGATCAAAATACAATTAAAGGGCCGCTAAGTTAAAAATCACCCTATTGTGGAGTTCTGATCCAGGTGAAGGTGATGGCTACCTTTCACCAGGAAATGCCGTCTCCTGCTTTTTATGTACACTTGCCACCAAAAGAGGGAGACATTACATTAAAAATAAACCTCAGCTCCACGCATGAAACCTCCACACATTGTATGCGTCTCAAACAGTGTCTCAGTTCGCATCACTTCAAACGTTGTATACCATTAAGTTTATAAACCAAATCAGTTTGTAGATGGTTAGATATCTTTGTATTTTTATGTTTTTTTTTTTTTTTTTCAATTGGCAGACCCTGATCCTGGCCCCTTTTGCATGGTAAACTTTTGCCTTTGCTTTGTGTTCTTTTCAGTCTCATAAGCAAATGCATTGGCTCCGAACTTGGTGTGAAGTTCATGAGTATGAACACGCAAAGAGTCATGTGTGACTGTAGTCAGAAGATGGCAATGGTGTCAGGTTATTGCCTGGCTGTCAGTGTTGGTGGGCTGGACAGGCCGCGGTGAGCAGGGCTCCTTTCTGCCTGCTGGAGATCTTGTACTGGCTGCTTGAGTCAGCCCTAAGCCGCTCTCCCCACGCAGGACTCCCTTCACCAGCGTTCACCTAAATCTGTCACACAGATTTGACACTGCGTCACTTGGAGTGCACACTGAAATGACATGTATATAATGTGGAATATTGTGCACATTTACAGCCTGGACTTCCCTTAGAGCATTTACAGTCTTCTTGTTTTTTACGTTTGTTTTTTTTCTTGTGAGGAAAATGAGGCTCAAATTAAATTTCTTTTTTTAAAAAACATTTCTACAATTAATAGAAATTATTTTTCACGTCTAGGTTTAACATGTTAAAATGCATCTTAGAAATTGTAATTACTTTGCATTTTAATCATTTAAAAGCATTAAAAAAAATGTATGGAAAGGAGAATGGAGTAAGGGGTTAATTGTTTGTGTAGGTTTAATAAGACTCAAAGACCAGGTCACATTGTTACCAAAGGGGGGGCTTTTACCAACTGAATGGCAAGTCAAAATGTTACCATCAGACATTCGGCACATTTAGGCCATAAACCTAACAACCCAAATCAGCTCAAATTAGGCTCATAGGTATTTATGTGTGAGAAATTACCCTAAATGCTGTCTCATATCTTTTTCCCTCTGAGAAAACAATATACGCTGATCCTGATTTAGTAAATTAATTTCAAATTCTTATCTCAGATTAGAACAGTATAGAAATGTAAAATATGAAACTAAAATGTTAAGCAAACTAAATTAAAGATTGATATAAGCATTTTCTTGCTGATTATGTCAACATATTAAATCTTACAATGTTTAACGTCTATTAAATAATATAGTTGATAATATTTCATGCACATGTACAGTGTGCAGAGCACTTTTCTCTGTGTGTGTTTTATGTTTATTTTTTTGTTGAATCACATGTTTTCACAGTTAACATATAGATGTCATATTAATTTTACACTCAGCTACACATATTTACTCACTACTCCCTATTGACAGCTAAGTATGTTTAAGTTATTTGCAGTAATGATTTCCTAATATATTTCCAATACATTAAAAGCTCTATACTCATTCAGGCTCATGTATCCAGCCATCTCTCTCTGTCTGCCACAGTGTGTCTCCTCGATAAGAAGCTCCTGCCTGGAGAAAGTTCTGCAATATGAGCACAGACCAGACAGTGGACTGAGTGCCCATCACCCTGGGTTCACTCCTTCCCCTCATACGGCTTTCAGTCTGTCGCTTTCTTCTGCAGTATTTACTGGATAAAGTGGTAGCAACTGGCCTTGGTGGCCAGTAAGAAGGATTTTCTCTCCCCAGCTAGCGTGGCTTTGCCGGTTTGTGCTGCACAAAATGGCTTGAAACTGGATTGTGGTTTTTTTGGTTCTCGAGGCATAAAGTCTCAGGTTGAAAAATAAGTAATGCAGTATTTAATGGAGGACTGTGTGACTTAATGATGTTTGTCCAGATATCTTAATGACGTTTGTCTGGATATCTATGTCTAGGATTCAGATATCCATACCTGTAAGCAGTTGTGTTGGTGTTGTGAAAAACGGTGATGTTTGTGTCTCCACAAGCAGGCCTTGGAGGATCATTATAGTTCACTTATCCAGTTGTAAATGAGAAGTCATGGATGTCTGCTCCTCTGGGAATCTTCACCCCTTTGAAAAGAGAATAGAGGTTAAAAATCTGCTAAACGAGTTAGCAGCAACCAGGATCCTTCTCCTCCACAGGTAATGAGTTTGATTAATTTTTGACCTTTGGAAACTTTTCAGTCCTTTTTTATATTTTGCCACCCTAGGAAAATAAGGAGCTGTGTTCTGCAGGGTTTTACACTGAGAATTTAAAAGGAGCACATTATGAGCACACGAATTACATAGGTACAAACACCATAGTGAAGATGGCAATTATATTGTATATTATCAGCATTTTTTTAAAATGTGCTTTAGATTTTAAGGCATTGATCAAACATTTGTGCACTAAAAATCTAGATACATTGTAAAAATGTACAATGATTTGGATACTTTCTTAACTTAAAAGAAGACTAAAAAAACTTTTTGGCCTATAAATAATAATGCGGGGGATGCTTATTTTCTCACACAGGTGTTTGGAGATCCTCTCTCTGATAAATCATGATTTGTAAACTTACCCATAGACAGCAGTGACAGGTTTCCTCAGATAATGTAGAAAAATGGGGAAAGAGAGGGCTGGGCTTAAGTAGAGCTGTGATTTAGAGCAGAGAGATGCAGCATCTCTCCTTTCCAGTGGAGGCCCTCCTGGGTTTGATTTAATTCTCTCCTTGCACTATTAAAAAGGCCTTCTACTCTCTTCACTGCATGCACCTTGCTGTCATAACTGGCACAAAATCATTTATCAATGCCGCTTGTAGGCAGCGCGACTAAGGCCTTTCGCAGTGTATATTTTTCCATTATTGATTGTGTATGTAATGCATGAAGAAGTACAAAGATGGGTCTCCTCCTGTCTTTGAATGACCATATTAGGCCAGTAGATGAGGGAACTTTTTCTGCTTCATCTACAAATCCATATAGAAATCATCATTCCCGCTGGCAAGGAAACTTTGTTCTTACAATGCTTTTTCATTTCACTCTTGTCTCACTGTCCGCTGAACTCGACAGTGATCCTGTGCTGGACTTATGACGAGCAGTTATTTGGTGCAATAAACTGAAAGGCAGTGAATGTCAGTGTCCCCCCTTTGTTGTTTAATTTATTTTCTTTTCAAAGTGAAGGGAGGTGTCCTTGCTGTGAGTGTTAGTCATTGATGTGGCTATAGTTAGTCCATCCCCTGCTGTGACTGTCTGTAGGAGATGCTGCATTCTCTCTCCTGCTCGTTCATGGCTTCCTTTGCCCAAGCTGATCGCCTCGCTCGGTCTGTTTGGCTGCATTTTGTATCGGGGTGGGTGACTTGATCAAGAACAAAAGATATATGTGTGAAGTACAGCGGAGCCGCAGTTCCAAGAATCGCATTGCTCTCTGGGTCAAACAGAGTCCCGTAACCTTCTCAACAAAGCGAGCACTCTTGAGACTCCTAAATTGGGAGATTGCTGAGATCAGTGTGCCTGCATCTTTTTAAAAGTGCTGCATTAAATAAGTGTTGTTAACCATAGAATGTTGCAGAATGACCCTGTGACTGTGTGTCTGAAGACTGATTCTTTTTTTGCACAATAAGCTTACGGACCCACTAATATTACATTGTTGATTTTGCTGTATATCATACACCACCGATACTCGAATCTCTGTGATGGTACAGGAATTAGCAAGTTTATGTCAAAGGGTACAGCAGAAACAGAATATACTGTGAAAGGAGTGGCTGTGTAATTGCTGGATGTTGATCTTATCTGTTGAACAACCTCCATTTGTTATATTTAGAGTTATAATGATACTAAATTGTTTTATCAGCAACTAACTAATGGTCTTATCAGCAGCTGACGAACCCTCTGCTCGATAAGCTTAAGGTAAATGGAAAGATTCTATTACAGGCTGAGAGCCCTTCATCTCAGCTGTCTTAAATATTGACATCTCCTGTAATTTGTCCCCATTTCCTATTGATTTCTTGTTTTGCTTTCAGGTTATGCTGTAAACAGGGTAAATAATGACAGATTTGATCAGAACTCCCTTCAGAGATTTTTCACACCTAGCTGGCTGTGCTGCTGACATAGTTCACTCATCAGCTGTATAACTAATGAAGGTCCTGTAGAGTGGCAGCCACAGTCGTTTCAGCTTTTCAATGAAGGCTGGGTCATTGGTGACATCTCCCAGAAACGGATCAGGCATGTTGTCGATGCAATATGTGTCTGGTTGAAACCCGAAGATGTTGATCACTACTGGCAGGGAATGTGTTGGTTTGCTAATTGTAATTCATACAAAGTATGATGACTGGAAATGTGGTTTGTTGAGTTTAGAGAAACAAACTGTGGCAGGAACAGGAAACCATGAGTTAGAAGTACGGAGAGGTGTTTCCACAGTCACACGTGGTGATAAGCAGGCCTGGAATTTACCATAATCACAAGGGCGGCCGTTCTCCTCTGACATCATGGTGCTAATCTCAAATGCTGTCTTTAGCTCATGGTAAAGGCAATTTAACTTAGTAGCGACATTTAGCCCTTTTTCCAGTAACTCCCATGAAATGTTTGGTATCAATGGATTCATGATGCCACTTCCTTCATGTTGGCTTAAAAACTGAATCCACAACAGCCTGACAACGAAACTTACAAAATGTGGTAAAATATTACCAGATAATTCAAAGATAAAACCGAATATATGAACAAATGATATTGATATAATTAGTGTGTAAAAAGAAGTGTAGAAGTGTTATACTTTTCTTTTGAACTCCAGTCATCTTCTATTTATCTTTCATTACACATTTTATTTTTCAGCTCTTGGCAATAGCTATTATATTCATTGATGTGTTCACTCTTCAATATGGCATTATTCACATGCCACCTTCTAATATATCCTTTTATTACTTAAAACCGATTCGGTTTTTTTTGATCATGCATATTCTAACACCATAAAAGACTTCTCAAGAGTGAAACAGAAAAGTTTTCAGATGCCCGATTTATTTTGAAGATCTGTGCCCAAAACTATGATGCCTTCCCTGGGTTTTATCACTTCTATATCGCTGTCTGGAATGCATTGGTAAGCCCGGCCTCCAAGAGCTAGCATATAGCTCTCTGCAGGCTTTGTACAGGATGAAGAAGTCATAATCTTCAAACAGACTTAAATTCCTCCAGAAAGGCTCTTGATCCTGAATCCACTCATTTTCTTCAAACAACTCGGCCCAAAAGAGAAGGGATATTTGGGCATGGCTGAAATCCTTGATTGAAATCTGCTACAAGTGGGCACGGACACATGAGCACATCCACACATGTGCATCAATACACACACACACACACACACATGCACACACGCACACAAACAACCCCCACACGCACATAAATACGTGCACACACGCCTCCCCAGCCGTCGCCTGGTGTTGGTGAGAGCCTGGACCAGGTTGTTGAGAGGGCCTCTCTGAGCTCTTATTAAAAGGTAAACTTCTCTAAGGCCAGGGAATCATGTCAATCACAGGTTGTGTTTTCGCGCTGAGCCCAAAGCCTGCGCTCTCCACCCTGTCAGGCGCTGTTATCACCCTCAAAGCCATATCAGAATGCTGTTTGTTCTGTGCTTTAGTTTCACCCACACAGTGGATTCAAAAAGGTACAGGTCTATTTGATAGTGTATATTTCATTGCCGGAGAGAGACTGTGTTTGTCTTGCTGTGTTTGTCAGCTCATATTTGAGCTGAGGGTTCCTATTAAAACTAAACACCATATCAGAGGAATATTGCCACTGCCAGGCTCTTTTAAATCGCATTGAGCCCATGGAGTGTGGAAGCAATTTAGTTGTAGCATAGTTAGTGTGTCTGTGCTTGTGATGTTTCTATTTACTCTTGATTCCCATTTATTTACTCCCAGTACCCCCTCCACATATTTCATATACTGTAGTGATTGCTTTAGTCATATTGTCATTTCTAATTTCCTAAAAATATTACCATGTTTGCAATTTCACTTATTTGATAAATCCCTAAGAGAATATGACTATTTTCATTGAGTAGCATTGATCTTCAAGTGCCCAATCAGCTAGGACTTGAAAACTTCACAAGCCGGTATACATCGTGTTCAATATACTTTATGCTTGACGTGACTGAGGAAGGTTTTTGACTGGTGCGTTGTTTCTTTCGTGGAGAATAAAATTTTAAAGCTGATTTATGGAACATAGATCATTGAACACCAGTTTTATTAAATTATTTTAATAGCGATCACATGTAATATATTTTTTTTAATATCATGACACATGATTTTACCTTATCACCCTAGCTGTAACTAATCTAATATGGTTTTGTGGATGCAATTCATGTCAGTGTTTGCTGCAAATTAATATTCACTGTCCAGATTTGTAGATTGTAGATTTGTAGACCGTCCAGATGATTTGTTGATGTATACACTCAGTTGCCAGTTTATTAGGTACCCCTAGCTAAACCAATGCAGTTAAATGCAAAAGTCAATAGATCCCCCATTCAGGAGAGTGCTAATGTTCAGTTTTTGTTTTTGAGGTGTAGATTCAACTGTGTGGTCATTTTGGAGGATGTAGTTTATGGGGCTGTTGAACTGTATTGGTCTCATTTAGCCAAGCCTCACTGAAACAATAGAAGCACCTGCCAGTATAACACAGTGATAAACTAATAAATTAATAATTAACTGGCAACTGAGGGTAAAATGTTTTATTTTGAAAATGAATGTACATTTTACAATGTAAAATGTTAAAAGGCAAAGAACAGTGAAGGTTTCAAATAAAATCAATCTAATGAATCTACTGTAAGGTAGCAACTCTCCTCCAAGCTTTTTGAGAGGGGGGAAAAAAATCAATTTATTTTTTTTGTAAATATTGATTTTCTTATCTAAACCCCTTTTATCCTGATAGTGGGCTGTATATCATGTGTGTATTTTAATATTGGGGTCAATTAATTTCTATAAATATCTAATTCACCCACCTATGGATAAGGACAACAATAGTTTAAGCTGTGAGGCTATTCCAGTCATTAGTAAGTTAGTAAGACAAACTGCAGGATCTAACACTGCAGGTGGCTGGGGAAATAAAAAGGTACTTAGGCTAGTATTGACCTTGTTGTTGGAGCTACTGCTGTTTGCTCTGTGGCCAACCTTCCACAACAGACACACACACCCACACATGCATTATATGAATTTGCATGCATGTCAGAGAGAAAAACAGTGAGTGATGGATGAAAACAGTATTGGGTTTCCAATATTGTCAGACAGTGTTGGTAGCAGTTGTCTTGCATAGATGTACAGGAGCAGCAGCAGCAGCAGCAGCAGGACAGATTTAAACAAAGTAATTATATACACATGAATAAACTCAACACATTTTTCATTGAAGGCAGATTTTATCTCATAAATGCATTTCTAGTTGTTCCTATGCTGCTGCAAAACAAGCACAATAACAACAAGAAACTTAAACCTGTTCATTAGTATCACAGACGTTAGTGTACTCAAGAATCCGTATCTTTATATGAGAAAACAGTCCAAGAAGGTTTGTGATGGAAAGCCGTGTAAACAACCCATTACTGCAACTCCAGCTGATTAACATATGATTGTAATTCATCATATCACGTGCAGCTGGTGACATATTGCAGTAGCATTTATTCCATGTTGATACATGTCTTTGGTTCCTTTTTTGACAACTCAAAACAAACAGATTGCAATCCGTCGCTACATTTGCTCAAGATGAATGGAGAAAATGAATCGGGAAATCAGGTGTGTCAGGTGATTAGCACAATCATGTCTGAAATCCTTGTGGAGTCATAGTACCTTGGTATATTTGGATAAACACTGACAGTGCAGACAGACTGAAGCATCAGCTGGAACCATGTCAACAATCTATCTTTTTTACACCTTATAACAATTATTTAATGCAATCCACTGTGTTTAACCAAGCACTGCCCTGCTGGTATCAACATTAGTGGTATTGAATAACATGACTGTAACCTTGTATAAAGAAAATATCATCCCACCATCGAACAAACAGAACTGTAATGTGTTATCACTCTCAAATTAGTTGATTGGCCTTTTTAATACACAAAGATTAAAGCTTCATTTTCATCAGTAATATTTGTTAACATAGAGTTTAAACTATAGCCTGCCAGCCACAATGATGAGATTTTGATATTTAAGACTTTTTATTACACTTTGATTAAATTTGATTTTCTAAAGAATTGTAAACAACACTTGTACTGAGTGTGACCTTTTAAACAGTTGAAAAATAAACATGACTTGGGACTAAGTATGTAATTGAGTCACTGTTTTAGAATGAGCTCAAACATATATTTTGGTACTGCAGTATCTTTTTACTTATTGGCGAACATATGTGACATAATGTAAGAACACTGTGGAATTGCTGCTGAATTGAAGGTTGGCTGGTATGGTGACTTTTCAGTCAAAATTGGGGGGGGGTGTTTTCTACCCAGTGAGTTGCATTATTAAAGAGTAGATGTGCCTTTATGTTAGATCTGGGGCCATTATTGAACCCGGTCAATGAAATAACTTCTTTCAATTATGATCTAAAATACAGAGCCAAGCCTCACAGTAGTCAGTCGCTTGTGGTTCATACTTATCTCCTTTACAAGTTTTAATAGCCAGAAGTGAAGATGTTGAGTTAAAGCCGTGCTGGCCACCAAGTCCTGTTTGCCTTGTACACTGCTTGACTTGGCAATGTGGTAATCTCAGTGGTGTCAGTGGGGACATCGGTGGTGCAGCAGTCTCAGGATGGTAATGGGACGCGGTCACCAGGGAACCCCTTGAGTGTGTGTACTGAGGGAAAGCTGACAGGAGCAGAAGAGAGAGGGGAGAGATTCAAACGAGTGAGCAATAGTGAGGGAAACAGAGGAGCATTTGTATGGTCTTCTCCGCCACTGAAGTTGTAAAATGGAAACATATTTCTCCCCTGACAGCTACAGTAGATATAACCCCCTGAGTTGAGCTGCTTATGATGTTGTGCGGCATAGAGGTGGGCTGCGGGGATGTCCCAAAGGCTTGTTGTTTCTTGTCAGAGATTAGATTGAACCAAGCGGCTCTGGTTCATACTCGTGCCTGAGAGAAGCCAGGACTCCCTGTCACTGACCACAACCTCTGAGCTTTCCTCTGTATTACTGCATTCAGATTTATTTCCCATTGTAAAATAAATTATGTTATTTTCAAATAGGCCCAACCTTCCTTTGGGGGTTTCCATACTGTTGAACATTTGTTAACTGTGGCTCACTGTACACTGGTGCATTTCTGGCCATCGGGAATGAAGAGACGTCTATATATACTTGTTTCTCAGTTTTGTGATATATATTTTTTTTATCTTGAAGTCCCACTCAACGTAATCCATCAGATGTTTTCCTATTTCATACATATTCACTTAGTTTACTGGTGATTTTAAACCTCGATCCCAACAACCATTGAAAATTGAACAGATGTATGTTGTTAGGAAGGAACTAAATGTAAATACCACTGTATTTAATCACCAAACATTTTAGAGGAAGTGATGACAAACTTAAGCTAAAGTGGTTGTAAATTAGTTTTGCTTCACTCATTAGAGATTATGCGAGGATGTAAGTCTGGGTGTTGTATGGGTGTTAAATATTAGCTGAAATGTCTCCCTGCAAGTAGATTTTTAATGTGATGTGAATTCTCACAGTTTAGATAGATGGACAAAGCACAGAGGATGCACTTGTTCGTCACGTCATTTCCAGCCACAACAATGTGACAGGAACACAGTAATTTGAGAAAGTAATTGATTTTCCTTCATCAGCTGGGGGAGGTGTTTTAACGACTATTAGAAGTGTGAGAAAAAAGGGCTTTGGACTTGATGTATGTTAACATCAAAATTTCAAATAGAATTAACTTCTTATTATATATCCTGTAGTTTGTAGACTTGCTCTGTATCATTTTTTCAGCGATGAAATGTACAATTATCTTCCCCAAGACTCCTGGTGATAAATCCAATATTTATGAAGTTTTACGTTTCACCGTGTGACGAACGGTGTTTAGCACTGCTGCCTCATAGCATCGAGATTCCAAAATTGAACCCGCTGGTCAACTGGGGTCCATCGGTGTCGGCTCTCTCTGGGTACCTTGGCTTCCTCCTGAGTCCAAAGACATACAGCTTGGGTTAATTGGTGACTCTAAATTGCCCATAGGTGGGAATGTGAGCGTGACTGGTTGTCTGTCTCTATGTGTCAGCCCTGTGATTGACCGGTGTCTAGTCTAGGTTGTACTCTGCCTCTCGCCTAATGTCAGCCAGGATTGGCTCCAGCACCCCAGTAACCCTCTAAGGATAAGCAGTATAGATAATGAACGGATGAATGGATCAAAGTTTCCCTGCATAGTATCACTCTTAAGGGTTTTGGGGAATTGTATTTCATGATTGCCTTTAGACTGTACTTAAGTAAATTACACTGTAAATGTCTGGTAATAGAGATTTTTAGAAATCACTCCCTTTGCTGTAATAATCAATTTGATGCATGCTTGTCTGGTCTTTGAGGGAAGAGGTTAGCTGTCCCCCTCAGTTTTAGACAGAAGGTTTAAGGAGGGATCCACTGAAGGCATCTGTCAGTGAGTTAAAGAGCGCTGACAGCCATACGTCATCTCTGCCTGGTGCAGGCCCCTGTATTTAAAAGAGTACGGCAGTCAAAAGCCCATAAAAGTGAGTGACTCCTCGGGAGCATCTGCCACTGCATGCAGGGAGGAGATTCAATGTGAAAAAGGGGAGATAATGTGCTCACTCACTAATGGGCACCCGACTAGACACAGGCTCATTTTTCACATCATGTCATCTGTAAGGTTTGAATAAAAGTAATGGCCACAATGAGCCTGGATCTCTCCCAGCCATTATGGCTTTTGCTTCCTCACTTTTATTTGTGTTGACTTGTACAGTCGGAGGAGATGACAGTCTCTGGGTCTGTGGATCAGTCAGAGTGATGATCTGCACTGCTCTCCTCTGCTGCTGACAGGTCCCTTCTCTCTGGCAGGCATGTGAGGCCAGAATGCCGCACTACGTCATATCAAATGCTGTAATCTGACAGAATAAAGGGATTTGCACACTGGGGACATCACAAACTCTGTCTTTTGTAATTTTCTGACAGAGACAGAAGGGGGAAATGAAGGGGTTTCTACAGTTTCATGTAGTAAGAATTAGTGTCAGTCAAAGTTAAGTGGCTATTTTTAAGATAAATAGGAGAGGATTTCCATGGCATGTTTTGGGGCATTGGGCTTTAAAAGACTATGCTAATGTGAGTAGATACTGATTGGTCGCTGGATGTTTTCATTTCCTGAACATTCAGAGTCGCAGGACACAGCGTGTCTAAATATCCATTCTGAAAAGGTTAGTGTGTAATTAACGCTTAAATTCACTGCTACTGTCAGCCATGTTCAGTTCAGAATAACAATAGATGCTCAGATGTTTATCTTTTATCTTTATATTGGGATACAATGTGCAAACTAGCCTATATAAGTGCATAATAATAATAATGATAATAATAATGATGATACGCCCGTTAAGTCAGTGCCTCGGGCCCCTTTGCATTACACAATCATTTAATGCATGTAGAAAATGTAAGGAAAAGCCTTAATATTATATAATGAATTTTACATCTTTAAAATAAAGGACTGTTTGTGTCAGCCCCTATAAAATGGGAAGATGGATGAGAAAACAAGTGATTTCCTTATTAGGTTGAGGAGTCAAAGGCCTTCTTCCAGAGCTGTGGGCTTCAAGAGCCCAGAAGATTAAGACATATATTGGATTCATGATGGAGGCCACAAAGTTCATTTTCAAAATAAAACAGAATATTATTCACAGTCCTTTTAAAATTCAGATTGCTAGCTGACCTGTGACTTGGAAGTAGTGTATTACATTTTCAATGAGCTGCGGCTATGTCACTAGAAGGAAAAATCCCATTTCTTGCTCCTCTGCCAGGGGAATTATGGGATTAGACTAACCGTAGTTTAAGGAACTATGAGAGAAACAAAGATATTGTAAAATTTAATTTTGACCTTTCAGATTTGGCTTTGTTTTACTCTCGTATGTATCCCTTTTACTGCAAGTGCGTTAATTCTTGAAAGCAATGGAACTGAGACATATGTTATTGTGAGTCGTACTGAGACAACACTGTAGTGAGGGGAAACGAAAACAGTCCTGCTTTGTAAGGCGGCGAAAATCTCCCACCGGTGATATTATAAGAGACACATGCACACAGCTCCGGCTGATTTTCATATATATTAAAATCACTACCTACTGTGGCATATGAAATGGAGCAAACCGCTAAGGCCTAAGCTTACTATTGGAACTTCTGCTTCTCTTTGATTCAGATTTTACTCTCGATTCTCTGACCCTAAAAAAAGGTGGCCATTAATCTCATTCACACGCTGTTTCCATCATAGACCCCCAGGTATCCTACATAAGACCATAAAAGTAATATTGACATTGTTCAGCTGCATAAAAAGTTGCATGTCATACACAAATATTATGAAAAGTTAACGGTTTCATCCAAAGCTATGTGCACTCATAGCTGCCAGAACAATAGAGATCCCTCCCCCAGACAATGGAAATCTGTGTGTGTACTCAGTGCTTGCACAGAAATATCAATATAATATGAAAGAAAATCTAATAAAATAATATTCTAATGTTACCGTTACAATATATATGGCTTTGAGATTTGAGGGAGTATGCTGAGCATAATCAATCAGTAGACCTGGTGGAGGGCTGCACCACACATGGTAATAAAGCCACAACTTCAGCATGGTGAGCTCATTCCCGTAGTACCCCCCCATCCAACCCCCATCTCCCTGCACCAATGCCTGCCTCATCACTCCACACAAAATATCCCACCCTTAATTGGTCTGTGCTCCTCCAACATGTTTGTAATGAAAAAGCAGCACATAATTCTTAGTTTGTTGGCTGGCAGAGCCCAATTTACAAAAGTGGAGGTTGGTGATAAGCAGAGACAGTACGGCTGTGGAGTGCTCAGAACAATGAATCACCCCTCTGCCAGGGTTGAGCAGAATATAATTGAGTCCAACATCTCTGAGCACTTTCACCATAATTAATGATAATCTGTAACAGAGGAATCTGAGATTCCAGTTCACAGAACTGTTTAATTAGGCCCAGTAATGAAAGCACAGGCACTACAAGAATATGGCCGGCCTCATGATTAATGATTTGTGCTACTGAACACAAAAGTGCTGCACTGTTAACTCCAATGGATGCTGCTGTGTCTCCCTGGCATTTACAGGACACCAAAATACATATGGAGCTGTTTGCATCGCCTATATAAAACAGGATAAATACTGTGTGTTTTTTTTTTTCTACATGCATATGCTCCTGTTTTTATTATTTAATGCTTTGGATTAGCCAAAACCTCCAGTGGAATTACTACATTTCAAAAAATTAACAATAATTTTTAATGAAGACAGTTATAATGTCGGTCCATGTATATTGATGTATTGCACTGGTCAATTTTCACATTTTGGCTTAGTACAATGTAAATTTTCAAATGTGCCCATTTTTAATGAAGTTATAAATGGCATAATTCTATGATAGGATGTAGATCTGTTAATAAGATACAGATGTGTTTATGTAGCTAATGAAAGAGTATGATATACTAGGTGTTTTTATTAGGCTATGACGAGGAAATGTTTAAATGTATTGAAAGATTGCATAAAAACAAATGCAAGCCGTAAAATATGTTAAATGGTGTCAATGATTGTGTTGAGAAAAAAGGGCTTTTTTCAATTTGAACTTTGTATTTTCTCGGCTACACAGCCAGTAAAAGTAAAACCACTACTTATTTACACAGTTGTGATAAAGCTCTCTGTAAAAAAGATTGGCATCTGACAGAAAAATAATGTGTGGTACTATTCACTCAAGTAATAAAAAGGACATAAGAATTGAGTATGGATTACATTATTGAATGAAATGCTCCAGCTCCTGTTTGTGCCTCGCAGGCATCTTTGTGGTTATTTCCTGGTAGTATAGCCAGAGTTGTGCGACTTCATAACACAGCAGCAGGCAGTGGCTGTGTGCTAGAGTGGCTCCACCTTTTGAAATGGATCTCATGAAATGCACAGTTATACAGTCATACCATTACAGAAACAAAATAAGGTTTTTGTTTGGCATGAATTGGATTTCTATCCAGAAAAAAAGCTATTAGTCACTCCCTGTCAGCTTGTTGACTGCTTCGATTTTGATGTTTTTGTGTGCTAAACCTATGAAGTTAAATTTCACACTTACTTGGATATTTTAAACTTTAATGCCTCCTATGGTGGAAACATAATTTGGCAAATCAATAGTCATGCTAAGAGACTTATCAGATCGTTATGAAATAATAAGAACAATAAGCCGTGCTGTAACCTACTATTCATTTTATTCGTCATACCTCTCAGAAAAATGTTGAAGTCTCCATCAGGCAGAAGGACGCCTGAAAAATGACACTGTGAAAGGCAATATGTGTAGAAACCCATGCACAGAAGCTCAACCCTCATAAATCTATGACAAAACTTTACAAAAATGAGAAAGAGGACACACAAAAAGAGATAAGAATAGATGTGTTCCTCAGAAAGAAATGACTGTAACCGCCCACCCCCTTGCCCTCCCATTCCCCATGTCTAAATCTTGTTTAGTTCTTTAATTCTACAGTTTCTGACCTGGATCTGGCCATCGCTGCACATGAAAGAAATTACAAAAGCCTCTCAGTCACAGCAGCCCAGCTTCCTCCTGCACCACAGCATTTGTCATTGCCAAAACAGCAGAGTTTAATTAAGTGTTGTGAGCAGCCTAGTGAGAAACACACTTTAAATTAAACCTCTGAACATGCTGCTATTGGTTCTTTACCTTCTCAACAATCAGCGGGGTATACGGCATAAATTTCTATCTCTCAAGGGGGAAGGCAGCTGCTGCACCTCTAGCGATTCATAAACGGCTTGCCTCCCCAAGAGCAATCTCTATTACAGCACATTTCATTATAGCCCAGTTTGGAAACAGCAAGCAGATGAATGTGATAATTAATGTCCCTTCCCAACTAAACATTTTATTTACTCTTGATGAATTAACGGTCGTTATCATGGTTGAAAAAAAAAAAAAAAAAAGAAATGCACGTTGTGTATGTCAGTGCATCTTTGTAGGTGAAAAGAATTACATGGCAAATTATCTTCTGAGGCATCAAGCAATTCTTGGTGCAAGAGAACGAATTAATTCAGTTCCCTCTATAATAATGGATTGTTTCAAGTTGGTAAGCATTTTGATTCAGCCATGCATCTGTAAGTATGTCTTTTATAATATCACAAGATACATCAGTTGAGTCAATGGGCACAGCCATGGAGGAAGACAGAAGAGCCCACTGGCTGTTACATCCGTAGCAAAGACAGCCCTTTTGTTATGTGGCATTTGAATTGGCCCTGGAGATTTTAAGATGCTTATTAGGCCATTAGATGATCTTAGCAGTCCACCTTAACAAAAAGGAACAATTAGACACATCAAAGCCTAAAATTAAAATAAATCACAGCGTGGATCTTATTCTGGTAATATGCATATAATAGACAAGTAGTCACATTATTGATCAAATGTCATCATCGTGTGTTTCACTGTCATATGTAGGTGACAAGTACATGATATCCTGCCACAAAAAACATGCACTAACCACATACTAACTAACCAGGAGGACATTTAAAGGAAAAATCTATGTTTCTACGTATGTTTCCCACATTCACTGTCCTGGGGGCAGATGCATAAAAGTCTGTGTAGATTAACAAGACAGAATTATGGATATGTAGACTTTTTCCCCCCCGATTTATAAAGCTGCACATTCTGTTTTATAAATCTCAATCATTCTGAACTGGTTGCATGTGCACAAGCCTTATGTCCACTCCCGCAGTTCGCCATAAATGGACGTAGAAACACCCTTAATCATCTGTTAGCATGACAATACTCGAGCCCACTTCTTCACTCATTAGCCGTGTCAATGAGCAGAACTAGAAAGAAGAGCAGTTTCATCAGTGCCGTTGCACTGATCACACATACCTGCAAACCATCACTGAACTGAATGAGTAATGCTTCGAGCACATACCAAAACAAAGTAGTACTATTTGACATGGTACTTCACAATTCATGATAAAACATAAAAATCATTAATAAGGAAAAATAATGTGTTGAATGTGTATAAACATAAAGAAGTTCATCACTCATGAGTAATTAAATATAAGTTTATAAATGCACCTTTGTCATTTTACAGAATGCTGCGCAGACTGCAAGAATAACAGAATGTGAAATTGGAAAAGAACCTAACCAAACAATATTTTACAGTAATCATCTTGTATTTTATGCCCACTTTATCAGATCACTTATCTTTAGGAAACTGTGATTTAAGATTTAAGTTCTTATTTTTGATGTGAACAACAATTACAGTGAAGCAGTCATTGGCAGTGAAAGTTAAATCTCAGACTCCCTCCAACAACACACACCGGCCACTTTATTATTTACAAAGGTAACCTAATGAAGTGGTTGGTGGGGTCTGCTGCTGTGGCACATCTGCGTCAATGATCTATGTGTTCAGAAATGCTCTGCTGCTCTCCTTGGTTGTAATGACTGATCATTTGAGTTACTCTCTATCAGCTCAAACCACGAGATTTGCTGACAGTAACAGAAATATATAATATTGTCAGCTTTGTCCTTTAAGATAAACTCATAGGTCCATTCATGTCTGTATTTCTTGCAAAACAACACTGGACCTGAATATTCTCGCAGGTTATTTTTGACTCATTATGATCCATTTACTATTCCTGGGTTCAGCACAGGCGCAGTGCTGCTCCTTAAGGTTAAGGTAAACCATATTTATAAACTCAGTCTATATTGGAGAGCCAGGTTCCTAAGCAGGCGCAGTGGTTAAAAAATACAGTCAAGTCTTGCGCCCATGTAACAGGTAACAAGCCAATCCTTGGCACAAACACAGAAACCAATCAAACTCAGCCCACATGAACCTTAAACAAAGGTGGAGGTACATTTTCTATCCATGTTGGATGACATTTCCTTGTCCTCACATTGCTGCTGCTCCTACGTTTGAGTGATCAGACAGCCATTACAAGGTCCAGGTTTATTAGGGAGACCATATAGGCCCAAAGCTCACTGTGGTGGGGGTGTAATTCTCTACAAAGTGTGTCACGTTAACGCTGTTGACTGATCCACACAACAGCTGGTTGAGAGGACCCCTCACATCTGCAGCAGCCCTGTAAGGGAGCAGCGGTGTCTGTAGCTCTCTGCAGTGCAACCAGAAAGCCTTGACATGCTTCTTATAGCTGGCTTGTTCACACTGGAGCAGGCTGTCACTTATACAAGGCAGCTTCCAAGTGCTAAATTGGATGAAGTGTCTTGTCTGAAGTGTCTCCACTTCACTTACAGTATTCTTCACATACAATATATGAAAAACCAAGTTTAACTTACGGTATAATGTAGTATATACAAAATTGGTTACGTGTTAATTTTGTAGAAAATGGACTTTATTCCATGTTTACTTTTCCACTGCATCAATTATCCATTCTGCTCTATCTCCTGCCATACTTATACAATATTTGCCGTTGACATAAGTCATTTGCAAAGGCTCTGCTGTCATAGTTCACTCCACTTCCATGTTTCAGCAGCTAATTGTAACTTATTTGATAGGAACAGCGCAATCAGTTCAATATAATAAATCTGGCATTAAAGGAAGCATGGCTTACATTGAATCCTGGTTGTAGATAACTTACCCTCGTTTCACAGTAACAACATCATGCAAAATGTATTGGGACTTATTAAGGTCAGAGCTGGATCTCTTTCATCGTTGATCATTTAAGGATGCTCCCCTGCTCTTCCTCTTTGGAATGCCAAATGATATACGATCACTCCCACACCGCTAGTTAATGTACACTATTAGCTCTGTATTTAAACATGATAATGTAATTGATTCACAAATTGATTTATTGATGTTAATTCAAGTGTTTCATGTATTAATCACAGTATAGAAATTAATTTAGTATATTTTATGAGCTGTTGTGCGATCAACTAATGATATGAATTAATCAACTTTAATAAGAATTCAAACACTATTGTTCGGCTAATTTGTCACTTTGTTAAAGGGAGAATGAACAAGGGCCTCTTGATTTACAACGCATAACTCTACTGGACGATTTTAGTGAATTACACTGCTTATTTTTTGGATTATACACTGAGTTACAAGTTTATTAGGTACACCTTTGCAGTCTAACCTACTCCACTAGAGCAGCTCTGCAATCAATCCTATCATTTTTTGTCCCACCAGGGTTTGGGCCTCATCACTTTCAGACAAAGGTGTGGATTCCCATCACAATTTAATCCCAAATACTCTGGTGCCGTATCTGGTGGCATAATGCACTTGCGATGATGTGACAATGGGAAGTCAATTGTTTTTATTTGGATTGCAGCTTCTACTTATATGTTGAATTCAAAGGGAACTGACCTGAGATCTGGCCTGCACCTTTTTGTTTCTTTTTGTTTACAGTCTTGCCATTAAAGTAGAACTTCACAATAGAGTGTAATAAAACAGTTTTCAGTTCTCTTTGCTTTGAGTAAACACTGCAATTGTTTTGCACTCCAGAGAGACATTTAAGTAGTTCATTAGTGACTATGTCATGTCTTTAAAGTATTGATCTCTCCAGTCAATGGAAAAATAACAACCCGGTGTTAAGCTACTTGTCCATAGCGATGGGCAACATAAATTATTTAAAAAGGGCAGATTCACTGCGGCCATGGAGCCATCAATCACAAGATATGGCAATGACAAAAAAGCTGTGCTTCAGAGGTCCCTCCTATCTCCCCCCAGAACAATTCTATCAGCCAGGTGACTGTGAGGAGGCAGGATGACCTGATGTCACTCACATTGTTGCCTCTGCCTTTGAAGGGCCCAGCTCTCCTCTCAGCCCGGGAATGGGATGGCTAAATAGATTCTCTGTGTTTACCGCTGGCCTACCTCCCAGTGCACACTTCAATTTGTCTAACAATAAAAGGTGGGCACAAGAGTTGGAGTTTCCCAAACAATGGTTGAATTTTTTTATCAAATGGTTGAATTGGGTTCCAAGTGGTGCAATATTTATTCATAGGCTTCTTTTCAGAGAACATAGATATTCCAGTCTTATCCTGCACTAGCTATGGGTGAAAAGGATTAATGAATCATGATTGACATGTCAGATTTTTTTCCATCCTGGTTTGGATCTTTACCCTTGGGCCAGTAAAAGATAGAAGCATGTTAATCCTGTGATAATCTGTGTAAAGACGATGTGAAGGTACAGTACACACTCGAAGCTCTACATCAATGTAGATGATGATATTAATATAGCAGATATTCTAACCCTTGATTTCCTGACTCTTTTCTACATAATTCATTATCTGGTGGTTTCAGTTTTTTTTGGTTGTTGAAACATGAAAATTGAGTTATCAGTTTTATTTACATTATTTTTTATTAAAACATTGTTTAGATGCTCCAAATGTATGCACCTGTCTTGCATTTGTATACTGTAGCAGAAGATGTCACATCTTATTTCCTCTAATTTGTTGTTAAGTGGCTCTTAATTGTTATGAAATACAGAACTTTTCACATGCTCAAAGTAACATGCAATTCAGGGTACATTAAATACTGAGCTCAACTAGAAGCAAAAATAACTGTATGCTTCACTTTTACTTGCAGAAATGAATATTTCTGGCCAAACAGCTAACTAACTAACGTGTGTTTTACTGTGCATATGGCTTTATTAATTGACAGATACAATCCTTTATTTTTCAGTCCTATAATCTGGTTGGAAACGCTGTACAAATTCATTTAAGATGTGATGATTCATATTCATAGTATGTCTCCTTTGTCTAGTATAAATCACCCACAAAAATGCATCACTGCATAAAGATGGACTTTAATAGCAACTCATCAGAAGCTGATACTTCAGGAGCATCATAAATAAAGTCATGAAAAGGCGGCCAAACAAATAAAAAACACAGGGAGATACTTAAGTGTGGCAGACGTGTCTTTGAGTTTGAGTTTCAAAACGGGACTTTGATTAATAATTGATTATATAAACCCATGGTACATGAAAGGCAGGAAGAGGTGCCATTCTTGTGAACGGCCGGCCAGTCAAACGGCACTTTGTTGTTTCAAATGCTCCCCTGCATATCGGTACCATGGTCAGTCCTCTAACCAAGCCAGAGCTGTGCAACAAAGACAGCCTGACAAAATGCCGGCGCTGCCCTGATGAAACGAGACATGCAGGGATATGAATGACTACATCTAAGGGGTAATTGCTGCAGAGCAGGAGCCTCCTACCTCGTTTCATTTAGTCTATTAGCAATTTATGGCTGGTCTCACTCAGCTCTACACAGGAGGGGTTTGATCTAAATTCTCATGAGCTTTTAGGTGAGGCTGGGACCCAGTAGAGCGCCTTGGGGGGAAGAAAAGGGTTTCACTTACCACTGTTTTAGTTCTCTTTGGCTTATCATTAATTTGTTGTCACAGAAGAAAGGTGAGCATCACATAAATCTAATTAAAGTTAATGGGATTATGATCCCATTCTCTGAGCCTCTGAAGTCCTGTTTTATAGCTGTTTAGGCAACTGAAGGATTGTCCTTAGTGCCTCATCACTATGCTGTGTGTCTATGCTTTCTTGAGGTACACACACACACACACAAATACAGTCATTCAGTCAGTCATATGTGTGACTGACTGTTTGTATATACAATACACTCTGATAATCAACTTGACTGCTGATGATGATGAACTTAAGCCGACATTATGCCAGTAAAGTCAATATTGTTTCAAATTGGTCAAATTTGAAAATAACTTTTTAAAAAAAAATGTATTTATAATATTGAAACTATCCTCATTTGAAACTGCTGCTGAAATATCATTGATACCAAGAAACAGAGTTTAGTGGTCTGTAAAGATTTTGGCCGCCCAGTCGTAGTATTTCTCTGGCTGGTGTAGATGTTCGTGGTAGGGGTTCATGCCGAAGGTGAAGGTGTTGGTGCTATCAGGGGCCCCGCTGGCTAATGTCCGGTGTCAGCCCCCCACCGACAAGGATGCAGATCTGGATGCATTGGAGTGGGGGGTCTGACTGGTCCAGCAACAACAGGCAGACACTGTAGGCAGGCTAACTCTGTGTGATGGCTTCATGCCGGTTTGGCCCGGTGGCCAGCACACCAAGACAATGTGTTCGTGTTAGCTGAGACTCGGATATGTTTTGGAGTCAGCCGTGTTTGGAGTTAGAGGTTGTTACATTAAATACTGTAGATTAAATGTATCACTTTAGTTGTGTGGCCCTACAATGACAGAAGCCTCACTATGATAGTTTATGTTTAAGAGGAGCAACAGAAACTCTCACCTGCTTTTCACATAATCAATTAATCTGCGCTGTAATAATAGCTGCAGAGTTTAATTGTAATTTTCTTATTGAAAATTCATTATTTAGCTATTGCTTTTATCAACCAATCACTGCATGTAAAGCTGAAGTCATTATTTTGGACATTATTTGAGATGATGTGTGTTCAACATTTTTTAGAACTATGAAGTTAGGTAAAACATAGTTATGATGAAATGAATGCAAAAGTAACACGATATGAAAATGTCGTTACACTTCTATGCAACAACATGAAAACAGTAAAATAAATAGCAGAGCCGAGCTGTACTCTCCATCCTCGCCACTCCCCTCCTACTGTGCAGGACCATGTGGCTCTGGTGAATGACAGGTCTGGTGTTTGCTGTGAAACTCTCTGTGGCACCTCCCTCCACAGGGGACTCTGAACCGCCAGCCCACAGGAGTGACTCCCACTGGGAGGGCCAAGGCCTTGTGTTTCCTCCCCTGGATGACCTCTGACACACCCAGTTTGTGCTTGGTGGCCTTGAAGAGACAGTAGTGGGGATTTCTCCCCAGCCAAGCAGCGGGTTGTAATTGATGTGGCAGAGACGTCGGCACTAATCTTTTGCTCTCTGACGGCTTCTCTGTAAGCCCCTCATCCACTCGACTCCGAGACCTGCCACACCAACCTCGGCAAACTGCTACCTAGTCAATTAGATCTACCCTGTCTGCTCCCTGTTTTGTGTAAATATATCTCCTGTAGACACCCAACATGCTCAGTTATCTATCCCGACACATTCAGGGTGATTTCTTAATGCCGCTGCATGCCACTATCAGCAAATGGAAAGCTAGGCTGATATCTCTTCCTGCAGTGGGCTGACTGATTATATATGGAATAGGGGGACTCTGTTGATTTTCATATTTGTATGGAGGATTCCTATCTTCCTCTACATACCTTGGGTCTCACAGTGCGTATGGATATTGTAATCACACAGTTGTATATTGTATGGTACACCTAGGGATACCATTACTAATTTTTTTTAAAGTGGTATGAATAGAGTCCAATATGAAGCATATCACAAGCACGGCTGTTTCGTGTTCACTCATCCCTCAACAATGTCAGCAACTTTGCTGTAGAGGACAAATCATGTCACGGAAAGAGGCACTACTTGTTACTGTCAGGGATACAGAGAGGACGTGATAGCTCTTTTTAGGGGAAGCAAGAAAGAAATGACAGACCTGTGTATTAAACAAAAATGTTCAAAGCTCAATAAGCAGTTGCATTTTAAGATAAACATGGCACCTTTTTATAGAGGAATTACTCACTGTTTGATCATGTTTGCCCTGTGTGGTTCTGATAACAGGGAGGAAAAAATATAGATAAAAAGACAATGTTAGGGATTAAATCTAAATTTTAAAACAGAAGCAAGTTTGTCCAATTAAACTTTTTTTTTTTTTCAAAAATAGTCTTAAGTGTTCATCTAAGTGAAAAGCAGATTATCACATTCTTCTTTTAAGTCTGACAACCATGCAGATTTGAGATTTTAGGACTACAGCTATATAACTTTCACCATGGAGAGACATTTAATTATTCAATTCAAGTTAAATGGATGTCAATCCTATCACTTAAAGGACTATTTCAGTGTTTTGGAAAATACATTTGATTGCATTCTTGCTGTAAGTTAGTTGAGAACATTGAGACAAATCTCCTGTTCGTTCAGTTAATATGAAGCTCCAGCCAGCTTCCAGTTAGCTTAGCTTAGTTTAGCTTAGCTTAACGTAACAACTGTAAATGAGGGAAACAGCCAGCTTAGCGCTGTCTAAAGGTAACGAAAACCTGTTTACCAACACCTCTAAAGCTCACCAATACGTTATATCTTGATGATTAGTTTGTATAGGGAATTAAGTGTAAAAACATGCTTTCTTTTCTTGGAGATTGTTAAGAAACTATTTTTTGGCAGACACTAGTTTCCTTACAATCTGCGGAAACTTCAAGAAGTCTTTGGACCTGGTCCTGTCTAATTGGTTCTCTGTATCGGCCACTTGCTTGAGTTTATGTATGTTTGTCTGTATTGGAAGAGAAGAAAATCAGATTGGTGCATCCCTTCTTTCCATTTTTGGAATACAGCATCAAACATGGCTGACTGTCTCTATTAGCGGAACAGTGCTTTATAAAGTGGTATCAGTCAGTGGTGACACTTGGAGTAAGTGTATTGTTAGTTTAAGACAATACATACAGAAAGGCTTTATTTAAACACAAGGAAAAGTTAAAAAAAAGAAAAAAAAAGCTTCAGTCTTCTTCAAATAAAGTCAAACCAACTGATGATTCCCATGAAAGCGTTCAGACGAGCACGAAAGCAGTAAGATGATGGGAGATGTCGTGCTGTCTACATGCTCCACACCAGGTGATTAAAAAAAAAAAAGCATTCTGAGGTAAACAATACATCAACTTCAGCTCTCAATCAGGGAAACTTTTGAAAATGTTAGACTTCAATAGAGCACATTTATTGCTGTGATTTTCATGGAATCAACAGCTTTATCAGAATCTGCTTCTCAGTTGAGCCTACGTTACCACCTGCCATAACTTGCAGTCTTTTGGAAGATAGTAAATGTCATTTAAAGAGCCAAATCACCTCTTTAGTCATATCAATTAAAGGTGCATCAACAAAGATTAGATCAATCAATTCATTTTAAAGTTGGAGGTTTCAGACTTACTGTATTTTGTTTCATGCTGGTGGGAATTGTGCCTCTAACTTGGACAAAAAAACAAAACAAAATTGCAGATGTTCCATAAATACCAGCTTCCACCTCAAGTGGAAAAATGCCTTTTTGGAATGATCCTGATCCAGGTGGTTAGATGAGACGTCTTTATACAGCTTTGGATATAATTCACAGATGCACATCACATTCAATGAAGAAATGCAGGAGCATTTATGACCACCTTATATTTATAAAGAGACGAGATCTTCTAAGTATGGGAGAAGGACCTTATGATTATCAGCATTAAGTTATAACTCAGAAAGAGTTATTGGAGTCGGTTATGTGGCACTGTTGGTCCTAAAGTAAGTGGTACCTAAAGTAGTATGACCCCCTGTTATGTGCTTTTTATTTGAATGATGTAATGATTTAAGATTGTTGTGCATTGTAGACTAATCCTAATACCATCATTATTCACGGACCTTAAATCAATAAGAAAATACTAATAAATTATGTATTCTTAAATTACCATAAAAAGGGTTCTGCCTCAATTAAGTTTTTGGTTTAATGAGTTAGATGTCTTAAATAGAAACCAAAAGTGAAATGAAATTTTGTTTATTTTGTGAATGCACTGCTTTTGTGTGTAGGTGATATTATCAAAAGAGCATTGTTTCTTTACTGCACAGCTTTCTTGTTTTTATACATTCATTTTATACATCTGTCCAAGTTCTATTAACTCTATTTTAAGATGGACTTTCCCTTTAAAATGTGAGCTTCACCAGGACTGAAGTTATGACATTTTCACACTACACCACCGCAACAAACATTTCACATTCCATTACCGTGGGGGGCGATTTCAGGATGAAAATACCTATTTCCTTTATTTTGTGTTACCTAATATGACCTTCCAGTTCTCAGTCCTCTAAAGCACTGGATATGAAGCCTGTTCTATACAGTATGTTTCTAGATGGGTGGCAGACATGCTGTCTGCACACGATCCTCTCAGAATATTCCAACCTCAAGAGATTCATTATTTATATAATTACTATGACTAAATATTCCAACATAACAGTTGTGATTATTTTGCAAGAGGAAGGTCAAGCTGGTGAGAAAAAATGGAAATGAAATAATTCACCAAACAGAGTTCTGATCAGGATGCATGTAACTGCATCAAAGAGGGCCCCATAGAAGCACACACTAAGGTTAATCTGCTATGACTGTTGAAATTTCCATGATATGCCATTCCAGTTGAATAAAGAATTATGATGGAATGAACCATGCTGTTTATCTAAACTCCTCTTTTTTTCTGAATAACAGCATGAATTGTAGACCTTTAAGGTTTATTACACACCAGTTCCCTCTTGAGGATAGGACTGATGAGATATATATATATATATAGAAAAATATATTCTCACTGGTAATCACAGAACATACACTGTATATATGTACGTGTGTGTTGATTAAAGTCACATAATGTGAAATGGCATTATGTCGTAAAGTTGGCAGCTAGTTCAACTCATGGACGCTTTCCCTTCAAAAATTCAGATCTCTTGTTTACTTTCTTTACATATTTCAAGCCTCAATTTGAAAATGTGGCTCCCAATATTTCATTGGAAATGTAAGAAACAAAAACTAATTATCTCACATTTAGTTTTACTGCAAAAGTTAGCAGTGTTTCCTTTTCCACATCTGTTATTTAAAAAGGTACAAACGGCATATTAAGAAAAGTTTATCTGAAAGAAAATGCTTTTAACACACCACAAGCTTCGTTGGCATATAAAAAGTTCAACCCAAAGGCATGAACGATACTTAACCTTCTGTAGAAACTTTTAAAGAGGTTCTGACTTTTAGTGTTCTGTGATTAGCCTATGATTAGTTAGTTAAGGACTTAATTATCTAATATTAGGCGTATATTAGCTATTAAATAATTTCTCATGGATTCTGAAAGACTTTGGGATTGGCTTCCTCCAGCTGTAGAGAAACACAGGAGGTTGTCTCAAATGGAGACATGCACTTGCTTACCTTGTCTCAGTCTTGTCCATGTCAGTGTTTATCAAAATGTGCAAGTGTGAGTCAGGAACATCATCAAATGTCTGCAAATATAATAGGTGCAAAATGTCAGGGGAAATAGCCCTGCGTTACAGGAAGCGATGCCATTTCCATAAATGTTTAATTGATTGTAATCCTTTGTTGAGGAGACATTTGCACAATGCATGGGGTTCACACAGAGCAGGATATTGAAATATTGAAGTAAAATAATAATCTTGATCCATCTGTAGCTTAATTGTCAGAAAATGTCTGATAATGGCCTTTTATTGAGCGTGATTATCTACCATACATTCAAAGAGGCAGGGAATAAAGAAAGTTGTAATTGGAAGTTGTCAGTGACCAGAGTCAACTACAGTGTGTGTGTATAATCATACAGCCGAGAAAAAACTTGAATTGTTAACAGCAGAATACCTGCCATGGTCACTCTGATAGCTTTAATTGTTTTCATATGGCCATTCATTAGTGCACATGCGGTTGATTAAGTCATATGTCAGCAGTGAGCAGCCGGTTGAATTACTCCTGAGCTGTCAGGCCAGAGGGAGGCTGTGAGAGGGACGTGGTGAAGGTAGTCATTCTCCTCACCAGTCGGCCGGCCAGCCACCTCCACGCAGAGCCACAGACCACCTCCCAGTCAGGTTTGCGGGCAACCATCTTTGCTTGAGCTGCTCCGCTCGCTGCAGCCATGACAAGATTCGCAATTCTCTCCCTTTATTTACACGCCATCGCCCCGGCTCCACGTCACGTCAGAGTGGTGTGGTCGCGCGGTCGCGACTGACCCCAGGGTAGGGGCTGTCTCCACTGATCCAAGCTTACCCTGCTGGGAGAACAGGCCCTCGTCATGTAATACACAATATAAAAGCAGCAGCATTTCATGCCACCATACAGATGTCTTCCAAAAATAAAGAAATGTGTAGCATTTCAGACGTCATCATAGTGTATTTAAAAAAAAAAAAAAGGCAATGTTTTTTGTTTCTAACATATAAACTTATATTTAAAATATTCCTTTCCTACACATCTATGAATATTTGGCCTTTTATCGTCTTATCCTTTATTACAGCATCAGGATCTTCAGCAGACGAGAGGAAATACACTGCACCTTTATATTGCAGTTGCCTGTATATTGACTACTTTTGTCACAGCAGACTGTCACATAAGATGCTCTACCCACAAGCAAATGTATTACTGAACCAAAAAGCTGCTGGAGGTGTCATGTAAATACCTAACCACAGTTAAAGTAATAGGCTATAAAGTGATCTTTAAGTGGAGTTTTAAGCACCCCCATAATGGCTTTGACTGCCTTTTAGCAGACCATGTGACTCCCCCAGAGTAGTGATTATGAGTCACGGATGAAGAGGTCTTGTGTGTAGGTCAGCCTGTAAGCCTCACTTTCACCTGCCAATCTTTACTTTCCTCGATACTTGGAGAGCCTTGTTCTTTTTACTGTTAACTGTCTTACAGCAGGTGGTAGCTGGTAAATTATGTCTACAAAACACTTAGACAAAACTTGGGTATAGCTTTGTGGAATTCCTACTGTGGAGGAAGGCCTTCCAAATTGAGAGACTGTAGGAAAAAAAAAAAGAAAATAAATATCTCATTTTGCACATTGTGGCACAGTAAGAGGGAGTTGCTGTGTGTGTGTGTGTGTGTGTGTGTGTGTGTGTGTATATATATGTGTGTGTGTGTGTGTATGTGTGTGTATATATATGTATATATGTATATATATATGTATGTATATGTATGTATGTATATATATATATGTATGTGTGTGTGTGTGTGTGTGTGTGTGTGTGTGTATATATGTATATATGTGTATATATATATATACATATACACACACACACACACACACACACACACACACACACACATACATATATATGAGTATATGTGTGTGTGTATATATATATGTACACACACACACACACATACATATATGTGTGTATATACGCACACATACAACGCAGAGACTGGAGCTTTAGGGAAACATACCCCACCCCCATGTGTGGGGTGAGGTTTCAGATGGGGAATTTTTTCTATTTTTTTAATAAACTTTATAACAATGTTTGGGAATGAAAATTCCTGGCTCTGCTCTGGCCGTTTTTTCCCTATTACATTACACAAAGACACTGATGCATGGTGCTTTTTGAATTTTGTATTACGTGAGAGGTCTGGGGGCGAGTTTCAGGAAGTGTTCTTAATTTCACAGGGTTAAGGAACAGCAGATTCACAGGGAATACAGATCACTTAGCACACCCTGAAGTTGGCGAGCTTTCTCCCGATTTGTTAACCACATCCTTGGGGCTGCTGAACCGTTGAGACTGCCAAGGTGAACGTGCAGTCCCAGAAGGAGGCTTTGCTGTCATAGATCAGTGAAACAGTGATTCAGCTTCACCCGTGTGTTTATGTGAGTGCACTTGTGCATGTTCTTTTAGTGTATTAACCCTCACGGTGTGTGCACGTGCGTGTACATGTATGAAACGTGTTCTGCCTGTGTGAAAAGCCTCTCCAGCCCTGAGGTCCATGAGTCTTCAGACCTCATGATCAAAGCAGTGCTGTCTGAACTGTGCCAAACAGATGTCTACATCAAATCCCCTCATGAGAGACAGAAATGTGAAAAAAAGGGGGCTTTTTAGAACATTTGGGACATCTGTTGTTAAAACCAAGTCGTTGTGTAATTGTATGGTTAATGAAAGACAAATAGCTATATTTGTTTCTAGGAACTGGAATGTAAAATGGGATGAATTCAGTATGACACAAGAAAAGGGATTTTTCATTTTGTCCCTTTAAACCACAGACATCTGAAACAAACAACAGTGAGTTAAGCTGTTTGATAGATCGCACCAGAATCCACCCATTATTTGCCCAAACTAAAAGGAATTGTACATGTATCAATGATAATCTGATAATCATGCTGTTCCTAAGCTTTTAATTTGATTAAGTGTAAAAATTGAGGGCAGAGAGTCTCTTGGAGGATAACATCGCAGACAGCATCTCCTAATTAGCGCTGTAAATTTACATATGGATTCCTGTTTAATGTTGAACCAGTCTTTAATCCACCCAGCTCTGTTATGTCTGCAGTCAGAAATATCCGCGTCTGTCACATGATGTGCGATTATTCCAAATGCGCTCAGGCTGTTTTTTTGTGAAATAGTAACAATTACTTAAGCTCTCAAATGGTTAGATTTTGGAAAGCGTTTTAGTCACGGTGGACAAACATTCTCGGTTTCCTCCAGGAATTGAAAAGAGCACTGCTTTTAAAGAGCTTTTCGGCTGGGATCCACACTGGCTAGATTAACAGCAGACAATAATTAGGTCCATTATTGTCCTTTAGCACACAGCCTTTGCTATTGAAATCGATCATCATCTCCCTTGTGCTGTGCTGAAAAATGACGGATGAAAGTGATCATGCAGTTCATTTTAAAATAAAGTTAATTACGGTACCAGACATCTTTTTTTGTCCATTTCTGCGTGAAAGTCTATCGACTTAAGTCATATCTGACAATGGTGCTACTATATTTATTAGAAGACAACTGACACCTCACAAAGCACGGTTCAATTTACAGGCATTCTGCAAGCTTACACATCAGTCAATCAATAGTTTTGGATTAAGTGTAACTGGTGAGTTATATGAGGTAATATAGAGGTGATGGATTTTTCATTACTGTATGTTGTCTATAAAGTTTTTTTTTTTTTCCTTCGCTTTTCTTTTTATTTCCTCTAATCCTCAACTCCCTCATTGTTTGTTTTTCCAAAGCCTTATTTTCTCTCCATTTTTAATAAGCTGAACCAAACCATTTTCACTTTTTACAGGCGGTTTCACTCGTTCGGCTCTGAATAAATGGTGACTTTATTTCCATGAAATTCTCAAATGACATAGATTTTACTTTTGCATAAAAGCATGAAGAATGTGCCTAATATCTGCGGCATTCATCTGCTAAGTGGACATTTGCATGGGTGCGAGGGGAAGGGGAGAGGGAGAGAACCACTAGCCTCCTGGGGTGACAGCAGTGCAGGGGGATGACATGTGACAGCTGTGACAGTGCTGAAGGGGGGTGGGCAGGCGACTTGCTGCGCCCCCTGATCCAATTACGCCACACGGCCCCCTGTCAGACCCAGCAGCTTGACTCCAGCCACTCTGAGGACAGTATTGATCTCTTGTCAGGAGGACCAGTTGCCCTCCCTTACAATCCAGCACCGCTGAACACTGCCATCACACCCCCACTTAGACCCGCCACCCGAGCTGCTATCCACTCTCCTGCCAACCAGCTTCTTAAATGACTGGTAAAATCGGGTTATGGCATTCAGGTAGGGAGAGAGAGGAGGTCAGTGGGGCTGTGTGCTAAATACTCCCATAAAGTGAGGGAGAGTTCAAAACACCCTGGGAGTGGTGGTGGTGGTGGTGGTAATGCACCTGTCCAGCTCAGAGCGCGGTGCTATACTAACGGTACTTCACTAATGGTCTGAGAGGATGCTGCCTCTCCTGGCTTGTATGAAAGTGTTTGATTTGAGATGATGAAAAGGCCATTGCAATTAGCAGGCCCTGGTTCGTTTTGCCGGAGCTTGGACGGTTGAGACACAGTGGCAGCTGCCAATAACTTCAGCTTACAAAGAACAGACAATTAGGCCGGGGCCTGTTACCACTGCTAGTCCCACATCTCCAGACCTTTGCACAGACCCTACCTCTGAGCACCTGCAGGTCAATAGGCAATGATATTGTATGGAGCAACAGCTTGGAGCAGAGGTTAATCAAACCACAACCGCACACATCACTTGCATTCAGCTTATTATTCTCGCCACAAAGGCCAAGAGCAGGAGACGGGAAAGAGAGGGAATATCCACTTTTTTCTGCATCACTGGGAGAGATGATCTCAGTGGGTTCTCATTAAATATGTACATTTAAAACGCAGATGATATATGTGATAAATGATGCTTTACTGTTGTCTTTATTTGTGTGATAAGCCCTACATACAGAACTCACTGTATAACTCCAAAAGCACAATGCGCCGTTATATTATGGGCATTACTATGTATGGTAAGCCGTGCTGTTGACAGTGCCTTGAAGTACAGAAAATACTCAGTATATGGCAAATCAGTGTGATCAACTGATGCTGTGTGTGTATAGCACCATGAAATTGGGCACAATCTGGAAAGAAGCTCATAGTCACTTTCATGGTACATGCAATGTGTATCCAATGCAGAGTGTGAACATTACCCTGGTCACTCATGCATTCAGTTGTGACACCAAAGAGGTTTGGTCAGAGGTTATGCAGGGGTAGAGTATTCATGTGTTACTGGTTTAAAAAAATATACATCAAAACCCCCCAAAACAACGATATTTGGATTTCATGTCTACTGTATATGTCTGTCTGTCTGTCTGTCTGTCTGTCTGTCTATTTTTCCACCTACAGTATCTGTCTGCATCTCTAAGCTCTGTAAGAGTATTTTTGTTAATTAACTGTAAATTAATAACCTCTCAGCTCAAAGCATTCAGGCTTGCTCACGTAACTGAATTTTTCAAATTAAACATATAAGCAAAACGCATATTGTTTTCTTCTGAGTTTCGACAAACTTCTAGACAAATGATTAACCACCCCATTAGATAATCAATAAATCAGTTTTTATTGTTGGGCTGTTGAAAGAGAACAAGAGAAATGCCTCTTTCTTAGCTCTTCAAAGAAGACTTTTCAATTTCAGCATCCAATTTCCACATTTCCCTCTAATGCAATACTTGCATAGTGAGCAAAAATAGGCTGTGTCTGCACCAGTGAGTTGTGATAGGCTGTTGTGTTACTGCCAGACTTATGTTCAGTAGCAGTGTTGCTTTTCTGAGCAAAGTAATCATTCATGTAATTAATCTGGAGGAAACTTGTGAGCAAAATAACCCAGATCTATCGTAGAAACACCAAATTGCTCCTCTGTGATATTTGATTTAATGCACTCTGGGACAGAGAATCGGATATGGGTGCACTTTGTCTTTGTACTGTGACATAAATCAAGGGGATTGTGTCAAGGAATCGTTATGCAGATGAGAGGCAATTGTAGCTGTTGATATTGTCTTATGACGGTTGTGTCATATAATTAGTTTATATCCCTGCCCGGTTTACAGTGGTCAGTGAATTCAAGCTAAAGTTTAATTCCCTCTAAAAGAGTTTTCCAAGGCTTGTGTAGGCATTAATCTAGACATGAAAATCAAATTGAAATTTGAATTTCTTTTTGTCTTGGAAAATATCTTACAGCTACATAATACTGCACTTTGTACACTATTAAAAGATGATGAAACCGTTTTTGGACATATGTGTGGAAACTTTGTCTAAGCTTCAGGCCTCTGGGTGAGTGTGTGTGGTCCCGTGGAGGTTAAGGTTGAGTTCAGGTGCTATGTTGCTTGGAAATATGCTGTCAACTTTTATTGTGCACTACTGATATCGCAGACCTATACATCTCAGACCTTTTCCCACCTTTCAGTGCTGGTTATGTGTAGTTTGTATTTTACTCAGAAAATAGAAGCTGATTCCTTAGCAAGACATTACTTTGCATTCATGTTGCTGAGTCACTGGCAGCAGTGTTGTTGTCGTCCCATATTGTAGTTTAATAATAATAATGTTGACTGTCTCTCCTTCATGGGTCCAGATACGGTGATGGCAAATGATCCCAACTCATGCTAATGGGGGTCAGCAATGCACAACATAAAGTGATGTATGGAGTGATGTACAGAGTAATGTATGAAGTTTTGGTTTAACATAGGAGGTGCATAAATCACATATGCGGTGGCTAACATTACATTATTTTAACTGTTTTTAGTGCCTTCCCATACGGCTATTGTACCAATCAAAACACAGCCTCTTTTCTTACTGTAGGGCTACATTGCATGTGATGCAAATACGACTTACAACCAAATAAGTACGCAAGTCAAAACAAACACTAAGTATATATATATATATATGTATGTATGTGTATGTGTCTGTCTGTCTGTCTGTCTGTGTATATGTGTGTATATATATATGTTAAAAAGCCAGTATACATACATACATACAAACAATAATATTGATTTACTTTGGTTTTTTTTAGAAATGAGCTGACAAATAGCTGACATTGTTTGGTCTATAGTTGTTGTATAGTAGCCAAATTGCGCTTTGGAGCAACATTTAACATTTTCAGCAGCTTTTTGTATCACTACACAGCTGCTATTTCAAAAGCAACACTCTTTTTGAATTTGTTTAATTAAAGTGAAACATGCTCCTCTAGTATGATGCCCTGGTATGATGCTCGACGTAAAACAAATGTAACGATATCAGACACAGAGTAGCTTCCTCTCAGGCACAGATCATTGCGGCGTGGACCAAATCGGGACACTGCTCCCCTTTTGGAAAGTGCAATTAAGAGTGTTTTTAGACACCCCAGTGACATGTCCTCTGTGAACCAACATACCACTAGCACTTCTAAACCAAAGATATTTGTCACACCTACTGTAATGCACCATCAAGTCACTGAAGCATTGGGTCCTCCAGAGGGGCCCAGGAGGGGAATCAAGGAATCTGTCGAATTAATACACAGAGTGAAGATTCCTCCTGTCATCTCTGTTGCCTTTAAATGGCTTTTAAAAGCCAGTGGTAAAAGAGAGCTAAGTGAACAGGACAGACAAGCTTGACAGCGACTCTTGAAAGAGCATCTGTCTCCTTTAACACTTAAATAAACTATGATACCGTCTTTTGCACATGAGCTTAATTTTAATTAGTGAATTGATTTATTTTGTCAGTGACAAAGCCAAATTGTTTAAAAGGTGCCAGAAGCAATCTATATTTCGGCCTATAAGGAATATGCCAGGCTTTACATCACCCTAAATAATCCTTTTCTCACTCAGACATGTGCTTGAAATTATGAAACATCATTATAAGTGATGATTTACAGTGGAATCAGAATTATTTTTATCTAGTTAGAAACGGTATGATACACAGGGCATCTTGAATCACTGCAGTGGCTCTATGTGGCTTGATGGCTACATTCTATAAAGGGGCAACAGAGCTGCAATAGTAGTCTGAGACATCATCCTATACATGAGGCAAGAAAGAGTCAAATTACATGTTTCATGTTAATACAAGTGTGATTTTTAGTGCCATTGTAGATAAGAAACTTAAATATGCAATCACAGCAGGGTTCATCGAGGTAAGGAAGATGATGACGACGTCTCCTTATTTATGTTTTTTATAACTTTTTTTCTTATTTTTTACCCCCCACCAAACAGCTATTTAATTGTGCCTGTTTCTATGCTAAATATATTTGTTGTTCAGTTAGAAACGCTTGCTGCATTTATACATATAATAAGACACTCCCTGGCAGGATGTACTAAAAAAGAATAAAATCATTTATCCCAGATAAGGAAAGAGATCTGCATTTATTCCATCTCCTCTGCCTGCTGTAAACTACCTTACAATTGTTCATTAATGATTCCCAGTAAATTCCTTAAAATGGTAATTTGTCATCCTGTCACTTCATTTGTGACCTAAAATTCCTCACTAGAGGCATCATCAAATAAATTAATCACTACCCAGGATCCATCTCTCCCTTGTGCGTGCTATTATACCCAGCTCTCTTGTGTTTCTCTTCATTTACATATATTTAATGGCCCAGTTGTGGTTGGTTGTGCCATGCGACTTGCACAGCTCGTGTCAGGTGAAATATTCCGACTGCCACAGTCTTTAACAGTGCGATGCATGTCTTGTTCATTTTCCTTGAATACCCGAAACACAAGAGAATAAAGAGAATTAGAGGCATTTTATGGAACTGTAAAATCAAAAGTGCACATTTTGCAGGTTTATGGTTGGGAATTAAGCTAATAAGATGGCACACTTGTCAATATTCAATCATTTCTTTAATATATTCATTTTTTCCGACACAAACATCAGATTCTTACAAAATTTGCTTTAAAATTGCTTACAGCAAAATGACTAGAAAATTAGATACACTAAGATGTCCACACAATTTGGTTTTAATTTAATTCTATCTCATTACAGCACATGTGCACAGTACATTACCCACCAGACAGATCGCTTTGTTGTGTTCCTCAGGGGAATTACTGTATGATGTTGAGTATGAAGCTATGTGCGGCCACAGGGCTGAACCCAAAAAGTACAGTTCAGAGCCAAAATGATAGATGCAAGATGACACTGAGATGCAGTTTATCATTGATTTAAAGTATATTAACCAGGACAGACAAAGGAAATCTTAACTGCTCTTTGCTTTTCAATTAACTTTGGTCTTCACTCGGTGAAGATGTGTCAAAAACTAAAATCTTAAAGGCAAAGTATAGTTTCTTAAAAGTGTCATTGGCCCATTGAAACCCCATTAACAGCCATCCAAACATTAATATATTCATTAATTTGTGTCAAGTTAGCATAATTTTATCACATTTCTAAAAGCAATTGTTTAGTTAAATTGTTTGTTTTCCATACTTAAAACTACACTGGACACTGAACAGTTTATTTTTTTATGTTTTGTTCTATAAAAGCGGGTGTGAAAGGCCTTCAAAGTGTCCTTGCTGCACCACTGTTCTGTGTTCAAAACGCAGTCATGGTGTTTTAAAGCGCTCTTGTACATTTTGGTAGGGGTGCATGCAAATGTATTACATTGTTTTCCGATTATTTTGACAGATATAAAAACAGCCCAATTATTTTTATAAGCCGAGAGCATGTCATGTTTGAACTTCCATCCTCATTAAGGGTCCCTAACACCAGAGGACATGTGAATGCGCTAGGAGCATTACCAGAGAAAACAACAACCCCATGCCGCCAAAGACTCCTCTCTCACCCAGCCACCCTGTTAGAACCTCACAGCCCGTTTCAAATGGAATTAGCATAATTAAGAATTAACATGCATTAATTGTTGTGCTTAATGCAGACTGAAGCCAAATGTGTCACTTACTGTAGAGGAGCTGCTAAATGCTTTGTCACCTCCTGCTTAGAGGAGTGGGAACACTCCATGTGCTCATAAAAGAGAGCTGCTTGTACAGTGTACATGAAACACCATCAGTGACAGATATATAAACTAACATCCTCTTAGCTGTAAGGGTTGGCTGACATGTATGCTTGCGAGTTAAAGGAGGAATGGAGCAGCGTATTGATCAAGGGAGGTTGTGATGTTGGAAAGATGGATTTATGACAAAGGACATGGGGACTGGGGATATAAGACGCGCAGATTGGTCTAACCAGGGCTCAACCCGGCAATAAAGTCTGGCATTTGGAGAGAGCAGAGTACGCAGAGGGTTATACTGTACTGTGCCACTTTGGGTGGTGGAGGAGCTGTCCTTTTTACTTTTACTTTGTGCTCTGTCAGATGGAAGGATGATCAAAGGAGATCAAACAGATGTTTTTTTAAAACTTCAGAACAAGATTGATGTACCAGATGTTTATCACTGAAGGGCCTTCGTCAGTAGGATTTTAGAATGGAAGTTTTTACATGGTCATTTCTGGTTTTAAATATCTTGTGTTGAAGTCAGAGTTTGGGGGAAAAACGATGATGATTGCTATGATTTAGGACAGTTAGCAGCTAATATACTAAACTAAGATACTGAACATTACAAACGATGAACATCTGCATCTACGTCTGGTAACGTAGTCATTGTAAGCAGGTTAGCATGCCAACATTAGCATTTAGCTCGAAGCACCGCTGTGTACAGCCTCACAGAGCTCCTGGGATGGCTGCAGACTTCATTGGTAAATGACTTAAACAATTTCAATCTCATTTTTTTAACATGTTGACAAGTAGTTGATTGATCAATTAATTCATTGTTTCACCAGTAAAAACTACATTCACAGCCGCTCAACCTTATATTGAGAATTTGAAATTTTTTTTGAATTCCTTCAAGATTTTGTCTCTTCCCTGGTGACAAAATGACCATGCAGTCCCTTTATTTTTACCAAAAAATAAACTCATGATCTCCCATTGTTCTGTTTAACAATTTCATGCCTCTTGAATCTTAATTTTTTTTCTTCCTCAAGTGGACTGCTTTGGTTGTTTTCCCTCTTTCTTTGAAGAAAAGAGCTGGGAGTTTTTCCACATTAATCTAGATTTAATATTCGTTTCAAAATACATTTTCCCTATTAATTAAAAGTAAACCATGTATTGTATGGTACATTATCCCTCTAACGGCCCCATGTGGAGATTATGAAGTGGAAAACTAATGGTGTAGACTTTAGCATTTGGGTTTTGCCTGAGTCATTTACATATCTGTAAGGGGATGTCGATGTATGTGCAAATAAGCAGAACTCTGTGTGTCCCATGCTTTCTCTACCACCACCCCATCCTCTCCCTCCCCTCCCCTCCCCTCCCTTCTCCGCCCTTCCCCTCCCCTTCCCTCCCCGGTTTACAGAGGAAGTCAAAGAAGTGTTGCCTCTCTCCCCTCAGCTAGAGAAGGTAATGAGATTCTGTGCACCCTCTATTACGAGGAGGATGAGAAATCTGATTATTAAGGAGAGGCATGTGGCAGTAAGAAAAATCTGTTTGTTTTTTTCTTATTGTATCACCCCAAGAAACAAAGGTGACCCCCATGTTCCGTTCATTAAATCTTGCCTCCTCTAATTTATCAAGGTAAACTATCACAGTTTCTGCTGAGCTAATCAGAAATGGGCAAACTTGTTAGGTGTGCCTCAAAAGGACACATCACAGGATTTGGATATCACTTCTCCATACTGAGTGGGGCCTAATTCATGCTTCCCACTGAACAACAAATGCGTTATGGACATTAGCATGAGTGTATTGAATTTTTTTTTTTTTTCATACAGCAAAGTTCAGGACAATGAGGATGAATTATGACCTCCATAACAGTACAAGTGCAATTATTTCAAGGACACAGTGTTGCTGCAGGTGTGACTTTCTGATGCAAATATCACAGAAAATATTATTTGTGCTGTATATTTTTAGGCAGAAGTTATTCTTCTTTATACAGCAGTGTAAAATCTCAATGAGCAGCCGCACTTCTTTCCATGTAGAAACGCACGTATAGACACCTGTATATAATATGACGTGACCAATCAACCCTGTGCAGATCATTTTAATGTGTGTTAGAATTTCTTTCGAGACTACATTCCTACATTTTTACAGCGCTATATTGAATAACAATGAACTACAATTTGCTCTCACATCAACACCAAACCATTTGGATCATTATTAATTTACTTTGAGAAGTTTATGAGGAGTCCTGACATGAGATCATGTTGTTACAAATGTTAAATGTAGGGTTTTCTTTTCTCCATAACACGCGCATCCTTCAATGTATGCTTTGTGCCCCTTGGAACAAATGTGAGGAGAATCTCTTTGCTTCTGGAGCTGTTAGGAGCTTTTTTGGTGTGAGGGGGGTTTGCCTAGAAAGACGTGAGAAATGTCCTACACATGGGCAAGCTGAGTCATTGCTGTATGCCTAACCAGCCACGACTCATGCCCGTCCCTCCTCCCAAATGTCACATGAGCTCATGTCAAGCAACACTTGTGGCAAAGGCGCTGCACAGGAAGCAAATTAAAGTTTGGTCTACACAACACAGGATCTATTTGTCAAAAAGAAACAGTTTTCTGTGTTGCAGAAGTGAAGAAGAGTGCAGCATGCGGTACTGCGTTAACTCTAACGCAGGGTTTATGAGCATAATTTTAAGGAATTTTCATTCCCTTACTTGTGTGAAACCAGTGAAATGTTTTCACTAAATCAAAAATGATAGCTTTGTAATATAAGTGGTGAGAATAATTGGCTGTCCTGACTTTCTAATCTGTAATAAACACAGTCTAATAGGCACATTTTAATCCTATTGTGAGCAGCTTAGACGCATGGGTTCTGCAGGTGCCGGTGAGAAATTGGTATTTATTACTGAACTGGTAATCACACCAGTAACCTATCTCTGCAGGTCCTTGCCTTCTGAATGTGCACAGCAGGCTCACAAAGCTGTACTCCCAGTTTAAATGACCCAGCTTAGCTAGCATGGCTGGCGTGACCCTCACATGACATAGTGTAATTAATATGCACGGTGAAATGCTCCCTGCACAGCCACTAAAGCGATTGGAATCATGCACAAGAAAAATGTAATCGTGGATTCTGCATGGTGAACATTTTAGTCAAGTGGCATCTGATTGCAAGTTCTTGAGATTAAGACTTTCTCCTCAAAGATGCAAATTAATCTTTAAAACTGGACATTTCCCAACATGGGGAGCTCAGTGGGGTGACACAACAGCCCACCGAGTTCATTTTAATCCCCATGGGCAATTATACTTTCAAATGATATCCTGAAGTTAAATCTTGTTCACACTTAATTAATTTAAACACTACATTTTAGGCATGAAAGTCTTCTTGTCCTCCTCATGACAAAACTGTTGTTTAATAGGATACAGTCGCCTCTGTGATAAGGATAGTTGCGCTTTGTGCTGTTTATTAATTATGTACTCTTTCTATTTTGCTGTGTGTGTCTGGGGTGATTTAGATAAGACAAATGATCAGACAGTAATACACTCTGATGACATTTCTTTGTCTTTTCTCGCTTAACTGATGGGATCTCGTATGGGCTTCGCTTTTTAAGCTCATCAGCAGTCGGCAGCAACTCTTCTCTGAGATCAAAATTTCCCTATCTTTGGAAAAAAAAAAATAATGTGTAGATTCCTCCAGTGTCTATGTGTACAGTCTAAAATGTTATGGCTAGAGTGGCAACCACAGTATAGGCAGAAACACTGTTGCTGCTTATTTGTCTTTGGTAAATGCTGAGTTAATTAATGATATGTGTGCACTATTGTTTCTCATTTTTATAATGAATGCATTACTGTACTGTCACTGAGTCCATTTTGACAAATAGGTGGGTGGATGGATATAAAAAACATACATTGGTGGCTGCCAAGGGGTTAGATTTTGAATTAATTGAGGGAAATGAATTCAGTGGTAATAGGCCCTGACAGCAGACTGTGGCAATTGTGAAGGCAATGATTGATGGTTGATGCACACACAGGCTTATGACAAATAATGCTTGTTTTTGCTCCTGGTGTATTTAAAATCCTACTTGTGTGTTCATTAAAAATAAATACATCAAGCGAGAAATAAATAGATAATAGATTAATGGAAATGAATGAATGAATCAAAATACGTTGTTTTTTTTCAATACTGTTGATAATGACTAGGTGGTGTGTTGTGCTGACTACTTTCAGGGAGGTGGACCGGCCACCTCCATCGCTGACCCATATGAGAGAGGGAGGCCCTATCACAGCTCTCATCACGCTCCTGTAGTCAGAGCCTTCTGACAGTGGCGTAATGCTGATCAGATAGCTGTGTGGAGTCATTGCTTACATGTGTCACAACCGCCGTCCATGATCATGTCAGAGTCATGCTGGGCGCCAGAGCCAGGCTCAGGGCTCAGTGGACCTGGCTGGTTTCGCAGCTGACATTTCCCCAGCATGAGCAGGCTAGTGGAGCTCCAGTCGCAACCCCGGCTAATGTGCCTCTCCTGGGCCCCGCAGCACAGTGCTGGCAGCTGGAACGTGGGGGCACAGGTGCTGCCAGTCCCTGTTAGCTTTACAGTACCTCCTGGTGAGTCACAAACAATCCCAGCTTGTGTCTAGTCTGATACCTCAGCTTATTAAAAGTCTAATGAATAAACAAGTCCTTTGTGTGCAGGAGATGGAGGTGATAGTGAAATAAACGTATATTCTGTTTGCGTTCTTCAAGCAGCAACAGTTCTGTGGCATCGGTAGCCATGACAGATGAATTTTTTAATTAGTTAGTTTGAAGACAGAAATGTTCAGAGAAAGAAGTAGATTAGCTGCTTCCCCTGTTCATGTGTGTTGGTGTTTATGGATGTCACATGGTGAAAAATGACTGAGGCTTGTCTTAAAGGCACATACTGATTCACAGAGGTCTGTGGAACATGGTTGTTAAACCAGATTGATTTATTGGTTCTTTGGGCTGGACACGATTATCTTCCAGCTCTAGGGATCAGCCTGCTTCCCAAACAGGACTGGGTCCTGCCACACAGTCATGACAGCTAAATTGTTTCACTCAAGAGGTTGTCCTCTTGTCCCCCTTACCTAAGCCACTTGTTACTACAGAGATGTGGTATAATTGTACCCAGAGGAACTTGTAAGCCTATATTGTGAGCCTGTTTCTCTTCAAGAGCGCAGTCCTTTGTGGCACCTAAAACTGGGAGGAGGGGGAGGAGGAGGAGGGTCGGCTATGTATTCCCTCTTTGTTAGAGGCAACATTGGATCACGGTTTCATAAAGTGGAGCACCGTTTAGAATCACTTATTTCCTCTAGAGGTTTGTTTTCCCTCTAATGGCAAATCTACTGCACTTGCTCTGTTAATTGTATTAATGTTAACAAGAGACATATATCATGTGCATGATAAATGTTTGGTGTTTTTTGTGAAAAATAAAGCCCAAGCCTTTTAATTAATTTTATAAACTGAGACTTAAATTTAGATTCTGATTTAAATCCAAATCACAAGGCTTTATGCTCTTTCTGAGGGAAAATATTGGAGTTATGTCTTTGGTGAGCACTGCTGCACATACCTGAGCATTTTTAAGTGCAGGTGAACAAGAGAGAAGGATCTATAAATGGCTTCTGCTCCTTTGGTGTCTGCAGTGGCGGTGTCGGGGAGGGGGGGTTACTCACTGACCATTAGTGCGCTCAAGTGCAGTACATTCTATGGCCTGTCAGCTCCTCTACTAATGTGTGAGGAAATAACTCTATTTCCTACCCCAGTGAAAATCACATGCTCTGACAAGACTTAGAGTACACACTGTAAATTTTTTTTTTTCTTTTCTTACAAAGCCTCATGATAATACCATTAATATGGTGGAAGACGTGTATATGCAGTTAACACACAGAGAAAAGGTATCCAGGATGATTTTCCAAAGTTTAAGAAATATAAGAGAACTTTTCTATTGATGACAGTTTTGAGCCACAAGAAAGGCCAAAACATGGACTGCAGCAGACTAGGAAAGGCCTTTTTTTAAGCCTAGCTGATTGCCTTTTGCTTTATGACGTTTAAACTGAGCAGTTGTGGATGATTTGCAGCCCCTACCAGCTGATTAAGAGACTGAGGAGTTAATGACGGTATGAAGCAATCAGTAAAATACATATATATATACTTTTTTTTCCACAAAAAGAAATTGTGAATCACTGAAACCAGCATACAGACATAAATGTGCACAAGAAAATATTAGGTAGTATGCGAGGTGAGCCGCAGACAGACACACAAATGCATGCACACATGCCGCTCACCAGGCTTAACAACATAAGGAGGAGAAGCACATTTTAAGTGAAAATGATAGTTTAAGATATTTAAGTTAAGGCACAGATCTAGTCTGATCTCTCCGTGACCATTTTCTCTGCAGCCTCGAAGGCTTAAAGTCAAAGATACAATCATCTTCCGTCCATAGAAAACTGAAATTCCAGTTTAAAATGAGCAGCTCTCCAGTGTTAAGATGGTAAAATGTTAAAGCAGCTATCTTGAGAAAAAAATGACTGGGTGTATTAAATGCAGCTATATTCTTAGATTGGCACAAAAGCTGTCTTCAGTGTTTGAGCGTTTGTTGCTGTGTTGCTATCCCAGTTATGACATTTATTTTTATCAAAGACCGACCCCACATCGCAGTGATAATCATGAACAATAATTTTCTATAAGTAATGCTGAGTGGTGTAGAACTAACAAATGAGCCACTCCACGCCTGCATGTTGCGTTAAGAGGTGCGTAGTGGTGAGGAGAGCCATGCGTTGAGGGGTTAACCCCTGCTGTTCCTGTCTGTCTAACACCAACCCCTACCACCCACCTCACCTCCCCACCACCCGAGCCTCTTCCTCTCTTCTCTCCGCGCGCCACTCCTGCATAGGGCCAATACAAACAGCATTATTTATGCTTGGCAAAACAGCCCTTAATTACTCATGAACGGGCACACGCTCCAGCGTCCGCCGCTCCCTACCACCCACCAACAGCCATTAAACACTCCCTAAAAGCTTGCTATTTGATATTAGCCCACTTGAGCCTTTGTGAAGAAATTAAAAAATAAATAAATCTGGGAGTGATTTACATATGCAGCTGATATTTATACTTGGCCGTGCGTCCCTGAAGGACTTGTCTTATTACCTCTGTCCTCGGGTCCTAGCACAGAGACCAGGAAGGCAGGCAGGTGATTAATTCTGTACTCATGAGAAGCCAACAGTTCCACAGCAGGGAGGAGGATTTCTATAGGGCTTTTTGTAGAGAACGTTCAGTCTCTTTACTATGTGGGTTTCTTGGCTGTTTATTTCCATATCCAATTTTATTGCTCACGATTATGGGTAGCTTATTTGTGATTAAGTGATAATGTTGTGCAGAGTACATATAGTACTATATGTGCTAAGATGGTTTGAACATAGTGTTCTAACAGCGGAATTTAGTGTATATCGGGTGAGGTTTATGCCTCAGGGTTTACCTGCTCTGTGGAAATTACTGCATCTTTACATGTTTCAGAGCATCACTTAAGTCTTGTAGCGCCGACGCTCTCGAGCAGCTGTGATAAGCGCCTGGCGTCTTTGTACTTGTGGCAACCCAGAGATCAAAGTCGATCATAGTCTGCAGCATCTCGGTGCATTCCTATCACACACTTCTCATATTTTACCATTCACAAGTTCTTAGAAATCCCTAAGTAAATTCAAATAAATATAACCTACAGTTTGAAAACTGTTTTGTAGTTCAACTTAAAAGTTTATTAATTGACTATGCAGGAATCCTATATACAGTGATAACATAAAAGGCTCACTTCTTATACAAAGTCCTCATCTCACCCAACAACACAATTTTATTTTTGCACAAAAACATTAATTACTTGTACATCTTGCTTCTAAAAAGCTGGCCAAACCTCTAGCTAGACCTTCATTAGTTGAACCAGCAAAAGCGCTCAACTTCATCTCTAATTACATCATCAGATTCAAACAGTAGAGCCATCAGCTGCTCGCGCAGTGTGTACTATTTAAAATCCCTCTGTCTAATTACTGCTTTAGTCCCATATCCCTATGACATGGCAGTGATAGATCATTATTTTTCCCTGCAATTTGTTATATTCTTTGCAATATAATTGGATCAGATTAATTATTATGATTAATGGATTCCTGGGTTTCTCTGTGTAACCATTAATACTGGGAGTTTGGAGCAGGCAGCGTACACAAGTTTAAGGTGCCAGAGCAATAAAAGCAGTAATGTCCAAGCAGAAGACTTCAACATTTTCATCAGAGTGCTTCTCAGTCTGTGTTTGATTTTGTTTTGTTGTCTTGCATCTGGCATCTTACACAATTTTTATTCTAAATTTGTTAACATGGTACTTGTAGCTCTTTTTCCTATAATTCCTATATAGTATTATTAATTAATTCCTAATATTATATAATCCTAATACAAGCACAGTTTATTTTATGTAGATCATGAAATGGACTTCAGAGAAATTAACTCACTTAATGTCTATTTTGTATGTAATTCAAGTTTCCTGCCATATAGCTTTTTTTTCCCCCTCTTATACAGTCTATTACAGTAATAAAGCTTTAACTATCAACACCCCTCTGTTTGCTACTGCAGACAAGGCCAATCAGTTCAATTTCAAGTTTATAACATGATAGTTTATTAATGAGAAGTGAAACTGTTTTCCAACGCCCTAAATCTATACCAAGGCTGCAATTTAGCTCTTCCAAAAAATACTGTCCAGTTATGGAGGATGGACACTAGTCAATTCCCTGTGCATGGGAATGGCTCATTAACGGGGCGAGGCAAGCGGTGTGCGTTTGTATATGGCTGCCGGTGGTGGATGTGTAGAATGGATTTATGGTGTCACTCAGCCCTGGAGAACGACTAATGAGGGTGCGCAGGCTAGCAGCGTCCGAGTGGGGTAATTCCACCCACCATCCATCCAGCAGAGGGGGGTGGGAGGGAGGGAGAAGGGGGTTTGTGGAAGGAGGACACATCCCTCATTACGTGAGAGTGTCTCAGGAGCTTTCTTTAATATTTTAATAAATAACATCAGCCCAACAAGAAATTAATGAATAGTATCATTAATAATGAGCCCGAGTCTTGTAGTGATAGGACAGATATTAAATTGAACCACTGTGGGGAGATCTCCTGAGACTCGGGATTTTTCCAGCAGCAAACAAGGCCAGTGAATGAGGCAGCCGTCCCTCCGTGCCAACAGCTTTTACAACAGGTTGAAAGTAATAAAGCAGGATTTTCCCAGCGATAGAGTTAAGCCCTAGGAAATCTGCTCATGTAGATCGCTATGAAAGGCACAGCCAAATGTGATCCTTAATTAAACTTTAATCAAGATAATGCTGTTTGCAGGAGAGGTAGTTTAAAAAAGGTGTCCCCAGCCCCCCGTTTCCATCCAGTCAACCTCCCCGCTTCATATTGTAGCGGTCATAACCCCACTTATCTGCTTCTTAAACTTGTGTGTGTGTTTGTTTGTTTGTTTTCATTTGCAAAGCCTGGTATTCTTTCTTTGTATGGTTTTGATTCAGGTTTACATTTGTCAGGATTTCTTTGTATTGTCTTTCTTTATTTGCTCTTAGTGAGTTTTGCCCTCCAGATTATGCTGAAGAAATAGTATGTGTGTATGCACCAGAATTAGCTAGTTTATCACAATGCATTCTGCCTGTGCAACATTATGTTATATTAGTCTGTCAAACTGGCTTTTTTGAAAGGAAAGGAACATTTAGATCCAATTTTTTTTTTATCACATCAAGCTGTAATCAGACAAATCACATTAAAAAAAAGATTTTCACCACAGATGAGTAAAACTAAAAGCTTGTCATAGAAAATGTAAATATCCCCTCTGATGCATTGTGAGTTTGTACCTAAGCAAAGAAAACATCTGTGTCAACTTTATTGACATCTCACTGGCCCATCTCACCAAATTACTGAACAAGCTGCTGCAGCCAGCTTTGCCATAGTGACCACAGATGAGTAATGACATTTGTTTTGCATCTTGAAAATACTGTTATAACTAATAGAATGATACTAATGCTTTTTATGGAAATCATTTAGGAGGAGAATTGCTCATCAGCTTCATCTTATTGTAATTTATGCCACTTTTTAGCTACCAAATCTCAGATTTGCCTTCTTGTTAGCATATTACACAAATGGCTTGGTGGATATGCAACATCTTATCTTAAAGGTAAAATACATTCATTTACACAGAGCAGATTTGGGTCACGTCATGTTCATTTACATAATAGTATGCATTATCAAAGCAGGTAAACTGCAGTATGAGGCAAAGTGCTTACACTTAATCATTGGTGTGTTACCTTATTACATGGAAAGTTATTATATGTGTCTGGGATCCTGTATCATTTCCAGTAAATATTGTTTGCTGCTCTGCCTGCTAACTGAGGACATTAACCACTGCGAAACTTAACTGTGACAGTTGGCTTTAGTTAATTTGTTCATATGGTGCCCAGTTTCTTTGTGAGATGTCCAACATTGTAATACTTTAATTGGTCTGAATGTGGTTTTGTTGTATTCACAAATCTCCCAGCAGTAATCCTCACTTTAAATGCAGGAAACAAAAATCTTTGGGTTTATGATAAGAGAGCTTTAATCTCATTCCTATAATTTGTAATGCGTCTTTTATATTCTTGATTTGATAAAACTAAAAGAGTTTAATTGTGTGTAGATGGTACAGAAAGCAAGCAGTAAGTGCTGAATTTAGTCTCTGAATCAGGCCTTTTATTTCTCTTCTGTTTAGACCATATGTCCCTATCACGTACAATATTTATTCATTCCCTGCTGCATAAAAAAATACCAGTATTTCCTTCATAATAAAAAGTGGATTACTGTGAATCACAGGAAAGCATCACCAGCTGTCACAGAGAAATGAGACCATGCTGGGCAATGTCTATGATGATTAAAAAAAACACCTTTAGAAATTAGTGATTAATTAGCTGACATTTGTTTCTGTGCAAGGCAGTGGTAGTACTGGACATTATGCTGTTCATTAAATAGAAGTCACGAAGAAACATTTTAATGTTGAAATTTGTTCAACAGGTATAAGAACGAGCTGGAACGACATAAAAAAGGTACTTTTTTAATTGGCCTGCACATATACACATAGTTATCATAGATGTTTGTCATGTAACTCTGGTTCATAGAAAGGGTTGAAATATAAGAAAGGAAAGCTCTCCTGAAGTAGTTTTGTAAATAGGGACATACACATCTGAGGTAAAAAAAAAAAAAAAAGAATTCTGCATTCTTCCCCACCTGAAGAATTAGCAGTCGGGTTTGACTGATTACGGCGCCACCATTGCTTGTTTGGTTGCCTCCTCCAAAAGCAATACTCAGCAGAACATGGCTTTTTCTCTTTCATGTTGTGCTTTCTGCATGAGTAATTACATCCTTGATTTCTGAGGTGTGTTTGTTTAGCTTCCACAGTACAAAAATCCTAAGATTGATAGAGGCTCCTTCCGTAAAGAAGTAGTTTTTAAAATAGCCAAATACAAAAAATTTGCTCCTTGGGCAGTGAATCAGTAAGGAGAGAATCACACTTTCATTTTTTATCATTTCTTCACTTCTGAAATGAAATGAAAACGACGCCTGCGTGTGTTCATGAATCGTGTGAATCCATGTATGTGTGTGCTGTATAAAGACCACAGCTACCTTCAGCTGCACCTCTGCAACTCACACAGAATTCTTTAGGAGGCTGACCGGACAAAGACAAATCACACGCTCTCCAATTTCCATAGTGCTGTACATCTTTTAATCATAACGACTAAACAATGAACAACACTGGGCTTGTGGCATTGGATGAAGAGCAGCGAGGCTCCCTTTTTCCTCCCTTCATGCTGCTGGTGGAATGACTAATGCATAGAGGGTCATGGTGTAAAACTGTTGCCCCAAGGTCAGCGTACTGACACTTAATTGTTTGTCCTGTCATGTGTCACTTCCTTGAAATTTCATATCTGACCCTTGTTAGCCCAATGTTTCTGTTTTAATCCCCAGTGTGACAGAAAGATCAGGACTGTGCTGTGATCAAGATGTGTCAGATTACTTGTGTTGGGTCCTGTCATTTTGATGCAATACAGACCAAAGATGCTTGTCTGTCACATGCAGACTGAGGCATCCTGTCAGTCTTTAATGCTGTTTTCACAGATTGGTGCCTGGATAGCTAGATTGTTTTTGATATTACGATATTACTAAGTCCCAGCCATATCTTTTGTGAACGGTTGCACTTTCCATTGTCAACAGATCTAGGATATAATTTGCAAAGTATATAATATAGGCATAAAATTGCTTTTTTAAATGTCTATTTGTCCTTAATCATGCAGTATGTCTCACTCGCTTTTAAGCACTTTACGTCTTATACTTTTGAAGTGCTTTGGGAATAAGTGAAAACCAATACAAATTAGATTATAAATGGGAAGGAACATCAATCACAGAACACGTGTGTGTTATTGCTTTTTCACTCAAACGGCTGCTGAAAGAGCACAAAAGAGCACGAATCTTCAGTTAGTCAAATTATTGTTGTTGTTGTTTTTTTATTACATTAAGTCATTCTTACCAAACGTATCTTTTTATCAAACCTGCTTGATAAATTTTCACACACCAAGTTCACTGAAAACGGGGTTTTGTTGAAAGAATAGCACTATGGGGCTTATCATATGAGCAGTCAGATGATTACAATGGCTGACATCGCGCAGCCTTATTTGGAGGAGAAAACGAAGATGAACTGTAAGATTATTAATTGTAAATCCCAATTGTGGACAGAATTTCTGGTTTAAATTTGTCATGTTGCACAATCCATAGTTATGCACAGAGTTTTCTAGATGGATTGCTGCAGACAGATCAGTTGCGCATCAAATTAAGCTTCTGTTTGTTCGTTTCTTGCTCGATTGGATTTCACCGTGGCGACGTCACCACATTATCGCATCTTGGAGATTTGCCGCGGAGAGTACAATGTCTTTATAACCGATAGAAAAGATTGCCACAAGTATGAAGCCAAGTTGTAAGAATTGAGAATTATCTTCAAAAGGGTTTTTAGACCTTTGTGACCTTTTCTTCGACACACTCATGTTTGACCTATTTATAGAAGTCCTGCGGAGTTGATTGTATGAAAAAGTGTTCCTCGCCAAAACTAGCTGTGTGTACCATTGAGTCCTGCTTTTCCAACCGACTTTTATTGTACATTACCGCCACAGCTGCTAATTTACAGCCATCTGTAGGCAGCAGAAAAGCGTATAACATCAAAGCTGTTCTTGTGCGCATGACTACTTATGTAACTGTCGTAACAGCACAAGATACAAACAATATAAGGACCCTTTCAGCAAAACGCTACACTCCTAAATTACTAGGATTCAAAAACTCCACAGGTTGCCTTCATCCCCTATCTGATACGTTTAGAAATACTTTACACTAATGTAATGACACAGTTGAATAATTTGTGAAACTTTTATTTGTTGTCAATGTGGGGCATTGTATTGGCCAAGAAATATGAAATCAAACATAAAAGGGCTGCACAGTATTACAAATCATCATAAACTCTATTATCTGTAATATATGGTGATTTTTCTTTTTTCTCACCCCTCCAGTTTCCCGTGTGCATCACTGTGAGGTTATCATCCAAGACTTAACAAATGTTGTGGATGTGTTTGTATGAATGTATTGATCAGCGCCCTATTTGGGCAGATATCTTTCTTTATTTAGGATGGCAGGCTTGCAGCCTGAAACGGCGTCTCTCTCCTTCATGCCATGTCTTCAGTTTTTTGCCTCACTGGCTTCCCTAACTGCCTCGCTTTATTGAATAAATTCAAGCTGTCACTTTCCATGCTGGCAGAATAACTCACATACAACATATAATAATACCGAAAAAGTAGGATAAAATAATCTTGTCATGGCTGTGAAAGTGATTGCTTGAAGCCATAGTGGCAATCAATACACTAATTCCGTAATTTATACTCGCAGCAATTGAAGAGGAAGGAAGCTCTGATATGGTATTTCTTGGCTCACTGACCAACTTTGACCTTCAATAGAAGGGAGAGTGGGATTATTGTGTTGTTCAGCTCAAAGAAATCACCTACAAGAGTTGAGCGGCAATGTCTGACATTTTATGTTCAGGACCAAAACCTAAACTGATTAATTCTTGGTAAGCACCAGCTCTTGAGCTTTCACTATCTTTATGACAGCAAATCCCTGACACTCAGCTGACAGAGTGAAACATAAAAGCTGGTCAGTGATTTTCTCTTACTTATTTCTTTTATCCTTTCTTTTTATGGAGGGGGAGGTACCTTTCTTTTTCACCCTGGAGCAAGAGGAATTTTTCACCAATGCCAGAACTCATTATCACTTCCTCATCCTGTCTGTTTCACTTTTCAGCTGTTGCCAATCACAGGCTGCCCATTTTCTGTTAATTATGTCTTTTTATGGGTCATTCCTGCCTGCACTTTATGGCCAAGGCTATATGCAGAGCAGTACTTAAATAGCTCCTGCCGTAAACTTCCATATATCTGTACGTCCTCAGACACGCTTCAACAGAACCGTTCTCAGTGGCTAACAACATTGTTGCTGTTGTTAGGATGAGATCCATGAAGCCCCACGTAAAATCGATGAAGAGCAGAATACTGGAAGGCGTCAGAAGTTTCTCTGAAAAGAGAGATTGATTGCAATTAGCAGAGAGATTTTTTAAAGTGTTTTTCTGCCCCCTCTAGTGATGCTAATAACTTAATGATCCCTAAAAATGCATGTAATTTACCTCAATTGGATTTAACCATATTGTATACCTATCTGCTACAGATTTCCAATCACTGAAGGTCTGATTGAGTGTCAGACATTGTATAGCAAGTAATGCCAGAAAATGCCACAGCTTTGCTATAATGGTTAAATATTATGTCATAAAACTGAAGCTGTAAGTAACAAAAAGGCCTCGGTATGCAGAGTAAAGGACTATCACACCAAAGTCTTGCACCCAGACTCTGGTTTGTGGTTAAGTTTAGGCAGTAAAAGTACTTTGGTTAAGATAAGGGAAAGATTGTCATTATGGTTATTCTGGTGGAAAACCAATAAAATACACATGGAATGAAATACAAAAAACAAATATGTTGTCAGTGAACATTTTTCTGATACATTCAATATAAACATCTTTCCGACTTGCCTGGCATGTTAACTCACTTTTCCTCATTATATAACCAGAAAAACATATTTTGATGGGCATTACGTTTTCCCCTAAATGCATTTGTTGTTGTAAATTAGCTGTTTACAAATGTAAATCCTAGGAAACGGGACTCTATTTGTCATAACCACAATCTCCTCCCAAACTTGCTCACACCATAGTTGCGTTTCACAGATATTGTAGGAAGCAAGCTTTGGATGTACAGTAAATACATTATTGTTTCTTAACATAATCTAGGGTTTTACAGAATTATCCAATATCGACTTTCTTGTTGAGTAATGGGATCTTATGCCCATCACCCATCCAACACTTGGACGCGTGGTTTAAAGAAAAATGTGTTTCTGTTGTGCTTTTAGTGTAAAAGTTGTGGCTATACTTGCTCGTGTGTGACAACTATCTAACAAAGATGGTTTTACTGGATGGGCATGGAAGGGGCAACTCATTTGATCTCACAAGCAAATATTTTCTCCAATTAACTAACAGTCAGAAAAGAAAACAATAATTCCATAATCTTCAGGATCAACCCCAGTAATCTCAACTTCAACAAGCATCAACTTTCCTTCCCAGAGATCAGTGTCACCGCATCCCCATCAAGCCACTAATCCAACTCAATGCAACCCAATTAGAAAACCCCACAAACAGTGACTGTGCAGTGTGTGTGTGACCTGTTGGTGGATCGAAGGTGGTCTAACTCAGCAGGGGAGGCAGTGGTCAGTGAGGCCCCCGCCAAGTTATTGAGGAGAGAAGGAACTGGGGGTGTCATAATGATCACTAAATGTGTGTGGTGTTCAGTTACAGCAGGAGATTGGCAAGAAGGTGTGTGACCTTTGCTATATTGACCTACTGGTTGGCTCCTAGTGGGGTGCTGCAACAACACAAGACACAACATTCAAGAGGAAAAGAGTGAAAACAGCAAAACAAATGATTTTTTTTGGTGTAAAAACTAGATAAATTGACTTATTTACACACTTAGCTTACATGCATTTTTGTGGGATGTATGCTAGCATGTGATCCTTTTACTTTACATGCGTGCATCCAAGCATTAGCCCATCATGTGTGTGTATGTGTGTGGTTTTTGGGCGAGGTGGTGTGTTGTGGCGGGGGGGGGGGGGGGGGGGGGGGGGTTGTGACAGACAGAGGTCTCACCTCACACTTCATGTCCCAAATAGATTAAAGGAATTTTTCCCAGATTCTGCCTCTCCCACTGCTGCCCGAAGCAGAATGAGCACTTGTGAGGATAATTAAAATTGATGATATAGAATGACAGAGACATGATTTCTGCCTGCAGCAAGAGGTCTCTGAAGACAGTGTAACCAAACTGTCATGCCACCGCTATTCTGTTTTACATGACTGTTTCACCTTACTAAATTGATCGCAACTAAATACTATCTATTGAATTAAAGTGTGATGGTGGCGTCTGAGGACTTGAGGTTACTTTCTTTTGGTGGACGTTGTCCTTTTATGACTCCTTATCTAGATGAGGTTCATGCAAGTGATATCTGTTGGACTGTTGTGGATTTTAGCCTGTTTTAAAGAGCTGACCAGTCAAGAAGTGAGTTCAGTGTATAGACTATACTGTATGAACAATGATTAAGACTTTTCTCGAAAAAAGGGAGAAATACTCTATTTTAATCCACTATTTAGCATTCGTAAGCAGTATGTAAACACTGTATAATCTTTTATGACACACTATGATGTAGTGTTCAGCAGATATAGAGAGAGATTCATATGGTTATGTATTTGTGAACAATTATAACTATAACCTATGAAGCATCTGTAACTGGTGTCTTAATACAATACATATGAATGATTAACCATATAACACTACTATCTTAAAATATGAAGTATATATCTATTATACTAATTATATGTATTGAGAATATTTAATAATAATCTACAAATTATGTAGTGTGTAATTTTATATATATCAATAAATATGATTGTAGCTTTGTTATACTATATTATTAATCATTCATTGACTGTTTATTTGCCATTTACAGCTGTTTCATAGTGGAAGGGAAAAACACTTGACCATATTATAGTGTCATGAAAATATATATATATATATTCTGCTGGTTGTATGCTGCTTATAAATGGTAAATAGGAAAGTTAAGAAGTAACCAAAAAGGATTATGTTACAGATATATTCTTCTTATCTAAAATCATTTACATCCAGAATATCAGTTTTCTATTTTGTGTATATGTAGAACTTGTGATTATCTATTTCAGTTTTTTTTTTTTTTTTTTTTTTTTGTAAATATCTAAATATCATTCAAAGAATCTGTGTTTCTCTACTTCTTCCACTTGTGCACAGGTGAGAAGATAATGTCAAACTAATTATCTGACTGCAGAGTATCAAGAGGAGAGTGCTTAGCTTTTGATTATTCATGAGTGCTGAAAGTTTCATAATATCTAAATGCGTCGGTTTGTGAGAAAATGATGGATTGGCGGTTTTTATAGTTAATTATTGCACTAAATACTCTGGGAAGGGCAAGTTATCCTTCTATAGATAGACTCTCCTGCAAATTGATCTGTATCTTAGTCAACTAAACTTCCTCAACATGTTCTGTGCAGGCTCACATATTCTGGTCATTTGATTATTCACAACACATGTCATTTTAGTCCTGAGTGGGAACAGCTTGCTCCTGTTTCTGGTTTATTTGAAAGAGCTTAACAGCTGTCAATGAGAAGAGCAGGGGGACATGGGGCTAGACATGGGGCAAAGTGGGGGGATGGTAAGGCACTAAACCCCCACTAGGGTCCGTCTAAAGATAAATATTGATTGCGGACAGTTTTAATTACTTCCTTAAATTGAGCAATTTTGGTTTTCCCAGTTGGCTCCCGGAGAAAAATCCATGTAGGTTTCCACATTGAGGGAGAGGAAGAGGGTTGAGCATGGCGCACCATAAATCACAGCAGATACATAATTCATTGGAAGCATGTGAAAAGGACAAGACAAGATGCTTTGGATCATTGAAAACAGCATCTCCACAGGTCTTTCCATGTAGTGAGATCTCTCCCTCTTCGTTTGTGTAGGCCTCAGAAATTTGTTACCTCGTTCAGCTTGCACTCACATCTGAATGACGCCGAATGATGAATGTTCTTCCTTTCAGTTTTAATCTTGTGCATTTTATTTTCAGATTCAGATCGATTTGAAAGGGTATTTGAATAGAGCAAATGTTTTTTTTATTATGCGCAGGGGTTAGTTAAGATAAAAGGGACAACAGAATAAAGATTTTACTCAGAATAGTGTTACTGCAGTGGTGTGGGTTACTATTTCTGACATCCTCTATGTCCGCTTATCCTCAGGAGGCCAAAATCAGTTCTCATCTCTGATTTTGAGTCATCATTTGGCATGCCATTTCTATTACAGCATACGAAACACCCGCTTGGACGCTCCTAAATGCAGAACAGGGATCACATCTTGTTATACAGAAGTCCTTGACATGTAGCAACATCGCTGCTCTGCTGCTCAATAGATGGCTGCTAATAGGTTCAGCGTCAGCCTAAAAGATATCATTCCCTTCAATAAAGATATGCATCATGGGATGAAGATGGTCACTATGAACTGCTGTTCAAGTCCTGATTAGTTTATCAGTAATAATAGGGTTTATCTGATTAATCCCATGTCAGAAAATGAGCACTATTCAGCGCAGAACTGCAGCCCCTTACTGAGATTTCCTTTTATCCTTTTGTGCTCCAAGAAGCGGTCTAATGCCTCATTCACATGGATTCAGGCAGACAACAGACCGACAACACCTTCTGGACGACACAGGAAAAACAAACAGTCTGACAGAATGGCAGGATAGCAAAACAAAACACGCATGACGAAGTGTTTCTGTGGTGATGTTGTATTACTTGGAGTAGAATAGAATATATTGATATATATATTTTTGTATGTATCACATTATTACATTATAATGTATGGATGTTTTCTCCCTGTTTGAGGGACTACGTAACATCTGGTTGTAAATTTAGTTGCAGAGGATGTCAAAAAGCTCACATAGTTTAACTGTGGTTGGCAATGCCGTCTGCCTTTGTCATTGCCAGTATTCTTTTCCACTCACTTCATTTTACCGTCCAACTCTCATCCCCTAAAATGATATCCAGTTTACCGTCTGCCTGAATGCATGTGAATGCAGCATAAGTCATGGGAACTCTGGAGGGTAAATGTGACACTTAGATGATCCCTGAAGTAAAATAATATTCACAGTGAAAGGTAAGATACAGAAAAGCACCGCTGGAGCTTGTCTGGCTTCACTGCCTTGCTCTTTACACTTATTTATTAATTTTAAACGTTTTTTAACCATGTTCACCATCTTGCAATAGCAATAAGCACAATGCACAGCCTAGGATGATGGGAATCATGGGTTATCGTTTTTGCAGGTAATGTGTCATAATCTGATTGGACAAATTCAAATATTATACTTTAATGATGCTGCTATGTTAAAAGTTAGCGATCGTCAAAGTTACCAAATGTCTTTCTGAGAGGAGTACAAATGCAACAAATATGACAGTAATAGTTGTAAAGATAACACCAAAAGTCATTAAAGTCATAAGGATTCATCCTCTGGGGACCATGAATATCAAGAATCAATCCACCCAATAGTTGTTGGGATTCTTCAGTGTGGACGAAAGTGGTGGAACACGTGACAGATAAACCAGCAGTGACATCCCTAGAGTTACACCACTACCTGAAAACAACGTCACTACGAAGTGCAGTTGAGGAGCTTTCAGTTGTATCACACACTCTTCCTCAGCAGGTGGAGTTTGCTCAGTTGTCTTGGAAATGGAAATGTTCCACTTTCAGTTTCCATCTGTTCATATTAAGAGCTTCTTGTCTTTGTTGGCCTGCAGCTCGAAACTGATTAGTAGCCCATGTGTGTGGCGGCTCCATGTCCATGTGACTGCAGCCTGTGGCAGCACCCACTCCTCTTTTCTCAGGAGTGACCTGCAGCATTTCTTTAGCTAACCTGTGGGATGGACAGAACACCTTTCACGCACATCTGTCCCAAATTAGCTCAGTCCCCTGAGAACCACCTCTCCATATCACCACATAGATTGGTCAGTGGAATTACAGAGGTCTCGGAAGAAGGCATTACTCTGTTGTATTGTTAAGACCCCTACACTGACCTGTGCATGGAAGCATAGAAAGACGAATTTTTACACTCTGTTCGTCAGAGATGCGACCAGCTATCTGCTTGGAGTTTTTCCTGTCCCTTTCTGGTATTAAAGAGAGGAGAGTGAGAGGTAACTGACTGAAGCACTGACCTTAATCTGAAGGGTTGTGCTGTTATAGGCAGAGGTGAGTCTGGTCAGCTGTACCACACCAGCCCATTGTCCATCCATAACATGACGGCAGCTTGGGAATGCATACAGAGTGAAGCATTAAATGTAGATATACTCTTAAGTGTAGTGACTCACTCACTCGGGAGCCAGTAGAGCAGTTTCAGGCTGATGTGGTTTGCTCAAGTACCAATACAATGTCCCATTTGTTTTCGGTGGAGATGCGCGAAAGTGGTGTAAAAAAAAAAAAAAAATCTACAGAGCGGACACCACACATGCATCAAGCATACTGAAAGACCAGCCTGTGTGCATTCCCCGTGCCCCCTCCTGCATTATTAGAATACTGCAAACAAGAAGGAGAGAAATCATGAATGGGGTGTGTTGCAATCAGTTATTGTTGTTTGATGTGTGTGTTGTTTTGTGCTTCCTGGCCTGTTTCACATTCTTATTCATGTGAGTGGATCAGCATATATACCATACATCAATAGTGTAAACACCGCTCAACACTTTGCCTCGCTCTGCAGATGACGAGGATTGTTCTTAAACAAACTGAAATGAATAAATAATATGTCAAGGAAGTGCTTATACTCGGATCCATAAATTACCTCTGCAGGCCCCACGCCGTCCTCCCTGACACTGGTGTGAGTGAGAGTCCCGCCTGTGATTATGTCCCTCTTCTTCTTATGCACCAGACTGACAAGCCCACGTCGGAGAGGGGGGAATGAGGGAGGCGGAGGGGTAGACAAGCCCCTCGCTCTGAGTGCTAATGGATGATTGGAGGAAGGATAGGAGGCTTCAGTTCTCTCTTTCATCCTGGCCTGCTTTTGACCCGGAGAGCCAGCAGTAATCGGTCCGACAGAGGGGTAATCATTCCCCGCGTGCAGACTCTGATAAGTTGGAACACCTTCCCCCGGCAGCGGAGGGAGCTCCCGCGGCCTCCCTGGTTATCGCTGTCCCCGGCACCCCTTCAAGAGGCTGCATTGCCTCCTCTCCCAGGCTCAAAGGCTCCATCAACAGTGGCTCTCTGCTCCACTTTCATCTGACAGAGCACATAAGCCGGTGAAAGGGAAGGAAAATAAACTGGGTTCTATCTCTCAAATTGTGATCTTATGAATTCGATTTGGTCACTTTTAAAATGTAGCCGCACAATTTGTTATTTTCTCCTGTTTCCCTTTCTCTGTTAATATCTGTGGCGATAAATTGCTTCGATTGACAGGCTCATTTTATTTGTAGCGTGCTTCTGTATTTGTGATAAGGCAGCAAGCTGTGGTCACCTGAAGGGGCTGAGAAGTTCTCTGAGGCTTGAGTGCTGTTGCTCAACACCTTTCATGTAAGCCACTGTGAAAATTGTTTGGCGTTTTTTTGTTGAGGAAAATCCCCATGTTTTGCTTGATTACATTTTGTTATGGTTTTCCTCCCATTTTTCAGAGAACTTCTTAAGCCTGCCGAGATTACTGTTTAATAGGGATGATATTGTGCTGGCTTTATTGGCTATTTGCAGCTGCACCGCCGGTTCATTTAATAGCCCCGTCGGTTGTTAAAGGGATTACACAGCTGCCACACTCTAGTGTGTACAGTGGGCCTCTGGTGGAAAAAAAGGCTATTGCCTGAAATGGGAAAACAGAAGGGAAAATAATTTTGTGTAGTTTTTTCAGAAATGTGTGATCATACATGCAAAGTTTGCCTGCCACATTCAAATTACCTGCTCGCCCCTTTGTGATCTAACTCTGATGATTTCCCATTCCATATCTAAGTGACCTTTAGAAGGCCAGAGGCACTACCCAACATTGATTAAATAAATTGATCCCCACACATTCAAAGGATATTAATTAGACATGGAAAACAAGTGAATGAACACAAATAGCTCTTAGTTTAAATGCAATAGCAAATAAAACATTGAAGGGGATTTGAGAGAGCCCAATAACACATACAGAGCCAAAGTCATATCTTTTGAAACTTGATTGCAAACTTTCCCCATGTGGATTTGAAAACAAGTTGTACTTAGCATGGACTTATTTTTAAAGTGATATTGTTTTTATCACTTATTTTGATTGTTTTATGGCTTCATTTGAATTGTTTTGTTCTTTATCAAATAGTTAATGTCCACAGCAAAAGAAATCGGCAAGATTACTGACCACATTAAAGCTTAAAGATCAATATGTAGCCTTACATTACCTTAGTCTGTCATCTTTGAACCAGGACACATGCTGAGATGTCGTACTTTACTGGCCTGTTACTTGTCCGTGTCAGCGGCAGCTGCCAAATAGGTATCAATCGAGAGGGCAGAGTCATACAATATGTGCCAAAGCTAACAGCTGTTAACTACACAACCTGCAGGCTATGAACTGCAGCTCTGTCCATTGTCAGTCTTTCCACAGTTAAATATTCCAGGAGGAATTTGTTACAACAAGGCCATACATAACGGGTGAAAACCCTTTACACCAATATTGCTCTCACAATTGGCAGCATGAGAAGGAGGGACATGAGGGATGCTTGAGAGCGGTACCCTATCCCTCTCAGCCCCCTGGGAGCCACTTGGCCAGCTTTCATCCACATAATTATAATAAATTTGACATTTCATAGATAATATTGATTTCTTTATTTTAGCATTTCACCATAGGTGACAGTCTAGTGTCAAGAATGAAATTTCTATTGATCTTCTGCGCATTAATCCCTCATGTGTATGTGATCATTTTTATAAGACCTTTTACTGCACATAAATCAATATTTCATATTTCCAGCCATGGCAGAGGAGATGTCATATTTGTAAACTGTGTCTTGACACTAGCAATTCCTTTCTTGTTCAGCTGCAACTGTGCAAGACCAGTCAATTTGGGGTGGTGGGAGCAGAGGCACAAGGGAAGAGGGGAGGAGGGGTGGGACGAGGGAAGAGAATTTGCAGTCAGCGGCTTCGGTCTGGCTGGGAGGAGCTGAGCCCTTCTTGAGATACATACTGCAGCGCTGATGATGAAATATCATTTTTAGAATTAATTAGCTTCCAAAGTGATGGGGGGCTGCTAATAATGAAAATAAACTGGCAAATCATGTAAACTGATTAGCTCAGTGCTAGGGACAGGATATTGAACACTTCTTTAAATTGTCTGTTAATTTCTCTAATTTCTGGCCATATTTTTTTTTTTCACCAATTTGACATTGTTGGTCACATGGCTTGTATTGCAGTTCTTTGTTTTTTATGTGAGTCTGACTTCTGTAGTAGCATTTTTCCCTGGAAAATGTCTGAAGTAGCTACATTTATTGATGTGCTTTAATAATAAGATGCACATGATCATACATTATTTTGAAACAAAACATAGAAATATGGAATATTTTAAATGCAGACAATATTTCCAAGGGTACGTGTCCAGCGCATTGGAAGTGTCAGAATGAGTGACTTGTTTTTCATGATAATTTAAAATAAAATTTCCCTGCATACTGGAATGTTGCTCTCAGCTGCAATATAACATGACAATAGCCATGGAGAATGCACAACTGTTTGCTGAAAAATATGATCACCTGAATGGTGCAGACACCTGACCTTTTCTCAGTCTCCCTTAACATGTCCCTTCCATACAATCAGTGTGAGAGCGCTGCACAAGAAAGGCCAGTCCATTAAGAGGATATGCTAATTTTGCCATCCGCTCCTAATTGATGCCATTTTACCAAGTAAACAAGACTTCTGTCTACAATGGATGTGTTTCTGCCAGTTAAAAGGATATTTCAGATCGGCTTTTCCTGTAATTTTCTCTCTGAGAGCTACTGGTGTGCCATTATTGCAAATTATAAGTCTCTCCTTTTGAGGAGAGGTGCTATTCTTGCTGTGTCTTTTTCCCCTCCTTAAAGGCCATCCACTATTTTTTGTCAGTCACTAGAGAATCTTCATTCACGTGAAAAGGTGTCAGTGCCTGACCGCTTGAGCATGATGACAGACACCCAGTAGAAGTGTGAGTGACTGCCTGACACCACAGAGGTTTGTCAATGATGTCAACGCCACTCTGGCAGCTAGCACAGTATTGTCCCAGACGCTCTACAGGACAGCATCATAATATGGGATGTAGACAGGGTGTGATGTGTTATCTCCACAACCTCTCTCCCATCCTTCAGTCTTTACCGCAGGCCGTGACTGAAGGTCTATGAGGATCCCCGATGCGCCGGGTTGCCTAGATTCATCTTCCCTTGTCAGCCACGTAATGCTGTATGAGCTTGTTCCTCCATTCAAGTAATGCTGATGAATCTGCTGTCCAGACGCCTTTCGCTCCACTTTGTAGAACCAGGGGGGTAGACCCATTACAATGTACCTTTTGGTCTGACCATACATGATCATTTCCCCCCTTCTGCTAAATTGTTCTTTGGCAAAGAAGCTATCCAAGTGTGTGTGTGTGTGTGTGTGTGTGTGGTTGCGGGTCCGGGTACATGGCTGGGCAGCCGAGGTTGACTGGCACTCAGTGCTAAGCTGTCTCTCTGAGGAAAGGGCTGTTTAAAAGGCAGGAGCTGGCAGCGGAGCAGACCTCTCAGCTCCCTGTCTAAATACTGCTTCTGTGTGACTGACAGTAAGGCAACAACACACTGGCATTCTCCTTTCAGCCACTCAGCAACCCTTTAACAAAAACCACAGGATTTAACATAAAACTCAGACCAGAGTGTCACCTACTGTAATGCAGCATTGCTGCCTTCACAGCTCTATAAATTATTTAACATGACAAGCTGTCCTTTTGTTGTTATTCTTGTGCATGTGATATGACCTTGTGGGTCTCAGAAAATGCTGCTCTAACATAAAAATTAATTAGGATAATTTGATTGGTCATTAGAATATGTTATTACAATGAGAGTTATTCATCACATAGCAAAATACAGTATTTTTCTGTTTCTAATAATAGCTTATGATAACCATTCAGATGTACTGAAATCCTCTCCTTGGAAATGATGCAAGTTAGCTTCATCTTTGATTTATTGTTATTTGTTTAGAGATTGACCTTTCTAAATTCAATTTTTAGATATATAAAATGTTCTTTTTACAAACAAGGGACAAACAAGAGTCATCAACAGGCAAAAAGAAGACATTGTAAATGTTGCAAAAGCTTAATAGCACAAAATTAACAATCTATGTGGTTTTGTTGGATTCAATTAGAGGGATATCTTGCTATTTCATGATGCACTTAGGAATGACAAAGCACAGATATAAGTATTGATTTTTTTGTGCCCATAACCAGATAAACAATATGTATATGTATGTATTTGCAGGGCAAATTGAATCAAAATGCACATATTACATTGAGGGCCCTGGAAGACTGACAACAATTGAATTTGTCAGTCAAGAATTTAGTTAAAGAGTTAAAGACCTTTGATCTACCGGTGGGCTAAATGATATAAACCATCCAGAGTAAGAGATATTTATGGCATCCTGTCTTCGTTACTGCTGTCTTGCTTTTACACGTGCATTTTTTTAGATGGTCATTTTCACTCTGTTCTGCAGTATGCATGTCTGTCTCTGTGTTTGCTTGTTTCTATGTGTGGATGTGTGTTTGTTTGCGTCTGTGTGTTTGCACGTGTGCATGTTCATGTTAATGTGCATACTGGTGTGCTCCGACAGGAAAAAGCTTGTGTGCATGTATTCTTTATGCTGGTATGTTTATGTGCATGCAGTGGACGTGTGCGTGACCATGTGCACGTGTGTGGCGGAGCAAGTGTGAACGGGAATGTCTCCAAGTGGCAGAGAGGTAGCGGGGAGAACGATAGCTATGTTTGTGGATTAATAACTATTAATTCTCCTTTTGACTGTAATTGATGCTTAAATCTCTGCTCTCCTCCTCCTCTCGGCAGACCTCTTGTCCCCCCGTCAATTCTGTCCTTCTAATAAGGGCATTATTCCAGGGGATTTCATGCATTCTGATAAATCAAATTAGAAGGCCAGTGACTTAGATAGATTGCAGCAAGTAATTAGAGAATCCTCAATGCCTTCCTCGCTGCCACTCATTTACAAGACTCTTTGTTATCTACCTATCTGAGCGCAGCATGAGGCGGTGTGTGTTTGCATCACTTTTCCCTCTTAAAATTCCTTCCTTATGTCACTGGAGAGACAGATCCCAGACCATATCTTGTCACCCAGGCTAGCACACCGCACAACGGACAGCGCAGTGGGACAGCCATTAATTGGAGCAACTTGGGTTGGTAAGTACCCACGTGTGTGTCAGTGACATGCAAGAACAAGGAGATGGGCTGACACATGGAGACAGGGGACATCCTGGGCTGGGCTGGGCTGACCCCCCTCCCACCTCCCCCAACCTACGCACACACATACATACACACACATACACGCACACACCTCCACATGCCCCCTCCTTTGCCCCTCGCCCCTCTCTCCTTGCCCTCTGGAAACAACACCATGTTCCTGATACTGAGTCAGTGGTCACTATCCATGTCAGCTGAGCAGCCTTATTCACACGCCACAAATGTTGTGTGTGCTTGCGTGAGTGTGTGTGTGTGTGTGTGTGTACCTGTTTGGAAAATGAATACAATAACTGGTTGTGACGATGAAATAAATACATTATTCTTCTAAGAACTTAGTATTGAAATGACATCAGAATTTAACTAAGGGCATTTAGTTGTATTTAAGGTTACATGTTACTTTATATTTCTAATCCACTACTTTTCCTTTTTTTGACAGCTACTAGTCACTTTGCAGATTCAGATTTTACACACAAAACATACACAGTCTTAATAGATATGATACAGTGTTATATGTTAAAGTACCTAACACTGGCAAGTGTCACTCCACTTGCACTAACAATAAAATACATTAGTAATAACAATCTAATTATATAATAATATACCACCAACAGGGCCTGTTTTTGTGCTTTTAATAGCTTCAGTCACTGCAGGTACATTTAGCAATAATAATATTAATGATAATACTTGATATACGTTTACTTAACTAATACTTTTAATGCAGGCGTTTTACTTGTAATTAAGTATTTTCATAGTGTAGTATTTCTACTTTGAAATGAAAATGCTATATTTGTCAACCAAAAAGAGAAATCACTCAATAGACAGGAACATCAGTGTACCTTACAATCATCTCACAGTCCAACATCCTGACAGCCGCCCTTCTTCCTGATCTACCGCATCCCCTCCACAGCATTTTTCTTCCTTTCCTCTCCACTTCCCCTGCACCCCTATCACAAACCACGCTGACAGAGTTCACTTTTCTCCTTTAAGAGGATGAATGAAGATAAAAAGCAAAGCAAAATGGAGCACGAGAGGCATTACTTGTTTTGATTCATGATGGCTGGGACTTTGGTGGTTCACTGCAGCCTGCCTGCTTGGCTGCCTGCCTGCTCGGCTGCCCGTCTGCTCCTTCCCAAGCACTCTAATGGAGAGCTGCAGTCTGCTCACAGTGACACCGTCAAACCATCAGGAATGGCTGATTATGGTGCTAAATATTGATCTCTGCCTCACATGTGTCAAAATTCCCCCCACCCTTTAATTAGAATTTCCCCTCTGCGCCATACAGGAACTAACCGAATATATTAGAGGACTTCATGAGGAGGAGGGGAGTGCAGCTAGCAGGGCATAATTGTGACCTCTTGTCTTGCCTCTTCCCTCCTGAGTTTTGAGATGACTCCCAACTGTCTGTCTAATGCTGCCGGCCTCTGTGATAATCAGACTTATTTTCCTCGTCATATCACAGGATGATCGGCCCAGCTCTCCTGTTCCCCGTTCCCCCTCTCCCCTGTCTTGTCCCTTGTCCTCCTGCCCCTCCTCCCACCCTTCCTCCCTTGTCCTGTCCAGCTTTTATTTTTTCTTAATTTCTATATTGACTGTTAGAGAAGGCTGTCTTGAAACACGGTTTGGATTATGTTTAGATTTGGTAAAAGAGTACGAGAGAATAAATAGATTTGTTTTCTTATTTCTGCATCTTAATGTTTTTTATATAAAATTTTAAAAACGTCCCTAAAGGAGTCTTCGACCAGTTGTACCGTTGCACTTGTATAGCATTGTTGGACTCAGGGAGAACTGTTAAGAAAAAAAAGCAGTTTTGATGCAGCAGAACCAGAGATACTCACTCTCACTATTTCACACATTCTTCTTCCTTGTCAAAACCTGCAGCCTACATAACCCACAATGCAATGCCACCTATAGTTCGATCTTGGATTCATGTATGTTAAGCTAGTAGCGGCTTATGTAGGTGATAATGTGCAGGCTACAGAAGCCTGATGAACTCACTTCTCTCTAACTCCGCACCCCCAGATTTTTTTACATTTTCAAACTTTTAGTCTAACTAAGCTGACTCAAGTGACATCATTTGAGGCAAATTATCACACTTGGCCCAGCTCCGTCTGGAGCCACAATAGACTTTATACAACATTTTTTACACCTGCAATGGGCTGTTTTCTCAAAGGACATTTTGCTTTGTCATAGTAGGAAAAGCACAGGTGTAGATAATCAAATGAATGATGGCTGAATTCCATTTAGCTGCTTTAGTTTCAGGGTGCTGGCCTTATGCATGCTGGCTCACTGCCACAGCTTACTGGGACAGAGCCATTGTTAATGTTATTAACCACACGTGTGCTTTTCCTATTAGGACAAGTCAAAATGTTGTGTGTTGCTGTGAAAAGTTCCCCTTTAATGCCTTTTTTTTTATTTAGCAGTAGGCCTGTGTATATCTTTGGGTGTATTTTTGTATTTCTGCTGATTGATTTTATTTTATACTATAGTATATACATATTAGTGTTATATATTATATAGTAGTATGCCACATATAAATGTTACAAACATGTATCATCTGATATGTTAGTAGTCATAGTTGTTTAAAAGCACTTTGTGTCTTCAGACTCTCAAACTTTTACTTTCCTGAACTATCAGACCATTTGATTTTTTTAAAGCTTCTTCTTTGTCTCAGTTCATTATATATATATTTCTCCTCTCTACATACTGTTGCATACTTTTGCTGTTTAATCTATTTTTCAACACAGCTGTTTCTGCTCAAATATCACCTCTTCCTAGCACTAACATGCTTCCTTCTTTCCTAACCATGTCCTCCACTTCTCTCTGCCCTCCTTCCCTATCTCACTCTAAATCCATTTTTTCCATTTTTGCCAGCTCCCCCCACTTCTTACTCTTTGGTTAGGAGGCACCAGCCGCTATTATAGGACGCTGGCAGGCTTGCCGTCAGTTGCATTCTGGCGAGAGTCAAGTGCCACGAGGTGGCTTTTTCTATTTGTTTGTTTCATGCTACACTGCACCAGGCACTGACCTGTGGTAGCCATGTCGTGCAAGAGGCAGGCAGGTTCATCCAATCAAAGAATGGCTGAAAATTAACACTGATCTTTCCATTCCTGAAGAGGGATTGTGGCAAAAGGCAATTTCATGACCATAGTGTTGGTTCTGAATTCTTTGTACACTTTTTACTCACATCTGGTACATCTTTTCTTGTCTTTACATCTTAGATGATTTTAAATATTTACACATTTACCACATTTATTTGAAATTTTTTTTTTTTTTAAATCCATCATTCACTGTCGCACTGTTCGTGACTGATATTGTTTTTACTCAAAAGCAATTTTCGAGCCGCGATCTCAAAATGTGATATCCTAATATAACAAATAAATATTTTTGTTTTTGTTTTTTTCACAGTAAATTCAATCTGATCTCTTGGAATTCACTACATGCAATATTCATAGTTGATCCATTGACTGCTATTCAAGCGGGAACTATTTGAAGAGGGAAAGTTCATGTGCATTTTTGATGGATTGTGCATGTCTTCCCCTACTCTATATGGATAGAGAGCTTGTTTGAAGGTCAGTGATTCTCTTCAGTCAGAGCCTTCACTGCCCACTCCTTTTTGGTGGGAAGAATATCTCCAGTCTTCACTCCATATTTTTCAAGTGCTTCTAGGATGACTAGGTTGGATGACCTTGAATCCTGGTGGAGATGAATCTCTTTGAGCAAAACCCTCTCTTCTTTTCTGCAGGAACTCTGTCATGAAGAAAGACAACGACCTTCTCCTGTCAGGCTTTTCATGTAAAATATCCACTTTTCCCAGATCCCAACCTTTTCATGCCTTTGATATTTTGGTGTTTCACTGTATGTGTGTTGAACTACATTTTGCTTTAACATACTCGCAATACTCGCATTGCATTTGATTTATTCCTATTTTGTGTGACAGGTTAATATGCCCAATGCTTTTTTTCAATTTGTTTTTCACTGATCTCAAGACATATCCTACTGTTTTTATATGTGAATTAGAGAGGGGATCAATATTTAAAAATTTGGTACATTTATGTGTGTGCGTGTGCCTTTGTGTTGGGGTGGAACGAGGGGTTGAACAGGGGTTGAGTGGATCTTGAGAGCTGGCAGGTGCATTATTGCAGCAGGCTGTGCCTAGCTTGACATGTGTGTGTTCCTAATCTCCCAGTGATATGACAAAGCTGTGTGGGAGCCTGGGCTGGATCTCTTCTGACTGTTGTGACAACACACACACACACACACACACACACACACACACACACACACACACACACACACACACACACACACACATACACATATACACACACACACACACACCCTACTACCCCCTCTCCCCCTCTCTTTTGTGTAACACACACACACACACACACACACATCATATTCCCCTCTTGACCCTGCCCCCCGAAGAATCCACCTCTCTACTATCTAGTGGCACCTTCTTACTGTAGGTGTGTACTTATATGTATTATGAGAGCTTTGTAAAACCATCACTGCATGCATCTGTTTGTGTCCTCACTCTGTGGCTACATGCCTGAAGTGTATGTATTCGTGCACAGAGAAATCAATGCATACACTAGCAGCAAACAAGGGCAGAGGCCTAAGACGTCTTGTAGATGCAGACAAGTGTGAGCGAATTTTAGGCTTGTTTACCTCCTGTTTGTTGGCATGGGGAAGATTAATGTAAAAGAAGTGGTGGAGTTGTTGCTCATGAAGTGTTTGAGAAAACACATTAAAGCATGCTCTTTTATTTCCTTTTCTCTCAATTTGATTTGATCTCCACTGGGATTCAACTTGGAAGCAAAAAAAATACACTGTGGGGAGGACTTTGTAGCTGCAAAACCATAGCAACCTTTTTCCAAGTCTGCTTGCTTAATCACAGCAGCAGCACAACTGGGATCTTAGATTTGGTCCTCAGAAGAACAAATTTTCTGGCTGAACCTTCAAAAATCCTCCGGCAGAGGTATCACTTTTGCCCAAAGGAAGCTCATATGCTTATGCCTTTATTAGAGAACAGACAGCGGTGATAAACAGGAAATCAGGGGAGAGAGAATCGGCTGAATGTCACGCAACACAGTTGCCCAGCTTGAGTCAAACCAGGCACGTTGCGATTACATGGTCAGCACCTTAAACCCCTAAGCTACTAGAACACTCATGTACCTGGTTTTTAATCTGGATTGCTTCAATTCAGCAATATTAAATGTATATATAGATGGCTGCAAGACTGAATGGAACTCTTAACACTTAGCAGATGACACAAGACCACACACACACACACACACACACACAATTTGACTCAAAGACATGAACAGATTACATGTGCATGGATGTGTTTAATATGTTTCACTTCACATGGAGCAACAGCGCAAACCATAACACAGGATGAGGGCATATTCTTGTGGGAACGGAGCCAGTGCATCTGACCGTATTGACATTTTACGAATGGGGGAGAACACAAAAAGCAGGTAATGAGCAGCATTTTTTTGGATGTAAAAAAAAATCAAAATTTAAAGTAAATAGTATATTAGATCATATAAATCTAAGAATACATTGATTTGTAGGTTAGAATACTATGATGAAATTATGCAGATGTGATTTATGAAAGGGCATGATTTCACTGCCTGCTTGGTGACACTCCACATGCGTCATCAAAACCAGATTCCTCTCCCGTGTGTTTTTACAGTTTGCTCCTCAGTCTCCCCCAGCCTCGCCCCAGAGACCTAATGCATCATTTGAGGCTCATACAATTCACTGCTTCCCAAGCCACTGGCTCCTACCAGCCTGATAGAGGCATTTTTCGCCACTTAGAAACACGCACTGTGTATCCGATCCCTTCCTCCTTAATATGTCCTCTATTACCATCAGGCATTTATGCCTGTTTTTTCTACTTCAGTAACCACTGAGCACCGGCTTCATTAAAACTAATTGAATCGGAAACATGTCTGCCCGAGGAAACATTAACTCTTTCTATTAAGGAAATTTCCGATTTCATTTTGTCAATAAGGTCAGAGGACTCAGCCTGTGTGTTCAATACTGATACATCTGTGCCCATAAACTTTAACTGTAGAGCTGTTTAACCCAAGCAGACACAGTGTACGATGTATCACACAATTCAAACTCTTGTGGTTTTTTAACAAATTATGTCATAATTTGTTAAAATCGCCTCGTTTTTTTTCTCCAACTCTATATTTTCCAGCAAAAACCTGACGAAACCCGTCTCTAACACAGAGTCCTGCCAGTTTAATTGCATTATTAATTTCTTGTGGTTGGTGTAATTGAGTGTTGGTATACAAGCACTGCATTAATAGTTTTTACTGACCACACTTGAAACAATAATTTGATGGCATCTGTCAGAAATCAATGTGCAATAACAGAGCATACACAGCTGTTTAATATGAGGTAAATATTTATGAGTGATCTGACTAGGCATCAAGTCCAGTCAATCTTCTTTGAAAGGATCTGTGCAAATGATTAACCTCATTTTACTGGTGCTGTCTAGGCTGGTAATGGCCATTAGAGCTAAGAAGGAGTGAGGCCTTTGATTTTTGGCTCCTCATCATTCACAGCTTGTCGCATCCCTTCATCCTTCATACATGGCTGCTGAATTGATTGTCTGTTTAGTCCTATGAATGATAAAGCTGCTCTGGGCCACAGGCTGAGAGGGACAGACACGGCTCACTTCCATCTATATGCAAGGTGGATTTCTTTCCCTGCCTCGCCACTTGGAAATCAGCTTTTTGCATTATTTATTGGACAATCATCAGCATTTCAATATGGTAAATCAAATAGTCACAGTAATATAACTATAGACAGTCGTATCCAAAGGGCCATCGTTCAACTCATTATTCATTCATTTTGTTTAGAGCTAGAGTCGGCAGGACTCATGAGATTCATAAGTTGTGTAATCAACATGTTTTACTGCGGGCTTGCACAGCAGCCTGTCTGAACAGAGGGAAAGGTAATGCGCTGAATGAATGAAAAGTAGCAGAATTATTGAAAAGTGGTGGGTAGCCAGGGACCGCTGATGAGACAGTTGGAGAATAACCTCTGTAGGAAGCGGCAACATGCAAACCAGAGTGCTCCTTCTGTTTCTATTTCAGGCCTTGCTCGCAAGCTCTCTAATGAAGATATTGAAGCGTACTTCAAAAGAACATAAAATGCAAAGAAAGATAATACTTAACTGCAATGTACTCTTGATTTTATCCAAGTCGGAGAAAGTTCCATGTGGTGCCTGAGACTTGTATGCTGTATAGAGCGGAGATGGAGCGTTGACAGGCTGCGTGTGGCTCACAAGACTATTAATGCATCTTTATAATTATTCTCCCACTACACCTTTCATTGACTGGTGCTGCACCCTCTCCATACTCTTTGCTGCTGTGGCTGAAAATATAACTTATTTCTACTTTATCTATTCCAGTAACAGTTTGAGCAGCAGCGAGGTTTTTTTTTTTTCCTCACGTCTGTCTACCAAGTTCTCATGTAGTACAAAGGTGAAAGGTCAAGTGGTCTCCCACCACGGGGGTCAGATGAGGCAAATGTCTGGCTTATCTTGGCCTCCCAATATTGTAATTCACACATCATTGACCCCTCCAGACTAAATCTAAATCAGAGCCAAATTGTCAACATATGAACCCTTGAAGACAAAATTACACATTAGGGTCAAAAAGAAAGCGTATCCTTGTTCAGGTGTGTTGTTTGAGGCTGGCGCCTGATGTAACTGTAGATATCAGTGGTCAGCTCAAACCAGCCACTGCAGGCAGTCGCCAGTCTGAACACACCTACTGCAGAGCCACAGCACTTCAAATCCACCAAGCACCACACATGCCAGTCTGTCAAAGTGCATCACAGAGTCAGACAAAAATGCAGCAATGTGCATCCGTGCGTGCAACATAATCCACGATCATCACAGTGTACACCGTGCATCTAATAGCGGCACTGTAGACGTGAAGCAGCGGTCTCATTATTTGACTCCTTTCTCATTTTGTGTACAAACACTTAGCAGCAGATACTCAGGCTCCGTTCTCGGCCACCTTCACCTGCTGGCTTCGGTTTTCACTGTTCTCTGCGCAGGAGCTGTGGACGACTCTGAACAACTGGAAAATGATTTCTTATCTTTCCCCTAGCCCTACTTATGCTGACACGATCATAACCTTCCGCTTGTGTCAAGTGTGGGGAGGAAATTAAGTCATGGGCTCTTAATGAATTTAGACTCAAAGTCCTCCAGCATATATAATCATGCACAAACACTGACAGAAGTATTAGCTACGTGTGTCATGTTTTATTGTGTTGAGATAGACATGTTTAAAACCTAACTGTACTTTGAGTCAATAGAGAGAACTTGTGACATTGTAATGCACCCTTTCAACAGATCTGCTAAATGTCAGCAAACTGGTTCTGAATGTAATCCCAATTTGCCTTGGAATTAGCACTTTACAGTGACGATCTAATTATTTAGACAATTTATTGCCTGCTGCTAATATCTCTCAAAATAAGCTGTTCCCTTCATCTTGATGATGTGATAAATGTGGAATCACGCAGGATAAGTCCCAGACATGCCTCAGAGCCTGGCGTCACTTCTCTCCTCTGATAGACTAAAGGAAAGGCTTTGTGACAGCGGCACTGCTTCACTTGGTGCAGGCCAATCACTGCCGTTTTATATACATTTCTAAATTATCGTTATTTCTGCAATCAAGGGCGACAATATGCAGATTTGGTGCAGCAGCATCCCAACGTGGCTGAGCTGAACCGTAGTCGTATGAGGGGCCAGTGAAAGGGATTAAAGTCTGTGCAGTAGGAGCCTGTTTTTTGGGGGCTTTTTTTTTTTTTTTGTACCTGACTGAGACCAGAAGTGCGGGGCCGGACTCTCTGGGGGTTTGTGGGAGGTTGAGGCGAATAACAGATTACTATTAAACTACAATAAAACACACCTAGGTTACTTTGGCTCCTCAGCCGGCTCCGATATAAACTTCAAACTGTGCAAATGTAGCCTTGAGAAAAATTGCGCCCGTGTGGTGCGTCATCATATCTTTCTTGTTCATTAGAAAATAAAAATTACACTGAGGAGCGCAGCGCCGTGACGCACAATATAAAGCTGGGTTCACGTTTCACAGTAACTGTGATATTTTCCGCTGCACAGTTGATGCGTTTTCTTCTCATTTGTAATAGCAGGCTGCAGGTGGTGGGACTTTTGTTGTCGGAAAAGTGCAAGTTTAAGTTCTGGTTCTGGGTCTGATTTGTCGGCTGGTTACCAGGCTGTGTTTACGTTGGAAAAGTGCAAATGGCAAATGAAGCGGTTTGAAGGAGCGTCAGACTGATCCCGTATACAAATTAAAAAATAATGTCCTGTAAAGGTGGACATCACATTTTAATCCCCTGACTGTGAGGCAACAAGGGAAGTCTCGTCCAGAAAGACTTTTATTTGCACGAGCAAAGAACATCCAGAGGAATGGACTGAATTTTACAATCCGATGTTCTTTATCTTTTTTGTTCGCTTACTTTTATTTATTTTGTCTTTACTTGGAGTTCAAAACGAAAAGAAGAAGACTCCGCTATTTAATCCGCTGTAGCCTTTTCCTTTGGCAATTACAGATAGGCATGATAAAATGAAAGGAGATGCGGGATGTGTTCATAGAAGTCCTTTTTTTTTTTTTTTTTTTATAATTCAAAGATCAGAAATATGGACACGCATGCAGGAGGAGACCTTTAAGATGCTCCCCAAATTGTAATTTTGATGACTGAAATGCTGAAATGAAATGACGACTGTAGGCTGAAATAAACCTCTTCAGGTGGTCGAATAAGAAATTTCTTTCTTGTAAAAAAGAAACTAGAGAATTTGCACTTAGAATAAAACCCGAGCAGGCCTGCCCATTATTTGCGCCACATTCATAGTCAGTAACTTACTCATCAACTAAGCAGATGTACACAATTTCACATTTAGTTAAAGTGAGATACTAAAAAAAAAAAAAGTTGTGTAATTAAACTGTTTAATATTGGATTAATAAGCGTACAGGCGGTGGTGACAGCACTTCAGGAAATGAGAGGAAGTTTGTACTCGTAAAATCTTATTTTCTGTTGCGCTGAAGTAGCTCATTCCGATCAGAGAGGTCTGAATTTAAAGAAAAAATTAATTTCAGAGAAATTATTTTTGCAAAAGAGTTGATTTAAAAGTTTTATTTGTAAACATTAAATATTTCTTTCTCTCTAAAGTTTTTGAATTCGGCACCAAATGCGTTACAGAAGTTGTAAGTACATCGTGATGTCAAAGATGTGGGCCTACATCACACACTCATGAACCTCTTGGTATAAGATGGAGTTTATCATTTGCCAAACGTGTTAAATCATAACTACCTAGACGTTTATAAGACATAAAACATAGACAACGTGCTCGGCATGAACTTGGATGGGTTGAAATCGTTTAAATTGCACCATGCTTAGTGTAGCTCTTGGCAATAGAAATAATAAATATATAGAAACGTTTATATTCAACAGCAACAATACTTACAGCACATACAAACAAGGAATGTCTGACAGTTTTACAAACACCATGGGTCCCTCATTTTCTATACAGATGAGATATTTTTCCACATATGCGTCATACATAAAAGGAGTGCCATAACTACGAATCTGTATCAAATCTAGCAGACTACATAGTGTCCGGTATATATTATATATAGACATCACCTCAGCAAGTGCCTATAAAAGAAAAAGAAAAAAAAAATGGAAGAAAAAAAGAAAAGAAAACTAGAACATGCGTTGTCTTTTCTGGATACTTTTTGGGATCCTGTCAGAAACACATAGGCACGAGTCAGAAAAGAAAAGAAAATTAAATCTTTTCATTATAACAAACTTTGTACACGTGTTATAAACCGATGCATTGGAGGCATCACATAATCTATCATAATAGACAGTGTGTGAGTGCGCGTGTGTGTGCGTGTGTGGTCATATATATATATGTATATATATAAATGGAATATATTACATCTGAGTATGCTGAATCAGTAGAGCCGACGTTAAATAAACAGTAAGTGATTGCAAGACCGGATTATCTTTGTTGACAATTTGTCCGCTGGAGAGAAATTCCCAGTGATGATTCACTCGTTTGGCACTCAAGAAAACCATTTCAAAGAATTAAAAGGCTTACACGGCAATCAAACTGTTTTTTTTCTCTCTCGTGAATCCTTATCATAATAGGGTACTGTTGATCTATTAGCCTACGGAGCTTGCAGAAATAATAATAACGTTTAAAAAGTCTGACTCAAACAGTCTTTTGGAAGTTCTTTGAGGTCTCCCCAACGAGTCAGACTCAGAAAGGTAGGGTGTCGAGGAAAAGTTTGTCAATTATTGCTGGCGGAGGGACTAGATCTTCTAGTTTTAGGTAAAAGATACGCTGCAGACCTTGGGTACATAGTGTGCGCAGTTCTGGGAGCTTTCCCAAGAGTTTTGACAAATAGTTGGGACGATTCAATCCACCGCCATTGAATGTCACTTGATCTTTGAGGCAGTTGACTATCTTGTTTTGGAGATCCTCGACTCTCTTGGGTTCTTTAAGCCCGTGTCGCTCTGAAATATTGAAGACAAAAAAAAAAAAGAATGTCAAAGATGAATTACTTCCCATGCATTTGCTCTCTGTGTTTTTGCATGCTTTGTGAGGCTGGCAGAGTTCTGCCGAAGGGAGCAGCCGCTTTTACGCACCTGTTACCATGGCCAGAGCTGCGATGCAGGAGAAAGCTGAGATGTCTATGTTCATGCTCTGCAAGTTGGAAGAAAACTCCACGATCGAGTCCACCCACTCTCCAAATCCACGGACGCACTGTAGCCTGTGTAACACCACTCCATTACAAAAAATAAGTTTGCCTTCCACCGGGTTGGACCTGCAATTAATAAGAAAATGCCATTAATTACGCTGGGCAATAAATGGGAATTTAAGAGCCTATTTATGATTGGGCAGCTAATAAAACCCAAAGCAATGGAGCTTGAAGGAGGAGCTGATGATTATCTAAAGCCTGGATTGTTTTGTTTTATAATTACGCAGCTCACCTGTACGCCAGCCGCAGGACGAAAAGTTCAAGGAAGGCGGATTCGAAGAGGAGATCTTGATCTTGCTTCGGTAGATCAGAAAAGCCAGGGATCTTCTCCGCCCAGCCCCGGATGATCTCCATGGAGCCCGTCAGGAGATCATAGAACTGCTGGATGTGCTGAGTGTTGTCTCCAGTCATTTGGTAGTCAGGGTTAGCCTGGAACTGGAATTTAATTTAAACAGCGCCTTAATGAGGTCCTTAAAATATATAATCCGTGAAATGGCAAAAGCCCATTTCTAAAAAGGAGAGGGTGCTTTTTCTTACTATTAAATTCATGTCTTCCTTTTATTAAGTTCTCTATTTCAGCGCAATTTACTAAGGGAAAAATACGCCGCATGAAAAGCCTGACAAAGTTAGGAATTCAGCGGTGTATTAGAGAAAAGCTTCAAGGCAGTAAATTGTTACCTAAGAGCAGGACTAAATTAAAAAGGCCGGAGTAATAGTTGTTAACTCTTTTTTCCTTTTAAAGTGTTGTGTGTTATTTATTACTGGGATTGTGGTACTTCACTTACTCTGGAGTAGTCCAAAGCTGACATGGAGGGGTTGGAGTCCACATGGGCCCTGACAAGTGCGCTTATGAGGCTCACCGGCGGCGAGGGTGGGGAGGGCTCCTGGGGACTTTTGGGTTTGGATGGTAGGCGTCCTCTCCGACCTTTCAGGTTATCCGTTCGGACAACTGCACAGGAAGAAACGTGAGGCATAATAAACACGTCCTCCTGTTGCTGCGCGTAAATGCTCAAATAGGGTTTAAATAACAACCCAACACTCTTTTACGCACACGTGCTCCAAGTGTGTCAATGCAGAAATATCAAATACTGGTGTAAAATATTTTCACTGCATGGCCCTAAACGTACCTTCTCTCACCATTCCGACCACCATGCACTTCTGGAAACGGCAGAACTGGCAGCGATTTCTTCGGCGTTTGTCAACAGGACAGTTTTTGTTTGCTAAACACACGTATTTTGCATTTTTCTGGACGGTGCGCTGTAATGAAAGAAAAACACATTGTCACTCTGCAGGGCCTATTTCCAAGGCTTTTTATAACATGTGGAACACGGACTGTGGATTGCTCCACAAGTGACACGGCATTTAAAAAAAAAAAAAAAAGAAAGAAAAAGAAAAGATGAAAACGATATAATATCTGTCTCATCTGCTGTTTGGGGCTGCGCTGTATGAACCAACAGGAGGGAATAGACAGGCAGCAAATACACGTTCGTGGTCTTTCATATTTTACTCACTCCTCTGAGATTGACTATGTGTGGGTAGATAAGATTGTTATATAAAGTTATTTGACGCATGCCCTTGGATGTGTTGCTTGGTGATATTTAGTGTAGCTCTCCTATAGATTCTATTAACTGTTCAAGCTGCGTTATTCTTCTTCTTAACACTACTGGCAACTTTTAACTCGCAGGCGCCGTGAATACTAAGCAACACACAGCACATCTTTCATGTAACAACAATTTCACTCATTCACGGTTGTTGTCTCGTCAGCCCACCTTGAAAAATCCTTTGCAGCCCTCGCAGGTTCTCACTCCATAATGCTGGCAGGCTGCGTTGTCCCCACAAACCGCACACAGACCCTCGTTTGACGGAGATCCTCGGGACGGGGGCGATGGCACTTGGCTGTCCACCAGCTGGTGCCCGTGGCCGAGCTGCAGGGAGTGAGGAAAGGCCAGACCCGCCTGTTTCCGTATGGCGCTGGGCACCGCGAAGCTCTGGCCGTCCAGGCCGCGGTGCACGCCGGGGTTTTCGTGGTTCATGGAGACGTGCAGCGGCCCGTCGAAGCGCATCTGACAGCTGGAAACGGGGGTGCCAGGCGGGGACTGCTTGAAGGAGAAGAGCGAAAGCCTTGACACGGGATTCTTGCGCTGGTCTATCATATGAGACGTGGCCGCAACGTAGTTCTGGTGAAAACTGTGGAGGGAGCCAGGGTCCTCCCACATGTGATTAGGCTGGACCTGGAAGTTTGGTGTACTTGGGGCATGAGGCGAGGACGGTTTGAAGTACATAGGCCCAGAGTGGGCCATCATTTCTTCCGACTGAGGTGGCAGGTGGCTCTGCTGATGGTAGTTGTGCATCTGGACGTCCTCCACCTTGATAGAGGACTGCTCTCCAGAGTGGGGCATCTGATACAGACAGGGCGGTTTAACGTCGTAACCGGTGTTATAGTTGTCCATGAATGTACTGAAACTCGGGAGAGAAGTAGTAGCTGTGATCTCAGTGTTGGTCAAGTCCATGCTAAACTTAACAAACTCTGGTGTTAAGAAGTCGCAGCTGTATTCTCCAGCGGTGTGGTAGCTGTAGCTCTGGGAAGCAGGACTAGCTCCTTGAGGTGATGATCCATACTGAGCCTGAACGCAGGGCATGGCTGAAAACCAAACGGGTAAAAACAAATGAGAATTTCTCAAATAAACCTTCAAACCGTGGACAAAAAGTTTTACAGTTCAGTCTATTTAATTTTACTCCAAGAGAAAAATGAATAGGGCTTTACATTACTGAGTCATTCCAGAATAAAACAGCATGAAACTAATACAACAGTGTTTATTTTTTTTTTTAAATCTGTAAATAATTTTCCATATCATACCTCAAGTCTTCTGACAGTTTTTCGGTGACGCTTGAAATGAGGGATGTCAGGAGTTGTATGGGTGTCAGGATTCAAGAAAGCGGCTCTGCTGTGGATCTTCCCCTAATAAAACACACCACTCTGACATTTACTAGATTATAAAAACAACACAATCTCTAAAAAATGACCACGAGATCCCAGATGTAGACAGATTTAACCACAAAATGTCACCAGTTTCTAATTACGCACAGCCATTTGGAAAAGTGTAATAACAATGCGGAATGGATACTGACCAAATATATCAGCGCATATAGAAATAAAACAGCACAAGTCCTTTTCTTTTCTGATTAGAAGTGTGAGGTGCCGTTCGTGATAACTTTGCGCACTTGGCGTCAGTGACAACTTGTCTAGAAAGCAGAAGACTAAAAAGTGAGACACCAGCAGCACCCACAGACACGAACAGTCTGGCTCAGCTTTGTATAAAGTCAGCTTAACAGTTGGAGGGGGGAAAAAAAGACTAAAAAGAAGATTTAAATGTCTCTGATCAGGCGGTGCCAGTTAAGCAGAGACGCGGATTACGCTGCAAAGACAGAGATCTTACCTCTTTCACATCAGGATCGTGGCTTTCAATCCATGCGATAAGCATGCAGGGGGTATTCATCAATTTCTGTAAAAGCTCCAAATCATGAGCGTCGGTACCCAACAATGCCAGGCAGGCAAAACCGTGTGACTCCGCGCACTGACAGCGACACGAGCTTCGACTACCCAGTCCGGCCAATGTGGCTTTGTTTATGTGAGCTCCGGATACCGTGGCCCACGTGTTTCACAGCGCGTCGTCATCGGCGTCGACACCGACATGGACCAATCAGCCGGGGAACTTACTCAAGCCCCAATTTCTCTGGCGAGTGTGTTTGTCTTGTGGTATGTGTTCTATGTTGCTTCCCACATGGACATTAGCAGAGATGTAGTGGAGGGGAAAGCCTTCTCTGCTCAGTTCAGACGCCTTTGTGTTTGCAGGGGGCTTAAGGCGCGCTTGTTTTGGACTCGCATTAATCTGCGCGCGTTGATTTCATTGTACATATCAGAGGTCTGCACCGTAAATGAGTGAGGGGGAGCTGGTAGCTTCTGCACATGCAGTATAATTAACTTTTGTTGGCGTGATCTCCTTTTGTTTTACTCCACCGCAATCAACACACGGAGCTTGCTTGTAAATGGAGGCGAATTAATATTACGCATGACACAGTTAAAGGTAAAGTTGGAGGTTGCAGCAGGCCACCATGGGAGCGTGTCCCACCCAGCTGCCTTTTTTTTTTTTTTTCCCTCCATAATCAGGTATTGCGACACACAGATCACAGGTAGAAACATCCCCACTGACTGGTAGTGAGTTATTTATGGCCTGGTAGTTGTTATTTTAGTGGTAAATTGAGATGAGTGTACACTGGCACATCTAGGCACAGTTATGTCACAATGAGCCTGATAGGCCAGACTCACTACACTTGTATGAAACGGGCCTAATGAAGCGGGGGGTCAATATTATTCTTCGTTATCTTCTGACAGGATTTCTGTATTTCAATTGTGTTCCAAATTTAGACCTCAGGTGGGGTGGGCTGCCTATTCATAGGGCTGGTGTGGTGTATGTGAGCGGCTGAGGTGGGGGGGGGGGGGGGGGGGTGTAATTAGTCGGCCTGTAGCCAGTTGTCATGGGGGAACCAATTTAGTCCCCAGAGAGGGAAACGTGATAGGAGCGGGCAGAATGGAGAGTGACGCAGAAAATGCTGAAGTTGACGCAATCGCCAAAACAATCTTTTGGCCTTATTGTTCTGCAGCGATGGAAATAACTGATCTCGGTGTAATCTTACACCAGCACCTTGTAGCCAATCAAGTTGGCCCAAATTTTTTTTCTAGATGCATATTGGTCAGGGCAGCAAGCCAAGCCGAGGAGGGAGCATAGCCTGCACGCAGGGTGCCAGTGGATGTGTAGAGAAGTGAGCAGCATCATGTGTTATTTCTAGTGGAATGAGGCTTTATCAGAAGAGCCATCCGTCTCAGAGCAGTTTTCTTTGACTGCTCTGCACTCAGTGCACACAAGGACAGATTGTGCAAGGAGGAGGGGGGGGACTGTATATCATGGTTACACTCACCTCTAGAGGACACTATTGTTCACCAGCCATACATCAACCTGCACCTGCCTCTTACAATTAACCTTTTTAATTAACCTAACCCCATTAAGGCTGTGGGTCACGCCCAGTCTTTTTCAGGTGGGCTATATGGCAGGATTTGTAAATTACAAATTCCCCACTCTGCACTGTTGATATTCACAAGTTAAATAATCTAGCAAAAGTTCTGTTTTTTTTGTGTTTTGTTTTTGTCTTTTGAAAAGTTGTAATTACCTTGACCTCCTCACCTTTGTGGTTGCTGCTAATTAGACCACTGTTCACTTGCATCTTTTACAGGACGCTTCTAGTTGGTCAAGACTTGCGCAAAATCTTTCGCTGTGTGCTGAAATCCGCTGGCAATACACATGTATTTATGTCTAGGGTGTGACTCACCTCTGCAGATTCAATCTACTTTGTCTGAAAACATCCATGACAGGATGCTGCATGGTCACACTGCGTTTCTGTTATCCATTTACCATTTAGAGTTTGGAATGAAAACACAATTAGCAGTTTAATTGGCCATTTTACTGAAGAATAATTAACTTCTCATTTATATGCACAATTAATTGACAGCCATTTGAAAGTGAGGAGTTATTTTTAATGACACAGAAGTTATTTCTTTAGATTATATTTTTAACTTTGTTTAAGGAAATGTCTACTGACATTACCAACATTAGTGTGTGGGCATGCAACCGTGCATGCATGTATCTGTATGTGTGAGAGATAGATGCATCTCTTTTCATTGGTTTACAGACCATCACAGCTTTCCTTTATTAATTTCTCTGCAGGTACAATCTTGAATACAGCAGGGAATGCGTTTTATCAGTGGAAGAGACACTGTCGTCATGTAGAGGTCACATGATGCTTATGGATCTCAGTTGCAGCCTAATTGGTTGAGTGCAGGAAAGTGAGCAGCGATCAACTTCTTTGTAATCTGGCTCCAGGTGGGTGCTGTGCTCTCTACGCTAAACTAACTGTTCTGGGCCACCATCATTATCACTTGCATTTTGGCCCACATGAAACAGTCCATTTAATTTTTCTTTTTCACCTGGATACAAATAGATCTGACCATAGTATGACTTATAAGGCTACATCTCACTCACACACACTATGTGCCTGCCAATGAGGTGCAGCCTTTTCACATGTGCCAGAGCTTCAGTTGGTATGTTAGTTTGAAAAGGTATAGTACAATCTCATTCTGATGAGTTTATGTAGAAGAGAGAGACTGGATGTGATCATTTCCAGCGATAAAACAATCAGTGCTGTCTGTTATTAAAGGTATGCTGTACTGCTTTAAGGTAGACTGTTTTTCTACTGTGTAGCCTATAGGCGTTTCTGCATGCCATGTCCTACCTGTGAGACAGTAACTGGTGGTGTCGCAGAGCAGATGTAAGCTTTTGAAATTGGAAATATCCTGTGAAGCACCACTTTTTACAAAATTATATTGAAGCACATTACTTGACTAAAGTATGAAAATACTTCAGAAAACGGAGAAATGTGTTTTACTAATGAGCGTTCCTTAAGCAAGCCTTCCTCAGTGATTGGTCCACTTACCGACTGATCCAAAACTGGGTAAAAACTAGGAGGGAGCTGTCCCACCCTCCTTAAATTGAAGGCAAGGTAGTTCGCAAAATTTGCCGGTCCCTCGCATAAACCGCATTTCATTTCTAAGCACCGGCATGTATCAAACTTTCTGAGAATTGAACAGTCCGACCCTGAAGGCATCCCTTTGCTCAGTGTCTTCTTTCCATTTCTAGATTCCCTCTTTACAAGCTTAAATGTCTACTTAATATGCTTTAATGCCTGCTCTTTAGAGCCAGGGAGCACTTCATCACTTTTATACACCTTTATATAACACACTGTTAACTAGCAATGCCTTATGGAACAGCTTGTCTTGCAGCTGGAAGGCGCCTCCATGGCATGATGGAGGTACCTGTTCACGATTCACAATGAGACAGTAAAATGGGAATAGAGGCCTCTGCATACTGCTGCTGTCTATATCAGTCAACGATGAATATTCATGAATCACAGTGTCATGACATGCTCTGTAATTGGCAGCAACATTAGTAATGACACTGCTGGTATCAAGTCCCTGCATATTCATGTGGTGGGGCAATATTTCCTCGTGGTGCTGTTTTTTTTCTCTCCTCCTGAAAGTGAAAATGTATTCTGAAGCTGCAGGTGTCCCTGGTGCCACAATCAATTGCTGGCTGGATTGTGCCCCAGTGAAAATCAGACAAACCATTAGTTTCTTTGTCAATCTCTTTGATTAATAATATATCTGAATTATGAAAGGTTGGGAGGACTCTAAATAGTGCAAAGTGAATCTCTTTGTAATAGTTATGAATGCAGGCCTTAAGGACTCCTATATACCATATCACTGCCGCTGGCTATTGGGCATTAAAAAGATCACTAAAATGTATTTATGACTTTTGCCAAAGAAGTAAGACACCAGATTAGTTAATTTTAGTTATATGAGGTATGTACCTCTCTAATGATGCCATGTACAGTTTTCTTATTCATGTTGTTTGAGGTGTGAGTAGATTTGGCAGCTTGCACAGACAGAAGGTTATTCGCTGATAGTGGGCACACAGTGGCAGATTTCTTTTTGTCCTGGAATTTGCTGCGACTCCATTTCGGCCCCACTAAAGAGTCCTAGAATGGATGATGAGGGAATTGGATAAAGCTTTGCCTAAGCTGCAAGGCTTTTCCTTCTAAGCAGCTGGATGGGAGGATTTTTTTTTTTTTTTTTTTTTTTCCTCGTGGCTTCAGTTTAGTGCAGCGCATCATTCAGACTGTGTTGTAGGGGGCAGACCTGGTTCTAGAGCAGCAGAAGAGGGAGTACTGAGATGGTAAAATTGTTTACAAGAAAGTACATTTCATAGGCACAGCGCCAGTCATGTGTCTGGGGGTGAGAGAAATATTCAGATCCTCTACTGAGGTAAAAGTACCAATACAATAAATACTCCATTCAAAGTTTAAGCCCTGCATTTGAAACAGAAATATCCCCAGCGAAATATACTTGAAGTATGAAAGTGACTGTGTACACTGTATTGCTATAATTACTGTATATTTTGCTATATGTATTGAGATACTGTATTAAGATATTAGATTGTTAATACAATGCAATGTTTCAGTGCATGAGCAGCAATTTCCTATTGTAGCTGGTCAAGATGGAGCTAGTTTTAACTACTTAATGTACAGAATTTACTCCAATGGTTCCCAAACTAGGGGTCTGGTCCCCTCCCAAGGGCCACAAGATACATCTATCTATGTATTTATTATTTGCTTTTTTCTTCATCTTTGCTTTGTTAGAAATACTGGATAGTTTCATCTCTTTAAACTTCAAGCAGTTGTTTCCATGAAGTTTAGAAGGAAAAAGTGTGTTTGGTCGAACTGCTAACAACTCATAAACATCTGAAAGAAAACACTGCATTTCTTTATAAAAGGTCACAAGTTTAAAAGGTTTTGAACCGCTGGCTAATTGGTTAATCATATGTTGTTTAATGTACAATCTTAATCTGAAAAGTAACTATAGCTGTAAAATAAATGTCGTGGAGTAAAAATAAAACTTTTCCCTCTGAGTTGTAGTAGAGAAGAAGTGTAAAGAAAAAGTATGTAACGCACTTTCTTACATTCCACCACTGCACATTTTTCCTAGTTAAAGGCCTACAAACTTTAGGAAAACTAAGAAAAGATAAGATCCATAAATTCTGAATGTTGCTTAGCTGCCACCCTAGGCCTGCTGCATGCAGTTTGTTTCAGCAATGGATCTGCAATCTCTGCTGTTCCTTTTCCTCTTTTTTTTCCTGTTGATCACCAACTGAGCTGTATCTGCGCATTGCAGGAGGAGGCATGCCATTCCACAAGGCAGTAATGGGAACTGCTGTCACTGCTAGAGGAGGCTTGTTTGCATTTTATAGCCTTACTCAGCTGGCAGAATACAAGAGAAAACAGGTGAGATTCTCTCAAGTGTTGCGGAGCAATGCTTAGTCTGCTGTGTTGTTAACAAAGTCTTATTAATGTAATTAGGAAGCCTCAAATTACCTTTGTTGAATGCAAATTTAAAAAGGTGGGCAGATATTACATATAGATGCTAATACAGATGTAACCAACTTTCATTTTATGTATCACAGACCATAAATGGGATAAATAATGAGCTACAAAGGGACTAATGTGAGTTTCTTCGTATCTAACAGATGTTAGATCATATGGTCCCTCTGTAGTGTGTACATGACTAACAACTGCAGTGAACTTGAGAACGGCTCTCATCTGTCTTCTGCTATTTTGCTTATTTTAGATAATCCTGTGCCATCGTCTTCTTTACTAAGTACATGTCTTGCAATTACTCAAGTTTGCTTGTTAACACATCTCAGCACAGCCCGTCTGCGTGCCACATGCAGATTTTGTGATTAATCTAGAAAGACAATATTTTGAAATGTTATTGGGTGTGGAATATAAATAAGCATGTGATGTATTGTTTTTTATTATTTGATGGTGTCTGACAGCTTTGTCAAAGAAAATGCATGGCTTCGTTTTTCCTAAATCCATCATGAGGAATATAAAGACATACGCATAATAATGAAACACATTTATTAATATGTACTGTCCCCTGGAGTCACATGACAATGAAATGGATGGCTGGTTTTCTTTTGCATGGATGCTATAGGACTGTGTATCACATGTGGAGGTGGCCGAACAGGTAAAAAACCGTCTACATGGATGAGCTCCCATCCAGAGGAGCTCAAACAGTGTCTGTATGAAGGTCTCATAGGAGTTTAATGGGTTCATCTGTGGAGGGGGGGGGCACTGAGTCAGGTAACTGCACTCACTGGGAGTAAGTTGCTTCTGTCCTCTGCTTTGGAAAAAAAAAAGTTCTGTACTGTAAATAGCAGCAGGCTATTTAGTTTGAGTCCGCCACTTGGTTCTGGGATCTTAATTGTTCATTCACATTGCACATGTGAATGTATATAGAAGCAAACATGTTTCTCCAACCCTTTAAAGGATAAGTCTGGTGATATTTTATATTTTTCTCATTAACAAATCGAAGAAAAACAACAACCTGCAAAAACTGATCACACTGTGTTGCCAAATTCTGACAAATCTTGTTTCTCTGTGTCATAAATCTCCATTGTTGTCCAAATAAAAAACACACACACACACATTAGTGAGCCACAGTATAAGTCTATGTTATATATTCTGTCAGTACCATGAACATGGGCACTGTAGTTTATTTTAAATCCCAGATACACCATCTTTCTGCCGTAATGACCAAATAGTCCCAAACAAATCCACTAATTACCCCTTCTTGAGTAACATTTGGTCAAAATGATGGTGCTCAGCAGTTTTAGGAGGTTTTCTAGCATTTAAAATACAAGTTAAAGAAATCAGAAAGAATTGAGAGGAAAACCAACATGTTGGTTTTGGAAGTCTTTTATATAGAATAACACCGGGGTTTAAGCTACAGCCACTTACCAATGATATGTAGTCCATGCTTTACTTCTTTTTATGCCAAATTACAACTAAAAATCTCATCTTGTACACCAGGAATGTATTGGGGTTTCATGAGCGCAAGAACTGATAAATCCCAGTTTTCCTCTTCAGCACCAGCGCCATCGTTTTTCGGGAGCAGCTTTTTGAGAGGATTTCTCGTGGCAGACTCTTGTTCAGCCCCTGCTTGCAACCACAAATGGGCATTCTCCATCCTGACGTTGCATAACCTCCTTGCCATTGTGATGGAGTTGCTTCCAAGCCGTGTCTCTGGGGCTTGATCTGTAAGGCGCTTCGCATGTCTGCTATGAAGTCTAGAGCAGCAGCATGTTTAGACTGTGAGGATTTCTCCCCTTAACAAGTCAATGGGCTTTAGTCCAATCACTGAAAAAATAAATGATAACTCTTTTGTTCTCTTCCATTGAGGGAGAGTGTCCTCTGGTTACCATTACATACCAAATCAATTATCTATGCTGCTGGTTGGAGGCTTCTTAAATGTATTTTTGCCCCTTTATTTACTCGTGTTGTCTAATGGTGGTGTAGGGGGGGGCTTCTAACCATTTCTTCTAATCCTCGGTTATTCTTCCTTTCTTCTTTTCAAAAGTGGGATTTACAGACCATCTGGGACAGCAAAGAAGCTTCTAATAGGCAAAGTAAAGAGCGATTTCAGTGTTAAAAATGTTATGAAAGTCATATGATTTCCCTCAAATGCATTTCTAAAAAATGTTCAGAAGGAAAAACAGTGTTTTCTAGATTTACTTGTTTTGTTTGGTTTGTGTTCTCAAAACACGCAGTTCCCGTTTTGAGATTCATGCTGTCACACTGGTGGAATGATTGTTGTTTTTAACCAATGGAATATGTATGGCCTCACAATATTGTTCTCGTCATGAATATTACAGTGGAAAGTTGTGCATATGTGAATAGCATCTTGATCCATTCTAAAGATTTGGGACAATAAGTATCCAAATGTTGATGCGTTTCCTTGGCTTCTATTGTCAGATCTCAAAACTGCCCTCGTGCAGGGAGACAATTTCTCATCAGGCACCAACAGCCGGAGCACCAAGCTCATTCACGGAGGAGTCCGATATCTACAGAAAGCCATCATGAAATTGGATTACAAACAGGTAAATGCTTCATTTTTTCTCTGCAGCTGACACTTATCCGCAGAATTCCTGGTCCCTCTGGTCATATTGCTTTATTTACCCTCCCATGTTCATTTTTCATTCATGGGAAGCAGTGACATGTTTGCCTTGAATGACTGCCTGCCTGGAATTTTCTGAAGTTATTTTAAAGAATTCTTACAACTTAGCCGACCACCATTGTTATCATATTGTCAATTAATTCAAAAAATTATCTCTCGGTAATGGGTGGAATGAAGCCTATGTGTCCTCCTTTGTCTGTAAATTGTTTAAGATGAGTAACCCAGGTTCAAACTGAAATGTCACCATTTTCTGTTACATTTCACAGTATATGAGAAATCTCATTATTCTCAGCTTGTGTTTTCTTTAGGAGCCTTATTTTGCTATCTGTATGAACATACGAGGGTCCTGGAGGTGAGCAGCAGCAGAGACCAATTAGTGTGATTGCAGGAAACGCAACTGCCTAGTCAGCAGCTCGACAGTAAAATGTAGGCTACACTGCATGTCTCGGATGAAACAGAGGGCAAATGAAAGCAACAGTTTATGGGACTGGGAACTTAAAACTTGTCGCAATTATATTCACCCCCAAAACCGAAAATCTAATTCAGGCCTCAAAAACAACTGATAATTTATTAGAGAAATAAAATGCTCTGATTCCAGTAGGACAAGGTAAACTGTAATAGGTCACTTTAAATAAAGGGAAAATTAAAAAACCATTTGTGGATTATGTAATTTTTTCCAAAACTATGCTTGTTTCATCTTCCCAAATGTGAATTATTGTCTTTTTTCTGTGTTTTCTAATGTAAAATGAATATCTTTTGGTTTTGGACTATTGGTTGGACAAAACAGGCATAAAAACTTTTTTCCTTGAATTTTATGGCATGGAATGATTATTTGATAAATGAACAAAATTGATTAGAATGTATTTTATTTCTTAGAAATGGTGCATTTAGACTCTGCTCCCCTCTAGTCACAACAACAAAATGAGCCCATATCTGGTCCATATCTAGTCTAGTTGGTTCAGTACCCCGTCGTCAACGCTTCAGGTGTACAAGTGAAACCTCATTTCACCTATTCTCTGATCATTTTTCACCTCATATACCAGAAAAGGCAGTAAACCTTTCCCTTGATAAAGGTGTGGAGTTGGGAAGATGGAGAAGTTCAGCCGAATGGTAGTAAACTTTACAATCACCTTTGGGCTGAGTGGCCCATTGAAGTGTAAGGCAAAGGAAGAGTGGTCCATGGCATCTCTGCACCATCTCGCCTTTGCTCTCTCAGACTTGGGTGAACTCAGGGGCCTTGATTTGATTTGTGCAGCCTTGAATCATAAGCTTTAATTGCACCTGACATTTAAGGCTTCTCTCTGGTATTTAAAGCAGTGTACAGGTGTGGCTCATTACTGAGAGGGAGATAGGAGATTTTCTGATTTCACTCTCATTGCTGGGCTGTGGCAGCGTCTTAACTCATCATGCTGCCTGTCACCATCCCAGAACCCCCTCCTTCACTCGCACAAAGCCATATCTGACCCAACTATCATCAGTCAAACCAGAGTTCAAGCCTATCATAAAATGAAGTCCTTTTTAGTGCTGCAAACACTGTCATAGAGAGGGAAGCTGCAGACAGTATCATAGGGAAGAAAAGAGTGTGACTCTGTGGTAACATATTATCTGCAGCCCATATTACCAACCCTGCAGATGTCATATCTTTCCTGGTATTGCAAGGCGATGATTCTCGTACTTTTCCAGGCTCACATGGCGGGAACCGTTGTTTATTATGATGCTAAGAGCCTTGAACATTATACATTAGTGTGCTGTACGCATTACTATGCACCACAAAAGTGTATGAATCACTTTGTACAAAGTTAAAAATTAAGGCACTTATCACAGCTGGAGACGTTGGTAGCAGCAATCTGAGCGAAAATTGTAGAAATCTGTTCTGTCTTTCGTGTGATTGCAAAACTTGTTTTCTAGTCTTACATGAATAACAAGTGTGAGTTATACATGTTTAGTGATTTGACTTTTAGATATTTTGTCTGCCATAATGAAAGATTTCTCAGTATGTCTCACTAAATATAACGCATGTATGGAGCTGTATGCGCATTTGAGGACCTCTGTGTCGTCAGTAACCGTTTTAACACAAATATAAACCCTCATGTAGTTTAGATAAATTAGGTATTATTAAAATGAGAGCAGCAAAGACCAGAAGGAGGAAAATAATACATGCTTATAATAATTATTTGTTAGTAATCTTAAATTCTACATACCATCTGAGTAAAATATCTTGTGCCTCACACGGCTGTGTAATTGCTGTCTATGTGAGCGTAAACAAATTAGAAACAGCATTTTTTAAAACAGAAAATAGCCAGTAGGCATCGCGTTCCAACCAGTCCCAGGATCCATCTTTCTCCGGGCTATATGTGCCTTGTGTTGGCATCAGAAAAACAAAGCATATGTTGATTGTTAGCCAGGGTGTACATAGCATGTCCTGTTCACTCAAGGTCTTCCTTGTAGCTGCAAACTCCCAACTTTGTTTCTCTAGGCTATCTGTCAGACTTCATTTAGCATTTGAGGATATGTGGATTCCCATGTACTGCAAAAAGGCACCATACTTCTGAGGGAATACGGCCACTATCTGAGCAGTGATCTGTCAACCTTATTCATTTAGCAGAAGTAAGTAGGAGAAGGGGGTATTTTACATGAGCTATTTATATTTGTTCAGTTTTATAATGGGAGGTTTTTTTTCTTTTATACTTCTAGAAAGCCGCAAAATTTTTAAAGGCAACATGAAAAGCTATATGTAGAGTTTCATAGCACGAATAAAGTAGTGTAGAGAGGACAAAGGAATAAGAAAATGAAAAACACAAACATGCTTACATGTGTTTAATTTTTCCTCAAGCTGTCTTTTCCACCCCTTTTCCCATACGCAACTGGGTACATTATGGCAGTGACATTTTCTGTCCTGACCTTCTTTACTGGGGATCGGGCTTTGACTGTTCGGGTTCATCTCCTCAGGATTTTTCAAGCCATCATGGCCGGATAGTTTCAACATGTAGACATCCTTTAGCCACACAAAACATAATATTTGCAAACATAAAATTTTGTAAGAATGACATCAGATTGTCAGGCTTCACACACATGAATCGCACAGACAAAATTCACATAAGGGGACCTGATAAACTCACAGAATAGACGGACTCTAAATATTCTGTGGTTTTATATATGTTAGAAACGCTTAGACACAGTTCTGGTCTGTATTTAAACTTCTATACTTTTAAGGAAATATTGCCTCGTGTTGTGATAGAGGAGTAGTTGACAAAAGCATCTGGGATAATAACTTCATCTCCCACTGTACCTGTAACAATTTAATTGGACAAGTCAGCCCAGCCAAGCATCCCCGGCTCTATGACTGGGAGACATGAAATTCATTGTCATTATTGTCCCTGTCATTTTGCAGCATTTTGTCCAGCCGCAGAGTTCCTCTCACTCCACTGAGTTTTGTACCTCCAGGAGGCTGGAACGCATGGTGGTGTGAGCTGAGTGGAGGTAGGGGTGGGAGGAGAGGAGGAGGAGGCGTAAGAGGGGGAGGAGGAGGAGGAGGAGGAGGAAGGGGGGGGCCTCCTGTTCCTCCAGGGAGCTTTGATGCTCATTTAGCTTTGCTCTGTCATTCGGCCATTTTGGCTTTTAATTGCTGATGATAATTATCATCATCATTATTGTTATCTTCATCAGTGTGTCAGGTTGTTATAGCTATGCTATGCTGTTCATTCATAAATCCTGATACCGTGATCTGACTAATCCTTGAATTCCTGACATTTAATGTAGTATTAATGCTCCTGTTCTTTGCCCAGTGCCAATCTGTGACAGGCTCACAACAGAGAGCTGTGAATCACTGGGTCAGAGGTCATTAGGAGGCTCAGCAATCACCAAGTATCAGACACTGCCTACTGGTGCTGAGCCCCTTTCAAGCCTGGGCTGCTTGTGTGTGTGTAGGTGTGTGTGTGTGTGTGTGTGTGTGTGTTCTTCTGTATGCATGTGCACACTCGCCACCGGTGGCATAAGTTTGCTAACCACATACTATAATGGTCACATTCACCCTACAGAGATGAAGAAGTAGATTCCATGGTCTTCCTAATACATCATGGCAGGGTGCATACTCTTGTATGTAATTCATTCTAAAATGTGGCCTTTAAATCTGTTGTTTTCTTGTTGTTTTTTTTTTTTTACTTTTTGCTTTCGATTTATTTATTTATTTCCCGTAGTGGGGAAATGGCTTCCAGCATGCCGTAGCATTAAGCAGAGCCCACCAGCTAGCTAGCCTCAAGTCGCTCAAACGTAAAATAAATCAGGGCACAAAGGACCCTGCTCATTCCTGCAAAGTAGCAACATTTTCCCTGGCCAACAATGAGGACTTGAACTTACTTGGCAATAACAAATAGAAAGAAAGTCACTCGAGACACCAACATTAAAAGTGATTAATCATCTCTATTCTCTCTTTACTTTTGAACCAAGGGATTGTCCAGCAATAAATCTTCAAAGATGTACATAAGAATCACTCCCTAATGAAACTGGGCTTTGTTCATTTGTCACCTTTTAGACCCTTTCATTTAAATTACAAAACTTGTGACCTTGTGACTCTGAATATAGATCTCTGGTATTTTAGAACTGAAGAGGGATTAATCCATAAATCTTGATATTAGATTTATCTGTTCATTAAAAGGGTTCTGCCAAGGGATCTTCAGCTGGAAACGCAGATCAGCCGCTGTCAAGAGCTGTTTTCTACCTTATTGACATGTTGAAAAATGTGATTATCAGGAGTGGAAGTGATCGCTTTCAGTGACCATTCCATGTTTATTTCTTTTTCAAATGTAGAATGTCTGTTGTTCGTGTTGTTTTTATTCCTGGTTAACTTAATGAAATATGAAACAATCAATTTTATGTGAACATGTAGGCAGTCCATACAAAATTATTGTGATAAAATGTACATTAATAGTAACTGGGTATCTTCTACAGGGAAGGAATAACACCATCACGTGCTACATACAAGGGCAAAAAGCACACTGTCAAACAACAAGTTCGTCAGCTCCTACCTCTGCGCTCTTGGTATATTTAAGGTTTTGATGCGTCTGCTCCTTATCCCCGCATTCCCTGCCTTTTCCTGAGGAGCAGTTCCCCTTCCCAGTGCAGGAGAGGGGAGGGGAGGGGCGGTCGGGGGGCCCACACTCAGGCCAAAGGGCCACTGTGGCTTTAAATGTGCTCCTTGTGTGGCCAGAGCAGCCATCGCACTGATGCAAAGTGACAGGGACAGATGTGACATATCGGTTCCGACACACTTCCATACCACCAGTCACAGGCTTGGGGTGACTCACATCCCCCTGCTCTGGTCCTGTCCCCCCGCTGCAGGACAACACAACGATGCTCGAATGAACCTCGCCATCGCCCTCACTGCTGCCAGGTATGGGGCTGCCATAGCCAATTACACTGAAGTGGTGCACCTACTGAAGAGGGCAGACCCTCAAGACGGGGAAGGAGAGGGTCTGCGGAGCGCACTGCAGGGATGTGATCACAGGTAAATCCAACAAAAGCCGCTTCCTTCCTTCCTGCCTCACTCTATTCCCACTCTCTCTAGCTCTCACAACAGGGGCCCTCCCAGCACTTCTTACTCAGTGCTAGTTTGCACATAGTCATTGCACATCTAATGCAGGGGCTTTTAATATTTTATAAGCATTTTATGGTGTAGAGGGCTGCTTCAGATCTTGTAGGGAGGAACATAAGACGGAATTAGCGTACTCCAAATGGCCTTACTTACCTTTTAAATGTCATGCATAGGGCTGGCTTTGGAAGAATAAAGCAGTTAAGGGTAAAAGATGGTATTCTGAAACATTTCATGAATAACCAAGATTTGAGGATCTCAACACATGACCACCCCCTGATGTTTTAAAAGATGGAAGTGTGCTCTTGCAGGAGATGTCTCACTTTAATAATGCGAGTGGAGGGCTTCACATAGGGAGGGCTTAGACTGAAAGGATAATAGAAACAGGTTTGTCGTCAGTTCTTTCTGCCTTGCAAAAAATATGAATTTCAGGCTTACAGACCTCGTCATTCCATTTTTCCTTTTCCTCTCTCTTAGCAGTGGCGGCATCGCATGTCAAATTAGAAAGGGTGGTCCATCATTCATCTTGTTGTCAAAACAGGTCATTTTCTATCCTCATGGTATCTTTTGATATGCGTCCCATTATATACTGTAGCTCGTCAACATCAAGCATCGCATTAACAAACATTTCCCTTCCACAGTTTCAAAAGGCTCCCTCAGTCACTGCCACTGAGCTACTCTGTGACACAAAGAGGCAAGAGGGAAATTAGGTATGTCTGTTTCCTATTAATTACAATCCTGGGAAGTCTCCCATGGACACACTCGAGCCACTCTATTACGGAGAGAGGGGGGCGTTCGCTGATAAATTAATAATCCGGCTTGTCACCAGCCACAGATGAATAGCCCCTGGTGATTGATGCTGTTTTCTTTCATAGGGCAGGAATTTGATGTCAGAGCCAAATGTGTTATCAATGCCACGGGACCTTTTACAGACGCGCTGTGGAAAATGGATGATCAGAAGAACCCCGACATCTGTCAGCCCAGTGCTGGGGTGCACATCGTCATCCCGGGCTATTACAGGTAACTAACTGTGGGCCCCTACGTCTCTGTCACTGTCCCCCTGTATCACCTGCTCCTTAGCGCTGCTGTCTCATCAGTTCATTAGCTAGTGCCAGTAGAGACTCTTCAGCCTCTGGACACAACAACCAGGCACTGTCTGGCAGCTCTGTTGGTTTGGTGGCTCAGAACAGGTGCTTAGTAGAAATGAGCACCGCAGCTGAGGATAGTCACAGCATCATGCAATCATTTTCTTAACTGTAAGAGAAAATGTACATCTCCTGTGTGTTACTTAGTGGTCCAGTCTGATCAAACATGATTTCCTCTGGTGGAGGTTGCAACTCCGTTCTGATTGGATTCCTTCCTGCCTCAGCCAGAGCTGGGATTTCTGCCTTCTTGTTGATGCATGTTATTTGTGTTTGCAAGGGAGGAAGGCTACTCCTGTGACCCAGCCTTCCCCCTCAGCTATGCCTGTGTTAAATTGAGTCAGTGCCACGTGCATGTGTTTTAAACAGGACAATATGTGCACCCTGGGTTGAGACTAGGGGAGCAGCGCGTGGAATTGAAACCAGCTGAATTAATCTCCTGGAAACAGCGCTGACAGGAGCCTGATTATGGGGTGTCCCTTCAACCAGCCCGGCCCGCTCGTGCCCTCCCCTCCCCAGCAGACCAAAGGTTAATGCAGTCTCCTTGTTTGTTCCCCTCCCTACTCCTGCTCCCTCCCATGCGCGTAACACACACACACCTCCGGTCCAGACAACATGGAGCTCCTGGATCCCATCAGGTCATCTTCTCACTCGGAAAGGATGCCCAAACACACCCATACACAACAAGCCATCCTTGAGGAGGAGAACGTCATCTGACTGAAGTCTACAACTACCCACCTACCTCAGCCAGGACATAGAAGGTGATTATCACACTGAGCATAACCTCTATGTTGGTCAGAGGGTGTGTTTTCTTTTTTAATCTCATAATTTTACTGAGTTGGAAATTGTCCCATGGCTTTGTGTCTGCAGTCACTCTTACAGTCAAGTGTCGGTATATGTAGAGAATAGCTGTGATGCTATGGTATAACTAGCGCAACAATGTCAACATAACATTTTCCCAGGAAAAAAAAAAAATGAGTCATCACTCTGCACTTACACTTGCGGCACTATAGCCTGGACGTTTGAATCAGACCTAATTCATAACAGCCATTTATGATAATAAATACACGTCCAACAATCTCAACACCCCCCCACCACCACCACCCCCATCTACCCTCCCTCCCTCTCTGATTTACAAATAGCTGATAGAGCAAGCAGCTGACAGAAATAAATGAGCTAATCTGATGGCTGTGTAGGACTTCCACCAGATATTAATTCATCAGGAGGCCACAGAGTGCAGACAGATACAAATTCCCGCTTTAATTATGTATGGGAGCTGTGCTAGAAACAGGAGACACCTCTACTACTAGGACTATTTCTCAGAGCAACTTTATGAACCCCTTTGATTCCATCGTTATTTTGTTTTCCTTTAGATATAATACATGTCCCTCCTGTTTTCCCCAAACACTCAAGGCAAAATAGATTTTTTCCCCTTTCCAGCAATGCTTTCACATGAGACATTTGATAATGAACAAGTGGAAAAATAACCTTTGCCACATTAAATTATATTGTTTTCGATTTGCAATTTTTATGAGGCCTTCCTGGAGCCTGTTTGATGTATTTTCTTCCCACTCTGAGCCTCAAATGGCCCTTGTCGACTGGCAGGCTTATCAAAACCCATGGAGGCTTTATTGAATGAGTGACCAGTGGGTATCTAAACAGAATGCAGGGCTATTGATTTTGGAGAAGTGGTCTAATTGTTTCTAGTAGACAAGGGCTTGTCCCGATTATTTGATTGATTAGCTTGATACTGGTCTGCCTCCTCATCCTCCTCCCCTGGCCAGTTAATAGCACTGTAATCCCAATACACTGCTGTATTTCTAATCCATCATCATTATCATGGCTGCACTCAGCACAAGATTAGTCCATGTGGGTTTTTTTTTTTGCATTCCACAATATTAGCTCTTCCCTCTATATGCTAAAGGAAAAAACTGAGGGAGAAGTTGGCTGATACAATCCATTTGATCTCCTGTGAAGTGCAGGGGGGAGACAGTAACACAGTTATAGACAGATTGATACACACGACAGAAAGTGCATATGCTCAAGCACTTAAGTTCAATTTTTATAGTCACACACCACTACAATTCAGAGGGAAATACTTTTTGCTCCTACGTTTATGTGACAGCTATAATTACTTACTACTTTAGAATCAGAATCAGAATCAGAAAGTTTTATTGTCATTGCACCAGTAGTGCAACGAAAAAAACCTACAAATACACTATGTGGCATACACACACAAACATACATTCACTCATTCACTTGTACATCAATAATAAATAACAATAAAAAAGCATAAAAGAGTAGCAGCAGTGAGTAGTGCAAGTGTTGCAATGTTCATGTTTATTTATTACACATAGTGACCACAGTGCTAGCACCTATGAGGTGTGTGGGTGGTGGTCAGGCCTGATGTGTCTGAGTAGGGTTTGAGTTCAGTACTGTGATGGCTTTTGGAAAGAAGCAGTCCTTAAGTCTGGAGGTGCGGGCATTGATGAGTCTGTAGCGCCTTCCAGACGGTAGCAGAGTGAAGAGGTGGTGAGATGGGTGAGTTCTGTCCTTTATGATGTTGCTGGCTCTGCGGAGGCAGCGTGTTATGAAGATGTCATCCAGTGTGGGTAGTGGGAGTCCAATGATTTTTTTGGTATGTCTTTATTACTCTCTGGAGATTTCTGCGGTCGCTTCCTGTGCAGTTTCCATACCATGCTGTGATGCTGTATGTGAGTACTGACTCGATGGAGCACTGGTAAAAGGCTCTAAGCAGCTCTGCAGACAGGTTGGTCTTCTTAAGTGTCCTCAAGAAGTAGAGCCACTGTTGAGCCTTTTTTTACCAGCGCCGTGGTGTTGACAGTCCATGTGAGTGACTCCGAAAGTGAGTGACCTCCTCTCCTTTGATAGTTAGTGAAGAGAGGGTCTCCTTGTTCTTGCAAAAGTTGAAGATGATTTCCTTTGTCTTTTTGATGTTCAGTGTTAGGTTGTTGTCCATGCACCAGTTTGTCAGCCTGCAGACTTCCTCCCTGTAGGCGGTCTCATCCCTATTAGTGATCAGACCCACCACTGTTGTGTCGTCTGCAAATTTAATTATTTTTAAAGAATATTTTAAAGAAACAGAACCAGTGGCTCCCAGTGTCTTGTTAGGGTCTCTTGTCATATTTCAACTGTCTATGAATTGTGAGACATTTCTCCTCTAAAGATTTTAGATGATTTAATTAGATAACAGATTTAGGCACACAGAGGTAAAAGTATCATATTTTGCAAAAGAGCAAAAATGACAGATTTGAAAAAATGAAAATAAATGTATGTAGCGTTTGTTTTGAGCCATGCTACTGGCGTCGCTCGGCTCGGTTCAGTTCAGTTCATGGTTGAGGCTGAAATTGCCATCATATTTTGTACAGAGATTTTAATTTCCCAGATCTTTCCTCTAGTGCCACCATGCAGTTGCCATGAAATCTGGCACATTTATGCCCCTCTCATGATGAACTGTAATCACTTTGGTAAACCTTTAACTTTCTTCTAGTACCACCACCAGGTAAAAAAATCAATTTGTCCAATCCTTTGGATTATAGATATATAGATAGATATATTTGGAGTTAAAATAAATGATATTCCCATCACCTTCAACATACTTTGAGTTTTGTGCCATTTGACATGGTAACACACTAAACTAAGATGGTGACATGGTAAATATCATACCTGCTTAGCATAAGAATAGCAGCATTGTTTTTTGAGCATGTTAACATGCTGACAATAGTATTTAGCTCAAAGCATCACTGTGTCTATGTACTACATACTAAACACTCTTGTTTCTTCTTCTCTAACTCAATAATAACATCACAGACCTTCAGATTTATTTTAAGACCCTTTAGAGGAACGCCAACCCTGGGGCTGGGAACGACTGGGCTAAACTACCATAACTAATATAACTGTGCTATAGAATATCACAATAACTGTATATAAAGTAAGTAAATCTATTTATAGATCCTACAGCAGTAAAATGCTCCTTATTATTTGTGTGTCAGTGTTCAATCTAGTAATGACATATATATATATTCATTTACCTCTACTTTTATTTTTGATACTTAAAATATATTTTGACAAAAATAAGCGTGTATTATTGTTTGTACTTTTACTCACGTAAAGGATCTGAGTGCTTCTTCCATCACTGTAAGAGATAGAGAATAGGACAGAGAAAGGGTTGTTGGGAATGTGTCACAGTGGTTCTCCAGTTCAAGCCTCAAACTACATCTGGCTTCAGGCAGCGTGGCCACGGACGGTAGGGTGACATGTGGCGTATGTCTGGGCGAGACCCTGGTAAAAGTCCTGTAGTCACAAAATGAGCAGAGAGAGCCTGAAGCCTGAGAAAAAAAAAGAGAAAGGAAGGGGACAGAGGAGAGCATGGGGGGTATATGTGTGAAGTGATGGAGCGAGAAGCTGTGACTGGCGGAGTCCATGCCGTCTCCGTCCTTGCCTGTGGTAGTGCCCGGGCTGGGGTCTTCACTCAGTTGTCTAAGAAGGTGGAAAGAAGGGGATGGGGGAGTGTGTGAGGAAGGGTCATCCCAGAGGGGTTTGTCACATTGTGTGGAGGTGACACCTCAGAAGACCTACTGGCCCCCATAGTGGACAGCCAGTGTCTCCCCGAGTCCTCCCCTTAAGGGAGAAAGAGTCTCCATGGCTTCTCACAGTCACACCAGAGTCTCTGCATGTCTAGCAGCAGATCTCTCCTCCACTGTACTCAGTTTGACTCTACTGGACTCTCCACTGACTGGACTGGCATGTTTAAAGACTCTCTTTGTTCAGCTCCTGCAGCCTGAAGTGGACTCTCTTTTCTGTTTTTGTGGTGAAATCTTTCCACACCACACAACAGTTCCATTCCCCAACCATGAGTCAGCCGAACAAAGGAGGCATCAGTGTCGCTCACTCCGCTTCTGGAATTACAGAATGAAAAACTTCTTTTTTACTGAATATTTCCAGTCCAATTGTTCAGTCCTTTCATCCATCTTCCCTTTAGTCACTGTGATGATTTACACCAAAAATCTACAAGATGTTTTTTTATTGTCTTCATTCAGTTGGAGCTGTACACTGTACAGACTTGTAAGTGTTCGGGAGAAGTGTTAGTTGAACCTTTTCACCCATCAAAATAATCAATTGGACTGTTGAATCCATTTTTCCAGGTCCTCTTAAGGTTAATACAGCTCAAGAGACATTGTTTATCATGCATAACTTTCATTTTGAACAACTATAAATGGGTATTGTCCTCATCTGCATGCTTTTTATTACCCATGTGAGGCCTTCAGCTCCACAGCTACTCCACTGTCATAAATGTTTAAAAAATGCCCTTTGATAACGAGTTTGTCATTGTTTTATTCAGAAATATCAACCAGCCCATTACAGTGGCAGGTATTTTTTCAATCGATACACAATACCATATTAATATTTAATTCTTTATATGTCACTACGAAAGAGAAAAAGTGGATTGTTGAGTAGCAGCAGCTGGAGCTCGTTTATTTTCCTGCTGTAGCAGTGAAATAGAGGGAATAGACAGCTCACTTCAGGGGTGAGCATGTGCACACACACACACACACACACACACACACACACACACACACACACACACACACACACACACACACACACACACACACACATTGCATATATCTGCAGGATGTGTGTCTTCATACCGCAGGTGTCCACATGTTTATATTTGCCAACATGCCTGTCCCTGCTGTCTTTGTCTAAGACAGGAGAGGAGATGTCTTGGCTCCCTGGAGTGTTTTTTGTCCCCTAGTCATAAACCCTAACTCCAAGGACACTCTGTCAATCTGCAGGAACAACAGTCGACATTAGTGACAGTGAACTGGTGGCCATCAAGGATCTTTCCCACTATATGTGTTAGTGCATGATCAAAAATATTTCACCGGCCACCTTTGTTTCATATCCAGTAATACCCATGATAGGGAGCGTTTTTAGGAGTAATTGCTGTGAATGTCAACCCCGAACACCATGTGTCTCCATAGATTCATGTATTTCTTTAAAACACAACCAGCACTGGCTGAGAAAGGCACATTTTTTTCTGCCTCTTTCACCATGACATTGCCTGCAGAGATTCTTGGCCACTTCCAGTGCATTGAAATAATTTTTGCTTACTCCTAAGACAGCTCTCTACCTATTGAAGTGGAAACCAGACTTAGACACACTGAGTAAACGCATAATCTATGTCAGCATGTTAACAACCGCACTTCTCAAGAAGTGACATGCCATTACATTGTTAACCATAATCAAACACATCCAGTTACACATTTACCAGCTCAGATCTTCTGTTCTGTTCTTGTTGGCACTGGTTGTTTCCTTTCATTTATCTTTGAACAAAGTAGTGTGTTTGGGCGACTGGGTGGTTCAAGGGGAAAAAAACATTTGCTCACACACCACCGCAGCGACCCAGCTCTCACCACAACCAATAAAACACATCTGTATGTGGATGGGAAGCCAGTGAGGGATCCTGTGATACACCAGAAACTCCTACTGTGCAGAAGGCACTGTACTGTGTACTGTACTGTGACCCTAGTCACCACATTGATATTCTCATGTGTGTTTATTTTTTCAGACTCAAGGTGTATGAAGAAATTAGCCAAGCAAAGTGTCCTTTTTGAACCAAACAGCACGTTTGTACTTGCCTATCCCTATTAGGAGCAACAGAGTTGGAGGATACACAAGTTCAGCAATATTTTATTCTGTATTTTTCTTATTGTCAACCAATCCCATGAAAAGTTGGCTTCCCTAACCTGTCTGTGGCACTCACTCCCAGCCCGCTAGTTCCAAGTGAAGGTGAAGGGTTCCCAAATATATACTTTTCATTTTTAGAAAAAACTGTTGTATACTGTAGTTTTAAGCAAGGAAAACTCAAACAAGAAGAAACAGTGCCTTTAGTAAAGACCATTTTCAGATGCAGATAACACAATTGTGATGAGCTAATCAGAAAATCAGTGGTTAGTTGATATGTTGTAAGCTGTCAAAAAGACTAGAACAATGCTATACAAGTACAGCCCATAAGTTCATTATTGGTTATAGTTTTTTTTCACTGGATTTGTTGACTTGAATTAGAACAGTGATCCATAAAGTATTAAAACAAGACTTTTTTTTAATATCCTACAGTAGATATAGCAGACCAGCTGCTGTAACAGCCTCAGAAAATGTTCTAGAGGAGACGAGAGTTGAACCATGACAATAGGCAGGTGTTTGTCCTTCAACGACGTGTGCGCAGACGAAACAACATTGAAAGATTCAAAAATGTAAAAGTGTTTGGCAGCTTTCAGAGTTAGACTGCAAACATGGATGATGAGACGTTTGTATGTGTTCGACTGAGTGAATAATCCACCGGTGAGTGAGAAGTGAGCACATCTACTCAAGTCATAACAGAGCCTGCTGTCACCCTGCACAGTGTCTCTGTCCTCCTGACAATACACACATACCATCAGGACAGCCCATGCCATGTTACACTTCAAATGAACTGTACAATGACCTGCAAATGACAAGCACAGAGAGTTGCAGCCCCCTGCGACTTTGGCATGAATGAGTTTTAACCCTTTCTTAGTGAGAAAGAGGGGAAGAAAGCATAATCTATGATCCCAATGTTTCTGGAATGTTTAAAAAGGTCAATATGCTGATATTTTTGACAGCGCTTGACCTTTTGTGAAAAAAGTAACAAAACCATTGGAATTGAAATAACTTCTTTGTTTAGTTCTGGCACATAATGTATCACAGTCAAAGCATGCTGTCTCCCCGCAGCATCTGCCCATGAGTGACTTGACTGTTAATCCGCCGTATTGATCTAATATCAAAAGGTGCTATTTAAATGCAGCATAACTCCCCAGGAGCCATGATCTGTCAGTAGGCTCTGTTTGGAGTCTGGCTGAATAACTAATGCCTGTTTTGTGTGTCGCAATGTCCAGGTGGCCCAACAGCTGGCCCCTACCGACAGAGGCAGGGCCCTAAGAAGTGATCAGGAGGACTCATGCACCCTAAGAAAAGTAAGTCAGTTCATTTTTACAGCAGCTTTCTGGAGCAGATGTTACACAGTGTTTTATAATAATAAAAAAAAAAAACAGCACAGACAAGAAGAGTAAAAAATAATCCTGTCCAAAAGAAGAGAGTTCTAAACTTGAGAAGCCACAACCTCAGAAATACTCAACAAGCGTTCATCAGAAGACCTCAGACACCTGCTGGTGATGTAGGACTGCAGACAGCGCTGCAGAACTCTGATGTAGGAAGGAGGCCGACCAAGCAGAGCTCCACAAGTGGGCACAAAAATCTTAACTTAGATTCTGAATTTAATAGGAAGACAGTGTAAAAAAAAATCAAGATCAGTGTCCAGAGACACCTTCTCAGAAGAACTAGTCAAAGGCTTTGTAGCAGAATTCGGGTCCAGTTGAGCACGATGCAGGGATGACTTGCTAAGGCAGATGAACAGTGGCCTTCTGCTGGCACATAGCTTGGTTCAAAAAATGTGTTCAAATAGCAAGGTGACCTATTGATACTGGCATCAGATCATATATTGATAACATGAGTCATCTTTGTACCGTCTGACTAACCATTGTTGCTTCCAGATCCTCCATAGCCCCATTAGTTACCTCACACGGGAACTTAATGACCCATAACTTAATGAATAGTCATTGTCCTAAGTTCTGTTTTTGTTTCTCTCTGTCCTCTGCCCACTTTGGGTACAAGTTCCTGAAGCTTAATTTTAACACAACTTAAGGTGTGCATTGTTTGCCACTAGTTACAGCACTGACTATTGTTAAAAAGACTGTCGGCAGTTGGGTTACCGATGTAAAATCTCATTTGCAGAAACAACCAACATTTATAAAGCAGGTTGTGTGTTTCATTTTGTTTGTGTTTCAATACAGTGTTGTTCTGCTACCTTGAGGTTGTATTCACAGTGTTGAGTAGTACCCCACTGGTTAACCACATCACATTTCCCAATAATGTTTGAGTAACTTAGAGTAACTATTTCCAAAATCATGTAATGTTTCATGTAGGAAGCTTTTTTTCCGTTACGTAGTAGGATAGCATAAGATTGCTTCACCAGATGCTTCACCTGCACTTTCCCGTCCTCTGATTCAGTCAGTCAAGCTGCTCGGTTTGACAGTTTGGAGCAGCTCGCTAAAGTCAGGGTCAGTGCGGTGGAAGCTGTCTGGTTTTTAAAGCACAGTGGAAACACAGGACAGAACCTCGTACCAAAAGCCTCACAGGTTCCTAAACGTTCAGGTTATGGAACGCTCCAGGTTATAGGGACGTTACATTCCTGCAGTGAAAACAGGGTTTGTTTAGAGCCATTTTGGCGGAGACTTCTGGGCTTCCTGAGCATGCAGGCAGCAGACGAGGCTCTTCCTTGAATTGTGAAGCTCACGGCAAGGCATGCAAAAAGTGAGCAGACGGCTCAGGTTTCGTATTTAAAACTGACATACTCAGTAGTGAACACAGGCTGTCTAAAAATGACTCAAAAATATCTTTTTTATTAGTCTTTTATTTAGCTCACTGTACTTTACGCATAAGTACTTGTATGATTTAGTGTACAAATGTGTTCACGATGTGTATTGTTACTGTGACAAATTAAGCCTGACACCAGTTTGTGCATTACTGTCTATTTAGAATGGACGTTTTTGACAGCAGCATTCACACTGGCGGTAATCCCAGTACACCTCTCCCCAACCAGCTACTTCAATTCCAGCGCTGTTATTCCCGCACATGCATTAGATTGACCTCACATTAACCCAGATACATTTGATCTTTAAGAGCCATAAATTGGCTTTTGTCATTACCATAGGTTAATTACTGAGATTTGCTCTGTACCGTTGCTACACTGAGATTGCAATAATAAGCACCACACAAAAGCCATTCACACTGCCTGCGTGAGCACTAAATAGGCATTGTTTTGATCTTTCTATTCCTGTCGGGAGTTTTGTTTGTATTGGTCTATTATTAGCGCTCTACCTAGTAGTACTTTTGATACAGTTTGATTCTGCTGAGCTTAGTTGAAACCTTGCCCTTCCTGTCATTCTCTCCTTAATAAGTCATCTGACGTGCAGCCCAGATGTGGATCTGATTGCTGCTCTTGCATTCCTCACAGCACCTTTACGAGAAGGAAACCACTCTTTGTTTAACAGCCTGCAAGTATGCGCCGCAAATGATGATGAGTTTCACACAGATTTTTTTAAAATTCTAATTTCATTGATTTTTCAATTGTCATTTTATTGACAATAAGCACTGATTAATTCCCAGACTGTTTAAAATAAGCAACGGTATGTCAATGAAAATTGACAGAAAATGAATTGGCCAAATGTTTTATAGTTAATTGTTGCTAAACAGTTGTTTTAAGTCTGGTGAGTATTTTAGCAAATTCTTAACTTACCTTGTCTTATATTTTAGTGAACTGATTATGTTTGGGTTTAAGGCAGGTGGGCAGATTCAAAAAAAGACCTCACCGTGGGCTGTAGGAAATTCTAATGTATACATTTTACTGTTTTCTGATGTTTTCTATATATGCTGACAATCTAGTAATCTAGTAATCAAATAATCAGCAGATTAATAGGTAATGAATATACATGGTGATTTTGACATTATACATCTAGTCTCCCTGATAGTCCTGACTGTATTCAACATGAACACTATTATTATGTTGTTGTTGTTGCTGTTTTTACATACCATGTGCATAGTGTACAACCTCTATTCTTTTAACTGTGTACATGCACATTGCTTCTAACTCTGTTTATAGTCACAACAACCTTATTTGATATAGACACATCCATAAAAAAGTTGAATTGGTCCTTACGACACATTCATGTTATAAAGAAGATGCAATAATTACAATTAAACAACAACATTAATGATACAAGAGTAACTGAAAAGGCGGGCAAATATAGGCACCTAAAATCAGCCAATGTCCGTTGTTGAAGGTAATTATGGTAATTATTATTGTCTCACACAGCCAACTCTGCATTCAGACAACCATCTTGAGTTGTCCAGTCACACTACCAAGCTGTAAACATGGGAATCTTTCTCATCTCTGCCTACCATTCTATCATCTATCACAGTCTCTCACTGCCACTTACAAGTGTCCCTCATTTCTGGCTAGTACACGAAAAGGCCCTGAGTATTACTTTAAAGAAATCAGAAGTTTCATCAAGCATGAATGTTCAAAAATATTAGCGGTTAAGGTGTTTGCGTGAGTGTGAGCATGCTCGTATCTGATTATTACCTGTTGGCTTTGTTTTACTGGTGAGTCTTTATGAGAGGTAGAGAGGTTTTATATTTCTCTCCTTTCATCGAAGCCTTGTGCTGATGATCCTCTTTTAGCTCGGTAACCATGACACTCAGACTCTCCCAGTCTGACATGCAGGATCAGTAACAACACTCTAGATGTTGACAGGAACACACAACCATATTGTTTTTCTGTGTGACTGAACCACCCTGTCCCCACTGAATTATGGCCAAACTGGAGAAAGTTCTGGAAATGATACGACACATGTTGCAACATACAGATTTATTCAAAAGTTATAAGACACCGTAATGTGTCTGCTGCCCCCAGAGTTACACAGACCTACCACCTAATAAAGTTAACTAAGAGGAATAAAAACCAACTTCAATTTACACTGTATGTCATGAAAAAGTCATCAAGCTGTTAGAACCCTGCACTGTACTGTTGTATTGCAGTATTATATTTATGTACTGTAGGAAGAGTGTTCAGTCAGTGGTGTTCCCAAGACACTGGGCTATAACAAATAGGACTATATTTTGGTCTTGTCGTTAGTTCAAGCCAGTTCACCTCAGTTTGGTAGGAAGAGTATGGATTGCCTGTAAACAGAGATTCAGCTAGTGACAGGTCTCTCTAAGTGAACCCTGCTGCACTACTAATTGAGCTATGGGTTTGGTGTGGGGGCTTGTGTGGGAGTTTCTGTCAACACAATTTCTAAATTAAACCCATTTCAGCAACAGCAAATACTGAAGAGACATTCATGAGAATTTTTCATCATTTCTAATATGAAATGCCAACATTATTCTGCATTTAACCTGCTCGAAAGACTTTTGGACTTGTTGAGATGTGCTCCACCAGCTAGCCTCTCATCTAATTTTCACTTTTCTAGTTGTTTTCTGTGGAGTTTTCAACTGTAGAGTTAGTTAGATCATTTTCAGCGTTCAGACAACAATCAGTAAGTTGTATGTTTCAGGGTTTATGTGAAACGACTCAGCTTTAGTTGCAAATACCTTAGAGGTTATCTATAAAACATTAAGAACATTAATACAGTAATAAACAATTATTTGCTATGTAAAAATACAGTAGAGTAATGGCAACCTAAGCAGAGAAAGAAGCGCCTCTGTCCTTTGTTTTGATCATCGGGATGGCCGCACCGCCGATTAGCTTTCAGCAATGACTATGGCATTATTCTAAATAATAACAAAAAAAAAAAAAGTTTGTGGTAATTACAGGCTATTTTGAAGATTAGCGCGAACAGACCATGATATCTCTGTACTTAAAGGTTCTGGGCAGCAACAGCAAATAGTTTTCGGCTCGGTTTCACTGTGGTACCGCTTCACTCACCCACATGCACTAACATGCAGGTGTGGCCGTCCTGATGACCAAAACAAAGGACAGAGAAGTCTAGATAACAACACACACACAGTGTGTGAACTTCATTCAACAAGATCAGCACACCATCAGTGTCACTTTCACTGCATTGATGTCATTGTAACTACAATACAAAGAAAGTGAAACACCTGATTACACCTTATTCATCCTTTTAACTACAATTTAAATGATGATGCCCCATTCAGTTTTGAAAAAGGAGATTTCCATGTTTTAACATGTCAATGATCAGTGTTTGGTGTACAGTTTGTTTTTGCAGCCCAAAAGCAGCTAAAGAATCTGTCTGTACCAGTTTATGCAAAAAACAAACAAGCAGACAAACAAAAAAATAAGCCTGATTCTGCATTAGATGTAAGATAGACGATTAGTTTATTTATCTAACTTTATACAATATCAGTTGCCTCGGAAACAAAATAATTGGTAGTGGAATGACAATGTGCAAATATTGATTCATGTTTATTATCTCTAATAGACAAATACAAATTATTATATACATGCTGTATATGCACGGTTTATGCATTCAGGCAAATTACAAAAGATATAAGAATCATATCATGAACCCTCACTTTGCTCAAGTGAAGGTGGCTCGGAGACAATAATACAAAGAGTACAAGCAAGAAGCAGGTATGAGACATAGTGTGAACTAAATCCTGAATTATCTGTCCACACTCTGTAACACTAGACCCCTATATTATTAAGGATGACTAGAGAATTACATTCACAGGGTGTCACCTATCATCACACAGGCTGTAGACTGAACTACGAAGGTGCCTGAACAACATATCGAATGTAGCCTACTATTAGATTCATATGAGTCAAATTACTTTATATCACTACTTATTTATTGATACAAACAAGTATGTTGCATGCATGCCTGAAAATTTTGATCACAACCATGTTGTTTGAATCATCATCATTTATGTGGTAAGATATTTATATTGTAGAGCAGCATTTGGGAAGTATTATTTGGGCTTTTTTTTTTACACATGAAAAGTAGTAATGCATACTGAAAAGGAAAAACTAAATATTATTTAAAAAGCAGATGTTTGGGGGATTTCTTTCATTTTTTTGTGTGGCTGATTTACTAGAAATATGATCTCTTATGCTGTCGACCACAGTATAAGAGATCAGACAGATGAAATACAGTCCATAAAAAGGAAAGGTGGTAAAAGTTTAAAAAAGATTTTAAAAGAAGAATCGTTATTATGAGGTTATCATGCTGCCTCACCTACACACACACACACACACACACACACACACACACACACACACACACACACACACACATCTGTCTCTCCTGCTGTCTCTCTACACCGCACACACAAACACACCCTCTCCTGTCCTCCTGTGACACTGGCAGTCTTCTCCAGCTCGGTGACAATGATGAATGCAGAACATGAAACACATTAATGCAGCGGATTCTGGTCAATGTCAGGCCTTTCTTCACTGTGTCAAGTTAAACAAACAAGATCAAGCAAAAGCGAATGGTAATTGACCCCCCCGAGATTAGGCCCTTGCTACTGAAGCAGGAGGTCATGGGACTCTCAAGCCATTCTCAAACCGGAGATGGACACCCACTCAAAATTATACTCCACTCACTGTCCAAATGGTCACATTTTTATATCATCCTATAGGCTTCCCATCTCCCCGACAGGCTTGAATTATTAGCAGAAGAAGCCCTGTGTTATACACTTTCTCTGTATAGTACTTCATCAGCAATAGGCTGTCATTGTAATAAGTGGATTCTACTTGTATGAGATGCTTCTTCTGGAGGCTTCTGACATTTTGACGAAACATTCTTGTGAAATCTAAGTAATTAGGAGACGTTTTTGATTTTGAACTTCTGGTTTTAAATGAGGAGCCTTGTATACGTTCTGTATGTCCTTCAGTGTTACAAAGTATCATGCTGATGCTGTATAATTGGAGGAGCCACATCACATCAGAGCATTTCATTTTCTATTCCTTATTTTAGAGCATAATCAAATAATATATATCAAAATGAGTGTGATTGGTATTTGTGTCTATGTGTGAGATTCCCAACATCAAGCTTTTTAATGTATGCATGTTTCTAGTGCAAGTAGTAAGAAAATGCCACGTGCTTCATGACTGAACTGAACCTACTCAGCACTGGGTCATGTGTTTGTTTTTTACCTTTATTAGTGAACAATACCTTCCTTTGTGTGGCTTCTTTACTTGATAGGTAGAACATACTGCAAAATGAAATAATGAAAAGGTTGTGGCAGCTCTAAATAAGAAGCTCAAGCTCAAAACACATCACACCATCTTTTATACAAAAACAACTGGCCAATCTGGGTTTTGTTGTCCTGTGCCAAAGCCAGACAAATGACTTAATATATAAAGACACACCAACACAAAGAAATTGTAGGAAAAATTGAGTCAAGCGTGGATGAGACTGACGTCGCTGTTGCTGTTGTAAATTATCAGAAGTCACAACTAAATCAGCAAATTATATATATATATATTTATAATATTATTACTGCCTCTGCAGCTTTCATCCCAACTGAAAATGACATTGACAGGACGGGCGCGTCAGCCACTACTGATGCAACTACAAACCACTAGAGGGAGAACTAGAAAACTGGCCCTTTAATGCAATCGAACTTAAAGGCGTAATTGGAAAATAATAGTCTTCTTCACTTGCTGCCATCAAAATCTGTACGTCATCCTTCCCAAATGGATTCTAAATGCTTGATATTTATTAGATTAATTCAGTCAATGCCAAATGAGATACAAATCAAAATTAAATGTGTTTAAATATCCAACAGTAGGTGCATGTGATTGGTTCCACGAAATGTTATTGTCTCGCACTTTATTAAACTGAATGGCGTGTTGTATTTGATGCTGGCTTTTAATTTCTGTATCTGTCCGTGCAGTTGGTGTTTTTATTGCTATTAATTTATTACTTGGGTTTTGTCTGCTTGGCCACTTGCATTTAT